>NC_140988.1:176570176-177770176 GCF_052327205.1 Somniosus microcephalus
CCACACACGCAATGAAACGCCCCACGTGATGCCGCGATAGGACAACCATCAGGTTAATCCCCTGTACGATTGGTCAACCATCACGTCACTCAACGCTGATGAGCGGAATGTTGCCGTTTTTTGAAGCTTTTTTGTATACTGTCCGAGCAATTTTTGTCTGACCAAAAAGTAAATACACCTATTAGACTCCCCTAATGATAAGCTTTCTTTTGATATAACATATGTGTAGGTACGCTCTATAACTTTTGATTGCATAGCCGGACAGACAGACAGACAAACAGACAAACTCTTTTATATACATAGATAAGAACATTCACAACATCGTGATCATTTCATTGTATGATACAAATCAATTCCGCCGTTCTGCACAGTCATTCCGCCACCACATTTTAACATCAAAACCTAAAGTTTAATTTGTCTCCTGTAACATATATTAATTGATTGTACTTTAAACATTGGTTGTAAAATACTGTCCTTAAATTCCTTTCTGAATAAAACATCCACAGAGCCTTATAATGATCTTTAGCTTATATTTAAAATACTCTTTTAGATTGATTCTCCTCCCCGTAAAAAAACAGAGCATTCCTTCTTTGCACAATCACGAATCTGGCCAAACTGAACATTAAATTAATTGCCACTCCGCTAGACTCAGGCAGACTCTCCTGCAATCCCCATCTCAAAATTGAGTCCCACGGGATTCCCATTCTCGCTCTTCGGTCCCCACCCAGCAAAAAAGCTTCACACAACTGTCGAACATAGTACTTAAAGTCATTTAACTGCGGACATAACACCAGTAAATGGGACAGAGTCTCATCCCGTGTCCCACACATTGGGCAAGTTGCCACCTCCACTCATCCAATCTTGCACAAGACTGTTATGATAAAAATCCGGTTATGAGCCAATTTGAAATCCAGTTCAATCCATTCTGGGCATTTAAAGTTCGCCCACACTCCCTTCCAAATCCTGTTGAAGTCCAGCTGTGGGTATATACTCTGCCAAAACTCCTGACCGGCAGGTGTCTTGAATCTCCATTCTCTGAATACCTCATAGAAATCTCGAGTATTACAGTTGTCAAATTGGAACAACTCTCCCCCTTTCTCCAGTACAAAGCTTGGAAAAGCAGGACGCATTTTACTTCCTTTGGAGATTTCCGCATTTATTTCTTCCATCCAATCCTGTGGCATGCCCTCACAATTTTCTCATACATGATTCCTATTGCTTTTTCTCTACCTCCTGATCCTCCTCCCACACCATGTCCCTCACTATCGCTTCCGGCAACCAACCTGGAATTACCTCGTATAATACATCTTTCACAGATATAATCCCAGCTTTTATAAAAGCTTGATTAAATAAAACCTCTCCTTCGATGTTGACCCACCTGTTCAAAAATAAGGGCTGTTCTAAAAATTCCTCAGCCCCCTTGGGCATAAACTGCACTTTTTAAAAATTAGGCCCAAGTCTCTACAACCCCCTTATAAAACCTAGGGAGAGTTTAATTGATTTCAAAACATATTATTGTATTCCATATTCCTGACCTCCTCTATCCCACTTTGTTTTAAAAAATGCTCAAAACAACTCTTCCAAAAACTTGTATTTGACTTCTGAAGAAATCTCTTCACCCATTTGACTCTAAAGGATTTTTTCTTCAAATCAATATCTGGGAAATTGAGTCCTCATTGATTTCTCCGTCCAATGATGCTATTGTAACCACCAAGGCTGGTTTCCCTTCCCATAAAAACCCTCACACAAGCCTCTCGGATGGACTTTCTGCCCACTCAGGAATATCCTCCACCGTCAATAAGTACCATAGCTTAGATAGCAGGAGAGCAGACACCACTGTCGCTCTTCCTTGCACTTTCAACCACCTTCTTTCCCATCTTCCCAAAATCTTTTTAATTTTCATAACCTTCGGTTTCCAATTTAATCGATCCACTTCATCCCTGTCTTTCTTGCACCCCATATGCACCCCCAGAACTTCCAAAACCTCCACCACCTTAAAGGGACATTCCCTCAACCATTCCCCCCTACCCCTCCCTGCAACTAGGCATTGGGACTTGCTATAATTCACTCTGGCTCCTGAAGCTCTACAATATTCCTCCACTACATCCATAGCTTTCCTCACTGACTCAATGTTAAGGTTGTGTCATCTGCATATTGGTGTATCACCGACACCAGCCCAGAACTGGGGACCACAATCCCAACTACACTTTGTTTCTTTCACATCATTTAACCTAATGGCTCTGCTACCAATGTGTACAACAATGGGGACAGGGGGCAACCCTGTCTCACTGATCTCTTTATCAGAAAATACTTGGATAAAAAACCATTACATTTAACACAGCTAAATAAAAAATCCTTATCCACTGAATTAAATTTTCCTTGAAACCAAATGCTTCCAAAACCTTCAATAAAAACTCATGAGAGACCTATCAACGGCTTTCTCTTGATCTATCTTTAATACATAAGCTTCCCTCCCACTCTCTTCCATGAGCTCTATCGCATCTCGGATTGAGACCACAGAGTCTGCGATGTCCCGGCCTATGACTCCATAGGACTGAGAGGGCCAAACTATCTCCGGTAACACCTCCTTCAAACGATTTGCCATAACCCTCGCCAAGATCTTATAATCCACATTTAATAATGTGATGGGCCTCCAATTCTTCAGATCCCGTCTATCCCCTTTATTTTTATAAGCTAAGCTTATGATACCTCTCCTCATAGATGCATGGGCCAGGCTTCCCTCAATTTTAATTTCCTTAAAAACTTCTAAGAGCAATGGACTTTAAATCTCGCAAAATTCTTTATAAAATTCTGCACTTAGTCCATCGAACCCTGGGCTTTCCCCCCCCTTCATTCCACTTATTGCTATTTTGTTTCCGCTAATCCTACTTCTTTGTCACACATGCTTCTCTCATCCTCCTTTAAACCCTCTTCAATAAAAGCAGTAACTTTCTCCATCGCCAAATTGGAAATGTCTTCTTTAGTATATAACTCTTGATAAAAGCTGCTAGCCGCCTCTAAAATCTCCCCACTTTCATGAATGATCCTCTCCCCAACCTCAACTCTTCATAATGATAATCTCTGTCGCAGCTTTTCTTGCTCTAGAAAATATCTAGTGCATCTTTCGCCCTCCAATGCATCTCTTGCCTTTGCACGGAGAATGGCCCCCTTGCATTTTCCAGCTTGCAATAATTCCCACTCTTCCTTTAGCACCCGGAACTTAGTCTTCGCTCCCTTATCCCTCCGTCAACTGCTTTACAGACATCCGTAAACCTTTTATTTATATTCTCTTCTCGATGCTGGTTAGCTGCCGCCCTCTTTTACCCATAACGTACCGAAAATTTTTTACCTCATATTTGAAATTGTCCCACCAAACTCTTCTTTCTTTCAAGAACAAAGTTTCCTTCTGAGCATCCTTTATTATATTTATATAATCCCTTCTTTATAAGCAATTTCTTTCAGGTATTGATTGTTTAAAATCCACACCCCTGAACCAATCTTAACTCTGCTGTTCCTAATTCTAAGAACCAAAGCCGAATGATCACTAAGAACTACTTTTTTTATAATAAATCTCCATCACCTCAGAACTTAACCCTTCCTGCATTAACACAAAATCTATTTGGCTCTGTTTTAAAACATCACCCACCCAACCTGATCTGGAGAACTCCCTTTTTATGGGGTTCAGGTCCCTCCATAAGTCTCTCAAATTTAAATTTGCCATCATTTTTACAATCATCCCTCTGGAGTTATCATCCTTAAAGGTCATCTGGGCTGAAATGTCCATCCGAGATAAAAATACATTAAAATCCCCCACTATACAAGGATTTTCCACCTCTGCCGCTTCAGTGAATAACCCCCGAAAAAACTCGCGACGCTTGCAATGGTCGTTCGGTGCATAGATATTAAAGAGATCGCAATTAAATCCCTCCATTTTTACCCTTAGCCGTAAAAATCTCCCCTCAGCATCCTTGTCCATCAAGGCAATGTTCTCTTTATGAACGGACTCACCAAAACAGCCACCCCTCTACGGTTATTGTTTGCACAACTGGCAAACACCTCTCCCTTCCAAACCTTCTGAACTCTTTCTAGGATATCCTCATTCCAAAAGGCTTCTTGCAGACACAACAAGTCCGTACCTTTAAAACCCTGCAACAACTGCTGCAATTTCTTCTCACCCCTCAGTCTGTTCACATTAATCGAGACCAATGTAATCATGGCTCCAAAGAAGGGAAGTATGCCTGATAATCTCCCTATCATTTAATCTCTGGCCCTTCCCTCCTCACATGCTCCTTCCTAACTTCTCGGGCAGCTGTTGCTTTTTCCTGCAGCCTCCGACTCTTTTTCCCCTCCTGTTAAAACTATCCCTGCTGTTTCAGCCTCTCCTTGCATTAAGTTTGGGCCCCAGGAGCTGCCCTTCCTCCCTCCTTCTGCCCCTCACTAACTTTTCCCTTTTCACATGATGCCACCCACCCCCAACTTCCATGTCTCTGTCCCCCTCTAATTCCTCACACTCAAGCTCTTCTGCAACCCCCTGTGCCTGTTCCCCGTCTGATACATAATCCTGCTCCTGTCAGATACTTCATCTCCCACAGAGAGTCTTCCTGCTATCGCAGTTTTTCCCACTGTGCCGCTTCCTTCGACCACATCGCCACCTCTGACCCTTGCACCCTGTTCCCTCTCTCCATGGGACAATGGCGCACCTAAATTGTTCCCTTCTGACGTCTCTATCTCGGCGATCCCATCCTGCTGTCCCTTTAAGGCTCCTGCCTCTTGCTCCCTCTCCCCGTCCTGCCCCTCCCACTCACCAAGATATCCAACTCCCCACCTCTCACTGGAGCACCCACATCCACCACACACCCCGCTCCCACCTCCTCTCCCCCCGCAGCCACCAGACTCCCCAGGGGGAGCCGAACCGCACTAAGGCTCGAGCCTGCACTCGACCCTCGCTGCCCGCTGCTGTCTTTGTTCCCCTCCACAGCACTCGGCGTGTTTTCCACCATCTCCATCCCGTTCTCCGCTCCGCCATCCTCTACCTCTTCCTGTGCTCCTTTCTCCTTCATTTTACCAGCTGTGTCCTCCGACTGCACCGCTCCTCCGTCCGTTCCACTCTCATCTCCTTCTCCTTCTCCCATCTCCTCATCACTCATATCGCTCCCTTCTGCCACACACTCACAGTGGGTGGGGCCTTTGCGACACACCCCACAGCTCTCCACCTTGCAGCTCCGAGCGATATGTCCCGACTCACCGCAATTGTAACAATACAAATCTGGACAGTTTCTTATGAGATGGTTATGTCCCAGACAATAGTAGCACACCTTTACTTGGTTATCGTGCAGCACACGAAAGTACTGCACTCCTTCCAGTGTCTCGAACTTCTATACTGTGCGGCAAAGACCTCACCCCCTCTGGGAACCATACCTTTACATACCGGGTTCCATCTGCTACCCGTGTTCCCGGATAGTACCTCCTCTTTATTTCAGAACAGATTTTAATGTCCCACGACTCCAACTTTTTGCTCAGCACTTTGTCCTCAATGTACACTGGCAAGTTCAAAAATGAAACCACCACCTCCTCTGAATATAGCAGAGTCACCTCCAAGAATTTCTCACCAACTTCAGACTGAGTAGCAGTTTTTCCACCTCCTCACGGCCACTGACCGTCACCTCAAATCCCACATTCGGCTTTGGTCAGCAGGCAAAGCAGCTTCCCTTGCCACAGTCCTCATGAACCACCTGGATTATATCCCAGGCTCGAATCTTCTTATCCTCACACTGCACCACCACCGTGTTTTCTTTACCAAACTTCCTGGGGTCCCGGCCCAAATCTTTGGGCCTTCTTTGTTCTTTTCCCACCACAGTTTCTTCCCTAATTAAATTCCTCTCGGGAACACTGTCCTCCGAGGGGCCTGGCTCTCTGGACCCCTCAGCAGCCATCTGGCTGTTTTTTGTGGCCAAAAAGGCCCTAAAACCTGAAAACAAAACCCACCACCAACTTTTTACAAAACTCCCTCCAACACCCAGCTGCAATTAGGCAACCAGTAACACCTGGCTCACTCCTAGCCCCTCCACCTAGAGAGTGCTACCCACTGAGCCACAGCTGACCCCATGGATTGCTAAGGGACAAACTGCTTTATTATAGGTGATTTCTGATTGGCTATCTTCATTTGTTGCCAGGGAAACACTAATCTACTAATGGAATTCTTTAATGCCATTCTGGACAACATAGAATCATAGAGCACAGACGGAGGCAATTTGGCCCATCGTGACTGTGCTGTCATTTTGAAAGAGTTATTCAATTAGTTCCACTCCATTGCTCTTTGCCCATAGCCCTGCAAATGTTTTTTTTCCAAGTGTATATCCAAATCCATTTTGAAACTTACTGTTGAATCTACGTCCACCACCTTTCCAGGCAGTACCTGTCAGCTCACAACAACTCTCTGCGTAAAAATGATTCTCCTTATTTCCCCTGGATTTTTTGTCAATTATTTTCAATCTGTGTCCTCATGGCAAGGAATGGCTGGTAACATCTTTTTTTCACAGCTGGTTGAAATCCCCCCACATGGTTTCTCTATCTGCAGCCTGGTCGCCTCTCTGTTTAATGTAGCAGAGGTGTTGACATTTTTATACCGAAGCATCAGCATCCTATTCATTGAACAATTTGATTCCTTTTTAAAAAGGCAATAGGAATATCCATTAACTATTCCCCAAATGCTTTCAATACACTTTGAAAATGTTCTACTGCAGCATATTTTTAAGTAAATTACTAGACCTGGAGTTTCCGCTAGTTGTGCTGGTTTTTTCAGCACAAATCGCCCGATCTGGGCCAAACCAGCACGCAAGATCGAGGAATTTCAAGCGCAAATTGCGTTCAGTGCAACTCAAGTTCCCACGATCTTTTGCGCTATTTGAAAAACATCATGCTGGAAGCCAGCCTCGCCCACAAAACAACGCAGAACCAAGAGGGAGCATAGGCAGCAGAGGTGGCGGCTTAAAGGGAGCAGCGGAGAAGGCCAGGACACAGTGTGGGCCTGAGCGGAAGCGGCGGCAGTGACTTATAGAGTCACTAGCTGGAGTGCCCGGCGGTGCGAGGGTTTTTTGAGGGCATGTTGTTGTTGGAAGAGAGAGAGAGAGAGACTGGGGGGAGTAGAGAGAGATGGGGGGGAGAGAGAGAGAGAGACTGGGGGGGAGAGAGAGAGAGAGAGAGACTGGGGGGGAGAGAGAGAGAGAGAGACTGGGGGAAGAGAGAGAGAGAGAGCCTGGGGGAGAAGAGAGAGACCGGGGGGAGAGAGAGAGAGACTGGGGGGAGAGAGAGAGAGAGAGACTGGGGGGGAGAGAGAGAGAGAGAGACTGGGGGGAGAAGAGAGAGACGGGGAAGAGAGAGAGAGAGAGACTGGGGGAGAGAGAGAGAGAGACGGGGGGAGAGAGAAAGAGAGAGAGACTGGGGGGAGAGAGAGAGCGAGACTGGGGGAGAGAGAGAGAGAGAGACTGCGGGGAGAGAGAGCGAGAGAGACTGGGGGAAGAGAGAGAGAGAGACGGGGCAAGAGAGAGAGAGACTGGGGGGAAGAGAGAGAGAGACTGGGGGGAAGAGAGAGAGAGGGATGGGGGAGTGAGAGAGAGAAAGACTGGGGGAAGAGAGAGAGAGAGAGACTGGGGTGGGGAGAGAGAGAGAGAGAGACTGGGGGAGAAGAGAGAGACGGGGGAATAGAGAGAGAGAGAGACTGGGGGGAGAAGAGAGAGATGGGGGGAAGAGAGAGAGAGAGACTGCTGGATTTAGTCTCGGGATTAGCCTGGAGAGAGAGGGGGGGAAGGAGCGCCTCAGGCCCGGCCCAATGGACCCCTGCGAAGGAAGGATGGAAGGAAGAAGGCGAGCTCTCCCACCCCCTCACTCTTTCCCTCCCTCACCCTCTCTCTCTCCCTCCCCCTCTCTTTCCCTGCCCCTCTCTCTCTCCCCTCTCTCTCTCCCTACCCCTGTCTCTCCCCTTCCTCCCCGCTCTCTCTCCCTCCCTCCCTCCCTCCCGTCTCCCTCTCTCTCCCTCTCTCCTCTCCCTGCCTCTCTCCCTCCCTCCCCCTCTCTCTCTCCCTCCCCCTGTCTCTCCCTGCTTTCCTCTCTGTCCCTCCCTCCCCTCTCCCTCCCTCCCCTCTCCCTCCCTAGCGCCTCAGGCCCGGACCCTGAGCCGAGCCCCAGGACCGGGCTGAGGGGGGGAAAGGCCAATCCCCGGCCCACAGCCACAAACAGAGCTGAGTCCCAGGACCGGGCCGAGGGGGGGAAAGACCGAGTCGCCGGCCCGCGGCCGCAAACGGAGCCGAGCCCCAGGACTGGGCCGAGGGGGGGAAAAGCCGAATCCCCGGCCCCTAGGATGCAAATGGAGCCGAGCCCCGGGACCGGGCCGAGGGGGGGAAAGCCCGAGTCCCCGGCCGTAAAAGGAGCCGAGCCCCGGGACCGGGCTGAGGGGGGGAAAGCCCAAGTCCCCGGCCGCAAACGGAGCCGAGGACCGGGCCAAGTGACCCCAACTCACCTCCCGCTAGGCTCCGTCCCGCCCCGCCAGCCTTTACCAAGATGGCGGCGATGGCTACGCTCGGCTCTGCCCAGCCAGCCTTTACCAAGATGGCGGCGATCGCGGGCCACTGGTTTGGGATCAGGCCCAGCGGGATGGGCGGTGCCTAGCTCGGGTGTGGCTGGTGAGGAGAAGCCGAGGCTTCGAGGCCTGAGGCCTGCAGGCAGCTCATCCACCACCGAGGGGGGGAAAGCCCGAGTCCCCTTTGCAAATGGATTTTTTTTTCTTTTAAAACCAACTTTTTTTTTGCTGGAAATCTATATTTAATGTGTCATACTAATGAATCAACAATTTCCTCACCTCCATTACCATTTTTTGAGCTTGAGGCCCGGCAGGTGTTTAATGGCCGCCATTCACCTCAGCTCAGCTCCCGCTCGGCAGTTTGAACGATTAGGCCCCGCTCACAAATGCCATGAAACGCGCCCCAATTGGTCAACCATCATGTCACTCAACGCTAATGAGCGGTAGGATTGGTCAACCGCTAATGAGTGGATTTTGTCCTTTTTTTGAACGTTTTTTGTATAGTTTCCGAACAATTTTTGTCTGACCAAAAAGTAAATATGCCTATTAGACTCCCCTAATGATAAGCTTTC
The DNA here is from genome assembly GCF_052327205.1 of Somniosus microcephalus. Taxonomy (NCBI): domain Eukaryota; kingdom Metazoa; phylum Chordata; class Chondrichthyes; order Squaliformes; family Somniosidae; genus Somniosus; species Somniosus microcephalus. The sequence continues at coordinate 176,579,324 of NC_140988.1, forward strand.
TTTTGATATAACATGTGTGTAGGTACGCTCTGTAACTTTTGAGTGTATAGCGGACAGACAGACAGACAAACAGACAAACAGACAAACCAACTCTTTTATATATATAGAGTCATAGATTTATACAGCACCGAAAGAGGCCCTTCGGCCCATCATGTCTGACGTAAGAAAACTACTAGGCACTTGGTCTAAGTATTAAGCAAGGCTTTAATGAATTGTTTTTCAACATGGAGATCTAGTTGTGTCCTTCACTAGTTCCTGTTAAAGAATGTCCTGAGCAAGCTGGGCCCATGCCCGAGTATTTATACGCTCCCTGGACAGCGCCACCAGCAGGCCACCCAGTATCATTTCATAAGTCATTTCCACATGAATGACAAGATTCATGTCATTCTTCCCGCCTGAAAGATTGGAAGTCTGGCGACTTTCTTCTACCGAATTAATCGAACTAAGAATAGACGCAGTTGTTTGGATCTCTGTTGGAGGCCAGAAGGCACGTCTCCTTGGACCGTGTTTTGGTCCCTGGTTGCTTGGTTCGTACCGGCGGGCTGGCAGAGTCTATGTTGCCTTGACCGACCTGAGGGGGACTGGGGAGATCGTGGCTCTGGGTGCGGGCCCCCACCGGCGCAGAGCTGGCTTCACCCTGCTCAGTAGTTGGTGACTGACCGGCATCCTGGCTTCGGGTGGCCATCCCGCGGGGAGCGCTCTGTTCCCCGGGTTGATCCGGCGGAATAGCTGGCAGATACCTTGACGTCCCGGGTAGGGTGTCATCCTCAGAGGAGCGCAGGGTATCGGCATCAGTAATATGGATCCCACTATTGATTGGGTCCGTGGGACCGGTTAGGCAGGGAGCCAGATCCCGAAGTGACACTGTGGATTCCCGGCCATCAGAGTACTGCACGTATGCGTACGTGGGATTGACATCCGTCAGTTCCACTTCGTCGATGAGGGGATCACTCTTAGAGGATCAGATGAATCTTCAGAGCAGCACGGGGCCAGGAGCTGCCAACCATGATGGTAGGGACGTCCCATGAGTGGAGCGATGCTAGAACCCGAAGAATTGTTCGTGAGGAGTAGCGTTGGTGGATGTAGAAAGAAGAGACTTGATGGAATGCAACATGTCAGGGAACATAGTTTCCCACTGCTGGTCTGATAGGTTGTGTGACCTCAGTGCAAGACGAACAGCATTCTAAATGATGGCGTTGTATCTCTCAACCTGTCCGTTTCCAATAGGATGATATGGTGTCATTTTACTTGTGGCGATTCCCCGTTGGGAAAGATAACTTTTGAGTTCGCTTGACATGAAGGAGATACCCCGATCAGAGTGGATGAAATTGGCCATACCGCAAAGGGAAAAGACCTGATCGAAGCATTTGATCACTGTGGAAGTAAACATATTGGGACAGGGGAAAGCAAAGGGAAAGCGCGAATATTCGTCCACCATAGTAAGCAAGTAGGTGTTTTGCGTTGAGGAAGGCAATGGCCCTTTAACGTCACTGCTGAGTCACTGCATAGGCTGTGTAGCATGTATGAGCGAGCCAACCGACGGACGGAAGAATTGCGGTTTTAATTCTGCGCAAATTCTACAAGTGGAGCATGTTCTTTTCACGTCTTCCATGGAAAATGGGAGATTTTTAGATCGCACAAAGTGCAACATACGGGTAATGCCAGGATGGCACAAGTCAGCATGAAGATCCGTAAGAGTCGAAGTTGACATGGAAGAGCAGAATGCACGCGTGAGGGTATCTGGGGCCACATTCTATTTGCCGGGTCGATAATGTATGGTGTAGCCAAAGGCAGCCAATTCCATCCTCCAGAGCTGTATTGTGTTATTCTTGAACTTAGTGCGTTTCCGGTTATCCAGCATAAAGGCCACGGAGCGCTGATCAGTTATGAGCGTGAAATGGCGACGAGCGAGAAAATGACTCCATTTATGTATTGCTTCGATGATAGCTGTAGCCTCCTTCTCGACAGGAGGATAATGGAGCTCGCTACCCTGCAAAGTTCTGGACAGAAATGCAAAGGGTCGATCGCCTTGATTCAAGGTAGCCGAGATCGCCACCTCCGATGCATCACACTCGACCATGAAAGGGAGATTTTCATCGATGGAATGAAGCGTGGCTTTTTCCAGTTGTTGCTTGAGGAGGTCGAAAGCTGAAATAGCCATCGCATCCAATGGAAATGACTTCGCGTGAAGCAGGGGCTGGATCTTGTCGGAAAAGTGGGGTATCCACTTCGCATAATAGGCAAACATGCCGAGGGCCCGACAAAGAGAGCCGAGATTCGTAGGTGGAGGGAGCTCCTGAAGTGGACAAAGTCGCTCCGGATCTGGTTTGATGACACCATTGTCCACCCCCAGTAGCCAAGGATGTTGTTTGATGGTACTGATTTCACAGATTTGGACTCATTTAAGGTTAAGTTGCGACGACGGAGAACGTCAAGAAATTTCTGGAGGTTCGCATTGTGCTCCTTCTGGTCATGACCAGCAATGGTGATATTATCCAGATATGGAAAAGTGTCCATTAAGTTCTCCTGTTTGACTAGGCTGTCCATTGCCCATTGAAAGACGGCCACCCAATTGGTGACCCCAAATGGAAGGCGACAAAACTGGTAACGCCGACCATTGGCCTCAAAGGCCGTATACTTTTTGTCAGAGTCCTTTAACGGTACTTGATGGTATGCGCTCTTTAAATCAAAAGTTGAAAATACCCTGTAGTTGGCAAGGTTATTGACCATGTCATCGATGCGTGGTAGTGGGTAGGCATCCAGGTCGGTATACTGGTTAATAGTTTGCGAGTAATCGATGCAAAGATGTTTCTTGTGTTGCTTCAGAGGATTTTTAACAACGACGACTTGAGCCCGCCAGGAAGATGAACATGGCTCAATAATACCGTCAGCTAAAAGGCGAGAGATCTCTGCCTCAATAAAGGATAGATCATCTTGGCTGAAACGTCATGATTTATTGACTATGGGCTTACATTGGGGGGAAAGATTGGCAAACAAGGAGGGCTCGTCGAGCGAAGCCGCCGAAAGCACACAAAACAGTACTTTGGAAATAGTAAGCTCCAGCTTTGCACCTCCAAACTCGAAAGTGAGTCTGTTGTGTTTCAGGAAATCCTGTCCCAGAAGCACATCACTGCATAGGTTTTTGAGCACCCCGAGCCAGGTGGAAAAATAAGTGCGGCCATTGAGAATAAGATCAACAAGACAAAAGCCAGAAGGGTTGGTGGTCAGTTTCATCGGAGCCATTACAATTTCCCTGTTTGAGGGGTAAATATGCATTTTTAACTTACTGACAGCCCGCTCACTGATGAAGCTGTCAGAGCTACATGAGTCGATTAATGCACTCAAAATGTGTCCATTTACCAAAACCCTCATGGCTGCATGGGACAGGCTTTGGGGAAAACAGCTGTAACACTAGTAGTGGCTCTTGGGGGGAGGAGCAGTTTTATAGATAGCAGCTGCAACACTAGTAGAGGCTCTTGACTGGCATACTTTAGAAAAGTGACCTTTCTGACTGCAATGATTACAGGTTGCATTATGAGCAGGACAAAATTTCCTATAATGGAATGCACCTCCACAGAAGAAACACTTTTTTTTAGATTGCCAAGATGCCGCAAGGGTAGGGTTGTCATCAGTGAGGGCTTCCGCCTGAGGCTGACCAGGGGAGTCACTAAAAGTGGTAGCAGCAGTCCGTGCATATGGTAAAAAATAGGCATCTGAATTTTTTTGAGCAAAGTCCAGAGAATATGCCTGGTTATAGGCAGCTTGTAATCCGAGGGTTTTATTCTCCAACAGACACTGGCGTATGAGGGAAGAAGCAATTCCGTTAATAAAAGAGCCACAAATTAATTCCTCCCGATACTGCTCAGCTGAGGCAGCTTTGAGATTACAATCTTTGCTGAGCCTGCAAAGCTCTTGAAGGAATTCATCAAGTGATACCTCGGGTTGTTGTCAAGTTGTGGCCAGTAGGTGCCGAGCAAAAATTTTGTTTGGGGCCTTAACATATAGTTGCTGTAGTGTTTGGATAGCGGAGTCATAGTCTACACAGTCTTTGATAAAGTCAAACACATGAAGGATACATAATTGGCAAGCATTCGGAACTTATTAGGAACATTCTCACCACACTCCTCGAGGAAGTTGCTGAAGGTACAATACCAGTGTTTCCATACCTTAGCAGCTGTAAGTGAATTTGGGTCCAGGTCGAGACGGGCGGGTCTAAGTAGTTTCTCCATGATGGATTGATTGCTACGTCCGAATTCCCTTCTACAGTTTGAATCATAGTCTGTTCCCAAATCACTCAGAGCATGGAGCGGGTTCCAGTTGATTATATTGACGTAAGAAAACTACTAGGCACTTGGTCTAAATATTAAACAAGGCTTTAATCAACTGTTTTTCAATTTGGAGATCTAGTTGTGTCCTTCACTGGTTCCTGTTAAAGAATGTCCTGAGCAAGCTGGGCCCATGCCCAAGTATTTATACTCTCCCTGGACAGCGCCACCAGCAGGCCGCCCAGTATCATTTCATAAGTCATTTCCACATAAATGACAAGATTCATGTCAGTGTCTGCGCCAGCATCAAGCCCTGTCTATTCTAATCCCATTTTCCAGCACTTAGTCCGTAGCCTTGTATGCTATGGCGTTTCAAGTGCTCATCTAAATGCTTCTTGAATGTTGTGAGGGTTCCTGCCTCTACCACCCTTTTAGGCAGTGAATTCCAGATTCCAACCACCCTTTGGGTGAAAAAGTTTTTCCTCAAATCCCCTCTAAACTTCCTGGCCCTTACCCTGAAACTATGCCCCCTGATTATTGACCCCTCTACTAAGGGGAAAAGTTCCTTTCTATCTACCCTATCTATGCCCCTCATAATTTTGTACACCTCAATCAGGTCCCCCCTCAGCCTTCTCTGCTCCAAGGAAAACAACCCCAGCCTGTCCAGTCTCTCTTCATAGCTGAAGCGCTCCAGCCCAGGTAACATCCTGGTGAATCTCCTCTGCACCCTCTCCAATGCAATCACATCCTTCCTATAGTGTGGCGACCAGAACTGCACACAGTATTCTAGCTATGGCCTAACTAGCATTTTGTACAGTTCCATCATAACCTCCCTGCTCTTATATTCTATGCCTCGGCTAATGAAGGCAAGTATCCCATATGCCTTTTTAACCACCTTATCTACCTGTCCTGCTACCTTCAGGGATCTATGTACATGCACACCAAGGTCCCTCTGATCCTCTGTCCTGCCTAAGGTTCTATCATTCATTGTGCATTCCCTTGCCTTGTTAGTCCTCCCAAAATGCATCACCTCACACTTTTCAGGGTTAAATTCCATTTGCCACTGTTCTGCCCACCTAACCAACCCATCTATATCGTCCTGTAGCCTGAGGCTTCCCTCCTTGCTATTTACCACTCCACCAATTTACGTGGCATCTGCGAACTTACTGATCATACCTCCTACATTCATATCTAAATCATTAATGTACACTACAAACAGCAAAGGACCCAGCACCGATCCCTGCGGTACACCACTGGACACAGGCTTCCAGTCACAAAAACAACCTTCGACCATCACCCTCTGCCTCCTGCCACTAAGCCAATTTTGGATCCAATGTGCCAAATTGCCCTGGATCCTATGGGCTCTTACCTTCTTGACCAGTCTCCCATGCAGGACTTTGTCAAAAGCCTTACTGAAGTCCATGTAGACTACATCAACTGCACTACCCTCATCCACACACCCAGTCACTCCCTCGAAAAATTCAATCAAATTGGTTAGACATGATCTCCCCCTGACAAAGCCATGCTGACTATCCTTGATTAATCCTTGCCTCTCCAAGTGGAAACTAATTCTGTCCCTCAGAATTTTTTCAAATAATTTCCCTACCCTGACTTAAAAACAAAAAAAAAGCAAGGAGTCACAAGACAGCAGGTAGGTGATTGGTTGCTGAGTATTACAGCTCTATTGCTCTCTAGCTTAGGTAAGTGGATTAAATTCAGAACTGGGAGAATATTAACGACTATAACTTTATTGAATTAATAACTTAAACTAAATTAATAAAAACTAAAAATTAAGGGGGAAAAATTCGGTGTCGCCTCTTTTGGGGCGCTAATGTTGCCGGGTGCTAATTTTAGTGCCCTGGAAAAATGAGCGCCCCTCCAACTGAAATTCAGTTATAGAGCCCCAAGCAGGAGGCAGGGTGCTACTGGAAGCGCTCCACCTCCTTCTTGGGGCACTACAACTGAATATTGTGGCGCTACGTACAACAGCGCCACACGTGTCAGCAGGTAGCACCGTGTCATTGCAGGTCTCCCTCCCCTGACCCAAGAGGAGTGCCGGGTTGAGCGATTGTGGCCGGCACCCTGAAGAAAAAAGGGGAAGAGGGCAGGTGCTGGCAGTCGGTCAAAAAAAAATGGCCGCCCGACATCTGCCCTTTAAGTAGCGCTGCCACGGCTGCAAAAATGCCATCCTGACCCTGTCGGACATATCATCCAGCGATAGGGCAGGGGGCGCAACCCAAGTTTGCGGCCGGGGCGCGAGCAGGGCGCTGCGCACGGCAATTATGACATCGCCAGTGGCACAGCGCTGCGGGGCGCTACCGCCCACCGGGGCGCTAACGAGAGGCGCAAATCAACCCAATTTCCCCCCCCCCCGAGTTTTAAATGCGTGGCTCAAAGAGTGGTGTGGGAGGAAGGCGTTTCAGTTCATGGGGCACTGGCACCAGTACTGGGGAAAGAGGGAGCTGTTCCGATGGGATGGGCTCCACTTGAACTGGTCTGTGACCAGTGCCCTGGCGATTTGAATAACTAGGGCAGTAGAGAGGCTTTAAACTAATGAAGGGGGGGGGAGTATTCAGGAAAGAGAAATTTCTTCACACAGAGGGTGGTGAATCTTTGGAATTCTCTGCCCCAGAGGGCTGTGGAGGCTCAGTTGTTGAGTATATTCAAGACAGAGATCGATAGATTTTTGGATATTAAGGGAATCAAGGGATATGGGGATAGTGCAGGAAAGTGGATATGAGGTCGATGATCAGCCATGGTCTTATTGAATGGCGGAGCAGGCTCGAGGGGCTGACTCCTGCTCCTACTCCCAATCCTACTCCTACTCCTACTCCTGCTCCGATTTCTTATGTTTTTATGGTCACGCCCCCAGATCGAATAAATCACCATTGTGAGTTTCCGCTAGTTGCGTCTATTTGCGGGCCTTCGAGGAGACGCTTAAAATTAAGATTTATTTTTAGGAGCAATGACGCTAACAGAGATGTTTTAATAGTTTATAAATATTTTTTAATTTACTAAGAAATTGACTACCATACACCAATGAAACTCGTAAATGTTGTGTATAGATTTTTAAAGTCATTTTCAGTTATTTATATCCGGGTTACTCACAGGTGGTAGACTAGAAACTCTAATTAAAAATGCTTATTTTTTGTGATAAACCCATTTTCAGTTGCATTAATAAAACTGCAACAAGGTTCAAAAAAGGGGCGAAAGGTAAACCCGGCAATTACAGGCCAGTCAGTTTAATGTCAGTGATGGGGAAGCATTTAGAAACAATAATCCAGGAGAAAATGAACAGTCACTCAGACAAGCATGGACTAATAAAGGAGACTGCACAGATTTGTTAAGGGTAAATCGTGTTTGACTAACTTGATTGAGTTTTTTGATGAGGTAATAGAGAGCGTGGATGAGGGCAGTGCAATTGATGTGTATATGGACTTTCAAAAGGTGTTTGATAAAGTACCACATCATAGGCTTGTTAGCAAAATTGAAGCCCTTGGGATAAAAGGGACAGTAGCAGCATGGATACAAAATTGGCTAAGGGATATGGAGAGTTGTGGTGAATGGCTGTTTTTTGGATTGGAGGTAGGTATACAGTGGTGTTCCCCAAGGTTCAGTACTAGGACCACTGCTGGTTTTGATGTACATAATTGACTTGGACTTGGGGGTACAGGGCACAATTTTGAAATTTGCAGATGACACAAAACTTGGAAGTGTAGTAAACACGGAGGAAGACAGTAATAGGCTTCAGTGAGGAAGATGGTAATAGACTTCAAGGCAGGCTGGTGGAATGGGTGGACACATGGCAGATGAAATTCAATGCAGTAAAGTGTGAAGTGATACATTTTGATTGGAAGAATGAGGAGAGACCATACACACTAAATGGTACAATTTTAAAGGGAGTGCAAGAAGAGAGTGAGCTAAGGGTGTTTCTGCACAAATCTTTGAAGGTGGCAGGATAGGTTAACGAAGCAGTTCATAAAGCACATGGGATCCTGAGCTTTATAAATAGAGGCATAGAGTACAAAAGCCAGGAAGTTTTGCTAAACCTATACAAACCACTAGTTCAGCCCTAGCTGGAGTATTGTGTCCAAGTCTGGGCACCACACTTTAAGGAGGATGGGAAGGCTTTGAAGAGGATACAGAGGAGATTTACTAGAATCGTTGCAGGGATGGGGGAGTACAGTTACCTTGATAGACTGGAGAAGCTGGGGTTGTTCTCCTTAAAGCAGAGAAGGCAAAGAGGAGATTTGATAGAGTTGTTTAAAATCATGAAACATTAGATAGAGTACAACTGTTTCCAATGGCTGACGGGTCGATAACGAAAAGGGACAGATTTAAGGTGATTGACAAAAGAACCAGAGGCGACATGAGGAAAAACTTCTTTACACAATGACTGGTTAGGATTTGGAGTGCACTGGCTGATAGGCTAGTGGATACAGAGTCAATAGTAGTTTTCAAAAGGGAATTGGACAAATACTTAAGGAGAAAAAATTGCAGAGGTATGGGAAAGAACGGGATAGTGCGACTAACTGGATTGCTCTTCGAAAGAACAAACGCAGACTCGATGAGCCAAATGGTCTCCCTTTGTGCTGTACTATTCTATGGGGGAGAAATTCGTTATTGCCCTGTATGGAGGTGGTAACTTTTGAAAGCTGGGAAACTTAGCACCAGGCGCTAATGAGTCCCAGCTTTCACAAAATTGGGTTTAGCGCTCCAGGAACGAAGTGGAGCACAAGCGCTCCACTTCATTCCTGGAGCGCTAAAGGATGCAGACGGGGCAGTAGTTGTGCAGCGCTGCACACTGGGCCGTGCAGTGCTGCCGCGTTCCGAGGCACCTTCCCTCCCTTAAAGGGATGGGCCATCGCTGCAGGCTCTGCATTGGGACCGGTTAGCTGGTCCCCGACGGCGGCCGCGATTTGGCTCGATCAGCTCCATGCACTCCAGCAGCGTGCCGGGCAGATTGATCGCTACCCAAGACAAGGAAAAAAAAATGAGCAAAACCATTTCAGAGATTTATGTACTTACCTCGGCAACATCCCCTTTAACTTTCACTCCTGAAGCGCCCCGCCGCCCAATGAACGCCACCTGCAGCTGCCGGTATTGTCACCTGGCGATGCTGCAGGGGGCGGAACCGAAGTTTGGGACCGGGACGATCTCCAGGTGAAGGAGATTGTAGCGCAAAATTTTACTGCCACCGCAAATCTCTCTGAATTTCGCTGGAGGCGTTCATCTTGCCATGACCGGGCGGTAAGTTGTTAGCGCCCCGTTATTGCTCCCCGGAGGCGATAATGGGAGGCGCTAAGGAGGCCAATTCTAGCCCTATGATTCTGTTACCACTCTTAAGGAATCAAGGAATTATTTTAAATGCAAAAACTTTTTTTTAAATAACTTTCTAAAATGCTGCGTAATTGGGCTGGTTCATGGCAGATTTTACATTTGATGATATGCAAATGCACTTGAACAGAAACTTAAGCAAAAAAAGCCACTTCTGAAAACGAGCGCAATTTGCGCCTGGATCGTCTATTGCACTCAAAGTGGAAACGCTAATGTTTAGTGACAAGAAACAGTGGCCTAGAAATTCAGTTGGGCGCACCAGCCGTTAGCGCCTTAGGAGGAGTAGATCTCGAGCGCTAGGCGCTTAGCGCCCGGGCGCAGCGCGATCTGCGCCTCGCCCCAACTTCAGTACACATTTAGCGCCGGCGCAAAGTCTTAGCGCGCGCCCTGCTGCGCGCGCAGATCATGACGTCATTTACTAGTGCAACGCCCTTTGTGCGCCCCAAACCGGAACTTCACTCGCGCCGGCCCATTGTGCGCTGGGCGGCCCTAACGACTGTGAAGTGGAACGGTACACAGCCGAGCCGGGCCGTGGGGAGCGCTAATTAAAGGGCACTTACCCTGCACTATAAAGGGCTGCCATTTTGCAGCATTCACTCTTGTGCAACGGTTTTTTGGACATAGACCAAGGAGGAGAGCTTACTGGTTTGGACCAACACTAGGACAGGTATTTTTGGCTCAGGCCAGAGCTTAGCAATTATCTTTGCCTTCATTGAGAGCTCAGTGTTTGCCAGCATATAATGGGGGCTGCATTGGGTGGCAACGCTGACTTTCAGCCTTATGCCAGAAGTGCTTACAGACGCCATGAGAGAGTGGCAGCCCTGGCTCGACACAGAGGGGGCAACAGGCGTCGCCAACTGAGGCCTTACCCACCCAGTGTATACCGCCAGCAGACCTCCTATCTGACCATGTCTGCTGCGATGTGTGTTAGGAGGCTGCGATTCAGAAGGGAGGTGGTTGCAGACATCTGCCGGCTGCTTCAGAGAGATCTGCAGCCACAGCTGATGCGCAGGACGTCTCTGTCGGTGGCAGTGAAGGTGACGGTGGCTCTCAACTTCTATGCCACCGGCTCCTTCCAATCCGCTACTGGGGACATCGCTAACATCTCCCAGTTCGCCGTGCATTGCTGCATCCGCCAGGTGACCGAAGCCCTTTTCACAAGGAGACATCAATTCATCTCCTTCCCCATGACCCTGGACAAGCAGCAGCAGCGTGCAGTGGGATTTGCAAGAATAGCGGGCTTCCCCATGGTGCAGGGCGCCATTGACTGCACGCATGTGGCTTTGCGGGCACCTCTTGAGCATGCCGAGGATTACCGCAACCGGAAGGGCTACCATTCCCTCAATGTACAGCTGGTGTGTGACCACAGGCAGCGCATCCTAGCTGTCAATGCCCGCTTTCCAGGCAGCAGCCACGATGCCTTTATCCTGCGACAGACAACTGTGGCTGACATGTTCCAGGCACAGCCTCCCCCAAGAGGATGGCTTATCGGGGACAAAGTCTATCCTTTGTGTACCTGGCTCATGACCCCGCTCCGCGCGCCCACGACCCCTGCTGAAGAGGCATACAACGAGAGCCATCAAGCGACTAGGAACATCATAGAACAAACAATCGGCGTCCTCAAGCAACGGTTCCGCTGTCTCGATCGCTCCGGGGGAACCCTCCAGTATTCGCAGGATCGAGTCTCCCAATTCGTCGTCGTTTGCTGCATGTTGCACAACCTGGCTATCTGCAGGACTCAGGCACTGCCACCTCACTTTGGACCACCACCTCAGGAGGAGGAGCAGGAGGAGCATGAGGAGGAGGAGGACGAGGAGTACCAGCCCAGGAGGGAGGCACAAGGTCCAAGGGCCGCCCGTCGGCGGCTTATTGAACGTCACTTCTAGGCCCCCTGTCAGGGAATGGCTTGTGCCAATGAAAGAACATGATTGCAGCCGCTCCGCAAGCCCTCAGCCGGTTAAGGCAACAAACACTTCAAAGATCAAACATGGACAATGTTATTAAATAAAATGCTTTATTGTTCAAACTCAGGTCCCTTCCCACATGAAAACCAAAAACAGACGAAACCCCCAAAAAACACTCAAACACATTACTCGCTCCCACAACCTGGAGAGGATTAACAAAATAGTGCAACTAAAATGTCCATCATTCTCGGCCTTTGTAAAAAACAAACATCACATCATCGGCCTTCAAAAAACAAACATCCAATTCTCGGCCTCAAAAAACAAACACAACTGGCCACACATTCGACTATTTGGCCCGCTAGGGCGATGCCTTGGCCATCTTTGTGTGGCCCCTGCCCACCCTGCTGCTCCTCCTCAAAGTAAGGCCATTGGCTGCTGCAAGGCTGGGGGCAGGCTCCTGAGGGGCACATGTTGTGATGGCAGATGCCCTTGGGGGTCGGCCTAGTCGAGGTCTGGCCGTCGAGCGGGCGGCTGTTGAATGCTGCAGCTGTGGCTGGCCAGCATCAGTCGCTGCAGCAGCTCCTGGCAGCTCCACTGGGGGAGTGGCAGTGGTGGCTGGAGGAATGGGGGCAAGCTGGCGGATGGCAGGCGCTCGCTGGTCGCCTGAGACACTGGCACTCGCCCGGGCCAGCACTGCAGCATGCGCAGCAATCTGCCGAGGGACAGACCGCTGTGCTGCTGCAGCGCGCCGGGTGCCCTGGCGATGCCTGGCTGACACAGCGAGTGTGGCAGCAGTGAGTGCCCATGTTGACCTGTTCACTGACCGCATCAGAGCAGCCAGTGACTGGACGGCACCACTGATCACCTGGCCAGTCGCTGCCAGAACTGCCCCAAATTCCGCCCGACTCGCTGCCTGATCTGCCCCGAATTCCGCCCGACTCGCTGCCTGATCTGCCCGGAATTTTGCCCGACTGGTGGCCTCTGAGGGCCCGAACTCGGTCACACTCCGAAAGAGGGACTCGATGGCCTCAGGCAACCGTGCCACTGCCGCCATGAGCTCCGTGTGCCGGCGCTCCGAGTCCACGGACAAGTCCTCGAGGCGTTCCATCTCCTTGGCGAAGACCATCTCCGGACTGGAGGCCGGACTCTCCCTCTGGGGAGAAGGCCGCCGAGCTGGCCGACCCTTCCTGCATTGCTGGACGCCGCTGGGCCCAGCAATTGGACTCCCCTCCGACGCATCCCCCCTCTGGGGAGAAGGCCGCTGAGCTTCCACCCCCCTCCCGCATTTCTGCAGGCCGCAGGTCCCATGAGCTCCCCTCCCCTTCGACACTTCCGCCACGCTCCCCTCCAGGGAAGACGTGTCCCCTACATTGGCCTGGGTGGCTGCGGCTGAGGGTTCCCCTGATGGGCTGCCTTCCTCTTGCTCCTCCTCCTGCTCCTCTTCTGATGGGCTGTCACTGGCAAGTTCAGGGACCTCCTCCTCACCATCTGAAAGCAGGAAGGCACAAGAGTAGCTTTAGAGTGAGGAGAGGGCGTCAGCGAGGGATGCATGAGTGGTGGCATTCAGCGCATTGGTCGGACGGTGGCAAAGGATGTAGATCTGATGCGCAAGTGGGACGAGAGAGGTCCAAACGTGGATGTCCTTACCATTGGTGCCCAGAACAGGGTCGGCATCTCCACATGCAACAGGGCCAATCACCCGGGCACCCATGATGCGCTCCACGTGATGTTGAAGCTCGGTGAGCGGCTGGATCTGGGCTCGGCCTCCCCCAGTCGCAGTCCGGCTCTTCCGATTATTAGCCAGCTTGGCCTGCAAGAGAAAGGACGGCCTCTAAGTACAGTGTGTCGCACTGATCTTGTGTGCACTGCCTCCCATGGTGGAATAGCCTGGCCAGTGTGTCGCCCTGATCTTGTGTGCACTGCCTCCCATGGTGGAATAGTTTGGCAAGTGTGTTAAGTGCAGAATGTGCAATTGATGTTCATGCCTGTCCCATCGCTGCTGGATGAGGGCTGGCCATTAGGGCTTTCAGGTCCCTTTGGCCACAATGTGAGGTGCACATGCAAGGATGAGGAGGTCACTGGAAAGGGTACTCACCCTGACAATGCGAGTGAGGTCATTAAACCTTTTGCGGCATTGGACACCGCTCCTGGGGACCTCGCTGTTGGCTGACAGCTTGCTGGCGACATGCCTCCATGCTCTCCTGTAGACGCGGAATGGCGCCTTCTTGCCATTGTCCGGGTACAAAACATGGCGCCTCTTCTCCACAGCACCAACCAGCACACTCAGATCACGCTCTGAGAAGCACTGCGCACGTTCACGGGCCTTCTGCATGGCTTCAGGCGCTATTTGGGTCCAGCAGCAGTGTTCAGGCCAAGCTGGAGGGCTCCACTATCCAGGGCGTGGCAGCAGACACAGTCGACCCTTCCCCCTTAAGAGGTGTCCGGCGCCAGGGTGTCTGCTGTCAATCACGAGATGGCCGCACCTGCGCTGTGCCCGGCCTCGGCGCTATCGATCAGCACCTTCGGCTTAGCGCCCAAAGAGAGGCGTCCAGCACCAGTTTTAGCGCTCGAGCGAACTCTTAGGGCGAAGCTAATGAATATCGGAGAAGTGGCCTCGATTTGGCGGCGGGCGCAAACTTTAGCGGCCGCCCCACTTTACCGCCCCAAAAGTGGCTACAATGAATTTCTAGGCCAGTGACTTTTTTCACTTTTAAAAACAAAAACCTAAGGATGTTGTAGGGGGTGGCGTGTCATGGTGCCCAGTCAGCTTCGCCTCTGACTGTCCCTTGAGCGGTTCGAATCGCTCCCACACCCCTGGGTTCTAGACACCGGACTTTGGTACAGGTGGCGATACAGAAAATCGAGTGGACAAGTGGTTTGGTGTAAGAAAACCAAGATTTTATTAAAACAGAAATAAAAAACACAGTCTTAAGAGAATTACTGGTATAAAATACAGGCATAAACAATTATACTTATTCAGGGAATGGGGAACACACGGCACATCGAGGGGAAAACAACTACATTAATAATCCCCCTTATCCTTATCCCACCCCCTATACCTAACTAGATTAAGCTATAAGGGGCCAGAAATTCACGCTCACCAATCCAAAACCTGTTGCTTCAATGTTGTGAGTTTGAGGTTTGGTCTTCTATCCTTTGGGGCACCCCATCGCCACGTGGTTTCAGGGCGCGGCGCTGGAGTTGTTGATGTGGCACACCTTCCCTCTCCTCAGATACCATCGTCGTCTCATCGCGATGGGTTTTCTTCTTCTTCTCCCTTGGGCAGTCGTCAGCGGTAATGTTACAGTCATGGATCGGTTGGGGGTTTTCACTGCTCACAAGATTTTGCTACCCATCCTTTGAATGCTAGCATATTCGTTGCAGGCGTGGACACTTGCGTCTAATGCTGTAATGTATATACCTTTAAGGGGGGAACTATGTTTTACAGCTCATGTATACTGCAGTACCGGCAGTGACCACACCTGTATATAGCACTGAGTAGTAATCTGTACAGGTCAGTTGCAGTGTGAGCCACGTTGAGTAAACACCTATTGAACCGTTCTCCGCAGTCTGTGTCTTATTATACACGGACGCAACATTGGCGACGAGGCACGTTCGAACCTACCTGCAACTCTGCATCGCCTCCCGGGGATTCGTTCCTGGAGATCAGTGGATTGGAGGTCAAGGCCAGAGACTCGGGCGTCGACCATGGGCAACCGCCCAGTCATCCAGCAGAGACTCGAGAATTGCGGGGGAGGCTGTCGAGAGCCAGGCTTGGCTTTCCAGTTGAGGTGGTCCAGCGAAACGGGCTGGCAACAGGTAGTGCACAGACCCTTCCCGGACAGCGGCGGGCAAGAGCCCGACCGAGCGGCACAGCAAAGGGCCGAGCAGCGTCGATGGGGGAGAGAGACAGAGGGCAGAGCGCACAGGGCGCAACCGATGTTCAGGGGCAGAGCAGCGTTGGAGAGAGGGAGAGAGAGACGTGCAGAAACCCGCGAGGCGCCGCCATTGCCATGAGGACCACTGAGAGCGGCGTTGGCAGCAGCGCAGGAGAAGCACTCGAAACCTACAGGGCGCCGCCATTGCCACGAGAACCGCCGGGAGCGGCGTTGGCAGCAGCGGGGGAGGAAGGAAAGCGTGGGAGACGCCATTTTAAGCCATTGGGAGACGCCATTTTAAACCACACCCAAAATGCCGAAGAGTGGCAGTATCACCGCATTTGACAATGAAGTCGAAGATTGGACTACATATGTCGAATGAATAGAGGTGTACTGCAAGGCAAATGAGGTGTCAGATGACAAGAAAGCGTCGGTATTGTTAAATTTAATGGGTGCAAAGACGTATGGTTTATTACGAAATCTAGTAACCCCAACGAAGCCAATGGAAAAGAGTTTTGAAGACATAGTAACGATACTAAAGGAACATTTAAACCCCACACCGCTGCTGATAGCAGAAAGATTCAAGTTTCACAAATGGAACCAGCATAAGGATGAAAGCAATGCTGATTATTTAACGGAACTGCGCAAACTATCGAAACACTGCCAGTTTGGAGCGGGGCTGGCAGATACCTTAAGGGACAAGTTTGTGTGTGGGCTTCAAAGTGAAGGAACCCAGAAACGCCTTTTATCTGAAAAGGACCTTACGCTGGAAAAGGCTTTCAGCATTGCAGTATCATATGAAGCAGCAGCACGGGGCGCTGCAGAGATACAACAGAGACCGCAAGAATATGGCACAAACGAAATGTCATATGGAACAGAGAAGTGCTATCGTTGCGGCAGAACAACACACGACCAGAATGATTGCTGGTTCAAAGACAAAGTGTGCAGACAGTGTGGAAAAGTAGGACACATAGCACGAGTCTGCAGGTCGGGAAAGAAAACCAGCAATAAGAAACCTACCAAAGGAAAGTACAAGACGGTACATAAGATGACGGAGAATAGTTCAGATGAACAAAAGAGTGATAACGACTCCGAAAGCAGGGAACTGAGTTCTCTGAAACTATATAATGTGATCACAACGGAGGATCACTGAACCATTTGGGTCACTCTCAAGTTAGCAGGAGTCCAGGTAAAGATGGAATTGGACACAGGATCAGCCCTAACAGTCATAAACCGACAGGACTACGAGCGGCTATTCTCACACATACCCTTGAGAGACACAAAAATTATTTTGAAGACGTACACGGGGCAAAAAGTCTACCCCAAAGGAAAAATAAGGGTGACCATTATATATAACGGTAAGGAAACACCGAAACTGGACCTGTATGTATTGCAAGATGGAGGACCACCATTACTGGGACATGAATGGATCCGGAAAATACAACTGAATTGACATTCCATACAGGCACTGACTGTGGCTGACAAAAAGGATGACGACGTCACACCTGGGCGACTGTCAAAGATCCTAACTGACGCGAAAGAAGTGTTCCAGCAAGGACTCAGAACACTAAAAGGCATGACAGCGACGATTAAAATTGAAGAAAACGCAAGCCCAAAATTTTTTAAGGCCAGACCGGTACCTTATGCGATCCGCCCAGCCGTCGAAGCAGAGCAGGAGAGTCTGGAACATTCAGGTGTACTGTCCAAGGTAGACTGGAGCGAGTGGGCTACACCCATCGTCCCTGTGATGAAAAAGTCGTTGAGCAGCACTCCTGGGGAACCAAGGAAGGTTCGCATCTGTGGGGACTTTAAGGTACAGTGAACCCGGTCCTTCACACCGTACAATACCCACTTCTGCGGATTGAAGATATTTTCGCCTCGCTATCTGGAGGGAAACGCTTCACTAAGATTGATCTGGCCCAGGCGTATCTGCAAATGGAGGTAGAAGAAGCATCAAAAAAGTACCTCTCAATCAACACGCATAAAGGTCTCTACCAATACAACCGGCTGGTATTCGGGGTAGCATCAGCTCCAGCTATTTGGCAGAGGGCAATGGAACAAGTCCTGCAAGGGATCCCAGGGACCCAGTGTTATTTCGATGACATCCTGGTCACGGGTGAAAATGACAGTGATCACCTTGCCAACCTGGATCAGGTGCTCACTAGATTGCAGGAATATGGGCTCTGAGCTAACCGCCCCAAATGCGAGTTTTTTAGAAAACAGATCTCGTATTGTGGCCACGTTGTCGATAAAGAGGGGTTACATAAGTCCCCAGAGAAGATTGAGGCAGTAGTCAAGGCTCCAGCACCGGAAAATGTGTCACAACTGAGGTCGTTCCTCTGGCTGGTAAACTACTACCATAAGTTCTTGCCAAATTTGTCTACAATACTACACCCACTGAACACCCTACTGCAAACTGGGGTGCCATGGAAGTGGAGTGACGAATGTAGACGAGCTTTCCGGAAGAGCAAAACACTAATCACATCGAAAGAGGTATTGGCCCATTACAACCCGGCATTACCAATTCGGTTGGCATGTGATGCGTCACCCTACGGCATTGGAGCGGTGCTGTCGCACAAATTCTCGGATGGCTCAGAGAGGCCAATAGCCTTTGCGTCACGATCACTAACCTCAGCCGAGCGTAACTATGCCCAGATTGACAGGGAGGCTCTCAGCCTAGTGTGGGGAGTGAAAAAGTTCAATCACTATCTGCACGGGCAGAAATTCACCTTGCTGACTGATCACCAGCCCCTTGTCTCAATTTTTAATCCGAAGAAGGGCGTTCCGGTGATGACTGCGCAACGACTACAAAGATGGTCACTTTTTCTAGGGGTGCACCACTATGAGATTGAATATAAGGGCACGAAACAGCATGGAAATGCTGATGGGCTATCACGCCTGCCACTGCCTACTGCGGAGAAAACACCAGCAGTGGATCCTGTCAAAATATTCCATTCGACTATAGTTGAATACCTACCGGTATCTAACGCTTGTATCGAAAAGGAAACCCGAAATGACCCGACACTGTCTCGGGTATATGATTTGACGGTGAAGGGATGGCCAGCACATGGCAACTCACTGTTGCCAGCATTCTTGACAAGGAGAGAACAGCTGTCAGTGTGCCGGGGGACCTTGATGTGTGGATCCCGAGTGGTAATTCCACCCAAGTTAAGGGATAGAGTGCTCAATGAGCTTCATGAGGGTCATCTGGGAGGGGTAAAAATGAAAAGCCTAGCCAGGGCTTATGTGTGGTGGCCGGGAATCAATAAACAAATTGAGGACCTGACCAAGAGCTGCTCAGGATGCCAGAAAGTCCAAAATGCACCACCACAGGCCCCTCTACACCCAGGGGAGTGGCCCTCATCTCCATGGCAATGGGTGCATATTGATTTTGCTGGTCCATTCATGGACTCAATGTTTTTAATAGCCGTGGATGCGCACTCAAAATGGCCTGAGGTCATCAAAATGTCCTCCACCACCACGGAGAAAACTTTTGCAGTCCTACGGACCATTTTTACCAGGAATGGCTTGCCAGAACAGATTTGCTCCGACAACGGACCACAGTTTGTGTCCGAAGAGTTCCGGAGATTCTTGAAAAAGAATGGGGTAAGGCATTACACATCCGCCCCGTATCATCCAGCCACAAATGGATTGACTGAGAGGTTCGTACAAACCTTTAAGAAGGCAATCAAGGCTATGTACAATGACAACATTCCGCTGCAGCACAAGGTGGACAATTTCCTGTTCGTCTACCGGAATGCGACACATGCAGTCACCAACCAGGCCCCAGCCATGATGTTCTTTAACCGAAGGTTAAGATCTCACCTGGATTTGCTCAGACCAAACGTACGAAGAGATGTTGAGAGTAAGCAATTCCAGCACATCCATGAGAAGCCAACAAGGAGCTTCAATGTAGGGCAACCAGTCTTGGCCCGCGACTACCGAACAGAAAAATGGCAGCCAGGAACGATATGCACACGGCAGGGCCCACTAATGTACACAGTGGACGTTGGGGAGAGCATCGTGAGACACCATGCTGGCCAGATCCTAGAGTCACAGGAACAAGTCAACCCCATGCCTCGCCCATACGTACCTGGTGATGAACCCGACGTACAGGTCGCATCTACCCCAGAAACAGTAGCATCGGAAGCTGATGAACCAACCGACGACAGGGGGCCAGAATCGCCTCCGCACCAAGAGCAAGACACTCGGGAAAGGCACTATCCAGAAAGGATCAGGAAGCCTCCCCAAATAGACTATTTTTAGCGAATGTTGCATGTTAAAAGTGTTAATTGTAATTAGTTTGATATTTAATTGTTAAATGAGTGTTATGGTACTGTTAATCTAAAAGGGGAGGAATTGTAATGTATATACCTTTAAGGGGGGAATTATGTTTTACAGCTCATGTATACTGCAGCACCGGCAGTGACCAGCGTGGACCTGCGTGGGAACAGAGCATCGGCGGCAGAGCTTAAAACCGGCAGCGAGGAGCGAGGAGCAGCCCGACCAGCGCGGGCCTGCGTGGGAACAGAGCATCGGCGGCAGAGCTTAAAACCGGCAGCGAGGAGCGAGGAGCAGCCCAACCAGTGCGGACCTGCGTGGGAACAGAGCATCGGTGGCAGAGCTTAAAACCGGCAGCGAGGAGCGAGGAGCAACCCGACCAGCGCGGACCTGCGTGGGAACAGAGCATCGGCGGCAGAGCTTAAAACCGGCAGTGAGGAGCGAGGAGCAGCCCAAACAGCTCGGACCTGCGTGGGAACAGAGCATCGGCGGCAGAGCTTCAAACCGGCAGCGAGGAGCGAGGAGCAGCCCAAACAGCGCGGACCTGCGTGGGAACAGAGCATCGGCGGCAGAGCTTCAAACCGGCAGCGAGGAGCGAGGAGCAGCCCGACCAGCGCGGACCTGCATGGGAACAGAGCATCGGCGGCAGAGCTTCAAACCGGCAGTGAGGAGTACCAATTCAGCAGCAGGGGAGAGAGGTAAAAAGTAATTAAAGTGTGACATCACCAGGAAGCAGGTAAGTGATTGGTTGGTGAGTATTTCTCTCTTTTCTCTCTTTTTTTTAAACTTTAACTGTGGTTTATAGTTTCTAAGGTCGCTCTGGTGTAGCAGGGACTGTTGGTAAACCAGTTAACTGTAGTGTAATTAGTGGGGTTGATTGATTTAATTTAAATTCAATTAAGCAAAGGGTAAATCATGGCAGGACAGCCGGGCCCCGTGATCTGCTACTCCTGCGATATGTGGGAACTCAGGGACACTTCCTGTGTCCCTGACAACTACGTGTGCAGGAAATGCACCCAGCTGCAGCTACTGACAGACCGCATTGTGGCGCTGGAGCTGCGATTGGACACATACTGGAGCGTTCACGATGCTCAGGACATTGTGAATAGCACGTTTACAGAGTTGGACACACCGCAGCTAGAGGTTGGACAGGAAGAAAGGGAACGGGTGACCAACAGGCAGAGTACTAGGCACAGGCAGGTAGTGCAGGGGTACCCTGTGGCCATCCCCCTCTCCAACAGATACACCACTTTGAGTACATTTGGGGGGGATGGATTATCAGAGGAAGGCAGCAGCAGCCAACTTCCTGGCACCAGGGGTGGCTCTGCTGCACAGAATAGGAGGAAAAAGAGTGGTAGCGCTATAGTAATAGGGGATTCAATTGTAAGGGGAATAGATAGGCATTTCTGCGGCCGCAAACGAGACTCCAGAATGGTGTGCTGCCTCCCTGGTGCAAGGGTCAAGGATGTCTCTGAGCGGCTGCAGAACACCTTGGAAGGGGAGGGTGAACAGCCAGTTGTCGTGGTGCATATAGGCACCAATGATATAGGTAAAAAGCGGGATAAGGTCATAAAGTGGAATATAGGGAGTTAGGAGGTAAATTAAAAAACAGGACCTCAAAGGTAGTAATCTCAGGATTGCTACCAGTGCCACGTGCTAGTCAGAGTAGAAATAGAAGGATACTTCAGATGAATACGTGGCTAGAGGAATGGTGCCGGGGGAGGGATTCAAGTTCCTGGGACATTGGAACCGGTTCTGGGACCAGTTCAAACCGGACGGTCTGCACCTGGGCAGGGCTGGAACTGATGTCCTAGGCGGTTTGTTTGCTAGTGCTGTGGGGGAGGTTTTAAACTAAAATGGAAGGGGGTTGGGAACCTGAGCAGGGAGACAGAGGAAAGGGAAACAAGGATAAAAGCAAAAGATAGGAAGGAATAATACAAAAGTGGCAGTCAGAGAAATCAATGGTTTAAATCAAACATGGCCACAGTAAATAATAATTCTAATAGATCGAAGAGCGCTAAAAAAACAAGCCTGAAGGCTTTGTGTCTTAATGCGAGGAGCATTTGTAATAAGGTGGATGAATTGGCTGCGCAAATAGAGGTAAACGAATATGATTTGGTTGGGATTACGGAAACGTGGCTCAAGGATGGGAAAGACTGGGAACTCAACATCCAGGGGTATTCGATATTCAGGAAAGATAGGCAAAAAGGAAAGGGAGGTGGGGTAGCATTACTGGTTAAAGAAGGGATTAACACAATTGTAATGAAGGATATTAGCTCTGATGATGTGGAATCTGTATGGGTAGAATTGAGAAATACTAAGGGGAAAAAAACGTTAGTGGGAGTGGTATATAGACCTCCAAACAGCAAGGCGGAGGTTGGGGATGGCATTAAAAGGGACATTAAAGAAGCATGCAACAAGGGCACAGCAGTCATCATGGGTGACTTTAATCTACATATAGATTGGGCTAACCAAATTGGTAACAATACTGTGGAGGAGGAATTCCTGGAGTATTTACGGGATGGTTTCCTGGACCAATATGTCGAGGAACCAACCAGAGATCAGGCCATCTTAGACTGGGTATTATGTAACGAGAAAGGATTAATTAGCAATCTTGTTGTACGATGCCCCTTGGGTTGGAGCGATCATAATATGATCGAATTCTTCATTAAGATGGAGAATGAAGTAGTTGACTCAGAAACAAGGGTCCTCAATTTAAATAAAGGAAACTACGATGGTCTGAGGAGCGAGTTGGGTAGGATTGATTGGGGAATGGCACTCAAAGGGTTGACGGTGGATAGGCTATGGCAAACATTCAAAGACCGAATGGATGAACTACAGAAGTTGTTCATCCCAGTTTGGCATAAAAATAAAACAAAAAAGGTGACTCAACCGTGGGTAACAAGGGAAATTAGGGATAGCATAAGATCCAAGGAGAGGACATACAAATTGGCCAGAAAAAGCAATAATCCTGAGGATTGGGAGCAGTTCAGGATTCAACAAAGGAGGACAAAGGGATTAATTAAGAAAGGGAAAATAAAATATGAGAGTAAGCTAGCGGGGAACATAAAAACTGGCTGTAAAAGCTTTTATAGATATGTGAAGAGAACAAAATTGGTGAAGTCAAGCATAGGTCCCTTGCAGTCAGAATCGGGGGAATTTATAATGGGGAACAAAGAAAAGGCAGACCAACTAAATACATATTTTGGTTCTGTCTTCACAAAGGAGGACACAAATAACCTCACAGAAATACCGGGGAACATAGGGTCTGATGAAAGGGTGGAACTGAAAGAAATCAGTATTTGTAGGGAAATGATGTTAGGAAAATTGATGGGACTGAAGGCCGATAAATCCCCACGGCCTGATAATCTACATCCCAGGGTACTTAAGGAATTGGCCCTGGAAATAGTAGATGCATTGCTGGTCATCTTCCAGAACTCGATAGGCTCTGGAACAGTACCCATGGATTGGAGGGTAGCTAATGTTACCCCACTATTCAAAAAATGTGGCAGAGAAAAAGCGGGGAATTATAGACCAGTAAGCCTGACATCGGTAGTGGGGAAAATGCTAGAGTCTATTATAAAAGATGTAATAGCAGAGCACTTGGAAAGCAGTGACAGGATCGGACAAAGTCAACATGGATTTACAAAAGGTAAATCATGCTTGACTAATCTACTGGAATTTTTTGAGGATGTAACTGGTAAAATAGATAAGGGAGAACCAGTGGATGTGATGTATTTGGACTTTCAGAAGGCTTTCGATAAGGTCCCGCATAAGAGATTAGCGTGCAAAATTAAGGCACATGGGATTGGGGGCAAGGTATTGACTTGGATTGAGAACTGGTTGGCAGACAGAAAGCAAAGAGTTTAAATAAACGGGTCATTTTCCGAGTGGCAGGCAGTGACTACTGGGGCACCACAAGGATTGGTCCTAGGACCCCAGCTGTTCACAATATATATTAATGATCTGGACGAGGGAATTGGATGTAATATCTCCAAATTTGCAGATGACACAAAGCTGGGTGGGAGGGTATGCTGCGAGAAGGATGTCATGAAACTCCAGTACGATTTGGACAGGTTAGGTGATTGGGCAGAAACATGGCAAATGCACTATAATGTGGATAAATGTGAGGTTATCCACTTTGGTGGCAAAAACAGGAAGGCAGATTATTATTTGAATGGCAATAGATTGGGAGAAGGGGAAGTGGAAAGAGACCTGGGTGTTCTTGTGCACTAGTCGCTGAAGGTAAGCATGCAGGTGCAGCAGGTGGTTAAGAAGGCAAATGGTATGTTGGCCTTCATAGCAAGAGGGTTCGAGTACAGGAACAAGGATGTCTTGCTACAGTTGTACAGGGCCTTGGTGAGACCGCACCTTGAGTATTGTGTGCAGTTTTGGTCGCCTTATCTGAGGAAGGACTTTCTTGCCATGGAAGGAGTGCAGCGAAAATTCACCAGGCTGATACCTGGGATGGCAGGAATGACGTATGAGGAGAGATTGTGTCAATTGGGCTTATACTTGTAAAATCTGTGTGTTATATGGCGAATTAATACACAGACTACAAGAGTAACTTTAACAGGACTTTACTATTCGAAGGTCAGGGCGAATCTGCCCAATCACTCATTGCACAGCACTTATATACCGGTGTGGTCACCACCGGTATTACAGTATACCGCAGCCAAGATAAAGTAGTGCAACACCTAAAATAGTTCTCTTAAAGGTGGACGGTTACATACAATAGTTCTCTTAAAGGTAGAACGGTTACATACACTACAATCCTCCCTTTTTAGCTTACAACATACTTATTCCCCATTAAACATAACATCATAACATCTATCCAACTTCATTTAAAAACAGCTCACTGATGTAGTCTCTGCGGAAAACAGTTCACAGATTCAGTCTCTGCGGAAAACAGTTCACAGATTCAGTCTCTGTGGAAAACAGTTCACAGATTCAGTCTCTGTGGAGGCGCCTCCTGTGCTTCTTGACTCGGTCTGGACAACGCCTCGGTGCTGTAGCAGTTCCCTGTGGTGTAGTCGGTTCACTTTGCTGGGGTGACTCATCCAATAGTCCTTCACTGGACTTAACAGCTTGAACTTCCGTCACTTCTGAACTAGCATTGCTGACTTCTAAAAGCTTGAGTACCTTGGGAAGTTTTTCTACTTCCAAACTGATTTGGTTCCGTTCGGAGGGACCACATGCGTGATCTGGTAGGGGTGATAATGGTTCAGATGGGTCATCTTCTTCTGTTTCGTCTTTTCCTTTCCTGCTTCTTGGAGACTCTCTGCTCCGCTGCCAGCTGCATGCACAGTTCCTCCTCCTCATTCTCCTGTTGCCTTAGCAGCGCTACCACCTCCCGGTGTTTCTTAGACTTTTTGTGATTCTTCAGGGTTTTTGCACTTCGGAAGATTTCCCCACAAGCTGGGCAGAACAGGTCATCGTTATATTCGGTGTCGTTCAACAGGACGTGGTAATAATCGGTGTCATCCTGAGCTAGGCCAGCGAGAGGGTCTTTTATTTCCTCCATGCCCAGCTGGACGTTAGTCAGCTTTTGTTCCAATTCCAGACATCTCTCCTGAAGAGACTTCTTCATGTGTTCAGCTTCCTCCAGCTTTTTCTGGGCTTCCTGCAAGTCTTTTACTAATGACCTCATTCGTGATTTCAATACTTCAACTTCATTCAGAGATTGATTGATCGTATTATTCAATCCCTCTACTGGAGCAGTTGTTTCAGCATTCTGTTGTTCAACATTGACGTGAGTCAGTGTACTTTTGGCATCCAAGGGTTGCTCTGCTGCCATCTTCTCAGTCTGTGTTGCAACCTCAGCTATTTCAATAACTTTTGAGAGCTCCAAACCCCTCTCCTTTGAAGATTTAAGCTCGTGTTCAAATTGTTCCCATTTCAGAGTCTTGTCCCTCAGCATATGAAGGAGTTGGCTGACCGTTAACTCTTCTGACATCATCCATTTCCCAGTAGCTGCAGGGATGTTTTGAACCTTGCCCTGGGGCTCCTTTGCTGTTTCTCCTTCGCCATCATCCGCAGCCTCCACCATTCGAATTTCCACAAATGAATCGTCCGGTGATGCTGCACCCAACTTCAGTAGGAGCTCGGAATTCATGGCGACCAAATCAGCCTTTTCTGCCTGCAACCTGCTAACAAGCGCCTTCAGTTGCTGAACATCTTGCTCCACCAGATTAGAGCACGCACCTTCAGAAACCGAATCAGCTTTGATTCGTTTGGCCTCCACGCGCAGACGGTTTGTGTGCTCCTGCTCCCTTTTCTCCATCAGCTGCTTCTGTTGTCTTTCCAGATTCTCCCACTCTGTGTCAAAGAACTTTTTCATTGCTTTCATCTCTTGCTCAAGACGGCAACTCAATTGTTCTAATTGCTGTTGTAATTTGAAATGGAGTTGAGTTCGAGCCCGGTGTTCCTCAGAATTGTGCATGTCTGTAAACTGGACAGACTCAGAATTCTCTGTCAAACTATGTTGTTGTTGTTCAGTGGAATTCTGTTCTGAAACTTTGTTCTCCTCTGAAGCATAAGCATTTATGCACTCCTTCGTTTTTCCAACCTTAGTCAGCAAGTCCATTTTAGACTTGTCTTTCGCACCTGGGCTGGTCTTATCGTCATCAGTTTCAGATTCTGAGCTGATTGTCTTCACCGAGTTCTCACTCGTTATTGCTTTTAGGTAGTGCCATTCCATGTTTATTTCCCTGATCCACTCCCGTCCCAGAAGTGGTGGACCTCCCTCAGGTAGTACATATAAGTCCATTCCTTGGTGTTCTTTGCCCTTGTCTCTCACCTTGACTTTTATCTTTCCGATGGGGTATACTTTATGCCCCGTGTATGTCTGCAATACGATCTTGGTATCTCTCAAGGGTATATGTGAGAATAGCCGGTTGTAATCCCTTCGATTTATGACTGATAGGGCTGATCCTGTGTCCAATTCCATTTTTACTTGGACTCCGGCTATATTTAGCATGACCCAGATAGTTTGTAGGTCAGCTTCCTTACTCACATTGTGAATTCTCAGACTACCCAGTTCCTGGCCGTTTGGGTCTGAATCCGAATTCTGTTCATCCGAACTCTTCTCAACCACCTTGTGTACCTTGCTGTACTTTTCCTGTGGTGACTTTTTTTTGTTGCTGGTCTTCTTTCCTGACCGGCATACTTTAGCTTTGTGACCAAGCTTGCCACATTTTCTACATTCCTGGTTTTTAAACCAGCATTGGTTCTGGTCGTGTGTTGTCTTCCCACAACGATAACATTTCGTTGTACCCGAAGTCATTTGATCCACGCTGAGTTCCGCTGCCTTCAGCTGCATTTCTGCAGTGCCTCTCGCTGCGGCTTCGTGCGATGCTGCAATAAGGACAGCCTTATCAAGTGTAAGATCGTTCTCTTCTAGCAGTCGCTTTTGTGTTCCTTCCTTCGACAACCCGCACACGAACTTGTCTCTTAATGCCTCTGTCAGATTTTCCCCAAACTGACAGTATTTCGCTAATCTACGCAGTTCAACCAAGTATTCCGCGTTGCTTTCCTCTTTCTGTTGCGTTCTCGCATAAAATTTGAATCGTTCCGCCAACATCAGCGGTGTGGGGTTCAAATGGTCCTTCAGGACAGCAACAATATTAGCGAAAGTCTGATCCGCTGGTTTAGCTGGTGATAGAAGATGCTTCAATAGCCCATATGTCTTCGCCCCCATTGAGTTTAGTAAGGTTAGAGCTTTATCATCATCTGCTATTTTATTGGCCTCACAATATATCTCGATGCGTTCTACATACGTGGCCCAATCTTCCACCTCGGAATCGAAGTCGTTGATGTTACCATGCTTAGGCATCTTCACTATCTTTCTGAGAAACAACAACGAATTTGTTCGTTACTTTTTTTTTTCCAAAAATGGCGGTTTCCCGCGCTTGTCTTCTTCCCCGCCCACTTTCAAAATGGCGGTTTCCTGCTCCTGTCTTCTTCCCCGCCTACTAGCGGCTTCCCGCGTTTCTTCCCCTGGCGGGAGGGGTAAGCTTTGCTCTCGGGCGACGACCGCTGGCTTTCGGGGTTCGCAGCCTGCACGCCGGCTTCAGTGCGTTCCTTGTTCCCTTTTCTCGGCAGGGCAACCGGCGCTGGGGACAACCCGTTGGCGGCGAACAGTTCCAGCCACTGGGCGGAATCTCGCTCGGTCTCCCTCGCTCGGTCCCGTTCCCCCTCGCTCGGGCTCTGTCTCTCCCGCTCGCTCGGGCTCTGTCTCTCCCTCAGCGGCTTCCAATCGTGCCTCCCAGCCCTCTCGCAGTCCGGTCCTTTCCTCCCCCGGCTGCGGCTGAGTTCTCCGCGGTTTTATTTATTTATTATTATTTTTTTTTATTTCTTCCCGCGCCTTACGATCCCGGTCGCAGCGCCTCGCGGCCTCGGTAGCTGCCCGGCCTTTTTCGCCGGTCGCGGTCGAGCTGTCTCATGACGCTGTTGTGTCTCCCAGCCTGCTTGTAGCCCGGTCTCTCACACCGGCTGCGTTCCCGCTTGTAGCCCGGTCTCTCACATCGGCTGCGTTCCCGCTTGTACCGCGGCTTCCGTGCCCTACGCTGCCCCAGTCTCAGCGTCTCTGGCCCCGACTTCTGTCCGGCTCCTTTCCCCCGACCGTGGTCGAGTTCACCGCCCTTATCCTCCGTTTCTTTTTATTTCCCCCCTACTCACAGTCAACGTGGCCGACTTGCTTCTCGTGGCTGATCGGCTCGCTCACCACCGTGACAGAAGGGACGATCACTGCCTGTTGCTGATGGAAGGCTTCGTGTCTGAATTCTTCCTTCTTCCTTGCTCTGCAGACTCGAGTCTTCCCTCAGCAGAACGACGAGGGCGGATGCCTCTTCTCGACGCTCGTTAACTGCTTCGGATGTATCGCTGCCGCAGGGTAAGATCGAACTCGTCGCCACTGTAAAATCTGTGTGTTATATGGCGAATTAATACACAGACTACAAGAGTAACTTTAACAGGACTTTACTATTCGAAGGTCAGGGCGAATCTGCCCAATCACTCATTACACAGCACTTATATACCGGTGTGGTCACCACCGGTATTACAGTATACCGCAGCCAAGATAAAGTAGTGCAACACCTAAAATAGTTCTCTTAAAGGTGGACGGTTACATACAATAGTTCTCTTAAAGGTAGAACGGTTACATACACTACAATACTCACTGGAGTTTAGAAGATTGAGAGGAGATCTCATCGAAACCTATAAAATTCTGTCAGGCCTGGACAGACTAGATGCTGGATGTTCCCGATGGTCGGGGAGTCCAGAACCAGGGGTCATAGTCTAAGGATAAGGGCTAGGACAATTAGGACTGAAATGAGGAGGAATTTTTTCACCCAGAGAGTGGTGAACCTGTGGAACTCTCCGCCACAGAGGGCGGTGGAGGCCAGTTCATTAAATATATTCAAGAAAGAGTTGGATATATTTCTTGAGGCTAAAGGGATCAAGGGATATGGGGAGAAGGCAGGGACAGGGTACTGAATTTGAATGATCAGCCATGATCTCATTGAATGGCGGAGCAGGCTCGAAGGGCCGAATGGCCTACTCCTGCTCCTATCTTCTATGTTTCTATGTTTTTATAGCACTGAGTAGTAATCTGTACAGATCAGTTGCAGTGTGAGCCACGTTGAGTAAACACCTGTTGTACCGTTCTCCGCAGTCTGTGTCTTATTATACACGGATGCAAGAAACGCCTGTTTATTCGTAGTGTTCAAACGCCAACTTATCTTCACTGTCCAAGCATACACTACTAATTTCTTCCCCAAATGCCAGCTTATAACTAGGTGTTTGGTTTTTACTGATACGTCTTTTGCTGTCCTTCTCTGCTCTTGTTGGTGTTACCTTCTTCTTCGTCTCGTCTCGTCTGCCCGTTCATGGCCTGTGTGACGTGTGTGACTTGGAACTCGGGTCTCGTTCTCCTCCCGCGTTTGGTCCCAGTGTAATGGGTGTCCTTGGTTGTTGAGCGGTACAGGGAGTGAGAAGAGAACCTGCCACAAGGCCAGGGCGCGAGTACGAGCGGCAGCAGGCCAAGGCCAAACATAAGGGAATGAAAGGGCGCAGAGAGAGCGATTGCTACTGATGGGCCTACAGTTATACCTATTTTTCCACTCCTTATCTGCGCACCACATCAGGTCAGTCCATTGTTTAACTTTTGGCGGGCTTGGTTTAAATGATTACAACCATTTGTTTTAATGACTTTAGGAGTGGTTGTCTCCGGGTCTAATGTGCCCGATGTCCTGGTTGCTTTGTCATGGATAAGACTTAATTGTCCCCATCCTACCTCAATGGCTACTGTGAGCTGTTATCGATTAAACATGCAGAAAGCTAATGGCCACAGTTATAGGCCCATTCTGCTTTGATTGGACTCAAGTCGAATAAATGCGTATTCTGTGTTTACTCTGTCTGGCAGGCTCCAAAGAGTCCCTGAGCCGGCTTGTCTGCAGAGTCTTGCTTTTAAAAATCCTGTCAATTTTGGTCACGAGGTTTACAGAAGCCATTTTGGGTACCCTGTTTTTAAATAACTTGTCCAAAACAGGGTCCCTTGATCCATAACTCGGATTGTGAAAATTTTGAGAACCCTGTAACTTACATTCCCCCCTGTTGATACTAAACTTGCTTTAAGTATCATCCTGATGAGGTGAGCAAAATTTCCGACCCTCCATAGTCAACCTTCCCCTGTAATTACCTCTCTAATATACCCACGACACATGCACTTCCCATTCAGCGAAAATGTAGTGAACATAAGCATACATAGAATAATTACAGTTGTTTACACACATCCAAGCATGGAGGGGGTCCAACACCCCTGCACCATTTGGTACACATACATCTTTATTAAAACAACGCGTCGAAAAACTTTAGTAAAAACAACAAAACACAAAAAAACAACAATCTTTATTCAAAAATACAAAAACTCAAACAGGTGTATCTCCCTCCACCTTCACATAATGTTCCTTCCAGATCCTCTGATTCCGGAATTCTAGCATCTGACCTTTTCCCTTGCACTGAGTGCAGACTAGATACAACACTATCCCTAACTGGCAAACCACGAGAATGTGGGAAGCCAGTCTGATCCACGAAGGGATCTATGTTATTGAAAATGTCCCACCAGGGTGGAATCACAATATCCAATATCTTAGCCCCTATCTCTACTGTTTCTGCTCTAGAGTGTAAAAATGTTTCTGTGAAACTATAACGGCTTTGAGTATTTTGGTAAGGTGTTTTGGGAGAGGGGGGATTTCATAGCCAAAATGCGCTACATACTTCTGCAGGTTGGTAAAATTCTCCTTTACTGTGAGGTGAACAGTGGAGGGTTCAGGAATGGGGACAATTCGCTCCTGGGCCACTTGAACTTCTGCCTCGGGTTTAAAACAGAAACTGCTGTCACTAACCGCACACCAGCTATGCTGTCCATGCTGGTAGTGGGGCGCACCTGTGGTGACACAATATGTCCCACCTCCTATATATGCTACCTGTGAGGGAACATGGCTTTGTGCCATTGCCTCCATGGTACAATTTATAGGTTTCGCACCAGAGGCTCTGAACCTGCACTGTGGTTTAGAATAGGCATTCAACTGCTGGGGACACAGGATTATGTGTGCTCCCCAGCTCCGGCACCCTGAGAGGTCAGTACCTCTCATAGCGTGCTCCCACTTTATGACGTAAGGTGGGACCGCTGTGAAACGAATATGTGCACCCTCCTGAATGACTCCAATGTTCTCTATCCTGTATACCGGTGTGGGTCGGGCCGTCCTACCCATGACCGGCATCCTAACTACTATTCCCATGATGGTGTAGTTAGACCGTCCACAATCCACCGGGACTGGGTAGGCTTCGGAAGCTAGCCGGAGTTGGCATGGGCTTAATGCGTTCTCAAATGGATGGAGGGCTGCGAGGTGTTTGTTGCTAATCCAGGAGGGGACTAAACCCTGTTTTAAATCCTCCAGATTACTGCGGCCCTCGCCCAGCAACCACGCCCCATACAGCACGCACACCTTGTTCTGCACAGCCTGGTCAGAAGCATTCCTGTCCTCCCTTATGAGGGTATTTACCATCTTTGCGTGCTTCTCCAACTCCGCTATAATTTCCTTTTAAATGGATCGTCATAGCCTGGTCCTCATGCAACTCCGAGCCCACTACTTTGTTCTCATCCATTAATAGCTTCCTTAACTGTGTTTTTAAACCGTTTATCTGGGTCTGCAGCTCTGTCATCCAAACTGTTGATGACAGAGGACCCAGTGTTAAACGCAGTAAAAACATCATTCCATACTCCCCTTCCTTGTCTCCCTAAATTACCCAAAAACTCGCGGTGTGTGGTGTACAGTTCGGTTTTGTCGACATTGGCGAAATCGAACTCATAAAACTTCTTGAACATGTCCTTTAATAGGGCCTGGTATAGCTGCTCTGTTTCTTTGGGGCACCACTCCGGTAAATGTACCTCGGTGAGATTTAAAATCATGGCGGCTACCGCGTAGTGTACCCCCTGGTACAGTACCTGATTGGTAAGCACTAGTACCAGCCCATTCCCTGGTCCCTTGGTGGTGGTGGGGCACGCTTCCCTGGGTAACCTCGCCGCCTGCTTTCGGGGGCGGGTTACAAGCTCGGTGGCATTCACTGGGATCGGGGAATATGGGACTGCGCACGCCTTCAGGCTGGTCACAGAATCACAGAAACCCCACAGTGCAGATAGAGGCCATTTCGGCCCATCGAGCCTGCACCGACACATATCCCACCCGATCCCCGTAACCCCTACACCAACACATATCCCACCCTATCCCCGTAACCCCACGTATTTAATCCCCCTAACACTATGGGTCAATTTATCGTAGCCAATCAACCTAATCCGCACATCTTTGGACTGTGGGAGGAAACCGGAGCACCCGGAGAAAACCCACGCAAACACGGGGAGAATGTGCAAACTCCACACAGACAGTCGCCCGAGGCCGGATTCGAACCCGGGTCCCTGGCACTGTGAGACAACAGTGCTAACCACTATGCCACCGTGAAGTATCCAACTTCATCCCCTTCCCGGCGTCTCGCCACTGCTGGTGGAAAATGATAGATATGCCTGCAGGGGAGACCCTCTCTGACCCCCACATACAGATATAAATCCCTTGATCCAGTTCCCACCACTTGTCCCAACACACACTTAATCCTCCGTGAGTCCCTGTAATCGTCCGGCGGGTATTGTTCCCCAACTGTTCCCACTCGACTGCAGGGTTTCTCATATCTTTGCTCAGCTTCCTGAGCCACTACCACCTATCCAGAGGAATGTGTCCCTTGCACGTTAAACATACACGTTTCCCTACGGTGACGCTGACCCTTGTGTTAATGACCTGTACCCTGGGGCACAGGAGGGAGGCCTCCCCGTATGTGAACCCGGTCTGACTGGACTACTGAGAGGAATTGGACCCCAGCCACCCTGGCCACCTTCCCTCGTGGAAGTAGACGGCGGTCTCCTCCACATCCCGTTCACCACTTCCGTCGGTTGCTATAGGTGCTCTCTCCCCCGAGCACCCGTAGATGTGAGAGTCTTCCACGTCGCCTCTTTTTCCCAGGCTTAGTCCTATCAGGGCGAGTAGGATTACGCTCCCCTTCATCCTGACAGTCTTTCCGCAACAGATACAAAAACATACAGCCAGGTCCCAAAGAGATTCTCTGGCTTGGGTGAAGCATATTTGGGTCTCGCAACCTCGACTCAAATACACACATTCTTAGCAGACCCCTACTTAATTAAAACTACCCATCACCTTACTTAACTTAAGCTAAATACCTAAACTTGAGCTAAACACCTAAACTTAACAATTATCTAAACTATGTACATCCGCCGCCCGTCTCCGGGAGGCCAGCCTAATCCCTGTTAGAACTGCGGCCCACCGCTTCCTCCTGCACTGTTGGTCCCTCGCCACCCGTGGCTGCTGGCTGGGGACCTCTGTCCTTGGACTTACCCCTAACTCGGGAGGTTGTCCCTTTAAACTGGGGAGCCGGTGACCAGGGTTTCCTTGGCTGGGGCATCTGTGGGGACCTTCTAGGGACTTTGGCGGGTGGGGTTTTCTTGGCCGGTGGGCCTTTAACCCGAACCGCTGTCCCCTCCGGTGCAGCCTGTGGGCTCACCACTGCCGCTGGCTGGGGATCTTCTTCCTTAGACTTCACCTCTCCCGAACCTGGGCTAGGGGCAGGTAACTCTTCGCAGCCTGTTGCTGCAGGCTGAGAGTCTCCGCCCCCAGCTCTCAAACCTGTGTTAGGGGCGGGGTCTTTGACCTCAGGTCCCTCCTCCTCTACACCTGGGTTAGGGGCGGGGTCTTCACCCTCGGGTCCCTCCCCATCTGGATCCCAGAAGAGTGGGGGTGTTAAGTCTGTGTGTTCCAGTTATATTTAAGGTCAATTACTGACACAGGCTACAAGAATAACTTTTCAATAGGTCTTTACTATTCGGAGGTTAGGGCTGTACTACCCAGCAAATTACTACACAGCACTTATATACCGGTGTGGTAACCACTGGTATTACCGTATACAGCAGCCAGAGAAAGTAGTACATCTCTTAAGGTGGAACAGGTTTAAGTTCTCTTAAGGTGGAACAAGTTACATACACCACAATCCTCCCTTTTTAGCTTAACAGTTATATCCCCATTTAACATAACATAATAACATATATACATATACAACTTCATGTAGAAACAGTTCAAAGGTTCAGTCTCTCAGGAGGCCTCCTGATTTGAGTTGGATAATGCCTTTCAGGGGTCTCTGATTCTTGTTGCTGAGGTGACTCCTCTAGTTGGTCTCTTATGTCTTGGACATCATCATCAGGTACATTCACTGCCGAGGTAGATGCTTCAGGTTCACTAACTTCTTCCACGGTTGTCTCTGTCGTAATCATGGGTTCGACCCTTGTTCTCGATTCTACCAGTTGGTCAGCATGACGCCGTATTACATTTTCACCAACATCTACCGTGTACATCAGGGGTCCTTGTCTGGCCCGAATTGTTCCGGATTGCCATTTCTCGTTTCCATAGTCCCTGGCCAACACTGGTTGTCCTACCTCGAAACTCCGAGTGGTCTTGTTATTTATATGCTGGAACTGTTTGTTTTCAGCTTCCCTCCGCACATTTGGTTTTAACAAGTCCAACCTGGACCGCAACCTCCTGTTATAAAACATCATGGCAGGACTTTGGTTTGTCACTGCATGAGCGGCGTTTCGATATGCCAGTAGAAACTTGTCCACCTTATGTTGTAGTGGAATCTGATCTTCGCTCATGGCCTTTATTGCCTTTTTGAATGTTTGTACAAATCTCTCGGCCAACCCATTTGTAGCCGGATGATATGGGGCAGAGGTATAATGTTTCACCCCATTCATCTTTAAGAATTTTTGGAATTCTTCTGACACGAACTGTGGTCCGTTGTCGGAACATATTTGTTCTGGCAATCCGTTCCTTGCGAATATCGTTCTTAACACCGCAATTGTCTTTTCTGAAGTAGTGGTAGTCATCTTGATCACTTCTGGCCATTTAGAATGTGCGTCCACCGCAATTAGAAACATGGAGTCCATGAATGGACCAGCAAAGTCAATATGTACGCGTTGCCATGGGGCTGAAGGCCATTCCCATGGATGCAGCGGTGCAATCGGAGGTGCATTTTGCACTTTTTGGTACCCTGAGCAGCTTTTCGTCAGCTCCTCTATCTGTTGGTCGATACCCGGCCACCACACATAAGCCCTAGCAAGGCTTTTCATCTTGACTCCCCCCAGATGACCTTCATGCAGTTCCTTTAGAACTCTTTCCCTTAACTTAGGAGGAATAATCACTCTCGTTTCATACATCAATGTTCCTTGACAGACGGACAGATGGTCTCATCTTGCCGAGAATGCCGGTAACAGAGAATCGCCATGTGCTGGCCATCCCTTCACTGTCACCTCGTAGACTTGGGACAGTGTCGGGTCGTTCCTGGTTTCTCTTTCAATACTTGCATTGGTGACTGGTAAACACTCGATGATGGTCGAGTGAAATAACTCAACAGGGTCAACCTTTGTTGTCTCCTCTTCTTCAGGTAGTGGCAGGCGTGACAGCCCATCAGCATTACCATGCTGCTTTGTACCTTTGAATTCTATCTGATATTGATGTGCCCCTAGGAAAAGGGACCATCTCTGGAGTCTCTGTGCTGTCATCACTGACACACCCTTCTTAGGGTTAAAAATGGATACCAACGGCTGATGGTCTGTCAGAAGCGTAAACTTTTGGCCCTGCAGGTAATGATTGAACTTCTTTACTCCCCACACAAGGCTGAGAGCCTCCCTATCTATCTGAGCATAGTTGCACTCAGCGGAGGTCAATGATCTGGATGCGAACGCGACTGGCCTCTCCGTGCCATTTGGCAACTTGTGTGAGAGTACTGCCCCAATACCATATGGAGAAGCATCACAAGCCAAACGAATAGGCAGTGTTGGGTTGAAGTGAGCCAACACTTCCTCTGAGGTTATCAATTCCTTGCTTTTGCGAAAGGCCTTCTTACAGTCCTCGCTCCACTCCCATGGTACTCCCTTCTGCAAAAGAGCGTTCAGCAGGTGCAGTACCGTGGATAAATTTGGCAGAAACTTATGGTAATAGTTAATCAATCCTAGGAACGACCTCAACTGAGATACATTAACCGGAGCGGGAGCCTTCACAACCGCTTCGATCTTGTCAGGAGACTTATGAAGTCCCTCCTGGTCAATGACATGGCCACAGTACGAGATCCGCTTCTGAAAGAACTCACATTTCTGCCGATTAACTCGAAGTCCATATTCTTTCAACCTGATGAGCACCAGTTCCAAATTTGCGAGGTGTTCCTCGTCACCATCTCCTGTAATCAGAATATCATCCAGGTAACATTGTGTGCCTGGAATTCCCTGTAATACCTGCTCCATGGCCCTCTGCCAAATTGCTTGAGCTGATGCCACTCCAAAAACCAGTCTATTATACCGGTACAAGCCTCTATGCGTGTTGATCGTGAGGTACTGACGTGACTCTTCCTCAACTTCCATCTGTAAGTACGCCTGTGCCAGGTCTATCTTGGTGAAGTGTTTCCCGCCCGACAATGAAGCGAAGATATCCTCAATCCGCGGAAGCAGATACTGCACTGTGTGAAGCACCGGATTAACAGTGATCTTGAAATCTCCACAGATGCGAACCTTCCCTGGTTCTCCCGGCTTGTTGCTCGAAGGACATTTCATCACGGGAACAATGGGCGTAGCCCACTCACTCCAGTCTACCTTAAACAGTACTCCTGAACGTTCTAGCACTTCCAGCTCCACTTCCACAGCAGGTCGTACCGCATAGGGTACCGGTCTGGCTTTGAAAAATTTTGGTTGTGCATGTTCTTCAATCTTGATGTTTGCCGTAATTCCTCTCAGTGTTCCCAGTCCCTGCTGGAACACCTCTTTAGCATCGTCCAATATTCTGGACAATCGTTTGGGTTTGACATCTGTTTCCCTGGCATCTACCGTTAGTGCTTTTAAGGAATGCAAGTCCATATTCATTTTTCTAATCCACTCCCGTCCCAGTAGTGGTGGACCTCCTTCAGGTAGCACATATAAGTCCATTCCTCGGCTTTCTTTGCCCTTGTGGACCACCTTTACCTCTATCTTTCCGATGGGGTATACTCTTTGCCCCGTGTATGTTTTCAATACAATCTCCGTATCCCATAGGGGAATATGTTGGAATAACCTTTTGTAATCTTTCTTATTCATGACCGTCAATGCCGATCCAGTGTCCAATTCCA
Source organism: Somniosus microcephalus (assembly GCF_052327205.1). Classification (NCBI taxonomy): domain Eukaryota; kingdom Metazoa; phylum Chordata; class Chondrichthyes; order Squaliformes; family Somniosidae; genus Somniosus; species Somniosus microcephalus. The sequence goes on from NC_140988.1 coordinate 176,616,755, forward strand.
TCTTCACTTGGACTCCTGCTATCTGAAGTGTGACCCAAATTGTCTGGAGGTCTGCTTCCTTACCAACGTTGTGTACTCTTAAGCTACCCAGTTCATTACTGCTGGCGTCTGAATCTGACTTCTGTTCGTTCGAACTGTTCTCTGTCACCTTGTGTACCTTTCTGTACTTTCCCTGCGATGACTTTTTGTTGCTGGTCTTCTCTCCTGACCGGCATACTTTAGCTATGTGACCAAGCCTGCCACATTTTCTGCATTCCTTATTTTTGAACCAGCTCTGGTTCTGATCGTGCGTTGTCTTTCCACAACGATAACATTTTACTGTACCCAAGACCATTTGATTTGTGCTGAGTTCCGGTGATCGTAGCTGCTTTACCGCCGTGCCTCTCGCTGCGGCTTCGTGCGATGCTGCCATAGCGACAGCTTTATCAAGCGTCAGCTCATTCTCCTCAAGCAGTCGCTTTTGTGTCTCTTCTTTTAACAATCCACACACAAATTTATCTCTTAGCGCATCTGTTAGTCCTGTTCCAAACTGACAGTACTTTGCTAGCTTACGCAATTCAATTAAAAATTCAGCATTGCTTTCATCTTTCAGCTGCTTTCTGCTGTAAAATTTAAATCGTTCCGCTAGCATCAGCGGCGTGGGGCTTAAATGATTTTTCAGGATGGTAACAATATCCGCGAAAGTCTTATCCGCCAGTTTCTCTGGTGATAGAAGGTGTTTCAATTGCCCGTATGTCTTCGCACCCATTAAGTTTAATAAGGTTAGTGCTTTCTCCCCATCTGGTATCTTATTTGCTCTACAATAAACTTCTATGCGTTCTACATACGTGGTCCAATCTTCGATGTCGCTATCAAAAGTATTAATGTTCCCATGTTTAGGCATCTTTGAAATTTTTTTTTTTTCCAAAATGGCGGCTTCCCGCGCTTGGCGGTCTTTCCCGCGCTCGTCTTCTTCACCCGCTGGCTGCAATGGCAATTGCTGTGCTGCTGCCGGTCTCGCCTCCCCAGTGGTTAACAACTCCCCCGACGCTGCTTCTACTCCACCGCGGTTCCCGTGGGCATTCGCGCTTCCCTGCCGTCGCGCCTCGCAGCCCTTCTTGCAGCCCGGTTATGTGCACCCGCTGCGTTCGAACTCACCGTGGCTCTCGCGCCTTCAGCTGCCCCAGTCACTGCGCCTTTCGGCCCGAATGCGGCCCGGCCCTTTTCACCGGCCGCGGTCGATTTCACCGTCCTCTTTCCTCCGTCTTCCCTCCCCTTCGCTACAGCCAACGCGGCCGACTTTCGCTGATTGGCTTACCCACCACCGTGGTAGAAGGAAGATAGCTGTCTGCCGCTGATGGGGGCTTCGAGTTCAGAATTTCTCTTCTTCACTCCGGGTTCTCGATGCCTCCCGCGCGACGTGCTGTTCAGCAGGATGATGAGGGTGGATGCCTCTTCTTGACGCCCGTTCTGAGGACGAAGCTGCCGTGGATGTAAACTGCCGCAGGGTAAGATCGGACTCGTCGCCACTGTTAAGTCTGTGTGTTCCAGTTATATTTAAGGTCAATTACTGACACAGACTACAAGAATAACTTTTCAATAGGTCTTTACTATTCGGAGGTTAGAGCTGTACTACCCAGCAAATTACTACACAGCACTTATATACCGGTGTGGTCACCACCAGTATTACCGTATACAGCAGCCAGAGAAAGTAGTACATCTCTTAAGGTGGAACAGGTTTAAGTTCTCTTAAGGTGGAACAAGTTACATACACCACAGGGGGGCTGTCCCAATCGGTGGGCGGAATGGCCCCTCCCCTTAAGCAAGCCACAGCGCCTGTCTGTGCAGTCTGTGAACTCGCTCCTGCTGCAGGCTGAGGATCTCTATCCTCAGACCCTACCCCAACTGGTTGTTTTCTCCTTTCGGGTTTAAACAGTTTGCACTGATTAATGTGAAACCATTTTGTGCACCGAGGCATCTTTACGCCATATACCATGGGGCTGGTCTTGCCTACGATGCTGTAGGGCCCCATGTATAATGGTTCCAGACTCCCTACTCGGGCATAGTTCCTCACCATGACCTGATCTCCTACCTCCCAAGCGTGGTGCTTTCGGGGTACGAGCAGCAATCGGTTACTCTGATGCTGCTTTCCCATGTTCCCAGCCGCCTGCTCGTGGACCTGCTTAAAGTGCTCAAAGAGGTTTTGGGCGAACCTGTCCCAGTTTACCTCTCTGAGCTGACCTTCTGTGAGCACCAGGGCTAGTACATGGGTGGGGGTCTGCATAAACCTGCCAGTCATCAGCTCGTATGGGAGTACCCCTGCTTTTCGACTGGCTGGCCCGGATCCCCATCAGAACCAACGGTAGGACCTCGGCCCATTTACAGGGTGAGTCCACCATCTCCTTCCTCAACCTTTCCTTTAAGGTCCTATTCATTCTTTCCACAATCCCTGATGACTGTGGGTTGTGGGCTACGTGCCACTTCCCCTCGATGCCTAGCAGCATAAGAGTATTCTGCATCACCTGCCCGGTGAAGTGACTCCCTTGGTCGGACTCCACATACTCTGGTAGTCCCCACCGAGAGAACACTTCTCGGACCAGGATCCTGGCAGTACCCAGAGTTGTGGCCTCTACCCATTTCGTGAACACATCCACCAGGACTAGGCAGTACTTATAGCTTCCCTGGGCGGTGGGCAGGGGCCCGATGTAGTCGACCTGTATCGACTGCCATGGTCCCTCTACCCTCCTGATGTGTCCCATAGGTACCTTCCTTTTGTGGGGGTCAGGGTTATTAGCAGCGCACACAAGACAGCCGGCACAGAACTCGCGGACATCTTCCCTGAGTCCCGGCCACCATCCCGCCTGTTCCACCCGCTGCCAGGTGGTCTCAGGCCCGGGGTGTCACGCTCCTGGACCCTCATGGGCCAGTTGAAGGGATTCCCTCCAGTGCTGTTGCGGCACAACCCACTGTTCCCCCGAGAACAGCATGCCCTCTTTGACGGAGAGGGTTGCTGTGCTGTACGGATCCTCTACCCCTTTTCCCTCAGTCACCGCGCTGAGGACCACCTTGAGGACGGGGTCTTGGGCTTGGACCGTCTTAAGGTCCGGGGCTAAAGCTACCCCTGCACTCCCTCGGGTCCCGTCCCTACCTGTGACTGCCGCCATGGGTCTGGACCCGTAGGGGTCCCAGAAAGTGCCTGTGCGGGCACCCTCCTTGGCGAGCATGTCAGCCTGCTGGTTGCCCTGGCTGCGGGGTTCTGTGGAGGAATGGGCTTTCACTTTGTGGATGAAAATCTTCCCTTCCTCCCCCACTGCTGCTAGGATCTTTTCCAGCAGGGGTTTTACTGTGAGGGGTCTCCCGTCGGCGGAGGTGTATCCGCGGCGGGACCAAATGGCCAGTTACTCCGTACACGAATTGCACGTAAACATGCTGTCCGAGCAAATCGTGTATGGGGTAGGGAGGATTTCAGGGTGTGTAACGACATACACTACCGCAGACAGTTCAGCCTGCTGGGCGCTCATGGTGCTGGGGAGCTTAATCGCCAGGGCAATGTTTGCCGCTGGGTCATAAACTCCACACCCGTGCTGGAACCGTCTACATAGATCTCGCAGCCTGTGGGATGTATCCTGGCCCGTAAACCTATGTTCACTTCCCAAACCCTTTCAATGGAACACCGGTGGGCTGTTCCAGGATATACCAGGTTGGCTGCGAGCTTTGGCTCGCAGAGACCCTTCACCTTAAGATCCATCTGTGAGAGGAGCAGGGTCCAGCGGGCACTGCTCACTGTTCCATCCTTGATCCTCCCATCCAGAAGCATCTGGGTGGGTGTATGATGGGTGAGGAGGGTGATGGGAGAGGTGCCTGTGAAGATCAGTGATCTCTTCACAGCCCAATGTGTAGCCAAGAGGTGCCTCTCTCAATTGGAGTAGCTCCTTTCCACATCTGTGAGTATCCTAGCGGAGTAGACCACCGTCTCAGCCGGCCATGCCGCTCTTGGAGCAGCACAGCACTCAGGCTATCCCCGCTGGCTGCTACCTCCAGGAAAAACTCTTTCCCCCCATCTATGGCCCCTAGAGCTGGTGCGGTCTGCAAGACTTTCTTGAGCCTGACAAATGCTGCCTGGCAACCCTCATCCCAAAGCCACTCCACTCTCTTGTGTAAGAGTCGGAGCAGAGGGGCTGCGGTGGCCGCATAGTCCTCAATGAAATCTCTACAGTACCCGGTTAGCCCTAGAAACGACCTCACACCCGTTACTGTGTTGGGGACCGGTAACTCTTGTACCGCCTCCCTCCTAGCCTTATCTATGGCCCTTTCTCCAGCGCGCACGGTCAGGCCTAGGAATTTCACCTCCTTCTGGCCGATCTGCGCTTTCTTGGGGTTCACCTTGAAACCCTTCTGCCCGAGCAGCTCCAGCAGTTCGGCCAATAGTGGGCCATGCTCCTCTTTCGAATCAGTGAACAGGAGCAGGTCATCCACATATTGTACCAACTGTCTGGGCTGACTGAAATCCCTTAAACTGTTTGCCATGCACTGATGGAAAATGCTGGGGCTGTTGTGGAAGCCATGTGGCAAGCAGTTCCATGTGTACTGTTGCCCTTTAAACATAAAGGCAAACTTGTACTGATCCTCCCTCCTTAAAGGGATGGACCAACACCCGTTGGAAATGTCCAGCACCGTGAACGTGGTCGCGGATGCTGGGATACTTCCTATCAGGTTGGCAACTGCTGCTACTGTGGGTGCACAGGCTGGGATGTTACTATTGAGCACCCGATAGTCCACCGTGGCCCTCCAGGAATTGTCTGGCTTTCTAACCGGCCACAATGGAGAGTTTACGTGGGTGGCTATCGGTCTCAGAACTCCCTGCTGTACTAACGAGGACATGGCTGCTTCCATGTATGGCTCCGCTTCCCTGGGGAAGTTATACTGTTTCTGTGGTCGGGCCATGGGTTCCCGGTCTACGCTGACCTCAAACCCGTTGACCCTCCCACAGTCGTGTTTGTGCATGGCAAATGTGGCTAGGTGGGCCTGCACAAATGCCTGGAACTCCTGTGGGGTGTTACTGACCATGAGCTCGAGGTTATAACCCTCTTTGGGCTTCATGGTGCATAGGGTCCCCTTCCCTTCCTTTCCCGGGATTACGACTATCTCGCCGTCCTTTCCTTTACTTGCCCCCCATAGGCAATGATTCCTTAAATCTACTAGAATCCTGTGGCCTACAATAAAGTCGGCTCCCAGGACCCCTCTTCCACCCTCCACTTCCCATTTCATCAGGACACAGGTCCACTTGGAGCAGAGCGGTCCTAACCGAATGGCGAGCGGGATGGAAAAGGAGCCGGCCTGTTCTTTGCCTGTGAACCCCGAGAGACTGTATGGGACCCTGTTAGATAGAGGCAAGGTGGTGGGGTTATCTGAATGGACCACGGTGCATGATGCCCCCATGTCCAACAGAAAGGTCCCCATCACCTTTTCCACCTCCATCTCCACGAGGGGTCTTTTCCATTCATCGTACCGGAGAGAACACAGGTAAACAGGCTGCGCTGGCTCTAGTCATGGCTGTGGGTTGGATGGGGCTGATGGGGTCAGAGCACCGGTAGCAGCTGCTACTCTCCCCTGGCCAGTCAATAAGGACCTCATTGTGTCCAAGAATGACTCGACCGCGGCGGGAGGGATTCCCGCCTCCGCCTTTTGGGCTGGGGCCGTGGAATTCTTTCCCTTGTTGTCTTTCCAAGGGTTTTTGCACGCCTTCCGCCAATGACCATCCTTCCCACACCCGTAACAATTCGTCTTTGTGTTGTAAGGGTTAGTCCCTTCCTGGTGCCACTCTTTCCTACCCGGTTCGGGTTTTACCTCATGCACCTTCCCCTTGGGTGGGTGTGCATTGGCTCCCCTACCGTTCTTATAGGCTAGGGTCAACTGTCTGATCACCATGAGCTCGGTGGTCAGGGGATTCTTGGGGTCGAACCAGACTTCCGCCTTGGCCCGGACCTGTGGCAAGCTGTTCGCCACCAGGCAACGGAGCCAATGGGCCAGGGGATCCCCGTTCAGGAACGCCCGGTTTGGTGTCCCCGGACAGGCACTCCGGTAAACCGGCCATAACCGGTCCGCGAAAGCCTGCGGGGTTTCCCCTGTGAGCTGGACCATCTTCTCCACACGGGAGAAAGGACTTCCCTCATTCATCCCCATGGCCTCCAGAACTTCATCCCTGAGCTCCTCATACCTGCTCTGACCCCTCTTACACTCATCAGAGAGGGATTGGAGGAGCCTACTCTCCAGGGAAAATAGCAGCATTTTGGCCTGCTCCGTGCCATTGCGGTCGTTGACACTGGCTGCCTGCTCTACTTCCCTGAAGTGGATCGAGGGGTCTCCCTTTTCGGAGAGCCTCGGGATATGGCTCACCATAGCCTTAAGCTGTTGGGTGGTATAGGGTAATACGAATTGGTTCTGGAGGGGTCCCTCATCGTCGCCATTGACGGGTGGGCCGAACCTCCGATGCCGGGCTGGGCACATCGGTCCCGGCTCCGACCTCTCTGGCGGGGGAGGCTCCACCTCCGCTTCCACCTCTGGCTCCACCCCCCATTGCTGCCAGACCTCGCTAAAACCTGGCGCTACGGGTGGTGGTCGTGAGACCTCCTGTTCCTCAACCGGGTCATCCCTGGGCACTACCAGTGATGTTTTAACTGTCCTCCCCTCGTTCCCCATAAAATCCGCCTGACCTGCCTTCGGGCTTATGAGGCACACCATGCCTTTTGCCTTCCTCAGGGCCAGGCTCAGACTTTTTATCCGCTCCTTATGGGGGCCATGATCTGCATCCTCAAACCCCTGTTCGCTCGCTAACTTATAGGCTGCCTTTACCTCCTGTACTTTCTCCTCCTGTTCCCTAACTTGCCTTGCTAGGCGGGCGTTCTTTTCCCGCAACCTTAACTCATTACCCTTGGCTTCGGTGACTTGGCACTGTAGGTATTCCAGCTGGGCCTTGTGTTCTCCCATTAAATACAATCTCTCCTGATTCAAGGCCTGCAATGCTACCATTAACTTCTCCCCTGCTAGAGCCTTATCCTGAATCTCCAGGGCTGACTCCTTTAACTTGGCTGCCTGTGCTGCAACGAGCCTGTCCAAAAGCTGGACCTGCATTTTGAAACACATCAGCCAGACTGCCTTCTCTAATGACTTCTTGTGTTCCTTTCCCTCTGTCCACTTAGCTGCTGCATCAACCAGACGCCCAGCCCTTAAGAGTGGTGATCCACTTCTTAGTGATATTCACCTTGCTAAACACATAATCAGAAATCCTTTCCTTCATCATGGTTTGCTCAGCCGAACCATTGTCTACAGTATCGCAACCCTGTTGCCGGAGTCCTGCCGCGGTCGCCATTTTCTGAAGGGGGCGGCGTGTCGTGGTGCCCTGTCAGCTTCGCCTCTGACTGTCCCTTGAGTGGTTTGAATCGCTCCCACACCCCTGGGTTCTAGACACTGGATTTAGGTACAGGTGGCGATACAGAAAATCGAGTAGACAAGTGGTTTGGTGTAAGAAAATCAAGATTTTATTAAAACAGAAATAAAAAAACACAGTCTTAAGAGAATTACTGGTCTAAAATACAGGCATGAACAATTACACTTATTCAGGGAATGGGGAACACATGGCACTTCGAGGGAAAAACAACTACATTAATAATCCCCCTTATCCTTATCCCACCCCCTATACCTAACTAGATTAAGCTATGAGGGGCCAGAAATTCATGCTCACCAATCCAAAACCTGTTGCTTCAATGTTGAGTTTTGAGGTTTGGTCTTCTGTCCTTTGGGGTACCCTGTCGCCACGTGGTCTCAGGACCCGGCGCTGGAGTTGTTGATGCGACACACCTTCCCTCTCATCAGATACCGTTGTCGTCTCGTCGCGATGGGTTTTCTTCTTCTTCTCCCTCGGGCGGTCGTCGAAGGTAACGTTACGGTCGTGGATCGGTTGGGGGTTTTCACTGCTCACAAGATTTTGCTACCCATCCTTTGAATGCTAGCATAATCGTCGCGGGCGTGGACACTTGCGTCTAACGCCTGTTTATTCGTAGTGTTCAAACGCCAACTTATCCTCACTGTCCAAGCATACACTGCTAATTTCTTCCCCAAACGCCAGCTTATAACTAGGTGTTTGGTTTTTACCGATGCGCCTTTTGCTGTCCTTCTCTGCTCTTGTTGGTGTTACCTTCTTCTTCGTCTCGTCTCGTCTCGTCTGCCCGTTTGTGGCCTGTGTGTCCTGTGTGACTTTGAACTCGGGTCTTGTTCTCCTCCCACGTTTGGTCCCGGTGTAATGGGCGTCCTTGGTTGTTGAGCGGTGCGGGGAGCGAGAAGAGAACCCACCACGGGGCCAGGGCGCGAGTACGAGCGGCAACAGACCAAGGCCAAACGAGGGAATGGAAGAGCGCGCAGAGAGAGCGATTGCTACTGATGGGCCTACAGTTATACCCGTTCTTCCACTCCTTATCTGCACGCCAAATCAGGTCAGTCCATTGTTTAACTTTTGGCGGGCTTGGTTTAAATGATTACAACCATTTGTTTTAACGACTTTAGGACTGGTTGTCTCCGGGTCTAATGGCCCCGATGTCCTGGTCGCTTTGTCATGGATAAGACTTAATTGTCCCCTTCCTACTTTGATGGCTACTGTGAGCTGTTATCGATTAAACATGCAGAAAGCTAATGGCCACAGTTAAAGGCCCATTCTACTTTGATTGGACTCAAGTCGAATAAATGCGCATTCTGTGTTTACTCTGTCTGGCAGGCTCCAAAGAGTCCCTGAGCCTGCTTGTCTGCAGAGTCTTGCTTTTAAAAATCCTGTCAATTTTGGTCACGAAGTTTACAGAAGCCATTTTGGGTACCCAATTTTTAAATAACTTGTCCAAAACAGGGTCCCTTGATCCATAACTCGGAGTGCGGGAATTTTGAGAACCCTGTAACTTACAATGTCCTTTGAGATCACCATGTTTAAATTATTATTTTTTGGTAACCAAAAATTTAGATTTCCCTGTAATAAATCACATCAGTCCCTTGTTTAAACATGTTGATATTCAGTGACCACTTTGTGGTTAAGCTATTAACAGATACATCCTCTAAGCATTCCATACTGTACATGCCATTTGTAAAGCTCAGTATTAAACTGTGTCTTTCCTGATGACTCATGAGGTTAATATATTGGATGGTGTTAGCCCATGTCACAGATTTCACTGTTGATCCAACTGATCTCAGCCAGGGAGGTGGTGGGGTCAATACAATGAACTTCAATGTTGCAAGACTAGGAACGGAAACGTCTGCTAATGTTCCTGTTCCTGATCACGCGTCACATGTTCTACATCTGTTTGGAACATAAGAAATCAGAGCAGGCGTAGGCCATACAGCCCCTCGAGCCAGCTCTGCCAGTCAATTAAACCATGGCTGAACTTCTACCTCAACTCCACTTTCTCGCCCTATCCCCATATCTCTTGATTCCCTTAGTGCCCAAAAATCTATCTACCTCAGTCTTGAATATGCTCAACGACTGAGCACACACAGCCTTCTGGGGTAAAGATTTCCAAAGATTCACAATCCTGAGTGAAGAAATTCCTCCTCAACTCAGTCCTAAATGGCCGACCCCTTATCCTGAGTCTATGACCCCTCGTTCTAGACTTTCCAGCCAGGGGAAATAGCTTCTCAACATTTACCCTGTTAAGCCCCCTTAGAATTTTATGGGCCAGTAATTCCGGTCCCAACGCGTGAGTACGGACGGTGTACTCACGCATGGGCCCGTTGGAAGTGCCGGATTTCAGCATGCACAGCGCATGCGCGGGAAACTGGCATTTACTCCAAGGGTTTCAGAGGTCCAACGCGTGCGCGCAGGACTCTGCGCACACGCGTTGAACTTTCTTCTTTTTGACAGGTTTGCCCGTGTGTAAGGGCCTGAACTTTTTACACATATAAAAAGGAGGCGTAAGGAGTGGATTCTTGAAGGTAAGTGGTCTATTATTTAAAATTATTACATTTTTTCCACAGCTTCATTGCTTTTAAGGACTTTACAGTAAGGTAAGTTTATTTTTAGACCCGATTTCTTAAAAAAAAATTTTTTCAAAATTTTATTAATTGTTTAAAATAGTTTTTTAAAGTTATTTATAGTTTATTTAAAGTTAAACTAGTCTTTTGGGCGCCCGTACTTTTCATGAGTTTGACAGTTCTTACCATTATTATGTCTTAGCACCCGCGCGCAGGCAGATCATGACGTCATTTCAAGGTGCAACGCCTTCTTGGCGCCCCGGACTGGAAATTCAGTGGCACCCCCCGCTGTTCCGCCCGGCGCGAATAAGGACAGCTTCCAGGAACGTTCCCCAGTGGCTCTCTGGCTTAGGGGGGCGCTATTTAAAGGGCACTGGACTGGTATAAAAGCGGCAGCCATTTTGGGAGCACAACTTATTTGAGATTTAAACAGATTGGAACAGTTGAACTCTGAGCCATTTCACTAGTGACCCAGCACTGCCAGAGGACCTTCAGCCTTCATACCATCACCCTGCTGCTGGTGAGTGCTTACACCCTTTTTAATTTCTGCTGACCTATTATTATGGTGGCTGCTTTGGAGGGGAACGTCCTGCTGCTCGACCATCTTGAAAGGGCACAGGGACGGAGGGAGAGAGGGCCAGGAATGGTCAGACGGAGGAGGGCCAACAGACGTCGCCACACCAGACCTTACGCTGCCAGGGTATTCAGGCAGCAGTTCTCTTACCTCAACATGTCGGAGGAGCAGTGTGTTAGGAGGCTGCGATTCCGAAAGGAGGTGGTGACTGAGCTGTGCCACCTGCTTCAGGAAGATCTGCAGCCGCAGGTAAGGTGCAGGACCTCTCTGTCGGTGGCTGTGAAGATAACAGTGGCATTGAATTTCTATGCGACCGGCTCCTTCCAGTCAGCAACTGGGGACATTGCCAACATATCCCAGTTTGCGGTGCATAGCTGCATCCGGCAGGTTACAGATGCCCTGTTTAAAAGGCGGCGTCAGTACATCTCCTTCAACGTGACACCGGAGAAGCAGCGGGAGCGCGCAGAGGGCTTTGCGGCAATAGCGGACTTCCCCATGGTGCAGGGCGCCAGTGACTGCACACACGTGGCTTTGCGGGCGCCTGTACAGAATCCTGAGGAGTTCCGCAACCGCAAGGGGTTCCACTCCTTGAATGTGCAGCTGGTCTGTGACCACCGACAGCTGATTCTGGCGGTCAATGCACAGTTCCCAGGCAGTAGCCACGACGCTTTCATCCTGTGCCAGACTTCAGTCGCTGACCTTTTCGAGGCCCCGGCTCACCCAGAAGGTTGGCTTCTCGGCGACAAGGACTATCCACTGTGCCCATGGCTGATGATCCCGCTCCGTACGCCCAGCACCCCTGCAGAAGAGCACTACAACGTCAGCCATCAGGTGACGAGGAACATTGTGGAGCACACAATCGGCGTGCTCAAGCAGCGTTTCTGCTGTTTGGACCATTCAGGAGGAGCCTTGCAGTACTCACCAGAGAGTCTCCCACTTCGTCGTTGTCTGCTGCATGCTCCATAACCTCGCCACCCTGCGCATCCAGCCAATGCCAGCAGACATTGAAGGATCAGCAGAGGAGCAGGAGGAGGAGCAGGAGGAGGAGCAGGAGGAGGAGGAGGACCAAGACGGGAGGGTCCGAGAAAGTGGAAGGGCCGTCCGTCTGAGGCTGATAAGGAGTCGGTTCTAGGCCCCTCTCACGGACTGCTTGGTGCCATTGGAAGACCATGAATGGAACCATTCGGATAACCCAAAGCCTATGAAGGCCACAATGATTGTAAATAGCAGACATGGCCAATGACATTAAAATTCTTTGTTTATTTTGAAAACTGTGCTTCCTTCCAACATGACAAAGCAATGGCAACTGAAAGCTTAACTAACACATAAGTGCCTCGCATACCCGGGAGACTATCCAAAACATGAGTAACATTCAGAACAAGTGACTCGCACACCCGGGAGACTATCCAAAACATGACTAACATTCAGACCACCATCCACGGCCTTGATTTCTAGAAATAGGACGTTTCTGCAGCGCCTTCTACTCTTTCCCCTTTGATGGAGATCTACTTCTCTTGCGAGAACGGCCCCTTCCCTCCCTGCAGCTCCTCCGTAATGGGACCCCAGTGGCTGCATGAAGGCTGGGGGACACCTGCTGACTGTCTGAATGCGCTGATGCCTCTGAGGGATGGCCTGGACGGACTCTGGGCTTGGAGGGGCCGGATGCTGACTGCTCCAATTGGGCATGGGTGGAAGCAGTCTGTCCTGCAGGTGATGGCAGCTGCAGTGGAGACATGCCAGCGTTGGCATCAGGAATGCTGACATCCTGAGAGCGGACACCAGCTCCGTGGTCGGCCGACACACTGGCACTCTGACGGGGCAGCACCGCATCATGTGGACCCATCGGGTGGTCCACAGATTGCTGGCCTGATGTGGTGCTGCAAGGGCCCCGGGTAATCCTGCCTGAACCATGGAGCGTGGCAACAGTCAGTGCTTGTGTGGCCTCAATCTGCCTCTGCATGAGGCCAGCGAGGGACTGCATGGCAGGTGCCAGTGCATCGGTGAAGCCCTGGACAGTCCTTTCCAGGGATGTCGCGACGCCCTGGACAGTCCTTTCCAATGATGTCGCGACGCCCTGGGCAGTCTTTTCCAGGGCTGCCCCAAAGCCCTGGGCACTCCTTTCCTGTGCTGCCTCGAAGTCCTGCACAATCCTTTCCTGTGCTGCCCCGAACTCTTGCACACTCGTTGCCAGTGTCTTGACGGCTTCAGGCATCCTTCCAACTGCAGCCATCAGCTCAGTGTGCCTGAGTCGAGCCTGGGTGCTCATTTCGGCGAGGGAACGCACCTCTTCTGCGCTCTGTGCAGCAGTCATCGTGGCATAACGCGCCCTCTGGGGAGATGGCTCCCGAACGTCCCTCTCCCCCTTGTGCTGCTGGAGGCCGTTGGTTCCTGCAACTGGTTCCTCCTCAGATCCATTCCCCCTGCTCCCTTCCAGGGAAGGACTAGCCCCAGTCTGCAGATGGGCTGGCTCGCCTGAGGGTGGGACGGATGGTCTGGCTTCCTCCTGCTCGTCGCCTCCAGAGTCAGTGTCCCTGGCAGCTAGATGGCCCGGCTCCCGAGCTGGTGATGCAGCATCTGAAAGCAGGGAGGTTGAAGAGTGGATTTAGCGAAAGGCCAGGGTGGTAGCAAGGGATGCAAGAGTGCTGCAATGCTCTGACATGGGTCCAGGCTGAAAAAGCATGCTGGTGGGGGGAACAAGTGGAAGGAGAGAGTTCAAATAGGTGATGACCTTACCATCGCTGTGCACAATGGGGTCAGAAGCTCCAGTGGTGACAGGACCTATCATCCAGCCTCCAGCAATCTGGTGGACTCTTTCCTCCAGGTCCGTCAGTTCCTGCAGCTGAGGAGGGCCCCCGCCAGTATGATTCTGTTCCCTCCGGTTCCTGGCCAGCTTGCCCTGCAGGAGAAAGGACGGGAAGTTCTGAAACATGCTGCCCTGAGTTGTCATCTCATGCCCCCCCATGGTGGATCAGCCCTTGCAGTATGCCCTGAGTTGTCATCTCATGCCCCCCCATGGTGGATCAGCCCTTACAGTATGCCCTGAGTTGTCATCTCATGCCCCCCCATGGTGGATCAGCCCTTACAGTATGCCCTGAGTTGTCATCTCATGCCCCCCCATGGTGGATAAGCCCTTAGAGTATGCCCTGAATTGAATGTGTGTGTGCGTTGCCGGAAAGGGCCATGGGTCCTGGCTGACAGATGGCCATTGGGGCATCGCGCACCCTCTGGCCATAAAGTCAGGTGCAGATGGAGGGATGAAGAAGATTGCCAACAAGCCACTCACCCTAACGACCCGAGTGAGATCGTTGAACTTCTTCCTGCATTGCACAGGAGTCCTGGGCGCCACGCTGCTGGAGTTGACTCTTTGACAAACGTCCCTCCAAGCTCTGCGGTACTCGTTCTGAGGAGGCCTCTTGCCATTGTCAGGGTACAGCACTGCTCGCCGGCGCTCCACTGTGTCAACCAAAGCATCCAATGCCCTTTGGGAAAAGCGCTCCGCTCTCTGCCTCACCCTCTCCATCTTGTCAAAGTTTGCAACGCCTCAGTTTGCACAGCGCAGAAATTGAGGCCTACAGGGCGATGAGTCTGGCTGCTGAACCTAAATGACCCGCCCCTTTAAGAGCTGGCCAGCGCCTGCATGTCTCGTGGTCATCGATTATTGACAGCACCTGCGCTGCGCCCATCCGCCCAGATATTGAGTAGCGCCGGCAGGTTAGCGCCTTAGGAGTCCCATGCAGCGCCTGATTTAATGCCGCAATCACCCTCAGGGGCGCAGCAACCCAATATCACTGGAGGTGGCGATAAGTTGCGCCTGGCGATAAAATTTGCGCATCGTCAATTCTAGCGCCCCGAGCGGGGCTATACCCAATTTCTCCCCCATAGATTTTTGGACACTAGGGGAATCAAGGGATATGGGGATAGGGCGGGAAAGTGGAGTTGAGGTCTAAGGTCAGCCATGATCTTAGTGAATGGTGGAGTAGGCTCGAGGGGCCAATTGGCCTACTCCTTCTCCTAATTCTTATGTTATCAAGTTCAAAGACATTGATATAGCTTGTAAATAGCTGAGGCCCAAGCACTGATCCTTGTGGCATCCATCCAAAAAATGACCCATATATTCCTACTCTCTGTTTTCTGTCCGTTAACCAATCCTCTATCCATGCTACCAATCTATACTACCCCCAATCCCATGAGCCCTAATCTTGTGTGGCACCTTATCGAATGCCTTCTGAAAATCCAAATATACTACATCCACTGGTTCCCCCTTATCTACCTACTAGTCACACCCTCAAAAAACTCGAATACATTTGTCAAACACGATTCCCCTTTCATAAAACTGTGTTGACTCTGCCCAATCATATTGTAATTTTCCAAGTGGCCTGTTACCACATCCTTAATAATAGATTCTAACTTTACCCAACTACTGATATCAGGCTAACTGGCCTATAGTTCCCTGTTTTCTCTCTTCCTCCCTGTTAAGACAGGTCAGGATAGGATTCAACTGTAGGATTCCCATGAACAAAGAGCTTGGCAACACTCCTTACACATGGAGAATGGCCACTTGAGTGAAGAAGTAGAGGACTGCCAGCATTCATAGCAACGTATATTAGGATGAGCCAATGCCTTTGGGACAAAAAGGAAGGAAATTCTGGAAGATGGATCCAAATTAAAATATGGGATGGATATTATGACTTCAGTGCACAGCTTTGTGTAACAGGAAAGTATATCATAAATTCGGACACAAAGGTCAATGTGCCCCAGGTACTATTTTGTAAAATTTAACCCCACGTACGCTGGAATAAATACTGGGTTATCGACATAATGGCCTAGAAATTCTAGAGCAGTCCCTGTGCCTGAATGGTGAGCCCCGAGATGCCCCCAATATTGAGCCTCAGGCCTCATTTCCATCAAGCCAGTGAGCTGCCGAGAGCAAGAGGCAGCTCGCATGTGAAGTGCGGTAGAAGATAACAGTGGCCCTCAGATAAGTGAAGAAATGGGGGTGGGGGGTTATGACCATGTAGGGGCCGTTCCTACGAAGGATCACAGACCAGAAACATTAACTCTGTTTCTCTCTCCACGGATGCTGCCTGGCCTGCTGAGTGTTTCCAGCATTTTCTGTTGTTATTTCAGATTTCCAGCATCTGCAGTATTTTACTATTGTACAGAATTTCCTCTTCCTGTTCTTGAATGTAAAGTATCAGCTGAGTGCAGCACATAGATGAATTGCACTTCTGTAACTGAGCCCACCTGCGTTTCTGTCCCTCTGTTCTGGGTATGCGATCCTTCCCACTTGATTTTGGTCTACGTGTGAGCCCAGGCAGTCCTTTACGTCCAAGCACTGAGAGGAAACTCTACAAAAATACAATATGCTGCAGATGCTGAAAATTTGAAGCAAACACAGAAAATGCTGGAAATATTCTAGAGGTCAGTCAGTATTTGTAGAGAAATCAGACAAGTTGATGTTTCGGGTATGTACTCTTCATTACTGGAAGGAATTGCAGATGAACATCATTTGAAAAGGAACAGGACTGGGGAAAGGGGAGGGCAGAAAAAAACACAACCATGCACGCAGGAAAAGAAACGGAAAGACCCACAAAGCGCTCAAGCAGAGAACAGGAGATGAACAAGTGGCAGAAGTGATATTAGCATGGGACACCAAAGGCACATTGGAAGAGAAAAAAGAAACAAAAGACCTGCATGGGAAATCGAGAGTGTGTGTGAACAGTTAAAGGGGTAGTCAATAGGACAGCTGAAAGGGAATGGTGAAAGACAGAGCAGCATCCAGTAGCCCAGGTGCCTGGCAGCAGAGTAAAGCACGACACCGAGGGTGCAGACCACCTCGCCAGCTCACTGTTCCAATGGGTGATTCCCAACTTCAGCTTGCGTTAATCTTCACTGAAACAGTGTAAAAGGCCAAAGACAGAGGTCAGAGTGGGACTGAGATGGAGATAGAAATGGCAGGGGACAGGGATCTGGGGTCACACTTGCAGACAGAACAGAGGTTTTCAGCAAAGGGTCACATGATCTACATTTGGTCTTCCCAAGGTGGAAGAGACCATATTGCTAGCAAGAGGAAATTTTGAGTTACACGACCCATGTAAAAAGATGGTAACATATCCTTACCTTAGTGGAATCTTCCTTTATCGTCCTCCAGTTTTCTCTCTCAAGCTGTGATGTGGGATATTAGCTGACAAATGTTGAATGATTTTGATGAAATTCCTCTTTCCACTATTTAAGGAGGGATTAACTAATTTTTAAGTTGTGGATGTTGTACAATTTCTTGCAAAACAAGAATATAACATACAATAATTCAAATTATATTATAGCATGGATGCATTGAAGGGAAAGCTAGATAAGCACATGAGGGAGAAAGGAATAGAAGGATATGTTGATGGGGTTAGATGAAGAGGGGTGGGAGGAGGCTCGTGTGGAGCAGAAACATCGGCATAGACCTGCTGGGCCCAATGGCCTGTTTCTGTGCTTTAAATACCTTGTATAATAAATGGAGTAGAACCATAAGCAATCTTCTTGTTAAATATAGAAACATAGAAGATAGGAGCAGGAGTAGGCCATTCGGCCCCTCTAGCCTGCTCTGCCATTCAATGCGATCATGGCTGATCATCCAAGTTCAGTACCCGGTCCCTGCTTTCTCCCCATACCCCTTGATCCCTTTAGCCTTAAGAAATATATCCAACTCCTTCTTGAATATATTTAATGAATTGGCCTCTACTGCCTTCTGTGGTAGAGAATTCCACAGGTTCACCACTCTCTGGGTGAAGCAATTCCTCCTCATTTCTGTCCTAAAAGGCCTACCCCTTATCCTTAGACTGTGACCCCTGGTTCTGGATTCCCCGACCATCGGGAACATCCTCCCTGCAGCTAGTCTGTCCAGTCCTGCCAGAATTTTATGTTTCAATGATATCCCCTCTCATTCTTCTAAACTCCAGCGAGTACAAGCCCAATCGACCCAATCTCTCCTCATACGTCATTCCTGCCATCCCAGGTATCAGCCTGGTGAATCTTCGCTGAACTCCTTTCATGGCAAGGACATCCTTCCTCAGATAAGGCGACCAAAACTGCACACAATACTCAAGATGTGGTCTCGCCAAGGCCCTGTACAACTGCAGCAAGACACCCTTGTTCTTGTACTCAAACCCTCTCGCTATGAAGGCCAACAATACCATTTGCCTTCTTAACCGCCTGCTGCACCTGCATGCTTACCTTCAGCGACTGGTGCACAAGGACACCCAGGTCTCATTGCACTTCCCCTTCTCCCAATCTATTGCCATTCAGATAATAATCTGCCTTCCTGTTTTTGACACCAAAGTGGATAACCTCACATTTATCCACGTTATATTGCATCTGCCATGTTTCTGCCCAATCACCCAACCTGTCCAAATCATCCTGGAGTTTCTCGGCATCCTCCTCACAGCACACATGCCCACCCAGCTTTGTGTCATCTGCAAATTTGGAGGTATTACATCTAGATCCCTTGTCTAGATCATTAATATATATTATGAATAGCTGGGATCCAAGGACCGATCCCTGCGGTACCCCACTAGTCACTGCCTGCCACTCGGAAAAAGACCCGTTTATGCTAACTCTTTGCTTTCTATCTGCCAACCAGTTCTCTATCCAAGTCAATACCTTGCCCCCAATCCCATGTGCCTTAACTTTACATGCTAATCTCTAATGTGGGACCTTATCGAAAGCCTTCTGAAAGTCCAAATACACCACATCCACTGGTTCTCCCTTATCTATTTTACTAGTTACATCCTCAAAAAATTCCAGTAGATTAGTCAAGCACGATTTACCTTTTGTAAATCCATGTTGACTTTGTCCGATCCTGTCACTGTTTTCCAAGTGCTCTGCTATTACATCTTTTATAATGGACTCTAGCATTTTCCCCACTACCGATGTCAGGCTTACCGGTCTATAATTCCCCGTTTTCTCTCTACCACCTTTTGTGAATAGTGGGGTAACATTAGCTACCCGCCAATCCATGGGTACTGTTCCAGATTCCATCGAATGTTGGAAGATGACCAGCAATGCATCTACTATTTCTCGGGCCACTTCCTTATTACCCTAGGATGTAGATTATCAGGCCCTGGGGATTTATCAGCCTTCAATCCCATCAATTTCCCTAACACCATTTCCCTACAAATACTGATTTCTTTCAGTTCCTCCCTTTCATCAGACCCTATGTTCCCCGACATTTCCGGGAAGTTATTTGTGTCCTCCTTTGTAGACAGAACCAAAATATGTATTTAATTGGTCTGCCATTTCTTTATTCCCCATTATAAATTCCCCTGATTCTGACTGCAAGGGACCTACGCTTGACTTCAGCAATCTTTTTCTCTTCACATATCTATAAAAGCTTTTACAGTCAGTTTTTATGTTCCCTGCAAGCTTACTCTCATATTCTATTTTCCCTTTCTTAATGAATCCCTTTGTCCTCCTTTGTTGAATCCTAAACTGCTCCCAATCCTCTGGATTACTGCTTTCTTTGGCCAATTTATATGTCCTCTCCTTGGATCATATGCTATCCCTAATTTCCACAGTTGAGTCACCTTTTTTGTTTTATTTTATATCATTGTCCATACGAGCCAAACAAATACATCATTCCTACTTTTGGCATGAATTGTAATTATACCAGATCTTGCATTGTTCCTTTTTGTTTTCTATTTCAGGGACCACCTTGGATGCCTTTGGCATGGTGATAGCCCTGTGAATTCAAAACAGTAATGAATAAATTACAACCAGCCCTAGCCACAATGCTTTTGATGTGGTGTGGAAATAGTCTTTCCTTTTAGTTTAGAAAAATGGCCAAACCATGTGCTGTTCGCTTGTGCACTTAACTCTAATGTACCAACAATCTTCATATGAAATAAGATATGACAAGTAAAAAGTAGCATGATTTCAGAATATAAGTAGAGCTAGCATACTGCATACATTGTCTCTCAGGCCATATAGTTTAAAATAAAATTTAAGAGTTCCTTACTTCATAGCTAAGTTACTGTACCTGTGACTGCCCTGCAATTTATAGATAAATAGATATAAATCTTTCTATCCTTAACCCTGCAGCAAGATCAACCACACCCACTCATATTGCAGACTCCCACTGGAGCACTAACCATGTAACCTGAGGCTGTGGAACTATAACTATGGTGACAGCAAAGATTCAACTCTAATAGTGAATTTATCAGTTACATGGACTGTTTTGTAATTTATTGGGTGTAATGTTACTACAAGATTCTGAAATATTTGTTGACCTGCAGATTTTTTTTTTCCATATCCCTTGCCAGCAAGAGAGAATGGAAAAATATGTCTTTTTTCATTCTCAGGATGTGGGCATCACTGGCAAGATCAGCACTTATTGCCCATCCCTCGCTGCCTAGTTGCTTGCTCGGCCACTTCAGTTAGGAATCAATCACATTGGTGTACAACTGGAGTCATGTATAGGCCAGACCGGGTAAGGATGGCAGGTTTCCTTCCCTAAAGTGCATTAGTTAAGGAGTTGGAACTTTACAACAAGCCGATAGCTATTTCTCTGTGTATTTTGGTTAATGGGTTAATGCATCCTGTAATAGAACCATAAATGTTTACAGCACAGAAGGAGACCATTCAGTCCATCCTGTCTGTACCAAAACTAATCAAATTGCCCCACTCTCCATTTGATAAGCTTTCACACAAGAGGTTGCTAACTAAAATTGAGATGTATGGAATTAAAAGTAACCTGAAGGCATGGAAACAAAATTCTTTGGGAGACAGGAGGCAAGGAGTTCAATTAAAAGGGGGACATTTTTGGATTGGCAGGTGTTGACTAAAGCACCTTTAACGATCAGTGCTGGAGCCCAGCTTTTCATTCTATGGGTGAAAAATTCAGCTCCATAGCGCCCGATTTTTCAGCGCTATGGGTGTCGTTTTGTGATGAAAATGGCATCCATGCTGCACACACACACTTCTGGTGCATGCTGCACTGGACACCATCTAGGTGAATGCATTAGCGTCGGCGCTGGAAGCGTGCACCAGAAACATAGAAACATAGAAACTAGGAGCAGGAGTAGGCCATTCGGCCCTTCGAGCCTGCTCCGCCATTCAACGAGATCATGGCTGATCATCCAAACCCTTAGCACTCGGTCCCTACATCGACAGCCATCCCACCCAAGCCCTATCCCCGTAACCCCACGTATTTAATCCCCCCTAACACTAAGGGACAATTTTTATCATGGCCAATCAACCTAACCCGCACATCTTTGGACTGTGGGAGGAAACCGGAGCACCCGGAGGAAACCCACGCAAACACGGGGAGAATGTGCAAACTCCACACAACAGTCACCCGAGGCCGGATTTGAACCCGGGTCCCTGGCGCTGTGAGGCAACAGTGCTAACCACTATGCCACCATGCCACCATTTTCGTCCTTAATGCTGGAGCATGCATGACTTCAGTCAGAGCTCCCACTGCAGCCCACAGATGTTGGGTGGCTTCTGCTTGTGCTACAATGGAAGCTGAGACATCAGCCATCAGACACTGCATGATGGTTGGGTCCACAAGTGCACTAATGGGGTTGCCAATCATTTCCATGCTGGAAATCATGGGTTCCAAGTTCTGCGCAAAGCCCCATGCAAGGTTGGTGCCAGACTCCTCCGTGCTCCTTGACATTGCACTCAGGCTTTCTGGCAGGCTTGCCAATGCACCAAAAATTTTGTTGTGCATACCCATCACTGTTCTTCTGTAGGCTGCCCCATTGAAGTCCTCATCTGAGTCCTATGCAGCTGAACTCGTGTATGACCTCTCCCTCCAGGCAGCTGGCAACTGAGCTACACTTTTCCCCTGCCCTGGCTATAGCCCATTCGTGCCTGGTGTCTCACCATGTGCAGATCCCGTCCTTAACCTACCTTCTAAAGCCCACGCAGTACCAGTATCTGAGGTTACGAGTGTCCGATCGAGTGACAGTGTTTCTTCTTCATCACTCTCCTCTCCTCCTTCTTGCACCACTGGCTGGGCAGGTTAGATTTCTTGGGTCTCTGAAATGAGAAAGGCAAAAGGGTAGGGTTGTGATGAGGGAAGCGGGGGAAAGCAAGAGATGCATGCTTACACCATCTGCAGCTTGCAAATCAGAAGAGATTGTGGGATGAGGCGGAAGTGGGATGGGAGAAGGAGGATTAGGTATGAGCATTCCTTCATCTTGGCTTGCTTCAGCCTTGCCAATGGCCACGGGTTCAGTGATTGCTCTCCCAAGAATAGCCAGCACCGTCTCCTCCATGAGAGTAAAATTATGCAGGTGCGCCTGTGCCCCTCCGGGTAGCGCCTGCTGACTCCAATTGTGAGCCACCTTCTTCTGCAAGAGAAAGAGAAGTGTCTCAGTCAGTGTGGTGCAATGTGTTTGGGTGATGTGCCTGTCATAGTTGAATAGCTGACAGTGTGTGCAAGCTGTGAGATGTGGGTGTGAGTCTTGCAGCAGTGATAAGTGTGTGAGGGTGATGTGAAGCTATGAATGTGAGGTATGAGTCATGTTTAGTAGAGATTGTTGGTGGGTGAGTGATGGGGGTGTGGTGCATTGAGCAATGTGTGAGGCTAGTGGTGCAGATGGTAGGATATGGCATTTGAAGATGAATTCACTGACCTTGACCACTCATGTGAGGTAATTATACTTCCTGCATTGCAGCCAGGTCCTCGGGGCTGCACTACTGACATTGGCAGCTATGGCTATCTGATCCCATTGCCATTTGCAATTTTGCCTGGAGGGCCTCCTGGCCCTTGTGGAAACAGGACTTTTCTCCTCCTATCCACCTCCTGCATCAAGACCTCCAGTGCTGCATCCGAGAACCTTTGTACATGCTCTCTCCCCTGTTGTGCCATCATTGTTGTTCATGTGCACCCAGCCAGTAAAATGAGTTGCCGCAGGCAGAATGCACCTCCCGTTTAAGAGGTCCAAACTGCCTTTAAGTAGTGCAGGCTAGCTTTAATTGGTGCTAGCTTCGCATGAACTTGGGCCCCTGCTGAACGTTCAGCCACTCAGCAGCGCGTTCAATGCTGGGTTGAACACCGCAATCATGGAAATGAGCAGGCAGCACAAAGTTCGCATGCTGCCTACATTCTTCTGAACGGGCACGGGTTGATCACACATCATGATCCCCACGCCCATTTTTGGGGGCTAACAAACTTCTCGGCCATATGGGGTGTAATTCTCCAAGTGCCCACTGCTGGTGGGGAACCTTGTCCATGCTACCTACGATTTTCTGCCTTCCACTGCTGGTTGGCCTGGTTCCTAGCACCAGTGTTTATTTCTGAACTAACACCATCAGTATAATTGTCCTGAATTTGGGAATCCCGAACTTTTTAATTGCATTCTGCATTGTGCGTTTAACTCAATTACATCAATTGAAAAAGTCACGCGGGTTTCCCGGCCCAATTAAATGGAGTGGGTCTGATGATGTCACCAATGACTCATTTTCAGCTTGGATATTTAAAGCAGCCTTGCACACATCCCAATTGAAGTTTGTTGGAGGAGAGATAAATGTGGTTGGGAGAGGTGGAAATTGCTGCATATCACGGAGATTTGTGTGGGTCATGGAGTCACACCGACAGAAAGCTGCGCCCAGATTCACTGATGCCTCCCTGGAAGTCTCTGCCGGAAAAGATTTAATGATCTGATGAGGCCAGGAAAGGAAAGTGCAATGCCACATTCAACTACCATCACCCCATCACTCTGTCTTCCCAAGCCTACTCCTGCGTGTCACTCCTCACACCAACCTAACTTTCAAGGTGCACCCATCCCTCACTGTCTATTTACCTACTCACATCCCCATCTGACTATCCAACCCTGACAGTCATCCTCACCCTAATGCAATCATAGCAAGTAATACCACAGAAGGAGGCCATTTGGCAATGTCATGCCACTCTCTCATAGTCACCCTCTACAGACATAGCCCATCCATTCCATCACTCTCACTCAGAGTTCTCTTCTTTCCCTCCTTGCAGGAGAAGAGAGCCCAGAACAGGGAGAGGCAACGAACTGGAGGTGGCCCTCCACTGTTCACCAACTAGACTCCAGCAGAGGAGGAGGTGCTTGAAATCACTGGAGTTGCAACCTGGAGACATAATTGAATCTCATACAGCCACATGGCATACAACAGTCACTCATGCTGACTTGATGTCAGCAGCCAGTGAAATGTCATCATGTGCATGATAGTAACATTACCCATTCTTATCATAAGACTTCTAATTCATCTCTTTACTCTCCCACAGGTCCATCAAGTGCCCCCTTCCCACATCCAGCCACAGGAGGAAGACGACTCCTCAGAAGAAGCTCCACTCTCTGAGGGTGCACCATCACCAGAACCATGCGCACCCAGCGCCAGAGCAGATACGCGCACCTTGGTGGGTCCTATGAGACATAGGGCCAGATTTTCATTGGGCTGTGAGGCGGGTTTTCAGGCGTGCGGGGCGCAAAAATCCCGAATTCAGGGGTCCCGACACCATCCCGCCCAAAACCCGCCTCCACATAAGTTTCAAGGGAGGCGGGTACCCGCCCCGCACTGGAACCCGCCGACCCGAGGTGGGAAGGGATTAGTGCCAATTAACTGCCTGTTAACAGGTAGTTAACAGGCAGTTTTTAGCCTAATCCCTATTTTGAGGGGTGTCGTATGGGATTCCCGATGGCTCCAAACCATGCCAGGTTAGAGCAGGCAGGCCGTCGGGTTGAAAGACTTGGAGGGGTCGAGATGTCGGTGTTCAGGTGAGTGATGGGTGCATGAGTGCAAAGGTGCATGAGTGCAAAGGTAAGTGTGTTTGGTGTGTCTAAAGTGTGTAAAGAAGTTTTACTTACCTGTACTTACCTTTACAGCCTTTCTTCCTCCAGGCTTCAGGAGTCCATCACTCAGCCGGAACTGAAAGCTGAACGGCTGTGATCTGTCAAAAGTGACAGCCTTCAGCTTTCAGTGTCGGTGACAGCTCTAACTGAGTCTGCATAGAAGGACTCAGGTTAGAAGTGAGACTGTCAGTGTTTGACAGCTTCAAACAGGTGTGAAACACTGATATTTCATCTGTCAAAAACTCTTGACAGATGAAATTTCAGTCTGTGACGTCACCTGTTGCCGGGTGGCCCTTAATTGGCCTGCTGAGCCCACTGGGCGGGCTCAACAAGGTCAATTGAGGGAAAATCACGTCGATTGGCCGGACGTCGATGGAGGCGGGACCAAAACCCGAAAGTTGTAGTCCCGCCTCCTTCCCGACAGCTTAAGGAAAATCCAGCCCATAGAGTAGTGTTGTTACCTGGTGTCTCACAGATCACAAGTGAGCAAGAGCAGAT
Organism: Somniosus microcephalus; assembly: GCF_052327205.1. Classification (NCBI taxonomy): domain Eukaryota; kingdom Metazoa; phylum Chordata; class Chondrichthyes; order Squaliformes; family Somniosidae; genus Somniosus; species Somniosus microcephalus. Next base: position 176,641,628 of record NC_140988.1, read on the forward strand.
GGTGGAGACAGTGACCGCAGTGGAGAGTCCTTGCCGGAAGGCGCAGGACGCTCCAAGCTCTGCTCAGTTAGATGCAGATGCTGAATCTCGGAGGCCGTCAAGAAAGAGGGTGATCTTGGAGGAGCAGCAACAAATGCGCGAGGTTCTGGCAGCTTTTCCAGCCATGATATGTGCGACTGTACAGAGAATGGAGGAGTCCATCTCCAACATGAGCACCACCATCTCGCAGGCGATGGCGATGATGTACCCTTCCATGGAAAGGATGGCCACCTGCATGGAGCAGCAAATGCAATAGTCGAACAAGAACATGCTTGCTGTTAACAAGATTTTGCAGATGCTCATTGACCTCATCTGGAGGAGGGATACCGATGCTGCCTCGGATCCTGATGGCCGAGTCTGCCCCTGCACAGTTGCAGGAGGAGCAGTCTTTGACTGGGCCCTCACAGGCTCCAAAACCCAGAGGACATCCGCCAAAAGTGTCAGAGCAGTCGTAGCAGGGAAGTGAGCAGCCACATGGATTGCACCTCATAGAAGCACGTGTAAATGAAAAAAGACACAAGGATATGCACATTGGTGTATGAAATATTTTAGTGTTAAGTTTGTTATATTTATGACACATATAAATTTATTTCTTTGCACTACTTTCCCGACCTGCCCTGTCCATTTTTGCCTGCTACTTGGGAAGTGGCTTTGTCACTTGGAGTGAATGGTGAGACATTAATTAACCTCGAGAAATGGGGGTTTGGGTGAGAGGAATGGCTTGGTTAGTGTCAGACTGCTTTGTGGTGTTGTTGTGGGGAGGCGGCAGTTGGTACAGCATCTGGGAGCCAGATGGATACACTGGTGCAAGTTATGTCATTATAAGGCCATCCCAGGCCTCCCAGGCAGCAATGTGCGCCGCTGCTGGTGCCATCTCCACCTCAGGTTCCTCCTCCTCCTCCACCTCATGCTCCACCTGTTCCTCCTCCTCTGAAGAGGCTGTGCGCTCTGCTTCTTGCTCCTGCTGCAGCTCCAATCCTCACAGCTGCACTATGTTGTGCAGTGTAAGGGGTGGTGTGTGTGTGGTCAGCTTTGCCTCTGACTCCTGAGCGGTTCGAATAACTCCCACTCCCTTGGTTCTAGACTTTGGACTTATTTGGGGGTTGTAATGAAATTGCAACAGACAACTGAGTTGGTGAAAAAAAAACTTGGATTTTATTTGAGGCAAGGAAATATAAACAACACAATAATCTTATCACTCTAAAAGGGGGAACACTTCAGAATATATGAGGGAGAATAACAATAGACAAAATACTTCACCCCTCCCGATCCCACTACACTAACTAAGCTGGATTCCAGAGGATCAGGGAAAATGCTCACCAAACGACTTTCTTGACAATTATAGAGGTTCGCGATTTCGGGGTTCTCTAGGTGTGATGGTTGGGGCCTGCCGTACCCCGGACGCGGTAGAAGACTTCACCTGCGTTGCTTTTTCAGTCTTCGCGTGTCCGCTGATGCGGTCGGGTGCGTATTGGATCTATCAGGTAAGTACCCAATTTCCTTTGGTCAGAAATATGATTTAGAGTCTTTTCATCAAATCTTACTCAGGGGTAAGTCAGAATAACTTGCAGAGTGGAAACAAGTTTGCAAGTCTTCGGTTTCTTCCAGGTTGGTTTCTTGTTGGTCGTGGTGGCCCAATATTACTTAGTTGCTGGTAATATTTTTGGTTATTTATTTCTTGGGGCCCTTGGTTGCCGCGATTCCTCTCTCCTTTCCTTTTGTTCTCCTTCTGTTGTCCTTCCGTCGATCTCCGAATGGTTTCGCTCTCACCGATTGACTGTGTCTCCGTCTGTCTTTTACTGAAAAAGCAGGCCCCAATTATACCATTTGAGGCCTTGCTTATCTGCCCACCAAATCTTCTCTGGCCCATTGTCAATTTTGGCAGGCTCGTTAACATTAATAGTTTTGAATTCTTTAACGGGTTTCGAGCCGGCCCCATCTATTTTTAATTGATTTAACTTGGTGTAAACTAGGTTTGGGATGGTCCGTCAAAACCTAAATTGGCTTTAAATGACTGTTTAATCTTTGGTCTGATTAGTAACTTTTATCTTCTCCTGCTGGGGCCAGGGTCCCTTTTGTTGGTTAGTGGCATGTACTGCATTATGCATACTCTTGATGGCTCTCTAATTTTGGCGGGAACTGCTCTTCTGTAGGCCTTTTGTCATTCATGTGAAATGCCTGAGACAGCCCAGAATATTCCCAGACAGTTTGGCCTATGACAATACCCAAACTGCTTGTTTTACAGAGGCCCATCCCAACCCCTTTGTCGCAGCCTTCCACAGGCCTGGACATGCCCTTTTAAAATAACCAAAATCCTGGGGTTTTTAACTTTAAGCCCCTTTTTGGCCCAACATTCTTTTAAACCGTCCAAAATCTCTTCTTTGGGGTAATCTTCTTGGTTTGAGGGAATCTACAGAATTTTGCGAACCTTACAGCAGCATGCAGCAAACAACGATGATTCTGGAGACACTGGCTGGTGCATACTGAAGGGCTCCTCCGGATCTGTCAAGGCATCTGAAGTGCATCTTCAGCGTGCCAATTGCTTGCTCTACGACACATCTAGTGGACATGTGGTTGTCATTATAACGCTCCTCAGCCTCATTGCTTGGCCTCCTCAACAGTGTCATCAATCACGTCTTCAGTGGATAGCCCTTGTCTCCAAGCAGCCAGCCAATAAGTCTGTTTGGAGGTGTGAAGAGCTGAGGGAGGGTGGACTGGTGCAGCACGAAAGAGTCATGAAAACTGCCAAGGAATCTGGAACACACAGGCATGATGATCTTTTTGTGGTTGCAGACGAGTTGTACATTGAGGGAGTGGAAGCCCTTGCAGTTCACAAGCACTCCTGGGTGATATGGGGGTGCCTTGATGGCCACATGTGTGTAGTCAATGACACCTTGCACCTGTGGGAAGCCAGCCAGAGCTGCAAAGTCGAGCGCCCGCTCAGTAACACTGGCTTCATCAGTGGCAAAGTTCACGTAAGTGGCTGACTTGTGAAACATGGCATCGGTCACCTGGGTGATGCATCTGTGGGCGGCTGACTGCGAGATCTCGCAAATGTCTGCTGCAGGTCCCTGGAAGGAACTTGAGGCAAAGAAGTTGAGTGCAGTGGTGACTTTGACAGCCACTGGTAACGCGTGTCCACCAGGTCCTCTAGGCAGCAGGTCTTGTAGACATTTGTAGCTTGCTGGAACAATGACTTGGCGTGATAGCCTGAGCCTCCTGATGCACTGCTGCTCAGTCATGTCCAGGAAGCTCATCCTCTGCCTGTATACCCTGTGGAGCATCAAGTTGGTGAGGAGAAGGCTGGTTTTGTGGCTGCTGCTGCTGGTGTGGCTGGTCTTGTTGGTGCTGGGGCTCATCTTGGTCCAATTCTGAGGTCTAAGGTGAGACAGCATAAGCGGCACCCATGCTGATCTGATAGATACCAGGTAAAGTGGAGATCAGAGGTATAATCCTCCAATGTACTGAGAGTGAGTAACAATGTGGTGAGTGGCTTCCGAGGTTGCAGAAGTCACCTGCAAATTCCTGAAAGCAAAATCTCTGCACAAAATGGTGTCAGCGAGAGCCGTGCCCATAAGCAAGGAAGCAGGTGTAAGGTGTGAGTATTTATGTGCTCTTTCCAGCTGTCACTTAATGAACTCGCACAATGGCCACTGAGCTTCCAACCTCCCTGTAAAGTCCACGCCTCAATAATACACGGACTTCGGGAGAACAGTTTAACAGGTTATTTACTGAACAGGAGGCAGCGTCAGACTGAAAATACAGAAGCCTGCTAGGGCCTTTTATACAGGGGTGGTCACTGCCGGTACTGCAGTCTAAGACCAGTTATTCCCTTAAAGGTACATACACAACAATTCCTCCCCTTTTAGATAAACAGTACATAACATTTATTTAACAACTAAATAATAACTAATTACAATTACAATTTTCTCAGTAATATATACATCAACTGAAATAGTCATTTATAAGTTCAGTCTTTGAGGAGGCTTCCTGATCCTGACTGGGTAGCACCTTTCTCGAGTATCCTGTTCTGGCGGTGGAGTCAATTCTGGCTCATTGTCATTGGTTGGTTCGTCAGCTTCCAATACCCCTGCTTCTGAGGTAGACGCAATCTGTACTTCGGGCTCATTACCAGGTGCACATGCTTGTGGTATAGGTTTGGCTTGTTCCTGTGACTCTAGAATCTGGTCAGCATGGCGTCTCACGATGCTCTCTCCAATGTCCACTGTGTACATTAGTGGTCCCTGCTGTGTGCATATCGTTCCTGGCTGCCATTTTTCTGTTCGGTGGTCGCGGGCCAAGACTGGTTGCCCTATCTTGAAGCTCCTGGTTTGCTTCTCATTTATGTGCTGGAACTGCTTATCCTCAACATCTCGTTTTATGTTTGGTTTGAGCAAATCCAAGCGACATCTTAGTCTCCGGTTGAAAAACAGTACGGCTGGAGTTTGGTTGGTTACTGCATGTGTTGCATTCCGGTAAGCAAACAAGAAGTTATCCACCTTGTGTTGCAGTGGTATGTCGTCATTATACATTGCCTTTATGGCCTTTTTAAAGGTCTGAACAAACCTCTCAGCCAATCCATTTGTGGCTGGATGATATGGGGCAGATGTGTAATGTTTCACCCCATTATTCTTCAGGAACCTCCGGAAATCCTCAGACACAAACTGTGGGCCATTGTCAGAACAAATCTGTTCTGGCAACCCATTCCTGGTGAAGATGGTCCTTAGGACTGCAATAGTTTTCTCCGTGGTGGTGGAGGACATTTTAATGACCTCTGGCCATTTCGAATGGGCGTCCACAGCAATTAGAAACATTGAGTCCATAAATGGACCAGCGAAATCAATGTGTACCCGTTGCCATGGAGATGAGGGCCACTCCCATGGATGTAGCGGGGCCTGTGGTGGAGCGTTTTGGACCTTCTGGCATCCTGTGCATCTCTTGGTCATATCCTCAATTTCTTTATCGATTCCCGGCCACCACACAAATGCCCTGGCTAGGCTCTTCATTTTTACCCATCCCAGATGACTCTCGTGAAGCTCATTGAGCACTCTATCTCTCAACTTGGGTGGAATTACCACTCGGGATCCACACATCAAGGTTCCCCGGCACACTGACAGCTGTTCTCTCCTTGGCGAGAATGCTGGCAACAGTGAGTCGCCATATGCTGACCATCTCTTCACCGTCAAATCATAGACCCGGGAGAGTGTCTGGTCATTTCGGGTTTCCTTCTCAATACTTGCGTTTGTAACAGGCAAACATTCGACTCTGGTTGCATGGAATATCCCCACAGGGTCCACTGCAGGTGCTTCTTCCGCCAAAGGCAATGGTAGGCGCGACAGCCCGTCAGCGTTTCCATGTTGTTTCGTACCTTTGTACTCTATGTCATACTGATGTGCCCCTAGAAAAAGTGACCATCTTTGCAGCCGTTGCGCCGTCATCACCGGAACACCCTTCTTTGGGTTAAAAATTGAGACCAGGGGTTGATGATCAGTCAGTAGGGTGAATTTCTGCCCGTGCAGATAGTGATTGAACTTCTTCACCCCCCACATCAGGCTGAGGGCCTCCCTGTCAATCTGGGCGTAGTTACGCTCGGCTGAGGTTAGCGAGCACGATGCAAAGGCTGTTGGCCTCTCTGAACCGTCACGGAATTTGTGTGACAGCACCGCTCCAATGCCGTAAGGTGACGCATCACATGCCAACCGAATCGATAGTGTTGGGTTGTAGTGGGCCAATACTTCTTTTGAAGTGATTAGGCACTTACATTCCTGAAAGGCACGCTTACACTCATCACTCCATTTCCATGTTACACCAGTTTGAAGCAGGGCATTCAGTGGGTGCAGAATTGTAGATAAATTCGGCAAGAACTTATGGTAGTAGTTCACCAACCCGAGGAACGACCTCAGTTGCGACATATTTTCCGGTGCTGGAGCCTTGACTACAGCCTCAATCTTGTCCGGCGACTTATGCAACCCTTCCTCATCAATCATGTTGCCACAATACGAGATTTGTCTCCTGAAGAACTCGCATTTGGGACGGTTGGCTCATAGCCCATATTCCTGCACTCTCGTGAGCACCTGTTCCAGGTTGGCAAGGTATTCATTGTCATTTTCGCCCATAACCAGGATGTCGTCCAAATAACACTGGGTCCCCGGGATCCCTTGCAGGACTTGTTCCATTGCCCTCTGCCAAATAGCCGGGGCCGATGCTACCCCGAATACCAGTTGATTGTACTGGTAAAGGCCTTTGTGAGTGTTTATCGTGAGGTATTTCCTGGATGCTTCTTCCACCTCCATTTGTAGATACGCTTGAGCCAGGTCAATCTTTGTAAAATGTTTCCCTCCAGATAGTTAGGCAAAAATATCTTCTCTCCGTGGAAGCGGATACTGTACTGTGTGCAGGACTGGGTTCACAGTCACCTTGAAGTCCCCACAGATGCGAACCTTCCTTGGCTCCCCAGGCGTGCTGCTCAATGCTTTCTTCATTACAGGAACGATGGGTGTGGCCCACTCGCTCCAGTCCACCTTAGACAGCACCCCCGAACGCTCCAGACTCTCCAGTTCAGCTTCCACAGCTGGGCGGATCACGTATGGCACCGGTCTGGCCTTGAAAAATTTTGGGGTTACGTTATCCTTAATCTTTATGGTTGCCTTTACTCCTTTTAGAGTCCCAAGTCCTTGTTGGAACACCTCTTCCGCGTCAGATAGAATTTGTGACAGACGTCCAGGTGCGACGTCATCATCTTTTTTGTCAGTCACAGTTAGTGCCAGAATGGAATGCCAATCCAATTGTAGTTTTCGGATCCATTCACATCCCAATAATGGTGGTCTTCCATTTCGTAGTATATACATGTATAGTTTCTGTGTTTCCTTTCCGTTATATTCAACTGGCACCCTTATTTTTCCTCTGGGGTAGACCTTTTGCCCCGTGTATGTCTTCAATACAATGGACGTGTCCTTTAAGGGTATGTGTGAGAATAGCCGCTCATAGTCTCGTCGATTCATGACAGTTAGGGCTGATCCTGTGTCCAATCCCATCTTTACTGGGGACCCTGCTATCATGAGGGTGACCCAAGTGGTTCGGTGATCTTCCTTTGCTATCACGTTGTGTAACTTTAAACAACTTAGTCGCCTGCTCCCGGAGCCCTTATCACTCTCCTGATCTTCTGAACTACTATCTGTCAGTTTCTTTACTTTCCTGTACTGTTCCTTAGTAGTTCTTGTCATGTTGGTCTTCTTTCCCGACCTGCAGACTCTTGCTATATGTCCCATTTTTCCGCATTGCCTGCATATTTTGTCTTTAAACCAGCAGTCCTTCTGCTCATGGGTTGTTCTGCCGCAGCGATAGCACTTTTCGGCTCCATACGCCATTTTGTTAGCGCTGTATTCTTGTGGTTTCTGTTGTATTTCCGCAGCTCCCCGTGCTGCTGCTTCATAGGATACTGCCACGCTGAAAGCCTGTTCTAGCGTCAGGTCCTTTTTTGAAAGTAGTCGTTTCTGGGTTCCTTCACTCTGGAGCCCGCAGACAAACTTATCCCGTAAGGTGTCTGCCAGTCCTGCTCCGAACTGGCAGTGCTTCGATAACTTGCACAGTTCCGTAAGATAGTCAGCATTGCTCTCATCTTTGTGCTGGTTTCTTTTATGGAACTTGAATCTTTCTGCTATCAGCAGCGGTGTAGGGCTTAGGTGTTCCTGTAAGATATGAACAATCTCCTCAAAACTTTTCTCCATTGGTTTAGCTGGGGTAATTAAATTCCGCAATAGGCCGTACGTACTCGCACCCATCAGATTTAATAATGCCGACGCCCTCTTTCCATCGGCCACCTCATTTGCCTTGCAGTACACTTCAATTCTTTCCACATATGTGGTCCAGTCTTCTACCTCGTTGTCGAAAGCAGTGATACTGCCACTTTTCGGCATCTTGGGCGATTTAAAATGGCGCCTCCCGCGCTTTTGCTTCTTCCCCAATGGAATAAAATGGCGCCTCCCGCGCTTTTGCTTCTTCCCCAACGGGATAAAATGGCGCCTCCCGCGCTTTTGCTTCTTCCCCTTACTGCCACGCTGCTCTTAGCGTTCTACGGGGTAATGGTGGCGTCCCGCAGCTTCGGCGCATCTCGCTTTCCTTCCCCCCGTTTAGTTTCTCTCTGCTGTCCTGTTCATGAGCACCGACCGTGCTCTGTGTGCTCCACCCTCGCTCTCTTGCTTTCTTTTCCTGGCGACGCTGCGCAGCCCGTTTTGTAGAGCCGCTCGATCGAGCTTGAGCCCGCCGCAGTCCGGAAGGGTCAGTGCGCTACCTGCTACCAGCACGATTCGCTGGAACCACAGTCTCTCCCGCAATTCTCCGAACACCGATGGATTCTTTGGGCGGTTGCCCTCGGTCGACGCCCGTTGCTCCGACTACGACCTTCCAGGACCCTCCTCTCAGGCGAGATCCCTGTGAGATGATGCCACACTGCGCCAGGGACCCGGGTTCGAATCCGGCCTCGGGCGACTGTCTGTGTGGAGTTTGCACATTCTCCCCGTGTTTGCGTGGGTTTCCTCCGGGTGCTCCGGTTTCCTCCCACACTCCAAAGATGTGCGGGTTAGGTTGATTGGCTATGATAAATTGACCCTTAGTGTTAGGGGGATTAAATACGTGGGGTTACAGGGATAGGGTGGGATATGTGTTGGTGTGTAGGGGTTACGGGGATCGGGTGGGATATGTGTCGGTGCAGGCTCGATGGGCCGAAATGGCCTCTATCTGCACTGTGGGGTTTCTGTGATTCTGTGATTTCTGTGACTGCAGGTGAGTTCGAACTTACTCGTCGCCACTGTAAAGTCCGCGCCTCAATAATACACGGACTTCGGGAGAACAGTTTAACAGGTACTTTACTGAACAGGAGGCAGCGTCAGACTGAAAATACAGAAGCCTGCTAGGGCCTTTTATACAGGGGTGGTCACTGCCGGTACTGCAGTCTAAGACCAGTTATTCCCTTAAAGGTACATACACAACACTCCCCTTCACAGGCAAGCTTCCCGAGGTCCGTTAATCCTGTGCACAACCAGTTAAAGTCCAAACCTGACATTAAAAAGGCAGTTAGGGGTCTGTAAATGAGCAGTCAAGTACCTCAGTGAGGTCGCACACCTCTCCCGAGTGGGTCTGTGGCACATCTCGAAATGTGCCCCAGTTAAAGTTGGAAGTTGGCGGGATGATGGCCGGTTCCCAACGCGCTGTCAATTTCTGCGCTATTGAATGCCGACCCACCCCCAAACACCCTCGCCCTGCAATGTGAAAATTCCAGCCATTGTTGCTTAAACCTATTCCGGACAGTCAAGAAATTCACTACCTTTCTAACATGTGCTGTTCTGCTTATCCCAAAATATATGAAAGTTAAAATCCCCCATTAAAACCACTCTGCCTTTACTACATGCTTGTCTAATATGTGCAGTTATACAATCTCGCACTTCACAGCTGTTACCAGGGGGCCTATACACAACTCTCACTGCAGTCTTAATCCTTTCCTATTTCTTAATTCTACCATAAAGTCTCCACTGCCTGCTTACCTCTCATTATATCCGCTCATCATAGAAGTGATTTCATTCTTAATCACATTAACTCTGTTTCTCTCTCCACAGATGCTGCCTGACCTGCTGAGTATTTCCAGCATTTTCTGTTTTTATTTCATCTTTAATCAATAAGACTACTCCTCCCCCTTGTAGGCAAAAGGAAATTATTGTCCTTTGATTACACTTTCTCCAACTGATCTCTGTAAATAGGATAGGTATAATTTTGATAAGGTTCAAGTTTCTGCTCAAACTCATTTGAATAATCATAAACATAAAATCTTCCGTGAACGAGCGTAATTGGACTGCGCCATATAACATCATTGTTTTTTTTTACCTTGCATTAAAAAATATTAATTGATGTATTTAAGTGTGGTAACCTGGTGCAGTTTTATTAATACAGCAGAAAATGGGTTTATCACAAAAAAATAAGCATTTTTAATCAGTGCATAATCCGGCTTTGAATCACTGAAAATGATTTCAAGTAACTATACTGAAACATTTATTAGTTTCATTGGTGAACAGTAGTCAGTTTCTTAGTAAATTAAATATTTTTTAATATTTAAAAACTTTCAAAACGTGCCTATTAATACTTTCACGCCTAAAAAAAGAGCTTAATTTGAAGATCCTTTTTGAACAGTCACAAACAGGCGCAATCGCCGGAAACTCGCCATCCTCGTTATTGTGATCTGGGGGCGTGGCTAGTTTTGTGGGTGGGGCCAGGTTTCAGCACTGGTTTTTTAAATCAGCATTAAAGATCGCGGGAAACCGAGTTACGCTGAACATAACTTGTGCTTAAAATTTCTTGATCTTTTAGGCTGGTTTGGCCAATTTCAGCCGAATTGCACTTGTGGTAAACTGGTGGAAACTTTAGGCCATCACGTTTAACATGTGAGCATGGAAGCCGTTAAATTTTTTATTTGACTCATACTGAAGCCATTAAATTGCATTCAAATACACGTGCGTCTCGGTGAGCATAAATAGTAAAAAATCAGTTAGAAAATCACAATAAAATTACTGTTTCCTGCTGCACCTAAAATTCTAGGTTTAATTTTACACCTGTTTTGAACTAGTGTAATTGCAGGAAATTCGCGTGTAAGCCTCTCTAGTCTGGGAACAATGCCATTATATTGAGCCGAGATGCATTCGGGGTGGGAGTTGATAGACGAGCTAGAAGATCGAGGAGATTCGAGGGTAGCATAATTACGTGTGTAATACACTTGCGCCTAAATTTGCTCAATCTTTTATGCTGGATATTTGCTTTAGGCCCTGATTACGCATGTCTCTGGGCGCAAATACAGAGGAAATTCCACCCTGTATTATCACTTGAGCATCTGCCCTCTCTTTTTCTTTGAGCTGCACAAATGTCCTCTTACATTTGACTCCTACTTTCACAAGAAAATCCTCTACAGGACAGACTCTGAGTGCTACATCACACAATTATGAACCAGAAAGCACGTGCTGTTGCTACATCAGACATGCCAGGATGCGTTTGGGCACAAGGGACAGCTTAGTGCCTGAAGTAATCCTAAAGTTAATCATCAGTTGCTGTAGATCTTTGATTTGCGTTGTTTCATTGCTCCCAGTATATTTGATTAAATAATGCAAATCATATAAATTAATTTTCTCCAGAAAAAATTATGGAACATTCCCTCATGCTAACATCTGCTGTTGTGCAGAATAATTCCATTTATTAGATTAAAACATGAAGCAGACTTTGAATCAACGTGAATATTCATATGTTCCTGGATTGAATTTAAAATGAAAATAACATCATCTCAACTTTGTTTTCGCCTATTCTCACAAAGGAGATTTATATATATTATTATCATTGATGCGCACTTTCCCTGGGGAAATAGCAATTGGCTTACCGCTGTTTTTTTCCATCAGATGCCAGTGCTTGCAGACAGTGGTAGAAAAGCACTGATTAAAAGAAAAGAAAATCTGCAAATACCAAAAATCTGAAATAAAAACAAAAGCCTGAAAATACAGCAGGTCTGAAAAAAGACAGTTGATGTTTTGCACGACATCCTTCATCAGAGTTCGGACAAAGAATCTGTACCCGAACGGTGAACTTTACTTCTCTCTTTTTGGATGGTGTCGGACCTGTTGTGTATTTCTAGCATTTCTGTTAAAAATGTATCAGTACTGCTGTGAGAATTTCAGCTCTTATTACAAGCTAAGGCAGGGGTTCCCAAGCTTTTTGTCTTTGTGGGTTACTTAGGTGTACAGTATGGAGCCTCAAAGGCCACTTAGAAAGCTCATATCAATGTTCCCATTAGTTTGCATACACCTCAACCTGTGAATACTAATCTATCACGTCATGGTGTTCTGCTTTAGGGTTTATCTACCAATAAGGCAGCTGCACTTAAACAGCTCTTTACAAACTTTCAGACCCATGATATTTAAACAGAACAAACCAGCTCCAAGCAGTTCAAATTACACCACTGAATATGAATCTCCCCAGTTGCTATGTGTAGTGACTTCAAAAAAGGTACTTAGGAAGATTCCCTCTGTACAATATTTCTAGTGAATTAGTAAATATATTTTATTAAATATGTTCCCTCAGGGCATATTTGTGCTCTCTCCAGAAATATTGCATTTACAATTTGGCTGCCCTGAGCAACCGGATATATCCTTGCCCTATGTTGGCTGCTGGGGAAAGTTTCCATTTATTGCACTTCCCCAGTTGCTCTGAGGGCATTAGAAGTCAACCGTGTGGACTGGGGCTAGATGGAGATGGAGGTCAGACTTGGTAGGGGTGACAACTTTTCTTTCCTGAAGAACATTAGCAAACCAGTTGGGGTTTTGCAACAATCTGCCAGCTTTCTAGTGCCAGCCCACAAATTACTAGATGTTTTTTAAATTGAATTTCACAACTCGTCATGGTGGGATTTCAGCTCATGACTCAGGGCTACCAGCCCAGTCCCATCACCAAGAAATTACTGCATTGTAGAAAGGTGGGCTGGGAGATTCTCCTCTTTGAGGAAGGGTTCTGCCAGCCCCACTGGATATGCCCCATCCCTGACCCGTTTTCCCCACTTGGGGTTCATTCCATCTGCATGGTGGGGGTCTGGCAGAATTACTGTCATTAAGAGGGAGCTTGCCAGTGCAAGTGTGGAAATTCCCACTAGTGCTGCAGTGGGGACACAGTTGCAACACCAGACGATGTGGTGAGGGACCATAAAGACACAGAAATGCCCTGAAGATCGTAATCAAAGCTCCTACTGATGAAGGCTTCGGCCAAGATGGAGGCCTTCAATGGTAAGTGTTAGCTAACTGCAAGAACCTCTTCATCTATTGGGGGTACTTGGTGCCTTTACTGCCGCTTCCTGGGGCTTATCGCCACTTTCCATATGGAGCCCTTAGAATCAGCAGTAATTGGAACGGATGAGAGGGAAATCCATTGGTGACCTGGGCCCCACTCCCCCACTACCATCGGCATTTGGTGGGTGGGGAAGGAGTGGCCGGCGAAGGTCCCGGCGGGATTGAGGGGATGGAAATCCCAGCTGGTGAGTCTCACTGCCTGAATTTTCTTTCACTCTCCGCTATGATCCCACCCAATTACAGGCAAGATTGCGGAGGAGAATTCGCCCTAAGATCTGTTGTTCTGTGAACATTTGCAATAGGTTTCTCCAATTTTTATCTGAAGATTTAAATTTAACCTTACATAAAGAAGAAAACTTTTTCACCCGATGTGATCAGTTGTGCAGGGATGGTGTCAAACCTAAACACATGACTGGACAAAACCACTCTAAACTCTGCTTAATCGCAGTTAGCAGAACTATTTAAACCTTTAACTATGTGACGTTAGACATACTGCGGTATACCATAAAATTAGGTGTGTGATATGCAAATTTCAGAGGCAATCATTTGGCATTTTGAAGTTTTATGTTTCTATATTAATAAATGGAACATGAGAAAAAATAGAAGAATTGCAGTCTTTATGGCTGTCTTTGGGAGCCCTGAAAAACATCATAAACCTCAGAGGAGATTTGCATGGTCTCCTTCCTCACCTCACTGCTGACCTGAAAGGTACATAACGGGAGACACAATAAATTTGTCAGCTTATAGTTTTCATGACATTGCAAAAATGCTGTGAGTTACACCTTAGTGTTGAAATTACATCGCCCCCTCCAATATTGAGGTCGCGACCAAAGTCAGCAATTGATGCTGTAAACAAAAATTAAATCCATTTTTCTTCACTGCAAAATCAATTTTTATTTATTTTTATTTTTAAACTGATCAAATTAATTGCAATCCTAGTAACTTTGATCCTATAAAATAAGGATGGTTGAATGTGTGGTTGATCATGTTAATATATTGTCTGTCAGGAGGGGACATGAGCCTCTCCAACTGCAGCCATTTGTCACTTGTGCAGACAGTAAAGTGTAATAAATTCTAATCTGGAGTGGGCTGCTCTCAGCCTCCTGATCGTTCAGTAAATGCTTGCAATACTCGGTCAGTTCTATGGCATTTAGGCAATCGGACTCTGCCATGACCTTAACCATCTGCAGTGGGCATACTGGTACCGTCTTGTGTTAAGTGCAGCAACATCTCCAGTCAGTGCATGGAAAATAAAACTTGAATTACTTTATGCAGATGACTGTGCCACATGTAGGATAATAAAACTGTGGCATTTCATTAAATTAGGTGCGGTGGGTAGATTTTATGAATTTGCACCACCAGCATTATGAAGCTCTGTATCAGGTGCATAAATTCCTAAAATCTCCTCCCTTATATCTCAATTTTATACAAATAGTAGTGTCTCTTCTTAATACTGTTCTTCAAACATCTTTGAGGAGACAAACAACAGTTCTTTCTCTGATTCTCCCTATTCCTGCATGGGGGGTTGAAGCTGTATCCCCACAGCGTTGCGTATATGCTGCATTTACCTATTGTCAACAGCTGTGTTGTAAAATCAATGAGGCTGCAATGCTGCTTCTAAACGCACCCATTTTCTGGGCGCTACAAGGCCTCTTAAACTACCAAAATGGCGTTTGTGATGCTCACCCGCTGGACGCCATATTTGCAAAGGGGTTAACGCATGCACACCGACAAAATGCAGAGCAGGCAAATCATGACATCAATCAGCATGTAACACTGATTTGAGCCAGCACTGTCATGTTGGAGTTCCACGCTCCAGCCTATGCCCTCTCCCAACCTCCCACAGCTGAACACATGTTCAATGGCACGAAGGACCCCCCCCGCCCCCAGCAACGCTATTTAAAGGGATTATTAACTACTTACTGGTTAGTTGCTGGATCATTTCTTCTGGCTGTTGATGCGTTTTGGGTGCTTTTCTATACATGTTAAAAGGTTCAATAATCTACAGGGATGGTCTGGCTTGTACTGAATTATTTTTTTGGTGACTTAGAGGCTTGTGCACAAACCAGTTGCTTCCAGATATGGGTGGCCTAGTAGGGCTTCCTCTTGGCATTGAGCATGACTGGGAGAATGAGTAGAGGCCACGCAGAGCAGGACAAGCTGCTAGAACAGGGAGGAGGGGGAGAAGGGCTCTCAGTAGGAGGCCATTTCCACAGAGGGTCTTTAGGGAGCAGATCTGTCGGAGAACAGATTGCAGGAGTGCTGTGATGCCCTGGAAGCCCCTTTGCACACTTGTATCCAGAGCCAGGATACCAATGGCTCCCTGTCAGGTGGGGAACACTCTGGAGGAGGCCACACGCTATGTAGGGAGGGAGCCTGCAGCTGCTTTAGTTGGAACGTGGCCCAGATCTTGGAAAGGGGGTGGGGTGCTGTGATCGTAGGGAGACTGGTCGCCGATCCCGTGAGGGTCCAATCCCTGATCCCCAGGAATTCTGATCGCGCGGGGGTGGGTGGGGGCGGGTCTTTGGATCACGGGGGTCTGATAGCAGGCAGGGAAGTTTAGTTTGGTAGGCCGGGAGGAAGCACTCCTGCTCCTCTTGGCCCACTAGCAGTGCTGGAAAGGCACTTGCCTCTTTCACAAAGCAGTCCTTGTCTCCCTTTAGCTGCCAGGTTTCCCAAGGCCCAGGAAATCTGGCCGGCCAGGATTAAACATGGAAGATAAGTTAAATATGAGGCACGCAGCCTCATTATAATATTTAAATGGCCAATCTGCCTCCTGGGAGTGGATTGGTTGCCTGGCCCCGGTCCTGCCTTCATTAAAACTGGAAGTGGGTGGGTTGGAGGGGGTTGGGTTCGGCTTTGAGATTTAAAAAATTTGAACATCCCACCGACCCAAAATCCACCCATTTTTTGGGGGATTAAAATTATCCCCATTAAGTCTGATGATATGCTGCTTCATGAGGACAGGAGCATTACACTATCTAACACACAAAGGCCTAGAAATTCCAGTACGTCAGAAACCTGCTGTGGGATTGAGTTAACGGCCGCCCAAATTCATAGCGTAGGCAGCACCGATATTCTGGTGCTGCCTGCTAATTTACATTAGTGCAGCGCTAAACCTACCGTGCAGCCCTCTTTTTCAGGCACTACTCTCTGCAGGAGGCCCAATGTAGCGTGGCTGTAGCGCCCCGAAGCAAGATCAGCATTGTCTTAAAGCAAGGCGGTCATTTTAGAAAGCAGAATCATTCCCTTAAAGAGGAATGCCTTCTGAACAAATAAAAATCATTTAAAGATAGGCAGTATTTAGCCCTAAGAGCTTAACTACCTTCTGGAAATAAAAATTAAGAAGAATTCCCAAATTGGAGTCTTCTGCTCTTAAAGCTGAATTGCATTCCATACCTAAAAAATGGGAAAAGTGCTTCAGCACCAACACAAATGGCTCAGCAAGCCAGGGAAGGGCAGCCAGGGTCTCACACACAACACTCAAGCTTTGTGCAGGGGGTCAACACTGCAAGAGAGGTCCTCTACCCACAGGGGCCAGGAGGCCCTCCAGAAAGGAGGATGTGGGACCAGTTCACCGAGGCCGGCACTGCCAGCAGTGTCGCCGCCACGACCTGGCTCCAGTGCCCAAAGAAGCTTCATGACCTCAGACCAGCAGTCAAGGTCAGTGAATGCATCTTCAAAAGCCATCTCCCAGCAATTGCACCACTAGCCATCGCACCCCTCCATCGCTCACCTACCAACAATCTGTACCAAACACAAGGCACACCTCCAATTCCTAGCTTTACATCACTCCCTTGGAGGAGACACTGCTGGCCATGGCAGGGGCATGGCTGAGCCCTTGGCCACCGGGGCTGAAAGGATACAAGATGTTGGTATCCTCATATGTTATCCTCCTTCTTGCATGCAGCCACTGGTGTAGTACTGCCTGACATCAGTAGAATAGGCAAAGGCACATGCAAGACAGTCACTAAGGGAATGCATAAGAGTGATGAGTTGATTTCTTGATGTCATATTGGATGGATAGATGTATTGTTGGATTGGAATGTTTGCTTTGTGGTGGCTTTTATTTAAGCATTGTAGCCAAGAGGACGCTGTGATGGTCAGTAACAGAGGGAAGGTAAGGTGTGGAAATAATGTTGAAAGGGGAATTGGGGTTGTGGTCACTGGTACCGCAGGCAGATGATTCCATGTTGGGTATCCCGGCCAGAAAGGGGCTGTCTGGGTTGCATCCTTGCTTCTGCTTCCTACTCTGCTGCATCTTCCTCTCCCTACCGTGGATGCTGTAAATCTGAAATAAATGCATAAAATGCTGGAAATACTCAGCAGGTCAGGCGGCATCTCGACCTGAGATGTGAACTCTGTTTCTCTCTCCATTGTTGCTGTCTGAGCTGCTGAGTATTTCCAGCATTTTCTGTCTTCGCAGAGGCCTTCCTTTAACATCCGAAGTCTTGCAAGCATCCAGCATCACTCCCAACATTCCCTGCATATTTTAAAACTTTTAACATCGATTGCACCAAGCCACTACTTCAATGTAATATTTTTTTTAAAGTTCAAAAGCTTAAATCCAAACTCACCTGAAAGGTGTGTGCGTCCTTTTAAGAAGTGCTGACAGTGGGCAGGATTTTCATTGGGCCGTGGAGGCAGGATTGGAGGCATGTGGGGGGTTAAAATCCCAAAATCGGGGGTCCCGACCCCATCCCGCCCCCAACCCACCTCCATGCCAGTTTCAAAGGAGGCAGGTACCCGCCCCGCTCTGGGACCTGCCTCCCCGAGGCGGGAAGGGGATTAGTGCCAATTAACTGCCTGTTAACAGGTAGTTAACAGGTAGTTTTTAGCCTAATCCCTATTTTTAATGTTGAAGTGTGGGATTCCCGATGGCTCCAAACCACGCCAAGTTAGAGGAGGCGGACCGTCGGGATGAAGGGCTTGGAGGGGTCGAGATGTCCGGTGTTCAGGTGAGAGATGGGTGCATGAGTGCAAAGGTAAGTGTGTTTGGTGTGTGTAAAATGTTTAAAGAAGTTTTACATACCTTTACAGCCTTCTTTCCTTCAGGTCTCGGGAGTCCCTCATCTCACCGGCACAGAAAGCAGAATGGCTGCGAGCTGTCAAAAATTGCAGCATTCAGCTTTCTGTTCCAGGGAGATCTCTAAATCATCCTGACAGGAAGGAATTAACTTGGAGTACAGATTGTCAGTGTTTGACAGCTTCAAACAGCTGTGAAACGCTGATATTTCATCTGTCAAAAGGTCTTGACAGAAGAAATTTCAATCTGTGACGTCACATGTTGCCAGGTGGCCCTTAATTGGCCTGCTGAGCCCGCTGGACGGGCTCAACAAGGTCAATCAAGTCAAAATCGTGTGGGTTGGCCAGAACTCGATGGAGGCAGGACTACAACCCCGAAAGTTGTAGTCCCGCCTCCAACCCGACTCCTCAATGAAAATCCAGCCTTGTGTCTCTGTAGGTCTGCTGCATGTATGCTTTTCTGAGCGTGCTTAGGACCTGGCGGTAAAGTAAGTGAAAAGGTTGATGTTTGCAGACATGACATCAAGTTGTTGTAGCATGTCAACTGACGTCACGCTCTGCTGATTTACATTTCTGGCCCTCACCAAATGGCGGCCGGCGAGTCCCATGCTGGAGGTGGGCGGAAGTGAGGTGGCAGCCATTTGTTTTCTCGAAATGGGCCTTAATGGCAAGCGGTAAGTCTGCGAATTTCTAGGCCCAAGTATCATTTCTCTGTTGAGATAGAGTTGTGTTCAATCTGACCACCCTTTAGGACCACAATGTCTGATTACTGTAAATAGTCCCATCTTGAGGTCAAATAGGGATTAATGACCGCTGTTCTTTGTATACTTTAAAAAATATATATTTGGTTGTGATTTGTTGGTGTTTTATACAAACTTTGATGTCTGAAGTGCAATGCTTGAAATGTGAATGTGACATCTGAAGTGTGACAACTGAAGCACGATATTTGAAGTGAAAGGGCAGGGGAATAATTGGATAGCTCTTCCAGAGAGTTGGCATGGCCTCGAGGGGTCTCCTTCTGTGCTATAAAATCCTATGATACTATGATTCTACATAAAGATATAAAGAGAGGTTACATTCAATATAAACTTGAGAAGTGCTAAAATATTGCAACCTAAACAAGTAAACTTCCGCAGTTAAAATACAATAATTACTAAATGTATTAATAAAGCTATGAAATAGGGGACACATGAGACAATAAA
Source organism: Somniosus microcephalus (assembly GCF_052327205.1). Classification (NCBI taxonomy): domain Eukaryota; kingdom Metazoa; phylum Chordata; class Chondrichthyes; order Squaliformes; family Somniosidae; genus Somniosus; species Somniosus microcephalus. The sequence goes on from NC_140988.1 coordinate 176,660,760, forward strand.
ATTCTTAATAATAGTGTATTGCCTTTCTCGTTGATTAATACTGCAGCATTCCATTATAGAAGAAAGAAGAAAACCCTATTTATTGCACTGGAAAATTATAGCCTGCCAAATGTCAAAGGCAATGTAGAGATAATTAACCTGCAGGCTAAATAACATGGATGCCTACACAAAGTGTTTAAGTAATTTAATGGAGCTTGAACCAAAGTCCTTTCCACTTGCTATTGCCTTGACAATATCCCCTGTGCAGTATTTGCTTGCAGTTAATGGGCTTCAGCACGTCAGATGTGTGATAAGCATTACTGTTTTGGTTTTAAATACCGAATGTTCTATGGATTCCACATAAGTAAATGTCCATACTTATAAAGGAAGCCCTTGTTATCAGAATGATTTTCCAAAAAAAAATTCATATGGTTTGTAATTAGTAACTTTAAAGTATCAATATGGTGGAAATTGAATGTTGAATATTAGGGATGAACAAAATAAAATAGATTTGTTGGACATTTTTTGGGGGCTTAATTGTTTTGTAAATTTTATAATATTTAGTTTTTACATGTACAATAATCAAAGAATAACTATCCATGGGGGTAAGAATTTGGGTGATCACTATGTACAGTAAATTCTTTCGTATCCGGCACCCACGGGACCGGGATGGTGCCGGTTGATGAAAAATTCTGGATAACAGAGAGGTAGGCAATTTTTAACACAAAAAAAATAAAAGCCACTGACTAACTCGGCCACCGCGGGAAACTCGGACTCAGAAAAACAAAAAATGGATGGATTCGGCAAGATTACCGGTTATCTGTTTTGCCGGTTATTAAAGAATTCCGGATGATGAAGTGCCGTTTAAACAAGAGTTTACTGTATTGTGATACAGTGGGGCCTACAAAGCAGTCCTTTGAGGTCATGGGCAAAATTTCTTGTGCCAGCAGTTGTAGAAGGGCTGCTATCTGTCTTTAAAGGTGTGCCTGTTTTTTGGCTGAATAATGACTGGAAATGCCTGCTAAGGATAGACATTTCAAATTGATTGATCTTCTGGTGTCTTCCCATTGCTTCAAAGCTGCTGTAACTGGAACAAATAAGAGCATCAATACCAGCATGTTTCAGCTACAGCTGCTATCTGGGACATGCATGGCTTCCTTTTGCATAAGACTGGTTTTGAAAGCATTCAATTTTTCTTCAGTGTTACTGTTTCAATGCTTAGTAGGACTGTCCCATCAATCTTGTTCAAGTCAGTTGCTTTCTTTACAAATCTTGCAATCTTAAAATCTGATAATAATGTCATATTTTCAGCAGCTTGGTTTGTCTGATCAAATTAAATCTAAGAATATTATGGTCGCTATTGCCCAAGTGTTCCCCCACATGGTCTGATATCACATCAGAAACATTATTAAAAATTAGGACCAGTACCAACTTACCCCTAGTTTTCTCACTGACATGTTGTGTAAAGAAACAATTGTTTATAATATCTAACTGGCCTGCTGTCGACACTAGATTACTTACCATTGGACCATTGAATACCTGGGAAATGAACTGACCCGTTACACAGACATTGACCAATTCAGTTGCCTGTGTAATTTGTGCCCAGAGTGCCTCATCATAATGAGCTCTTTGACCTGGAGGCCTTGAGCAGGTGCCAATGATTAACTTTGGGCCAATAGATTGATCCGCCTGAACCCAAAAAGCTTCAGCTGCATCTTGTGAAACAAAATCATCTTTCTCTAAACTGTTACATTCTCATTAAAATAAATAAAGCCACACCTCCTCCTATGCTATCCTTTTGGGTTCATTTATTACCTTTTAATAGGATTTTTGGCCCATCATTTTCATCTAACCGTGACTCAGAAATACCTATAGGGGTTAATTTTAATTCTCGGGCGGGGATGTGGCCTAACGAATAGAAGTGGAGAGGCCCAGTCAATTTTTCCTCCTCCTTTGTTGCAATCTTTGAGTTTAAGTCTAGTTGAGTTGCACTCTAGTTTCTTGTCCAAATATGCTACACTCATAGTTAACTAACATATCCCCAGTCCCAACTAACTTAAAGCCCTCTAAATAGCTACCTCAATTTTCTCAGCAAATCTCTGAGCACCCAAGCAATTCACCCCTCTGAAAAGTTGACCTTCACCACAGACCACCCCGCATTTGTCCATGTAACTCAGCTTTTCCCTCCAATGTCGGTCCTCTACCCATAGGTTGAGTTCAGTTATCCTGCTGTTCCTCTCCGGTAAGCCAGTAAGCACATGACTCAGCACCTTTGCCATTGAATTGGCTGATTAGAGTGTCAGACTTGGCTCAGTAGTAGCATTCTCACCTCTGAGACAGAAGGCTGTCTGCTTAAGCCCCACACCAGAGACTTGAGCACATAATCTAGGCTGACAATCCTCAGTATATATAGTAATAAGGGAGCGCTGCACTGTCAGAAGTGTTGTCTTTCAGCTAATATGTTAAACTAAGGCATCTCAGATGGATGTAAAAGATCCCATGGCACTATTTAAAGAGAAAGGGGGTTTTCCTGCCCAGCATTTATCCCTCAATCAACATCACTAAAGCAGATAATCTGGTCGTTATCTCATTGCTGTTTGTGGTGTCTTGCTGAGTGCAAATTGGCTGCTGTGTTTCCTGACATTACAACAGTGATTACAGAAAAGTGCTGAATGTTTTTTTTATTCGTTCATGGGATGTGGGCATCGCTGGCAAGGCCAGCATTTATTGCTCATCCCTAATTGCCCTTGAGAAAGTGGTGGTGAGTCGTCTTCTTGAACCGCTGCAGTCCATGTGGTGAAGATACTCCCACAGTACTGTTAGGAAGGGAGTTCCAGGATTTTGACCCAGCGACAATGAAAGAACGGCGATATACTTCCCAGTCAGGATGGTGTGTGACTTGGAGGGGAACTTGGAGGCGGTGGTGTTCCCATGCACCTGCTGCCCTTGTACTTCTAGGTGGTAGAGGCCGTGGGTTTGGGAGGTGCTGCTGAAGAAGCCTTGGTGAGCTGCTGCAGTGCATCTTGTAGATTGTACACTCTGCTGCCACGGTATGAGCACAAACTAGCGAAAAATGTAAAAACGGATTGTAAAAGCTTCTATAGGTACGTGAAAAGGAAAAGACTGGCAAAGGTAAATGTAGGTCCTTTACAGTCAGAGACGGGAGAGTTTATAATGGGGAATGAGGAAATGGAAGAGAAATTAATTAAATACTTTGTTTCTGTCTGCACTGAGGAAGACACAAAAAACCTCCCAGAAATACGAGAAAACCAAGGGTGTGGCAAGAATGAGGAGCTTAAAGAAATTATTATTAGGGTGAAAAAACAGTACTAGCAAAATTAATGGGACTAAAATTCGATAAATCCCAAGGACCGGATGACCTACATCCTAGGGTTTTGAAAGAGGTGGCCATTGGGATAGTGGACACATTGGTTGTCATCTTCCAAAATTCTATAGATTCTGGAACGGTTCCTGCAGATTGGAGGATAGCAAATGTAACCCCGCTATTTAAGAAAGGAGGGAGAGAGAAAACGGGAAACTACAGACCTGTTAGCCTCACATCAGTAGTTGGGAAAATGCTGGAATCTATTATAAAGAATGCAATAACTGGGCACTTAGAAACTAATAGTAAGATTGGGCAGAGTCAACATGGATTTATGAAAGGGAAATCCTGTTTAACAAACCTATTGGAGTTCTTTGTGGATGTAACTAGTGGAGTAGACAAAGGGGAACCGGTAGATATGGTGTATTTGGATTTTCAGAAGGCCTTCGATAAGGTCCCACACAAGAAGTTGGTGAACAAAATTAGGGCACATGGAATTGGGGGTAATATACTAGCATGGATTGAGAATTGATTAACAGACAGAAAACAAAGAGTAGGGATAAACGGGTCTTTTTCAGGTTGGCAGGCTGTGATTAGTGGGGTACCGCAAGGATCGGTCCTTGGGCCCCAGCTATTCACAATCTATATCAATGATTTGGATGAGGGGACTAAATGTAACATTTTCAAATTTGCTGATGATACAAAGCTAGGTGGCAGTGTCAGTTGTGAAGAGGATGTGAAGAGGCTTCAAGAGGATCTCAACAGGCTCAGTAAGTAGGCGAGAACATGGCAGATGGATTATAATGTGGATAAATGTGAAGTTATCCACTTTGTTAGAAAAACAGAAATGGTGAAAGATTGGGGAATGCAGATGCTCAAAAGTACCTGGGTGTCCTTGTACATGAGTCACTGAAAGTGAATGTGCAGGTGCAGCAAGCCATTAGCAAGGCAAATGGTATGCTGGCCTTCATTACAAGAGGATTTGAGTGCAGGAGTAAAGAAGTCTTACTCCAATTATATAGGGCCTTGGTGAGACCACACCTGGAGTACTGTGTACAATTTTGTTCTCCTTACCTAAGGAAGGACATACTTGACATAGAGGGAGTGCAACGAAGGTTCACGAAATTGATTCCAGGGATGGCGGGACTGTCATATGAGAAGAGATTGAGTAAACTGGGCCTGTATCCTCTTGAATTCAGAAGAATGAGAGGGATCTCATTGAAGCATACAAAATTATTACAGGGCTTGATAGGGTGGATGCTGGGAGAATGTTTCCCTTGGCTGGGTAGTCTAGAACCAGGGGCCACAGCCTCAGGATAAAGGCTAGGCCATTCAGGCATGAGATAAGAAGAAATGTCTTCACACAGAGGGTGGTGAATCTTTGGAATTCTCTACCCCAGAGGGCTGTGGAGGCTCAGTCATTGGGTAAATTCAAAACAGAAGTCAATAGATTTCTGACTAGTAAGGGCATCAAGGGTGAAGAGATCGCAAAGTCTCTGTTTGATGAATGGACTCAGTCGAGAATATTTTTGTGGACTTTATGGGCTGAGGGTGTTTTCCCTGTGGTGGGGTCACCCTGTGCAGAAGCGTGAGGGACTGGTTTGTTAAAACTCCAGAGAACGCATGGCAGTTGGCTGTGACAAAAGAACTGTCAGTCATCCAGGATGTATGGGTTCGCCCGACAGTCCTGGAAAAAGAAAGGGGGCCATTGAACTTGAACTTATTAGAAAGCCACTCTGATATGCAAAAGCACTTCTCACCTCCATCTCAGAAGAGAAGCAGAACAATGAACCCACTAGGCTCAGCCAGCCAAAGAGGAGCCAGTTTTTCCCAACACAAAGACCGAAAGATATGTCCCAGACTTAGTGCCATTAATCCAATCACGGAATACTCATGGGTCCGATGAGGACCCATCACTGATTAAGCACCGGAGTGCTTAGAGACAAAAGGATTTTAAAGATTGGTGGGAAAAATAGGGGTAGCCAGACTCCTATAATGATAGATTCTTTTCCCACCATTCCTTCGCTCTCTCTCTCGCTTCCTCGCTCCACCAAGATTGAACTAACAAGAAGTACCAGAGGAAGAAGCCGCTGAGCGAAGCAATCAAGCCAAGCCGGTAACCAGATATCCCAGGCAAGCTGGGTGAGGTGTAAGGAGCTCAGGGTTTTTCTCAGAAGTGAAGCTTTTGGGCTATTCTGGGGTGGGAGCTTCATTTGGTTCAGCCAGGCTAAGAGGCTTATGCGACTGGGTAATTCGTTGGTAGGGGTGGAATTAGAGTCCACCATAGCAACAAGGGAATTACTGCTTGTTATAGTCCCCAGTTGCGTACTGTATGTATGTTGTTTGTAACCTGGATTTTATTCTCCACAGAGACAGTGATTCCATTTTGTAGTGCATGTTTTAGCCAGTGTATGTTAGCCCAAATAAATATATGTTTGATTTTTCACCGAAGCATTCCTGTCCATGACTTATTCCATTTACACTCTGAATAATAATTCCCGGGTATAGAACTTTTGTACGGCGGAGGCGATTCGACCCGTCCGTCTGGCAATTGGGCTAGGATCAAAACCGTTTACATCTCTTGGCGGCCAGCAGTAGGACCTGGGTTAAAGGAGTATAAATCAGTCATGGACAGTGCTTCTGGCGAAAGATCCCAAATGGAAAAAAGGATTTCTTCATATGTGTTTAAGAAGGTTAACGTCACTAAGAAGTGGGTGCTAGGCTGATTGCGTGCTGAGCGTCCGGTGGATGCAGCAGCAGAATGGACGGAGGGCAAGGAGCATAGGCGCAACATTGAAAAGGCGATATGGCTCATCTGTCTACAAAGACAAGTCCAACTGCTACATAAGCAGGTGGCTAAGTTAGAGGCAGAGCTCAGGGAGTCCGAGGCACAGTCAAACACAAGGGCTGTAGTAGGGAGCAGGTTATGTATGGAGCTAAGGGATGAGAAACACGGAAGAATAAGGAGTTCCTGCAATGCCAGGTAACTGAGTCAAAGGGGAACGAGAGGGTGGTTAGGGAGGAGAATGCTCGCTTGTCGAGTGAGGTAAAGGTGCTGGGAGAGCAGTTGAAGGATATTCAGGTGGCATACAGAGTCGCCAGCACTGGAGGGTTTGATAAGGGTAATCATAGTCCTTGCCAGGAGCAGATCCAGAATTTGACCGATGCTCTATCTAAGGCCAAAGGGATGGTCTGCTTGGTAGCTCCGGGAGTGGCCCGGGTAGATGAGGAAGAGCAGGAGGGAGATAAGGAGGACTGTGAGGCAGAGGAGGACGCTCGACCACCGCCCAAAGTGCCGGGACCAGGACCCATGTGCCCTGCCCGGCAGCGGAAATACGGTGCGCCTGTAGACGGTCAAGAGCAAGGAGCACTGCAGAGTGACTTCGTGATCCCGTATACGACCCCCCAGCTGGAGGCAATGGTCTATAGCCTGACCAAACTGACCAGCAGAGGGGACCCATCTGTCCATTTTACGGATGTGGAGCAGGTGGGGGGGGGGATCAATAATTGTAACAAAGCTGAGACAGCCAAATTACTTTTATTTTCCCTGGATAGTAGGTTGTACCAGTCGCTCTCAGCGGGTAGCAAGAGGGGGCAGGGTACGTTAGAGGGGATAAAGGATGACATCCTAGAGGCGTTGGGCCTCAATGATGGAAGTCCCCTCTCCCGAGTGGAAAGGACACTGCAGTCAGCTGGGGACCGCAGGCTTTCGCGGACAGGCTTTGGCCCGTCTACCGGAGTGCCTGTGCCAGGGTGCCCAGCTGGGCGCAGCTACAGGGGGAGCCTAGGGCTCATTGGCTGAGGACCCTGGTGGCAAACAGCCTGCCCAGGATCAAGGCCAAAGTAGAGGGGTGGTTCGATTCCAGGGATCCCCAGACCACAGAAGAGAGTGTGATCCGGCAGTTAACTCTCTCTTTTAAGAATGGTAGGGGTGAGGATGACAAACCAAAGGGCAGAGTACATGAGTTAAAGCCTAGTGGAGGCAACACTAGAAGAGAGTGGCGCCAGGAAGGGCACTGGAGGAAAGACTGTCCAGTCTCTGACAAAAGGAGCGGGAAAGGGGATCCTCCAGCGCCAGTGTAGAAAGCCGCAGCTGTGGCAGGCAGCGGCACTGATCCATTCGCGGTATTAGTGGCTGCTCTCCGCGCAGTCTTTCCAGCAGGGCAGGGTAGGGTGGACGCAGCAGCGGGCAGCATACTCCCATCTGTCCCGAACAATCCCGACCCATGACTAGGGGCTTCTCAGCCGGTTTACCTGTGCCCACTAAGTTATGGTGCTTGAAAGAGACAGTGCGTGAAGATGGGGGTGGAGAAGGTGCAAGGGACCTATCTGCTGGACACTGGAGCTTCAAGCACCATTGTCTATGCGGATAACCCAACCACATCACCTCTATCGAGCAGGGTCCCATGTAACTTAGTAGGGTTCACCGGGAACGAACAGGCTGGGTCTTTCTCCATCCTGCTAGCCATCGATCTGGGCACACTCCATACGGAGTGGAAATGTGTCCTGATGCGGTGGGAGTGGGTGGGAATAGGCATTTTGGGGGCAGACTTCATACTGGCCCACAAGATATTGGTGGATTTCTGGAATCACTGTCTTGGGGGGGCAGTATGCACGTGAAAGGAGAAGGAGGTGTTAGTTATACCAGGGAAGCAAGACAAGGGAACCGTGTGTACGATGACGCCCAAGGGTAGTTATGACCTTGAACTTTTGGTCACTTCTACCCCGGCGGAGTACATAGCGGATATGCGAGCCAACCTTGCGGCATTCACTACACACAAGCACGACTACGGGAGGGTAATAGGGGTGGAGGTCAGAGTAGAAGGAGACCCCATGGCCTGACCACAGAAACAGTACAACTTCCCCAGAGAGGCAGAGGTGGATTTAGAGATGGCATTGGGATCACTGGTTGAGCAGGGTGTGTTGAGACCCATAGCGACCCATGTGAACTCTCCGATTTGGCCGGTTAGGAAACCAGACAATTCGTGGAGAACCACTGTGGACTATCGGGTTCTTAACAAGAACATCCCAGCCTGTGTCCCCACCGTCGCAGCCATAGCCGACCTGATCGAGAGTATCCCAGCATCCGTGAAAACATTCACGGTGCTGGACATTTTGAACGGATTCTATCTATCCCTCTCAAAAGGGAGGACCAGTATAAGTTTGCATTCACTTTCAAGGGTCAACAGTACACATGGACCTGCCTTCCCCAAGGGTTTCATAACAGTCCTTCTATTTTCCACCAATGTATGGCCAACTGTTTAAAAGGGTTCAGCAGACCGCAGCGGGTTGTGCAGTACATGGACGACCTGCTTTTGTTCTCCAACGAGGAGGAGGAGCATGGCCCTCTGCTGGCTGAACTGCTGAGTCTACTAAAGGAAGCTGGGTTCAAGGTTAAGCCCAAGAAAGCACAGATCGGCCAGCAGGAAGTAAAATTCCTCGGGCTGACCGTGCGTGCTGGGGAGAGGGCCATCGATGAGGCGAGGAGGAAGGCGGTACAGGAGCTACCTGCCCCGACCACAGTAATGGGGGTAAGATCCTTCCTGGGACTCACAGGGTACTGCAGGGATTTCATAGAGGACTATGCCGCTACGGCAGCCCCTCTACTCTGGCTCCTCCACAAGGGAGTGGGCTGGGAGTGGGATGAGGACTGCATGGCAGCTTTTAGTTGTCTGAAGAGAGATCTGCAGACCGCACCAGCTTTAGGAGCAATTGATGGGGGAAAGGAGTTCTTTTTGGAGGTAGCTGCCACAGGGGACAGTTTGAGCCCAGTGCTGCTCCAGGAGTGGCATGGCAAGCTGAGGCCTGTGGTATACTCATCAAGAATCCTCACAGATGTAGAGAGGGGGTACTCCAATTGTGAGAGGCACCTGTTTGCCACACATTGGGCCGTGAAGAGATCACAAATCTTCACAGGGGCATCCCCGATAACTCTCTTAACCCATCATACGCCCACTCAGATGCTTCTGGATGGGAGGATAAAGGACGGCAGGGTGAGCAGTGCACGCATTGCTCGCTGCACTTTATTGCTCTCTCAAATGAATTTGAGTGTGAAAGGCCTCTGTGAGCCCAAGCTCGCCGCAAATTTGATCTACCCAGGGGTGGCCCACAAATGTTCTGTTGAAGGGGTATGGGACGTAGACATAGGGTTTCGGGCTGGGATCCATCCCACGGGCCGCGAGATCTATGTAGACGGGTCCAGTGCAGTGGTGGCCGGGGAGCAACTTACTGGATGCGATATTTTTGACCAAAAGGCAGGCATTGCCAAGGCCATTAAACTCCCGAGCACCATGAGTGCCCAGCATGCTGAACTGTCGGCGGTGGTGTATGTGGTTACCCACCCCGAAGAGTTCCCTACACCCTACACGATTTGCTTGGACAGCATGTTCACTTGCAATTCGTGTACAGAATATTTAGCCATTTGGTCTCGTCGCTGGTTCACATCTGCAGATGGGAAACCCCTAGCAACCAAGCCATTGTTGCGGCAGATCATAACATCGATAGGAATCCAGGGGGATTTCTATATCCACAAAGTCAAGACCCATTCTAAGACAGAACCCCGTGCGACATGCTGGCCAAAGAGGGTGCTTGAACGGGCACGTTTTGGGGTTCATATGGGTTGAGTCTGGTAGCAGCGATCAGTGACAGAGGTGGGACCCAAGGGAGTGCAGGGGTAGCATTGGCCCCAGACCTAAAGATGGTCCAGGCACGGGATCCCGCCCTAAAGACTGTTCTGGAGACGCTGGCTAAGGGAGATAAGGTAGAGGGTCCAGACGGAGTGGCAGGTATTACGGTAAAGGAAGGGATGGTTTTCAGAGGGGAACAGTGGGTAGTTCCGCAGCAGCACCGGAGAGAATTCCTTCAGTTGGCCCACGAGGGTCCAGGAGCGGGGCACCCCGGGCCGGAGACCACCTGGCAACGGGTTGAACAGGCAGGCTGGTGGCCGCAACTAAGGGAGTACATCTGCGACTTCTGCGCGGATTGCTTGGCATGTGCTGCAAACAACCCTGACCCCCAGAAAAGGAAGGTATCCATGGGACAATCTAGGAGAGTGGAGGGACCATGGCAGACCATACAGATCGATTATATCGGACCGGTGCCCACCGCACAGGGGGGTTACAAGTACTGCCTGGTCCTGGTGGGTGTGTTCTCCAAATGGGTAGAAGCCTTCCCATGCCGAACAGCCACAGCTTTGGGGACCGCAAGGATTCTAGTGAGAGAAGTGTTCTCTAGGTGGGGGCTACCACAGTATGAAGAGTCCGATCAGGGGAGTCACTTCACAGGGGCAGTCATGCAGGCGACTCTGAAGATGCTAGGCGTAGAGGGTAAATGGCACGTTGCACACAACCCGCAGTCATCGGGATTGTGGAGCGGATGAATACGACCATCAAGGAAAGGTTACGGAAGGAGACGGGAGACTCGCCTAGAAAATGGGCGGAGGTCTTGCCGTTAGTTCTGATGAGTTCCGAGCCAGCCCGTCTAGAAGCATAGGTTATTCCCCGCATGAGCTCGTGACTAGCAGGGTCATGAGAATGCCCAGCCATGTACTGGCCCCGGTTCTCACGGAAGGTCAGTTGAGAGAGGTGAACCGGGACAGGTATATTAAGAATTTACTTGAGCATCTCAGACAGATCCATTGGCAGGCTGCCAGTAACATGAGGAAGCAACATCGTAGAAATCGTTTGTTGCTTGAGCCTCAGAGGCACCATGAGTGGAAGGTCGGAGATCAAGTAATGGTTAGAAACTTGGACAGGGTGGGGACTTTTGAATCGCTCTACATGGGACCGTACAGTATCGTGGATAGGGCAAGTCCAATGGTATATGCGGTCAAAATGCCCCGACGCACTAAGTGCTTCCATATCAATCAGTGCAAGCTTTTCAACCCTGGGGAAAGAGCTGATAAGAGGAGGAAACGGCAGGGAGTGGTGAGCTGCGCTACAGTGTGGGTCTCCAGCCCATAATCTGGGACTGTGAGGAGCCCACAGAGGGACCAGTCATTCCGCTTGTGGGGGCAGGAGTGAGAAGGAGTGCCAGGATCCCACGGCCGAGGGTACCGTGGACGCCTCCTTACACACCGGTGAACGAAGGAAGCTGGAGTCGTAAGAAGCCCAGGGTCAAGGAGACCTAGTGTGGCCACCCAGAGATGGGTGGTGCTGTACATAACTTCTTTCTCTCCTGTCTGTTGCCTTAGCTTGTCTGTATAGTTTGGATTTACATGTATGCTGTGGATACTAAATGTAATCATGTGTAGCTGCGTCTGGAAAGGTGCGGCATCACCCAAGGACAACGTTGCATTGTGTGTTTTCAGGGAACGCCTAAGAACAAGATGAAGTCAGCCATGCTAGTCCTGATCGTCATGATTGAAGCCAGCACGAGTCACAGGGGCAACACCGAGGAATCGGTTGTCTTCGGCTGCACCGGCGGAGATGGACCGACCGTGACCACTGGAGGTGGCTCGAAGGATGTGGCGAGCGTCTATCTCCACGAGGGAAGATGGCCTGGATGGCTGGGGTCGAATTCCACCCAATATTCCAGCCATGACAAGTTCACCTATGGTGAAGTGTCCATCCCATGCCCGAGAATAGGGGTTACCACCTCCCGGGTTAGGGTAACAGAGGGTAAATGTGTGTGCCTTAGCTGTAGGGGACACATTCCACTGGGAAGGTTTTGGTGGCTCAGGAAACTGAGCGCGGATACAGGGGATCAGACAGCTGACTGGGAAAGTCTAAGTAATGACACGTACCGGACGATCACGGGTACTCAGGGAGGAGTGAATGTGTGTTGGGATAAGTGGTGGGAATCCGAGGAAGTGATTTATGTGTGTATGTGGGGGTCGGAAAAGATCTGCCCAGCGGTTGTGTCGATCGCGTTTAGCAGGCGATGGCAGGACGCCGGGGGTGGGATCGGTTGGGATCGGAGTGTGGACTCCTGTGTGATCCCAAAACCCCCGAACACCATCAACGCCACAGAGCTCATCTCATACACCAGGAAGCCCCCGCCCAGAGCCCTGACGGTACAGACGACTGTAGATGGGTGCCCCACCACCACCAGGGGTCCAGGGAATGGGTTGGTGTTAATCCCTACTGACAAAGTGTTGTTTCAGAACGTGCACTACGCCGTGGCATCCATGATCCTGAACCTGACTGAAGTCCATCTGCCTGTGTGGTGTCCAAGGAAGACGGAGAAGCTTTATGAAGCTCTGAAGCTCTGTTAAAAGCGATGTTTCAAGAATTTTATGAACTGGACTGTGGAAATGTAGAGAAAGAACAGCTTTATAATCTGAATGTTGGGGATAGTGTGGGGTCCGGGAGGCAGAGAAGAGGGACCTGGAACGATGTAGCCACAGCGTTCATTACAGGAACTGGTATTGTTAATAGTATGGATGATGCACAACTCCAGATGCAGATCACTGGGTTAAAGAACAAACTGCGTAAGATTCTAGGGGAAGAGTGTACAGTGGTGGGTTCAGAGCTTCATGAGGACCAGGCAATGACCATTCATTTAAAGGAGGTCATTGCGGAGCTGGAGAGGCACGCAAAACTGTTAATGATTTGATACGAGAGGACAGGAACGCCTCAGAGCAGGCTGCACAGAATGAGGTTTGTGTGTTGTATGGAGCATGGTTGCTGGGCGAGGGCCACAGTAACCTGGAGGACCTGAGGCAAGGTCGCATCCCTTCATGGTTAAGCAACAAGCATCTCGCCGCGCTGCACCCATATAGCAATTCATTGAGCCCGTGCCAGCTTCATTTGGCCTCTGAAACCTACCCTGTCCCTGTAGATTGCGGGCAGTCCAACCATACAGTGATGGGAATTGTAGTGAGGATGCCGGCAATGGGCGGGTCTTCCCAGCCGGCACCGGTATACAGGATTGAGAATATCGGGGTCATTCGTGGAGGAGTGCATGTTCATTTTAAAGTGGTCCCGCCATATGTCATAAAGTGGGAGCATGCTGTGACAGGCACTGACCTCTCCGGTTGCCAGTGCCGGGGTGCACACGTAATACTGTGTCCCCAGCAGTTGAATGCTTTTGCATGACCAGAATATGGGTTTGCTTATGCAGGCGCGGAACCTATCAATTGCACCATGGAAGTGATGGCACCAGATCACGTATCTCCACAGGTAGCATATGTCGGGAGTGGGACATACTGCGTCACCACAAGTGCACTCTGCTACCGGTACAGCCAGGACATAGAAACATAGAAACATAGAAGATAGGAGCAGGAGTAGGCCATTCGGCCCTTCGAGACTGCTCCACCATTCAATGAGATCATGGCTGATCATCCAAATTCAGTACCCTGTCCCTGCCTTCTCCCCATATCCCTTGATCCCTTTAGCCTTAAGAAATATATCCAACTCTTTTTTGAATATATTTAATGAACTGGCCTCCACCGCCCTCTGTGGCAGAGAATTCCACAGGTTCACCACTCTCTGGGTGAAGAAATTCCTCCTCATTTCAGTCCTAAATGGCTTACCCCTTATCCTTAGACTATGACCCCTGGTTCTGGACTCCCCGGCCATCATAAACATCCTTCCTGCATCTAGTCTGTCCAGGCCTGACAGAATTTTATAGGTTTCGATGAGATCCCCTCTCAATCTTCTAAACTCCAGTGAGTATAAGCCCAATCGACACAATCTCTCCTCATAGGTCATTCCCGCCATCCCAGGTATCAGCCTGGTGAATCTTCGCTGCACTCCTTCCATGGCAAGAATGTCCTTCCTCAGGTAAGGCGACCAAAACTGCACACAATACTCAAGGTGCGGTCTCACCAAGGCCCTGTACAACTGTAGCAAGACATCCTTGTTCCTGTACTCGAACCCTCTTGCTACGAAGGCCAACATACCATTTGTCTTCTTAACCGCCTGCTGCACCTGCATGCTTACCTTCAGCGACTGGTGCACAAGAACACCCAGGTCTATTTGCACTTCCCCTTCTCCCAATCTATTGCCATTCAAATAATAATCTGCCTTCCTGTTTTTGCCACCAAAGTGGATAACCTCACATTTATCCACATTATAGTGCATTTGCCATGTATCTGCCCAATCACTCAATCTGTCCAAATCGTACTGGAGTTTCACGACATCCTCCTCACAGCTTACCCTCCCACCCAGCTTTGTGTCGTCTGCAAATTTGGAGATATTACATCCAATTCCCTCGTCCAGATCATTAATATATATTGTGAACAGCTGGGGTCCTCGGACCGATCCTTGCGGTACGCCACTAGTCACTGCCTGCCACTCGGAAAACGACCCGTTTATTCCAACTCTTTGCTTTCTGTCCGCCAACCAGTTATCTATCCAAGTCAATACCTTGCCCCCAATCCCATGTGCCTTAATTTTGCACGCTAATCTCTTATGTGGGACCTTATCGAAAGCCTTCTGAAAGTCCAAATACACCACATCCACTGGTTCTCCCTTATCTATTTTACCAGTTACATCCTCAAAAAATTCCAGTAGATTAGTCAAGCATGATTTACCTTTTGTAAATCCATGTTGACTTTGTCCGATCCTGTCACTGCTTACCAAGTGCTTTGCTATTACATCTTTTATAATAGATTCTAGCATTTTCCCCACTACCGATGTCAGGCTTACCGGTCTATAATTCCCCGCTTTTTCTCAACCACCTTTTTTGAATAGTGGGGGAACATTAGCTACCCTCCAATCCATGGGTACTGTTCCAAAGTCTATCGCGTTCTGGAAGATGACCAGCAATGCATCTACTATTTCTAGGGCCACTTCCTTAAGTACCCTGGGATGTAGATTATCAGGCCCTGGGGATTTATCGGCCTTCAGTCCATTCAATTTTCCTAACACCATTTCCCTACAAATACTGATTTCTTTCAGTTCCACCCTTTCATCAGGCCCTATCTTCCCCGGCATCTCTGGGAGGTTATTTGTGTCCTCCTTTGTGAAGACAGAACCAAAGTATGAATTTAGTTGGTCTGCCATTTCTTTGTTTCCCATTATAAATTCCCCTGATTCTGACTGTAAGGGACCTACGCTTGACTTCACCAATCTTTTTCTCTTCACATATCTATAAAAGCTTTTACAGTCAGTTTTTATGTTCCCTGATAGCTTACTCTCATATTCTATTTTCCCTTTCTTAATTAATCCCTTTGTCCTCCTTTGTTGAATCCTAAACTGCTCCCAATCCTCAGGATTATTGCTTTTTCTGGCCAATTTATATGTCGTCTCCTTGGACTTTATGCTATCCCTAATTTCCCTTGTTAGCCACAGTTGAGTCACCTTTTTTGTTTTATTTTTATGCCAAACTGGGATGAACAAATTCTGTAGCTCATCCATTCGGTCTTTGAATGTTTGCCATTGCCTATCCACTGTCAACCCTTTGAGTGCCATTCCCCAATCAATCCTACCCAACTCGCTCCTCAGACCATCGTAGTTTCCTTTATTTAAATTGAGGACCCTAGTCTCTGAGTCAAATACTTCATTCTCCATCTTAATGAAGAATTCGATCATATTATGTGGTGTCCAGTGTGCGAGAGCAGTTTTTGCTTCAAACCCAAGGCTGAGGTTCAAGTGGCACAAGAGCGAATTACTCTCATCCCCGAACCCTCGACCATTCACCTCACTGTGAACAACACCTTCACACATCTCCAGGACTATGTGGAGCACTCCTCTCAATCTTCTCTGCTCCAAGGAGAACAACCCCAGCTTCTCCAGTCTATCAACGTAACTGAAGTCCCTCATTCCTGAAATAATTCTCGTAAATCTTTTCTGCACCCTCTCTAAGGCCTTCACATTCTTCTTTATGTGTGGTGCCCAGAATTGGACACAGTACTCCAGTTGGGGCCGAACCAGTGTTTTATACAGCTTCATCATAATATCCATACTTTTGTGCTGTATCCCTCTAATTATGAAGCCCAGGATCCCGTAAATCTTTTTAACTGCTTTCTCAACCTGCCCTGCCACCTTCAACGATTTGTGCACTCATACCCCCAGGCCTCTCTGTTCATGCACCCGCTTCAGGATTGTACCATTTAGTTAATATGTCCTCTCCTCATTCTTTCTACCAAAATGTATCATTTCACACTTTTCTGCATTAAATTTCATCTGCCACGTGCCTGCCCATTTCAGCAGCCTGTCTATGTCTTCCTGAAGCCTATGGGGGAAAAATTCGATTGGTTGCGCCACCCATTAGCGCCTAAAGAGGTTGAGAAGTGGGGCGCTAACCAACTAGCGCCTGGGCACAGCAAACCCTGCGCCTCTTCCC
This sequence comes from Somniosus microcephalus, assembly GCF_052327205.1. Classification (NCBI taxonomy): domain Eukaryota; kingdom Metazoa; phylum Chordata; class Chondrichthyes; order Squaliformes; family Somniosidae; genus Somniosus; species Somniosus microcephalus. The sequence goes on from NC_140988.1 coordinate 176,677,291, forward strand.
AAATTGAGCGGACATTTAGCGCCGGTGCTAAACCGTAGCGCCCGCTCACCGGCGCACGCAGATCATGATGTCATTTCAGTGTGCAATGCCCTTGGGGCGCCCCGGACCAGAAATTCAGTGGAGCCCCCCTCCGTTCTGCCTGGCACTACCAAGGACAGGTTACCTTGAACGTTTCCCAGTCGCTGTCGGGCTGCGGGGGCGCTATTTAAAGGGGACTCTTCCTGGATTATTAGTGGTAGCCATTTTTGGACCACACCTTCTGTGAGTGAGAGAGAGAGAGTTGCTCAGAGACAAACGGAGAGCCATTTCTGCAGTGAGCCAGCGCTGGCTGAGGAACTTTAGCCATCTGAACATAACTTTGCAGTTGGTAAGCTTCTCAACCGGCATAACTTTCAGTGCGCACTTGCTATGGGGGCTGCATTGGATGGGAACGTCGTCCTTCTCAATCATACTGACAGGGCACAGAGATGCAAGGATAGAGTGGCAGGCATGGCCAGACGGAGGAGGGCCAACAGACTTCGGCACACAAGACCTTACGCTGCCAGTGTTTTCCGCCAACAGTTTTCGTATATCAACATGTCGGAGGAGCAGTGTTTCCGAAGGCTGCACTTCAGTAAGGAGGTGGTCACTGAGCTCTTCCACCTGCTTCAGTCAGATCTGCAGCCTCAACTAAGGTGCAGGACATCTCTGTTGGTGGCTGTGAAGATGACTGTGGCTCTAAACTTCTATGCCAGCGGCTCCTTTCAGGCCGCTGCTGGGGACATTGCCAATATCTCACAGTTCGCGGTGCATTGCTGCATCCATCAAGTGACTAATGCCCTCTTTAAAAGGAGTCGGCAGTACATCTCCTTCCCAACGACCCCGGACAAGCAGCGAGAGCATGCAGAGGGCTTCGCAAGGATAGCGGGCTTCCCCATGGTGCAGGGCGCCATTGACTTGGTGCGGGCTTCCCCATGGCGCATGTGGCTTTGCGGGCGCCTCTAGAGAATGCGGAGGGTTTCCGCAACCGAAAGGGGTTCCATTCTTTGAATGTGCAGCTGGTCTGTGACCACCGACAGCTGATACTCGCTGTCAATGCCCACTTTCCAGGCAGCAGCCACGACGCCTTCATCCTGTGCCAGACTTCTGTGGCAGACCTTTTCGAAGCCCCGGCTCACCCAGGAGGCTGGCTTCTCAGGGACAAGGGATATCCTCTGTGCCCCTGGCTGATGACCCCACTCCGTTCACCCAGCACCCCTGCTGAAGAACGATACAATGAGAGCCATCAAGTGACCAGGAACATCATTGAGCACACAATCGGCGTGCTGAAGCAATGGTTCCGTTGTCTGGACCATTCCGGAGGAGCCCTTCAGTACTCACCTGAGCGAGTCTCCCACTTCGTGGTTGTGTGTTGCATGCTGCATAACCTGGCAATCCTCAGGGCCCAGCCAATGCCACCAGACATTGAAGCACCAGCAGAGGAGAAGGAGGAGGAGGAGGAGGAGGAGCAGCACCAAGACAGGAGGGAGGCACAAACTGCAAGGGCCATCCGTCAGAGGCTTATAGCAAGTCGCTTCTAGGCCCCTCTGAGGGAATGCTTTCTGCCATTCCAAGAACATGAATGGAACTGTTCTGCTACCCCTAAGCCGGTCAAGGCAACAATTTGTGCAAAGAACAGACATGGACATTGTCAATAAATAAACTTCTTTATTTAACAAAATGCATATCCTTCCCGCATGACAAAGCAATGGAAACAAACACCAAAACAAATAGACTGCTACATAACTGGCTCTCACACCCTGGAGACAATGTCCAAAACATAACTGGCTCTCACACCCTGGAGACAATGTCCAAAACATAACTGGCTCTCACACCCTGGAGACAATGTCCAAAACATAACCAACATTCAGACCAGCATCCTCGGCCTTGAATGAAAGAAATAACATAATTTAGCAGCACCTCCTACTTTTTGCCCCTCGATGATGATCTGCTTCCCTTGCGGAATTGCCCCCTTCCTGCCCTGCAGCTCCTCCATAATGGGACCCCAGTGGCTGCAGCAAGGCTGGGGGAGGCCTGCTGACTGTCCGAAACTGAGACCCCAGATGCCCTTGAGGTACGGCCTGGACCAGCTCTGGGCCTGGAGGGCCCGGCTGCTGACTGCTCCAAATCCGTATGGGCGGAAGCAGTCTGTCTTACAGGTGGTGGCAGCTGCAGTGGAGAAGTGTCAGTGGTGGCATCAGGAATGCTGTCATCCTGAGAGTGGACAGCAGCTCCCTGGTCGGCCGACACACTGGCACTCTGACGGGGCAGCACCGCAGCATGCGCAGCAATTGGCTGGTGCACAGATTGCTGGCCTGCTGTGGTGCGGCGAGGGCCCCGGGGAATCCTGCCCGATCCAGCGAGGGTGGCAGCAGTCAGTGCTCGCGTGGCCTCAATCTGCATCTGCATGAGACCAGCCACTGACTGCGTGGCAGGTGCCAGTGCTTTGCCGAAGTCCTGGAGAATCCTTGCCAGTGCTGCGCTGAAGTCCTACACACTCCTTGCTAGTGTCTCAATGGAATCGGGCATCCTTGCCACTGCAGCCATGAGCTCAGTGTGCCTCAGCCCAGCCTGGGCGCTCATTTCTGCGAGGGCACGCACCTCTTCTGCGCTCTGTGCAGCAGCACTCGCAGCCCGACTCACCCTCCGGGGAGACGTTCCCCCGAGCTTTCCTACCCCCCTCGCGTTGCTGCAGGCCGCTGGGTCCTGGAGGTGCATCCTCCTCAGACCATTCCCCCCCGCTCCCCTCCAGGGAAGGCATGTCCCCAGTCTGGACATGGGCTGGCTCGCCTGAGGGTGGTACGGATGGTCCGGCTTCCTCCTCCTCGTTGCCTCCAGAGTCACCTGCACTGGCAGCTTGAGGGCCCGCCTCCCGAGCTGGTGATGCAGCATCTGAAAGCAGGGAGGTTCAAGAGTGGCTTTAGCGAAAGGACAGGGTGGCAGCAAGGGATGCATGAGTGCTGCAATGCTCTGAGTTGGCTCGAGAGTGAAAAAGCATGCTGGTGTGGGGAACAAGTGGAAGGAGAGAGGTCAAAAAGGTCATGACCTTACCATTGCTGTCCACAATGGGGTCGGCATCTCCAGAGGCAACGGGGCCAATCATCCGGCTTGCCACAATCCGATGGACTCGCTCCTCCAGGTCTGTAAGGGTCTGCAGGTGAGGCTGGCCTCCTCTGGTCCGATGCTGTTGCCTTCTATTATGGGCCAGCTTGGCCTGCAAGAGAAAGGACGGGGTGTGAGGAAACCTGCAGCCCTGATCTGGGATGACATGCCTCCCATGGTCGATTAGCCCTTACATTATGCTGCCCTGATCTGGGATGACATGCCTCCCATGGTCGATTAGCCCTTACATTATGCTGCCCTGATCTGGGATGACATGCCTCCCATGGTCGATTAGCCCTTACATTATGCACAGAGCTGAATGTGCGTGTGTGTTTCCAGAAAGGGCCATGGATGCTGGATGACAGCTGGCCATTGGGGCTTTGCACACCCTCTGGCCATACAGTGAGGTCCAGATGGAGGGATGAAGCTGATTCTGAAAAAGGCACTCACCCTGACGACCTGAGTGAGGTCGTTGAACTTCTTCCTGCATTGCACAGGAGTCCTGGGAACCATGCTGCTGGAGGCGACTCTGTTGGAAACCTCCCTCCAAGCTCTGCGATAGTCGCTCTGTTGAGGCCTCCTGCCATTCTTTGGGTAGAATACAGATCGCCTGCGCTCCAATGCCCCCTCGCTGAAGCGCTGCGCTCTCTCCCTGGCCCTCTCCATATTGATGCAGTTGTCGACGTCACAGGTAGGTTACCGCTGAGTTTGAGGCCTACGATGCGCAGGGTGCGGCTGGAGATGATGATCGAACCGCCCCTTTAAGAGCTGGCCAGCGCCAGCGTGTCTGGCTGAACTCGATATTTGACAGCACCTGTGCTGCACCCGCCCGCGGAGATATTGCTTTGCGCCGCCGGGTTAGTGCCTTAAGACTGTCGTGCAGCACCTGATTTAGCGCCGCAATCACCTTCAGGGGCGCAGCTACCTAATACCGCACAAGGTGGTGATAATTTGCGCCTGGCGCTAAACTTTGCGCACCGCCAATACTAACGCCCCAAACAGGGTGATACCGAATTTCTCCCCCATCACTCTGCTCCTCACTGTTCACTATACTTCCAAGTTTTGTGTCATCTGCAAATGTTGCCCTGTACACCCAAGTCCAAGTCATTAATATATATCAAGAAAAACAGTGGTCCTAGAACCGACTCCTGGGGAACACCACTGTATACCTTCCTCCAGTCCGAAAAACAACAGTTCACCACTATTCTGTTTCCTATCACGTATCCAGATTTTTATTGGTGCCCAATTTTTAGGTTTGGTTTGTTTTACCTCTGATAATAAATTAGAGTACTGCTTTGTGAATGTTATACTTACACTAGCACTTCAATCTGAAGTTGTCATTTAATCATAGCTTGGATGCTTCTCCAGTGGATGACCCTTCTCCAGTGGATGACCCTTCTCCAGTGGATGACCCTTCTCCAGTGGATAACCTTTCTCCAGTGGATGACCCTTCTCCAGTGGATAACTTTTCTCTAGTGGATGGCCCTTCTCCAGTGGATAACCTTTCTCCAGTGGATGACCCTTCTCCAGTGGATAACCTTTCTCCAGTGGATGACCCTTCTCCAGCAGATAACCTTTCTCCAGTGGATAACCTTTCTCCAGTGGATAACCTTTCTCCAGTGGATGACCCTTCTCCAGCAGATAACCTTTCTCCAGTGGATAACCTTTCTCCAGTGGATAACCTTTCTCCAGTGGATAACATTTCTCCAGTGGATAACATTTCTCCAGTGGATGACCCTTCTCCAGTGGATAACCCTTCTCCAGTGGATAACTTTTCTCCAGTGGGTAACCCTTCTCCATTGGATGACCCTTCTCCAGTGGATGACCCTTCATAGACCATTCATTAGGGAGTAGTATAACATTCACAACCCAGCATGCTGTCTGGTGACTGAAATCAATACAGAAAGTGCTATGGTAAGTAAAAATGCTACCATCAAAGGAAAGTATAAGTAGGAATAACAAAAAAACCCGACTTAATTAATAAAGGTTAACCATTGTTAAACATTGGTGTGTGCCTGGTAAACAAAATAGGTCAAAATTCTGTGAGGCCTGGACAGACTAGATGCAGGAAGGATGTTTCTGATGGCCGGGGAGTCCAGAACCAGGGGTCATAGTCTAAGGATAAGGGGTAAACCATTTAGGAATGAAATGAGGAGGAATTTCTTCACCCAGAGAGTGGTGAACTTGTGGAATTCTCTGCCACAGAGGGCGGTGGAGGCCAGTTCATTAAATATATTCAAGAAAGAGTTGGATATATTTCTTAAGGCCAAAGGGATCAAGGGATATGGGGAGAAGGCAGGGACAGTGTACTGAATTTGGATGATCAGCCATGATCTCATTGAATGACGGAGCAGGCTCGAAGGGCCGAATGGCCTACTCCTGCTCCTATCTTCTATGTTTCTATGTTTCTATGTAGCATAATAGATGCACAGCATCATTTACCAAGGTGGCCGTGTCATAAAGCATGTAAGACTGTATAAAAAGGCATATGTAATATATAATTTAATAACAAAATCTTGCATCTATATGGCCCCTTTAACATTGAAAAATGTCCCGAGGTACTTAAACATTACTGTTGTTCCCTGCATTGATTTTACTACCACTGCATTTTTACTTAAAGCAAAAGCTAGGAATTATTGTGTGATGCCGAGTATAGTAAGTTGACGCATCTTTACATAGAATTAAATAGAAATTACATTTTACAGTACCAGTCAGTTATCTACTATGATGATTCTGATGCAACCTGAATTTCACTGTATTCACCAGTTTCCCTCAGGCCTAATGTATCCAGTGCAGCTGAGCTTGTGTGGCTCTGGTGCAGTGCTCGTAATACTGGCTAACCAGCTAATGTGACTTCCAGGAGATAATGCCTGTGTCTATGGCAATGATGATAATGGAAATTCTGGTTAAATATCTCAAAGATAAATATTTTGGTGCTGTCACTCTGCTATTACTATTCCATTGTGTAAATGTCAACCAGCCACTGTTCAGCCACAGGCACAAACTTGCTTTGAAATCCTCACTACCTCCTATCTAATTCATACCATTGTGTTAACAAATGACGGGAATAGTGCCTAATTTTGTTTTTGCGTATTCATAATAGTCTGTTTTCCCACTGTGATTGAAGAGTTTTCCATCTAATTTGTCTGAATATAAAATGGACTCAAGCGTAACACAAGTATTCTGGGCTTTTACTGAGCTGCAATTCAGGTTCAGTGGACGTTGTTACGATCACTTACATAATGAACTAGAAAACTTGTCACTATGGACTGAGAAACATCATAAAGAAACTGATATATGCTCTTGATTTTCAACAACTGCATTGTCAGAAACAGCCGCTTTCAAACATAATCAAATTCTGACACCGTGTGAGCATTTTGTAAAAATAGCAACAATGAATTATAAGAAACTGAGATGATGGGAAAATAATGAATAATTTGAAATCTAATGGAATTAAAAATCTATTGTATTTGTATTTATTAGATGTCAGACTGGCACTTATGAAAAAACGCCACAATAACTTAGTTCAGTTGAACAGCCGAGCACTTGCTTGGTGACCCCGCTCCCACATTATGCTATTACTCTCGGTAGCTCAGATTTTCCCAGGACCCCCTACTGTTTGTGACTGGTCATTTCCTCCGCTTTGATTGATGGGTTTGGGCAGCACCTAGGTGTTCAAGGCCAGCAACTGACTCCAGTTGTTCAGACTGAAAGAGAAGCTCAGGTTTCCCCCCCAATCTTAGACTCTCAGCTAAGGAGCACAAACAAAGGACACTGCAGGTTGTATATAACAACAGATTATTGTCATGCACCTACATCTCACTGAGAGTAGATGTAAAATTTACTGGAGGAGGAAGATAGAATGAACGTCTGGAAGAATAAATCCTGGCAAAATCAATAAGCCCAGAAAATGGAGTGACAGTAGAGAAAGACTGTCAGATTTATATGCTCTTAACAAATAGATGACAGCAGAAACTGAAGTATAATATGGTGTTGAGATACCACGGCAAACGTGGGAGTCGAGACCAGAGTTAGTGAAACACAACTGCTTTAATCAACCTCATGGCAAAGAGGAACTGGAAAAGCCCGCGCAACCACTTAAATACTCCCCAGACAGGAAGTGCTCCCGGCAGCCTGTCCCTGCGGGAAACAAGTTGCTGGAGGAAAGGGCCCCCGGCTGGGGGCGTCTGCTTAAACTGTCCGTGCCGCCGTGAGCGGATTATGTCCAGTAGTGGCGTGTCGCCACAATGGCATGTTTAATTATTCCTAAACTATATAAGCTAAAGTTACCAAAATGGGTAAAGTAATTTCAAAAATATGTCTGATTTACTTTGTGAAATTTATGATGAGTTTTTTTTACATGTTGTGAAACCGTCTTCTAAAGATTAAGTTGTACATGAGGTCTCATTCTGCAAATATATTCAAAAATTAGAAGTAGTTGTGTAAAAATAGGGTTTAATGGAATTATATAGCCCCAGGACATCGCTCAGGGCCGTGTCCTAGGCTCAACCATCTTCAGCTGCTTCATCAATGACCTTCCCTCCAACATAAGGTCAGAAATGGGGATGTTCACTGATGACTGCACAGTGTTCACAACTCCTCAGATAATGAAGCAGTTCATGCCCGCATGCAACCAGACCTAGACGACGTTCAGGCTTGGGCTGATAAGTGGCAGGTAACATTCGTGCCACACAAGTGCCAGGCAATGACTATCTCCAACAAGCGAGAGTCTAACCACCACCCCTTGACATTCAATGGCATTACCATTGCCAAATCCCCCACCATCAACATCCTGGGGGTCACCATTGACCAGAAACTTAACTGAACCAGCCACATAAATACTGTGGCAACAAGAGCAGGTCCAAGGCTGGGTATTCTGCGGCGAGTGTCTCACCTCTTGACTCCCCAAAGCCTTTCCACCATCTACAAGGCACAAGTAAGGAGCGTGATGGAATACTCTCCACTTGCCTGGATGAGTGCAGCTCCAACAACACTCAAGAAGCTTGACACCATCCAGGACAAAGCAACCCGCTTGATTGGCATCCCATCCACCAACTTAAACATTCAGGGGGAAAAATTAGCAACTAGCGCCCGGGCACAGCGATATCTGCGCCTCTCGCGAAATTGACCGGACATTTTGTGGCGGTGCTAAACAATACCGCCACGATCTCCTGCGCCGGCAGATCGTGACGTCAGTCGAGTGCGCAACGCCCCGTTAGCGCCCCGGACCGGAAATTGAGTGGCGCCCCCGCCTTACCGCCTGCCACTAGCAAAGACAGGTTGAGGGGAGCGTTCTGCTGTCAGAAAGGGACTAGGTGAGCGCTATTTAATGGTGACCACTTCCTGCCTTTTTTTGTCGGTGACATTTTTGCACCACACATTCTGAGAGAGAGAGAGAGACTTCTGGAGAGATTCAACGCTGTGTGAAGGAGTTGTGGGTACTGAGCAACACTTTGCAGGTTGGTTTTGATTTGCCCTTCCTTGTATCGATTTAGAAGAGACTATGTGGGCTGCACTCTGAGCTCTTCCCCTGGTTCTCTCCATTGTTCTTTCCAGCAGATTTGATGTACAGGTCTCTCCAGGCTGAGATTCAGGCCGAGATTCAAGGCTGCAATGAGCAGGATGTGGATGCAGAGCACGATCATCCCTCTCCTTTAAGATAAAAACAGAAAATGCAGGAGAAACTCAGCAGGTCAAGCAGCATCTGTGAAGAGAGAAACAGATTTAACGTTTCAGGTCGATGACCATTCATCAGAACTCCCCTTTAAGAACTGGATGGTGCCAGTGTGTCTGTGTTACATTGCTGACTGAAATCACATGAGCTTCGCCAGCACTGTGAGGTAGCGCCTCGCTCCTCTGCCTTAGCGCCTTAAGAGAGGTGTGTAGCGCCTGATCACCTCCAGGGGCGATAAAAGCCAAGTTTGCTGTCGGAGGCAATAATTAGCGCCAGGCGCTAAACTTTGCACACCGCCAATAATAGCGCCCCAAACAGGGCGATATTAAATTTCTCCCCCTCACTCCCTCCACCACTGGCGTACCATGGCTGAGTGTGTACCATCTACAAGATGCACTGCAGCAACTCACCAAGGCTTCTTCGGCAGCACCTCCCAAGCCTGCGACCTCTACCACCTAGAAGGACAAGGGCAGCAGGTGCATGGGAACACTACCACCTCCAAGTTCCCCTCCAAGTCACACATTATCCTGACTTGGAAGTATATCGCTGTTCTTTCATTGTCGCTGAGTCAAAATCCTGGAAATCCCTCCCTAACAGCACTGTGGGAGTACCCTCACCACACGGACTGCAGCGGTTCAAGAAAGCAGCTCACCACCACCTTCTAGGGATGGGCAATAAATGCTGGCCTTGCCAGTGATGCCCACATCCCATGAATGAATTTTAAAAATATATACTGTAAAATATTTTAGCTCGTGGCTATTTTTACTATGTAAACTCGGATAGCGATTGTTGACAGACAATTCAACAATGAGCATCTTCACAGCCACGTCAATCCTGTCCTCACCTAAGACCCACACATATATACTTTCCAACATGGGTCACACGACAATGATCCTAATGTTTTTTTCCTCCCCTAACCTTGGTCCATTGAAGCCATTTGTGAGTCCTCCCCTAAAGCTCTTAACTAGAATCAGCCAACTCAGCAGAAACTTGGGGAGTAATTTTAATCCCCCAAAATGTGTGGAATTGGGTTGTGTGGGAGGTTAAAAAGTTAAAAATCTGAAACAGGAACCCAACCCGCCTTGAACCTGCCCACATCCGATTTTAATGGATGTAGGATGAGGGGTGGGGGGGGGGCAACCAATCTGCTCGCAGGATGTGGGTTGTTCATTGAAACCTTTTAAGGAGGTGGCGTGCCTTCATTTTAACAGTGTTTCTATTTTTAACCCATGCTGGCTGGGTTTCCCGGGCTTTGGGAAACCCGACAGGTAACAGGAGGCGAGAAGGGCTGGATCCATAAAGTAAGTATCTTTACAGCAGTGCTTGTGGGCCAGGAGGAGCAGGAGTGTTTCCTCCAGGCCCAGCAAGCTACCCAGTAAACCCCACAATCTCGTCCCCCCCCCGAGATCTGACTCCACCATCTTCAGCCCCCTGTGATCAGACCCCCTGACCACCATCTCGCCCCCTTCAACCATGATCTACCCCCAATCACGTTCTACCCCCAACCACAATCTACCCCTGACCCCCATCTTCTCCCCGTGATCTCTCCCCCCAACCCACTAGACCCCACAACCGCAATCTCTCTATGCCTCCCTATGTGCTTTTTGCTCGATAGATAATTGTACTGTAGGCTTTACCACCCGACAGGCACTCAGGCTGGCTGCTGGGCAGGAAACCTGGAGAAAAAAACTGCAGGATGTTTAGGAAACCCATACTTCCGGGTCTCCCATCGATAAATCCTCGCCCTCACATTGAATGCATAGCCTCCTAAATATTGGTGCCATGAGCTTTTCTGGTCTGTATGGCTCAGTACCATACATGATCTTGCATATAAAGATGAGCCATTGAGAGAGCCCCGACATCAACTTTTTAATTAATTGTGGTATGAGGGGTGATTCCACAATCCAGTGTGGTCCAGTGGGAGTGACGCTTGCAGGGAGAGCATCTTTAGAAATTGCAGGTGCCCAGTTTATGATTTTCTGTCCATTCATTTTACTGAGTAGAAAATAGCCAATTAAAATATATAGTTCCATGGCTGATAAGAAGAGAAAACTAAGCAATTGTTTGTTCATTTATTTTAATTGACTAGTTTGTCACTATAATGGTAATGGGAAGACCATTGTATAAAATTTAAAAAAAATATGCATCCTACGCAGCTTTCCTTTTGGGTTTAAAATGAAATATTTGTATTTTAATGCAAGTGAAATGGTGCAGCATGTAGAAGCCCCATTTCAGTGTGCTGCAGTTGAGTAAGACACCTGAAAAGTCTTCATAAAGTGAGTTCCCCATCTCAGACATTTTGAGGGAGCAATAAGCCATGGGACAGTGAATCACTCGGTGAGTTACCCAGGCCTATTTTCCCTTCCTGACCACTCCAGGTGGTTGACTTTACAGTAACGTTGGCAAAGGCATGGAATCAGGGAACTCACCTGAGAGTTCATGGTATGGAAGACCCAAGCAAGGAGAAAGGGAATATTTTAAAAATGACTCTCACACTAAAAAAGCAGTTGCATTCTGTATTTCAGTAACAAGCTATTAAGCAAAGTAGTCTTATATTAATATTCAGATTATAACCATCAGTCACATCTAAAAGATATTAGAGACTGAGGGACAATTGTTTTAGTTAGTACAGCTGATGGTCTGAGAAATATGACAAATTTCTACAGTTCAGTTAATACACATGCAGTATCAAAATATACAAATAACAGGGCTGGATTTTGCGGGGGGTCAGTGGGCGCGATCTGTGGTGGGTTGGGTGGGAAAGTGTTTATTTTCCCCAGCGGGTCGGGACCCCGCTGTGAACCCACCGCCATGAGCCTTTGCCAAATGTCGGGTCTGTTAGCGCTGAGCAGACCCAACACACAACAGAGGGGGCGGCAATTAAAATCGTTAGTTGCTTGTTTACAGCCACTTAACAATGGTTTTTTGCCAGCTTTTTGAATTTGACAGGTCGCTCACTGGTTTCCCGCTGTACCTAGACCTCGTCTGTGAAGCTGAGGCAGGAGGTCATTGACCATTGAATCAGCTGATGAGTTGACACCTTCAAATGTCAAGTCAAAGCTCCCAGCTGATTGAGACATGTTCCCTTCACCAATAGTTTCTCTAAACTGCATTTCCACTACAGATTCAGAATGCTGCAAGTCTTTACATAAGTCTCCATCCAGTGTGACCTCATTACCTCTCCCACCATTGACAGATCACTCCTGTCATCTCTACTTCACTTGCCATCTATTCCATCAGCATCAGTGCCCTTGAAAATATCTCACCTTGGTCCTCAGAATCCCTCCACGATCAGCCCCAACACCAACATCACCAGGTACATCAGCATCACCAACAACACCAATCACCTGATGCTGCACAGGACACAGGGCATCAGCACCCGACCACATTGCTGCCTGGGAGGCCAGGGATGGCCTCACTATGGCCAGATTTACTTCACTTGATGTTGTACATCCTGGCTGCCACTTGCTGCACCAGGTTGGCACCACCCCACACCAGCACCATAAAGCATCCCTGCAATGCCCAGCAGCAGTGGAGGTGGCGGCAGTGTGGACCTGCGCGAGACTCGGGAGACTCGGCAGTTTAAAAAGGGCGCCAGACCAGGTGAGGCCCCACAGCAGCAGTGGAGGTGGCAGCAGTGTGGACCTGCGCGAGACACGGGAGACTCGGCAGTTTAAAAAAGGTGCCAGACCAGGTGAGGCCCCACAGCAGCAACGGAGGCAGCGGCAGTGCGGACCTGCGCAAGACTCAGGAGACTCGGCAGTTTAAATAGGGCGCCAGACCAGGTGAGGCGTACCAGTCTCCAGTCTCCGAGCTCAGAGGGAGGGAGAGAAGTAAAAAGTAATTGAAGTGTGATGTCACCAGAAAGCAGGTAAGTGATTGGTTGGTGAGTATTTCTCTCTTTATAAACTTAAACTCTGTGGTTTATAGTTACTAAGGTCTCCCTGGTGTAATGGGAACTGTTGGTAAACCAGTTAACTGCAGTGTAATTGGTGGGATTGATTGATTTAATTTAATTTCAATTAATTAAAGGATAAGTCATGGCAGGACAGCCCGGCCACATGGTATGCTCCTCCTGCGATATGTGGGAACCCAGGGACACTTCCTGTGTCCCTGACAACTACATGTGCAGGAAGTGCATCCAGCTGCAGCTACTGACAGACCACATTGCGGCGCTGGAGCTGCGATTGGATGCATACTGGAGTGTTCGCGATGCTCGGGACATCGTGAATAGCACATTTACAGAGTTGGACACACCGCAGGTAGAGGTTGGACAGGCAGAAAGGGAACGGGTGACCAACAGGCAGAGTATTGGCGCAGGCAGGTAGTGCAGGGGTCCCCTGTGGACATCCCCCTCTCAAACAGATACACCACTTTGAGTGCTGTTGGGGGGGATGGCTTATCAGAGGAAAGCAGCAGCAGCCAACTTCCTGGCACCAGGGGTGGCTCTGCTGCACAGGACAGGAGGAAAAAGAGGGGTACAGCTATAGTAATAGGGGATACTATTGTAAGGGAAATAGATAGGCATTTCTGCGGCCGCAAACGAGACGCCAGGATGGTGTGTTGCCTCCCTGGTGCAAGGGTCAAGGATGTCTCAGAGCGGCTGCAGAACATCTTGGAAGGGGAGGGTGAACAGCCAGTTGCCGTGGTGCATATAGGCACCAACAATATAGGTAAAAAGCGGGATGAGGTCCTAAAAGCGAAATATAAGGAGTTGGGAGGTAAATTAAAAAATAGGACCTCAAAGGTAGTAATCTTAGGCTTACTACCAGTGCCACATGCTAGTCAGAGTAGAAATAGAAGAATATTTCAGATGAATACGTGGCTAGAGGTATGGTGCAATGGGGAGGGATTCAAGTTCCTGAGACATTGGAACCGGTTCTGGGGGAGGTGGGACCAGTTCAAACCGGACGGTTTGCACCTGGGCAGGGCTGGAACTGATGTCCTAGGGGCAGTGTTTGCTAGTGCTCTGGGGGAGGGTTTAAACTAAACTGGCAGGTGGTTGGGAACCTGAGCAGGGAGACAGAGGAAAGGGAAACAAGGATAAAAGCAAAAGATAGGAAGGAGAAAAACAAAAGTGGCAGTCAGAGAAATCAACGGTTTAAATCAAACATGGCCATAGTAAATAATAATTCTAATAGGTCTAAGAGCATTAAAAAAACAAGCCTGAAGGCTTTGTGTCTTAATGCGAGGAGCATTTGTAATAAGGTAAATGAATTGGCTGCGCAAATAGAAGTAAACGAATATGATTTGTTTGGGATTACGGAAACGTGGCTCAAGGATGGCCAAGGCTGGGAACTCAACATCCAGGGGTATTCGATATTCAGGAAAGATAGGCAAAAAGGAAAGGGAGGTGGGGTAGCATTACTGGTTACAGAAGGGATTACCACAATTGTAAGGAAGGATATTAGCTCTGATGATGTGGAATCTGTATGGGTAGAATTGAGAAATACTAAGGGGCAGAAAACGTTATTGAAATGGTTTATAGGCCTCCAAACAGTAAGGCAGAGGTTGGGGATGGCATTAAAAGGGAAATTAAAGAAGCGTGCAATAAGGGCACAGCAGTCATCATGGGTGACTTTAATCTACATATAGATTGGGCTAACCAAATTGGTAACAATACTGTGGAGGAGGAATTCCTGGAGTGTTTACGGGATGGTGTCCTGGACCAATATGTCGAGGAACCAACCAGAGATCAGGCCATCTTAGACTGGGTATTATGTAATGAGAAAGGATTAATTAGCAATCTTGTTGTACGAGGCCCCTTGGGTCGGAGCGATCATAATATGATCGACGTCTTCATTAAGATGGAGAATGAAATAGTTGGCTAAGAGACTAGGGTCCTAAATTTAAATAAAGGAAACTACGATGGTCTGAGGCGCGAGTTGGGTAGGATTGATTGGGGAATGTCACTCAAAGGGTTGAAGGTGGATAAGCAATGGCAAACATTCAAGACTGAATGGATGAACTACAGAATTTGTTCATCCCAGTTTGGCATAAAAATAAAACAAAAAAGGTGACTCAACCATGGCTAACAAGGGAAATTAGGGATAGCATAAGATCCAAGGAGACGACATATAAATTGGCCAGAAAAAGCAATAATCCTGAGGATTGGGAGCAGTTTAGGATTCAACAAAGGAGGACAAAGGGATTAATTAAGAAGGGGAAAATAGAATATGAGAGTAAGCTTGCAGGGAACATAAAAACTGACTGTAAAAGCTTTTATAGATATGTGAAGAGAAAAAGATTGGTAAAGTCAAGCGTAGGTCCCTTGCAGTCAGAAACAGGGGAATTTATAATGGGGTACAAAGAAATGGCAGACCAACTAAATACATATTTTGGTTCTGTCTTCACAAAGGAGGACACAAATAACCTCCCAGAGATGCCGGGGAACATAGGTTCTGATGAAAGGGTGGAACTGAAAGAAATCAGTATTTGTAGGGAAATGGTGTTAGGAAAATTGATGGGACTGAAGGCTGATAAATCCCCTGGGCCTGATGATCTACTTCCTAGGGTACTTAAGGAAGTGGCCCTAGAAATAGTAGATGCATTGCTGGTCATCTTCCAGAACTCGATAGACTCTGGAACAGTACCCATGGATTGGAGGGTAGCTAATGTTACCCCACTATTCAAAAAAGGTGGTAGAGAAAAAGCGGGGAATTATAGACCGGTAAGCCTGACATCGGTATTGGGGAAAATGCTAGAGCCCATTATAAAAGATGTAATAGCAGAGCACTTGGAAAGCAGTGACAGGATCGGACAAAGTCAACATGGATTTACAAAAGGTAAATCGTGCTTGACTAATCTACTGGAATTTTTTGAGGATGTAACTGGTAAAATAGATAAGGGAGAACCAGTGGATGTGGTATATTTGGACTTTCAGAAGGCTTTCGATAAGGTCCCACATAAGAGATTAGCGTGCAAAATTAAGGCACATGGAATTGGGGGCAAGGTATTGACTTAGATAGAGAACTGGTTGGCGGATAGAAAGCAAAGAGTTGGAATAAACGGGTTGTTTTCCGAGTGGCAGGCAGTGACTAGTGGGGTACCGCAAGGATCGGTCCTAGGACCCCAGCTGTTCACAATATATATTAATGATATGGACGAGGGAATTGGATGTAATATCTCCAAATTTGCAGACGACACAAAGCTGGGTGGGAGGGTATGCTGTGAGGAGGATGTCGTGAAACTCCAGTACAATTTGGACAGGTTGGGTGATTGGGCAGAAACATGGCAAATGCACTATAATGTGGATAAATGTGAGGTTATCCACTTTGGTGGCAAAAACAGGCAGATTGTCATTTGAATGGCAATAGATTGGGAGAAGGGGAAGTGCAACGAGACCTGGGTGTTCTTGTGCACCAGTCGCTGAAGGTAAGCATGCAGGTGCAGCAGGTGGTTAAGAAGGCAAATGGTATATTGGCCTTCCTAGCAAGAGGGTTCGAGTACAGGAACAAGGATGTCTTGCTGCAATTGTACAGAGCCTTGGTGAGACCACATCTTGAGTATTGTGTGCAGTTTTGGTCACCTTATCTGAGGAAGGATATTCTTGCCATGGAAAGAGTGCAGTGAAGATTCACCAGGCTGATACCTGGGATGGCAGGAATGACGTATGAGGAGAGATTGCATCGATTGTGCTTATACTCACTGGAGTTTAGAAGATTGAGAGGGGATCTCATCGAAACCTATAAAATTCTGTCAGGCCTGGACAGACTAGATGCAGGAAGGATGTTTCCGATGGCCAGGGAGTCCAGAACCAGGGGTCATAGTCTAAGGATAAGGGGTAAGCCATTTAGGACTGAGATGAGGAGGAATTTCTTCACCCAGAGAGTGGTGAGCCTGTGGAATTCTCTGCCACAGAGGGCGGTGGGGGCCAGTTCATTAAATATATTCAAGAAGGAGTTGGATATATTTCTTAAGGCTAAAGGGATCAAGGGATATGGGGAGAAGGCAAGGACAGGGTACTGAATTTGGATGATGAGCTATGATCTCATTGAATGGCGGAGCAGGCTCGAGGGGCCGAATGGCCTACTCCTGCTCCTATCTTCTATGTTTCTATGTAAGCCATTGCTTTCACACTCATCACCATTGCGGGGGTAATGTTATGTCTCACCATTCACTGCAACTCACTAAGCCACTTCCAACGGTGCACACTAATCTGTCCAAGAATGCAAAATGTTGAAAATAAAGGTTTCAATGTTTGACACTACACTAACAGAAACTTTACATGAACATTGGATAAAACACCCAAGTGCCTGCCCTTGTGTGCTGTTAGTTGATATGATTGCATGAGGATGAGGGTGAGTGCGAGGGGTGGCTAGTGAGATTGGGATGTGATAATGTAGATAGAGAGGGATGGGTGGAGGTGCAAGGTAAGTTGGTGTGAGTAAGGATGTGCAGGAGTAGGGTAGGGAAGGCAGAGTGATGGGGATGTGATGAGAGGCACAGCAGGATGAGGTTGCGTGTAGCTTTGTACTAATGTTTCGTGATCTATTGAGATCATTGAAACATTTGCGGCACTGCACCCAGATCCTCCTGACTACATCCCTGCTTGTGCCCTCCTGTGCAATGTGCAAGCAAGCTGTGCTGATCTCCTCGGGAGGTATTCTCTGCCTGTGGGAAGGAAAGGGAAGAGGACCTCCCTGCATGCTGTGACTCCCTCCACAAGCATATGGAGGGAGTCATGGGAGAGCCTGGGTGCAGCCGTGCACCTCTGTACAGTCATTGTCAGTTTTTGCAGCACCTCAATGCTGTAGAACACTGACAGCACAAATGTCAAATTAAATTTGGCCATTGTCCCTTTAAGGAAACCGGTTGATAATGCATCATTAAATGACGTCACCAGACCCGCATCCTCTAATTTGCTGGGAAACATGCTGGTTGGGCTTAACAAGCCCAATCTCGGGAACTTCATTCTACACAGCAGGCTGGAGCCAGCAGCGGGGCCGGGACCCGCCACCAATGTCGTTCGCCACGGACCTGCCTAGTTTGTAAAATCCAGCCCTAAATCTTCATTTACATAATGGAAGCTCAGCTGGAACTGAAGGGTAAATGGATGTCCATAGAATCATAGAATGATACAGCACAAAAGGAGGCCATTTGACCCAACGTGCCTCTGCTGGCTCTTGGAAAGAGCTCTTCAATTAGTCCCACCCCACTGCTCTTTCCTCATAGCCATGAAAATGTTTCCTTTTTAAGTATATATCCAATTCCCTTTTGAAAGTTACTGTTGAATCTGCTTTCACCACCCTTTCAGGCCATGCATTCTGATCATGACAATTCACTGCATCATTTTTTTTCTCCTCATCTCCCCCTAGCTTTGTTGCCAATTATCTTAAATCTGTGTCATTTGGTTACCGACCCAACTGCCAGTGGAAACAGTTCCTCCCTATCTACTCTATCAAATTGCCTCATAATTCTGAACTCCTCTATTAAATCTCCCCATAACCTTCTCTGCTCTAAAGAGAAGAATCCCAGCTTCTCTAGTCTCTTCACATAACTGAAGTACCTCATCCCTGGTACCACTCCGGTAAATCTCCCTTGCATTCTCTCCAAGACCTTGACATCCTTCCTAAAGTGTGATGACTAGATGCGACACAAAATTGTAGCTAAGGTCTAAACAGTAATTTATAAAGATTTACCATAACTTCCTTGTTTTTGTAGTCTATTGCCTAAAAATTCAAGGGCTTAACACCACCAAAAGTTGCATAAAGGGGGTGGCCGCTGCTCTTTCACCAGTTGTTGGCGGGTCCTGCAGTGTCCTCCATTTTCCCAGGCCTGGCAGCGGTGTCGGTAAGATCCATCGCCCTGCAGATTAAAATGAAGGAGAGGTGATATCAGTCAGCGCGCAATGCCGACTTAATCTCACCATGGTGAACTGAGCCCTGTGGAACCCTACTGGAAACAGCCTTCCAGTCACAAAAACACCCATCAACCATTACTCTCTGCTTCCTGTCTCCAAGCCAGTTTTGAATCCAACTTGACACTTTGCCCTGGGTCCCATGGGCTTTTAACTTCATGACCAGTCTGCCATGTGGAACCTTATCAAAAGCCTTGCTAAAGTTCATATACACTCCCGTTATTAATTTCCCAGTCCCATCCTCTAAGGAACCAATGTTTACTTTAGCTACTCTCTTCCCTTTTATATACCTGTAGAAGCTCTTACTCTCTGTTTTAATATTTTTTGCTAGTTTACTCTCATAATCTATCTTCTCCCTCTTTATCATTTTTTTAGTCATCCTTTGCTGCTTTCTAAAAAATTCCCAATCCTCTGGCCTACCACGAATCTTCACAACATTTTATTCCTTTTCTTTCAATTTGATACCATCTTTAACTTCCTTAGTTAGCCACGGATAGTTCATTCTTCTCGTAGAGTATTTCTTTCTCACTGGAATAAACCTTTGCTGAGAGTTATGAAATATCTCCTTAAATTTAAGTTTAGGACACTAGTTTCAGACCCAAGTTTCTCACCCTCAAACTGAATTTGAAATTCTTTCATGCTATGATCACTCTTCCCTAGAGGATCATTTACTATGAGATAATTAATTAATGCTGTCTCATTACACATTACCAGATCTAAAATAGCCTTCTCTGCATTAAATTTCATCTACCATGTGTCTGCCCATTTCACCAGTCTGTCTATGTAGTCCTGAAGTCTACTACAATCCTCCTCACTGTTTACTATATTTCTAAGCTTTGCGTCATCTGCGAAATTTGAAATTATGCCCCCATATCAAAGTCCAGGACAATAATTAAAACAGAAAATGCTGGAAATACTCAGCAGGTCAGGCAACATCTGTGGAGAGAGAAACAACGTTAATGTTTCAGGTCGATGATGTTTCATCAGAACTGGAAACAGTTAGAGATGTAACAGATTTTAAGCAAGTGCAGGGCAGGGAAAGAGGGGAGGGCAGGAAAGAATAAAAGAGAAGGTCTGTGATCGGGTGAAAGGCAGGAGTGATTAAATGGCAAAAGGGATGATGGTGCAAGGCAAAAGGAGATGGTAATGGGGCAAGTAAAGAAACAAAAGATGGGTCTAGAGGAGGTGTAAATGTAAATAGCAGAATCATTACCAACAGCTGCTCTCCGAAAAAATGGGAGCGGTGGTTATGATCTGAAATTGTTGAACTCGATGTTGAGTCCGAAAGGCTGTAAAGTGCCTAATTGAAAAATGAGGTGCTGTTCCTCAAGCTTCTGTTGAGCTTTATTAGAACAGTGTAGGAGGCTGAGGACAGGGAGGTCAGAGTGGGAGTGGGGCTGGGAATTAAATATACATCAAGACATTAATGTACATCAAAAAGAGCAGTGGTCTTAATGCCCACCCCTGGGGAACACCACTGTACACTACCAACCAGTCTGAAAACAACCGTTCATCACCATTCTCTGCTTTCTGTCTCGCAGTCAATTTCATATCCATACTGCCACTACCCCTTTAATCCCATGGACTTCAAATATGCTTACAAGTCTATTATGTGGCACTTTACAAATGCCTTTTGAAAGTCCATATATGCAACATCAACTGCACGACCTTCATCACCCTTCTCCATTATTTCATTGAAGAACTCAATCAAGTCTGTCAGGCACAATTTGCCTTTAACAAATCCTTGTTGGCTGTCATTTATTAACTGATGTTCTCTCAAATGACAATTAATTTTGTCCTGGATTATGGTCGCTAGACGTTTCCCACCACCTACGTTAGGATGACTGGCTGGTAGTTACCTGATTTATCCCCCGCCCCTTTTTTGAACATTGGTATAACAATTGCAAACCTCCAGTCCTCTGGCACCACTCCCATATCCAAGGAGGATTGAAAGATTGTGGCTAAAGCCTCCACTACTTCCACCCTTACTTCCTTCATCAACTTAGCGTCTGGACTGGATAACTTTTCTACTTTGAGCACTGCTAACTGTTTAAGTACCTCCTCATTATCTTCTGAGTTTGATCAGAGTTTGAGCAGACTACAATTCCAAGGACTGATAAATCCTGCTCCTGTTAGATTCTGTTTGGAAAACACAAGTGGCTGGCCACATTGCAGCAGATTCTATAGCTGCAGACTATACAGGTAGTAAATTGATGGCGTCCTCCTTCTACTAAGCTGTCTTGCAAGAGAAATTACCAGATGACAATGTTATGAAGAATATTGTGTATTTATGCATAATGTTTAGTCTTATTCTATTAGCACCATAAGAAAAGTGTCTGCAGGTACGAAGAAACTAGCGTATAGGAATGTGTCAAACATATATGTACTATTGATGATTAATTGACCCCAAACAGATAATCTTTAAGGTTAACCTTTCGACACAATGTAATGATTCACCTTCCTATTTCCAGATGTTACCCAAAGTATGAACTAAAACTGTTCTCTATGATATATTCATTTGTAATGCAGTGAGTAATATATTATTAAATCTGCAAATGCTGCGGTTCTTGACATTAATAACATTAACCTGATGGAACCAACGATTGCAGACACAAGTTATGCAGAATAAGAAATGGTTTAGTACATTTACTAATGCACCTTATCTACTATAACCTTCAAGTCTGACATTTTCTGCTCATCAGAGTAATTTAACGCAGGCTACAGCCCAGCTTCATTGTGTTTGTGGTAATTTGAGCCTCCTTTTTCCTTTAAGGCACCTTTGACAAGAATTTCTGATTTCCTTATCTTCCTTATCCGCAGGTGGTTCTGATTTAAAAGGTGAATATCTGTGAGGCACAAGGGCATGTCAGGAGAAGCACTCACAACAAACCGGATATTACACCACCCCTTCATCATCTCCTCATTTTTTCACTTGTAGCAAATTAATTAGATTTTTAAAAATCATGTTTCTGTAAAACACTCAGACACGCAGACACATTTGCTGAACAAAATATTAAGATCCGAGAAGCAGCTCAGGTTTGATTTGCTAAATAGTAATGAGATGATATAGGCTGCTGGGAAATGGTTGTCCTAATAATACTGGACACTTAATTAACTGACTAAGCTTGACCTTTAGGGGTTAATAACATTTCTTATCTGAGCCATTAGAGTGTTCGTGGTTTTCTTAATGAGGATCTAATTTGTTTTCACATAGAATTAGATGCCGACAGCAGCAGCACCACACTGTATGCAAAATTTGTATGTGTAGTGTCTTGTCAGGTAATGAAATAAATAGGGGATGCGTGTCATTGATGATGGGCTAATGGGATAAAGTCTGCATCTCAAAAACCTTTCGAACACAAGGTACACATTGTCTTTCTCATAATGTAATTGCTGTATCTCAATGTATTATAGTGCTCATTGCTGGCAGGACTCACACCTTTCTACCGCCTAATAATATTCGAATGAGCTGATGGCACAATTTCTGGCTGGGCCAGCGTCTGGACCACTGGACGGGTGGAACATCCATCCCACACATTTCCAGAAGCAGAATTTAAGGGCTTGTGCATTTAGAGGGACTGGGTTGTAATTTACTTGAAATACTTTTTCAAGCTTGTTTAGAAATGAAGAATAAACATTTTAGTAAGTGTAAAGCCAGGTAGCCTTGGCCGATTTTTTGTTCTCAGGATAGGGGCAAGGCTGCATTTCTTGCTTATTCCTAGTTGTCCTGAGAAGGTGGTAGCGGTGAACCATTGGCGTCCATGTGATGATGGTATTAGGTGTGTGTGTGTGCTAGGCTGGTCTCCAATCGTCTTGGATCCCCTTGCCATTGGACCAAGACCTTGCTCTGTCAAGCCCGTGTGGTAGCTGGTGTGCAACGGCCACCTCACGATAAAAGAATTCACGCACAGGCATCTTCCACCCTTTAAAATGAAGTTCAGGACCTGGAACGTTAGGACCCTCATGGAAAACCCCAACAGCGACAGAGCAGAATTCCGCACTGCTATCGTTGCCCGGGAGCTCAGACGTTTCAACATAGACATCGCCGCCCTAAGCGAAGCCCGGCGGGCAGGGGAAGGACAGCTCAAGGAGCAAGGTGGTGGTTACACCTTCTTCTGGAAAGGCAAACCTGAAGAAGAACGCCGCCTCCATGGGATAGGCTTCACCATAAAAAATGAGCTAGTTGAACGTCTCAGAGACTCCCCTTGTGGAATAAATGAACGCCTCATGACTCTTCGGCTCACCCTAGCCCGGAACCAGTGTGCTACGGTCGTCAGTGCGTACGCCCCAACACTGGAAGCCACAGATGAGACCAAAGAGGAATTCTACTTCAGCCTCGAACAATCCCTGTCCCGAGTCCCAACAGGCGACAAGCTAACCCTCCTTGGCGACTTTAACGCCAGAGTTGGAAAGGACACAGACCTCTGGGGATGTGTGATCGGCAGAGAGGGGGTAGGGAAAGCCAACTCCAATGGTACCCTCCTCCTGACGAAATGCTTAGAACATGGCCTTGTCATCACCAACACCTTGTTCTGTCAGAGAGACAAGTAGAAGGCTTCATGGCAACACCCTCGCTCCAAGCACCGGCATCTGCTGGATTACGCCATCATCCGAGTGAGGGACCGCAAGGACGTCCACATCACCCACGCCATGACAGGAGCTGACAACTGGTGGACAGACCACCGCCTCATCCGCTCTGTCATCTCCATCAATGTAGCCCCAATGCGGCGGTAACAGAAACAATGCCGCAGGAAAATCAACGCTGGAGCACTCAAAGGCCCTGCTAAGAAAGCCCTATTCAACCTGCGCCTCAGTGATTCAGAGACACAGAGTGTCCAAAGCACCTGGTCTGCATGCAAGGCCTCCATAATCAGCACCTGTGAAGAGATGCTCGGTCAATCGACCAGGAAACACCAAGACTAGTTCGACGAGAACGACCAGGATATCCAAGAGCTAATAAGTCGCAAGCGCAAGGCATTCCTGATCTGGAAACAGCAACAGAACTCGAGAGCAAGAAAACAGCTCTACAGACGCCTGAAGGCCGAGGTCCAACAAAAAACTCGCGACCTAAAGAACAGATGGTGGGTGGAGAAAGCACAGGAGATCCAGCAGCTAGCCGACAACCATGGCGTGCGTGGGTTCATTAGCGAAGTCAAGACCACCTACGGCCCAAGCACCCAAGGTCCTACCCCACTGCGGGCCAAGAACAGCGAGGTACTCATCAAGGTCAGAGAAGCAGTCAGTGCCCGCTGGACGGAGCACTTCGAATATCTCCTTAACCGAGACTCTGTCTTCGATGCAAGTGTCCTCAACTCCATCCTGCAGCATGCTACCCGCCACCACCTCAGCACAACCCCAGCCCAGCATGAGGCTGAAAAGGCCATCTGACAACTGAAGAACAACAAGGCCTCAGGAGCAGATGGAATCCCTGCCGAGGCACTAAAGCATGACAGCGAAGCAGTATTGACACGAATACATGAACTCATTTCTCTTATCTGGAAGGAGGAGAGCATGCCAGGGGATCTTAAAGTCGCTGTAATTGTGACCATCTTCAAGAAAGGTGACAAGTCCGATTGCGGTAATTACAGAGGAGTTTCCCTGCTGTCTGCCACAGGGAAAGTCATCGCAAGAATCCTCTTCAATCGCCTTCTCCCAGTGGCTGAAGAGCTCCTTCCAGAGTCGCAATGCGGATTCCGCCCAATAAGGGGCGTCAAATACAAGAGAAATGCAGGGAACAGCACCAACCGCTGTACATGGCCTTCTTTGACCTCACAAAGGCCTTTGACACTGTCAACCATGAGGGATTATGGAGTGTCCTCCTCAAATTCGGTTGCCCCCAAAAGTTTGTCACTATCCTCTGCCTGCTTCACGACGACATGCAAGCCGTGATCCTGACCAACGGATCCACTACAGACCCAATTCACGTATGGAACGGGTTCAAGCAAGGCTGTGTCATCGCACCAACGCTCTTCTCAATCTTCCTTGCTGCAGTGCTCCATCTCACCCTCAGTAAGCTCCCTGCTGGAGTGGAGCTAATCTACAGAACAAACAGGAAACTATTCAACATCCGTTGCCTCCAGTCCAGATCCAAAGTCGTCCCATCCTCTGTCGTCGAATTACAGTATGCAGACGACGCTTGCGCCTGCGCACACTTGGAGGTCCAACTCCAAACCATCGTCAACATCTTCACCGAAGCGTACGAGAGCATGGACCTTACACTAAACATCCGTAAGACAAAGGTCCTCTACCAACCTGCCCCCGCCACACAGTACTGCCCCCCGATTATCAAAACCCACGACGAGGCCTTGGACAACATGGACCACTTTCCATACCTCGGGAGCCTACTGTCAACAAGGGTAGACATCGATGATGAAGTCCAACACCACCTTCAGTGTGCCAGTGCAGCCTTCGGTCACCTGAGCAAGAGAGTGTTTGATTCCAGGACCTCAAACCCGGTACCAAGCTCATGGTCTACAGAGCAGTAGTGATTCTCATCCTCCTGTATGCTTCAGAGACATGGACCATGTACAGCAGGCACCTCAAAGCACTGGAGAGGTACCACCAATGCTGTCTCTGCAAGATCCTGCAAATCCATTGGCAGGATAGGCGCACCAACGCCAGTGTTCTCGCTCAGGCCAACATCCCCAGCATCGAAGCTTTGACCACACTCGATCAGCTCCGATGGACGGGTCACATTGTCCGCATGCCCGATACAAGACTCCCAAAGCAAGCGCTCTACTCGGAGCTCCGATGTGGCAAGAGAGCCCCAGGTGGGCAGAGGAAACGCTTCAAGAACACCCTCCTTGAAAAAGTGCAACATCCCCTCCGACACCTGAGAATCCCTGGCCCAAGACTGCTCAAAGTGGATGAGAAACATCCGGGAAGGTGCCGCACACCTCGGGTCTCTTCGCCGGGAACAAGCGGAAGCCAAGCGCAAACTGCAGAAGAAGCACACGTCAACCCAAGCACCCCACCTACCCACCCCTTCAACCACCGTCTGCCCCACCTGTGACAGAGACTGTAGGTCCCGCATTGGACTCATTAGTCACCTGAGAACTCATTTTTAATGTGGAAGCAAGTCATCCACGGTTCCGAGGGACTGCCTAAGAAGAAGAAGGTATTAGGTAGGGAATTCCAGGATATTGACCTAGGGATGATGAAGGACCAATGATGTATGTCCCAGTCAGGATGGTATGTGACTTGGAGGGGAACTTGGAGATGATGGTGCTCCCATGATGTTGCTGCTCTTGTCCTTCTTGGTGGTAGAGGTCACAAGAGAGGGAGGTGTTGAATGTTTTTGTTTCTTCATGATCTACTTTAACTTCACAGGTCCTAAAGTTTTGGGTATTTCAAGAATAGAAGATTACCCTGGAAGCTAGCATGCAAATCTCTCTAAACCACTGGTGAACATAAATCCAAGTCCTTCAATATACTACGAGGGAAAATAAATGTGTACTCTGTGTAGTGTATGTACTTTGCAGAAGGAACTATATTCTGCAGCCCCTGTATACTGCAGTACCAGTAGTGACCACCCCTGTATATAAGCCTGTGTAGTAACTTTGCATAGTAGTTCCAGTTTTGTCTCCACTCAGTAAACACCTGTTGTAACCAACTCCTGCAGTCTGTGTCTCAATTGCACACGGACATAATACTGGCGACGAGCAGATCCGAACTTACCTACAGTTCTGCACCACCTCATGGGGATCCATCCCTGATGAGAAGTTGTTAGAGGTCGAGGCCAGAAGAAAGAAAAAAAATCAAACAGAAGAAATGGGCGTCGACCGTGGCAACCGCCTCTGATTCATCGGATTTGAAGATTTGCAGGAGAGGCTGTCGAGAGCGGGGCTTGGTTATCCTGGCTATGGTGTTCCAGCTAATCGGGCTGGTGGCAGGTAGTACACTGATCCTTCCTGGGCTGCGGCGGGCTAGAGCTCGATCGGGTGGCTTTTCAACGGGGCTGAGCAGCGTTGTCGGGAAGAGGAGAGAGAAAGAGAGGGTGGAGCACACAGGGCGCGGCCGGTGCTACGAAGCCGGGCAGTGTACAGACCCGAGAAGAGGGAGGAAAGTGTCCCGCAGGGTTTGCTCTGACGATGGGAAAATAAAAGAAATTAGAAGCGCAGAAAGCAGCGAGGAGCTGCAGTTTGCCACGGGGACCGCGGAGAGCAGCGTTAGCAGCAGCGCGGGGGTGAAGTGCGCGAAGACCATAGGGCGTCACCATCAAGGCATAAAAACGCCAGCAACAGCGCTAGCAGCAGCGGAGAAGACAGCGCGGGAGGCGCCATCTTAATCCAGCGGGGAAGAAGGCAAAGCGCGGGAGGCGCCATTTTGTTCAATCGGGGAAGAAGGCAAAGCTCGGGAGGCGCCATCTTAGATTTCCAAGATGCCGAAGACTGGCAATATCATTGCCTTCGATAATGCAATAGAAGACTGGACCACGTATGTGGAAAGAGTCGAAGTATATTGCAAGGCAAATGAAGTAGCCGATGAGAAAAAGGCATCGGTACTACTAAACTTAATGGGCGCAAGAACGTACGGCCTACTGCGGAACCTGATCACTCCAGCCAAACCGATGGCGAAGAGTTTTAACGAAATTGTTGATATCCTACAGGAACACCTAAATCCTACACCGCTGCTGATAGCAGAAAGATTTAAATTCCACAGGAGAAATCAGCATAAAGATGAGAGCAATGCTGATTACCTTACGGAACTACGCAAGCTATCAAAGCACTGCCAGTTCGGAGCAGGACTGACAGATACTCTACCGGACAAATTTTTCTGTGGACTCCTGAGTGAAGGAACCCAGAAGAGGTTACTCTCAGAGAAAGAGCTGACGCTAGATAAGGCTTTCAGCGTGGCAGTATCGTACGAAGCAGCAGCAAGGGGAGCTGCGGAAATACAGCAAAAGCCACAGGAATACGGCACCCATGAAATGACACGGGGATTTGAAAAATGTTATCGCTGCGGCAGAACAACCCATGACCAGAAGGACTGCTCGTCCAAGGACAAAATATGCAGGCAATGCGGAAAGATGGGACACATTGCACGAGTTTGCAGGTCTGGAAAGAAGACTAACGACAACAAAAAGGCTACTAAGGAACAGTACAGGAAAGTACAAAAGATGACGGACAGTAGTTCCGAAGACCAGAAGAGCGATAGTGAATCCGGGAACAAGAGACTAAGCTGTCTCAAACTTCACAACGTAATCGCGAAAGAGGATCACCGAACCATTTGGGTCACCCTCACGATAGCAGGGTCCCAAGTCAAAATGGAATTGGATACAGGATCAGCCCTGACTGTCATGAATCGACGAGACTATGAGCGGCTATTCTCACACATACCCTTGAAAGAGACATCCATTGTCTTGAAGACGTATACGGGGCAGAAAGTATACCCCAGAGGGAAAATAAGGGTGCCTGTCGAATACAACGGCAAAGAAATACAGAAATTGTATCTGTACATACTGCAAGATGGTGGACCACCGTTATTGGGACGTGAATGGATCAGAAAGATAAGTTTAGACTGGCCCTCCATTCAGGCACTGACTGTGGCTGGTAAAAAGGATGACGACGTCACACCTGGACAATTGTCAAAAATCTTAGCTAACGCTAAAGAGGTATTTCAGCAAGAACTGGGAATTCTTAAAGGCACAACCGCCTCGATAAAAATAGAAGAGAATGCAATTCCCAAGTTTTTCAAAGCAAGACTGGTACCGTATGCAATTCGCCCAGCCGTCGAGGCAGAGCTGGAGAATCTGGAGAATGCAGGCATGTTATCTAAGGAAGACTGGAGCGAGTGGGTGACACCCATCGTTCCTGTCATGAAAAAAACATTAAACAATAAGTCTGAGGAGCCAAGGAAGGTTCGCATCCGTGGGGACGTCAAGGTGATGGTGAACCCAGTCCTTCACACAGTACAGTATCCTCTTCTGAGGATAGAAGATATTTTCGCCTCACTATCTGGAGGGAAGCGTTTTACAAAAATTGACCTAGCACAAGCATATTTGCAGATGGAGTTTGAAGAATCCTCTAGGAAGTATCTCACGATAAACACTCACAAAGGTCTTTACCAGTATAATCGACTGGTATTCGGAGTAGCATCAGCTCCGGCGATATGGCAAAGAGCGATGGAACAAGTCCTGCAAGGGATTCCGGGGGCTCAGTGTTACTTGGACGACATCCTAGTGACAGGTGAAGATGACAGTGAACACCTTGCCAACCTAGAGCAGGTGCTCACTAGACTAAGAGAACACGGGCTACGAGCCAATCGCCCCAAGTGCGAGTTTTTTAAGAAACAGATATCGTATTGTGGCCACGTGATTGATGAAGAGGGGCTACATAAGTCCCCTGACAAAATTGAAGCGGTAGTTAAGGCTCCAATACCTGAAAATGTGTCGCAACTGAGGTCATTCCTCGGATTGGTGAATTACTACCATAAGTTTTTGCTGAATTTGTCCACAATTCTGCACCCACTGAACGCCCTACTCCAAACTGGAGTAGCATGGAAATGGAGCGATGAATGTAAGCGGGCCTTTCAGAAGAGTAAAGACCTAATCACTTCAAGAGAAGTATTGGCTCACTACAACCCATCACTACCGATAAGATTGGCGTGTGATGCGTCTCCCTACGGCATTGGAGCGGTACTGTCACTTAAATTCCTTGATGGTTCAGAGAGGCCGATAGCTTTTGCGTCACGCTCGTTAACTTCAGCCGAGCGTAACTACGCCCAGATTGACCGAGAGGCCCTCAGCCTAGTGTGGGGGGTGAAGAAGTTCAATCACTACCTGCACGGTCAGAAATTTACTCTACTAACTGATCATCAACCTCTTGTCTCCATTTT
Source organism: Somniosus microcephalus (assembly GCF_052327205.1). Classification (NCBI taxonomy): domain Eukaryota; kingdom Metazoa; phylum Chordata; class Chondrichthyes; order Squaliformes; family Somniosidae; genus Somniosus; species Somniosus microcephalus. The sequence goes on from NC_140988.1 coordinate 176,706,780, forward strand.
CAACCCACAGAGGGCGTCCCGATAATGACAGCACAACAGCTGCAGAGGTGGTCCCTTTTCCTAGGGGCACACCAATATGACATCGAGTACAAAGGAACTAAACAGCATGGGAATGCTGATGGATTGTCGCGCCTACCGTTGCCGACGGTGGAAGAAGCACCTGCAGTGGATCCTGTGGAGATATTCCACTCGACCATAGTCGAATGTCTACCTGTGACGAATGCAAACATAGAAAAGGAAACACGAAATGACCCGACACTCTCCAGGGTCTAAGATTTAATGGTGAAGGGATGGCCAGCACATGGCGAACCACTGTTGCCAGCATTCTCGCCGAGAAGAGAACAGCTGTCAGTATGCTGAGGAACCTTGATGTGTGGATCCAGAGTAGTAATTCCACCCAAATTGAAGGATAGAGTGCTCAATGAGCTTCATGAGGGTCATCTGGGAGGGGTAAAAATGAAGAACTTAGCCAGAGCGTTTGTGTGGTGGCCGGGAATCGATAGAGAAATCAAAGAGATGAACAAGAGCTGTACAGGATGCCAGAAGGTCCAAAACGCCCCACCACAAGCCCCTCTACATCCATGGGAGTGGCCCTCATCTCCATGGCAAAGGGTGCACATTGATTTTGCTGGTCCATTTATGGACTCGATGTTTTTAATTGCGGTGGATGCACATTCAAAGTGGCCAGAGGTAATAAAAATGTCCTCAACCACCACAGAAAAAACTATCACAGTCTTACAAACCATATTCGCCAGAAATGGGCTGCCTGAACAGATTTGCTCTGACAATGGACCACAGTTTGTGTCTGAAGAGTTCCGGAGGTTCTTAAAGAACAATGGTGTTAAGCATTACACATCCGCCCCATATCATCCAGCCACCAATGGATTGGCTGAGAGGTTCGTTCAAACATTCAAGAAGGCTATCAAGGCAATGTGTAATGAAGACATACCCCTACAACACAAGGTGGATAACTTCTTGTTTGCCTACCGGAATGCGACACATGCGGTTACCAACCAAACTCCAGCCATGATGTTCTTCAATCGAAGACTACGATGCCGCTTGGATTTGGTTAAGCCAAACATCAGAAGAGATGTGGAGAACAGGCAGTTTCAGAATATGAATGAAAGGCCGACCAGGAGTTTTAAGATAGGTCAACCAGTTTTGGCCCGGGACTACTGCACAGAGAAATGGCAGCCAGGAACGATCTGCACACGGCAAGGACCTCTAATGTATACCGTGGACGTTGGAGAGAGCATTGTAAGACGCCATGCTGACCAGATTCTTGAGTCACTGGAAAACGTCAATTCCACACCACGATCCGATACACCTGGTGATGAAACCGAAGTACCAATTGCATCTACCTCAGAATCGGTGATATTGGAAGCAGACGAACCAAACAACGACGTTGATTCCGAATCAACTTTGCCAGAAGAACCTGATACCCTAAAGAGGCGTTATCCAGACAGAATCCGGAAGCCTCCTCAAAGACTGAACTTATAATTGCTTAACTTCAGCTAATGTATATTGTAATTGTAAATATGTTATTTAATTATTAATCGAATGTTATGTACTGTTTAGCTAAAAGGGGAGGAATTGTCATGTATGTACTTTGCAGAAGGAACTATATTCTGCAACCTCTGTATACTGCAGTACCAGTAGTGACCACCCCTGTATATAAGCCTGTGAAGTAACTTTGCATAGTAGTTCCAGTTTTGTCTCCACTCAGTAAACACCTGTTGTAACCAACTCCTGCAGTCCGTGTCTCAATTACACACGGACATAATACTCTGCTCTCCAGGAATTGTAGGTAGGCATCCCCTTGACTATTCAGGTAGCCTGCACGTCCAGGGAAAATGGATTAGTATTCCCTACCCCACTAGAATTAGGAATTGAAACCTATCATCTAGCCTATCAGGTAATGGATTTAAGTATTTTTAAACTATCTACCTTTATTACTGTGGATCCAGGTACAGAAAGTAGCCATTCATCCACCAATCACCGTGGCAGTAAGAAACTCACTTGGATACACACAAAGCCAATATGTTCTTGAGAAAAATATTGGTCATGTGTGTCTGCATGCTGTCATTTTAAAAGGAAAAGAAAGCCTAAGTCTGAATTAGGCTTAACTTGGACATTTGCAAACTAACCAAAAATGGTCAAATTTCAGTTTGAAATTTATTTCTGCTCTCCTTCCCAGTTGATCCAAATTGTTTTCCCTGGAAGGAAGTTATTTTTCTTTCCCTCTTCTTCTCTCCTCAATGGAGCTTAAAAAATGCACCTTGTTGGATTTTCAACTTGTCACCCAGACTGACGTTGTCGATCGGCTGCCCATTATAGAAATAGCTTGATTGTCATTGGAAAATCCCCACCCTATTGAGAATCAAGATGGACAGACTTTGTCCTACAACTCCATAGCTCAGTACATTTGGCACTAACACATTTAAATAAAATCAAAAGTGAATGAAACTTAACAGTCCTCTTCAATTTCTGTCTATGACATTGCTTTGTCAATTAAACTTGATACAATATTTAGATTTCATACTACACTGAACATGTCCCCAATTAGGTACAAAAGAAAACTAGAATGCATGGATTATCAGCTCATAGAGCCCCTACACTTTTGACATCATCCAAAACAACTATATTTCCCTAAAGCTTCTTTCTTCATGATTTTTGAAGTTTTAAATACAGTCCAGACACTGGAAACATACAGCTGAAGAGTATAATTGCTTCTGTGCACTATTTTTAGCACACTGGTTAACATGTTACATAGAATTACATCGAGTTTTACAGCACAGGAACAAACCATTCGGCCCAACCTGTCCCCGCTCCACATGAGCCTCCTCCCACCTTACTTCATCTAACCCCATCAACATACCCTTCTATTCCTTTCTCCCTCATGTCCTTATCTAGATTCCTTTTAAATGTTACCATCAAATTATTGCTTGCCCTATAGTCATTAGCCCATTTATTTCAAATGAGTTAAATACTGCTTTAAAACAATGCAAACTGGAATTTTATAGGATCAACTTAACCAGGACACTAAAAGTACAAAAAGGAAATCAACTCCCTAAATGGGAAATCATCCTAGACAAATAACTAAAAAAATTATGTTTATTCAAGTTTAGTGTAACTAATCAATTTTTTGTGATAATTATCTATGACTCATATTACAGATGGAATCAGAACTCCATCTATCTATCTATATATATAAAGCGGTCGATCTGTCTGTCCTTCTGTCTGTCCTCGGGTGTGCGTCTGTCCGGCTATGCGCTCGAAAGTTATACAGCGTACCTACGCGTGCATTACCTCCAAAGAAAGCTTACGCTTCCGGGACGCTGGTAAGCGTATTTACTTTTCGGTCGGACGAAAATTGTTCGCGCCTTATGCAAAAAACCTTCAAAATTAAACTCATTATCTGCTACTTAGCATTGATTGACTGACGTCAAGGTTCCACCTATCCTGTGCCGTCACGATTGACCAATCCTACAGTACGGTCCCCTGATGGTTGGCCAATCGGTGTGTGTGTGTGTGGGCGGGACTAATCGTTTTCATCTCGGGGATGTGGCAGCCATTGTTTCACTGCCATGACTTCAGCTTCCAGCTCAAACTACTTTGAAAGTTAGTATCTCTTTTAAAAATAACATAAGATTTACCAAAAACGTTTTATAAGTACTTTCACTTTCATCTTTCAAGGTATTAAAAGGTAGAAATGTTGCCCGCCAGCAGATTCACACAGGGAGAGAGAGAGACAGGGCCTGAAAGCCCTTTGATCATCCAGCTTTGAAAAAGTTAGTTTCTCTTTTAAAAATAACATAAGATTTACCAAAAACCTTTTATAAGTACTTTCACTTTCATCTTTCAAGGTATTAAAAGGTAGAAATGTTGCCCGCCACCAGATTCACAAAGGGACACAGACAGGGCCCCAAAGCCTGGGACTCCATTTAAACCGCCCGGCCCAAAACAGCCCTGGCAAAGCCGGGCTCCCCCCAGCTAGTTGTTACATATAACAGTTGGATTTTTATGTTAAGCATTGAGTACTTGAACAGCATCTAAATTAAGGCAGAGTGCATTGGATTTAGAGATCAATTTATTATTTTTACTGTATTTAAGTTTTCTATCATTTATTCTATTTAACTTACAAGTATTTATAAAAAGAGCAGGCGAGCCACATCTTGGAAGAGTTTTACAGGGTGAAATTACACTGTGCAATTGTAGCATAGGAGCAGGTCTTTGTTGAAATACCAGGCAAAGGAAATACATACAAGTGGGTTAATGCCACTGTCACACAGCACAATTTTACCACATTAAAATTTAATTTTACAAATAGTAACTTTAATTATCAACACAATTAAAATTCACGTACAATATTTGATTTTGAAAAGAATGTAAAAAGTCTTCTTCCTGTATTTTATGTTTAGTATTAAACCAGACCAATCAGTCTGTGAATTCTTAGTGGTATTAAATTAATCCGGAATCCATAGTTAATTAAACTGCATCTAACAGACCAGCACAATTATATTGAATGGCATATCTATTATGTTGCACAGCTTTGTGCCTTGACCTTTGAACTATCTTAGGATGAATGATTGATGACTTCAAATGAGTAGTTGGCGCATTTTCAACACTGCTAAATTAAGTACAATAAAATGGTAAAATCAATTCTTCATTTGCTACCCTGCACAAATCCTGCATAGGTCACCTAGCCAAGAAGGAACAGTCACAGTGACACCTTCCATTTCATATATTTTTTTTAGGTAGCATCACTATATTAAGACATGCCAGGAAGCCATATTTATTTATTTTTCTCCCATCATTGTCACCACCATATGCTTTATTAGTTGGAAGAAAATAAGAACATAAGAAATAGGAGCAGGAGCAGGCCATTCGGCCCCTCGAGCCTGCTCCGCCATTTATTGAGATCATGGCTGATCCGATTTTGGCCTCAACTCCACTTTCCTGCCCGCTCCCCATAACCCTTGACTCGCCGGTTGTTCAAAAATCTGTCTATCTCAGCCTTGAATATATTCAATGACTCAGCTTCCACAGAGCTATGGGGTAAAGAATTCCAAAGATTCACGACCCTCTGAGAGAAGAAATTCCTCCTCACCTCCATCTTAAATGTGCGACCCCTTATTCTGAAATTATGCCCCCTAGTTCTAGATTTCCCCACGAGGGGAAACATCCTCTCAACATCTACCCTGTCCAACCCCCTCAGAATCTTATATGTTTCAATAAGATCACCTCTCATTCTTTTAAACTCCAATGAGTATAGGCCCAACCTGCTCAACCTTTCCTTATAAGGCAACTCTTCCATCCCAGGAATCAACCTAGTGAACCTTCTCCGAACTGCCTCCAATGCAAGTATATCCCTCCTTAAATAAGGGGACCAAAACAGTACGCAGTACTCCAGGTTTGGTCTCACCAACGCCCTGTACAGTTGTAGCAAGACTTCCCTACTTTTATACTCCATCCCCCTAGAAATAAAGGCCAACATTCCATTTGCCTTCCTAATTACTTGCTGCACCTGCATGTTAATTTTTTGAGTTTCATGTATGAGGACACCCAAATCCCTCTGTACCGCCGCATTCTGTAGTCTCTCTCCATTTAAATAATTTAGGCCCAGAACTTCGGGTCTCCATGGGTGAGTACGCACGGGGTACTCACCCGTAGGCCCAATGGAAGTGCCGGTTTCCTGTATGCACTGCGCATGCGCAGGAAACTGGCACTTCCATTCCCCTGAAAGCAGGGGTTAAGAGATCGAACGCGTGCGCAGGAGAAGCTGCGCGTGCGCATCGAACTTACGTATTTTTTGCAGGTTTTCCCGGGAAGGTAAGTCTGCAGGAGTTACACTTTTAAAAAGCAGGCGTAAGGCCTGCTTTTTGCAAGGTAAGTGGTGAATTAATTAAAATTAAAACATTTTTTCTACAGGTTTATTATTTTTAAATACTTTAAAGAAAGGTAAGTTTATTTTTAGCCCCATTAGAAAATAAAATTATTTTTTTCAAAAATTTAAATTATTGTTTAAAGTAGTTATTTCATGTAATTTATAGTTTATTTAAAAAATGTGATTTAAAAAAAATGTATTTGAAGATTTACATAGAAACATAGAAGATAGGAGCAGGAGTAGGCCATTCGGCCCTTTGAGCCTGCTCCGCCATTCAAAGTGATCATGGCTGATCATCCAAACTCAGTACCCTGTCCCCGCCTTTTCCCCATATCCCTTGATCCCTTCAGCCTCAAGAAACATATCCAACTCTTTCTTGAATATATTTAATGAACTGGCCTCCACCGCCCTCTGTGGCAGAGAATTCCATAGGTTCACCACTCTCTGGGTGAAGAAATTCCTCCTCATTTCAGTCCTAAATGGCTTACCCCTTATCCTTAGACTGGGACCCCTGGTTCTGGACTCCCCGGTCTTCAGAAACATCCTTCCTGCATCTAGTCTGTCCAGACCTGACAGAATTTTATAGGTTTCGATGAGATCCCCTCTCAACCTTCTAAACTCCAGTGAGTATAAGCCCAATCGACACAATCTCTCCTCATACGTCATTCCTGCCATCCCAGGTATCAGCCTGGTGAATCTTCACTGCACTCCCTCCATGGCAATAACGTCCTTCCTCAGCACGGTGGCATAGTGGTTAGCACTGTTGCCTCACAGCGCCAGGGACCGGGGTTCAAATCTGGCCTCGGGTGACTGTCTGTGTGGAGTTTGCACATTCTCCCCGTGTTTGCGTGGGTTTCCTCCGGGTGCTCCGGTTTCCTCCCACAGTCCAAAGATGTGCGGGTTAGGTTGATTGGCCATGATAAAAAAATTGACCCTTAGTGTTAGGGGGGATTAAATACGTGGGGTTACGGGGTTACGGGTATAGAGCTTGGGTGGGATGGCTGTCGGTGTAGGGACCGGGTGCTAGGGTTTGGATGATCAGCCATGATCTCGTTGAATGGCGGAGCAGGCTCGAAGGGCCGAATGGCCTACACCTGCTCCTATCTTCTATGTTTCTATGGTGACCAAAACTGCACACAATACTCAAGCTGCGGTCTCACCAAGGCCCTGTACAACTGTAGCAAGACATCCTTGTTCCTGTACTCGAACCCTCTGGCTACAAAGGCCAACATACCATTTGCCTTCTTAACCGCCTGCTGCACCTGCATGCTTACCTTCAGCGACTGGTGCACAAGGACACCCAGGTCTCTTTGCACTTCCCCTTCTCCCAATCTATTGCCATTCAAATAATAATCTGCCTTCCTGTTTTTGCCACCAAAGTGGATAACCTCACATTTATCCACATTATAGTGCATTTGCCATGTTTCTGCCCAATCACCCAACCTGTCCAAATCGTACTGGAGTTTCCCGACATCCTCCTCGCAGCTTACCCTCCCGCCCAGCTTTGTGTCGTCTGCAAATTTGGAGAAATTACATCCAATTCCCTCGTCCAGATCATTAATATATATTGTGAACAGCTGGGGTCCTAGGACCGATCCTTGCGGAATCCCACTAGTCACTGCCTGCCACTCGGAAAACGACTCGTTTATTCCAACTCTTTGCTTTCTGTCTGCCAACCAGTTCTCTATCCAAGTCAATACCTTGCCCCCAATCCCATGTGCCTTAATTTTGCATGCTAATCTCTGGTGTGGGACCTTATCGAAAGCCTTCTGAAAGTCCAAATACACCACATCCACTGGTTCTCCCTTATCTATTTTACCAGTTACATCCTCAAAAAATTCCAGTAGATTAGTCAAGCACGATTTACCTTTTGTAAATCCATGTTGACTTTGTCCGATCCTGTCACTGCTTTCCAAGTGCTCTGCTATTACATCATTTATAATAGACTCTAGCATTTTCCCCACTACCGATGTCAGGCTTACCGGTCTATAATTCCCCGCTTTTTCTCTACCACCTTTTTTGAATAGTGGGGTAACATTAGCTACCCTCCAATCCATGGGTACCGTTCCAGAGTCTATCGAGTTCTGGAAGATGATCAGTAGTGCATCTACTATCTCTAGGGCCACTTCCTTAAGTACCCTGGGATGTAGACCATCAGGCCCTGGGGATTTATCAGCCTTCAGTCCCATCAATTTTCCTAACACCATTTTCCTACAAATACTGATTTCTTTCAGTTCCTCGCTTTCATCAGACCCTATGTTCCCCGGCATCTCTGGGAGGTTATTTGTGTCCTCCTTTGTGAAGACAGAGCCAAAGTATGCATTTAGTTGGCCTGCCATTTCCTTGTTTCCCATTATAAATTCCCCCGATTCTGACTGTAAGGGACCTACGCTTGACTTCACTAATCTTTTTCTCTTCACATATCTATAAAAGCTTTTACAGTCAGTTTTTATGTTCCCTGTTAGCTTACTCTCATATTCTATTTTCCCTTTCTTAATTAATCCCCTTGTCCTCCTTTGTTGACTCCTAAACTGCTCCCAATCCTCAGGATTATTGCTTTTTCTAGCCAATTTATATGTCCTCTCCTTGGATCTTATGCTATCCCTAATTTCCCTTGTTAGCCACGGTTGAGTCACCTTTTTTGTTTTATTTTTATGCCAAACTGGGATGAACAAATTCTGTAGCTCATCCATGCAGTCTTTGAATGTTTGCCATTGCCTATCCACCGTCAACCCTTTGAGCGCCATTCCGCACTCAATCCTACCCAACTCGCTCCTCAGACCATCGTAGTTTCCTTTATTTAAATTGAGGACCCTTGTCTCTGAGTCAACTACTTCATTCTCCATCTTAATGAAGAATTCGATCATATTATGATCGCTCCGACCCAAGGGGCCTCGTACAACAAGATTGCTAATTAATCCTTTCTCGTTGCATAATACCCAGTCTAAGATGGCCTGATCTCTGGTTGGTTCCTCGACATATTGGTCCAGGAAACCATCCCGTAAACACTCCAGGAATTCCTCCTCCACAGTATTGTTACTAATTTGGTTGGCCCAATCTATATGTAGGTTAAAGTCACCCATGATGACTGCTGTGCCCTTATTGCACGCTTCTTTAATTTCCCTTTTAATGCCATCCCCAACCTCCACCTTACTGTTTGGAGGTGTATATACCACTCCCACTAATGTTTTTTTCCCCTTAGTATTTCTCAATTCTACCCATACAGATTCCACATCATCAGAGCTAATATCCTTCATTACAATTGTATTAATCCCTTCTTTAACCAGTAATGCTACCCCACCTCCCTTTCCTTTTTGCCTATCTTTCCTGAATATCGAATACCCCTGGATGTTGAGTTCCCAGTCTTGGCCATCCTTGAGCCACGTTTCTGTAATCCCAACCAAATCGTATTCGTTTACCTCTATTTGCGCAGCCAATTCATCCACCTTATTACAAATGCTCCTCGCATTAAGACACAAAGCCTTCAGGCTTGTTTTTTTAACACTCTTAGACCTATTAGGATTATTATTTACTGTGGCCACGTTTGATTTAAACCGTTGATTTCTCTGACTGCCACTTTTGTTTTTCTCCTTCCTATCTTTTGCTTTTATCCCTGTTTTCCTTTCCTCTGTCTCCCTGCTCAGGTTCCCAACCCCCTGCCATTTTAGTTTACACTCCCCCGAACAGTGCTAGCAAACCTCCCCGCAAGGATATTTATCCCACTCTGGTTCAGGTGCAACCCGTCCAACTTGTACAAGTCCCACCTTTCCCAGAAGCAGGCCCAGTGATCCAGGAAATTAAAGCCCTCCCTCCTGCACCAACTCTTTAGCCACGCATTCATCTGCTCTATCCTCCTATTCCTATACTCACTAGCACGTGGCACCCGGAGTAATCCAGAGATTACAACCTTTGAGGTCCTGCTCTTTAATCTGCTACCTAGCTCCCTAAATTCTTGTTGCAGGACCTCATCCCTCTTCCTACCTATGTCGTTGGTCCCAATGTGAACCATGACCTCTGCCTGTTCCCCCTCCCCCTTCAGAATGCCTTGCAGCCGTTCAGTGACATCCTTGACCCTGGCACCAGGGAGGCAACAAACCATCCTGGAATCACGTCTACGGCCACAGAACCATCTATCTGTTCCCCTTACGATAGAATCCCCTACCACTATTGCTCTCCCACTCTTATTCCTCCCTTCCTGAGCAGCAGCCACACCCCCAGCACCAGGAAGTTGGCCACTGCTGCCTTCCTCTGGTGAGTCATCCCCCTCAACAGTATCCAAATTGGTATACCTGTTTGAAAGAGGGATGGCCACAGGGGTCTCCTGCACTACCTGCCTGCTTCTACTGCTCCGCCTGGTGGTCACCCATTTCCCTCCTGCCTGTGCAGCCCTACCCTGCGGAGTGACCAACTCATCAAACGTGTAATCCACGACCCTCTCAGCATCGTGGATGCTCCACAACCCATCCATCCGCAGCTCCAGCGCCTCAATACGGCCCGTTAGTAGCTGCAGCTGGATGCATTTCTGGCACACGTGGTCATCAGGGACACTGGCAGCTTCCCTGAATTCCCACATAGAGCAAGAGGAGCATAACACGGGGCTGGGCTCTCCTGGCATGACTTACCCCATTAATTAATTTAAATTAATTCAATACCACCAGTTAAAGATATACTCTAGGGTGCTTATTTACCAACTGTCCTCACTACACCACAGAGACCCAAGAAAATATAAACTGCAGAATTTAAGCTTGTAATAAAAGAGATACTCACCAACCAATCACTTACCTGCTTCCTGGTGACGTCACACTTGGATTACTTTTTACCTCTCTCCTCTGCTGTTGAATTGGTACGCCTCACCTCGCAACTGCCGCCGCTTTTAAGCTCTGCCGCTGGTCACTGCCCCCTCACAGGTCTAATGCTCTGATCGGGCCTCACCTCGCAACTGCCGCCGGTTTGAAATTTAGTGATGTTTTGGGGCTCGTAATATTTATAAGTTTGACAGCACTTCCTGTCAAACTTATGAATGAAGCATTCCCTGCTCTGATTGGCTCCTCATGGCCCACGTGATCCCAGGGGACGCATTGAACTAACTGCGCCCTGGGATACGCAAGCACTGTGTGCCGGCAGTTGGAGCAGACCCAGGATCGGAGTTCCACGGGGGCCCACAGCTCAACGGCCAGCGCGCTAAATAAGTGCAGGTCGGGGGCTTACACCCGCGGGAAGCCCCCGACCCGAATTTCTGGGCCATTAATATTTTTCTTTTCTTTTTCTTTTATAGCTTATTATAGAATGCCCTTTTGACACTTCTGCCTGAGGATTTTATTTTCAAAATATTTTGCTGGATTTCAAGTTCTCTATACATACTGGGCCCAGTGCCTCCCTCTCGGGCATAATTGAGTCCCATACAAAATCTATGCAAACTTCCATAACAGGGTCAGAAAAAAGACTCTATCAGCTGTCATCTTTCATCATAGAAGTGTTGGTTGCAATGAAAGAGCCATCAAAAGGATCAGGACAAAAAAACATTATTTACAGAACAAGATCCATCCTCTAGTGCAGCTTTGAATCTGGCCTGGGAAGAGGAAAAACCCAAATAAAGCAGAACATCAAAGCATCCAAAAATCTGTTGTCCATTTACAGAGTACTGGGATAACAGTAAATTTGATTACACCATAGGTTACTTTAAAAACTTGATCCTAGCAAAGCAATATTTTCTCATTCCACTTGTATTATTGTGGCAGGCCTATTCTGAGATCCAACTTTCAACATCAGGGTCCACATAGAGCTAAGATTTGTCTGATCTGATCCAGACTAAGCCAAGGGTTGCCAGATTATAAGATTTTTAAAGGAGTAAAACTCTGAAAGCACAGTTAAGCCAAGTTGTTAGCTGCAAGAATTGGCCCTTTCAATCTACAGAATGTGAGTGTTACTGTTTGTTGTGGTTAATCAAGTGTCTGACACCTGTGGAAACCCAACATCATGTTTACCAGTCTCCGAACTAAGGGGGAAATTTTGCCAGCCCTGGGGAGGCGGGTAAGGAGGCGGGACTGTCAGGAAAATGGCAGAATCTGGGGGCGGGTACACATCCTGCCCCCAACCCGCTTCCGTGCCATCTTCCCAGGGGGCGGGTACCTGACCCACACTGGGAGCCGCCTCCCCGAGGCGGGAAGGGGATTAGTGTCAATTAACTGCCTGTTAACAGGTAGGTAATGTAAAGTCTGTGGGTTGTTTAGTTAATTAATACACAGACTCCAAGAGTAACTTAAAACAGGACTTTACTATTCGAAGGTCAGGGCGAATCTGCCCAATAACTCCTGGCACAACACTTATACACTGGTGTGGTCACCGTCGGTATTACCGTATACAGAAGCCAAACAAAGTAGTGCCACACCTAAAATAGCTCTCTTAAAGGTGAACGGTTACATACAATAGTTCTCTTAAAGGTAGACGGGTACATACACTATAATCCTCCCTTTTTAGCTTACAACATACTTATTCCCCATTAAACATAACATATAATCAACTTCATGTAAAACAATTCACAGATATAGTCTCTGCGGGAAACAGTTCACAGATTCAGTCTCTGGTCTTGACTCGGTCCGAACAACATCTCTGTGGTGTAGCCGGTTCACATTTCTAGCGTGACTCATCCAATAGTCTTTCCCTTGGCTTAACAGCTTGAACTTCCGTCCTGCTGAACCAGCAGTGCTGACTTTTACAAACAGCTGGACTGCCTTGGTAATTTTTCCTACTTTCCAACTGATTTGGCCCCCTTCGTAGGGCCCACGTGCATGATCTGATAGAAGTGATAATGATTTAGATGGTTATCGTCTTCTGCTTCGTCTTTTTCTTTTCTGCTTCTTGGAGACTCTCGGGGCTCCCTTATCCGCTGCCAGCTGTAGCGCCACCATCTCCCTATGTTCCTTAGACTTTAAGTGCTTCATCCTGATTTCTGCACTTTGGGAGTTTTCATCACAAGCTGGGCAGACCAAGTCATCGTAATATTCCGTGTCACTCAACAGGTCATGGTAATATTCGGTGTCATCCTGAGCTAGTCTAGCGAGAGGGCTTGCTACTTCTTCCGTACCCAACTGGACGTTAGCCGACTGTTGTTCCCTCCCTAGACATCTTTCCTGAAGAGACTTCTTCATGCGTTCATATTCATCCCGCTCTTCCTGGGTTTCCTGCAAATCCTTCACTAATGACCTCGTTTGTGATTTCAATACTTCCCCTTCCCTCGGGGATTGATTGATCAGGCTATTCAATCCTTCTACTGGAGCAGCTGTTTCAACATTCTGCTGTTCACATTGACGTGATTCAGCGTACTTTTGGCATCCCTGTAAAATCTGTGTTGCAACCTCAGCTATTTCCATAACTTTTGAGAGCTCCGAACTCCTTCCCTTTGAAGATTGAAGCTCGTGTTCAGATTGTTCCCATTGTAGAGTCTTGTCCTTCAGCATATGAAGGAGTTGGCTGACCGTTAACTCTTCCACGGGAACACTGTGGGTCAGAGTCTTCTCCATTTCATCCACCTTTTCCTCCAATGCTTTCACCTTCTTTTCCTCTTGTACTTTGGCTTCCAGCGCTCAGAGAAGTTGCGCCTTGATGCTCTCTAGCTCATGTTCAGAGGCCATTCTTACAGTCTCTGTGTTTCTTACAGTTCCCTTTTCTTCCACTGAACGGATTCCCAGTTGAATCTGTTCTTCAAGTTGTTGAATCTCGGTCATTGCCGCCCCATATTTGTCTTGGGTTTCCTTTAATATTTTTATGAGTTCTTGTACATCTTGTCTTTCATGTTCTGCCATGTCTTTCACCTCTAATTTCTCATCTATGGATGGAACTTCTACCGATGAGTCTGTCTTGGCCTTGAGCTCATCAGGAATTTCCTGCAGCCTTTGGACTTCTTGCTCATGTTCAACCTTCAGTTGCTCATATGCTTCCACTGAAACTAGCTTTTCAGAGGTTGCCGAGTTAACCCCTTCCAGAATTGTAGCCTGGGCCTGTTCATACTGTTCTTTCAACTTCTCACACTCTGCTTGTAAGGAGTCGTAGAGAAGAACTGGAATAAAATCCTGGCTTCCTGAAGATTCCTCTTCATTTGCTTCTTCCTGCAAATATTCTAACTCCTGAACAGCATAAGGGAGATGTGATCGGTAATTGGCCACGATGGCTCTGTGGTCGCTCTCTGCTTGAGCTAGCTGCTTCTGTTGTTTTTCCAGATTCTCCCATTCGGTGTCATAGAACTTTTTCATTGTTTTCATCTCTTGTACGAGACGGTAACTCAATTGTTCTAATTGTTGTCGTAATTTGAAATAAGTTTGAGTCCGAGCTCGGTGTTCTTCCGTCATGGATATGTCCGTAACTTGAACAGGCTCAGAATTTTCTGTCAAACTAGGTTGTCGTTGTTCGGTGGAGTTCTGCTCTGAAACTTTGTTCTTCTCTGGAGCATAAGCCTTTATGCATGCCTTCGTTTTTCCAACCTTCGTCGGCAAGTCCATTTCAGCCTTGTCTTTCATATTTGGGTTGGTCTTATCGTCATCCGTTTCAGAATCTGAGCTGATTGTCTGCACCGAGTCCTCACTCGTTATGGCTTTTAGATAGTGCCATTCCATGTCTATTTTCTTGATCCACTCCCATCCTAGAAGTGGTGGTCCTCCCTCATGTAGTACGTATAAGTTCATTCTTGGGTGTTCTTTACCCCTATCTCTCACTTTGACTCTTATCTTTCCCATGGGGTATACTTTATGCCCCGTGTATGTCTGCAATACGAACTTGGTATCTCTTAAGGGTATATGTGAGAATAGCCGGTGGTAATCCCTTCGATTTATGACTGATAGAGCTGGTCCAGTGTCCAACTCCATTTTCACTTGGATTCCAGCTATTTTTAGCATGACCCAGATAGTTTGTAGGTCAGCTTCCTTACTCACATTGTGAATTCTCAGACTACCCAGCTCCTGGCCGTTTGGGTCTGAGTCTGAATTCTGTTCGTCTGAACTCTTCTCAGCCACCTTGTGTACCTTGTTGTACTTTTCCTGTGATGGCTTCCTTTGGTTGTTGGTCCTTTGGTTGTTGGTCTTCTTCCCTGACCGGCATACCTTAGCTATGTGACCCAGTTTGCCACATTTCCTACATCCTGGTTCTTAAACCAGCATTGGTTCTGGTCGTGTGTTGTCTTCCCACAACGATAGCATTTTGTTGTTGTCGAGGTAATTTGATCCACACTTAGTGCTGCTGTCTTTAGCTGCATTTCCGCAGTTCCCTTCGCTGCGGCTTCGTGCGATGCTGCAATAAGGACAGCCCTGTCAAGTGTAAGGTCGTTCTCTTCGAGTAGTCGCTTTTGCATTCCTTCCTTTGCCAACCCGCACACGAACTTGTCTCGCAATGCCTCTGTCAGATTCCCTCCAAACTGGCAGTATTTCGCTAGTCTACGCAGTTCGACCAAGTATTCTGCGTTGCTTTCGTCTTTCCGTTGCGTTCTCGCATAGAATTTGTATCGTTCCGCCAACATCAACGGTGTGGGGTTCAAGTGCTCCTTCAGAACAGCCACAATATCATCGAAAGTCTGATCCGCCGGTTTAGCTGGTGATAGTAGATGCTTCAAGAGCCCGTATGTCTTCGCGCCCATCGAGTTTAGCAAGGTTATAGCTTTGTCATCTTCTTCTATTTTATTGGCCTCACAATAGATCTCGATGTGTTCCACGTACGTGGCCCAGTCTTCTACCTCGGCATTAAAATCATTGATGTTACCACGCTTAGGCATCTTCCTCTCTTTCTGATAACACCCCGAATTATTTCTTTAACTTATTTTTTTTTTTTTTTCTAAGATGGCGGTTTTCCCGCGAAAATGGCGGTTTCCCGCGCTTATCTTCTCTCCCCGCCCACTTCAATGGCGGTTTCCCGCTTCTGTCTTCTTCCCCGCCTAATGGCGGCTTCCCGCGTTTCTTCCCTAGCGGGAGGGGTACACTTTCCCCCACAGGCGACGGCCGCTGGCTTTCAGGTTCACAGCCTGCGCGTCGGCTTCAGGGCTTTCCCTTTTCTCGGCAGGGCAACCGGCGCTGGGTACACCCCGTTGACGGCGAACAGGTTCAGCCGCTGGGCAGGCTCTTGCTCAGTTCCCCTTGCTCGGGCTCGGTCTCTCTCCCGCTCTCTCGGCTCTACTGGCGCTGGGTACACCCCGTTGACGGAGAACAGTTTCAGCCGCTGGACTGGCTCTCGCGCAGTCTCCCTTGGTCAGCTCTGCCTCTCCCGCTCGCTCGGCTCTACCGGCGCTGGGTACACCCCGTTGACGGAGAACAGTTTCAGCCGCTGGACTGGCTCTCGCGCAGTCTCCCTTGGTCGGCTCTGCCTCTCCCGCTCGCTCGGCTCCCAAACGCCTCTCCCAGCCGTCTCGCAGTCCGGTGCTTCCCTCCCCAGCTGCGGCTGAGTTTATCTCTTCCCGCGCCTACGCTCCCAGTCGCAGCGCTTCGTGGCTTCGGTCGCTGCCCGGCTTTTTTCGCCGGTCGCGGTCTAGCTGTCTCACGACGCCGTTGTGTCCCCAGCCTGTCTGTACCGCGGCTTCCTTGCTCCACGCTGCCCCAGTCTCAGCGCCTCTGGGCCCGACTTCTGTCCGGCTCCTTTCCCCCTCGACCGTGGTCGAGTGCACCGCCCTTATCCTCCGGTTATTCTTTTTACTTTTCCCTTACTCACAGTCACCGTGGCCGCCTTGCTTCTCGTGCTGATCGGCTCACTCCTCACCGTGGCAGAAGGGACAGTCAGTGCCTGTTGCTGATGGAAGTCTTTGTCTCTGAATTCTTCCTCCTTTCCAGCTCTGCAGACTCGAGTTTTCTCCCAGCAGAATGACGAGGGCGGTTGCCTCTTCTCGACGCTCGTTAACTGCTTCGGAAGTATTGTTGCCGCAGGGTACGATCGGACTCGTCGCCACTGTAAAGTCTGTGGGTTGTTTAGTTAATTAATACACAGACTCCAAGAGTAACTTAAAACAGGGCTTTACTATTCGAAGGTCAGGGCGAATCTGCCCAATAACTCCTGGCACAACACTTATATACTGGTGTGGTCATCGTCGGTATTACCGTATACAGAAGCCAAACAAAGTAGTGCCACACCTAAAATAGTTCTCTTAAAGGTGAACGGTTACATACAATAGTTCTCTTAAAGGTAGACGGGTACATACACTACAGGTAACAGGCAGTTTTTTTTGAGAATCCCTATTTTCAGCCCTGAAGTGTGGGCTTCCCGATGGCTCCGAGGCGGGCCGTCGGTCTGCGGGGGTCGGAGGGGCCGAGATGTCCGGTGTGCAGGTAAGTGATGAGTGCAAGTGTGGAGAGGTAAGTTTGTGAGGTGTGTGTAAAGTGTTTTAATAAGTTTTGCTTATCTTTACTTCTTCCTGCTGCCTTCCTTCCTTCAGTTCTCGGGAGTCCCTCAGCTCACCGGCACAGAAAGCAGAATGGCCGCTGAACTGTCAAAAGCTGCAGCCTCTGTTTTCTGCTCAGGAGAGCTCTCTAACTGAGTCTGAGTGGAAGGGCTCAACTTAGAGGACAGATTGTCAGTGATTGACAGCTTCACCGAGCCGTCAAACGTTGACATTTCACCTGTCAAAAGCTCTTGACAGATGAAACATCACTCGCGGGCTTAACAAGGTCAATCAAGGGAAAATAGCGTGGGTTGGCCATAAGTCGATGGAGGCGGGACTACAACCCGACAATTTGAAGTCCCGCCTCCAAAAGCTCCCCATTGAGAAAATCCAGCCCTAAGCTGCTGAGAAATCGAAAGTGATGGAAGTTATATTTGTCCTACATTACAACAGTGACTACACTTCAGAAAGTACTTAATTGGCTGTAAAGCGCTTTGGGACATCCGTTGGTCGTGAAAAGCGCTATATAAATGCAAGTCTTTTTTTCTTTTAATATAGAGTGTACATCATTTTTCCATAAGGATACATCCCGTTTATCTAAGTCCAGAGAGGTTAGGCATAGGTTGACAGAGCCAAAGGGTTCGATTTTGCCAGGCCCGAGGAGGCGGGATTGCAGGCGTTTGAGGTGATAAAATTGCAAAAAATGGTGGGCGGCTCTGATCCTGCCTCCAACCTGCCTCAGAGCAATTTTCCCAGAATTGGGGTTTCAGACCCCGTTTCCATCCCGCCTCCAAGAGGCGGGATAGGTACTTAAGGCCCTTAACAACCAGTTAATTGCCTCTATAATCCCATTTTGAGAGGCCTTTCTAATTTTAACACATTTCCCCCATCCTACACGCCTCCTCTGGAACACGCCAGGTAATCCTGGCGGCCTCACAAGTGGATTGCTTACTGACAGCTGCAGCTCCACAATTAAAAAGGAGTTTTCAAGAATCAGCATTTGCAGGTGGCAGAACTTTGTTGTCTCAGGTCTGGGGGAAATTTTAGCAGGCATACTCATAGTTGTGGAAGTTTGGAGTCTGACACCCATCTCCAGTGTGACCTCCTGGGAAACCCCTCTCCCCACCTTGACTGAGCACTTCCTCAACTGAGGTATATACCAGAAGAATGGGAACTATTTATTTCCTTTCCTCCTGGACATCAGATTAGGACGAAGACCAGCCGTGGCAGCAGCAGAACCCTGACCAACAGCAGCACCAACAGCAGGAGCAACAACAGGAGCGCCAAGCTGCTGCTCACCCAACTGAAGCTGCACAGGCCAGTAGGTGTCAGCGCAAGCACGTTGCTGCAGGAGATAGCCCCAAGGCAGGGTTTACAGACAGAAGATCAGCTACCTCAACATGACTGAGCAGCAGTGCCAAAGGAGGCTCAGACTTTTGCGAGAGGTAGTGTGTGACATCTACGCAATGCTGCAGCAAGACCTGGAGCCCAGAGGAGCAGGTGGGCACTCCTTACAATTGGCCGTCAAAGTCACCACCACACTCAACTTTTTTGCTTCAGGCTCAATCCAGGGATCAGCAGCAGACATCAGTGGCATCTCCCAGGTGGCCGCACACACTTGTATCATGCAGGTAACCGATGCCCTCTTTGCCATCGCGCACAATTACATCAACTTCTCCAAGAATCAAGCAAGTGTAAACGCGCATGCGGTTGGATTCGCTAATCTGGCAGGCTTTGCAAGGGTGCAGGGCATCGCTGACTGCACACATGTGGCCCTTAAGGCACGCCATCACAAGCCAGGTATTTTTGTCAACCGCAAGGACCTCCACTCCCTCAACGTGCAGCTGTTGTGTGACCACAAGAAGGAAATTTTGCATGTTTCCGCCAAGTACCCTGGCAGTTGCCATGACTCCTTCATCCTGCGTCAGTCTAGTATGCCTCCGCTCTTCAGTCTGCCAGACCAACTTTTTGGATGGCTACTTGGAGACGAGGGCTATCCCCTGAAGACGTGGCTAATGACACTGTTGAGGAGCCCATCCAACGAAACTGAGGAGCGCTACAACTCCAGCCACATTTCCACCAGATCCATAATCGAGCAAACCATCGGCTTGCTGAAGATGCGCTTCAGATGCCTTGATAGATCAGGTGGAGCCCTGCAGTACTCAGCAGCCAGGGCCTCCAGAAACATCGTGGTCTGCTGTGCACTTCACAAAATGGCACAGCATCATGGCTTGCAGATGCCTGAGGAACAAGTGGCTCATCGTATAGCCTCCTCAGATGAGGAGGAGGAGGAGGAGGAAGAGCAGGAGGAGAGTGACAATGAACAGCTTGCGGAGGCGCATCAACCAGCGGCAGCAGCACACGAGCACATTGCTGCCTGGGATATAAGGGACGTAGTCATCTTGGCCAGATTTGCTAAGCCTGGCCAATCAAACATTTTTGCCTCGCACCTTCTTACCAGAACATCAACAATGGCCAAGAACCTGTGGATACCTATCACTCTGACCAGCAAACTAACAATTGCAAGCCGCCCAAGCCCTCAATGTGAAACTCCCATTTGTGGCATGAAACAGGCTACAGCTTCAACAGTTTGCCATCAGAATTTTTTATCACAACAATCAACGGATGGCGTTTAAAAAATAAACACAACATAACACCCAAGTGACTACCCTTGTGACTACTTGTGCTTTATCTTCCTCTTACGTGTGCTCCTACGTGGTGCTTCTCCTGTGGCTTCAGCAGAAGTGGGGGCCCCTTGTTCACTTTCTTGCTGCTCCTACCTTGACAACTTTGGCGGGCATCCTCTGGGGTTGCGAACCTGTGAGGGCTCGACCACAGTCTGCTGCACCTGCGGCTATGCAGGGGCTGAGATACCGATCTCAGTTGGGAGAGGACTCTGGTGGGGCTCTGACCGAGGGCTCTGCAGTGGCATGGTCATGTGAGTGCTTGGAGAGGAGCCCCCACTTCCTGGTTCTCTGCCACCAACATCTCTCTCATGGGTCAACCCCACTTCAGAGCTAGCAAGTGGCTTGAGAGCACCTTGCTGCACTTCAGGGGGGCCATGAGAACCTGTTTCTGCACTGGAAGTCCTACTCCAGAGGACTTCCATGAAGGTCTGGTTTCTCTGCTCAATAGCTGACCATCGCTCCTCAAGAGATGTCATTCTATTCTGAACAATGACCATGTTTTCAAGACCCTGGCGACTAAGCTCCTCCATGGCCGTAGCCATCCTCTCCTCTACCATAGTCATTCTCTCCTCTACGGTAGCCAGCCTTACCACGGAGGTCGCCATCCTTTCCACGGAGGTTGCCATCCTTTCCATGGTGATGCATTCATGTGCCAACGCCTCCACAAATCCCTGCTCATGTTCACGATGGACTCCTCCATTCGCTCCACACTCGCAGTGACCCTGGAGATAAAACCTGCCAGAGACTCCTGCACCTGTTGCTGGAGTTCCAGCACCGCTCTCCTTCTGGATGGACCCGGAGGCACAGGGTCGACATGCAGCAGAGCCGAGCTGGGAGAGTCCTGCGCCCTCTGACGAGGACTGTCCACTGCTGTCCCTGTGTCTCCACCATTTGCTGATGCTGACTTGTGAGCTGTGATACACCAGGTTACAACACAACTCTATGTCCCAAAGGTCCCACCGAGGTGTGAGTGTCTGCGCTGGTGCTAGGTGCGCCGAATTCTGCTGACGCTGTGCCTCAAGAGGTTGCAGCTTCCTCTGAGGAGTCTTCAGGCTCAGGCTGTTCCTCCTGGACAGTAGGGAGGGGGGCTGTCAATGGTCCTGTGGGGGAGTAAAGGAAAGCGTTAGACATGTGAGATAAACATTGTATGCACATTGAATTGTGCAGATGATCATAAGTCAATTTGTTAGTGCATCAGAATCAATATCAGTCACTCATGGAATATCAATGAGAGAGATGAAAAACTACGCTGTCACCAGCTTGCTCTGATGCACCCGTCTGTCCATCCCCCGCTTGCGCATCCTCCTCCACTCCCACAATCTCCAGAGCCGCCGCCTCCGCAGTGGTGAGCTGGGATACTGAGGGTGGCCCTCCACCTGTCCTCACCCTCTCCCTCTTATTGTGGGCCCTCTTTTCCTGCAATGAGGGACACAAGTGGAGTTTGAGTGAGAATGAAGGAGTGAGTGCAGAGAATCCATAGTATCGATGCTCAGAAGGACACAAAGATGGAGTGAGGTGCCAAGACCAAGGGCCCTCCCTGTGTGTTGTAAGTTGTTGTCATAGCATCACAGTGATAGGGAGTGTGAGGGCTGCATAGTCGAATAGTAAAGTGAATGTGAACATACAGAGCGAGGGAATGGGTAAGGGTGCAGGGATGTAAGGGTGAAGTGGGATGTGGAGGAGGAGGTTGACAAAGCAGAGTGCTGGTGATGAGAGGCGATGGGGATCAGACTGAGGGTCACAGGGATGGAATACTCACTTTTCCTGTGCGGAGAAAGTCACAAAACCTCTTTCTGCACTGCAGCCAGGTTCTGCTGCACATTGAAATCGCATTCACCTCCTGTGCCACTTACAGCCACACAGCTTTAGTCTGTTGTGGAGGCTTTTTCCTCCCTGAGGAAGGAAAGAGTACTTCCTTGTCTGCTCTTGCTCCTTCCACCAGAGCTTGGCGGCCTAATCGAATTTGGGTGCACACTTTGGTCTGGTGCTGGACATAGTAGCAGTAGGAATCCCTCAGAAGTATGATGAGTAAGTTGAAAGTCTGAAAAAGAACCAAAGCTGCTTGCAGGCCTTAAATCCAGCTGCATAGATGACATCATCGGAGGCGAGTTTCAGTATCAAAAAACTAATTGGACCAGGGGTTCCCACACACTGGAAATCAAGTACCCAATTAGGGGAAAATATCACTTTTGTCCTGCCTCACATCGAAGGAGGGTTCCTGACACGCCGACCACCTGGCACGCCCCCAGCCCACCCCCACGACAAAATCCAGCCCAAGGTTTAGGGACTTCCAGATGTGTCCAGCAATACTCCATGGGGGAGAAATTTGGTTGGTTAGCGCCTTCCGTTAGCGCCTCCGGGGGGCGATAACGGGGCGCTAACAACTTACCGCCTGGGTGTGGATTGTTACCGCCGCCTGCAAATTTCACCTGGCGGTTTGCAGCAGTGCTAACCCCGAGTGCCACGATCTCCTGTGCCCGGAGATCGTGACATCATCGCCGTGCACAGTGCCTGGGTAGCGCCCGGTCCTGAACTTCAGTTCCGCCTCCTACAGCATCGCCGGGCGAAAACACCGACAGCTGCAGGAGGCATTCATCGGGAGGCCGGGCGCTTTGGGTGCGATACTTAAACGCGAGGTGGCCGAGGTAAGTAAAGTACATTCTGGAATGCTCTTTCTTTTTTTTTTCCTTTGCCTTCACCAGCGATCGATCAGCCTGGCACTCTGCTGCAGTGCACCGGGCTGATTGGGCTGGATCACGGCTGCCATCGGGGACCAGGTAAGTTTTCCCCTTGCAGAACCTGCAGTGATGGCCCTTCCCTTTAAGGGAGGGAAGGAGCCTTCCAACACGGCAGTGCTGCACACCTACCGCCCCGCCTGCTGCCTGTTGCGCTCCAAGAAAGAAATGGAGCGTTTGATGCTCCACTTTCTTCCTGAAGCGCTAAAACTCAATTTTTTAAAAGCTGGGAATCATTAGCGCCTGGCGCTAAGTTTCCAGCTTGCAAAAGTTATCACCCCTGTGGTGTATGTAACCGTTCCACCTTTAAGAGAACTACTTTAAGGGTTGCACTACTTTATCTTGGCTGCTGTATACTGTAATACCGGTGGTGACCACACCGGTATATAAGTGCTGTGTAATGATTTATTGGGCAGTTCAGCCTGACCTTCGACTAGTAAAGACCTGTTGAATTTATTCTTGTGGTCTGTGTGCAGTGATTCTTATTAACAATAACTAGAACACACAGACTTAACAGTGGCGACGATGGCGATCTTACCCTGCGGCAGAGATATATCCAAGGCAGTTTAACGGGCATCGAGAAGAGGCATCCGCCCTCATCATCCTGCTGAGAAAAGACTCGGGTCTGAAGAGCAAGGACGAATCCTGACACGAAGCCTTCCATCAGCAACAGGCAGTGATCATCCCTTCTACCACAGTGGTGGGTAAGCCGATTAGCGACGAGCAGCAAGTCGGCCACGTTGGCTGTGAAGTAGGGGAGGGAAAAACGGAGGATATAAGGGCGGAGAACTCGACCACGGCCGGGGAAAAGAGCCAGACAGAAGTCGGGGCCAGAGGCGCTGAGACTGGGGCAGCGTAAGGCACGGGAGCCGCGGTGAATGCAAACGCAGCCGGTGTAAAAGACCGGGCTGCAAGCGGGCTGGGAGACGCAACAGCGTCGAGAGAGAGTTCGACCGCGACTGGGGAAAAAGGCCGGGCAGCTACCGAGGCCGCGAGGCACGGGAGAAAATAATAAAAAAAATTTAAAAACCGCGGAGAACTCAGCCGCAGCCGGGGGAAAGGACCGGACTGCAAGAGGGGCTGGGAGGCACGATTTGAGAACCGCTGGGGAGGGCGAACGCAGCAATACGGCAATTGCCATTACAGCCAGCGGGGGAGAAAGGCAAACGCGGGAAGCCGCCATTTTCGTAGGCGGGGGAAGAAGACAAGCGCGGGAAACCGCCACTTTGAAAAAAAAATAAAAGAAAAATTTATTTTTGTTTCTCAAGAAGATTGCGAGGATGCCTAAGCATGGTAACATCAACGATTTCGATGCCGATGTTGAAGATTGAGCCACGTATGTAGAACGCATAGAGATTTATTGTAAGGCAAATAAAATATCAGATGACGATAAAGCAGTAACCTTACTAAACTCAATGGGTGCGAAGACATACGGGCTATTGAAGCATCTTCTATCACCAGCTAAACCGACGGATCAGGCTTTCGCTAATATTGTTGCTGTCCTGAGAAATCATTTGAACCCCACACCGCTGATGTTAGCGGAACGATTTAAATTTTATGCGAGAACGCAACTGAAAGAGGAAAGCAACGCGGAGTGTTTAATTGAACTGCGTAAGCTAGCGAAATACTGTCAGTTTGGGGAAAGACTGACAGAGGCACTGAGAGGCAAATTCGTGTGTGGATTGTCGAAAGAAGGAACACAAAAGCGGCTGCTTGAAGAGAATGATCTTACACTTGATAAGGCTGTCACTATTGCAGCATCGCACGAAGCCACAGCGAGAGGCATGGTGGAAATGCAGCTGAAGGCAACGGTACTCAGCGTAGATCAAATGGCTTTGGGTACAGTGAAATGTTATCGTTGTGGAAAGACAACACACGATCAGAACCAATGCTGGTTTAAAAATCAGGAATGTAGAAAATGTGGCAAGCTTGGTCACATAGCTAAAGTATGCCGGTCAGGAAAGAAGACCAGCAACAAAAAGTCACCGCAGGAAAAGTGCAGAAAGGTACATAAGGTGGCTGAGAAGAGTTCGGATGAACAGAATTTGGATTCAGACTCCAACAGCAAGGAACTGGGTAGTCTGAGAATTCACAATGTGAGTAAGGAAGCTGACCTACAAACTATCTGGGTCACACTTCAGATAGCAGGAGTCCAAGTGAAGATGGAATTGGACACCAGATCGGCGTTGACGGTCATGAATAAGCAAGATTACAAAAGGTTATTCACACATATTCCCCTACGGGATACGGAGATAGTATTGCAGACATACACGGGGCAAAGAGTATACCCCATCGGAAAGATAAAAGTCAAGGTGGTACACAAGGGCAAAGAACACCAAGGAATGGACATATATGTACTACCTGAGGGAGGTCCACCACTTCTGGGACAGGAGTGGATCAGGAAAATAAATATGGACTGGCACTCCCTAAAAGCAATAACGGTAGATTCCGGAAAAAAAGATGTCAAACCTGAACGATTGTCCAGAATATTGGGTGATGCTAAAGAGGTGTTCCAACAGGGACTGGGAACACTGAGAGGAATTACGGCAAAAATCAAGATTGCAGAACATGCAAACCCAAAATTTTTCAAAGCCAGACCGGTACCTTATGCGATACGACCTGCTGTGGAAGCTGAGCTGGAAGGGCTAGAACGTTCAGGAGTACTGTCTAAGGTGGACTGGAGTGAGTGGGCCACGCCCATTGTTCCCGTCATGAAGCGTTCATCGAGTAACAAGCCAGGGGAACCGGGGAAGGTCCGCATCTGTGGAGACTTCAAGATCACGGTTAATCCGGTGCTTCACATGGTGCAATATCCGCTTCCGCGGATTGAGGATATCTTTGCTTCATTGTCTGGCGGGAAACACTTCACCAAGATAGACCTGGCGCAAGCATACTTACAGATGGAAGTTGAGGAAGAGTCGCGCCAGTATCTCACAATCAACACGCACAGAGGCTTGTATCGATATAATAGACTGGTTTTTGGAGTGGCTTCGGCTCCAGCAATTTGGCAGAGGGCCATGGAGCAGGTATTACAGGGAATTCCAAGCACTCAATGTTACTTGGACGATATCCTGATTACAGGAGATGACGATGAGGAACACCTTGCAAATTTGAAACCGGTGCTCACCAGATTGAAGGAATATGGACTTCGAGTTAATCGCCAGAAATGTGAGTTCTTTCAGAAACGGATCTCGTACTGTGGTCATGTCATTGACCAGGAGGGGCTGCACAAGTCACCTGACAAGATCGAAGCTGTTGTGAAGGCTCCCGCTCCGGAAAATGTATCCCAGTTGAGGTTGTTCCTAGGGTTGATTAACTGTTACCATAAGTTTCTGCCAAATCTATCCACGGTGCTGCACCCGCTGAACGCTCTTTTGCAGAAAGAAGTACCATGGAAGTGGAGCGAGGACTGTAAGAAGGCCTTTCGCAAAAGCAAGGCATTGATCACCTCAGAGGAAGTGTTGGCTCACTGCAACCCAACGCTACCTATTCGTTTAGCTTGTGATGCTTCTCCTTATGGTATTGGAGCAGTACTCTCACACAAGTTGTCAAATGGCTTGGAAAGGCCAGTCGCATTTGCATCCAGATCATTGACCTCCGCTGAGCGCAACTATGCTCAGATAGATAGGGAGGCTCTCAGCCTTGTGTGGGGAGTAAAGAAGTTTAATCATTACCTGCAGGGCCAGAAGTTTACACTGCTGACAGACCACCAGCCGTTGGTATCCATTTTTAACCCTAAGAAGGGTGTTTCGGTGATGACAGCACAGAGGCTCCAGAGATGGTCCCTTTTCCTAGGGGCACATCAATATCAGATAGAATTCAAAGGTACAAAGCAGCATGGTAATGCTGATGGGCTGTCGCGCCTGCCACTACCTACTGAGGAGGAGGCACCGACGGTTGACCCGGTGGAGTTATTTCACTCGACCATCATCGAATGTTTACCTGTCACCAATGCAAATATTGAAAGGGAGACTAGGAATGACCCGACACTGTCCCGGGTCTACGAATTGACAGTAAAGGGATGGCCAGCCCATGGTGATCCACTGTTACCGGCATTCTCAGCAAGACGAGAACAGCTGTCCATCTGTCAGGGAACATTGATGTATGGAACAAGGGTGATTATCCCTCCTAAGTTAAGAGAGAGAGTTCTAAAAGAACTACATGAAGGTCATCTGGGGGGAGTCAAGATGAAAAGCCTTGCTAGGGCTTATGGCCTAGAAATTGAGTGCCCTTAGCGCCGATTTTGCGGCGCTAGAGGGCCTAGCGCTGCAATTGGCGCCGGCGCCGAAATTGCCTGGGGCCCTTCCGCCGCGGTAGACCGGTAGCGCTGCGCCGGCACCGATGACGTCATCGGTGTGCGCAGCGTCCCGGTTGCCATGCCGACGGGCCCCAGCGCCGAAATTCAGTTGCGGCCGCCTCGCCCGTGGCAGCCGCAACTAAGACTCTGGCAACAGAGTCTTACATGACTTTGCGCCGGCGCATTAAAGGCACCGCGGCGGCCGGCCGCTTTCCCGCCGGCCGCCTGGCCGCAGCTCCCTCCCCGGACTTCCCCCCCCCCCCCCCCGGAACAGAAGCAAGCCCGGCACTTGTCCGAGGTGCCGGGCTCATTTTTAAAAAGATTTTCGCGGGCCGCGGCCGGGTGCAGGCAGCTCCTCCTTAAGGGAAGGAGGAGGCCTGCACTTCCCGAACCTGCCGCACCGCAGCGGGCGCCGCAGTGCCGGAGTAGCGCCGATATTCAGCGCGTAGCGCCAGTTTTCAGGCGCAAACAGCTCTCAGCAGCGCCGGCAGCCGTTTGGGCACAGAATTGGTGAATTTTGGGCCCGACCAGCGCGACTTAGCTCCGGCACTAACTTCCGGCGCTAAAGCCCTGGCTGCGCCAAAACTCAATTTCTAGGCCTATGTGTGGTGGCCGGGTATCGACCAACAGATAGAGGATCTGACGAAAAGCTGCTCAGGGTGCCAAAAAGTCCAAAATGCACCTCCAATTGCACCGCTGCATCCATGGGAATGGCCTTCAACCCCATGGCAACGTGTACATATTGACTTTGCTGGTCCATTCATGGACTCCATGTTTTTAATTGCGGTGGACGCACATTCTAAATGGCCAGAAGTGATTAAAATGACTACCACTACCTCGGAGAAGACGATCGCGGTGCTAAGAATGATATTTGCAAGAAATGGATTGCCAGAGCAAATATGTTCAGACAACGGACCACAGTTCGTGTCAGAGGAATTCCAGAAATTCCTGAAGAAGAATGGGGTGAAACATTATACCTCTGCCCCATATCATCCAGCTACGAATGGGCTGGCCGAGAGGTTTGTACAGACGTTCAAAAAGGCAATAAAGGCCATGAGCGAAGATCAGATTCCACTGCAACACAAGGTGGACAATTTCCTACTGGCATATCGAAACGCCACCCATGCAACAACAAACCAAAGTCCTGCCATGATGTTCTATAACAGGAGGTTGCGGTCCAGGTTGGACTTGTTAAAACCAAATGTGCGGAGGGAAGTCGAAAACAAACAGTTCCAGCATATCAATAACAAGCCCACTCGGAGTTTTGAAATAGGACAACCGGTGTTAGCCAGGGACTATAAAAATGAGAAATGGCAATCTGGAACAATTCGGGCCAGACAAGGACCCCTGATGTACACGGTAGATGTTGGTGAAAATGTAATACGGCGTCATGCTGACCAACTGGTAGAATCGAGAACAAGGGTCGAGCCCATGGTTACGACAGAGACAACCGTGGAGGAAGTTAGTGAACCTGAAGCATCTACCTCAGAAGTGAATATACCTGATGATGATGTCCTATCCATAGGGGATCAACTAGATGAGTCACCCCAGCAACGAGAACCAGAGACCCCTGAAAGGCGTTATCCATCTCGGATCAGGAGGCCTCCTCAGAGACTGAATCTGTGAACTGTTTTTACATGAAGTTGTGTATATATGTTATTATATTATGTTAAATGGGGAATATATACTGTTAAGCTAAAAAGGGAGGATTGTGGTGTATGTAACCGTTCCACCTTTAAGAGAACTATTTTAAGAGATGCACTACTTATCTTGGCTGCTGTATACTGTAATACCGGTGGTGACCACACCGGTATATAAGTGCTGTGTAATGATTTATTGGGCAGTTCAGCCTGACCTTCGACTAGTAAAGACCTGTTGAATTTATTCTTGTGGTCTGTGTGCAGTGATTCTTATTAACAATAACTAGAACACACAGACTTAACAACCCCCAAACGGGGCGATAATGAATTTCTCCTCCCTAGAGTTTAACCAACTAAAACTAAGTAGCTTAGAGAGCATTGACAAGCTTCCTGCTTCTTATCCAGTTAGGACCACCCTACACTACAGGACATTGGCTTACAAAGTTATTTGGAGCTGAGTGGGAAGAATCACAACCCCCAGTGATAATTCTACCCCTTCAGTTTTCATATGAATCAGGATGGCTGATCAATCATTAACAGTGACACTAAAGTACTGTGGATCCATTTGTTTCAGGTATTGGATTACTGAGTTTACCATAGAAGTTTGACTTGGTTCTGAACTTATTTTGCTGATGTACCTTCTTGGAGCTACCTCGACCCAAACACTTACCTCTCATCTAAATTGGATAGTTACTACTTGGTTGTTAGATAATTTACAAACCCGAGTTTGGACCCTCACTAGATGGACAGCAGGTATGAGGAGATCCTCAGTAATGGCACAGTAAACAAATATAACTCACCATAAAATGTATAAGTGTATTGCTACTATCCTCTTAATCACACCAAGGACACACACTATTGCCCAATGTATGGTAATTCCATCAGCTGAAGGTCCAAAACTTCAGCAACAGTTGCCTGCCTCTCTACAACCCAATCATATTAGCTACTGAGCCTTGAATATATGTGTGGATGTTATCATATGTGGCCTCCAGGTAATACCTTCCAGCAGCTGCCATTCCAAGTCTTAGATCTTCTTCAGTGGCTGTACATTGGACATCTGCCTTCAATGGTGAAGACCCTACACAGCGCAGTTTGCATTGTGCCAGTGACTTTGATGTTCTAGATATCTAAATCCACATACATAGGAACATAAGAATTTCCAGAAGAAATAATGCCACTGCATGGATTCAGTGCTATACACCAACCAGCTTTGTCTTGTTAGGATTAGGTTTGTATGCACAATAAACCTGGGTAAAATGGGCGCACCACAGCACTCCTGGAATAACTCACTTTTAATGCACGAATATCCAGCACAGACACGATGGGCTGAATGGCCTCCTTCTGTGGCGTAAATTTCTATGATTCCATCACATGCATTGTGTGTTTACATCAACAGTAATTTCCAGGCTCATTGTCATTGTTAAAAGGCATAGATAAAAAGCATGGAAATTGGATTAGAACAAATAGCCCTGGTGAGAGAGTTAGCACAGGCACAGGTAGAATGGATTGAATGTCCTCCCTCTATACCAACATTTCATTGATTATATTGCTGTCTATACTTTACCTGGATATAAAAGTTATAATTTTTGCGTAAACAATTACAACAAACTTAACTAATGACTATTTCAGATTACCAGATAACATGGATATTGGGGGATTACATTCAAGACCCATATAAGTAATACATTGACTATGTTTAAATAATAAATGATAACTTAATATTCTACTGACGTAAAAGAAAGACAGATGTTTCTCACATTTCCAGTTCGAGATTTTCTATAATTTCTCCTTTCTTCCTTCAGTGTATTGAGTCCATCCTGATTCTTGGCTCGCTGTGGCCTTGTAAATACTTATGATGTAATTTATTCTAGTTTGAGACTGGTGTAAAAGAGGTACTTGAGGCACATTTTTGTTTGAAATTGCTTGTGAAGCAGTCTGTGCACATGTCCAACCCACAATAATGAAGCAACATTGCTCAGGAGACTTTTTTTATGAAAGTAGGAGAAAATTGAACCAGTGTTTAAAATGTCACA
Source organism: Somniosus microcephalus (assembly GCF_052327205.1). Lineage (NCBI taxonomy): Eukaryota > Metazoa > Chordata > Chondrichthyes > Squaliformes > Somniosidae > Somniosus > Somniosus microcephalus. Next base: position 176,737,406 of record NC_140988.1, read on the forward strand.
CAACAGGAAGAAGTCTGCAACTGAAAATTCACGGAAAATAAATCATGCAGATTTCATTGTGGATCTGAAACTTCAACGAGTCCTTCAAGTCCCAAGCAAACATTTCTTTGACATGAAGTGTTGAAGTTATTATACGTATTGGCTGAAGAATTACTCTAGTTACTCTAGTCCCTTTTTGTAGCAACGTGGTAAACACAGGGCTAGAAATTCATCTCCTTACCGATACTCCGTAGCACCATGAAATGGTGATAAAATGGCAGCCGCCGCTCTTTCGCCAGCTAGTGGCGGGTCTCGCGGCGGCCACTATATTGCTCTTCCATCTTGCGCTGCTGGTAACTGGTAGCACCCTGGAAAAAAAACGGTGGCGTGATGACGTCAATCAGAATGCAATGCCAACTTAACATCACTAATGTGAAATTTGACCCTTTGCTGAATTCAGCGCTGGGTCCTAAGCACACCAGTTAAACCCGGCGTGGAAACAGGTTGACAGTGGCGATGTCTGCAGCTCTTAAATGGACACACACATCATTCAGGAAAGTTTGAATTTAAGAGTTTGGACTGTTTTTTTGATTTTATTGAAGTGGTGGCTTGCTGCATTAGATGTGAAAAGTTTATTAAGTGTGTAGGGAGTGCTGCTAGATGCTTGCAAGAGCTTGGATGGTAAATGTAGGCCTTTGAGAAGACAGAACATGCTGCAAATAATCAGCAAGTCACGCAACATCCGTGGAGACAAAAACAGGGTTCATGTCTCAGGTCAACATGCTGCCTGACCAACTGAGTATTTCCAGCATTTTATGCTGTCATTTCACATTTACAGCATCCGCTTGCAGAGGGAAAAGGAAGACACAGAAGAGGAAGATGCAGAACAGGAGGAAGCCGAAGAGGAGAAATCAGAAGGAAGGATGCATCGCAGCCAGCCCCTTTGTGGCTGGGATATTTGGGATGGAATCATCCGCCTGCAGTCCCACTGGCTGGACAAGCTGCCTCTTCTTGCTGACCCACTGGCTGGGCAGGCTGCATTTCTTGGGTGTGTGAAATGAGGAAGGCACAAGGGTGGAGTTGTGTTGACGGGAGGGTGGAAAAGCAAGAGGTGCATGCCAGAATGAGGATAACGTAAGAGAATACCAGCATCTTGTATCCTTTCAGCCCCACCTCTGTAGATTGTTGGTAGGTGAGTTTTTGAGGGTGGGGGTCGTGCATTGAGCAGTATGTGAGGCTAGTAGTGCAGTTGGTAGGAGACGGCTTTTGAAGATGCATTCACTGACCTTGACCAGTGGTCTGAGGTCATGAAGCTTCTTTGGGCCAGGTGGTGGGGGTGACCCTGCTGTCAGTGATATCCTTAGTGATCTGGTCCCACATCATTCTTTCTGGAGGGCCTCCTGGCCCCTGTGGGTAGAGGGCTGATCTTGCAGTGTTGATTGCCTGCACAAAGTTGGAGTGCTACATGTGAGACCCTCGGTGCTCCTTCCCTGGCTTGCTGAGCCATTTCTGTTAGGGCTGAGGCCGTTTTCCCATTTGTTGAGGTTAGGGAGGTAATTTAACTTTAACAGCTGAATATTCAAATTTGGAACTTTTTTTAAATGTTGAATATTTTTTAAAAGGCAGAAAGAGCTGAAAAATGTGATTCTGTGGCGGAGCCACCAAAGGACTCAGAGCGGTTGTACATAATTCCTTTAACAGCAATGTAGTTACTGTCTGTGCCTGTACCTTTAATTACACTGTTTGGCTGTACAATGTCTAGTTACCTTTACAGCGCGGTTTCAACGGGATGACGTCATGCCGTTATTCATGTGATGCCCCAATGGCGGGAAGAACGTGATGACGTCATGATGTCAGTCTTCTGACCAAAGGATCAGTCCTCGTGGAGCCCTCAAGGAGAGTAGACCTGTTATTGATGTGTTCTAGCAGTTTGAAGTTTAAACTCGTTTTGTTTTATTAAAGTTCATTATTTTAATTGCCTGAGTCGAACTCAGTCTTTTTGATAGGAACCTCCGTTCCTACATTGGTGACCCCGACTCCTACGAACGATTTTCGTGGAAGATTCGACATGGACACGAACGCCGTCACGCTGAAACTGCCACAGTTCTGGGAGCAACAACCAGACGCCTGGTTTATCCAGGCTGAAGCCCAGTTCGCCATTAGGAACATCATCGCGGATCAGACCCGTTATTATTACGTGGTCTCTGCCCTCAACAGCGCAACTGCATCACGGATCATCAACCTCCTCAGTAGTCCTCTTGCTGACAGCAAGTATGATGCAATTAAGGCGCGGTTGCTTCAGGTTTTCGGGCTATCAAAGTCAGAGCGCGCTCGCCGGCTCATCACGCTGCCTGGCCTCGGGGACTCCAAACCGTCCAAGCTCATGAGCCAAATGCTCATGCTCTTGGGTGCTGAACCGGAGTGTTTCCTCTTCCGGGAGCTTTTCCTCTATCAAATGCCTGAACAGGTTCAGGCTGCCCTAGCCAGATCCGACATTACAGACTGCGGCGAGCTTGCGGCCGAAGCCGATAAGATTTTCACGGTTACCCAGCAGTGCTGCGCGGCCATGAGGCGCCCATCCCCCATAGATGCGGTTCCGGCTTCTCCTACAGCGGGCTGGTGCTCCTACCACACCCGTTTTGGCGCGAAAGCACGATGCTGCCTTTCCCCCTACAGTTTTTCGCTCAAAAAAACCCGAAGAAAGCACAGGCGGCGTCCCTGGCGACGGATGACCAAGTCTAACGGGCGTTCCGCGGTGGTGATGGCCATCGGTTCTACGGGGAAACTCCTCTATATCACCGATTCCCTCTCGGGCCGCCGTTTTCTTTGTGACACCGGGGCGCAGTGTAGCATTCTACCTGCGTCGAAGCTCGACATGCAGACTGGGAACCTCAGTTTTTCCCTCGTAGCGGCTAATGGCGCAGCAATTCGAACGTTCCGAAAGTGGCGGGTCGAAGTCTGTTTCGGCGGTCAGCGCTTCTTTTGGGAATTTGTCATGGCCACAGTCTCACAGGCTATCCTAGGGGCGGATTTTCTGTGTGCCAACAGCCTACTAGTCAATGTCCGGCACTGCCGGCTGATCAACACGGCCACCTTCCACTCGATTCCGTGCTACCACGGTACCTCCGTGTCGCGCTCCATTGCCTGTGCTTTCCCTCCTCCAGATGACTTCACGCGGCTCCTCTGGGAGTTTCCGGAGCTGACAAGGCCCACCTTCTCCTCTTCGGCGACGAAACATGGTGTTGAACATCACATCACCACTACTGGCTCCCCGGTTTATGCGCGGGCTAGAAGGCTCGAACCCGGCAAGCTCGCAGCTGCGAAGGCGGAGTTCGACACGATGGAGCGGCTCGGGATCATTCGGCGATCCAAGAGTCCCTGGTCCTCGCCTCTCCACATTGTGCCGAAACCAGGCGGTGGCTGGCGGCCATGCGGTGACTAAGGACGCCTCAACGACGCCACCACTCAGGATCGGTACCCGATCCCGCATATCCAGGATTTCTTGGCCCATTTGGCGGGAAATTCTATCTTCTCTAAAGTCGACCTCGTCCGTGGATATCACCAGGTTCCAGTGCACCCACAAGATATCCCGAAAACTGCAGTCATCACCCCTTTTGGCCTCTTTGAGTTCCTGCAGATGCCGTTTGGCTTAAAGAACGCAGCACAGGCGTTCCAGCGTTTAATGGACTCCGTTCTTCGAAACCTGCGTTTCATCTTCGTCTACCTTGACGACATTCTCATCGCCAGTGCCAGCAAGGAGGAGCACATCTCCCATTTGCATTGCCCCTTTACGCGCCTCAGCCAACTTGGTTTAATCATCAACCCGGCCAAGTGCCAGTTTGGCACTTCCTGGGACATCGCATAACATTGGACGGCGCCGTCCCTTTGTCGATGAAGGTTGAGGCGGTTACTTCTTTCCCGCAGCTGTCGACAGTCAAGGCCTTGCAGGAGTTCCTGGGGACGGTCAACTTCTACCACCGTTTTGTCCCCAAGGTGGCTCAACTCGTGCAACCTTTGTTCGGGGCCCTCAAGGGCAAGTCCGGTAAAGATCCAATCAGCTGGACAGCTGAGATGGTCCAGGCGTTCGGTGACACCAAGAACGCTTTGGCCAACGCAACCATGCTGGCGCACCCACTTCCAGGTGCTACCATCGCCCTTACCACCGACGCGTCAGACTACGCCATCGGTGCAGTGCAAGAACAGTAGGTCAATGGCACGTGGAAACCGCTGGCGTTTTTCAGCCATCAACTACGAAAGAATGAAAAAAAGTACAGCACCTTCGATAGGGAGCTACTGGCCCTTTTCCTCGCCATTCGCCATTTTCGGTTTTTATTGGAGGGGCGTCCCTTCACGGCTTTTGTCGACCACAAACCCCTTATGTTCGCCATGACCAAGACCGCCGAACCGTGGTCCGCTTGTCAACAACGTCACTTGACCTTCATTTCTGAATTTACCACGGACATTCAACATGTGTCTGGTAAGGACAACCTGGTGGCAGATTGCCTCTCCCGTGCGACGGTCCACGCGGTGCACCTGGGGATCGACTACGCCCTCATGGCTGCAGATCAGGCCTCAGACTCAGAGGCCCAATCATATAGAACCGTTCCCTCTAGCTTCCAAGCGACCAACGTCATCTTCCAAGCCGCAGGTGCCACGCTCCTTTGTGACGTTTCCATGGGATTTCCTCGACTTATCGTGCCAGTCGCATGGCGCCGGAAGGTTTTTGATGCCATACATGGGTTGTCGCACCCGGGGATGAAGGCTTCGCAATGGCTTATGCCGGCTAAGTTCGTCTGGAAAGGTATGCACATTGATGTCCGTGACTGGGCTAATACCTGCGTCGTATGCCAGAAGGCCAAAGTCCAGCATCATATCAAGGCTCCAGTGGCTGCGTTCACTGTTCCGGAGCGTCGTTTCGACCTTGTGCATTTGGACCTCGTGGGGCAGCTTCCACCTTCTCAGGGTTATATTCATCTCCTCACCATAGTGGACCGCACCACTAGGTGACCAGAGGCAATTCCTTTGGTTTCCACCACTTCGGCAGACGTCGCTATAGCTTTCATCTCCTGTTGGGTTGCCCATTTCGGGGTACCGGCAGACATCTCTTCTAACCGCGGGCCGCAATTTTCCTCGGAGCTTTGGAACGCTGTGGCTCAGGGGCTCGGCACCAAACTTCATCGCACCACCGCCTATCATCCACAGGCAAACAGCCTTTGCGAGCGATTCCACAGGTCGCTTAAAGCCTCTCTTTGGGCCAGTCTTCAAGGTGCAGGATGGGTGGACAGACTCCCATGGGTCCTTTTGGGTCTTCGTACGGCGCCCAAAGATGACCTACAATCATCTTCAGCTGAACTCGTCTATGGCCAGCCGTTCCGTGTACCAGGGGATTTCCTCCCTTCTTCCACAGAGCCATGGTCCGCCTCCCAGCAACTTGTTCGCCACCAGGAAGCGGCCAGATGATTCGCTCCGATACCTACGTCCAATCATGGTTTGCAGAACTCCTACGTGCCACCGGGACTGAAGAATGCGGAGTATGTATTCATCCGCCACGACGCTCACCGGGATCTGCTCAAGCCCCCTTACACTGGTCCTTTCCGCGTCATCGAACCAGGAGACAAATCCTTTTTGGTCGACGTCGGAGGGAAACCGGATCACATCTCGGTGGACCGCTTGAAGCCGGCTCACCTGGACCTGGACCACCCTGTCGTAGTCGCTCAACCACCCAAACGTGGCCGACCGACAACAGCCACCGCACCAGATCAACCAAAGCCGCCTGCCAACTCGACCGCGCTCGCCGCGCCTGCTCAGGCACAACCGACTGCCAACTCGACCACCGATTATCAACTTCCTCTACCAGGGTATCGAAGTCGATCGGACAGGCTTGTCAGGCCTCCTCCTTGCCTCACTTTTTCTGTTCAAGACAATTCTGGAGGGGCGCATGTGGCGGAGCCACCAAAGGACTCAGAGCGGTTGTACATAATTCCTTTAACAGCAATGTAGGTACTGTCTGTGCCTGTACCTTTAATTACACTGTTTGACTGTACAATGTCTAGTTACCTTTACAGCGCGGTTTCAACGTGATGACGTCATGCCGTTAGTCACGTGATGCCCCAATGGTGGGAAGAACGTGATGACATCATGACGTCAGTCTTCTGACCAGAGGATCAGTCCTCGTGGAGCCCTCCAGGAGAGTCGACCTGTTATTGATGTGTTCTAGCAGTTTCCAGTTTAAACTCGTTTCGTTTCACTAAAGTTCATTATTTTAATTGCCTGAGTCGAACTCAGTCTTTTTGACAGGAACCTCCGTTCCTACAATTCACTGTATTTTATTTTGTATTTTGCATGGCCCCTTTAAATGTCAGACCTCTTCATTACCCACAGTTCCCTACAAGCTCCACAGCTTTGCTCACAGGGGCTGTGGAAGCTGCAATGCCCGACCTGGACAGAAACTTCGTCCCAGATCCCTCCAGCAACGCCACCAGGACAGCGTTGCATGGAAGGTGAGTGCTGCGCCACCTATCTCCATGCCCCCCAGACCAATTTCACTCGGTTAGCGTTGTCACCATTTCCAGCGGCCGTTAACTACTTTACTGGCGAACACAATTTTTTCCCCAGTGTCACTACACACAGCAATCAGAGCAATATTTCCCCATTCTGTTTCCTTTCAGCATACAACTTTTAGAAATTGTGGCTTGCATATCTGTTTGTGAAGAGCCTACCTTTTGGCACTGATCTTTGTAAATGGCCACAACAAAATGTTTATAGAAAGGTGTGGCTAAAAGCTGCTAGGAGAGGCTGACTTTATATTGATGCAGTGTGTTGACAAGTTAAAACGATTAATGTAAAGAGCTGGGCTGTATACAATAGGTCAGTCAGTAATGGGAACAGTAGACAGTAACAATGATTGCTATTGATCTAAGTTGTTATTGCCAACTGACCTATTTTGTGTACTGCTGCTCTCCATTTACAATGTATTATTTAAGAAAATGGGCGATATTGACAAAGCATGAGCAACAATGCTCTACTAACCCTTCCTGTTGTTCACTAGTTCTGTCTGGAGCTGTGAGATAGCATGCTGCCTTTTCAGCAATTAGAAATTCAGCAAATATCACCTAAGTACACCATAAATTCTCAGTCACATTGCTTTTTAAAAAGAAAATCAAAAGCCCCTGATATAAATATTCTCTTGTTTGTCAGGGTTTTTCTGCCTGCTGATTATTTTGTAGTTAAAGGGGAGGTTCCACCCTGTATATGTAAATAAATAACTAAAAGAAATAAATGTATACTAAAAATAACTGCACCTTCAGGGTTTAATATTTTAATTTTGAAATTAAGCATTGAAGTCTTTATGCCAACTGATGAAGAATTGCAACATCTTAAACATTTTCATTTTGAATGCATTCACAAGGTCACTGCACATAGCAACCAGAGCAGTATTTCTCCACTATTTCCTGTTGCCATACAACCTTTGAAGAAATTGTGACTTGCATACCTAGTAACATTTGTGGATAGAGCAATTGATCTTTGTAAATGCTGAGCAATCTGCCTGCAATAACTAGACCTTGGTTCTCTCGTGTTTGCTAGTTCACTGCAGACTCACTAATACAAAAAAATCTGGTCAAAAGAGAGGCAAAGTCGTAAATCTATTCCTTTATTAAGTAAAAAAACACTAACGGACCCAGACATGTTGAGCACAGGACTAACAGAATCTGGGTGTGGGAGGTCGGGGTGGGGTTAAGGAACCCATTTCCACTGGATATCTGTCCCTTTCTAGCTTTGCTGATAAATTCTGATAGTGAGGAGTAGGCTCTTTTTCTCTAAGTGACTCACAATGCTGTAACCCAACAGCAACTAATCGCAATTATATTGAAATCTACTAACCAAGCAAGTGTATATTATGAAGCTGTATTGTTGTCTAAGGTGGGTTTGAAAGAAGAGGAATGAATTTCTATGGTGATCCTCTACTTGCCTGCTGTAAGAGTCATGAAAGTTTAAGAAAGAAAATACTTTAAAATATTGGTTAAATAGTATAATACAGTTAATTTACCTGACTGACTTATTGTATTGAGAAACCCCCTATTTTCTTGTTCCAATAGTATAGTCTGAGATACCCCCTTTATTCTTGCTACAATGGTACAGTCCTTAAGCTTGTCACATGGTATCCAGCCATTTTACAGTTCAAGCACCACGAGGCTGGAGAGAAGGTAAAAGCTTGAGGGCTGGAGCAATACAGTTTTTGACCATGTTCGTTTAAACGTGTTTTGCTTTGTAATTCTGTTTGTAAGGTGTTACAGTAAACAGTTTAAAGACAAAGTTACGTTTTGGAACGTTTTATTTCGACACGCGTCTACTCGTTGTTAAAAGCCTCAAAGCTCAGTGGCTGCATGTTTGGAAATTACGAAGCGCCACTACACCTGCCCTAACCTCGGCAGAAGAGCCATGGGAGCCCCAGAAAAATGGCATAAATGACACATAGCGGGAGAAATCCACACAGAAGTCCACCCATCTTTGAGTCCTGTCTCAAAATAACAGCATTGAGCTGCAATCAAGTGCACAGACTGCTTAAGTGTTCATGAGTCTACCAACAACAACTTTCACTTAAATAGCTCCTTCACTGCCGCAAAAATATGCCTCAAAGTGCTTCACAGATGTGTTTGGAAAAAACAGACACCAGGCCAAAGAAGGAGATATTAGGAGGGATGACCAAACGCTTAGTTGAAGAGATGGGTTTTAAGGAGGGTCTTAAAGGAGGGCAAGGAAATGGAAAGGTGAAGGGATTTAAGAATGGGCATCCAAAGCATGTGGCTTAGGCAACTGAAGGCACAGCCATCAATGGCGGAGTGAAGGGAGGGACTGATGGACAAGAGGCTCAACTCAGAAGAATTGATGCTATCGGGGATGGGTGTGGAATTATAGAGCTGGGGGAGGTTATATAGATAGGGAGAGGAAAGGCCTTCAATAGATTTAAATACAAGGATGAGAATTTTAAATTTGAGATGTTGGGGAACCGGGAACCAATATAGGTCAGTGAGGTGCTGGGTAGGCGATACTTGGTGTGGTGTATGATATGAGTAATTTTTAAGTAAACATTGCAATTTTTAATTAAACATAATAATCCACCAAAGAAGCTTTGCAAAAAATAAGCTTGACAGCTTGACAAAAAAGCACATATCAACAGGAAATAGAGATAAAAGGAAAAAAGCCCACAAATGCTGAAAATTTTAAATTAGCTCCGAAATTGCTAGAAATACATAGCATCCAACTGGATCTGCAAAACAAAAAGACAGGTTAACATTTCTGGAGTCGGGTCCGGACGTATTTCCAGCATTTTCAACAGCATGTAGATTAGTTTGAGAAAAGAGTAAAAAAAAAAGAAATATGATAAATACTTAAAAATGTCACCAATGTGTAATCTGGCCAGATTACTCATGCTTGAAAATATTCAATACTTTTTTTGTGATTTCTTGCAGTGAAAATGAACACTCATATTTGCTCGTACTGTTGGACGTTGGTAATATGATGACTCTGGTGACATTTGCATATGTTGTGGGCCCTCAATTTGCCAAAATATTTTGACTCATTTCCTAATCCACTTTATACAAAATGAAGGATTATTAAAGCCATATTAATTAGATGCATTCTCTTGCTTTCCTCCACTGTTCTCATATTTGTTCAGGTCCAATGAATGCTCATGGCTGGACTCCTGAGTATCTTCAACTATTTGCCAGAGAAGTCGTTGTTAATTCAACTAAAATGTAAAGCAGGCAAAGGATTTGCGTACATTGCCAAATCTTTAGATTCCACGCAATTGACCAAGTTCATTAGTTAGTTCCAATGAAACTGTTTATTTGTTTAGAGCACAATGGAACTTGTTGTCACAGTTGGAAAGTAACTGCAGGCCTTTGTTGCCCCAGTTGAGATATGAGCAAAAGATATGTTTACCCTTCATTTCCCTCATTGTTGAGAAATCTATTTTGAGCAGCTTGTTGCAGTTCGTGAAAAATATATATATAATTAACACTAGGCGTTATAACTGGCTTCCTGTATCCTATAAGATACATTAGCCCAGAAATTGATGTTGATGCGCTACAGATAAATTAACTGAGGGTTGCTTTGGATTTTTGAGGATTGCAAAAAGCTGTTTAAAAAACTTGCTACCACAGGGAGTGGTTGAAGTGAATAGTTTGGAAGCATTTAAGGGGAGGCTAAACAAGTATATCAGGGAGAAGGGAATAGAGGGTTATGCTGATAGATTTAGATGAGGAAAGACAGGAGGAGGCTCGAGTGGAGCATAAATGCCGGCATTGAAGCATACAAAATTATTACAGGGCTTGATAGGGAGGATGCTGGGAGAATGTTTCCCTTGGCTGGGGAGACTAGAACCAGGGGCCACAGCCTCAGGATAAAGGGTAGGCCATTCAGGACTGAACTGAGAAGAAATATCTTCACACAGAGGGTGGTGAATCTTTGGAATTCTCTACCCCAGAGGGCTGTGGAGGCTCAGTCATTGGGTATATTCGAAACAGAAGTCGATAGATTTCTGACGAGTAAGGGCATCAAGGGATATGGCGATAGAGCCGGTGAATGGAATTGAAACAGAAGATCAGCCATGATCTCTGTAGGATTCGCAAAATTGGACTTTGTATTAATAAGGGTCAAATGGCAGAAGAGACCATGATTTTAAAGACTGTTTTAAAAGTAGCCCAGAAAAAGGGGCATACAAAATGGCCACCATACCGTGTGACCAGCTTATTGGGACACTTTAAAATGGTCCCTGCGCAACCGCAGACAGCTTTGTGGATTCAACCCACAGTAAGTTCTGGAAGCCGTTTCTGAGAGAACGAAACCAGACCCACACATATACATATGGATTAGATGCAGATCCAGTCAAGATCGGCCTGGAGACAGAGGCCATCTAAATGTTGACCCAGACAAAAGGGGACAATTTCATATTCATGAGAACAGCACCAAGGACTAGATAACAAGATCAGCAGGACATTAAAAACAATTAAGGTAATTCCAGACCAGAGATGGGCCTTTACCAGCCGTTTAATACATTTTAAAATATAATAACAACCCCGCTATGCTCCCAGCCCGCCAAAAGTTAAACAAAGACTAACCTGATTTTGGGCGGGAGACGGAAGTTTCTGGAAGAAAGGTATATCTGGAAGACTTTTCGGCAGTTGGACACAGCTTGAATCTGGACACTCAGAAGAAGAAGCAGGCACTCGGAGGAGGAAGAAGAACCAAGCCAACATCAAGAAGGCCATCTCGAAGCCGGCGTCCCGCCCCGGGGAAACACATCGGGAGATCATCGACCATCCCTGGGCCATTGCCGGAACGAGAGGCCATCGACCCAACTTGGGAGAAGAAACAAAAAAATAAAAACCCCAAGAGAAGAAACCTTCCAGCCACCCCGGTTGGAAGGAGAAGAGATAAAAACAAACTGAAGAAGCGATGGGAGCCAGCCCAAGGCTCCTCTAACCAGGGTCGAGCCGACGATCCTCGACCCCGCCGACATCCAGGCCCGCCGGTGTCCAGCCACCCCCGACCCCCACCTCAGGAGAGAGGTGTGGCGCAGCTCGCAGGGGCTCTTCGATCCACGTGGAGATGGAAAGCCTGAAAGGATCAAACACAGACTGGTTCAAAACCTTGCACTTCCTAGTGGGATTGGTGAGCATGTTTCTGGCCCTTCACAATCAGATATAGATAGGTTTAATAAGGGGGTGGATTTAAGGGTACAATTAACATGAGTTGTTGTCCCTCGATGTTCCATGTGTTTCCCTATTTCATGATGATCTTTGTAGAGTATAAGATGCCTGTATTTGCCTTAGTTAGTATTGTGTCGTTATGATTTGTTTTGTGTTTTTCCCTCCCATGTACTCTCTTATCTGCTTGCATTTGATTTGATATTTTTCCTTATGCAATAAAATTTCATTTTGTTTCATCAAACTTGGTCTACAAGAGTTTTCTCTACATTGTAGTTCCTGCCCCTAAGACCAGAGTATAGAATCTAAAGGGCGAGTGGGTCAAACCACTCAAGGTTTTACTGTGCAAGAGAGAGAGGCCTCTAGAGAGAGAAACCTCAGGGACATCTCTCGAGGAAAACCCCTTACAGAAAATGGCGACCACGGCAGGACTTTGGCAGCAGGATTGCAATGTAGTAGATCCAAGTTTGAATGGTCGAAATGCAATCGATGAGAGGATAGCGGATTATGTCTTTGGCAAGGTAAATCTCACTAAACAGTGGATTTCCGATCTCTTGCTGGATGGGCGTCCGGTGGACGCAGCCATCAGGTGGACAGAGAGCAAAGAGCATAAGAAGTCAGTGGAGAAGGCAGTGTGGCTGATGTGTTACAAGAAGCAGGTCCAGATCTTGGTCCGGGTCATTGCAGCACAGGCAGCCAAGATCACAACCCAAGCAGCAGAGATAGAGGAAAAGGCCATGGGTGGGGAAAAATTCATCACAGCGCTTCACGCGCTGAATCAGGAATGCCCAGTGGTAGCTAGTCAACATCAGGCCAGGGTAGAGTACCTGGAGTGCCAGGTTACTGAGGCAAAGATCAATGAAACGAGGATACGGGAGAGAAACGCCCACCTCGCACAACAGCTAAGAGCGCAGGAGGAGAGAGTAGTGGAGGTTAAGGCAGCTTACAAGCTAGCCCTCGAGCACGGTTTGAGAGCACAGACCACAGCCCCTGCCAAAAGACCATAGAGGACCTAAGAACGGCCCTGGTAAAGGCAAAAGGCATGGTGTGTCTCGTCAGCACGAAAGCTAGTCACATGGACTTTTTAAAGGAATCAAAACAGCCGATTCCAGCTGAGGTAATTGTGGTACCAGCCACCGAGCCCTCAGCACCGCCGAGCTATAGTGAGACTTGGCCGGAAAAGGAGGGGGTAGTGAAAGAGGAGGTAGCCGAGGTGGAGTGTGAGGAAGAACCACTGGTAGCAAAGACGGGACCGGCACCAATTTGTCCCACTCGGCACCAGAGGTTCGGTCCCAAAGCTGCCGATGGCAGTATCGGACCCCACCAGAACCAGCTCGTGGTGGCCTACGCTGGCCCGCAATTAAGGTCCATGGTGAGCCACCTCGCACGACTCACAGTAAAGGGAGATCCCTCGATTCATTTCAGGGAGATAGAGGAAGCAGCAGCCATTAATGACTGTGATGATCAGGAACAGGTGAAACTGTTGCTTTTCTCCCTGAATTGCACAATCCTTCAGTGCCTCTCAGATGAGAGTAAGAGGGGACGGAAAGGGTATGCGGATCTCAGGGAGGAAGTTTTAGAAGTAATGGGAGTGGAAGACGGTAGTCCTTTCGACTGTGTAGAAGGGACCGTGCAGCTATTTGGAGAACCCCCACGGGTTTTCGCAGAAAGACTGGGCTGGTGTATTGACGCAGCTGTCCGGGTATGCCTGAACGGGCTGTAATGAGCGACGAACAGCGGGTTCATTGGCTCCGTTGCTTGGTTACCAACAGCTTGCCAGAGATATGGGCCCTAGCCAGATCTCGGTTTGATCCCCAAGGTCCCGGCGTCACGGAGGAGACGGTGCTCCGTCAGCTCAATGTGGCGTACAAGAATTGTAGGGGTCAGGAAACACCTCCCCAGAAAGGAAAGGTGCATGAGGCAAAACCCGCAGCCCCAAGCAAGAAGGAGTGGTGTCAGGAGAGGAATCGCCCTGCCCAAGCCAAGCTCAATTGCTATGGGTGCGGGAAGGATGGACATCGGCGCAAGGACTGTAGAAATCCGTGGAAGGATAATAAAGGGAAATTTCTCGCAACCCAAGCCCAAGCCCAGACCACCGCCCCAGCACCAGCCAAAACCCAAGCTGTAGCTCCTGCCCCAGCACAAGGAGCTGGTGCAGTTATGGATCCCGCTGCGATTGAATCGATCATAGAGACAATGCGGTCTCTGATGATTTTGCAAGGGAAAATAGCCGTCACCACTGGTCTTGTTGCTCCCGAAACCCCGACCGCTGTACCCAAGTGACTAGAGTCGGCGCAGCCCATCTACCTGTGTGCGCTGCGATATGATGTATGGAGACGACCCCTCGTGGAGATGGAGGTGGAGGAGGTGAAGGGAACCTATATGTTGGACACGGGAGCATCGTACACCGTAATCCACGCAGATAACCCCACCGCCTCGCCTCTGTCCACCGGGGTCCCATACCTTCTGTCGGGCTTCACGGGCGAAGAACAGGCTGGCGCACATTCCCTTCCCCTCTCCATTCCTTTAGGACCACTCCGCACCACGTGGAAGTGTACCCTGATGAAGTGGGAGGTGGGAGGTGGAACGGGAGTCCTGGGGTCTGATTTCTTGGTAGCCCACGGGATCCACGTGGACCTGAGAAATCATTGTCTCTGGGGAGCGGGTACGAGTGTGAAGGAGATAGAGAGTGTTAAGGAAAACCCTACGAAGGCACGGGTCGGCCGGCCGGCGAGAAGTAAAATTCTTGGGTCTAACCCTATGCGCTGGCGAGAGAGCCGTAGACCAGGAGGATAGGCCGGAATCAGTGGAAAATCCACCGGTCTATGCCACTCGCACAGTGGAGGTGTCTCGATGCAACAGGTGGTTTCGCATGAAGCGGTGCAAACTGTTTAAACCGGGTGCGAGCACATCAGCAACCGAAGCCAGGCCTGAGGGTAAAGATCCTCAGCCTGAGGCACGCGATGAGTCACAGACCACACAAGCTGGCGTTGTAGCCTGTTTGTAAGGAGAAGCTGTCCCGCCCACCTGGGGGGAGCTTTCCCCGATGGCCTGGGACTCGGACGAGGAGGGGCCCGAACAACAAGGTCCCGCCCTCGACACGATTTTGGAGGAGGTGGAGTCGGAGGACGGAGATCCCGCCCTCGACTCGAGCGTGGGGGAGGTAGAAATTGGGGGCAGAGATTCTCCACCTGTAGGGACAGGTGAGGAGGAGCCATCTGCCACAGGCCCAAATCCCGAAGGGACGGAGCCGGAGGGGAGGGAGCCGAAGCCCACAGTCGTGGAAGAGCCACGGGCTGTGAGAGCTAAAGTCCCACCCGAAGGTCCACTCGCCAAGGGAGCCTGCCCAAATCCCAAAGGGGCGGAGCCTGAGGGAAGGGAGCCGAAGCCCTCAGTCGTGGAAGAGCCACGGGCTGTGAGAGCTAAGGTCCCACCCGAAGGTCCACTCGCTAAGGGAGCCACGCCCAAAGTACCTTTTCGCAGGTCAACTCAAACCTGTAAAACCTTGGCCCGATTCCCCCGCTCCCAGTAGACGCCAACTTCAGAAATCCATGAAAAAACACAGTCCCCGATTGACAGCAAAAGGCTGCGGGGAACCCGAGCCACAGGTCACTGCAGCCCAGCCACAGGGAGCGGCGAGCTGCAGTCCAATCAGGGATTAGGCAAGCCGCCCAGGGACGGGCGGCGTTTTACATAAGTTTAGGTTTAAGTTTAAGGTGTGTAAATATTAAAATGATTAGAGTTTAAGTAGTTTTAAATCTGCCCAGTATGTGTGTGTTTTTGGATCGAGGTCGAAAGACCCGCTCATGCCGTCACCTAAGCCAGAATCTCTCAGGAGCCTGGCTATATTGTTTGATTTGTTGCAGGAACCAGGAGAAAGATGAGAGGGATCCTCGTCGCGTTCGTGATGATCGGGTGGAACTGGGCTTATCGGGGCCGCACCAAGGACTCTACCATCTATGGGTGCTCTGGCAATAGAGGACCCATCGCGACTGACGGAACCGGCCCACGGGACGCTGAAGAGACTGCTGCCTACTTCCATGAAGGAAGATGGCCAGGCTGGCTGGGGTCGAACTCTACTGAATACTCCAGCCAGACGGGGTTTGCATACAGAGAAACGTCTCTGACGTGCCCCAGGGTGCAGTTCATTGCACCCAGGATCAGCGTCACCGTGGGCAAGAAGATTTGCCTTGTTTGCAACGGACATGTACCTTTGGACCGCTGGTGGTGGCTGCGCAAGTTGAGCAGCACCATGAAGAATTCCACTGCGGAATGGGAGAGATTGGGTAATAACACCCATCGGACAATAATGGGAACTCACGGGGGGTTGAGTGTCTGTTGGGACAAATGGCGGGAACCAGATGAGGGGATCTACATCTGTATGTGGGGTTCAGAACGCGCTTGCCCCACAGGCGTCTCCATCTTTTACCAAAGACAATGGCAGGATGCTGGACAAGGAATGAGGTGGGACGTCAGCACACGGGCGTGCGGAGTCCCATACTCTCAGATCCCAGTAAACGCCACAGAGCTCATCACCCGACCCTGCAAACCCCCGCCCACAGTTCCAGTAGCTAAAGCCCTCAAGGAAGGGTGCCCCACCACGACAAAGGGACCCGGGAATGGATTGGTATTGGTACCCACAGGTCAGGTACTGTACCAAGGGGTCCACTACGCGGTGGCTTCGGTGATTTTAAACCTCACCGAGGTACGATTGCCAGCGTGGTGCCCCAGGGAAACGGAGCAATTATACCAGGTCCTGTTAACAAACATGTTTAAACAGTTTTACGAATTCGACTATGCCGATGTCGACGGAGCCGAATTGTACACCACACCACATGAGGTCTTGGACAGAGTAGGGAGGCAAAGAAGGGGTGCAGTAAATGATATTTTCACAGCTTTTAATACAGGAACTTCCGTCATCAACACACTGGATGACGCGGAGCTGCAAACCCAAATTAATGGTTTAAAAACACAGTTAAGAAAGATACTGACTGATGAGAATAAGGTAGTGGGTTCTGAGTTACATGAGGACCAGGCCATGACACTGCACTTAAAGGAGATAATAGCTGAGCTGGAGAAACACGCCAGAACGGTAAATGCTCTCATCAGGGAGGATCGGAATGCGTCCGATCAGGCTGCGCAGAACGAAGCTTGTGTGCTATACGGGGCGTGGTTACTGGGCGAGGTCCGCAGTAATCTGGAGGATTTAAAGGAAGGTTTAGTCCCCTCCTGGATCAGCAACAAGCACCACGCAGCCCTCCACCCTTTTGAGAATACATTGAGTCCGTGCCAGCTCAGACTAGCTTCAGAAACCTACCCAATCCCAGTGGACTGTGGACAGTCTAATCACACCATTATGGGTATAGTGGTAAGAATGCCGGTGATGGGAAAGACAGCAAAACCCGCCCCGTATACAGGGTGGAGAACATTGGAGTCATTCAGGGGGGTGCGCACATTCGCTACACAGGGGTCCCACCTTACGTCATTCGATGGGAGCATGCAATGACGGGTACTGACCTCTCGGGGTGCCGGAGCCGGGGAGCACACATCATCCTGTGTCCCCAGCACTTGAATGCCCATTCAAAACCACAGTGCGGGGTTAGATCTGCTGGCACGAAGCCTATAAATTGCACCATGGAGGCAATGGCACAAGGCCATGTGCCCCCGCAGGTGGCATATATAGGAGGTGGAACATACTGTGTCACCACTGCAGCGCCCCACTACCAGCATGGACAGCACGGTTGGTGTCCGGTTAGTGACAGCAGCTTAGCCCAGGGCAGAAGTTCAAGTGGCCCAAGAGCGAATTGTCCCCATTCCTGAACCTTCCACTGTTCACATCACTGTTAAAGAGAATTTCACCCATCTGCAGCGATTCGTTGCACATTTTGGATATATCATTCCCCCTCTCCCTGAACACCTCACCAAGATATTAAAAGCCGTTGTTGTTTCACAGCAACACTTCTACACACAGGAGCAGAAGACTTTAGAGATAGAGGCAGACGTATTGGATATAGTGACCCCACCGTGGTGGGACCTGTTCACTAATATAGAAGTCCCTTCCTGGATTAGGATAGCCTCCCACATTCTTGTAGTGTGCCAGGTTGTCATTGTAGTTTATTTACTGTTTGTACACTGTAAAAAGGTCAAACATTCGCAAAAGTATGAGAATAGAGGGGAATGGAGGGAGCATTATGTGCGAGTAGAAGAGGAGACACCCGTTTAGATTTTGCTGCTTTGTATAAAGTTAAAGTTTTCCCTCCCTCCTCTGTATTATTTTTGATATGTATTCATGTGCATTTTGAATTTTTCGTGTGTGTACTTTATTGTATTATTGAAGTTTTATTAGATGTGATGTTATTATTAAAAGGGTAATGTGTATGCACTAGGTGATGTAGGGGTATAAGGCCCCCCTCCATGCCTGGAAGTGAATTGTTAGATTTTTAACTCCAAGGTATTGCCATCTATAGATGCTTAATGTACACAAGATTTTTCTGAAATGGGAAATGCATGTGTCGTGGGGTCATAGATAGGTAAATACTGGGGATGGTTAGATTGTGGAAAGTCAGAACATTTTGCTCACCCAGAATTATGATACTTCAAGCAAGTTACAGTATCATCAGGGGGGAGAGTAGGATTCGCAAAATTGGACTTTGTATTAATAAGGGTCAAATGGCAGAAGAGGCCATGATTTTAAAGACTGTTTTAAAAGTAGCCCAGAAAAAGGGGCATACAAAATGGCCACCATACCATGTGACCAGCTTATTGGGACAGTTTAAAATGGTCCCTGTGCAACCGCAGACAGCTTTGTGGATTCAACCCACAGTAAGTTCTGGAAGCCGTTTCTGAGAGAACGAAACCAGACCCACACGTATACATATGGATTAGATGCAGATCCAGTCAAGATCGGCCTGGAGACAGAGGCCATCTAAATGTTGACCCAGACAAAAGGGGACAATTTCATATTCATGAGAACAGCACCCAGGACTAGATAACGAGATCAGCAGGACATTAAAAACAATTAAGGTAATTCCAGACCAGAGATGGGCCTTTACCGGCCGTTTAAAACATTTTAAAATATAATAACTACCCCGCTATGCTCCCAGCCCGCCAAAAGTTAAACAAAGACTAACCTGATTTTGGGCGGGAGATGGAAGTTTCTGGAAGAAAGGTATATCTGGAAGTCTTTTCGGCAGTTGGACACAGCTTGAATCCGGACACTCAGAAGAAGAAGCAGGCACTCGGAGGAGGAAGAAGAACCAAGCCAACATCAAGAAGGCCGTCTCGAAGCCGGTGTCCCGCCCCGGGGAAACACATCGGGAGATCATCGACCATCCCCGGGCCGTTGCCGGAACGAGAGGCCATCGACCCAACTTGGGAGAAGAAACAAAAAAATAAAAACCCCAAGAGAAGAAGCCTTCCAGCCACCCCGGTTGGAAGGAGAAGAGATAAAAACAAACTGTAGTGATGGGAGCCAGCCCAAGGCTCCTCTAACCAGGGTCGAGCTGACGATCCTCGACCCCGCCGACATCCAGGCCCGCCGGTGTCCAGCCGCCCCAACCCCCACCTCAGGAGAGAGGTGTGGCGCAGCTCGCAGGGGCTCCACGATCCACGTGGAGACGGAAAGCCTGAAAGGATCAAACACAGACTGGTTCAAAACTTTGCACTTCCTAGTGGGATTGGTGAGCATGTTTCTGGCCCTTCACAATCAGATCTAGATAGGTTTAATAAGGGGGTGGATTTAAGGGTACAATTAACATGAGTTGTTGTCCCTCGATGTTCCGTGTGTTTCCCTATTTCATGATGATCTTTGTAGAGTATAAGATGCCTGTATTTGCCTTAGTTAGTATTGTGTCGTTATGATTTGTTTTGTGTTTTTCCCTCCCATGTACTCTCTTATCTGCTTGCATTTGATTTGATATTTTTCCTTATGCAATAAAATTTCATTTTGTTTCATCAAACTTGGTCTACAAGAGTTTTCTCTACATTGTAGTTCCTGCCCCTAAGACCAGAGTATAGAATCTAAGGGGCGAGTGGGTCGAACCACTCAAGGTTTTACTGTGCAAGAGAGAGAGGCCTCTAGAGAGAGAAACCTCAGGGACATCTCTCGAGGAAAACCCCTTACAATCTCATTGAATGGCGGAGCAGGCTCGAAGGGCGAAATGGCCTACTCCTGCTCCTATTTCTTATGTTCTTATATTTTTATAGACTGGTTGGGCCGAATGGCCTATTTCTGTGCCGTATATCCTATGTAATCCTATGATTTTACTGTTTACATTGAGTGTGCTAAAAAGTTATTTCTAATGCCCACACACTGCACAATGCAGTGAAGTAAAAAATGCAATAATAATCCATAAAATCAGCTGTGGGCTGCGATCAGGAGACATTTGAAATAGCACTGGGAAGCTCTGAGCAACTGTTAACTGAATGAAAATTCCTGAAGAGTAGGGCATTACAGAGTGAGGAAAGGAAGGTTGCCTAGGTAATGGAAATCCTACTGTAAGGGTCAGGGAGAAGAAGTATACACTTTGTAGGACTGAAGTGTCCAGTGCAGGAAACATGGGAGGAGTAGCAGAAAGTAGGCAACACCATCAGCCACACAGTACTACACATGGCTGACCCAGATGCATGGCCCTTGTAATGTACAGCCATGACCACCAGAATCTCAGCAGACTGGTAAATGAAACCCTGCAGTCAATCTGCACACTTACTCTTTGCACAAGGGAATCACTTAAATAGAGTCATAGGTTAGCTCTCACATATCTGAATCAAAGTACAAACAAACAGAGGTAGCACTGTGCCAACTCAAGCTGGTAACATTAATTTTAATGGATGGAAATTGGTGGATGCAATTTCCTGCAATGCACTTCCTGGGAGTGTGTCAGATTTCAGAATCACCCCTATGGGGAGCTGTGCTCTTACCGAGGCTGATGACTGTAATACATATCATCAGCACTGAACCAATTAGGACCAACTTTCAGTCCACAATAACTTTGCAGCATTTGGGAAGTGAGGGGTGAAGTCAAATGGCACTTACTAACATACTGATCACTAATACATCAATATGGCAGAACAAAAAACAATTCATTACTAAAACTTATGTCCTATCCACAGGATCTTATATCAAACACATAACAAGTATACAATTAACAAAAATCAAAATTCAATTCAATGGAAGGAAAGACAATAGGAGAATACCAAAACATAAAACACAAGTGTCAAAATATTCCAAATAGCTGTTAAACCAGCAAGCAGAGAGGTATTTAATAACACAGCCGTAAATTGCAATTTGGAGTATAATCAAAAATGAGGGTAGCCTGACTGTTCTGTGAAGCTGAACTCTTCTAAAACCATTGAAAAAGGATCACTTACTATTTGATGAAAGGTTGTTCTATAAAGATGCTCCAGAAAATGAAAAGGATAGCCTGTAGTAAAAAGTTCTGAGAAGCAAACGATTTTATGAAGAAGTGTTCTTTGTTCTATAATTTAGCGCAGATAGGAATGGTACTGCATATTTTCTGAGTCACAGAGGTACCAACTTATGTAAACATTTCTACACTAAATCTGCCAGTTGATATTCCACTTCAAAACACAGTGTTAATCAGTGCAAGCTGTCTCGAGCTGTGGAATGATGTTCAGAGGAAGAGTTTGACACAAATTCAGCAGAATGCTCATTCAGCATAGAGATTTGACTAAATGTATTAATATTTATTTTTAAAACAGATGGTAGAACAGTTATCTAAATGTGGAGAAAAAAAAGCTTGATAATCTATTTTGCTGTTTCAATGACAATATAATTTCTTATTGTTTTCATTAAATAAGCCCTGGTAACAATTTTCTTCAATAGCTTAGAGATGCGGACCCCAATAACTATCACAAGTGCAAAACAAACTTTGCTCAAAGGTTTCCCTCCCCCAGTAACATAAATGTTAGACAGCTAGGCCCTGGCCTTGTGGGAGGAAGAGGGTCAGAAAGAATCTGAACAGGGAGATGCACTGAGTATCAAGCAAGGCAATTTTCTCCTACTGATTAACTGGCTCCAGGATCTATGCATAAATAAAACTTGCCTGAAGTATCTCCTATTTCTATGTAGTGGCCAGTTTCTGGTTTTCATGTGAAAGAAGTTTGTGCCAGAGGCGTATTACTCTTCCCATTAGCTCTACCAGATCAGTTTCAACTAGTGTGCAGTCCAGAAGTCCTACTCATGCTCCCATGCCTTATCATCTTATAGAATGATTTCACCTATACCATTGCACACAGGGGTGAAGGGGAAGGTCTTTACAGAATTTATAAAAATAAACTAAATGCATTGGAGAAGGGATGAGCTAAAAGGAAAGATTAGAAATACGTAAGGTATAGTTTACAGTCCAGAAAGAAGGTTAAGGTGGGCCTTATCAAGGTATCTAATATTAAAATTTATCAATAAGATGGACCCTGAATATTATTTTAAGGGGTACAGCAGCATAGTAGTTATGTTATTGGAAAAATAATCCAGATGCTAGACTAATAATACAGAGAATGTGAGTTCAAATCCCACCTTGGCAGTTTGGGAATTTAACTTGGAAATAAATAAAAAAGCAGTCAGTAAGAAAAATTAGTAAAAATGATCATGAAGTAATCGGATTATCGTAAAAACCCAATTGGTTCACTAATGCCCTGTAAGGCAGGACATCAGCTGTCCTTACCTGGCCTGTGACTCCAGACCCACAGCAATGTGGTTGACTCTTAACTGCCATTTGAAACGGCCTTGCAAGCCACTCAGTTGTATCAAACCACAACAGCGATTCAAGAAGGTCCATCACCAAATTCTCAGGAGTAGGAAATAAATGCCACCCTTGCCAGATATGCCCACCTCCCAAGAAAGACAAAGGCTTAAAAATTGCGTTCGGCGGCGTAGCTATGGAGTATGCCGACTGTAACGTCCGTGTGTAATTGAGGCACGGACTGCAGAAGTTGGTTATAACAGGTGTTTACTGAATGGAGACAAAACTGGAACTACTATACAAAGTTACTTCACAGGATTACATACAGGGGTGGTTACTACTGGTACTGCAGTATACAGGGGCTGCAGAATATAGTTCCTTCTTCAAGGTACATACACTACAATTCCTCCCCTTTTAGCTAAACAGTACATAACATTCAATTAATAATTAAATAACATATTTACAATTACAGTTGCTATATACATTAGCTGAAGTTAATCAATTATAAATTCAGTCTTTGAGGAGGCTTCCTGATTCTGTCCGGATAACGCCTCTTTGGGGTATCAAGTTCTTCTGGCAAAGTTGATTCGGGATCAACGTCGTTGTTTGGTTCGTCTACTTCCAATATCACCGATTCCGAGGTAGATGCAATTGGTACTTCGGTTTCATCACCAGGTGTATAGGATCATGGTGTAGATTTGACGTTTTCCAGTGACTCTAGAATCTGGTCAGCATGGCGTCTTACAATGCTGTCTCC
Organism: Somniosus microcephalus; assembly: GCF_052327205.1. Classification (NCBI taxonomy): domain Eukaryota; kingdom Metazoa; phylum Chordata; class Chondrichthyes; order Squaliformes; family Somniosidae; genus Somniosus; species Somniosus microcephalus. The sequence goes on from NC_140988.1 coordinate 176,760,550, forward strand.
AACGTCCACGGTATACATTAGAGGTCCTTGCCGTGTGCAGATCGTTCCTGGCTGCCATTTCTCTGTGCGGTAGTCCCGGGCCAAAGCTGGTTGACCTATCTTAAAACTCCTGGTTGGCCTTTCATTCATATTCTGAAACTGCCTGTTCTCCACATCTCTTCTGATGTTTGGCTTAACCAAATCCAAGCGGCATCTTAGTCTTCGATTGAAGAACATCATGGCTGGAGTTTGGTTGGTAACCGCATGTGTCGCATTCCGGTAGGCAAACAAGAAGTTATCCACCTTGTGTTGTAGGGGTATGTCTTCATTACACATTGCCTTGATAGCCTTCTTGAATGTTTGAACGAACCTCTCAGCCAATCCATTGGTGGCTGGATGATATGGGGCGGATGTGTAATGCTTAACACCATTGTTCTTTAAGAACCTCCGGAACTCTTCAGACACAAAATGTGGTCCATTGTCGGAGCAAATCTGTTCAGGCAGCCCATTTCTGGCGAATATGGTTCGTAAGACTGTGATAGTTTTTTCTGTGGTGGTTGAGGACATTTCTATTACCTCTGCCCACTTTGAATGTGCATCCACCGCAATTAAAAACATCGAGTCCATAAATGGACCAGCAAAATCAATGTGTACCCTTTGCCATGGAGATGAGGGCCACTCCCATGGATGTAGAGAGGCTTGTGGTGGGGCGTTTTGGACCTTCTGGCATCCTAGGCAGCTCTTGGTCATTTCTTTGATTTCTCTATCGACTCCCGGCCACCACACAAACGCTCTGGCTAAGTTCTTCATTTTTACCCCTCCCAGATGACCCTCATGAAGCTCATTGAGCACTCTATCCTTCAATTTGGGTGGAATTACTACTCTGGATCCACACATCAAGGTTCCTCGGCACACTGACAGCTGTTCTCTTCTCGGCAAGAATGCTGGCAACAATGGTTCGCCATGTGCTGGCCATCCCATCACCGTTAAATCATAGACCCTGGAGAGTGTCGGGTCATTTTGTGTTTCCTTTTCTATGTTTGCATTCGTCACAGGTAGACATTCGACTATGGTCGAGTGGAATATCTCCACAGGATCCACTGCAGGTGCTTCTTCCACCATCGGCAACGGTAGGCGTGACAATCCATCAGCATTCCCTTGCTGTTTAGTTCCTTTGTACTCGATGTCATATTGGTGTGCCCCTAGGAAAAGGGACCACCTCTGTAGCCGTTGTGCTGTCATTATTGGTGTTAGATCCATGGTTCAGTGGATAAAGAATTACACGGATGCTGTATATAACAAACAACAGGTCTTTACTGGAGGAGGATCATCTCTAGACTGGAGTACAGAGGCATGCGCACAGCTTATATACTGGTGTGGCTACTGCCGGTACTACAGTATACAGGAGCTGTAAAAAGTAGTTCTGACTTAAAGCACAGACACTACAATTCCTCCCTTTTTAGATTAATAATACCCCCTTAATATTCAAATAACAATTACATTTTTACATGTACATTCAATAACAAAATGTCCATTTATAGATTCAGTCTTTGGGGCGGCTTCCTGACCCTTTCGGGATAGCGCCTTTCCGGAGGTTCTTGTTCTTGGTGCAGAGGCGATTCTGACCCCTTTTCATCGGGTAGTTCATCGGGTTCCACTGCTACTGGGTCTGAAGTAGATGCTACCGGTATGTCGGGTTTATCCCCAGGTACTCGAGACATGGGGTTGACGCCTTCCTGTGACGCTAAGATCTGATCGACGTGGCATCTCACAATGTTCTCCCCGACATCCACTGTGTATATTAATGGCCCCTGCCTTGTACATATCGTTCCGGGTTGCCACTTCTCTGTTCGATAGTCACGGGCCAAGACTGGTTGCCCTACATTGAAGCTCCTTGTCGGCTTCTCGTCGATGTGCTGGAATTGTTTGTCCTCAACATTTCTTCGCACATATGGTCTGAGCAAATCCAGACGAGATCTCAACCTTCTGTTAAAGAAGATCATGGCCGGGGTCTGGTTGGTAACTGCATGTGTCGCGTTTCGGTAGGCTAATAAGAAATTGTCCATCTTATGCTGTAGTGGAATTTCCTCGTCGCACATGGCCTTTATTGCCTTCTTAAAGGTTTGTACGAACCTCTCAGCCAATCCATTGGTGGCTGGATGATACGGGGCGGATGTGTAATGCCTTACCCCATTCCTTTTCATGAATTTTTGGAACTCGTCGGACACAAACTGTGGTCCATTATCAGAGCAGATCTGCTCTGGCAAACCGTTTCTGGCAAATATGGTCCGTAGGACTGCAATCGTTTTCTCTGTAGTGGTTGAAGACATCTTTATCACCTCAGGCCACTTTGAATGAGCATCCACTGCTATTAAGAACATTGAGTCCATGAATGGACCAGCAAAATCAATGGGCATCCATTGCCATGGAGAGGAGGGCCACTCCCATGGGTGTAGAGGAGCATGTGGTGGTGCATTTTGGACCTTCTGGCATCCTAAGCAGCTCTTAGTTAGGTCTTCAATTTGTTGATCGATTCCCGGCCACCACACATAAGCCCTAGCAAGGCTTTTCATTTTCACTCCCCCCAGATGACTTTCATGTAGCTCCTTTAGCACTCTCTCCCTTAACTTGGGTGGAATCACCACTCTGGATACACACATCTCTGTCACCTGGCATACTGGCAGCTGTTCTCTTCTGGATGAGAATGCTGGCAACAGTGAGTCGCCATGTGTTGGCCATCCCCTCACCGTCAATTCATATACCCGTGACAGCATCGGATCATTGCGGGTCTCCTTCTCTATATCCGCGTTTGTTACTGGCAATCGTTCAATTATCGACGAATAAAATATCTCGATAGGGTCCACTGCTGGTGCTTCCTCCACCGTAGGCAGTGGCAGGCGCGATAGCCCATCAGCGTTCCCATGCTGTTTCGTGCCTTTATATTCTATTTGATATTGATTCGCCCCTAGAAACAGGGACCATCTTTGTAACCACTGTGCAGTCATTACTGGCACGCCCTTCTTAGGATTAAAGATGGAGACAAGTGGTTGGTGGTCAGTCAGCAAGGTGAACTTCTGCCCATGCAGATAATGGTTGAATTTTTTTACTCCCCATACAAGGCTGAGGGCCTCCCTGTCAATCTGGGCGTAGTTGCGCTCGGCTGAGGTTAGTGACCGAGACGCAAAGGCCACTGGCCTCTCCAACCCGTCTGGGAATTTGTGCGACAGCACCGCTCCAATGCCATAGGGTGATGCATCACATGCCAAACGAATTGGTAGTGCTGGGTTGAAATGGGCCAACACCTCTTTTGATGTGATCAATTCTTTACATTTCTGGAAAGCTCGTCTACGTTCGTCATCCCACTTCCATGGCACCCCTGCTTGCAGTAGGGTGTTCAGCGGGTGTAGTACAGTAGACAAATTTGGTAAGAACTTGTGGTAATAGTTTACCAGCCCGAGGAACGACCTCAGTTGTGACACATTTTCCGGTGCTGGAGCCTTGACTACTGCCTCAATCTTGTCAGGGGACTTATGTAACCCCTCTTCATCGATGACGTGGCCGCAATACGAGATCTGTTTCTGGAAAAACTCGCACTCGTGGCGATTAGCTCGTAGCCCATATTCCTTTAATCTGGCGAGCACCTTCTCCAAGTTAGCGAGGTGATCACCGTCATTTTCGCCCATGACCAAGATGTCATCCAAATAACACTGGGTCCCTGGAATCCCTTGCAGGACCTAATCCATCGCCCTTTGCCAGATAGCCGGAGCCGAGGCTACTCCAAACACCAGCCGGTTGTATTGATAGAGACCTTTATGGGTGTTGATCGTAAGGTAATGTTTCGAAGCTTCTTCTACCTCCATTTGCAAGTACGCCTGGACTAGATCAATTTTGGTGAAGCGTTTACCACCAGATAGCAAGGCGAAAATATCCTCAATTCGTGGAAGCGGATATTGCACCGTGAAGGACTGGGTTCACTGTCACCTTAAAATCCCCACAGATGCGGATCTTCTTTGGTTCCCCAGGCGTATTACTCAACGACCTGTTCACTACAGGGATGATGGGTGTAGCCCACTCGCTCCAGTCCACTTTGGACAGTACTCCTGAGTGTTCCAACCCTTCCAGCTCTGCTTCAACCGCTGGTCTGATCGCATAAGGCATTGGTCTGGCCTTCAGAAACTTTGGGCTTGCATTATCCTCTATTTTAATTGTTGCTGTTATTCCTTTTAGTGTTCCTAGTCCCTCCTGGAACACTTCTTTTGCATCAGTTAGCATTTTTGACAGTTGTCCAGGTGTGACGTCGTCATCCTTTTTGGCCTCCACCTTCAGTGCCTGTATGGAATGCCAATCTAAATGTATCTTCCGGATCCACTTATTTCGGTTACATTATGTAGCTTCAGACAACCCAGCTCCTTGCTTCCGGAGTCTGTGTCACTTTTCTGTTCGTCTGAACCACTGTCCATCACCTGGTGTACCTTTTTGTACTTCTCCTGTGGAGATTTCTTACTGTTGGTTTTCTTCCCAGACCTGCAGACTCTTGCTATGTGTTCTGCTTTCCCACACTGTCTGCACACTTGGTCCTTGAACCAACAATCTTTCTGGTCATGTGTTGTTCGGCCGCATTGATAGCACTTCCCTGTTCCATAGATCATTTCGTTGGTGCCGTATTCTTGCGGTCTCCGTTGTATCTCTGCAGCGCCCCTTGCGGCTGCTTTGTGTGATACTGCCATATTGAAAGCTTTGTCCAGCTTAAGGTCCTTTTCTGATAGAAGTCGTTTCTGGGTTCCTTCACTTTGTAGCCCACACACAAACTTGTCCCTTAACGTATCTGCTAGTCCTGCTCCAAACTGGCAGTATTTCGATAGCTTGCGCAGTTCCATTAGGTACTCAGCATTGCTTTCGTCTTTGTGTTGGTTCCTTTTATGGAACTTAAATCGTTCTGCTATCAGCAGCGGTGTGGGCCTTAAGTGGTCCTGTAGGATTTCTACTATGCTTCCAAAATCCTTGTTTACCGGCTTCTCTGGGGTTATTAGATTCCGCAGTAGCCCATAAGTTTTTGCACCCATGGAATTTAACAGAACCAGTGCTTTATTAGCATCTGGCACTTCATTCGCCCTGCAGTACACCTCAATACGTTCCACATATGTCGCCCAATCTTCGACTTCATTGTCGAACGTAGAGATACTGCCACTCTTCGGCATCCTTGGTTGTGCGTTAACTATCCCCAATGGCGCCTCCCGCGCTTTCCCTTCTTCTCCGCTGGCACAAAATGGCATCTCCCGTGCTTTCCTTCCTTCCCGCGCTCGCCCGTCTTCTCCGCTGCGGCTTCGCAAAATGGCATCTCCCGCGCTCTCCCTGCTTCTCCGCGGCTCAATGGCGTCTCCCACGCTCTCCCTGCTTCTCCGCGCCTCAATGGCATCTCCCCTTGCTTCGGCCCGCGGACCCTGATCAGCCCGCGATCCCTGGCTGTGCTCTGCGCGTTCTTCTCTTGATATTTGTCGACGCCGCTCGGCCTAGAACCCGGCTGTTTCTTACCCTCTCTCTCTCCGGTATTTTTCCACGACGCCGCTCGGTGATCAACCCCCGGCTGCGCCCTGCTCTCTTCACCCTTTTTCTTACCCCGTTGATGCTGCCTGGCTCTCTCTCTCTGCCGTCGGTCGGCTCCAGCCGCCGCTGCTCGGGAAGGGTCTGCTCAGGACCTCTCGTTGGTCTCTTACTGCTCGTTGTGGCTGGGGAACCAAGCCCGGCTCTCCATAGCCTCCCCAGCGAAATTGGATCTCTGCCTGACTGCTGGGCGGTTGCTCGCGGTTGACGCCCGTGTTCCTGGACTCGACTATTTTTTTTGCTGTTTTTTTTGTTTAATGTTGCAGGTAGATTCGCATCAACACTCGTCGCCACTGTTAGATCCGTGGTTCAGTGGATAAAGAATTACACGGATGCTGTATATAACAAACAACAGGTCTTTACTGCAGGAGGGTCATCTCTAGACTGGAGTACAGAGGCATGCGCACAGCTTATATACCGGTGTGGTTACTGCCGGTACTACAGTATACAGGAGCTGTAAAAAGTAGTTCTGACTTAAAGCACATACACTACAATCGGGACACCCTTCATGGGTTGAAAATGGAGACAAGAGGTTGATGATCAGTTAGTAGAGTAAATTTCTGTCCGTGCAGGTAGTGATTGAACTTCTTCACCCCCCACACCAGGCTGAGGGCCTCTCTGTCAATCTGGGCGTAGTTACGCTCGGCTGCAGTTAACGAGCGTGACGCAAAAGCTATCGGCCTCTCTGAACCATCAAGGGATTTATGTGACAGTACCTCTCCAACGCCGTAGGGAGACGCATCACATGCAAGTTTTATTGGTAGTGATGGGTTGTAGTGAGCCAATACTTCTCTTGAAGTGATCAGGCCTTTACACTTCTGAAAGGCCCGCTTACATTCATCGCTCCATTTCCATGCTACTCCAGTTTGTAGCAGGGCGTTTAGTGGGTGCAGAATTGTGAACAAATTCGGCAAAAACTTATGGTAGTAATTCACCAATCCGAGGAATGACCTCAGTTGCGACACATTTTCAGGCGCTGGAGCCTTAACTACCGCTTCAATTTTGTCAGGGGACTTATGTAACCCCTCTTCATCAATCACGTGGCCACAATACGATATTTGTTTCTTAAAAAACTCGCACTTGGGGCGATTGGCTCATAGCCCATGTTCTCTTAGTCTAGTGAGCACCTGCTCTAGGTTGGCAAGGTGTTCACTGTCATTTTCACCCGTCACTAGGATGTCGTCCAAGTAACACTGAGTCCCCGGAATCCCTTGCAGGACTTGTTCCATCGCTCTTTGCCATATAGCCGGAGCTGATGCAACTCCGAATACCAGTCGATTATACTGTTAAAGACCTTTGTGAGTGTTTATCGTGAGATATTTCCTAGAGGATTCTTCAACCTCCATCTGCAAATATGCTTGCGCTAGGTCAATTTTTGTAAAACGTTTCCCTCCAGATAGTGAGGCGAAAATATCTTCTATCCTCGGAAGAGGATACTGTACTGTGTGAAGGACTGGGTTCGCAGTCACCTTGAAGTCCCCACAGATGCGAACCTTCCTTGGCTCCTCAGACTTATTGTTTAACGTTTTCTTCATGACAGGAATGATGGGCGTCGCCCACTCGCTCCAGTCTACCTTAGTTAACACGCCTGCATTCTCCAGATTTTCCAGCTCTGCCTCGACGGCTGGGCGAATTGCATACGGTACCGGTCTTGCTTTGAAAAACTTGGGAATTGCATTCTCTTCTATTTTTATCAAGGCGGTTTCGCCTTTAAGAGTTCCCAGTTCTTGTTGAAATACCTCTTTAGCGTTAGCCAAGATTTTTGACAATCGTCCAGGTGTGACGTCGTCATCCTTTTTACCAGCCACCATCAGTGCCTGAATGGAGTGCCAGTCTAAACTTATCTTTCTGATCCATTCACATCCCAATAACGGTGGTCCACCATCTTGCAGTATGTACAGATACAATTTCTGTATTTCCTTGCCATTGTATTCAACAGGCAACCTTATTTTCCCTCTGGGGTATACTTCCTGCCCCATATATGTCTTCAAGACAATGGATGTGTCTTTCAAGGGTATGTGTGAGAATAGCTGCTCGTAGTCTCGTCGATTCATGACGGTCAGGGCTGATCCTGTATCCAATTCCATTTTGACTTGGGACCCTGCTATCGTGAGGGTGACCCAAATGGTTCAGTGATCCTCTTTTGTGATTACGTTGTTTAGTTTGAGACAGCTTAGTCTCTTGTTCCCGGATTCACTATCGCTCTTCTGGTCTTCGGAACTACTGTCCGTCATCTTTTGTACTTTTCTGTACTTTTCCTTAGTAGTCTTTTTGTTGTCGTTAGTCTTCTTCCCGGGCCTGCAAACTCGTGCAATGTGTCCCATCTTTCTGCATTGCCTGCATGTTTTGTCCTTGGACCAGCAGTCCTTCTGGTCATGGGTTGTTCTGCCGCAGCGATAACATTTTTCAAATCCCCGTGTCATTTCATGGGTGCCGTATTCCTGTGGCTTTTGCTGTATTTCCGCAGCTCCCCTTGCTGCTGCTTCGTACGATACTGCGACGCTGAAAGCCTTATCTAGCGTCAGCTCTTTCTCTGAGAGTAACCTCTTCTGGGTTCATTCACTCAGGAGTCCACAGACAAATTTGTCCAGTAGGGTATCTGCCAGTCCTGCTCCAAACTGGCAGTGCTTTGATAGCTTGCATAGTTCCGTAAGGTAATCAGCATTGCTCTCATCTTTATGCTGATTTCTCTTGTGGAATTTAAATCTTTCTGCTATCAGCAGCGGTGTAGGATTTAGGTGTTCCTGTAGGATATCAACAATTTTGTTAAAACTCTTCACCATTGGTTTGACTGGAGTGATCAGGTTCCGCAATAGGCCGTACGTTCTTGCGCCCATTAAGTTTAGTAGTACCGATGCCTTTTTCTCATTGGCTACTTCATTTGCCTTGCAATATACTTCGACTCTTTCCACATACGTGATCCAGTCTTCTGTTGCATTATCGAAGGCAGTGATATTGCCAGTCTTCGGCATCTTGGAGATCTAAGATGGCGCCTCCCGTGCTTTGCCTTCTTCCCCAATTGAACAAAATGGCGCCTCCCGTGCTTTGCCTTCTTCCCCGCTGGATTAAGATGGCGCCTCCCGCGCTTTCTGTCTATTCCGCTGCTGCCAGCGCTGTTGCTGGTGTTTTTATGCCTTGATGGCGATGCCCTATGGTCTTCGCGCACTTCCCCCCGCGCTGCTGCCAACGCCACTCTCCGCGGTCCCCGTGGCAAACTGCAGCTCCTCGCGGCTTTCTGCGCTTCTAATTTCTTTTATTTTAATTACTGTTCCCGTCATCAGAGCAGACCCTATGGGACACTTTCCTCCCTCTTCTCGGGTCTGTACGCTGCGTGGCTTCATAGCACCGGCCGCGCCCTGTGTGCTCCACCCTCTCTCTCTCTCTCCTCTTCCCGACAACGCTGCTCGGCCCCGTTGAAAGCCACCCGATCGAGCTCTAGCCAGCCGCAGCCCAGGAAGGATCAGTGTACTACCTGCCACCAGCCCGATTAGCTGGAACACCATAGCCAGGATAACCAAGCCCCGCTCTCGACAGCCTCTCCTGCAAATCCTCAAATTCGATGAATCAGAGGGCGGTTGCCCACGGTCGACGCCCGTTTCTTCTGTTTGTTTTTTTTTCTTTTTGGATTTCCTCCTTCTGGCCTCGACCTCTAACAACTTCGCTTCAGGGATGGATCCCCGTGAGGTGGTGCAGAACTGTAGGTAAGTTTGGATCTGTTTGTCGCCAGTGTAACGTCCGTGTGTAATTGAGACACGGACTGCAGAAGTTGGTTATAACAGATGTTTACTGAATGGCGACAAAACTGGAACTACTATACAAAGTTACGTCACAGGCTTATATACAGGGGTGGTCACTACTGGTACTGCAGTATACAGGGGCAGCAGAATATAGTTCCTTCTTCAAGGTACATACACTACACCGGCCTCCGAAAAGAATTCGCACTTGCCTTGTGTGAGGCCCCACAGGTGGACTTGCTGTTCGGCGCTGCAGAGTTGTGCGCAGCGTATTGCATCACTGAGCCCGGGAGCGCAGCGTACAGCCAATGCGGAAAAGAAGACACGCCCACAAAATCTGTCAAAACTAAACCATGCCCACAGAAACATCTTTCAGTTTGTAGCATTGAAATTACATTTTAAAAACTTTAAAAAAACTTTTAACTAAATGGCAAATTGATCCTTAATATTAAATTTAGATGTAAGTATTTTAGAGAACACTCACGTTACATATTTCATTGCGAGACAGTTACTGAATGCATTAAACAAAAACACATAGAGAAGATGGAATTGTTGGCAAAATATGTAGAACTACACAGTTACCAAAACTAGTACTTGGACTTATTTCATATATCAGCATTTTGTTAAAATTATGTAACAAAATACTAACATGTTGATTATTGAAATGCAGTATCTGTAGATGGTCATAGGTGGGCAATTAGCCCAACTCTGCGCAGCAATGAGTATTTCCCCATCAGTGCAGATCATCTGTCAAGGCGTACTTGACAGATCATAAGCTCGGGATTTCACAGGCAGTATGACGCCCCACCACAAAACCTGCCCCATTAATATAGAGCCAGTGGAGCAAGAGGACATAAATTTAAATTACTGAAAAGTAAATTCAAAACAAATCTTCAAAAAAAAATGCTGTAAAAATCCATGATCACACTCCACTGCTGTAAAAATGGCAGAGCAGAACTTCCAATGCTCTGGCCAGTTGTGCTCCTGACCATCAGAAATTCCTAGAGTGGGTCAGGTAAGTTGAATAAGGTGGCCTCCTTCTGTGCTGTACCATTCTATGATTCCATGATTCCAAGGTGGGTGTGCACTCTCGCCAGTATTGGCGCAGGAGGTTTACTCACCCGTTGGGCATGAGGAAACAGTCAGCTGCTGGGCTCCAGTTCAGATGTTCAGTTCGCTGAATACTTTTAACTACACAAATCACTAAACGTTGCGACACAGGTTAGCAAGGCCATAAAAAAAGCAAACCAAGCACCAGGGTTTATTTCTAGAGGTATAGAATTGAAAAGTAGGGAAGTTATGCTAAACCTGTATCGAACCTTGGTTAGACCACACTTAGAGTACTGCGTACAGTTCTGGTCGCCATATTATAAAAAGGATATAGAGGCACTGGAGAGGGGGCAGAGAAGATTTACAGGGATGATACCAGAAATGCGAGAGTATACATATCAGGAAAGGATGAACAGGCTGGGCCTCTTTTCTCTTGAACAAAGAAGGCTGAGGGATGAACTAATAGAGGTCTTTAAAATTATGAAAGGTTTTGATAGAGTGGATACAGAGAAAATGTTTCCACTTGTGTGGAAGAGCATAACTAGAGGCCATCAATATAAGATAGTCACCAAGAAATCCAATAGGCAATTCAGAAGAAACTTCTTTATCCAAAGAGTGGTGAGAATGTAGAACTCACTGCCACAGGGAGTGGTTGAAGCAAATAGTATAGATGCATTTAAGGGGAGGCTAGACAAGCATATGAGGGAGAAGGGAATAGAGGGTTAGGCTGATAGATTCAGGTGAGAAAAGATGGGAGGAGGCTCGAGTAGAGCATAAATGCTGGCATGGACTGGTTGGGCGGAATGGCCTTTTTCTGTGACGTATAGCCTATGTAATCTTATGTAATCCTATGTAACTCATCCTTGATTATGGTTCTTATGTACACGACATTAATGACTTGCATTTCAATAATCTGAGAAAACAACATGGCAATAGGGTTGCAAAGCCCCCTTCAATCATAGTGAACATAGAATACTTCATGATCTTTTTGTTCCATTGACCAAACTGCTTCCTGAATCAGTCAGTCTTCAGCGGGAAAGTTACACACTTTTGCTTAGAGATATGATGGATAATTTCACAAATACATGCGCCTGGTGCGGAGCTTCACTGCTGGGAGCAAATATCGGGAATTTGGGCATAGATGAAAAAATCTGTGGGATTACTAACCTTCATGTCAAATTCTCAATATGCACTTCCAGTAAGCAAAGCTACGTGTCAGCAGGTTAAATTCATAAACTTTGCTGTGTCATGTCATTTTATCTATTAGAAATAGATGGCAATTCCGTGTATGAGTGAATTTCACGTCGGATTATGAGAGAATTCCAGGACTGTGTCTGAGTGAATTCCAGGTCTGTGTCTGAGTGAAATCCAGGTCTGTGCCTGAGTGAATTCCAGGTCTGTGTCTGAGTGAATTCCAGGTCTGTGTCTGAGTGAATTCCAGGTCTCTGTCTGAGTGAATTCCAGGTCTGTGTCTGAGTGAATTCCAGGTCTGTGTCTGAGTGAAATCCAGGTCTGTGTCTGAGTGAATTCCAGGTCTGTGTCTGAGTGAATTCCAGGTCTCTGTCTGAGTGAATTCCAGGTCTGTGTCTGAGTGAATTGCAGGTCTGTGTCTGAGTGAATTCCAGGATTGTGTCTGAGTGAATTCCAGGTCTGTGTCTGAGTGAATTCCAGGTCTGTGTCTGGGTGAATTCCAGGTCTCTGTCTGAGTGAAATCCAGGTCTGTGTCTGAGTGAATTCCAGGTCTGTGTCTGAGTGAATTCCAGGATTGTGTCTGAGTGAATTCCAGGTCTGTGTCTGAGTGAATTCCAGGTCTCTGTCTGGGTGAATTCCAGGTCTGTGTCTGAGTGAAATCCAGGTCTGTGTCTGAGTGAAATCCAGGTTTGTGTCTGAGTGAATTCCACGTCTGTCTGAGTGAATTCCAGGTCTGTGTCTGAGTGAATTCCAGGTCTGTGTCTGAGTGAATTCCAGGTCTGTGTCTGAGTGAATTCCAGGTATGTGTCTGAGTGAACTCCAGCTCTGTGTCTGATTGAATTCCAGGTCTGTGTCTGAGTGAATTCCAGGTCTGTGTCTGGGTGAATTCCAGGTCTGTGTCTGAGTGAAATCCAGGTCTGTGTCTGAGTGAAATCCAGGTCTGTGTCTGAGTGAATTCCAGGTCTGTGTCTGAGTGAATTGCAGGTCTCTGTCTGAGTGAATTCCAGGTCTGTTTCAGTAAAATCCAGGTTTGTCTCTGAGTGAATTCCAGGTCTGTGTCTGAGTGAATTCCAGGTCTGTGTCTGACATTATTCCAGGTCTGTGTCTGAGTGAATTCCAGGTCTGTGACTGAGTGTATTCCTGGTCTGCATCTGAGTTTATTCCAGGTCTGTGTCTGAGTGAATTCCAGGTCTGTGTCTGAGTGAATTCCAGGTTTGTGTCTGACTGTATTCCAGGTCTGTGTCTGAGTGTATTCCAGGTCTGTGTCTGAGTTTATTCCAAGCCTGTGTCTGAGTGAATTCCAGGTACGTGTCTGAGTGAATTCCAGGACTGTGTCTGACTGAATTCCAGGTCTGTGTCTGAGTGAATTCCAGGTCTGTGTCTGAGTGAATTCCAGGACTGTGTCTGACTGAATTACAGGTCTGTGTCTGAGTGAATTCCAGGACTGTGTCTGAGTGAATTCCACGTCTGTGTCTGAGTGTATTCCAGGTCTGTGTCTGACTGTATTCCAGGTCTGTGTCTGAGTGTATTCCAGGTCTGTGTCTGAGTGCATTCCAGGTCTGTGTCTGAGTTTATTCCAGGTCTGTGTCTGAGTGAATTCCAGGTCTGTGTCTGAGTGAATTCCACGTCTGTGTCTGAGTGTATTCCAGGTCTGTGTCTGAGTGCATTCCAGGTCTGTGTCTGAGTGTATTCCAGGTCTGTGTCTGAGTGAATTCCACGTCTGTGTCTGAGTGAATTCCAGGACTGTGTCTGAGTGAATTCCACGTCTGTGTCTGAGTGTATTCCAGGTCTGTGTCTGACTGTATTCCAGGTCTGTGTCTGAGTGTATTCCAGGTCTGTGTCTGAGTATATTCCATGACTGTGTCTGAGTGAATTCCAGGTCTGTGTCTGAGTTTATTCCAGGTCTGTTTCTGAGTGAATTCCAGGTCTGTGTCTGAGTGAATTCCAGGTCTGTGTCTGAGTGAAATCCAGGTCTGTGTCTGAGTGAATTCCAGGTCTGTGTCTGAGTGAATTCCAGGTCTCTGTCTGAGTGAATTCCAGGTCTGTGTCTGAGTGAATTGCAGGTCTGTGTCTGAGTGAATTCCAGGATTGTGTCTGAGTGAATTCCAGGTCTGTGTCTGAGTGAATTCCAGGTCTGTGTCTGGGTGAATTCCAGGTCTCTGTCTGAGTGAAATCCAGGTCTGTGTCTGAGTGAATTCCAGGTCTGTGTCTGAGTGAATTCCAGGATTGTGTCTGAGTGAATTCCAGGTCTGTGTCTGAGTGAATTCCAGGTCTCTGTCTGGGTGAATTCCAGGTCTGTGTCTGAGTGAAATCCAGGTCTGTGTCTGAGTGAAATCCAGGTTTGTGTCTGAGTGAATTCCACGTCTGTCTGAGTGAATTCCAGGTCTGTGTCTGAGTGAATTCCAGGTCTGTGTCTGAGTGAATTCCAGGTCTGTGTCTGAGTGAATTCCAGGTATGTGTCTGAGTGAACTCCAGCTCTGTGTCTGATTGAATTCCAGGTCTGTGTCTGAGTGAATTCCAGGTCTGTGTCTGGGTGAATTCCAGGTCTGTGTCTGAGTGAAATCCAGGTCTGTGTCTGAGTGAAATCCAGGTCTGTGTCTGAGTGAATTCCAGGTCTGTGTCTGAGTGAATTGCAGGTCTCTGTCTGAGTGAATTCCAGGTCTGTTTCAGTAAAATCCAGGTTTGTCTCTGAGTGAATTCCAGGTCTGTGTCTGAGTGAATTCCAGGTCTGTGTCTGACATTATTCCAGGTCTGTGTCTGAGTGAATTCCAGGTCTGTGACTGAGTGTATTCCTGGTCTGCATCTGAGTTTATTCCAGGTCTGTGTCTGAGTGAATTCCAGGTCTGTGTCTGAGTGAATTCCAGGTTTGTGTCTGACTGTATTCCAGGTCTGTGTCTGAGTGTATTCCAGGTCTGTGTCTGAGTTTATTCCAAGCCTGTGTCTGAGTGAATTCCAGGTACGTGTCTGAGTGAATTCCAGGACTGTGTCTGACTGAATTCCAGGTCTGTGTCTGAGTGAATTCCAGGTCTGTGTCTGAGTGAATTCCAGGACTGTGTCTGACTGAATTACAGGTCTGTGTCTGAGTGAATTCCAGGACTGTGTCTGAGTGAATTCCACGTCTGTGTCTGAGTGTATTCCAGGTCTGTGTCTGACTGTATTCCAGGTCTGTGTCTGAGTGTATTCCAGGTCTGTGTCTGAGTGCATTCCAGGTCTGTGTCTGAGTTTATTCCAGGTCTGTGTCTGAGTGAATTCCAGGTCTGTGTCTGAGTGAATTCCACGTCTGTGTCTGAGTGTATTCCAGGTCTGTGTCTGAGTGCATTCCAGGTCTGTGTCTGAGTGTATTCCAGGTCTGTGTCTGAGTGAATTCCACGTCGGTGTCTGAGTGAATTCCAGGACTGTGTCTGAGTGAATTCCACGTCTGTGTCTGAGTGTATTCCAGGTCTGTGTCTGACTGTATTCCAGGTCTGTGTCTGAGTGTATTCCAGGTCTGTGTCTGAGTATATTCCATGACTGTGTCTGAGTGAATTCCAGGTCTGTGTCTGAGTTTATTCCAGGTCTGTTTCTGATTGAATTCCAGGTCTGTGTCTGAGTGTATTCCAGGTCTGTGAGCGAATTTATTCCAGGTCTGTTTCTGAGTGAATTCCAGGTCTGTGCCTGAGTGAATTCCAGGTCTGTGTCTGAGTGAATTCCAGGTCTGTGTTTGAGTTTATTCCAGGTCTGTGTCTGAGTTTATTCCAGGTCTGTGTCTGAGTTTATTCCAGATCTGTTTCTGATTGAATTCCAGGTCTGTGTCTGAGTGTATTCCAGGTCTGTGAGCGAATTTATTCCAGGTCTGTGTCTGAGTGAAATCCAGGTCTGTGTCTGAGTGAAATCCAGGTCTGTGTCTGAGTGAATTCCAGGTCTGTGTCTGAGTGAATTGCAGGTCTCTGTCTGAGTGAATTCCAGGTCTGTTTCAGTAAAATCCAGGTTTGTCTCTGAGTGAATTCCAGGTCTGTGTCTGAGTGAATTCCAGGTCTGTGTCTGACATTATTCCAGGTCTGTGTCTGAGTGAATTCCAGGTCTGTGACTGAGTGTATTCCTGGTCTGCATCTGAGTTTATTCCAGGTCTGTGTCTGAGTGAATTCCAGGTCTGTGTCTGAGTGAATTCCAGGTTTGTGTCTGACTGTATTCCAGGTCTGTGTCTGAGTGTATTCCAGGTCTGTGTCTGAGTTTATTCCAAGCCTGTGTCTGAGTGAATTCCAGGTACGTGTCTGAGTGAATTCCAGGACTGTGTCTGACTGAATTCCAGGTCTGTGTCTGAGTGAATTCCAGGTCTGTGTCTGAGTGAATTCCAGGACTGTGTCTGACTGAATTACAGGTCTGTGTCTGAGTGAATTCCAGGACTGTGTCTGAGTGAATTCCACGTCTGTGTCTGAGTGTATTCCAGGTCTGTGTCTGACTGTATTCCAGGTCTGTGTCTGAGTGTATTCCAGGTCTGTGTCTGAGTGCATTCCAGGTCTGTGTCTGAGTTTATTCCAGGTCTGTGTCTGAGTGAATTCCAGGTCTGTGTCTGAGTGAATTCCACGTCTGTGTCTGAGTGTATTCCAGGTCTGTGTCTGAGTGCATTCCAGGTCTGTGTCTGAGTGTATTCCAGGTCTGTGTCTGAGTGAATTCCACGTCTGTGTCTGAGTGAATTCCAGGACTGTGTCTGAGTGAATTCCACGTCTGTGTCTGAGTGTATTCCAGGTCTGTGTCTGACTGTATTCCAGGTCTGTGTCTGAGTGTATTCCAGGTCTGTGTCTGAGTATATTCCATGACTGTGTCTGAGTGAATTCCAGGTCTGTGTCTGAGTTTATTCCAGGTCTGTTTCTGAGTGAATTCCAGGTCTGTGTCTGAGTGAATTCCAGGTCTGTGTCTGAGTGAAATCCAGGTCTGTGTCTGAGTGAATTCCAGGTCTGTGTCTGAGTGAATTCCAGGTCTCTGTCTGAGTGAATTCCAGGTCTGTGTCTGAGTGAATTGCAGGTCTGTGTCTGAGTGAATTCCAGGATTGTGTCTGAGTGAATTCCAGGTCTGTGTCTGAGTGAATTCCAGGTCTGTGTCTGGGTGAATTCCAGGTCTCTGTCTGAGTGAAATCCAGGTCTGTGTCTGAGTGAATTCCAGGTCTGTGTCTGAGTGAATTCCAGGATTGTGTCTGAGTGAATTCCAGGTCTGTGTCTGAGTGAATTCCAGGTCTCTGTCTGGGTGAATTCCAGGTCTGTGTCTGAGTGAAATCCAGGTCTGTGTCTGAGTGAAATCCAGGTTTGTGTCTGAGTGAATTCCACGTCTGTCTGAGTGAATTCCAGGTCTGTGTCTGAGTGAATTCCAGGTCTGTGTCTGAGTGAATTCCAGGTCTGTGTCTGAGTGAATTCCAGGTATGTGTCTGAGTGAACTCCAGCTCTGTGTCTGATTGAATTCCAGGTCTGTGTCTGAGTGAATTCCAGGTCTGTGTCTGGGTGAATTCCAGGTCTGTGTCTGAGTGAAATCCAGGTCTGTGTCTGAGTGAAATCCAGGTCTGTGTCTGAGTGAATTCCAGGTCTGTGTCTGAGTGAATTGCAGGTCTCTGTCTGAGTGAATTCCATGTCTGTTTCAGTAAAATCCAGGTTTGTCTCTGAGTGAATTCCAGGTCTGTGTCTGAGTGAATTCCAGGTCTGTGTCTGACATTATTCCAGGTCTGTGTCTGAGTGAATTCCAGGTCTGTGACTGAGTGTATTCCTGGTCTGCATCTGAGTTTATTCCAGGTCTGTGTCTGAGTGAATTCCAGGTCTGTGTCTGAGTGAATTCCAGGTTTGTGTCTGACTGTATTCCAGGTCTGTGTCTGAGTGTATTCCAGGTCTGTGTCTGAGTTTATTCCAAGCCTGTGTCTGAGTGAATTCCAGGTACGTGTCTGAGTGAATTCCAGGACTGTGTCTGACTGAATTCCAGGTCTGTGTCTGAGTGAATTCCAGGTCTGTGTCTGAGTGAATTCCAGGACTGTGTCTGACTGAATTACAGGTCTGTGTCTGAGTGAATTCCAGGACTGTGTCTGAGTGAATTCCACGTCTGTGTCTGAGTGTATTCCAGGTCTGTGTCTGACTGTATTCCAGGTCTGTGTCTGAGTGTATTCCAGGTCTGTGTCTGAGTGCATTCCAGGTCTGTGTCTGAGTTTATTCCAGGTCTGTGTCTGAGTGAATTCCAGGTCTGTGTCTGAGTGAATTCCACGTCTGTGTCTGAGTGTATTCCAGGTCTGTGTCTGAGTGCATTCCAGGTCTGTGTCTGAGTGTATTCCAGGTCTGTGTCTGAGTGAATTCCACGTCTGTGTCTGAGTGAATTCCAGGACTGTGTCTGAGTGAATTCCACGTCTGTGTCTGAGTGTATTCCAGGTCTGTGTCTGACTGTATTCCAGGTCTGTGTCTGAGTGTATTCCAGGTCTGTGTCTGAGTATATTCCATGACTGTGTCTGAGTGAATTCCAGGTCTGTGTCTGAGTTTATTCCAGGTCTGTTTCTGATTGAATTCCAGGTCTGTGTCTGAGTGTATTCCAGGTCTGTGAGCGAATTTTTTCCAGGTCTGTTTCTGAGTGAATTCCAGGTCTGTGCCTGAGTGAATTCCAGGTCTGTGTCTGAGTGAATTCCAGGTCTGTGTTTGAGTTTATTCCAGGTCTGTGTCTGAGTTTATTCCAGGTCTGTGTCTGAGTTTATTCCAGGTCTGTTTCTGATTGAATTCCAGGTCTGTGTCTGAGTGTATTCCAGGTCTGTGAGCGAATTTATTCCAGGTCTGTTTCTGAGTGAATTCCAAGTCTGTGACTGAGTGAATTCCAAGTCTGTGAGTGAGTGAATTCCAGGTCTGTGTCTGAGTGAATTCCAGGTCTGTGTCTGAGTGAATGCCAGGTCTGTGTCTGATGAATTCCAGGTCTGTGTCTGAGTTTATTCCAGGTCTGTGTCTGAGTGAATGCTAGGTGTGTGTCTGATGAAATCCAGGTCTGTGTCTGAGTTTATTCCAGGTCTGTGACTGAGTGTATTCCAGGTCTGTGACTGAGGGAATTCCAGGTCTCTGTCTGTCTGTAATCCAGGTCACTGTCTGAGTGAATTGCAAGTCTGTGTCTGCGTGAATTCCAGGTCTGTGTTTGAGTGTATTCCAGGTCTGTGTCTGATTGAAATCCAGGTCTGCGTCTGAGTTTATTCCAGGTCTGTGTCTGAGTATATTCCAGGTCTGTGTCTGAGTGAATTCCAGGTCTGTGTCTGTCTGTATTCCAGGTCTGTGTCTGAGTGAAATCCAGGCCTGCATCTGAGTTTATTCCAGGCCTGTGTCTGAGTGAATTCCAGGTCTGTGTCTGCGTGAATTCCAGGTCCGTTTATGAGTGAATTCCAGGTCTGTGTCTGAGTGAATTCCAGGTCTGTGTCTGAGTGTATTCCAGGTCTGTGTCTGAGTGAATTCCAGGTCTGTGTCTGAGTGCATTCCAGGTCTGTGTCTGAGTGTATTCCATGCCTATTGATGTGCCTCAATGAATCTGAGACTCAACGTTAACGGAGCAAAGCAAGGCTTTTATTAACTCAGAAAGTAATACACAGTGGAGAAGTGTCTCTCATCCAGAGATCTGCTGTACTGCCTGTGAGACACGCTGGGGCCTGCTTAAGTAGGGGCCAGGTATGGGCGGAGCCCTACACACAATACAATACAGGTAAGGAAATGACACTGAAACTAAACTCCCCTGCTTGTCACAGTCACAGGCACAATCAAACACAGAGAATACAGAGTGCCTGATGAATGGCATATTTCATCACATTCACCCCTTCTACAGATTTAGTCTCTTCCGGGGTTTGATAGTCCTCTGTGACCGACGTAGCTGTTGTGGTGCCGCGGGTGTCGGCTGGGTGTCCCCGGTGGCCTCCTGGGTCTCTGCCGGGGGTGCCTCCAGGGTTGTTGAAGGGGTAGTTGGTGGGGGCACCGTTGGCCGATGTTCTTCCGGGGGTGATGAAAGGATAGAGGGTGGGTAAGAGTTGCTGTGATAGTTGTTGCTGTTGTTGTCGTGGTTGTTGTCATTACCGGCTGGGGCGACGTCTTTTATGGACACGGTGTCCTCCCTTCCGTCAGCGTGCCGGACATACGCGTATTGGGGGTTGGCGTGGAGTAGGTGCACTGACTCCACGAGAGGTCCGTCTTGTGGCCCCTCACATGCCTTCGTACAAATACCGGACCTGGGGTGGAGAGCCATGACGGCATGGATATGCCTGAGGTGGATTTCCGGGGAAAGACAAACATTCGTTCATGAGGCGTGGCATTAGTGGCAGTACACAATAGCGACTGTATCGAATGGAGCACATCTGGGAGGGCTTCCTGCCAGCGGGAGATAGGGAGGCCCTTGGTCCTTAGAGCTAGAGTGACTGCTTTCCATACTGTCCCGTTCTCTCGCTCCACCTGGCCGTTACCCTGGGGGTTGTAGCTGGTGGTACGGCTCGTGGCGATCCCCCTGGACAGCATGTACTGGCGTAGCTCTTCACTCATGAAGGACGCCCCCCTATCCGTATGGATGTAGCTCGGCATACCAAACAGGCAGAGCAGGCTGTTGAGGCATTTAATGACCGTGGCGCTGGTCATGTCTGGGCAGGGGAAGGCGAATGGGAAACGGGAGTATTCGTCCACAATGTTCAGGAAGTAAACATTGCGGTCGACGGACGGGAGGGGGCCCTTGAAATCTAAGCTAAGCCGCTCAAAGGGCCGTGTAGCTTTGATTAAGTGGGCTCTATCTGGGCGGTAGAACCGAGGCTTGCACTCAGCGCAAGTGCGGCAGTTCCTGGTCAGAGACCGAACTTCCTCAATCGAGTAGGGTAAGTTGCGGGACTTTATGAAGTGGAACAGCCGTGTGACCCCTGGGTGGCAGAGGTCGTTGTGGAGGGTCTGTAGCCGATCCCCGGTGGCGCTGGCACACATCCCTCGTGAGAGGGCGTCGGGGGATTCGTTAAGGGCCCCTGGCCGGTAAATGATGTCATATTCGAAGGTGGAGAGCTCGATCCGCCACCTGAGAATCTTATCATTTTTAATCTTCCCCTTCTGTTTATTATTAAACATAAACGCTACCGACCGCTGGTCGGTAAGTAGGGTGAAGCGTTTGCCGGCTAGGTAGTGGCGCCAGTGGCGCACTGCCTCCACGATGGCTTGGGCCTCCTTTTCCATGGAGGAGTGTCTGATCTCGGGCCCTTGGAGGGTCCTCGAGAAGAAAGCTACGGGCCGCCCCGCCTGGTTGAGGGTGGCCGCCAAGGCAAAGTCAGACGCATCACTTTCCACTTGAAAGGGAGTGTTCTCGTCCACTGCCTGTAGCGTGGCCCGTTCAATATACCGCTTAATGCTTTTGAAGGAGGCGTGGGCCTCAGCAGAGAGCGGAAAAGAGGATGCTTTCAAGAGGGGGCGGGCTTTGTCGGAGTAGTTGGGGACCCATTGGGCATAATAAGAAAATAACCCCAGGCACCTTTTCAGGGCTTTGGGAGTGTTGGGCAGGGGCAGCTCCCATAGGGGGCGCAATCGGTCAGGGTCTGGTCCGATTTCCCCATTCTCCACCACGCTGCCTAGTATGCAGAGGCGCGTGGTGTTGAAAACGCACTTGTCCTCGTTGTAAGTGAGGTTGAGTTTTTGTGCAGTTTTCAGGAACCTCTCGAGGTTCGAGTCGTGATCCTGCTGGTTGTGACCGCAGATGGTGACGTTGTTGAGGTAGGGGAAGGTTGCCTGCAAGTGGTGGTCATCGACCATGCGGTCCATCTCCCTCTGGAAGACCGAGACCCCATTCGTCACCCCAAAGGGGACTCTGAGGAATTGGTAGAGGCGTCCGTTCGCCTCGAAGGCGGTGTACAGGCAGTCCTCTGGTCTGATAGGGAGCTGGTGGTACGCTGACTTGAGGTCGATGGTGGAGAACACCCGGTATTGGGCAATTTGGTTCACCATTTCTGATATGCGGGGGAGCGGGTAGGCGTCTAGTTGGGTGTACATGTTGATCATTTGGCTATAGTCGATCATCATCCATTTCTTCTCGCTACCCCTCACCACCACCACTTGGGCGCGCCACGGGCTGTTGCTGCGTTCAATAACGCGCTCCCTCAGCAGCCTGTCCACCTCGGTCGCGATAAACCGCCTGTCCTCCCAGCTGTACCTCCTGCTTTTGGTCGCTATTGGCCGGCAGTTGGGAATAAGGTTCGCGAATAGCGAAGGCGGCTTTACCTTCAGGGTAGCCAGACCGCACACTGTGAGGGGCGGCTGGGACCCACCGTAATTGAGCGTGATGCTTTGGTGGTGGCACTGGAAATCCAGGCCCAAGATCACGCTCGCACATAGACTCTTCATGATTAGTAATTTAAAATTATCGTATACAGTTCCGTTAACGGACAATTGTACCACGCAGTAACCCATAATGGTTGATGTCTGGGTTTTATCAGCCATAGAGATGGTGCCCCGAGCAGGGACCACCGTTAGAGAGAGTTGTTGTGCTAGTTCAGGGTGGATAAAACTCTCCGTGCTTCCACTGTCAATTAAACATTTAACCCCGCACCCGTTTACCTCGATGTCCACCATTGATTTGGATAGCGGGTGCGGTCTGGTCTGGTCCACTGTGACCGATGCCACTGTAGGGCCTGATCGAGACAAGATGGCGTCCACGCTGTCTGCTCACAAGATGGCGGACCCCACGAGGTCGGGCAAGATGGCGTCCAAGATGGCCGCTCCCACGGCACACACGCGGCGGTGGCGGGTTTTCCAGCGGGGTTCCCTCTGCACACCCTCCCGAAGTGCCCCTTCTTACCGCACTTAAAGCAGGTGGTGCCTTTCGCCGGGCACAGGTTTCTGGTGTGCTTCGGCTGCCCGCAGAAGTAGCAGTTGGGGCCCCGACGCGTCGCGGCTGTCGTAGGGCTTCTGAGGGGAGAGCGGGGCCCCGACGGTGTCAGGCTGCCGGGCGGGGAAGATGCCTTCCAAGATGACGGCGCCCTTGGTGCACACGTGGCGGCATGGGCGGCGCGGGCTGAAGAGTAGGCGTCCGAGTTTCTCTGGGCCACATCCAGGGATCGCGCTGTGTCCACAGCCTGTTTCAGGTCCAATCCCGTTTTTTCCAGTAGTCTCTGCCGGATGTAAGTGGAGCTGAGGCCTGTGATAAAGGCATCACGAACAAGCTCGTCAATGTACACTGCGGCTTTTACATCTTGGCACTTGCAGTCTTTGCCAAGCGTTTTCAGTGTGACTAGGAACTCATCCAGCGATTCCCCAGGTTGCTGTGTGCGAGTAGCGAGCAGATGCCTAGCGTACACCTCGTTCGTAGGCTGCTGGTAATGCGCCTTTAGGATGTCGCAGGCGGCCGGGTACGTGTCGGCGTCTTGGATGAGGGGGTAAACCCGGTGGCTTACCCAATTCCGCAGGATTCCGAGTTTCATACTTTCAGCGTCCGTAGCATCTGTGATGGCTGCGGAATTGTCCAGGAAGAATTCCATACACTTAAACCAGTGTCCGAATCGTGCCGATGCGTCCGAAGCATGCGGGTCCAAATCCAAACGTTTGGGTTTCAAGAGTTGATCCATTGCGTTGAAAATTGAGTTAATAAAATTGATGTGCCTCAATGAATCCGAGACTCAACGTTAACGGAGCAAAGCAAGGCTTTTATTAACTCAGAAAGTAATACACAGTGGAGAAGTGTCTCTCATCCAGAGATCTGCTGTACTGCCTGTGAGACACGCTGGGGCCTGCTTAAGTAGGGGCCAGGTATGGGCAGAGCCCTACACACAATACAATACAGGTAAGGAAATGAAACTGAAACTAAACTCCCCTGCTTGTCACAGTCACAGGCACAATCAAACACAGAGAATACAGAGTGCCTGATGAATGGCATATTTCATCACACCTGTGTCTGATTGAATTCCAGGACTGTGCCTGAGTGTATTCCATGACTGTGTCTGAGTGTATTCCAGGTCTGTGACCGAATTTATTCCAGGTCTGTGTCTGAGTGAATTCCAGGTCAGTGCCTGAGTGAATTCCAGGTCTGTGTCTGAGTGAATTCCAGGTCTGTGTCTGAGTGCATTCCAGGTCTGTGTTTGAGTTTATTCCGGGTCTGTGTCTGAGTTTATTCCAGGTTTGTTTCTGAGTGAAATGCAAGTCTGTGAGTGAGTGAATTCCAGGTCTGTGTCTGAGTGAATTCCAGGTCTGTGTCTGAGTGAATTCCAGGTCTGTGTCTGAGTGAATTCCACGTCTGTGTCTGAGTGAATTCCGGGTCTGTGTCTGAGTGAATTCCAGGTCTGTGTCTGAGTGAATTCCAGGTCTGTGACTGAGTGAATTCCAGGTCTGTGTCTGAGTTTATTCCTGGTCTGTGTCTGAGTGAATGCCAGGTCTGTGTCTGATGAAATCCAGGTCTGTGTCTGAGTTTATTCCAGGTCTGTGTCTGAGTGTATTCCAGGTCTGTGTCTGAGTGAATTCCATGTCAGTGTCTGAGTTTCTTCCAAGTCTGTGTCTGAGTGAATTCCAGGTCTGTGTCTGAGTGAATTCCAGGACTGTGTCTGAGTGAATTCCAGGTCTGTGTTGTTATGTATTATGTGTTCTATTGTGTGTTCTCCTCCCACCTGTGGTGGCGCTGTCACAGGAGATAAATGGTTGGGTATTCTCTCGGTTAAGTTTAGCGCTCCTTGTTCGGAACTTGCCAGAACTTCCTTTCCTTCCAATAAAGCACTTCATGTTTGAATCTCTGAGTGCTGAGTCCTAAATTGTGTCTAGCTAGAAACGTACCGACACAACAAGTGGCAACAAGCAGCGGATGAATCTGCGTATGTTACTGGTGCAGTGAGTAAACAGAAAATTTAATTTGAAACGTGAGATGGTTACTATATTAGGAAACATCGGTGATTTTGATGAAAATGTGGAGCAATGGAGCGCATATATGGAACGTTTTGACTATTTTGTATTGGTGAATGCGGTGGCAAATGAAAAGGTCGTGCCTACCTTTTTGAGTGTAATCGGGCCGAAGACTTTCAATTTACTTTGCAGCCTCGTGCAGCCAGATAAGCCAGGAACTAAAACATATAAGCAACTAGTGGAAATTCTTGGAGCACATTTTTCACCAAAACATCTGGTTATTGCTGAGAGATTTAGATTTCACAAACGGAATCAAGAGGAGGGGGAATCAGTGACGATGTTTATTGCTGCTTTAAAAAGGTTGTCGGAACACTGCCAGTTCAAGGAGGTGCTGAATGACACCATTAGAGACAGACTTGTGTGTGGTCTGCAAAATGCAGCCACACTGAAGCGCCTTCTTACTGAGGACAACCTTACTCTTGAAAAGGCCATTGAAGTTAGTGTCTCCATGGAGATGGCGGAAAAGGAGGCTCACCAGTTGAGTTCAACAGGGAGAGTTCACAAGGTGTCGTCTGAGCTTAAAGGTGCGCGGAACGGCACATGTTACCGTTGTGGGAAAACGGGCCATCACGCTAATGACTGCTGGTGTACGGAGCTGGAATGCCGAAATTGTGGCAAAAAGGGTCACATTGAACGCGCCTGTAGAGGTAAAAAAAAGAACAGACAGAGCTGGGAAGCATGGAAGCAAAATGTCTGTATTTGGACAAGAGAGGAAAAAGAGTGTTCATTCAATGAAGTATGATGGAACAAGCAAAACAGAGGGGAGCAACACCTCTGAGGAGGAAGAGGTGCATATACTGACGGTTGCAGGTGGTTCAAATGGCTACTGGGTGTCACCACTGGTGGAGGGACAATCAATGCGGATGGAGGTGGACACAGGCGCGGCTGTGTCCCTTGTTTCAGACACTGTCTACAACAAAATGCTAAGGAATCTTACCCTTCAGCCAACAAACATTGTGCTAAAGACGTATACCGGCGAACCTGTGGCCATGAGAGGCGTCATTGAGGTGACAGTTAAATTGAACGGACAGACTGCAAAACTGCCACTATATGTGGTAAAGGGAAATTACCCATCGCTACTGGGACGTGCGTGGCTAGAGAAAATCACACTGGACTGGCCTGCAGTCCACATTATGTCAAAAGGGGAGTCAGGTCTGACTGCAGTGTTAAACAAACATGCAGAACTCTTCAATGGGGAACTTGGGAGCATGAAAAATATCAGCGTGAGACTGGACATTAAGCCTGACAGCAAGCCGAAGTTTCACAAAGCCCGACCTGTACCCTATGCAATTAGGCCAAAAGTTGAGGCTAACTTGGAGGCCTTAGTCGAGAATGGAGCCCTGGAGCCTGTGAGCGTGAGCAAATGGGCCACACCCATTGTTCCTGTCCTGAAAAAGGATGGATCTGTTCGAATCTGCGGGGATTTTAAAGTGACTAATAACCTGGTGCTGTCTGTGGAACAGTACCCTCTTCCCCTCATTGAGGATCTTTTTACGGGCCTGGCCGGAGGGCAAAAGTTCAGCAAAATAGACTTATGCCAGGCTTATCTACAAATGCATGTCGATGACAAATCAAAGGAGCTGCTGACAATTGTGACACACAAGGGGCTATACAGGTACTGCCGCCTTCCGTTTGGAATTATATTGGCCCCTGCTCTATTCCAAAGGGCAATGGATCAGATTTTGAGTGGACTGCCAGGAGTCCAGTGCTACCTGGACGACATCCTTGTCACTGGGACAAATGAGGAGGATCATCTTCTGAACTTGGATGCGACACTACAACGACTGAAAGAGTACAGACTCAGAGTTCGTAAAGACAAATGTGCATTCTTTCAGTCTTCAGTTGAATACCTGGGGCATGTGATTGACGCTACTGGCCTGCATAAGGCGCCGCCAAAGGTCAAGGCGATCGTGGAGGCCCCAGCACCCCAGAATGTGAGCCAGTTACGTTCATTTCTGGGGCTACTTAACTACTATGGGAAGTTTATTCCAGACTTAGCAACATTGCTGAAGCCGTTACATCAGTTGCTATGTCAAGCCAAAACATGGAAATGGACTGAACTGTGCAACGAAGCTTTCGCCCAAGCAAAGAAAGCATTGCTGAATTCGGAGGTCCTGACACACTTCGACCCAAAGCTACCCGTGCAGCTCGCATGTGATGCATCACCATATGGTGTGGGAGCAGTCATATCCCACATCATGCCTTCGGGTGAAGAGAAACCTATCGCCTTCGCATCACGCACCTTGAACAAGGCCGAGAGTAACTATGCGCAGATCGAGCGCGAGGCCTTGGGAATCGTTTTTGGAATTCGAAAATTTCATCAGTACCTGTTTGGGAGAAGGTTCACACTCCTGACCGACCACCGTCCATTGACTTCAATCTTCGGGCCCCACACCGGAATTCCGTCTCTCGCTGCAAGCAGGATGCAAAGGTGGGCTTTACTGTTGTCAGGACACACATACGACATCAAATATCGCAAATCAGACTTGCACGGCAATGCAGATGGTCTCTCGAGGCTACCCTTGCCTGTTACTCCCCCAGAGTCTCGTCAGATAGACATCTTCTACTTTAGACAAGTGGAGGGAGCACCTGTCACTGCAGTTCAGGTGCGAAGGTACACCCGCAACGATCCAGTCCTGTCTGAGGTAATGGACGATGTCATTCGAGGGAGAGCGATAGGAGATTCTCCTAGTTTGAAACCTTACGTTTCAAAAAGAAATGAGCTCTCTGTCCAGGCAGGTTGTCTTCTTTGGGGACGCCGTGTCATCATTCCGCCACCTCTGAGGGAACCTATACTGCAACAACTTCATACAGGCCACAGTGGGATGGTTCGGATGAAGGAAATGGTAAGAAGCTACTTCTGGTGGCCAGCTCTCGATGGGAATATTGAGGAGAAAGCCAAAACATGTTCCCCATGTCAAAGGGTCCGGAATGTTCCACAGCTGGCAACCCTACACCCCTGGGATTGGCCTGCAGAAGTGTGGCAGCGAGTACATGTGGACTTCACCGGTCCTTTCGAAGGGAAGATGTTTATGGTGGTTGTGGACGCTCGTAGCAAGTGGCCGGAGGTCGCTGTGCTGAGGTCTACCACGGCAGAGAAAACAATTGAGAAACTTGGTGAGATGTTCAGCCGTTATGGCTCACCGGAACAACTCGTAAGTGACAATGGTCCACAATTTGTGTCACAGGAGTTTGCAACCTTCCTGCATGTGAATGGTGTCCAACACATCAGGTCTGCGCCCTATCATCCCTCTACTAACGGCCAGGCAGAAAGGTTCGTGCCAGCTTTGAAGCATGCCTTGAAGGCATCACAAGGTCAGGGCTCAATCCACCAACATCTGAACAGCTTCCTGTTGTCCTACAGGAACGAGCCGCATGCCACAACCAAAACTTCCCCCGCTTCGCTCATGATGAAGAGGCAGTTGCGGACAAGTTTTGACTTGCTCAAACCTCCAAGGGCAGAGCAGGTTGTCCATCGTCAACAACAAGCTCAAGTTGAAAAGAGAGAGAAAAGAGCCAAGGAGAGACTGTTTCATCCGGGAGAGCACGTCCTAGCTCGAAACTACAACACTGGACCGAAATGGGTTCCTGCTACGGTGATCGCGCAGACGGGCACCTTACACGGTTGAGACTGCTGAGGACGTCGTCTGGAGAAGACACACAGATCAACTGTTGCTAGGAGCAGAGACAACCACAGAGGCTCCAAAGGCTGGTTGGCCTGAACTGTTTCCGAATGATACCGCAAACCAGCATCCTTTGCCACAGTGCTCTTCTCCAACACAGGAAGTCAAAGAGACTGTTCCACCTGTGCAAACTCCTGACTTTCAACTGACACAGGCACCTTCTCCATCCAGGCCTGTGTCAATGCCTACTGCTGTGGAAGCCAGCGATGACCGCTGGTATCCTGTCAGAGAGCGGCGGCCTCC
Organism: Somniosus microcephalus; assembly: GCF_052327205.1. Taxonomy (NCBI): domain Eukaryota; kingdom Metazoa; phylum Chordata; class Chondrichthyes; order Squaliformes; family Somniosidae; genus Somniosus; species Somniosus microcephalus. Next base: position 176,788,897 of record NC_140988.1, read on the forward strand.
AAGATGCTTGGATCTGTAGGCTTAGTGACTTACCCACAAGACTGGGGCAGAATAAACCCCAGGGTAAAGTCAGGGTTTGAGGCAGTCTGCCTCTACCCTAGGTTAGTTGAGTGCATTGAAAGTAACTTACCTATTGAGGAATAATGTGGACCATCCATTTAAGAGGGGAGGAAATGTTATGTATTGTATGTTCTATTGTGTGTTCTCCTCCCACCTGTGGTGGTGCTGTCACAGGAGATAAATGGTTGGGTATTCTCTCGGTTAAGTTTAGCTCTCCTTGTTCGGAACTTGCCAGAACTTCCTTTCCTTCCAATAAAGCACTTCATGTTTGAATCTCTGAGTTCTGAGTCCTAAATTGTGTTTAGGTAGAAAGGTACCGACACAACATGTGTCTGAATGAATTCCAGGTCTGTGTCTGAGTGAATTCCAGGACTGTGTCTGAGTGAATTCCAGGTCTGTGTCTGAGTGAATTCCAGGTCTGTGTCTGAGTGAATTCCAGGTCTGTGTCTGAGTGAATGCCAGGTCTGTGTCTGAGATTATTCCAGGTCTGTGTCTGAGTGAATTCCAGGTCTGTGTCTGAGTGAATTCCAGGTCTGTGTCTGAGTTTATTCCAGGTCTGTGTCTGAGTGAATTCCAGGTCTGTGTCTGAGTGAATTCCAGGGCTGTGTCTGAGTGAATTCCAGGTCTGTGTCTGAGTGAATTCCAGGTCTGTGTCTGAGTGAATTCCAGGTCTGTGTCTGAGTGAATTCCAGGTCTGTGTCTGAGTGAATTCCAGGTCTGTGTCTGAGTAAATTCCAGGTCTGTGTCTGAGTGAATTCCAGGTCTGTGTCTGAGTGAATGCCAGGTCTGTGTCTGAGATTATTCCAGGTCTGTGTCTGAGTGAATTCCAGGTCTGTGTCTGAGTGAATTCCAGGTCTGTGTCTGAGTTTATTCCAGGTCTGTGTCTGAGTGAATTCCAGGGCTGTGTCTGAGTGAATTCCAGGTCTGTGTCTGAGTGAATTCCAGGTCTGTGTCTGAGTGAATTCCAGGTCTGTGTCTGAGTGAATTCCAGGTCTGTGTCTGAGTGAATTCCAGGGCTGTGTCTGAGTGAATTCCAGGGCTGTGTCTGAGTGAATTCCAGGTCTGTGTCTGAGTGAATTCCAGGTCTGTGTCTGAGTGAATTCCAGGTCTGTGTCTGAGTGAATTCCAGGTCTGTGTCTGAGTGAATTCCAGGTCTGTGTCTGAGTGAATTCCAGGTCTGTGTCTGAGTGAATTCCAGGTCTGTGTCTGAGTGAATTCCAGGTCTGTGTCTGAGTGAATTCCAGGGCTGTGTCTGAGTGAATTCCAGGGCTGTGTCTGAGTGAATTCCAGGTCTGTGTCTGAGTGAATTCCAGGGCTGTGTCTGAGTGAATTCCAGGTCTGTGTCTGAGTGAATTCCAGGTCTGTGTCTGAGTGAATTCCAGGTCTGTGTCTGAGTGAATTCCAGGTCTGCGTCTGAGTGAATTCCAGGGTTGTGTCTGAGGGAATTCCAGGTCTGCGTCTGAGTGAATTCCAGGTCTGTGTCTGAGGGAATTCCAGGTCTGCGTCTGAGTGAATTCCAGGGCTGTGTCTGAGTGAATTCCAGGTCTGTGTCTGAGTGAATTCCAGGTCTGTGTCTGAGTGAATTCCAGGTCTGTGTCTGAGTGAATTCCAGGTCTGTGTCTGAGTGAATTCCAGGTCTGTGTCTGAGTGAATTCCAGGTCTGTGACTGAGTGAATTCCAGGTCTGTGTCTGAGTGAATTCCAGGTCTGTGACTGAGTGAATTCCAGGTCTGTGACTGAGTGAATTCCAGGTCTGTGTCTGGGTGAATTCCAGGTCTGTGTCTGAGTGAATTCCAGGTCTGTGTCTGAGTGAATTCCAGGTCTGTGACTGAGTGAATTCCAGGTCTGTGACTGAGTGAATTCCAGGTCTGTGTCTGGGTGAATTCCAGGTCTGTGTCTGAGTGAATTCCAGGTCTGTGTCTGAGTGAATTCCAGGTCTGTGTCTGAGTGAATTCCAGGTCTGTGTCTGAGGGAATTCCAGGTCTGCGTCTGAGTGAATTCCAGGTTCGTTTATGAGTGAAATCCAGGTCTGTGTCTGGGTGAATTCCAGGTCTGTGACTGAGTGAATTCCAGGTCTGTGTCTGAGTGAATTCCAGGTCTGTGTCTGGGTGAATTCCAGGTCTGTGTCTGAGTGAATTCCAGGTCTGTGTCTGAGTGAATTCCAGGTCTGTGTCTGAGGGAATTCCAGGTCTGTGTCTGAGGGAATTCCAGGTCTGTGTCTGAGTGAATTCCAGGTCTGTGTCTGAGGGAATTCCAGGTCTGTGTCTGAGTGAATTCCAGGTCTGTGTCTGAGTGAATTCCAGGTCTGTGTCTGAGTGAATTCCAGGTCTGTGTCTGAGTGAATTCCAGGTCTGTGTCTGAGGGAATTCCAGGTCTGTGTCTGAGTGAATTCCAGGTCTGTGTCTGAGTGAATTCCAGGTCTGTGTCTGAGTGAATTCCAGGTCTGTGTCTGAGTGAATTCCAGGTCTGTGTCTGAGTGAATTCCAGGTCTGTGTCTGAGTGAATTCCAGGACTGTGTCTGAGTGAATTCCAGGTCTGTGTCTGAGTGAATTCCAGGACTGTGTCTGAGTGAATTCCAGGTCTGTGTCTGAGTGAATTCCAGGTCTGTGTCTGAGTGAATTCCAGGACTGTGTCTGAGTGAATTCCAGGACTGTGTCTGAGTGAATTCCAGGACTGTGTCTGAGTGAATTCCAGGTCTGTGTCTGAGTGAATTCCAGGACTGTGTCTGAGTGAATTCCAGGTCTGTGTCTGAGTGAATTCCAGGTCTGTGTCTGAGTGAATTCCAGGACTGTGTCTGAGTGAATTCCAGGACTGTGACTGAGTGAATTCCAGGTCTGTGTCTGAGTGAATTCCAGGACTGTGTCTGAGTGAATTCCAGGTCTGTGGCTGAGTGAATTCCAGGTCTGTGTCTGAGTGAATTCCAGGACTGTGTCTGAGTGAATTCCAGGTCTGTGACTGAGTGAATTCCAGGACTGTGTCTGAGTGAATTCCAGGTCTGTGTCTGAGTGAATTCCAGGACTGTGTCTGAGTGAATTCCAGGTCTGTGTCTGAGTGAATTCCAGGGCTGTGTCTGAGTGAATTCCAGGTCTGTGACTGAGTGAATTCCAGGTCTGTGTCTGAGTGAATTCCAGGACTGTGTCTGAGTGAATTCCAGGTCTGTGTCTGAGGGAATTCCAGGTCTGTGTCTGAGTGAATTCCAGGTCTGTGTCTGAGTGAATTCCAGGTCTGTGTCTGAGTGAATTCCAGGTCTGTGTCTGAGTGAATTCCAGGACTGTGTCTGAGGGAATTCCAGGTCTGTGTCTGAGTGAATTCCAGGTCTGTGTCTGAGTTAATTCCAGGTCTGTGTCTGCGTGAATTCCAGGTCTGTGTCTGAGTTAATTCCAGGTCTGTGTCTGCGTGAATTCCAGGTCTGTGTCTGAGTGAATTCCAGGTCTGTGTCTGAGTGAATTCCAGGTCTGTGTCTGAGTGAATTCCAGGTTCGTTTATGAGTGAAATCCAGGTCTGTGTCTGAGAGAATTCCAGGTCTGTGTCTGAATGAATTCCAGGGCTGTGTCTGAGTGAATTCCAGGTCTGTGTCTGAATGAATTCCAGGTCTGTGTCTGAGTGAATTCCAGGGCTGTGTCTGAGTGAATTCCAGGGCTGTGTCTGAGTGAATTCCAGGTCTGTGTCTGAGTGAATTCCAGGTCTGTGTCTGAATGAATTCCAGGTCTGTGTCTGAATGAATTCCAGGTCTGTGTCTGAGTGTATTCCAGGTCTCTGTCTGAGTGAATTCCAGGGCTGTGTCTGAGTGAATTCCAGGTCTGTGTCTGAGTGAATTCCAGGTCTGTGTCTGAATGAATTCCAGGTCTGTGTCTGAGTGAATTCCAGGTCTGTGTCTGAATGAATTCCAGGGCTGTGTCTGAGTGAATTCCAGGGCTGTGTCTGAGTGAATTCCAGGTCTGTGTCTGAGTGAATTCCAGGTCTGTGTCTGAATGAATTCCAGGTCTGTGTCTGAGTGAATTCCAGGTCTGTGTCTGAATGAATTCCAGGGCTGTGTCTGAGTGAATTCCAGGTCTGTGTCTGAATGAATTCCAGGTCTGTGTCTGAATGAATTCCAGGTCTGTGTCTGAGTGTATTCCAGGTCTCTGTCTGAGTGAATTCCAGGGCTGTGTCTGAGTGAATTCCAGGTCTGTGTCTGAGTGAATTCCAGGTCTGTGTCTGAATGAATTCCAGGTCTGTGTCTGAGTGAATTCCAGGTCTGTGTCTGAGTGAATTCCAGGTTCGTTTATGAGTGAAATCCAGGTCTGTGTCTGAGAGAATTCCAGGTCTGTGTCTGAATGAATTCCAGGGCTGTGTCTGAGTGAATTCCAGGTCTGTGTCTGAATGAATTCCAGGTCTGTGTCTGAGTGAATTCCAGGTCTGTGTCTGAATGAATTCCAGGTCTCTGTCTGAGTGAATTCCAGGTCTGTGTCTGAGTGAATTGCAGGTCTGTGTCTGAGTGAATTGCAGGTCTGTGTCTGAGTGAATTCCAGGTCTGCTTATGTCTGTATTCCAGGGCTGTGTCTGAGAGAATTCCAGGTCTGCTTATGTCTGTATTCCAGGTCTGTGTCTGAGTGAATTCCAGGTCTTTGTCTGAGGGAGTTCCAGGACTGTGTCTGCGTGAATTCCAGGTCTCTGTCTGAGTAAATTCCAGGTCTGTGACTGTGAATTCCAGGTCCGTGTGTGAGTGAATTCCAGGTCTGTATCTGAGAGAATTCCAGGTCTGTGTCTGAGATCATTCCAGGCCTGTATCTGAGTGAATTCCAGGTCTGTGTCTGAGATCATTCCAGATCTGTGTCTGAGTTTATTCCAGGCCTGTGTCTGAGTGAATTCCAGGTCTGTGTGTGAGTTTATTCCAGGTCTGTGTCTGAGTGGATTCCAGGTCCATTTATGAGTGAATTCCAGGTTTGTGTCTGAGTGAATTCCAGGTCTGTGTCTGACTGTATTCCAGGTCTGTCTCTGAGAGAATTTCAGGTCCGCTTATGTCTATATTCCAGGTCTGTGTCTGAGTGAATTCCAGGTCTGTGTCTGAGTGAATTCCAGCTCTGTGTCTGAATGAATTCCAGGTCTGTGCCTGAGTGAATTCCACGTCTGTGCCTGAGTTTTTTCCAGGTCTGTGTCTGAGATTATTCCAGGTCTGTGTCTGAGTTTATTCCAGGTCTGTGTCTGAGTAAATTCCAGGTCTGTGACTGCGTGAATTCCAGGGCTGTGCCTCAGTGAATTCCAGGTTTGTGTGTGAGTGAATTCCAGGTTTGTGTGTGAATGAATTCCAGGTCTGTGTCTGAGTGAATTCCAGGTCTGCTTATGTCTGTATTCCAGGTCTCTGTCTGAGTGAATTCCAGGTCTGTTTCTGTGTGAATTCCAGGTCTGTGTCTGAGCGAATTCCAGGTCAGTTTCTGAGTGAATTCCAGGTCTGTGTCTGAGTGAATTCCAGGTCTGTGTCTGAGTGAATTGCAGGTCAGTGTCTGAGTGTATTCCAGGTCAGAGGGAAGGAGAGGGAGAGAGGGAAGAGGAGAAGGAGAGAGAGAGAGAGAGAGGAGAGAGAGAGAGTGAGCAGCCCCGAGTCCCCCCTGCGCGAGTGTGAGGAGGATGGGGGGACGGCGGCGGTTATAGCGGAGCACTGAACTCGAGGCCCAGGCTTCCCGGGCTGCTAGGCCATGCCCGGCGCCGGCACAGCCACTCGAAACGGCCGTCAAAGTAGGCGAGCCTCCGGGCGAAGGGCAGGGGATCACTTAATTTCCTACTCAAATAAATTGTTATTTAATTCCCTAACACATAATTCAAATATTTACCTTAGTTCCCTAACACATAGAAAGTGTGGGAAAAAAATCGTGAAGAATCAAGATGGCGGCCACTCACCTCGGTTCAGAATGATAAAGCCCGCCCACACACTGAACTGTAGGATTGGTCAATCGTCCTGTCACTCAACACTCAACTGTAGGATCGCCCGCCCGCACGCGCAATGAACCCGCCCCCGAGACGCAGCTATTGGTCAACTGTCGGTCAACTGTCAGGTCGCTCGACCGCACGATTGGTCAACCTTCACGTCACTCAATGCTAATGAGCAAATGAGCGGAACTTTTGCCATTTAATGAGCGGAATTTTGAACATTTTTGGGATACCGTGGGCACGGCTTTTATCCAGCCGAAACGTAAATATGCCTATGACCGGTCCGTAATCGTAAGCTTTCTTTTGATGAGAAGCGCGTGTAGGTACGCTCTATAACTTTTGAACGTATAGAGAACGGACAGACAGACAGAAAGACAGACAGAAAGACAGACAGAAGAGGTCTTTTATATATATAGACTAGCTGGGGGTGCCCGGCGGTGCTGAGGCTTTTTTGAGGGCATGTTGTTGGAAGAGAGAGAGAGAGCGAGAGACTGGGGGGAAGAGAGAGCGAGAGACTGGGGGAAGAGAGAGAGCGAGAGACTGGGGGAAGAGAGAGAGCGACGGGGGGGAAGGGGGAGGAAGGGGAAGGGGGAGGAATGGGGCGGAAGGGGGGAGGAGGAGGGAGGAAGGGGGCAGGAGGGGGGGATGGAATGGGGGGTGTGATGAAATATTCCATTCATCACTGCCTGTGACTGTGGTTGGTTTCAGGTTTCTCCTCACCATTGTATTGTATATCATCACTGCCTGTGACTGTGGTTGGTTTCAGGTTTCTCCTCACCATTGTATTGTATATTGGAATGTATGGAATGTGTTGTGTGTAGGGCTCCGCCCATACCTGGCCTCTATGTAAGCCAGCTCAGTCTGGCCTCATATCCAGTACTGCAGAGCTCCAGATGGAAGATACCTCTCTCCACTGCGTGTTATCTTCTAAGTTAATAAAAGCCTTGTTTTGTTCCGCTAACATCGAGTCTCGGGGTTATTGAGGCACATCAATTTTATTAACTTATTTTTCAACACAATGGATCAACTCCTGAAACCCGAACGTTTGGATTTGGATCAGCATGCTCCAGACGCATCAGCACGCTTCGGACACTGGTTTATGTGTATGGAATTCTTCCTGGACAATTCCGCAGCCGTCAAAGACGCTACGGACGCTGCGAGTATGAAACTCGGAATTCTGCGGAATTGGGTAAGCCACCGGGTTTACCCCCTCATCCAAGACGCCGACACGTACCTGGCCGCCTGCGACATCTTAAAGGCGCATTACCAGCAGCCTACGAATGAGGTGTATGCTAGGCATCTGCTCGCCACTCGCGCACAGCGACCTGGGGAACCGGTGGAGGAGTTCCTAGGCACCCTGAAAATGCTTGGCAAAGACTGCAAGTGCCGAGATGTAAAGGCCGCAGTGTACACCGACGAGCTTGTCCGCGATGCCTTTATCACAGGCCTCAGCTCCACTTACATCCGGCAAAGACTGCTGGAAAAAACGGGATTGGACCTGAAACAGGCTGCGGACACCGCGCGATCCCTGGATGTGGCCCAGAGAAACTCGGACGCCTACTCTTCAGCCCGCGCCGTCCACGCCGCCACGTGTGCACCAAGGGCACCGCCATCTTGGAAGGCATCTTCCCCGCCCGGCAGCCGGACACTGTCGGGGCCCCGCTCTCCCCCCAGAAGCCCTACGACAGCCGCGACGCGTCGGGGACCCAACTGCTACTTCTGCGGGCAGCCAAAGCACACCAGAAACCTGTGCCCGGCGAAAGGCACCACCTGCTTTAAGTGCGGTAAGAAGGGGCACTTCGGGAAGGTGTGCAGAGGGAACCCTGCCGGAAAACTAAAACCCGCCACCGCCGCGTGTGCGCCGTGGGAGCGGCCATCTTGGACGCCATCTTGCCCGACCTCGTGGGGTCCGCCATCTTGTGAGCAGACAGCGTGGACGCCATCTCGTCTCGATCAGGGCCCTACAGTGGCATCGGTCACAGTGGACCAGACCAGGCCCCACCCGCTATCCAAATCAATGGTGGACATCGAGGTAAACGGGTGCGGGGTTAAATGTTTAATTGACAGTGGAAGCACGGAGAGTTTTATCCACTCTGAACTGGCACAACAACTCTCCCTAAAGGTGGTCCCTACTCGGGGTACCATCTCTATGGCTGATAAAACCCAGACATCGACCATTCTGGGTTACTGCACGGTACAATTGTCCGTTAACGGGACTGTATACGATAATTTTAAAGTATTAATCATGAAGAATCTATGCGCGAGCGTGATCTTGGGCCTGGATTTCCAGTGCAACCACCAAAGCATCACGCTCAAGTACGGTGGGTCCCAGCCGCCCCTCACAGTGTGCGGCCTGGCTACCCTGAAGGTAAAGCCGCCTTCGCTATTCGTGAACCTTACCCCTAACTGCCGGCCAATAGCGACCAAAAGCAGGAGGTACAGCTGGGAGGACAGGCGGTTTATCGCGACCGAGGTAGACAGGCTCCTGAAAGAGCGCATTATTGAATGCAGCAATAGCCCGTGGCGCGCCCAAGTGGCGGTGGTAAGGGGTAGCGAGAAGAAACGGATGGTGATCGACTATAGCCAAACGATCAACAGGTACACCCAACTAGACGCCTACCCGCTACCCCGCATATCAGAAATGGTGAACCAAATCGCCCAATACCGGGTGTTCTCCACCATCGACCTCAAGTCAGCGTACCACCAGCTCCCTATCAGACCAGAGGACCGCCCGTACACCGCCTTCGAGGCGAACGGACGCCTCTACCAATTCCTCAGAGTCCCCTTTGGGGTGACGAATGGGGTCTCGGTCTTCCAGAGGGAGATGGATCGCATGGTCGATGACCACCACTTGCAGGCAACCTTCCCCTACCTCGACAATGTCACCATCTGCGGTCACAACCAGCAGGATCACGACTCGAACCTCGAGAGGTTCCTGAAAACCGCACAAAAACTCAACCTCGCCTACAACGAGGACAAGTGCGTTTTCAACACCACGCGCCTCTGCATACTAGGCAGCGTGGTGGAGAATGGGGAAATCGGACCAGACCCCGACCGATTGCGCCCCCTACGGGAGCTGCCCCTGCCCAACACTCCCAAAGCCCTGAAAAGGTGCCTGGGGTTATTTTCTTATTATTCCCAATGGGTCCCCAACTACTCCGACAAAGCCCGCCCCCTCTTGAAAGCGTCCTCTTTTCCGCTCTCTGCTGAGGCCCACGCCGCCTTCAAAAGCATTAAGCAGGATATTGAGCGGGCCACGCTACAGGCAGTGGACGAGAACACTCCATTTCAAGTGGAAAGTGATGCGTCTGACTTTGCCTTGGCGGCCACCCTCAACCAGGCGGGGCGGCCCGTAGCTTTCTTCTCGAGGACCCTCCAAGGGCCCGAGAGCAGACACTCCTCCGTGGAAAAGGAGGCCCAAGCCATCGTGGAGGCAGTGCGCCACTGGCGCCACTGCCTAGCCGGCAAACGCTTCACCCTACTTACCGACCAGCGGTCGGTAGCGTTTATGTTCAATAATAAACAGAGGGGGAAGATCAAAAATGATAAGATTCTTAGGTGGCGGATCGAGCTCTCCACCTTCGAGTATGACATCATCTACTGGCCAGGGGCCCTTAACGAATCCCCAGATGCCCTCTCATGAGGGATGTGTGCCAGCGCCACCAGGGATCGGCTACAGACCCTCCACAACGACCTCTGCCACCCAGGGGTCACGCGGCTGTTCCACTTCATAAAGTCCCGCAACTTACCCTACTCGATTGAGGAAGTTCGGTCTCTGACCAGGAACTGCCGCACTTGCGCTGAGTGCAAGCCTCGGTTCTACCACCCTGATAGAGCCCACTTAATCAAAGCTACACGGCCCTTTGAGCGGCTCAGCTTAGATTTCAAGGGCCCCCTCCCGTCCGTCGACCGCAATGTTTACTTCCTGAACATTGTGGACGAATTCTCCCGGTTCCCATTCGCCTTCCCCTGCCCAGACATGACCAGCGCTACGGTCATTAAATGCCTCAACAGCCTGTTCTGCCTGTTCAGTATGCCGAGCTACATCCACACGGATAGGGGGGCGTCCTTCATGAGTGAAGAGCTACGCCAGTACATGCTGTCCAGGGGTATCGCCACGAGCCGTACCACCAGCTACAACCCCCGGGGTAACGGTCAAGTGGAGCGAGAGAACGGGACAGTATGGAAAGCAGTCACTCTAGCTCTAAGGACCAAGGGCCTCCCTATCCCCCGCTGGCAGGAAGTCCTCTCAGATGTGCTCCATTTGATACGGTTGCTATTGTGTACTGCCACTAATGCCACGCCTCATGAACGAATGTTTAGCTTTCCCCGGAAATCCACCTCAGGCGTACCCATGCCGTCATGGCTCTCCACCCCAGGTCCGGTATTCGTGCGAAGGCATGTGAGGGGCCATAAGACGGACCCTCTCGTGCAGCCAGTGCACCTACTCCACGCCAACCCCCAATACGCGTATGTCCGGCACGCCGACGGAAGGGAGGACACCGTGTCAATAAAAGACGTCGCCCCAGCCGGTAACGACAACAACCACGGCAATAGCAGCAACAACGACCACAGCAACTCTTACCCACCCACTACTCTTTCATCACCCCCGGAAGAACAACGACCAACGGCACCCCCACCAACTACCCCTTCAACAACCCTGGCGGCACCCCCGGCAGAGACCCAGGGGGCCACCGGGGACACCCAGCCGACACCCGCGACACCACAACAGCCACGTCGGTCGCAGAGGACTACCAAACCCCCGAACAGACTAAATCTATAGAAGGGGTGAATGTGATGAAATATTCCATTCATCACTGCCTGTGACTGTGGTTGGTTTCAGGTTTCTCCTCACCATTGTATTGTATATCATCACTGCCTGTGACTGTGGTTGGTTTCAGGTTTCTCCTCACCATTGTATTGTATATCATCACTGCCTGTGACTGTGGTTGGTTTCAGGTTTCTCCTCACCATTGTATTGTATATTGGAATGTATGGAATGTGTTATGTGTAGGGCTCCGCCCATACCTGGCCTCTATGTAAGCCAGCTCAGTCTGGCCTCATATCCAGTACTGCAGAGCTCCAGATGGAAGATACCTCTCTCCACTGCGTGTTATCTTCTAAGTTAATAAAAGCCTTGTTTTGTTCCGCTAACATCGAGTCTCGGGGTTATTGAGGCACATCAGGGGGGAGGGAAGGGGGGAAGCCCGGCGTTGCCAAGGCTTTTTTGTAAAACGGCAGTTTACAGGGCCACGCGGTTTACGGCCGACCGCTGCCGCTCCCCCGCTCTGTGTCTCGGGCCGAGCGGTTGTGAGGCCCGGCCCGAGTGACCCCAACTCACCTCCCGCTCCGGCAGGCCGGGAGCGGGATAGTTTGCCGGAGCCGCACTGTGGGGGTTTGTTGTGCTGGTGCTGTCGCTGTCGGTATTTAAAAAATGGCGGCGACGTTTCGGGAGGCTGCAGGACTAGGCACGCCCACACACGGAATGAAACGCCCCCCGTGATGCAAGAGAGAGAGAGAGAGACAGGGGGGAGACGAGAGAGAGAGAAAGGGAAGGAGAGAGAGAGAGGGAAGGAGAGAGAGAGAGGAAGGAGAGAGAGACAGAGAGAGGGAAGGAGAGAGAGACAGAGAGAGAGAGAGATGGAAGGAGAGAGAGACAGAGAGAGAGAGGGAAGGAGGGAGAGAGAGAGGGAAGGAGAGGGAGAGAGAGAGGGAAGGAGAGAGAGAGAGAGGGAAGGAGAGAGAGAGAGAAGGAAGGAGAGAGAGAGAGAGGGAAGGAGAGAGAGACAGAGAGAGGGAAGGAGAGAGAGACAGAGCGAGAGACAGAGAGAGAGAGAGAGGGAAGGAGAGAGAGACAGAGAGAGGGAAGGAGAGGGAGAGAGAGAGAGAGAGAGAGAGAGAGGGAAGGAGAGAGAAATTTGAATGACGACCAAAAACTCCCATACCTACTAGGGGAAGAGAGAAATTGTGTAACACTAGCGGCACACTATGTTACAGCTTGCCATAAAAAGAGGGACAACCACTAAATATAAGAAAAGAGTATATATAAATTATATGAATATATATTTATACACTCAGGGATATATCTGTTTATACACTGTATGGATAGATCTGTATTTTTGTGTACAAACATGAATGTTTTTCGATGCTTTGGCAACATAAGATGTAACTTGTCATGCCAATAAAGTGATTTGAATTGAATTGAATTGAAATTGAGAGACAGAGAGAGAGAGAGAAGGCGAGGGAGAGAGAGAGGGAAGGAGAGAGAGAGGGAAGGAGAGAGACAGAGAGAGAGAGGGAAGGAGAGAGAGACAGAGAGAGGGAAGGAGAGAGTGACAGAGAGAGAGAGGGAAGGAGAGGGAGAGAGAGACAGACAGAGACAGAGAGGGAAGGAGAGAGAGAGACTGGGGGGAGAAAGGGAGAGAGAGAGACTGGGGAGATAGAGAGAGAGACTGGGGGGGAGAGAGAGGAGAGAGACTGGGGGGAGAGAGAGGAGAGAGACTGAGGAGAGAGAGAGAGAGATGGGGAGAGAGAGGAGAGAGACTGGGGAGAGAGAGAGAGACTGGGGGAGAGAGAGAGAGAGACTGGGGAGAGAGACGGGGGAGAGAGAGAGAGACTGGGGGAGAGAGAGAGAGAGAGAGAGAGACGGGGGAAGGGAGAGAGAGACTGGGGAGAGAGAGAGATAGAGAGACTGGGGGAGAGAGAGAGAGAGAGAGAGACTGGGGAGAGAGAGAGAGAGATGGGAGAGAGAGAGGAGAGAGACTGGGGAGAGAGAGAGAGACTGGGAGAGAGAGAGACGGGGGAAGGGAGAGAGAGACTGGGGAGAGAGAGAGATAGAGAGACTGGGAGACAGAGAGAGAGATAGAGATCCTGGCAACCTAAAGAAAATAGAATATGTGATCACTGTCTGGCCGGCGAGGTTGAGACAGAGGTGCACTTCCTCCTAAAATGCGAAAAATTCAACAAGACAAGAAACATATATTTTGACAAGCTCAGCCTTACAACCCCAGATTTCAAAGAATTGGATGACCTGTCAAAATTAAGAATAGTCCTGGGGGAGGGAGACAGACCATATCTTGGTGCCCAATATGTAACAACATGTCACAACCTGAGGAACAGTGAGTGACTAACGAGCACACCCATAGCATATATACTCTAAAAATGTTTAAATTAATACCGAATGTACCCAACGACTGTTTTAAATTAATACTGAATGCACCCAACAAGGGTCAATGACTGTTTAAATTAATACTGTCTGTACCCAATGAGGGTCAAAAACGTTTGACACCTACAGAATGTTGGAAACCTGTACTTTTTGTTATGTAAGCTTTGGCAATATGGTTCCCTGTAAACTTTCATGCCAATAAAGCATTTGAATTTGAATTTGATTTGAGAGACAGGGAGCGAGAGAGAGATTGGGGGGAGAGAGAGAGAGACTGGAGGAGGGAGAGACTGGAGGAGAGAGAGACAGAGAGAGAGAGAGACTGGGAGAGAGACTGGAGGAGGAAGAGTCTGGAGGAGAGAGAGAGACTGGGAGACTGGGGAAGAGAGAGAGACTGGGAGATAGAGAGAGAGAGAGAGAGAGACTGAGGGGGGAGAGAGAGAGACTGGTGTGATGAAATATATGCCTTCATCAGCCTAGGGCCTAGAAATTGAGTGGGCTTAGCGCCCATTTTGCGGCGCTAGAGGGCATTGCGCTGGACTTACATCCGGTTTTGAAATTGACTAGGGCCCAACATCGGCGTTACACCGGTAGCGCTGCGCCGGCACCGATGACGTCATCGGTGTGCGCAGCGTCCCGGTTGCCGTGGTGACGGGCCTCAGCGCCGAAAGTCAGTTGCGGCCGCCTCGCCCGTGGCAGCCGCAACTAAGACTCTGGCAACAGAGTCTTACACGATTTTGCGCCGGCGCATAAAGGTGGAGCGGCGGCCGGCCGCTTTCCCGCCGGCCGCCTGCCCGCACCTCCCTCCCCGGACTCCCCCACCCCTCCCCCGCGGAACAGATGCTTCTCGGCTGCGAGCCCGGCACTTCCCCGAGGTGCCGGGCTCATTTTTGTGGCGATTTAACCGGCCAGCGGGCGGGTGCAGGCAGCTCCTCCTTAACTGAAGGAGGAGGCCTGCACTTCCCGAGCCTGCCGCACCGCATCGGGCGCCGCAGCGCCGGAATAGCGCCGCAATGCGGCGCGTAGCGCCAGTTTTCAGGCGCAAACAGCCTTCAGTAGCGCCGGCAGCCGTTTGGGCGCGCTGCTACTGAATTTTTGGCGCGCACAGCAGGACTTAGCACTGGCGCTAAATTTCCGGCGTTAAGCCCCGGCGCAGCGCAAACTCAATTTCTAGGCCTATGTGTTTTACCTGTGTGTTTCACCTGCTTGTATTGTGTGAACCGCCCCCTTTTGTTCCTATTGTGTGTATTGGCTACGCCCCTGTCTTTTGCCATATAAAGGTCTCAGGAGCTGCATGAGTCATTCCTACCAGACGCCCGATGTGGGAAGACCTGTAATGCTGCTATGTTCTTAGTGATTAAAAGCCTTAGTTGAATCCTTTAAATTCCTTGTCTTTGAGTTATTGAAGGCACATCAATTTTAATCACTAAAACACCAGGATGGTTCGACTCCTGAAACCAGAGCGCTTGGATCTGGACCCCCATGCCTCAGACGCAGCCACACAGTTCGGACACTGGTTCCAATGCTTCGAATTTTTCATTGCAAACTCATCCACTGCCATAGCCGCAGCCGAAACCGCTACCGGAGACATGAAACTGGGAATCCTGCGAAACTGGGTGAGCCATCGGGTCTCCCCCTTCATCCAAGATGCCACCAGCTACGAGGAGGCCTGCACCATCCTGAAGGCCCACTACGCGCGGCCAATAAACGTGGTGTACGCCAGGCATCTTCTGACTACTCGCACGCAGCGGCATGGTGAGTCACTAGAGGACTTTATACTAAACCTAAAAGTACTGGGCAGAGACTGTAACTGTAAGGCCATATCTGCCATCGTGTACACGGAGGAGCTGATTCGAGACTCCCTTATTGCGGGCCTCAGTTCAAATTATATTCGGCAGAAACTGTTTGAAAAGGAGGGACTGGACTTAAAACAGGCTATAGATATAGCGCGATCGCTGGATATGGCCCAGAGGAACTCTGAATCCTATTCCCCAGGCCACGCGGCCCACTCCGCCTCGTGCGCGCCATGGGGGCCGCCATCATGGAAGCCATCTTCACCTCCCAGGTCTCAGGCCAGGCCAGCACCATCGGAGCCCCAGCCTTCACCCAGGAGCCCCACTACTGCCGCAATGCATCGGGGCCCGAAATGCTACTTCTGCGGCCAGGACAAACACTCCAGGCATCTGTGCCCAGCGAAGGGCACCACCTGTTTTAAATGCGGGAAGAAAGGACATTTCAGCAAAGTCTGCAGAGGGAACCCCGCCTCCAACTCCACCACTGCCGCATGCGCGCCGTGGGAGCGGCCATCTTGGAAGCCATCTTGTCCACCCTCATGGAGTCCACCATCTTGTCCTGACTACACGGACCTCCAGGACCCACTGGTGGCCTCGATCACAGTGGATCAGTCCAGGCCGCATCCGTTGTCTAAATCGATGATGGACATAGAGGTAAACGGGAACAAGGTTAAATGCTTGATTGACTGCGGGAGCACCGAAAGCTTTATTCATCCTAGCCTGGTAAAACGACTTTCACTAACGATAGTCCCCACACAGGGCAAAATCGCCATGGCCGATAAGACTCATACCTCAAAAATTACAGGTTTCTGCGCGGTTATGTTGTCGGTAAAAGGCAATGATTACAGAGATTTTAAACTATTGATAATGCCAGATCTCTGTGTGAGCGTGATCTTGGGTCTGGACTTCCAGTGCCACCACCAAAGTATCACGCTTACCTACGGTGGGTCCCAGCCGCCCCTCACAGTGTGCGGTCTGGCTACCCTGAAGGTCAAGCCGCCCTCTCTGTTCGCCAACCTCGCACCCAACTGTTGACCCATAGCAACCAAGAGTAGGCGGTGCAGCTGGGAGGACAGACGGTTCATTGCGTCGGAAGTAGAAAGACTCAAGCGGGAGGGTATCATCGAATGCAGTACCAGCCCGTGGCGCGCCCAGGTAGTAGTAGTTAAGGGTAGTGAAAAGAAGCGGATGGTGATAGATTATAGCCAGACGGTTAATCTATACACCCAGCTAGACGCCTACCCTCTGCCCCGCATAGCGGATATGGTTAACCAAATCGCGCAATACCGGGTGTTTTCCACCATTGACCTAAAATCGGCATACCACCAGCTCCCCATTAGGCCGGAGGACCGTCCATACACTGCCTTCGAGGCGAACGGACGTCTCTACCACTTCCTCAGAGTCCCCTTTGGGGTAACGAATGGGGTCTCGGTCTTCCAGCGGGAGATGGACCGCATGGTCGATGAGAACCAGTTAACAGCCACCTACCCATACCTAGACAACGTCACCATCTGCGGCCACAGCCAGCAAGACCACGACTCGAACCTCGCGAGATTTCTGAAAACTGCCCTCAGACTCAATCTCACCTACAACGAGGATAAGTGTGTCTTTAGCACCACGCGCCTCTGTATCCTGGGCTGCATGGTGGAAAACGGGGAAATCGGTCCGGACCCCGACCGATTGCGCCCCCTATGGGAGCTACCCCTACCAAACACCCCCAAGGCCCTGAAAAGGTGCCTGGGGTTCTTCTCCTATTACGCCCAATGGGTCCCCAATTATTCCGACAAGGCCCGTCCCCTCCTGAAATCAACATCCTTCCCGCTCACGGCTGAGGCCCACGCCGCCTTCAACAGCATTAAACACGACATTGAGAAGGCCACGCTGCGGGCAGTGGACGAAAACATCCCTTTCCAGGTCGAAAGCGATGCGTCCGACTTCGCTTTAGCAGCCACCCTCAACCAGGATGGGCGGCCCGTAGCCTTTTTCTCAAGAACCCTCCAAGGGCCCGAGATCAGGCACTCCTCAGTAGAGAAGGAGGCCCAGGCCATAGTGGAGGCAGTACGGCACTGGAGGCACTACCTAGCCGGCAAACGCTTCACCCTGCTTACCGACCAGCGGTCGGTAGCCTTCATGTTTAACAATAAACAGAGGGGGAAGATCAAGAATGACAAAATTCTCAGGTGGCGGATTGAACTCTCCACGTTTGAGTATGACATAATATATAGGCCGGGGGCCCTCAACGAATCCCCCGACGCCCTATCACGAGGGATGTGTGCCAGCATCCAGGGGGACAGGCTACAGGGCCTCCACAATGGCCTCTGCCACCCGGGGGTCACCCGGCTATTCCACTTTATAAAATCCCGTAACCTGCCCTATTCCATCGAGGAGGTCCGGTCTATGACCAGGGACTGCCGCACTTGTGCGGAATGCAAGCCCCGTTTTTTCAGGCCCGACCGAGCCCACCTGATCAAAGCTACACGGCCATTCGAGCGCCTGAGCTTAGATTTCAAGGGACCACTCCCCTCCACTGACCGCAATGTGTACTTCCTCAACATTGTGGACGAGTACTCCCGCTTCCCATTCGCCTACCCCTGCCCAGATATGACCAGTGCCACGGTCATCAAGTGCCTCGGCAACCTGTTTTGCACGTTCGGCATGCCCAACTACATCCACACTGACAGGGGGGCGTCGTTCATGAGCGATGAACTGCGCCAATACCTGCTGTCAAAGGGGATAGCCACGAGTCGGACCACTAGTTATAACCCCCGGGGTAATGGGCAAGTGGAGAGGGAGAACGCGACAGTGTGGAAGGCGGTCACCTTAGCACTAAGGTCTAAAGGCCTCCCCACCTCCCGCTGGCAGGAGGTCCTCCCAGACGTACTCCACTCGATAAGGTCGCTACTGTGTACTGCTACTAACGCCACTCCTCACGAGAAGATGTTTGTTTTTCCCCGCAAATCAACCTCAGGAGTATCCCTACCCTCGTGGCTCTCCGCCCCAGGGACAGTCCTGTTATGGAAGCATGTGAGGGGCCACAAAACGGATCCCCTCGTGGAGGCAGTACACCTACTCCACGCAAACCCACAGTACGCGTACGTCAAGCACGCCGACGGGCGTGAAGACACCGTGTCCATAAAGGACCTCGCCTCGGCAGGAAGCGACGACGACGACCCATCACCACCACCCCCAGAAGAACCTCCACCATCCCCAGAGGTATCCTCACCACCCCCAGCAGTACCTGCAACAACCCCAGCACATGGGTATGCCCAGGAGGGCACCACGGACTCCCGGTCAGAACCCGAGGTACTGTTGCGACGTTCAGGAAGGACTATCACACCCCCGGACAGACTAAATCTGTAGAAGGGGTGAATGTGATGAAATATATGCCTTCATCAGCCTATGTGTTTTACCTGCTTGTATTGTGTGAACCGCCCCCTTTTGTTCCTATTGTGTGTATTGGCTACGCCCCTGTCTTTTGCCATATAAAGGTCTCAGGAGCTGTATGAGTCATTCCTACCAGACGCCCGATGTGGGAAGACCTGTAATGCTGCTATGTTCTTAGTGATTAAAAGCCTTAGTTGAATCCTTTAAATTCCTTGTCTTTGAGTTATTGAAGGTACATCAACTGGGAGAGAGAGAGACTGGGAGAGAGACTGGAGGAGGGAGAGAGACTGGGAGAGAGACTGGAGGAGGGAGAGAGACTGGGAGACTGGGGCAGAGAGAGAGACTGGGAGATAGAGAGAGAGAGAGAGAGAGAGAGAGAGACTGAGGGTTGAGAGAGAGAGAGAGACGGGGAGAGAGAGAGAGAAACTGGGGGAGAGAGAGAGAGACTGGGGGAAGAGATAGAGAGACTGGGAGACACAGAGAGAGAGACTGGGAGACAGAGAGAGAGATAAAGAGACGGGGAGAGAGAGAGAGATTGGGGGGAGAGAGAGGGAGAGGGCTAGAAATTCGGTATCGCCCCGTTTGGAGAGGGAAGGAGAGAGAGACAGAGAGAGAGAGAGAGGGAAGGAGAGAGAGAGAGAGGGAAGGAGAGAGAGAGAGAGGGAAGGAGAGAGAGACAGAGTGAGAGGGAAGGAGAGACAGAGAGGGAAGGAGAGAGAGAGACTGGGGGGAGAGAGAGAGACGGAGAGAGAGAAAGAGTAGAGAGACTGGGGGCGAGAGGGAGAGACTGAAGGGGGAGAGAGAGAGCGACTGAGGGGGAGAGAGAGAGACTGGGGTAGAGAGAGAGAGAGACAGGGGAGAGAGAGATAGAGAGAGTAGAGAGACTGGGGGGAGAGAGAGGAGAGAGACTGGGGAGAGAGAGACTGGGAGAGAGAGAGAGAGCAGGGGGGAATAGAGAGACTGGGGGAGAGAGAGAGCGACTGAGGGGGGAGAGAGAGAGAGAGAGAGACGGGGAGAGAGAGAGAGGGAGACTGGGGGAGAGAGAGAGAGACTGGGGAGATAGAGAGAACGACTGAGGGGGGAGAGAGAGCGACTGAGGGGGAGAGAGAGAGACTGGGGGAGAGAGAGAGAGACGGGGAGAGAGAGAGAGAGAGAGAGTAGAGAGACTGGGGGGAGAGAGAGGAGAGAGACTGGGGAGAGAGAGAACGAATGGGGAGATAGAGAGAGAGAGAGACTGAGGGGGAGAGAGAGAGCGACTGAGGGGGGAGAGAGAGAGAGCCGGGGAGAGAGAGAGGGAGAGACTGGGGGAGAGAGAGAGACTGGGGAGATAGATAGAGAGAGACTGAGGGGGGAGAGAAAGCGACTGAGGGGGGGAGAGAGAGAGACGGGGAGAGAGAGAGAGTAGAGAGACTGGGGGGAGAGAGAGGAGAGAGACTGGGGAGAGAGAGAAAGAATGGGGAGATAGAGAGAGAGAGAGACTGAGGGGGAGAGAGAGAGAGACTGGGGGAGAGAGACAGGGAGAGAGAGAGAGAGACAGGGAAGGGAGAGAGAGACTGGGGAGAGAGAGAGCGAGCGAGAGAGAGACTGGGGGGGAGAGAGAGAGACCGGGGGGGATGGGGGGGAGAGAGAGAGATGGGGAGAGAGAGAGAGAGAGAGAGACTTGGGGGGAGAGGGAGAGAGTGGAGGGAGAGGGAGAGAGTGGGGGAGAGAGAGAGAGACTGGGGGAGAGAGAGACGGAGAGAGAGAGAGACCTGGGGGAGAGAGAGACTGGGGGAGAGAGAGAGAGAGACGGGGGAGAGAGAGAGACTGGGGGGGAGAGAGAGAGACTGGGGGAGAGAGAGAGAGACGGGAGAGAGGGAGAGAGAGAGAGAGACTGGGGGAGAGAGACTGGGGGGAGAGTGAGACGGGGAGAGAGAGGAGAGAGGCTGGGGAGAGAGACGGGGAGAGGGAGAGAGAGAGACTGGGGGGAGAGAGAGAGAGAGACTGGGGAGAGAGAGAGATAGATAGAGAGGCGGGGAGCAAGAGAGAGATTGGGGGGAGAGAGAGACTGGAGGAGGGAGAGACTGGAGGAGAGAGAGATGGAGAGAGAGAGAGACTGGGAGAGAGAGACTGGAGGAGGGAGAGTCTGGAGGAGAGAGAGAGACGGAGACTGGGGGAGAGAGAGAGACTGGGAGATAGAGAGAGAGAGAGAGACTGAGGGGGGAGAGAGCGAGATGGGGAGAGAGAGACAAACTGGGGGAGAGAGAGAGAAACTGGGGGAGAAAGAGAGAGAGAGAGCCTGGGAGACAGAGAGAGAGATAAAGAGACGGAGAGAGAGAGAGGAAGAGGCCCGGCCTGAGTCACCCCAGCTGAGTAGGCTGGGCACAGTGAAAGCATTGATCTCGTTATGACAGCACAAAAACTGCTCTGACATCATAGCAGCTCTTCAACATCATAGTCACTCAATGCTAATGAGCGGAATTTTGAATGTTTTTGGGATACCGTGGGCACGATTTTTGTCTGACAGAAAAGTAAATATGCCTATGACCGGTCCGTAATCGTAAGCTTTCTTTTGATGTGACGCGCGTGTCGGTACGCTCTATAACTTTCGAACGTATAGAGAACGGACAGACAGACAGACAGAAGAGGTCTTTTATAGATATAGATACAAGTTCTTGTTTTTGCTCTTTCTTCACTACCAGCTTTGGCGCTATCACCACTTCCTCAACTCTACAAACAAAAATATACTCCAGCACCCTCTTCATGTCTACTGCAGCTGCAACTTGATAGTTCCCTCTTTTCTGGTGAACTCGATACCTGGGGCAAATAATTCCCAGGCATCCTCAGTATGTATGTCTATGAGGAAATGAACATGTAGTCTATCACTGAGGCACCATCCATAAGAACTTGCCAAGACTTGCCAGGCTAATATTGTGGTCTCAGTTATACAGCAATGCACAGGGATTCCAGGTGCAGCGGGTCTCAGCTTCCAATCTTGGCTTCATTTTGGCCTCCAGTAGTTACTTGCCAGAAAAAAATGTTACCCCAAGGTCAGATTTGAGTTTATTGTTTTGCAGAGAATACTTGTTATTTATTCAGTTAAAAATTGCAGCCTTTGCTTTAATACTTGCATGTCAGAGGTAGTAAAATCACAGGAAATACTTTAACCACTTAACTGTTATAAATTAATGTTTAATCTTCAATGGATGACTGACATTACTGTCCTTGCAGTCTTGAAAGAACCTAAGGGGATATTTTTCTCTGTGCTAATTTTAATGAATGAACAAATGTGCAAAACCTGGGAACAAGCCCAGTACAAAACGGTAATGGATTTTTCTCTATATGTACTGGACTGCTCCCACCCTAAAATGTGTTAATAGAATCAGTGAAAAATACTTTTTTTGGATTGTTGAGTGCTTGTTAAAGGCAAATAATGAGAAACTCATGCATAATTATACATTGGGGGATATAAATAAAAATTATATTTAATTTGTCAAACACCACTAGCCTTTAACAATCCATGCTGGTTGTCCTTGATTACTTATGCATTTCTAAATGTTCATTAATTTTATCTCAGATTATGATTCTGTCTAAAAAGCCATTTACCTTTTGAGTTCTTTCTCCATCAAACAATGTAGGCGCTGTGGACTGCTGCACAACAAAAGCATCATTTCTGTTTCTTGGATAACGGTCACTAAGCTTTGCATAATCAGATACCACATTAATTGAATGCAAACATTCCTGTTTGTGAAGGCCATACAGTTGATGCGAAGACCCCGACACCTATGGTAGACTCCACGGGCTGGATTTTGCCAGCCCTGGGGAGGTGGGACTGCCGGGAAAATAGCAGAATTTGGGGGCGGGTGCCCAACCCACCTCCGTGCCATCTTGCCAGGAGGCGGGTAGCTGACCCGCGCCGGGTCCCGTCTCCTTGGAGGCAGGAAGGGATTACAGCCACTTAACTGCCTGTTAACAGGTAGTTAACAGGCAGATAAGAGGATTATCCCCATTTTGCCCACACAAGTGCAGGCTTCCCGAAGGCTCCGAAACCCACCAGGGTCACCAAGCCGAGTAGTGGGTCTGCGGGGGTCACAGGGGTGCAAAAGTGCTCTGTGAAGGTAAGTGATGGGTGCAAGTCTGGTGAGGTGAGTATGTGAGGTAAGCGGAAAGTGTTAGTAAAAGTGTACTTACCTTTGTTTCTTCTTGCAGGCTTCAATCGGTGGGTATGCGGAGAGTCTCGCACCTCCACGGCAGAGATGACAGATGGCTGTTGCATTCTCCAATGCAACAACCATCTAATTTCTGCAAAAGCAAGAGGTTTGATGAGGTCTTGAATTCAAGAACTCATCAAACTACAGAGAATGTCAGTGTTTGACAGCTTCACAGAGCTGTCAAACAATGACAATTCATCTGTCAACATTTTTTGACAGATGAGACGTCATCTGTTGACGTTCTCTGTAACCGGCTTTCCCTTAATTGGCCTGCTAAACCCACTGGGCGGGCTTAACAAGGTCAATCAAGGGAAAATAACGTGGGTTGGTCAGAAGTTGATGGAGGCAGGACTGAAACCCGACAAGTGGGAGTCTCCAAAAGCTCCCCATTGGCAAAATCCAGCCCCATGTGCGACTCTGCACTCGGGGTGACCGCTGTGCATCCTGTCCAGCTGATGCCTCCTTTCCACGGGATAAGTATTTTCATCGTGCAACCATTACTGGCCATGCCTTAATCTGCCTAGGCCCTAAGCTCTAAAATTCCCTCCCTAAACTTCTTCGCCTTTCCTCCTCTCACACCTCCTTTAAGACTCTTCTTAAAACCTACCTCTTTGACCAAGCTTTTAGTCAACTGTCCTAATATCTACTTACGTGGCTCGGTGTCAAATTTTGTTTGATAATGCTCCTGTGAATGTTTTACTACATTAAAGGCGCTATGTAAATGGAAGTTGTTGTTGTCTGGTGTGAAATCTGGCACCTGGGGTGGCTTGGAAAGGTATAGTAGCATGAAAGCTTCACACTGTTACCCTTCACTTCTACAGGAGAGCCAAATCTGATTTTTATTTGTTCATTCACAGGATGTGAGCTTCGCTGGCAAGGCTGGCATTTATTGCCCATTCCTAATTCCCCTGGAGAAGATGGTGCTGAGCCGCCTTCTTGATCCGCTGCAGTCCTTGTGGTGAAGGTACTCCCACAGTGTTTTGTCGTAGCCGTTTGGTACAACTGAGTGGCTTGCTAGGCCATTTCAGAGGGCAGTTAAGAGTCAATTACATTGCTGTGGGTCTGGAGTGACATATAGGCTAGACCAGGTAAGGACAGCAGATATCCTTCCCTAAAGAACATTAGTGAACCAGATGGGCTTTTACGACAATCCGGTAGTTTCATGGTCAACATTACTATTACTAGCTTTTTAATTTAAATTCTCCAGCTGCCATGGTGGAATTTGAACTCATGTCTCTGGATTATTAGTCCAGACCTCTGGATTACTAGTCCAGTAACATAACCACTATGCTAACATACCCCTTGAGGTGATATGTGGTGATCATTGGGCAGCGTATAGCACAACTAGCTTGTGTAGCTAAGGTGGCAAATGTAGCGCTCTGATATGTCCAGTTACAGCTCTACGAGTAATGATGATTGTGACTAATATGCCTCAGTATTTATCGCATGTGCATTTGTTAGTCCCTCACAAACTCCTCTTTCCCATTTCATTGATACAGCACTTTCTTCAAAGGAACATCCATCCTCATCTCTGCAAGGTGCCATTTCATAGCAAACAGAAACCAAAAATATTGAAGAAATGTACTGGTGAATAAACAAAAACAAGAATGCAAATAAGGGGGATTCCCAGCAAAACCAAAGCAATGTGTGGACCAAAAACCAGACAAGAGAACATAAAAATGCAGGAAAGAAAATAGAAATTCACCTTTTCCCTTTGAGAGGCCTCCTGGAGCTGGTGAGCTGAAAGCGATCCCAGTGAATTCACCATTTATAGGGGAGGTTGATGGTGTTAGCTGAGCTTCACATAAACTTGTAAAACTGGGCCAATGCTATTTAAAGATCTGTTTGGGTGAGAGCCAGTTAATTTGGGTCTCCACTCCTATTTTTGTTCATTGCCAAATTCCACTGGAGGTGGGGGATTCTCACATGTGCCTCCTTCATAGGAACATAGCAACAGGAGTAGGTTATTCAGCCCCTCCAGCCTGTTCCGCCATTCAATGAGATCATGGCTGATCTGTGATCTAACTCCATATACTTGCCTTTGCCCTGTATCCCTTAATACCTTTAGTTAACAAAAAGCTATCAATCTCATTTAAAATTAACAATTGATCTAGTATTAATTGCCATTTGTGGAAGAGAATTCCAAACTTGTACCACCCTTTGTGTGTAGAAATGTTTCCTAATTTCACTCCTGAACGATCTGGCTCTAATTTTTAGACTGTGCCCCCTAGTCCTACAATCCCCAACCAGCGGAAATAGTTTCTCTCTATCTACCCTAACTATTCCCCTTAATATCCTGAAAACTTTGATCAGATCACCCCTTAACCTTCTAAATTCTAGGGAGTACAACCTTAACTTGTGTAATCGCTCCTCGTAACTTAACCTTTGAAGTCCGGGTATCATTCTGGTAAACCTACTCTGCATTCCCTCCAAGACCAATATATCCTTCCTAAGGTGTGGTGCCCAGAACTGCTCACCATACTCCAGCTATGGTCTAACCAGGGTTTAGCACAGCTGCAGCACAACTTCTAACCCCTTGTATTCTAGTCCTCTAGATATAAAAAACAGCATTCCATTAGCCTTTTTGATTATTTTCTGTACCTGTTCATGACATTTTAATGATCTATGTACCTGAACCCCCAAGTCTCTTTCGACCTCCACTGTGTTTAACTTTTCACCATTTAGAAAGTACCCTGTTCTATCCTTTTTAGGTCCAAAGTAGATAACCTCACATTTGCTTACATTGAAATCCATTCAATGTAAACAAACGTGAGGTCATCCACTTGGGACCTATAAAGGATAGAACAGGGTACTTTCTAAATGGTGAAATGCTAAAAAAAAGGTGGATGTCCAAAGAGACTTGGGGGCCCAGGTACATAGATCACATGGACATGGACATAATTGAAAGAGGTGGGACTGGCATGGTGACATCATCCCAGGAGAAGCAGGCATACCAGCATGCCAAGACTTGAGCCCAGTGGAAGTGGGGCCCAGTGTAACTAAAGGACTGATTTCCCTATGGCAATCAATCACAGCGCATTATAAATCTTTACAGCTAAAAAGTAAACAGTATTTGTATTAATTATTTCTGACATTTTTTTATACAACCAATGGCCAGAAAATGTTTTGATCTTCTGGTTCAATTTTATAAAGGCTTGTGAAGTCAAAAGTCCAGTGTGGCTAGTACTTAACAAATTCACCGATCCGAGATTTTAAATAATCAGGTTGTGGAGTTGCAAGCAAGTTGAAATGTTATCCTGTTTGGTAGGAATTTGTGGGCTATTTTAGTCCCTTGTGACCTCCCAGAAAATCCCTTACAAGGTTTAACTTGTCAAAAGGGATATTGCAAGACATGAGATAATTTTTTTAAAGAATTATGGGTTAAAAATTGGATATAGCCACGAAATGGGCAGTGTTAAGCCTAAATGGGGTTATGCTGCGCCACCTGAAAATGGTCTAGGTATCACGCATAATTCGTGCTCACTCTTCATTAACATTAGAGTCATGATTTCAGTACTAAAACTATGCTCATTGGCATAACGCTCAACAGGTGGACCAATATCGGGGCCAGTCTAATTCACAGTCATGTTTGCCACAGGCTTTTTCCACTACTTAAACGGGAGGTGCATTGATGCTGCAGCACCTCATTGTCAGGGTGCTTGGGTTTGCAGCTGTCCCAACAACATTCAGAAGAAGATGAAGGACAAGCAAGACTTGTTCAGAAATTGTGATGGCAGATCCTCAACCAAGGGAGAGAGCCCCAAGATTTTCAGTTGAAGTTCTAGGGGCATTGGTATTAGCAGTGAAGAGGAGGCAGACAGTCCTATACCCACAAACTGGCAGGAGACCCTCGCCCTACACATCCCAAACCATGTGGTGGAAGATTATGGACCATGTCACAGCCAGCACTGTGGTCCCCATCCAATGCAGGCAGAAGTTTAATGACCTCACACGGGTAGTCAAGGTGAGTGAAGGCTTCAGCAAATGACACAACCCACCATCTGCACCACAAGCCTCGCACACAGCTCAATGAATCACACCCACTGCGAGCAGCAACAGATAGGCGGGGCCAGGTGGACACGCAAGAACTAAGCCAGCTCAAGGAGTGAGTACTCCAGATTATTGGATGCCACATTTTCGATGCCGTGGCAACCGGCGAGGTTGAACCACTTGGGGACAAAAAAGGTATGTTCATTCCTAATCCTTCATCTCACATCCCATTTCCCCCTCAGCCCACAATCTTTTCTACCTTTCAAGCTACTCATGCTGTATGCAAGCATTTCTGGCTCCCCACCGTTTCCTCTCGCCATAATCTGACTCTTGTGCCTTTCTGCTTTCAGATAATCAACAAGCACCCGAGCAGCCTGTCCTCGATGTCACCGCAGAGAGCAAGGGGGTAGAAGAAGAAGAGGAGGAAGAAGACACTGTGCCACTGCATCTTTCATTTGCAGACACCAGCTCAGAAACTGGCACTACGTGAACTTTAGAGGCTAGAGTAGAAGCGGGATCTGCACAGCGTGAGACACTGGGCATGAGTGGGCGGCAACAAGGCCAGGGGGCAAGGGTCGCTCGGGGTCCAGCTCCCCGTAGGGCAAGTTCACGCATGAGTTTTGCTGCACAGGACTCAGATGAACACCTCGATGGGGAGGCCTTCAGAAGAAGGGTGATGGGCATGCACACCAAATTGATGGGTGCAATGGCAAGCCTGCCAGAGAGCCTCTTGGCAATATCAAGGAGCGTGGAGGAGTCCGTCTCCAACATTATACGGGGGGGTTTGTGCAGAGCACGGAGCCCAGGATTTCCAGCCTAGAAATGATGGTGCACTACCAGAGAGACCGTACTGACCCATGCCTGATGTTGCGCATGATGGATGATGTCGCAGCTTCCATTGCAGCACAGGCGGAAGCGACCCAATGTCTTAGTGCTGCAGCGGAAGCTCAGACCACTGTCTTGCAGTCTCAGCTTGAAGCTACCCAAGCTTTCACTGCTGCCATCATGGCTGGGTTTACCAGTGTTGACCGGGGATTGCAGGGTGTCGCAGCAGGCCAGCAATCTGTGCTCCAACAGTTTGCTAGGAATGCTGAGGTGCTGCCCCGGGGGAGTGGCAGTGGGTCAGTGGAGCAGGAACCTGCTGTCCTCTCTCAGGGTGACAACATTCCAGCTCCCACCACTGCCACTCTGCCATTGCCCTTGCTGCTGCCTGTCAGCCAACCAGCCCAGACTGCTGCCGGCCATGCTGAGTTGGTTCAGTCTACAGCCGGACCTTCTAAGACCAGAGCTGCTCGAGGTCATCCTGCAAGGCCATCTAAAGTCTCCCACATGGTAACTCAGCAGCCTTCCCCCAGCCCTGCTGCAGCCATTGGGGGAGCACTTCATAGGAGAACTAGGTTAGGAAAATCCACATAAAAGACAGACACTAAGGCCATGATTTTAAATGATGAGGGGTATAGATTCTGTTTGGGTGAATAGATAATTTGAACTAGAGAGAGAGGGGAGGACTAGCGGCATCAGTAGAATATATGCAAACAGAGAATTAAATAATACATAGTAGCATTACATAGTATTTGCAGCACAGAAAAAAGCCCATTCGGTCCAACAGGTCCTTGCTGTTGTTTATGCTCCACACATAACTCCTCACACCCTTCCTCATCTAGCCTCATCAACATATCCTACTATGCCTTTCTCCCTCATGTGTTTATCTAGTTTCCCCTTAAATGCATCTATACTAGTCACCTCAACCACTCCTTATGGTAGCGAGTTCCACATTCTCGCCACTGTCTGGGTAAAGAAGTTTCTCCTGAATTCCGTATTGGATTTATTAGTGACTACCTTCTATTTATGGCCCCTAGTTCAAGTCTCCCCTACAAGTGGAAACATCGTGGGGAGTTTTTACTTCACGATGCACTGGGAACAGGGCAGGGTTGGGGGGGTGGTTGGGGGTGGTGGTGTCTGGTAGCACGTGGGAAACCCGGAAGTCTGGGTTTCCCCGCACACTCTGGAGATTTAACTCCACAGCGTGTGACTCTTGGCCCTGACAGGTTTCCTGCCGGAAGTCAGCTTGATTGACAGGCTTGGCTTTCAGTCGGGCAGGGAGCACGGTGGCATAGTGGTTAGCACTGTTGCCTCACAGCGCCAGGGACCCGGGTTCGAATCCAGCCTCGGGCGACTGTCTGTGTGGAGTTTGCACATTCTCCCCGTGTTTGCGTGGGTTTACTCCGGGTGCTCCGGTTTCCTCCCACAGTCCAAAGATGTGTGGGTTAGGTTGATTGGCTATGATAAATTGACCCTTAGTGTTAGGGGGATTAAATACGTGGGGTTACGGGGATAGGGTGGGATATGTGTTGGTGTAGGGGTTACGGGGATCGGGTGGGATATGTGTCGGTGCAGGCTCGATGGGCCGAAATGGCCTCTATCTGCACTGTGTGGTTTCTGTGATTTCTGTGATTTCTGAGGCCGCAGGACCAGGTAGGTTCGACCCCTGACCCCAAGAGTCCAATCCCAGGGTGGGGTTTGTATGTTAGGGGGTTGACCGATGTTTGGGGGGCTTGGAGGAAGTACTCCTGCTCCTCCTGGTTCAAAAGGAATGCTGTGCAGGCACTTACCTTCTCCCCGAGGCTGTCCTCGCCTTGTTACAGCTGGCGGGGTTCCCGAGGCCTGGGAAACCCGGCCGGCCACAGTAAAACCTGGAAAGCAGGTTAAATACAAGGCTTCCAGCCTCATTAACATACTTTAAATATCAACCCGCCCCTTGTCCTGCCTCAGTACAACCTGGAAGTCAGCAGGTTGGAGCCAGCTTCCCAACATGCTTGGAATTTTTGCCCATTTAACCCCCACCCACACCCACTCCCACCCGCTCACCCATGTTAAAATTCCTCCCATCTTCTCTACATCTACCCTATCAAACCCTTTTATAATCTTGAAGACCTCTATCGGGTCACTCCTCCGTCATCTCTTTTCTAGAGAAAAGATCCCCAGCCTGTTCCAGCTTTGCTGATTGGTATAACCTCTCATTTCTGGTATCATCCTAGTAAATCGTTTTTGCACCTTCTCCAGTGCCTCTATATCCTCTTTATAATATGGAGACCAGAACTGTTCACAATATGCCAAGTGTGGTCTAACCAAGGTTCTGTACAAGTTTAACATAACTTCTCTACTTTTCAATTCTATCCTTCTAGAAATGAACCCTAGTGCTTTGTTTGCTTTATTTATGGCCTCATTAACCTATGCCCTACTTTTAGTGATTTGTGTATCTGTACCCCAGATCCTGCTGCTCCTCTACCCCATTTAGACACTTAAGCCCGAATATTAACTCGGAGGTGCATTGGGACCGGGGTGGTGGGTACGATATCGCGTGGCAAACCCGGAAGTAATTTCAGTGCATCTGTTAGTGATGTTTAACACAACCAGCTGATTGTTATTTTACCTCCTAGTTTGGTGTCGATTGTGCGGCAGCGGTTGTGATGAGGGACCCGCATGATGTGATCTCAACTCCAAAGATGAAATTTAGAGGAGTTTGGAGGTTTGGAGTTGGAAGCAAGAGAGAACAAGTTGTGGCAATGGATTGGGGATGCTCACTGCGCACCGCTTCAATGATGCCTCACTTGATGTACTGCTGGGGCAGTGAGGAGTTAGAGAGATACCCTTCCCCAGCAATGGGAGGAAGAAACCTGTTGCTGCCACATAGAAGGCATGGCTGGAGGTGGCCGAGGAGGTCATCAGCAGGAGCATTGTGCCACGCTCCTGGATTTAACGCAGGAAGAACTTTAATGACCCAACCAGGTCAGGAAAGGTGAGTACAGTTGCACATTCACCTACATCCTGCTGTGCACATCACCCCACCCCTGCACTCTGTCTTGTTAAGCCTACTCCATCACATCAATCCTCACACCCACTTACCTTGCAAGTGCACCTATCATTCTCTTTCTATGCACTTCCTCACATCCCACTGACACTCACCCTCACCCTCATGCAATGTCAGGCCTCTCCCTGATACTCATCCTCACCAAATGCACTGCATCCATCAGATGAGCACATGCCATTACACTCACTCATTAGTTTGTTCTTTCCTCCGTTGCAGGAGAAGACAGCACAGAACACTAGGGAGAGGGAGTGAACTGGAGGTGGTCCTCCACAGATGTCCCAGCTAACAATGGAAGAGGAGGAAGCACTGGAGGTCAGTGGAGTTTTGGCGTCCTGGCCATCGGAGATGGGGACTTCCCAGCTACCTGGTGACACAATTAAATATCAGCGACCCACATGTCCTACAACAATCAATCATGTTGACTTGATTTCAACAGCCAGTGAAATATAATTAACTTCATAATGATAAGTTGCAACATACTTGCCTTGCCAATACTAATTCATATCTTGTCTCTCCACCAGTGCCTTCACGTATGCAGCAGGAGTCCATGGACATTGTGGATGATGAATCCTCAGAGGAGCTGATTCCTTCTGAGGGTGCACCATTATGGATTCATGCTTACCATGCACCAGCTCAGATACTCGCACTTTGGTGGGTCCGGTTAGACAGATAGTTGGGTTTTCACTTAGTGACTCACACTTCACAAGTGAACAAGAGCAGACAGTGGTGGCAGGGACAGCAGTGGAGAGTTTGTGTCAGAGGGTGCAGCCCTCTTCAAGCTCTGCTCAGCTGATCAAAGATGCTGTACCCTGGGGGTCATCAATGAAAAGGAGAATCATTGAGCAGCAGCAGAGAATGTGTGATGCACTGACAGGCCTTCCAAGCACACTGACCATGATTGCAGAGAGAATGGAGGAGTCCGCCTCAAGGATGAGTGGGATGATGTTGCAGGTAATTGGGAGGATGTCTTCCTCCATGGATAGAGTGGCCAACTCCGTGGAACATCAAATGCGGCAATCGGATGAGTCCATGCCAACTCTGCACACTCTGGATGCCAACATGTCTACCTGCCTTAATAGGGTGACAGGTACCTTAGCCTTGGCCTTACAGCATTGATCTGCACCAAAGTGCTCCCCAGCAGAGTGGTAGCAGAGAAGTGCGGCTGGGCCATGAGAGGGATGATGGTGAAAGGGGACATTGAACTGGGGACTCCACTTGAAGCACTTCCACTTCTCACTCGTTACCTCTCCCAAGTCAGTACCTGACCTGCTGCCTCGTGTCCCGATAGCCAAGTCCGCCCCTGCACAGGTGCAGGTGGAGCAGTCTTTGGCGGGGCCCTCTGGGCTCCACAACCCAGAGGATGTCGACTAAGAGCATTTCAGCAGTCAGAGCTGTGACCTGAGCAGCCGGCCTCTACCTCTGCTGATGGTATTGCACCAGGTAGGAGCACTAGGAAAAGGAACAGTCAAGCTTTGTAGTTGCACAAGGGTATGCACATGGGTGTATGAGAAAATGTTACATTGTGAAGCTCTGTTCTTTAGTAGAGTCACATAAAATTTATTAGTTTGCACCACATTCCCATCTTGCCTATTTTTGGTTGCTGGCTGGCAAGTCATCTTTTAACTTGTTTGATGATGAATGTGAAGACATGAATTGACAGGGACCAATGGGGGATGTGCAAGGGGTAGTTGGTTGTTTGCAGGGCTGCTTTGTATCAGTGGCTTGGGGGGGTTGGGGGGCGGGAAGAGTGGCCATTGCATGTGGTTCTGACATCGGTCCACTAGTGCAACCTAAGTGAATCTTGCATTAATAAGGACATCCCTGGTATTCCAGGCAGCAATGTGAGCAGCTGGTACTGCTTTGCCCTCATCACCTTCCTCCTCTTCATCTTCCTCAACTTCCTCCTCCTCCTCCTCCTCGGAATCATCTGAAGAGGATCTGTGCTCTGCGCCTTGTTCCTCCTGCTGGTCCAAACCTCGCTGCTGTTCAATGTTGTGCAGGGTACAGCATACCATGATTATTCTGGACACCCTGGCTGGTGTGTACTGAAGGTCGTTTCCACATTTGTCTAGGCATCTGAAGTGTATCTTCAGCATGCTGATGGCATGTTTAATCACACATCTGGTGGTCATATGGCATATAACCATAAAAAAGGCAAACCAAGCACTAGGATTTATTTCTAGAGGGATTGAATTGAAAAGTAGAAAAGTTATGCTAAGCTTGTATCAAACCTTGGTTAGACCACACTTAGAGTATTGCGTACAGTTCTGTCGCCATATTGTAAAATGGAGATAGAGGCACTGGAGAGGGTGCAATAAAGATTTACAAGGTTGATACCAGAAATGCAAGGGTATACCTATCAGAAAAGGATGAACAGGCTGGGTCTCTTTTCTCTTGAAAAGAGAAGGCTGACAGGTGACCTATTAGAGGTCTTTAAAATTCTGAAAGGTTTTGATAGAGTAGATACTTAGGGCTGGATTTTCTCAGCCCCGAGGAGGCGGGTATGGAGGCGGGACTGCCGGGAAAGTTGCATAATTTGGGGGCGGGTGGCAAACCCGCCCCCAACCCGCCTCCGTGCCCTCTTGCCAGGAGGTAGGAAGCTGTCCTGCCCCGGGTTCCATCTCCTTGGAGGTGGGAAGGGGTTAAAGCCTAATAACTGCCTGTTAACAGGCAGAACATAGGATTATCCCCATTTTTCATGCTGAAGTGTGGGCTTCCCTACCTGGGGGAACCCCGCCGGGGTATAGGAGGTGAGTAGAAGGTCTGCGGGGGTTGGAGGGGTCGGAAAGTGCGATGTAAAGGTGAGTGATGGGTGCAAGTGTGGAGTGGTAAGTATGTGAGGTGAGTGTAAAGTGTTAGAAAATGTTAACTTACCTTTGTTTCTACCTACAGCCTTCAGCCGCTGTGGAGCCGAAGTCCCGACATCTCCATTGTAGAGATCACAGACTGGCTGTTGCATCCTCTGATACAACAGCCAGCTGATTTCTGCAAAGTAGAAAGATTTGATGAGTCCTGAACACAAGGACTCATCAAACTACACAGAATGTCAGTATTTGACAGCTTCACAGAGCTGTCAAACGATGACATTTCTTCTTTAAAAAGTTCTTGATAGATGACACGTCATGCGTTGACGTGCTCTGTCACTGACTTCCCCCTAATTGGCCTGCTGAGCCCGCCAGGTGGGCTTAACAAGGTCAATTAGGGGAAATTCCCGCTGGTTGACCAGGCAGGACTGAAAACCGGCAAGCAGCTGTCCCGCCTCCAAAAGCCTCCCATTCAGAAAATCCAGCCCAGAGTGTTTCTACTTGCGGGGAAGAGTAAAGCTAGAGGCCATCAATATAAGATAGTCATCAAGAAATCAAATAGGGAATTCAGAAGGAATTTCTTTACCCAGAGAGTGGTGAGAATGTGGAACTCGCTACCACAGAGAGTGGTTGAAGCGAATAGTATAGATGCATTTAAGGGGAGGCTCGATTAGTATATGAGGGAGAAGGGAATAGAGGGTTATGCTGATCGAGTTAGATGAGGGAAGAC
This sequence comes from Somniosus microcephalus, assembly GCF_052327205.1. Taxonomy (NCBI): domain Eukaryota; kingdom Metazoa; phylum Chordata; class Chondrichthyes; order Squaliformes; family Somniosidae; genus Somniosus; species Somniosus microcephalus. The sequence goes on from NC_140988.1 coordinate 176,822,787, forward strand.
AGGAGGAGGCTCGAGTGGAGCAGGGAAACTCGGGGTGAATTTTAACCCCCCAAAAATGGGTGGGTTGGGGTCAGGTGAGATGTTACAATTTAAAAAAACTCTCAAACCAGACCCCACGCCACCCACTTTAACAGAGGCAGGACAGGGGGTGGGCAGCCAACTCGCTCCCAGGAGGTGGGTTGGCAATTTAAATATTTAAATGAAGCTGGCAGCCACAGATTTAACCTGCTTCGCAGGCTTAACCCTGACTGGCTGGGTTTCCAAGCCCTTGGGAAACCGAGCAGCTCAAGGAAGGCGAGGACAGCTTCAGGGAAAAGGTAAGTGGAGTTACAGCACTCCTTGTGGGCCAAGAGGAACAGGAGTGCCTCCCCTCTCTCGGTCCCCTAAGCTTACCTTCTTATCTTGGATCGGACCCCACCCCCTCATCAGAACCCTCCCCCATACAAAGACCCCTCCCCCATACAAAGACCCCTCCCCCATGCTCCCAGTAGCAGGTGCTCCCACAGTGCTGTTCAGGAGGGAGTTCCAGGATTTTGACCCAGCGACGATGAAGGATCGGCGATATACTTCCAAGTCAGGATGGTGTGTAACTTGGAGGGGAACTTGGTGGTGGTGTTCCCATGCACATGCTGCCCTTGTCATTCTATGGGGTAGAGGTTGCAGGAGCTGTTTAATGGTAGAAAATATTTAATAAAAGTTTCTACTCAAATTAAAATGGAGCAATGGTTACTCATCCTCCTGTTCTACAGCTCTTTCAATTCAATTCAATTCAATTCAAATCGCTTTATTGGCATGACAAGTTACATCTTATGTTGCCAAAGCATCGGAAAACATTCATGTTTGTTCACAAAAATACAGATCTATCCATACAGCGTATAAACAGATATATCCCTGAGTGTATAAATATACTTTCATATAATTTATATATACTCTTATCTTATCTTTAGTGGTTGTCCCTCTGTTTATGGCAAGCTGTAACATAGTGTGCCGCTAGTGTTATGCAATTTCTCTCTTCCCCTAGTAGGTACGGGAGTTTTTGGTCGTCATTCAAATTTCTGAATTCCGGGCATATTTTTGTAAATTTTGGGTAGAAATTCTCCCTTATGCCCTGATATTTTCTACAAGCTGTGAGGAAGTGCATCTCTGTCTCCACCATTCCCTGACTGCAGTGAGAGCATATCCTGTCCTCTCTTGGTAGCCGGGTCTGCCTGTGTCTACCTTTTTCGATCGCCAGGCTATGTTCACTAAGTCTGTACATTGTCAAGATTTTTCTCAGTTTGCTGTCCTTTACCATGGTCAGGTAATCAGCTATGTTGTATTGTCTGTTTAGGGCCAAGTAGCAATTGAGTTTGAAACATAGAAACATAGAAACATAGAGATAGGAACAGGAGTAGGCCATTCGGCCCTTCGAGCCTGCTCCGCCATTCAATGAGATCATGGCTGATCTTCGTCTGAGATCATAGCTGATCTTACCAGTTCAGTACCCCGGCCCCGCCTTTTCTCCGTAACCCTTAATCCCCTTAGCCTTCAGAATTATATCCAATTCTCTCTTGAAAATATTTATTGAATTAGCCTTCACAGCCCTCTGTGGCAGGGAATTCCACAGGCTCACCACTCTTTGAGTGAAGAAATTCTTCCTCATCTCTGTTTTAAATGATTTGCCCGCTATTTTTAGACTGTGGCCCCTGGTTCTGTGCTCCCCTGCCATTGGAAACATTCTCTCTGAATTCAGCCTGTCCAGGCCTGCCATAATTTTATATGTTTCGATGAGATCCCCTCTCAATCTTCTAAACTCCAGTGAGTACAAGCCCAAACTATTCAATCTCTCCTCGTAGGTCATTCCCGCCATTCCAGGTATCAGCCTGGTGAATCGCCGCTGCACTCTTTCCATGGCAAGAACATCCTTCCGCAGATGGGGCGACCAAAACTGTACACAATACTCCAGATGCGGTCTCACCAGCACCTTGTACAGCTGTAGTAAGGTATCCCTATTCCTATACTCGAACCCCCTTGATATGAAGGCCAACATACCATTTGCCTTCTTAATCGCCTGTTGCACCTGCATGCTCTCCTTCAGTGACTGGTGCACAAGAACACCCAGGTCCCTCTGCACTTCCCCATCTCCCAATCTATTGCCATTTAGATAATAATCCACCCTCCTGTTTTTACCCCCAAAGTGGATAACCTCGCATTTATCCACATTATAGTGCATCTGCCACGTATCCGCCCATTCCCCCAACCTGTCCAAATCGCACTGTAGCCTCCTGACATCCTCATCAGAGCCCACCCCTCCTCCTAGTTTAGTGTCGTCAGCGAATTTGGAAATATTGCATCCAATTCCCTGATCCAGATCATTTATATATATTGTGAACAGCTGGGGTCCCAGGACAGATCCTTGCGGCACCCCGCTGGTCACTGCCTGCCACTCCGAAAACGAGCCGTTTATTCCAACTCTCTGTTTTCTATCCGCCAGCCAGTTCTCTATCCACGTTGCTTTGGGTTTTTGTTGTTTCTGCCCAATATGTCAGATATTTTTCCTTTTGCTTAGCGACGATTGTGTTAGGAAAATGAGATGTGTCATAAACTGAGGTGGTGGCTGTGTAACAGACACAGATTCTCCTGTGGGAGACGAAGGCCTTTTGTTGGGAAAATGCCTCCACTCATTTAATGCAAAACTATTTTTTACAGTTCAAGCCTAATCTTTAACAGCAGTAGCTTTTTTCGTATTTTAATATCTTTGGACATTTATAATCTTAAGTTGTGTTCAGTATTTTTTTTAAAATACTTAATCTCTTGCACTGTAAATAAATGTATACTTTTTTATATAACTTTGATCAATATTTTAAAAATAGCTCATGGGTTTCTTAATGCTAGGAATTCTCTAAGTAAAGTTGCCATTGGAATTCAAATGGTACTGTAAGCTATTTAATGCAAAGAATAATTTGCTTTTCAATTCTTCCATTAAACTTAGAATTGCCTACAGGTTGGGCTTAATACAAATATGTATTAATACAAATCTGTTACTGCATGACCAGCACATTCTGCAAAATTCAAGTCATTAGTATATGCTGAGAACTTTATTTAATCACTTAATCACTGTGAAACAAAAGTTTTGCATGTAATAAGGATGTTCCAATGGCACATATGCTACATAACCAGTTTCATAGTTTCATTTTAACTCTGGAGTAACTGCAAATCACAGCTCATTCTCATTCTTCAAACTGTGTATATAAAGATAGACCTACTTTTTTTTGACCAACTGCCTACAAATATCCAATACCTGCGGCCTGCTCCGGAGTGCCCCCCGCCCAATTGGAATCCAAGCCTGTCAATCAGGCTGACTTCGGGGTGGGGATCCTGGCAAAGAAAAAAGACGCACGCTGTGGAGTTAAAACTCCACAGCGAGCCTCCGAAACTCTGCTCCCCCGCCTATACAACCTGCCTCCTGTCAAGATTGGGGCCTCAGCCTCTGCCTGTACGCCCTGTGTCATGGGTAGTGCCTCTTGTGAGCTGCACCCCTCTGCTGCTCCCCTCTCTCTGTCCAGCTGCAGGTCTCTCAACAGTAGGTTGGCACTGGTGCTGGCGCTGCTGCTGGTGCTGGTGCTGATCACATTGCTCCTCGTCCAAGGTCCAATCTAAGACAGACAAGGCGCTACCCATCCTCATGTGATTCAGAAAACCTCCAACATGTAGAAAGTAAACTCTCAGTAAAACTACTGTGAACAAACCCTATCCCATTAGTAGGTAAGAAAGTAGTTGTGAGTACTGATTATTTATTGCAGTATTTCCATGAGGTTTAATCAGCCCCCTCAACTGCCGTTGTTTTCTCGCCTTGCTTTCAATGGCATGTTTCAGGAAGTCCAGGAAATCCCTGGATGTGATGTTAAACTTAAAACTTTGTTGAAATATCGCTCCAATTGAATGATCACCATATATTAATAGGCAACCAGAGGTTGCGCTCAACCAGTCTAACGCACTCGAGTTAAATGCAGAAGTTGGCGGGTTGGAGCCGGCTTCCTGGCATGCATGCATTTTTATCAGATTTAACCTCCCACCCGCTCCCAAACTTATGCGCTCCAGAGGTTAAGATTCACCCCTATTTTCCAAGGAGTATGTGACTTCCTTATTCTTCCGACCAAAATGTACCACATCACACTTATTTATATTGAAGTTCATTTCCCAATTACACACCTATTCTGCAAGTTTATTAATGTCTTCCTGTATTTTGTCGCTGTCCTCGCTATTAATTATACCCCCAATTTGGTGTCGTCCCTAAATTTTGAAATTGTACTTCCAATTCCTGAGACCAAATCGTTTATGTAAATGGTGAACAACAGTGGTCCCAGCAGCAATCCTTGTGGAACATCACCTCCTACCTTTTGCCAGTCTGAGTAACTACCTTTAACCTCTACTCTCTGTTTGCTGTTTTGTAGCCAGCTTGTTATCCATTGTGCTACTGGTCTCCTGACTCCACATGTTCTGACCTTAGTCAAGAGTCTACCTTATCAAAGGCCTTTTGAAAATCCAAATATATTACATCCAGTGCATTACCCTTGTCTACCCTTTCTGTTACTTCTTTAAATAATTCAATAAGGTTGGTCAAGCATAATCTTCCCTTTTGAAATGTGTGCTGACTATTCTTTATTATTATAAAGTTAGATTAGATGCCAGGAAGTACTTACTTTCACACAGAGTCATCGGACGCTAGAATAGATTGCTGGCATATGTCGTAGGTATGGATTATCTATGAGGCTTCCGAAGGGAGCTGGAAGATATCCTGAGTTATACAAGGTAGTCAAGGGGAAGCTGTAATCAGCGATATCTCCTGGAATTTCCTTGATCACCTTTAGGGGTCAGAGAGCAATTCTCCATAGTTTTTTTCCTAATTGGCCTATGGTTTTTCTCTGTTTTCTTTTGCTTCTCAGGAGATTGCACTCTGGAGAATGGGAGTGCATAGATGGTGTGTGTAGGCTGCACCAAGTCTCAATGCGACAGGCTGAATGACCAGTTTGTTCTTTTCCTGTCCTTTTTCATATGCTCATGTGTTTGTGTGAGCTGTAGGACGTTGGCCTTGCTGGCTTCAAATGTTTTTTTTCCTACTTCTCTTTCTCTTTCTAAAATGTTCTGGTAGATTCGGACGAAGTCACTTCCAATTCTGACATTGTGTGGGTTTGTTCACTTCGATGGTATGAAAAAACGAAACTGCACAGCTTTAAAACATGGAGCTCTGACAAAACATGTACAAGGCTTTTAGAGTAATATTTATAAAATGAGAAGTACCCTTGCTACAGTTGCTACAGTTATATTTGCCAGCACCTCTATGCAAACTTCACTAGGGTTAATAGGTATGGCAGCTTAGACTAAATAATATACAAAGTAAGAAGTGCTCACCCATAATAAACCAAATCACAAATTACATTTGATCAAATATAGTCAAAAATTAGAGCAATATCCCTTTAGCAGTCATAATCATGACCTGGTGTGCGTGCAAGTTTGTGTGTGAGAGAGACAGAGAGACATTAGGTCAATGTATACTTGTTGGCTGAACTAAGTACTGTGCATTTGTCAAAATGTCAGGCTTAACATTCAGGCAAACTGTTCAGCTCAATAAATTCAACATGGCAGAATAAAACAAAAGTTTAATTACATTGCACAATCCTTTACTGTAGTCTGTTGGTCAAAATGTAAAAACATAATTTTCATTCTTTCCCAGTTAAGCTTCCTGGATAGATAATAATGATTGATATTTCCCTTTTACTAATATCACATTGCAAATCAGCACATGCTTTTTATTTTTCATTCTCCAAATCAATCTCTGTCACACTTTTAACCAATAAGACAGTATGTTGATATCAGCTAGTCAGAACATGTCACTGTGCCAAACTGCCGCTGCAAACTAGGGTCTGCTTTTCCACTTCCCAAAGGAAGTTAGAAAATAAATATAACATTTTAAGTTAGATGAACCAAAAAAAATCATTTAAAAAAGCACCAAAGCTGCCCCATGTCAGTCAGAGTGGATATACCATGGCTGTCCATTGCAATTCATCTCACTTCGACATCCTGATGCCAGGCAGGCCATCTGTGGAGTCATCGGGAAAAAGGTGGGAGACACAAATAAGAGTGAGCCAAATCACAGCACTCTCCTGCACCTTTTGTTGCTCCTTTAAAAAGCATGCAGGGAAAAGGCTCGGAACAATGCCTGCCCAATTTGTTAGGGAATTGTGTGTGTGTACATGCAGTATGGAGGAAGGAGAGAAACCTAAGTAGGTTGGGGAAATAATTTTCAAAAGACAGAGAAATACAATGGAATTCTCAATCAATTCTGGTTTGTCAGAGGAACAGCTGATTTATACAGATTTTCCTGAAATGTTGCTGTAACATTGAAAACGAAAAAAAAAACACTGTTCATTCCAGAATATTTTTGGACCAAATATCATTATTTTGCAGATACTTTGATATTTTGCAGACTGTATACACTCAAGATGAATGTCAGGGACAATGGCCGAAGTCTTGTTTCTGGAAGGCCACCTGTAGAAGTATCAAGCAGAGAGGAGAGGTTTCCAGAATGATAAAACAATTGGAGAGTAAGCCAAGTCACAGCACTCATGCAAGTTACTGAGCTTTGGGGCTGGATTTTACCAACCTTGGCGGGTCTGTGGCAGGCGGCCTCGGTGACGGGTTCCGGCCTCGCTGCTGGCTCCAGCCTGCTGTCCAAAATGATTTTCCCCTAATTAGGCTTGTTAAACCCGCCCAGCGCATTTGCCGGCCAAATGAAGGAAGCTGGTCCGATGATATCATTCAATGACACGTCATCAGCTGGTTCCCTTAAAGGGACCATGCGCAAAGTAATTTGGACAATTGTGCTGTCAGTGTTCTACAGCAATGAGGGGCTGCAAACACTGACAAGCACTGCACAGAGGTCTACAGCAATGAGGTGCTGCAAACACTGACAAGCACTGCACAGAGGTGCACGGCTGCACCCAGGCTCTCCCATGACTCACCCCATATGCTTATGGAGGTAATCACAGCACGCAGGGAGGTTGTCTTCCCTTCTCATGGGTGGAAGCGACCTCCCCAGGAGATCAACGCAGACTGGTTGCACATTGCACAGTGTTGCGTATGTACCTTTAAGGGAATAACTGGTCTCAGACTGTAGTACCGGCAGTGACCACCCCTGTATAAAAGGCGCTAGCAATCTTCTGTAGTTTCAGTTTCCCGATTGTCTCCATTCAGTAAAGACTTGTTATAATCAACTCCTGCTGTCCGTGTCTCAATTATACACGGACATAATATTGGCGACGAGCAAATACGAACTTACCTACAGTCTGCACCACCTCATGGGATCCATTCCTGAAGTGAAGTGAGCAGAGGTCGAGGCCAGAAGGAAGAAAGAAGCAGTAGAAACGGGCGTCGACCGTGGGCATCCACCCCTGAGTCAGCGGAGTTGAAGATTACAGGAGAAGCTGTCGAGAGCGGGGCCTGGTTCCTGTCGACGGTGCTTCATCTAATCGGGCTGGTGGCAGGTAGTACACTGATCCTTCCTGGGCTGCGGCGGTCGAGAACTCGAGCGGGTGGCTTGCAACGGGGCCGAGCAGCGTTGTCGGGAAGAGGAGAGAGAGAGAGGGTGGAGCACACAGGGCACGGCCGGTGCTATGAAGCCGGGCAGCGTACGGTCCCGAGAAGAGGGAGGCAAGAGTCCCACAGGGTTGTTCCATGATGGGAAAATAATAAAATAAAAATAAAAAGAAATATTAAACGTGCAGAAAACCGCGAGGAGCTGCAGGTTGCAACGGAAACCGCAGAAAGCAGCGCTAGCAACAGCGGGGAAGAAGGCAAAGCACGGGAGGCGCCATCTTAATCCAGCGGGGAAGAATGCAAAGCACGGGAGGCGCCATCTTAATCAGCGGGGAAGAAGGCAAAGCGCGGAAGGCGCCATTTTGTTAAATCAGGGAAGAAGGCAAAGCGCGGGAGGCGCCATTTTACATTTTCAAGATGCCGAAGACTGGCTGTATCACTGCCTTTGATAATGCAATAGAGGACTGGACCACGTATGTGGAAAGAGTCGAGGTATATTGCGAGGCAAACGAAATAGCCGATGAGGAAAAGGCATCGGTATTGCTAAACTTAATGGGCGCTAGAATGTACGGCCTATTGCGGGACCTGATTACTCCAGCCAAACCGAAGGCGAAGAGTTTTAACGAAATTGTTGCTATCCTACAGGAACACCTAAACCCTGCACCGCTGCTGATAGCAGAAAGATTTAAATTCCACAGGAGAACTCAGCATAAAGATGAGAGCAATGCTGAGTACCTTATGGAACTACGCAAGCTATCAAAGCACTGCCAGTTCGGAGCAGGACTGGCAGATACCCTACGGGACAAATTTGTCTGTGGACTCCTGAGTGAAGGAACACAGAAGAAGTTACTCTCAGAGAAAGAGCTGACGCTAGATAAGGCTTTCAGCGTGGCAGTATCGTACGAAGCAGCAGCCAGGGGAGCTGCGGAAATACAACAAAAGCCACAGGAATACGGCACCCACGAAATGACACGGGGATTTGCAAAATGTTATCGCTGCGGCAGAACTAACCATGACCAGAAGGACTGCTGGTCCAAGGACAAAATATGCAGGCAATGCGGAAAGATGGGACTCATTGCACGAGTTTGCAGGTCTGGGAAGAAGACCAACGACAACAAAAAGGCTACTAAGGAACCGTACAAGAAAGTACATAAGATGACGGACAGTAGTTCCGAAGACCAGATGAGCGATAGTGAACCCGGGAACAAGAGACTAAGCTGTCTCAAACTTCACAATATAATCGCAAAAGAGGATCACCGAACCATTTGGGTCACCCTTACGATAGCAGGGTCCCGAGTTAAAATGGAATTGGATACAGGATCAGCGCTAACCGTCATGAATTGACGAGACTACGAGCGGCTATTCTCACACATACCCTGGAGAGACATCCATCGTCTTGACGATGTATACGGGGCAAAAAGTATGCCCCAGAGGAAAAATAAGGGTGCCTGTCGAATACAACGGCAAGAAAATACGGAAATTGTATCTCTACATACTGCAAGATGGTGGACCACCGTTATTAGGACGTGAATGGATCAGAAAGAGAAGCTTAGATTGGCACTCCATTCATGTAATGACGGTGGATGGTAAAAAAGATGAAGACGTCACTCCTGGACGATTGTCAACAATCTTAGCTAACGCCAAAGAGGTATTTCAACAAGAACTGGGCACTCTTAAAGGCGTAACCGCCTCGATAAAAATCGAAGAAAATGCAATTCCCAAGTTTTTCAAAGCAAGACCGGTACCATATGCAATTCGCCCAGCCGTCGAGGCAGAGCTGGAGAATCTGGAGAATGCAGGCGTGTTGTCTAAGGTAGACTGGAGCGAGTGGGCGACACCCATCGTTCCTGTCATGAAGAAAACGTTAAGCAGTAAGTCTGAGGAGCCAAGGAAGGTTTGCATCTGTGGGGCCTTCAAGGTGACGGTGAACCCAATCCTTCACACAGTACAATATCCTCTTCCAAGGATAGAAGACATCTTCGCCTCACTGTCTGGAGGGAAGCGTTTTACAAAAATTGACCTAGCGCAAGCATATTTGCAGATGGAGGTTGAAGAATCCTCTAGGAAGTATCTCACGATAAACACTCACAAAGGTCTTTACCAGTATCATCGATTGGTATTCGGAGTAGCATCAGCTCCGGCGATATGGCAAAGAGCGATGGAACAAGTCCTGTAAGGGATTCCGGGGACTCAGTGTTACTTGGACGACATCCTAGTGACAGGTGAAGATGACAGTGAACACCTTAACAACCTAGAACAGGTGCTCACTAGACTATGGGAACATGGGCTACGAGCCAACCGCCCCAAGTGCGAGTTTTTTAAGAAACAGATATCATATTGTGGCCACGTGATTGATGAAGAGGGGCTACATAAGTCCCCTGACAAAATTGAAGCGGTTGTTAAGGCCCCAGCACCTGAAAATGTGTCGCAACTGAGGTCATTCCTCGGATTGGTGAATTACTACCATAAGCTTTTACCGAATTTGTCCACAATTCTGCACCCACTGAACGCCCTACTACGAACGGGAGTAGCATGGAAATGGAGCAATGACTGTAAGCGGGCCTTTCAGAAGAGTAAGGACTTAATCACTTCAAGGGAAGTATTGGCTCACTACAACCCATCACGACCGATAAGACTGGCGTGTGATGCGTCTCCCTACGACATTGGGGCGGTACTGTCACATAAATTCCTTGATGGTTTAGAGAGACCGATAGCTTTTGCGTCATGCTCGTTAATTTCAGCCGAGCGTAACTACGCTCAGATTGACAGAGAGGCCCTCAGCCTAGTGTGGGGGGTGAAGAAGTTCAATCACTACCTGCACGGTCAAAAATTTACACTACTAACTGATCATCAACCTCTTGTCTCCATTTTCAACCCTCAGAAGGGCGTCCCGATAATGACAGCACAACGGCTACAGAGGTGGTCCCTTTTCCTAGGGGCACACCAATATGACATCGAGAACAAAGGAACTAAACAGCATGGAAATGCTGATGGATTGTCGCACCTACCGTTGCCGACAGTGGAAGAAGATCTTGCAGTGCATCCAATGGAGATATTCCACTCGACCATAGTCGAATGTCTCCCTGTGAGGAATGCAAACATAGAAAAGGAAACACGAAATGACCCGACACTATCCGGGTCTTTGATTTAATGGTGAAGGGATGGCCAGCACATGGCGAACCACTGCTGCCAGCATTCTCGGCGAGAAGAGAACAGCTGTCAGTGTGCAGAGGAACTTTGATGTGTGGATCCAGAGTAGTAATTCCACCCAAATTGAAGGATAGAGTGCTCAATGAGCTTCATGAGGGTCATCTGGTAGGGGTAAAAATGAAGAACTTAGCCAGAGCGTTTGTGTGGTGGCCGGGAATCGATAGAGAAATCGAAGAGATGACCAAGAGCTGTACAGGATGCCAGAAGGTCCAAAACGCCCCACCACGAGCCCCTCTACATCCATGGGAGTGGCCCTCATCTCCATGGCAAAGGGTGCACATTGATTTTGCTGGTCCCTTCATGGACTCGATGTTTTTAATTGCGGTGGATGCACATTCAAAGTGGCCAGAGGTAATAAAAATGTCCTCAACCACCACAGAAAAAACTATCACAGTCTTACGAACCATATTCGCCAGAAATGGGCTGCCTGAACAGATTTGCTCTGACAATAGACCACAGTTTGTGTCTGAAGAGTTCCGGAGGTTCTTAAAGAACAATGGTGTTAAGCATTACACATCTGCCCCATATCATCCAGCCACTAATGGATTGGCCGAGAGGTTTGTTCAAACATTCAAGAAGGCTGTAGTGGCGCTTCTTAGTTTCCAAACAGGCAGCCACTGAGCTGTGGGGCTTTTAACAACGAGTAGACGCGTGTCAAAATAAAACGTTCCCAAACGTAGCTTTGTCTTTTAAACTGTTTACTATAACACTTTACGAACAGAATTACAAAGCAAACACGTATAAACGAACACGGTCAAAAACTGTATTGCTCCAAACCTCACAACTTCTGCCTCCTTCAGCCACGTGGAGTTTAAACTGTAAAATGGCTGCATACCATGTGTGGCTTAGGGACTGTACCATTGTGGCAAGAATGAAGGGGGTGTCTCGGACTATACTACTGGAGCAAGAAAATAGGGGGTTTCTTAATACAATAAGTCAATCAGGTAAATTAACTGTATTTTGCTATTTAACCAATATTTTAAAGTATTTTCTTAAGCTTTTATGGCTCTTACAAAGGCTATCAAGGCAATGTGTAATGAAGATATACCCCTACAACACAAGCTGGACAACTTCTTGTTTGCCTACCGGAATGCGACACATGCGGTTACCAACCAAACTCCAGCCATGATGTTCTTCAATCGAAGACTACGATGCCGCTTGGATTTGGTTAAGCCAAACGTGCGAAGAGATGTGGAGAACAGGCAGTTTCAGAATATGAATGAAAGGCCGACCAGGAGTTTTAAGATAGGTCAACCAGTTTTGGCCCGGGACTACCGCACAGAGAAATGGCAGCCAGGAACGATTTGTACACGGCAAGGACCTCTCATGTATACCGTGGACATTGGAGAGAGCATTGTAAGACGCCATGCTGACCAGATTCTAGAGTCACTGGAAAACGTCAACTCCACACCACGATCTGATACACCTGGCGATGAAACCGACGTACCAATTGCAGCTACTGCTGAATCGGTGATATTGGAAGCAGATGAACCAAACAACGACATTGATCCCGACTCAACCTTGCCAGAAGAACCTGATACCCCAAAGAGGCGTTATCCAGACAGAATCAGGAAGCCTCCTCAAAGACTGAACTTATAATTGCTTAGCCTCAACCGATGTATCTAGCAACCGTAATTGTGATTGTAATTAGTTATCATTTAGTTGTTAAATGAATGTTATGTACTGTTTATCTAAAAGGGGAGGAATTGTTGTATATGTACCTTTAAGGGAATAACTGGTCTCAGACTGCAGTACCGGCAGTGACCACCCCTGTATAAAAGGCGCTAGCAATCTTCTGTAGTTTCAGTTTCCCGATTGTCTCCATTCAGTAAAGACTTGTTATAATCAACTCCTGCTGTCCGTGTCTCAATTATACACGGACATAATACACAGAAGGACACAAGCAGGGATGTCGTCAGGAGGACCAGGCTGCAGTGGCGCAAACCTTTCAATGACCTCAGTAGATCACGAAACGTTACTGCCAAACCACACTCAACCTCATCCTGCTGTGCCACTCATCACATCCCCATCACTCTGCCTTCCCTACCCTACTCCTGCACATCCTTACTCACACCAACTTACCTTGCACCTCCACCCATCCCTCTCTATCTACACTGTCACACCCCCATCTCACTAACCACCCCTCACCCTCACCCTCATCCTAGTCTAATCAAACCAACTAATAACTCACAAGGATAGGCACTTGTGTCTTTTAGCAAATGTTCATGTGAAGTTTCTGTTAATGTGCTGTCAAACATTGAAATCTTTATTTTCAACACTTTGAGTTCTTGGACAGATTTGTATGAACCTTTGGAAGTGGCTTAGTGAGTTGCAGTGGATGGTGAGACATAACGGTACCCCTCGCAATGCTGATGAGTGTGAAAGGAATGGCTTGGGCATTGTAGGGATGCTTTATGGTGTTGGTGTGGGGTGGTGCCAACCTGGTGCATCATGTGGCAGCCAGGGTGTATAGCATCAAGTGAAGTAAATTTGGCCATGGTGATGCCATCACTAGCATCCCGGGCAGCAATGTGCTTGGGTGCTGATGCCCTGTGTCCTGTGCAGCCTCAGTTGATTGTGGAGATGGTTGGTGTTGTTGTTGATCCTGCTGGTGCTGCTGGTGTTTGGGCTGATAGTGGTGGGATTCTGAGGGCTAAGGTGAGACAATATAAACCGTATCCATTCTGATGTAATAGATGGCAGGTGAACTTGAGATAACAGAAGCAATCTGTCAATGGTGAGAGAGGTTGTTCCAATGAGGTGACACTGGATAGAGAGTTTGCTCCAAACACTTGCAACCTGCATAAAGCTCAATCTGTCTTCCAAATGCAGTAAGTAACAGCTTCTGAGCTGTGAGATGGGAACTTTTATAGCAAATTTGCAGCACATTTGCAGCTGTCAAGTAATGAAATGATTCCATGGCCATTCAACTCCCGCCCTGCTTACCTGACATGAACCCCGAGCAGCGTGGACCTTGTGGGTGACCTGGTAAACTCTGATGGTGAGCTGAAAATAGTTCTTAATCCTCTATTATCAAGGTCATAATGACCTGAATTGCCTCCCCCGCCGCTGCGTGTCGGGTCTGCTTAGCGCTGACAGATCTGACATTTGGGAAGGGCGTGTGGCGGTGGGTTGACAGCGGGGTCCTGACCTGCTGTCAAAAAATCATTTTCCCACCCGACCCACCACCGATCATACCCATTGACCCCCCACAAAATTCCTCCCTTGGATTCAGACTAAGCCTCACAGAAGTTCATAATATTTGACTCTGATGCCAGTAATTTCCTCCCACTGTAACCATGTCACTGAAATTGTGACGGGAGTTCAGGGAACCCCCAGTGAATTTACCAATACCTGCCAGTTTGGCTCAGTAGTAGTGCTCTTGTCTCTGAGTCAGAGGTTGTGGGCTTAGATCTCAATCCAGGACTTGTGCAAATACTCTAGCTGACACTTCATTGTGGTACTGAGGGAGTGCTGCCTTGCCAGAAGTGCTGAATTTTGGATGAGATGTTAAACTAAGTCCCCGTCTCCCTGCTCAAGTAGATTCCATGGCACTTTTTCGAAGTAGAGCAGGCTTTTCTCCCAGTATCCTAGCCAACATACATCCCTCAACTAACACTGCCAAAACAGATTAACCAGTCAGTTATCTTTGCTATTTGTGGGAGCTTGCTTTGTGCAAATTGGCTGCTGCCTTTGCCTACAGAAAACAACAGTTACTACATTTCGAAAGCAATTCATTGACCGAGGACAAGAAAGACACTTTATAATGCAAATCTTTCTTTCCAATGTATGAAAACAATTGCTGGTATGCGAATGGATAGACTTCCTGCTCCAGGTAATCAGGCACCAGACTACAAAGAAATTGGACACATATCCAGTTGGCATATGCTGAGGTAAAACATACCCAAATTGACAAAATACACTAGTGGATTGGTGCTGTAGGATTCTGTTGAATGGACAGCTGCATCCAAATGATCTGACGGTGTCCAAAAATATTATTTTTCTGAGTATCTAAATTTTGGCTAATTCTGAAAACTCTGGATTTGGAAAAGCCATCTTTGTACAGCATGTGACGTTATTACAGTGGACAAGGAAGGAGACTATCTCATTTGATATTATAGGCCACAAATTGCTGTTGACAATATTAGTGAATGAACATTTAATATATTCAGGTGACATTCCTGTCTGCTGTTCTGATGGAACCGTTAAGTCATCTATTTTAAACAGGTTAAAATAGTGAACAGTGTAATGTCATATGAATGCATTAAACTTCCATTCACTAATATAGCTGACAGACATTCCTGGCCTAAGTAGAAATCTAAGGGATAGTTTAATGAGGCTCTGGGTCAGCAATGGAACCTCAGAAAATTACCCTTTAAATTACAATTTAATCTTAACTCTTATAATTTACATTGCTTTAAATAAAAAAACTCCACTGTGATAGTATTAAGGTACTAGAACATGATTAGAATTGGACAGAAACTGCATAATGACCCTGGTGTAATATTGTATTCTAGAACCGTGAGATGTTAGGCAAATAGTCCTGATATATAGGAGCATTCTCAGTATGGAAATTAGTGATGTCAAACACCATTATAACGTTTCAATAAATCATCCCAGAATGTAAGGAGAGGTGCTATGAGAATGGAATGCTCTTTTGTTGAAAGCATACATTCCAACCGCTGCCTCTCTGGTTGAGAGGGCCTACCGAAGTCTGGAATGGTTGGTCAAAAGGACCATGATGATTTATAATCTTTAATAATGGTGCCTGATGCACACAAGGCAGAAACTCAAAGGTCTTTCATATAAACAGTGTATACCAAACACCTCTGTCCAATGGGAAGCACATGCACCCCACTGTAGAGGCACACTTGCTGTATTAGTTGAGTTTCCTCCACCCTCTCCCCCCCACTGACACAATATTGACTCTCTGCTGTGGTATGGTTCCATGGGCACCAGGTGCCCTCCGTAACCTCACCATTCTTCATGTCTGTTCCTTGGCAATTAGTATTGATGGGATATTTGATCGGGCGTGGGGGTGGGGGAGGTGGAATTTGAAGATGCCTCACAGCTAAGCCCAATCCTGCCCTCCAGCATCATCCCACGCTTATAGACACATAGAAACATAGAAGATAGGAGCAGGAGTAGGCCATTCAGCCCTTCGAGCCTGCTCCGCCATTCAATGAGATCATGGTTGGTCATCCAAATTCAGTACCCTGTCCCTGCCTTCTCCCCATATCCCTTGATCCCTTTAGCCTTAAGAAATATATCCAACTCTTTCTTGAATATATTTAATGAACTAGCCTCCACCGCCCTCTGTGGCAGAGAATTCCACAGGTTCACCACTCTCTGGGTGAAGAAATTCCTCCTCATTTCAGTCCTAAATGGCTTACCCCTTATCCTTAGACTATGACCCCTGGTTCTGGACTCCCCGGCCATCAGAAACATCCTTCCTGCATCTAGTCTGTCCATAATTGCAGGAGTTTCGTTTTGTTGCCGCCAGTAGGTGGCAGTAAATGGAAATGGCCAGTAGGGTCACTCAACAGGAAGTAGTATAGTGATAGCAAACAAAGAGGTCACATCAGCATGGAGCGTGCTGCAAGTTAATCCGCTGTAATCTTACATTGTTACGCCTTCGAAAGCATTGCCTTTTTACTTCAACCCAATGCAACTGATTTGTATTGTTTCATTGACCTCATGCAAGTGTGGCATTATTAAACACCAGAGCTTGGACGCTACATCCTGACTCCCATGTTGTTATTGAAAGGAGTTTGGCTGGCTGTCTAACTGCGTACAGATACATACACGTAGGGAGGACAGTAGAGTAAAAAGGCAAGTCATCAGCTGGTGCAACAAGCAACATTCGCAGTGCAGCACGGTGCAATCATGGACGACAAGAGCTTCCAAGAAGAGCAGAGATCTGTGACTAGCTCAAGAAGTACACGCTCATCTAGATCATCAACAGCCAGTGTAGCAGCAGCTAGAGCCTGGGCTAAAGCTAAAGCGGCACAGGCTCGCGTGACCTTTGCAAAACAGGAACTGGCTGTGAAGAAAGAGAAGGTCCGACTACAAGCAGAGGCTGCTACATTGGAGAAAGAGAAGGTCCGACTACAAGTAGAGGCTGCTACATTGGACGCCACGCTGGAGGCACTACACATTGAGAAAGAAGCAGCTGCCGCTACTGCTGAGGCGGAGATATGGGAAGCGGCACTAGAAGCAGAGGTGGGAGAGCACCGCAGCATTGCTCATTCTGCATCACCTCAAAGCACTGAGAGGCGGACAAGCGACTATGTCCAGGAGCAGGCTAGGACATGCACAGACATCTCCTCCTTCCCAAACTTTGAACCATTGCACGAGAACGCAGAATCGCCATCACCAGCCCAGCATGAGGTCACTCAGGTGGATCATTCACGCTACACTGATGACGACCCCTTCCTTGTTATTGACGACTGGTCACACGGAGGAGAGTTTGCAGCGCTCCCAAAGAAACCTGTGCCTCAATCCGCTGCTCCCAACCACTTGGAAGGTACTTATGCCAAATTTCCACTCATCAAAAAAGAACCCTTTTCAAAGGTTAGAACAGGTCACCCGGCATGGCAGTCTCCCATCCAATCACAGCCCTTCCGATGCGATCATACTCTGGCAGCCCATGCACAGACTCCTAATATGACAGGCATTGCCCAATATTTGGCACGTAGAGAACTTGTAAGGACAGGTCTCACAAAATTTGACGGCAAGCCAGAGAGTTTTAGAGCACGGCAGTCCTCTTTCCTTAATGCCACTGGTGGCTTGAGCCTGAGTGCTCGTGAGGAGTTGGATTTATTGTCATCATGGCTGGGCAAAGAATCGTCAGAACATGCCCGTCGGATCCGGTTTGTGGACACAAATGACCCAAGCACAGCCCTTAGAATGGTCTGGGCAAGACTCAGGGAGTGTTACTGTGCTCCTGAGGTGATAGAGAAAGCCCTCTTCAGTAAGCTGGAAAACTTTCCTAAAATAGGTAACAGAGACTACCTTAAGCTTAGAGAACTCGGAGACCTTTTAATGGAGTTACTGGCAGCCAAAACAGACGGATACTTACCCGGGCTCTCCTATTTAGATACTGCTCACGGCATCAACCCAATAGTAGAGAAGTTGCCCCACCCTCTCCAAGAAAAATGGATCAACGTAAGCTCAAAATTCAAAGAAGGCAACCACATGTGTTTGCCCCCATTTTCCTACTTTGTGAACTTTATCTGCAGAGAGGCCAGAATTAGGAATGATCCAAGCTTTGCCCTGTCCAGCTACTGTAGTGGACCCTCAAAGTATGAGAAGCCCATGTCAAAGTACATAGGCACAAGAATGCCTATACCTGTGCATAAGACGGATGTCACTGCAAAGACCGACATCAGCATAGATGCAGCAAAGAAGGAAGACGATCCCAGAAAACACTGCCCCATCCATCATAAGCCTCATCCGCTCGCAAAATGTAGCGGCTTCAGAAACAAGACCATAGATGAACGCAGAGCCTACCTCAAAGATAAAGGGACATGTTTTAGGTGTTGCGCCTCCGTTTCCCACACTGCAAGAGACTGTGGGATAGCGTTGAGATGCAGGGAGTGTGAGAGTGACCGCCACAGCACAGCTATGCACCCGCGTCCTACCCCCACAATGGAAAAGCCGACTATCAAAGACTCTGAGCCTGGAGACGAGAGAAAGGGAGGAGCGAGGCGAGGCCCGACCAGATCGGACCAGGAGAGCACCGAGGCGGCAGTATAAAGGAGGAGCGAGGCGAGGCCCGACCAGATCGGACCAGGAGAGCACCGAGGTGGCAGTACAAGAGGAGCGAGGCGAGGCCCAACCAGATCGGACCAGGAGAGCACCGAGGCAGCAGTATAAAGGAGGAGCGAGGCGAGGCCCGACCAGATCGGACCAGGAGAGCACCGAGGCGGCAGTACAAAAGGAGGAGCGAGGCGAGGCCCGACCAGATCGGACCAGGAGAGCACCGAGGCGGCAGTATAAAGGAGGAGCGAGGCGAGGCCCGACCAGATCGGACCAGGAGAGCACCGAGGCCGGGTATAAAAACCGGCGCGAGCACCGAGGCCCGACTAACTCAGCAGTGGGGAGAGAGGTAAAAAGTAATCAGAGTGTGACATCACCAGGGAGCAGGTAAGTGATTGGTTGGTGAGTATTTCTCTTTTTTAAACTTTAACTCTGTAGTTTATAGTTACTAAGGTCTTTTCTGGTGTAGCTGTGACTGTTGGTAAACCATACAAGCACCTTAGAGTTATCTTTAATTGGTGATAGTGAATTAATTTAAATTAATTAAAGGGTAAGTCATGCCAGGAGAGCCCAGCCCCGTGTTATGCTCCTCTTGCTCTATGTGGGAATTCAGGGACACTGCCGGTGTCCCTGATGACCACGTGTGCCAGAAATGCATCCAGCTGCGGCTACTAGCAGACCGCATTGCGGCACTGGAGCTGCGGATGGATGGGCTTTGGAGCATTCACTATGCTGAGAGGGTCATGGATAACACATTTAGTGAGTTGGTCACACCGCAGGTAAGGGCTGCACAGGCAGAAGGGAAATGGGTGACCATCAGGCAGAGCAGTAGAGGCAGGCAGGTAGTGCAGGGGACCCCTGTGGCCATCCCCCTCTCAAACAGGTATACCGATTTGGATACTGTTGAGGGGGATGACTTACCAGAGGAAGGCAGCAGCAGCCAACTTCCTGGCACCAGGGGTGCTTCTGCTGCTCAGGAAGGGAGGTAAAAGAGTGGGAGAGCAATAGTGGTAGGGGATTCTATCATAAGGGGTACAGATAGGCATTTCTGTGGCCGTAGACGTGACTCCAGGATGGTTTGTTGCCTCCCTGGTGCCAGGGTCAAGGATGTCACTGAACGGCTTCAGGGCATTCTGAAGGGGGAGGGTGAACAGTCAGAGGTCGTGGTTCACATTGGGACCAATGACATGGGTAGGAAGAGGGATGAAGTCCTGCAGCAAGAATTTAGGGAGCTAGGTAGCAGATTAAAGAGCAGGACCTCAAAGGTTGTAATCTCTGGATTACTCCCGGTGCCACGTGCTAGTGAGTATAGGAATAGGAGGATAGAGCAGATGAATGCATGGCTAAAGAGTTGGTGCAGGAGGGAGGGCTTTAGTTTCCTGGACCACTGGGCCTGCTTCTGGGAAAGGTGGGACTTGTACAAGTCGGAAGGGTTGCACCTGAACCAGAGCAGGACAAATATCCTTGCGGGGAGGTTTGCTAGCACTGTTCGGGGGGTTTAAACTAAAATGGCAGGGGGTTGGGAACCTGAGCAGGGAGACAGAGGAAAGGGAAACAGGGATAAAAGCAAAAGTTAGGAAGGAGAAAAACAAAAGTGGCAGTCAGAGAAATCAATGGTTTAAATCAAACGTGGCCACAGGAAATAATAATTCTAATAGGTCTAAGGGCGTTAAAAAAACAAGCCTGAAGGCTTTGTGTCTTAATGCGAGGAGCATTTGTAATAAGGTGGATGAATTGGCTGCGCAAATAGAGGTAAACGAATATGATTTGGTTGGGATTACGGAAACGTGGCTCAAGGATGGCCAAGACTGGGAACTCAACATCCAGGGGTATTCGATATTCAGGAAAGATAGGCAAAAAGGAAAGGGAGGTGGGGTAGCATTACTGGTTAAAGAAGGGATTAATACAATTGTAATGAAGGATATTGGGCCAGAAATTCCAGAACGGGGCTTGCAGCGCGTGCAAGCCCCATATTTGCACTTACCCCGCGCTCCTGCCGATCAGCTCCAGGGACGCCTGCACTTCCAGAAACTGAAACAAGAATCCCGGGCAGCGTATGACGTCACGCCGCCCAGGAGTGCAGCCAGCGCGGACCCAGGAGCGTGCAGTGTAAGTGAGACACGCCCCTTGAGGTCTCAGTTTCACTGGACACGCCCCCAATGTTTCTGTCAAGCTGCTTTGCTTTTTTACATGCAAAGCAGCAGTTTAAATAGGTTTTTGGAAGTTTTTTCAAGATTTTGGTAACTTTTATAAAAAAATTTAAATGTTTACATTATTTTGAGTAATCTGAAGTAGTTTTAAAGAGAATTAAAGCAATTTAAAGACTTTTAAAAGCCCTAAAAGAATTTTTTTAATTCCATTTATTTATTTAGCAATGTCGTCGTCATACGTGTCTTCACACTGTTCCGTTTGGGGAACTGTATGAAGTGGTGGAAGGATTTATGGCCGTGATTAACGCTCATTCCGTGACCGTAACCATCTTTGAACCAGCCATTAGGGCGGTTAGTCCTATGGCGGGAGGGTTTTACGGGCTCCCACAAGCTATACAAGGAGGGGGGCCACCCACACCCACGGACGCAAATATCCCACTGGATGTCAACCCAGAATTTAGAGCCGGAGCTCTGACTCCACTTGCCGGGACTGTCTGGAGCGGGGTTCGAAACCCTACCCTGATCTGGCCCAGCGGCAGGGATCCTACCGCTATGACAAAGGCCCAATCCGATTAGCAACGTGAAATGGCAGCATAGGGCTCCAGTCACGGGGAGGGAAAAGGCGCAGGAAACGTATGGGTGTCACCTTTTGTGCGGAGTGGGCCTTTTGCGTAGCAGTAAGCATCCCCGCCGCTGGGCCAGAAGGAGTAGGGTTTTGAACCCCACTCCAGACAGTCCCGGCAAGTGGACTCGGAGCTCCAACTTTAAATTCTGGGTGGACATCCAGCGGGATACTTGCGTCCGTGGGTGTTGGTGGCCACCCCCCCCCCCGTCAGATGGGTTGTGGGAGCCCGTAAAACCCTCCCGCCATAGGACTAACCACCCTAATGGCTGGTTCAAAGATGGTTACGGTCACGGAATGAGCGTTAATCACGGCCATAAATCCTTCCACCACTTCATACAGTTCCCCAAAGGGAACAGTGTGAGGATACGTCCGATGATGACCTCTTGCGCAATGCACCTCCTTGGACCCTCAGTCGCAGGTGCGAGGGGGCAAGTGGTGCAAGTGTTAAATTTTTTATTTTATTGACATGTAAAATGTTGGCCCAATAATTCCCTTCCAAATGCGCTAGTACGGTCGGGGTACTTACGCATCTGGCCGGATGAAATGCCGGTTTTCAGCATGCACAGTGCATGTGGGGAAAACCGGCATTTCCTGTCCTCTGAACGAAGGGGTTCAGAGGCAGAACGCGTGCGACTGCACATGCAACGCGTGCGCAGTATAATTCGCCGCTTTCATTAATGCTTTCAGTGAGGTCCAGTCATTACAACTTACACATGAAAAAAGCATGGGTACAGTTGCTACAGAGGCTGCGGAGGAAGATATTTCTTATCGTGGAGCTTCTGAAAGTATGTATGTCTGTATATATTCCTTTGCGTGTTATGTATATATTCCTTTACTTATGTGTATGAATGTATTATTTAATTATGACTTTCAGAGAAAGTAACTTATTGGAAAATCATAATTAAAAACATACATTCATAGTAAAGGAATATAAAACATACATACATATACGTAAAGGAATATATGTGGACATACATACATAACTCATTCTCACATTCCATTCACACAGCCACAATTGCTCCTTCTACCTACCGTTCTGAAAACCCTTTAAAAAAAAAAAAAATTTAACTTTAAAACTTACTTAAAATTTCTTAAAATAACTTCCCTCCCTTTCCCAAACAAAAATATTGCATTTCAAAAGCTCCACGATAAAATATATCTTCCTCCGCAGCCAATGAACCACTTTACACTTGCTTTTTTTCAGTGTAAGTTCTGAGGACTTACCCTCATGGATTTCATGAATTAAATCCACGAAGTTCACTGCGCAAGCGCTGCCTGTGCAGTCGCACGCGCTCGAGGTCTGGAAATGCCGGCGTTCCCCGCATGCGCTGTTCCTGCTGAACGCCGGCATTTCCAACGGCCAGAAGCGTGAGTACCCCGAGCGCACTCACGCTTCTGGCCTGGAATTTCTGGCCCATTAGCTCTGATGATGTGGAATCTGTATGGGTAGAATTGAGAACTACTAAGGGGGAAAAAACATTAGTGGGAGTGGTATATAGACCTCCCAACAGTAAGGCGGAGGTTGGGGATGGCATTAAAAGGGAAATTAAAGAAGCGTGCAATAAGGGCACAGCAGTCATCATGGGTGACTTTAATCTACATATAGATTGGGCCAACCAAATTAGTAACAATACTGTGGAGGAGGAATTCCTGGAATGTTTACGGGATGGTTTCCTGGACGAATATGTCGAGGAACCAACCAGAGATCAGGCCATCTTAGACTGGGTATTATGTAACGACAAAGGATTAATTAGCAATCTTGTTGTTCGAGGCCCCTTGGGTCTGAGCGATCATAATATGATCGAATTCTTCATTAAGATGGAGAATGAAGTAGTTGACTCAGAGACTAGGGTCCTCAATTTAAATAAAGGAAACTATGATGGTCTGAGGAGCGAGTTGGGTAGGATTGATTGGGGAATGGCACTCAAAGGGTTGACGGTGAATAGGCAATGGCAAACATTCAAAGACCGAATGGATGAGCTACAGAATTTGTTCATCCCAGTTTGGCATAAAAATAAAACAAAAAAGGTGACTCAACCGTGGCTAACAAGGGAAATTAAGGATAGCATAAGATCCAAGGAGAGAACATATAAATTGGCCAGAAAAAGCAATAATCCTGAGGATTGGGAACAGTTTAGGATTCAACAAAGGAGGACAAAGGGATTAATTAAGAAAGGGAAAATAGAATATGAGAGTAAGCTCGCGGGGAACATAAAAACTGACTGTAAAAGCTTTTATAGATATGTGAAGAGAAAAAGATTGGTGAAGTCAAGCGTAGGTCCCTTACAGTCAGAATCAGAGGAATTTATAATGGGAAACAAAGAAATGGCAGACCAACTAAATTCATACTTTGGTTCTGTCTTCACAAAGGAGGACACAAATAACCTCCCAGAGATGCCGGGGAACATAGGGCCTGATGAAAGGGTGGAACTGAAAGAAATCAGTATTTGTAGGGAAATGGTGTTAGGAAAATTGATGGGACTAAAGGCCGATAAATCCCCAGGGCCTGATAATCTACATCCCAGGGTACTTAAGGAAGTGGCCCTGGAAATAGTAGATGCATTGCTGGTCATCTTCCAGAACTCGATAGAATCTGGAACAGTACCCATGGATTGGAGGGTAGCTAATGTTACCCCACTATTCAAAAAAGGTGGTCGAGAAAAAGCGGGGAATTATAGACCGGTAAGCCTGACATCGGTAGTGGGGAAAATGCTAGAATCTATTATAAAAGATGTAATAGCAGAGCACTTGGTAAGCAGTGACAGAATCGGACAAAGTCAACATGGATTTACAAAAGGTAAATCATGCTTGACTAATCTACTGGAATTTTTTGAGGATGTAACTGGTAAAATAGGTAAGGGAGAACCAGTGGATGTGGTGTATTTGGACTTTCAGAAGGCTTTCAATAAGGTCCCACATAAGAGATTAGCGTGCAAAATTAAGGCACATGGGATTGGGGGCAAGGTATTGACTTGGATAGAGAACTGGTTGGCGGACAGAAAGCAAAGAGTTGGAATAAACGGGTCGTTTTCCGAGTGGCAGGCAGTGACTAGTGGGGTACCGCAAGGATCGGTCCTAGGACCCCAGCTGTTCACAATATATATTAATGATCTGGACGAGGGAATTGGATGTAATATCTCCAAATTTGCAGACGACACAAAGCTGGGTGGGAGGGTAAGCTGCGAGGAGTATGTCGTGAAACTCCAGTACGATTTGGACAGATTGGGTGATTGGGCAGAAACATGGCAAATGCACTATAATGTGGATAAATGTGAGGTTATCCACTTTGGTGGCAAAAACAGGAAGGCAGATTATTATTTGAATGGCAATAGATTGGGAGAAGGGGAAGTGCAAAGAGACCTGCGTGTTCTTGTGCACCAGTCGCTGAAGGTAAGCATGCAGGTGCAGCAGGCGGTTAAGAAGGCAAATGGTATGTTGGCCTTCGTAGCAAGAGGGTTCGAGTACAGGAACAAGGATGTCTTGCTACAGTTGTACAGGGCCTTGGTGAGACCGCACCTTGAGTACTGTGTGCAGTTTTGGTCGCCTTACCTGAGGAAGGACGTTCTTGCCATGGAAGGAGTGCAGCGGAGATTCACCAGGCTGATACCTGGGATGGCAGGAATGACGTATGAGGAGAGATTGTGTCGATTGGGCTTATACTCACTGGAGTTTAGAAGATTGAGAGGGGATCTCATCGAAACTTATAAAATTCTGTCAGGCCTGGACAGACTAGGTGCAGGAAGGATGTTTATGATGGCCGGGGAGTCCAGAACCAGGGGTCATAGCCTAAGGATAAGTGGTAAGCCATTTAGGACTGAAATGAGGAGGAATTTCTTCACCCAGAGAGTGGTGAACCTGTGGAATTCTCTGCCACAGAGGGCGGTGGAGGCCAGTTCATTAAATATATTCAAAAAAGAGTTGGATATATTTCTTAAGGCTAAAGGGTTCAAGGGATATGGGGAGAAGGCAGGGACAGGATACTGAATTTGGATGATCAGCCATGATCTCATTGAATGGCGGAGCAGGCTCGAAGGGCCGAATGGCCTACTCCTGCTCCTATCTTCTATGTTTCTATGTTTCTATGTAACCCTTACCACTGCACCAACGGTGAGCTCCATATGCACTGTGGTGTGTGGCCAAGGCCTCACAGGATGTTCGTGTTCCAAAATATGCCTTGTAAGAGTCTACACACAAGGACAGCGCGACCGCTCAGTTAACATGTACGCAATACTCGATGACCAAAGTAACCGGTCACTCGCACGGTCAGACTTTTTTGACATATTTGGCGTCGAGAGTAGCCCAGCCCCTTACTCACTGAGAACCTGTGCCGGACTCTTGGAGATGGCAGGAAGGAAAGCAGATGGGTTCTGTGCCGAGGCAGTGAGTGAAGGGGTGAGCATAGACTTACCGCCACTGATAGAGTGCAGTGAAATCCCGAACAACTGATCGGAGATACCAACGCCTGAGACAGCACTTCACCATGCCCACCTAAAGCCCATAGCATCCCGCATCCCAGCATTGGATCCAAAGGCCCAGATTCTCCTCCTGCTCGGGAGAGATGTGGTGAGGGTGCATAAGGTGAGAGAGCAAGTTAACGGACCACACGATGCCCCCTTTGCCCAAAGACTCGACTTAGGCTGGGTGCTTGTGGGAGAAGTGTGCCTAGGCCAAGCTCACAAGTCCAACGTAAGCACCTTTAAGACCAACATGCTAGAAAGCGGACGACCCTCTTTCCTCACTCCCTGCCCAAGTCACATCCACCTGAAAGAGAGAGTGAGCTACGGCAGGGAGCAACAAGGTGATTTCTCTCACACAGCATGGGGGTGCTCGGCTAACTGGGGCACACCGTGTTTGAAAAGACAAAAGATGACAACAAAGGTGCTCCCTCCTTCGAAGACGAAGCTTTCATGAATATTATGGAGAAAGAATTTCACAAAGATGAGGCGAACAGCTGGGTTGCGCCTCTCCCCTTCAAGGTATCCCGGCTTCTTCTGCCTAACAATCGCGATCAGGCACTGTCACGCCTCGC
Organism: Somniosus microcephalus; assembly: GCF_052327205.1. Lineage (NCBI taxonomy): Eukaryota > Metazoa > Chordata > Chondrichthyes > Squaliformes > Somniosidae > Somniosus > Somniosus microcephalus. The sequence goes on from NC_140988.1 coordinate 176,849,137, forward strand.
ATCACTGTGGCGCACATTAGATAGAAAGCCCGAAATGAAGGAACAGTTCATTGCCTTCATGGAAAAGGTTTTCGAGAGTAACCATGCTGAATTAGCACCTCCACTCAAAGAAGGAGAAGAGTGCTGGTATCTCCCGATTTTTGGAGTTTATCACCCCCAGAAACCTAATCAAATAAGAGTAGTTTTCGACTCCAGCGCTCAGCACTGTGGCATCTCACTCAACAGCGTTCTGCTCACGGGTCCAGACCTAAACAACACCCTCCTTGGCGTGCTGATTCGCTTTTGGAAAGAGCTCATAGCAGTAACCGCAGACATCCAACAGATGTTCTATTGCTTTGTGGTGAGAGAGGACCATAGGAACTATCTGAGGTTCTTCTGGTATCGCGACAACAACATGTCAAAGGACATCACTGAATACAGGATGCGGGTCCACGTTTTTGGTAACAGCCCCTCCCCTGCAGTCTCCATCTATGGGTTCAGAAGTGCAGCCAAAGAGGGAGAACACGAGCATGGAAAAGTCACAAGACAGTTTGTGGAGAGACATTTTTATGTTGATGACGGCCTCATATCCTTACCTTCAGAAGCAGAAGCCATCAACCTGCTGAAGCGAACTCAAGCTTCATTAGCACCCAACCTGAGGCTGCACAAAATTGCCTCAAACAGTGTAGCTGTGATGAAGGCCTTTCCAGCTGAGGATCTCGCCAAGGGCATTAAAGACTTAGACCTCAGCAACGAAACCATGCCAGCCCAGCTAAGCCTTGGTTTACGTTGGGAAATTGAATCTGACACCTTCACCTTTGCAGTGTCTGTAGGTGACAAGCCATTTACACGCCGTGGAGTGCTGTCAATGGTCAACTCGCTCTTTGACCCTCTCGGCATGGTGGCGCCTGTGACTATTCAGGGAAGAGCCCTACTACGAGAACTCTGCACAGACACGAGCGACTGGGACTCTCCACTCTCTGAAGGCAGATTAACAGAATGGGAGACATGGAGAAAGTCTCTCAAAAATCTAAAAAATCTTCATATCCCACGCACCTACTCACCAGACACACTCTCCAAATCCAAACACACCAAGTTGTGTGTGTTAAGTCTGTGGCTGTATTGTAAATAACACACAGACTCCAACATTAACAAAGAAAAACAGGTCTTTACTATTCAGAGGTCTGGGCGATTTCTGCCCTAGTTAACATATCCCAGCCCTTATATACTGGTGTGGTCACTATTGGTATTACAGTATACATGAGCCAACAAATAGTGCCACACCTAAAATAGTGCTCTTAAAGGCGAACGGTTACATTCAATAGTTCCCTTAAAGGTAAACGGGTACATACACTGCAATCCTCGCTTTTTAGCTTTTTACTTACAGAATCCCGTTAAACATACAATCTTCAACTTTATATAAACAGTTTGCAGATATACTCTCGATGGAGTCAACGTCATATAACAATTTACAGATATACTCTCGATGGAGTCAACGTCATATAACTTCATGTTTAACATAACATAATAACATATATAACTTCATGTCAAAACAGATCACAGATTCAGTCTCTGCGGAAAACAGTTCACAGATTCAGTCTCTGTGGTGTAGTCGGTTCACATTGCTGGAGTGACTCATTCAATAGTCCTTCCATGGATTTAACAGTTTGAACTTCCGAACTGATTTGGCTCCGTTCGGAGGGACCACGTGTGTGATCTGGTAGAGGTGATAATGGTTCAGATGGGTCATCTTCTGTTTCGACTTTTCCTTTTCTGCTTCTTGGAGACTCTCTGGGCTCCACTGTCAGCTGCCAGCTGCATGCGCAGTTCCTCCTTCTCTTCCTCCTTTTTCCGTAGTAGAGCCACCTTCTCCCGATGTTCCGTAGACTTTTGGTGCTCCTCCATGATTTCTGCACTTTGGGAGTCGAAGTTACAAGCTGGGCAGGACAGGACATCGTAATATTCGGTGTAGTCCACCAGGTCATGGTAATATTCGGTGTCGTCCTGAGCTAGGCCAGCGAGAGGGTCGTCTATTTCCTCCATACCCAGCTGGACGTTAGCCAGCTCTTGTTCCAAATCCAGACATCTTTCCTGAAGAGACTTCTTCATGTGTACCTCTTCATCCAGCTTTTTCTGGGCTTTCAGCAAGTCGTTTACTAATGACCGCATTTGTGATTTTAATACTTCAACTTCCTTTGGAGATTGATTGATCGGACTATTCAATCCCTCTACCGGAGCAGCTGTTTCAGCGGTCTGTTGTTCTACATTGACGTGAGTCAGCGTACTTTTGGTATCCAAGGGTTGCTCTGCTGCCATCTTCTCAGTCTGTGTTGCAACCTCAGCTATTTCAATAACTTTTGAGAGCTCCAAACCCCTCTCCTCTTCCACCACTAATGTTTCATCTATGGATGGAATCTTTACCGATGAGGCAGCCTTGGCCTGGAGCTCATCAAACATTTCCTGCAGCCTTTGGACTTCTTGCTCATGTTCAACCTTTAGTTGTTCATATGTTTCTACTGAAACTAGCTTTTCGGGGGTTGCCGAGTTAATCCCCTCCAGAATTGTAGCCTGGGCCTGTCCATACTGTTCTTTCAACTTCTCACACTCTGCTTGTAAGGAGTCGTAGAGAAGGACTGGAATAAAATCCTGGCTTCCTGAAGATTCCTCTGCAATTGTTTTTTTTGCAATTTCCTGTTGGAGTTCAGCCAAGGCTGCTATGCTATCTGCCTCTCGAAGTCTCACTGCCATCAATTCTTCTTTATTCTTGCAGTCTATCTCAGCCATTTCCCGTTTACTCTCATTTAACTGAGTGAGTAGCCCCTTATTCTGGGCTGAGAGATATTGCACCTTCTCATGTAGACCATAGCACTCCTTCTCTGCTCGACATAGCTGATTTCTGCTGATTTGGTTCTGTGTTTCAAGTTCCAACATCCTTTGCTTAGCTTCTTTCAGTTTCGCCTCAATAATCCCCTCTCGCAACATGTACACATTATTCACATCAGGTAAAGAAGCGTTTCTCTTTTCCATGTCCAAGATTTGTTTCTGCATCTCCTTAAGAGCACACTGCGATTCAACTTCTCTTAACCTTGCCTGCACTAGCTCCGTCTCCAATTGCAGAACAAAATCCTCAGTGTAGCGTGGTTTGCCCTTCTGCTGTATCTCTAGATCATGCAAATATTCTAACTCCTGAACATCATAAGGGAGATGTGATCGGTAATTGGTCACGATGGCTCTATGGTCGCTCTCTGCTTGAGCCAATAGGTTCTGTTGTCTTTCCAGACTCTCCCATTCGGTGTCATAGAACTTTTTCATTGTTTTCATCTCTTGTACGAGGCGGTGACTTAATTGTTCTAATTGTTGTCGTACTTTGAAATAACGTTGAGTTCGAGCCCGGTGTTCCTCCGTAATGCATATGTCTGTAACTTGAACAGACTCAGAATTCTCTGCCTTTATGCACGCCATCGATTTTCCAACCTTAGTCCGTGAGTTCATGTTAACCTTGTTTTTCATACGTAAGCTGGACTTATCGTCTTCCGGCTCGGAGTCTGAGCTGCTTGTCTGCACTGAGTCCTCACTCGTCATTGCTTGTAGGTAGTGCCATTCCATGTCTATTTTCCTGATCCACTCCCGTCCTAGAAGTGGTGGTCCTCCCTCAGGTAGTACGTACAAATTCATTCTTGGGTGTACTTTACCCCTATCTCTCACCTTGACTCTTATTTTCCCCATGGGGTATACGTTATGCCCCGTGTATGTCTGTAATACGAACTTGGTATTTCTTAAGGGTATGTGAGAGAATAGCCGGTGGTAGTCCTTTTGGTTGATGACTGATACAGCTGATCCCGTGTCTAGCTCCATTCGTACTTGGACTCCAGCTATTTTTAGTGTGACCCAGATCGTCTGTAGATCAGTTACTTTACCCACATTGTGGATTCTCAGACTATCCAGCTCCTGGCTGTTTGGGTCTGAGTCCGAATTTTGTTCGTCTGAACTCTTTTCAGCCACCTGATGTACCTTGTTGTACTTTCCTTGTGGTGGTGGCTTCCTTTGCTTGTTGGTCTTCTTTCCGGACCTGCATACCCTCGCGATGTGACCCAGTTTGCCACATTTCCTGCACTCTTGGTTCTTAAACCAGCACTGATTCTGGTCGTGCGTTGTCTTTCCACAACGGTAGCATTTGGAAGTGCTTGCAGTAATTTGGTCCACCCCGAGTGCCGCCGCCTTTAGCTGCATTTCCGCCGTTCCTTTCGCTGCGGCTTCGTGCGATGAAGCTATGAGGACAGCCCTGTCCAGTGTGAGGTCGTTTTCTTCCAGAAGTCGCTTCTGCGTTCCTTCTTTGGCCAAGCCGCATACGAACTTGTCCCGCAGCGCCTCTGTCAAATTCCCTCCAAACTGGCAGTATTTCGCTAGCTTACGCAGTTCGACTAAGTATTCCGCATTGCTTTCATCTTGCCTCTGGGTTCTGGCGTAAAATTTAAATCGTTCAGCCAGCATCAACGGTGTGGGGTTCAAGTGATCCTTCAGCACTGCTACGATCTCTTCGAAGGTCTGGTCCACTGGTTTAACTGGTGCTATTAGATGTTTCAAGAGCCCGTATGTTTTTGCTCCCATCGAATTTAACAAAGTTATTGCCTTGTCGTCATCCTCAATTTCGTTGGCTTTGCAATATATTTCTATGCGTTCCACATACGTGGCCCAGTCCTCTATTTCAACATTAAAATCCTTAATATTTCCTCGCTTAGGCATCTTCTTCTCTTTCCGAGAACAACACGAGTATTTCTTTACTTATTATTCTCTCTCTGCGAAACAACAGAATTTCTCTTTTACTGTTTAACTTTCTCTCTTTTTTTTTTAAAAATGGCGGTTTCCCGCTCTTAACTTCTTCTCCGCCTCCAAAAATGGCGGTTTTCCCGCGCTTGTCTTCTTCCCCGCCTAACCGGCGGCTTCCCGCGTTTCTTCCTCTGTTGGAAGGGGTAAGCCTTGCCCTAGGGCGACGACCGCAGTTTAACGGGGTTTTGTAAGCCTGTGCGCCGGTGGCTCTCCCGCTCGCGCGGCTCTCGCTTGCACCCTCCCGGCTCTTGCTCACCCGCTCGCGCGGCTCTTGCTCGCTCCCTCTCGGGCTCTGGCTCACCCGCTCGCGCGGCTCTTGCTCGCTCCCTCTCGGGCTCTGGCTCACCCGCTCGCGCGGCTCTTGCTCGCTCCCTCTTGGGCTCTGGCTCACCCGCTCACGCGGCTCTTGCTCGCGCTCCCCGCCCACTTCAATGGCAGTTTTCCCGCGCTTGGCGGTCTTCACCCGACCCCCGACACTGTCTTTCAGCCCGAGTGCGGCCCTTATCTCCGCCGCGATCGATGGCCCGCGCTGTTCACCGCGGCTCTCGTGCCTTCAGTGTCTGCCGACTCTGCCCTACCAGCCCGAGTGCGGCCCTTATCAGGGATTGCGATCGATGGCCCGGCTGCGCCCCTCACTTCAAAGCGGCCCGGCCCTTATCAGTGGATGCGATCGATGGCCCGCGCTGCGCCTCTCGCCCGAAGCGGCTCTCGGCCCTTATCGCTGGTGCGATCGCTGGCTCGCGAAGCGCCTCCCGCTCGAAGCGGCTCTCGGCCCTTATCGTTGGTGCGATCGCACTCGCGCCCTATTCCTCCGGATATTTTCCACACTTTCCCCTACTCACAGTCGTTGCGGTCGCCGGTTGCTTTCTTCTGTTAGTTGATCGACGCACTCCGCACCGTGGTAAAAGTGTAGTTGTGCCTGTTGCTGATGAACTTTCGTTGCTAGTCTGCTTCCTGTCTGTTGCTGCAGCCTCGTGTGTTCATCCAGCAGCACGACGAAGGCGGTTGCCTCACTTCGACGCTCCTTAGTAGCTTAGGAAGTACTGTTGCCGCAGGGTACGATCGTCCTCGTCGCCATTGTTAAGTCTGTGGTTGTATTGTAAATAACACACAGACTCCAACATTAACAAAGAAAAACAGGTCTTTACTATTCAGAGGTCTGGGCGATTTCTGCCCTAGTTAACATATCCCAGCCCTTATATACTGGTGTGGTCACTATCGGTATTACAGTATACATGAGCCAACAAATAGTGCCACACCTAAAATAGTGCTCTTAAAGGCGAACGGTTACATTCAATAGTTCCCTTAAAGGTAAACGGGTACATACACTACAGTGTGTATTCTCAGATGCGTCCGAGAAAGCTATTGGCGCGGTAGCCTACCTGAGATCCCTGGATGATGAGGGCCAAAGCAACGTCGGGTTTTTCCTGGGAAGGCGAAGTTGACACCCCGGCCAGAGCCCACCATACCACCCACACCTGGAGTTATGCGCTGCAGTATTAGCGGTGGAGATGGCGGATCTCATCCTGGATGAGATAGATTTCAAGCTTGATGCAGTGAAATTCTACTGTGACAGCAAAGTTGTGCTCGGTTACATCTCCAATGAGTCAAAGAGATTCTTCATATATGTACACAACAGAGTTTAGCGAGTAAGACAATCAACATGCCCCGACCAGTGGCACTATGTGCCCACAGAGCTGAATCCAGCTGACCTCGCCACCAGGTCAGTGCCTGCCTCCCAGCTCTCCAATACAATGTGGTTTACCGGGCCAGCTTTCTTACACAAACCTGACCAAGCTGACCATACAGCACAAGAATCATTCAAGCTCGTCAGCCCAGATCTAGATGTGGAGGTCCGTCCTCATGTGATCAGCTTAATGACTCATACCCAAGAGAGCCTACTTACCTGTGAGCGCTTTGAACGCTTTTCAACCTGGCGATCGCTCGTTAGAGCCATAGCTTTCTTAATCCATGTGGCTCGCTCTCACAAGTCCGATCCTGGCAGCTCGTCAAACAAATGCAGAGGTTGGCACTGGTGCAGGAAGCCTCGTTCCCCAGATGAGTTGGCTGCAGCCGAGAACATTATTATCAGGTCAGTTCAAGTTCAGGCGTATTCTGAGGAGTACAGAGCACTTGCTGAAAAAAGAACCATTACCAAGACCAGTTCACTGTGGAAACTGAATCCAGTTTTGAGTGACGGCCTCATCAGAATTGGAGGATGGCTGATGCATGCAGAACTGAGCTTGCAAGAAAGGAGCCCTGTTGTCCTGCCACATCAAAGCCACATCACAACATTGCTCACAAGACACCACCATGAACTGATAGAACACCAGGGCCACCAGTTCACTGAGGGAGCCATTTGAGCAGCCGGCTTGTGGATTGTCAGCGGCAAACGGTTGATTGGATCTGTCTTACACCAATGCGTCACATGCAGAAAGCTCAGATGGAGAACGGAGGAGCAGACGATGGCTGATCTGCCTCCAGAATGACTTAGTTCATCGCCACTATTTTAATACGTCGGCCTGGATGTTTTTGGCCCTTGGACTATCACTACTCGTCGCACCAGAGGAGGCGCCGCTCATAGCAAACGCTGGGCTATGCTATTCACTTGTATGAGCACAAGAGCTGTGCATATAGAAGTGATCGAGTCCATGGACACGTCCAGCTGCATTAATGCATTACGAAGATTCTTTGCCATCCACGGGCCAGCAAAGCAGTTAAGATCCGACTGTGGAACAAATTTAATTGGAGCCTGTCGAGGGCTAGAGTTAGGGAATGAACACAACCAAAGGCCATGCATCCTGACATACCTAAGCCAGCAAGGTTGCACATGGGAATTTAATCCTCCACATGCTTCACACATGGGTGGTGCATGGGAGCGCATGATTGGAGTGTCACAGCGCATTCTGGACTCAATGTTGCGACAGAACAGACCACCTCAGCTGACGCACGAAGTGCTGTGCACCTTCATTGCTGAAGTGTCAGCAATCATTAATGCGAGGCCCCTTGTTCCTGTTTCTTCCGATCCAGATTCACCATTCCTTTTGACTCCAAACATGTTACTCACACAGAAGGGCTGTGTACCCACTCCTCCTGGAGACTTCACTGACAAAGACCTCCTGAAGAGCCAGTGGAGAAGAGTACAAGCCTTGGCCAGTAAGTTCTGGAGCTGCTGGCGCAGCGAGTACCTTCCCACTTTGCAAAGCCGGCGGAAGTGGAACGAGGCTCGTCGGAGTCTCCGAGAAGGTGACATCGTCTTACTGAAAGAAAGCCAAGTATCCCGCAATGAGTGGCCTATGGGTCGTGTCACCTCTGTCTTCCCCAGCAAAGACGAAAGGGTACGAAAGATAGAGGTGAAGGCCACTGTTCAAGGGACGGTCAAAAAGTTCTTCAGACCCATCTCAGAGGTCGTACTCCTCTTACCTAAGGAGGACTGAGTGTTATTGATTCCACAGTTCTGTATGTTTTATAAGTAGTGGCGTCTAATAGACACCAGGCGGGGAGTGTTCTGCCTTATATTTGCAGGAGTTTCATTTTGTTGCTGTCAGTAGGTGGCAGTAAATGGAAATGGCCAGTAGGGTCACTCAACAGGAAGTAGTATAGTGATAGCAAACAAAGAGGTCACATCAGCATGGAGCATGCTGCAAGTTAATCCGCTGTAATCTTACATTGTTACGCCTTCGAAAGCATTGCCTGTGAGTTGAATGGTTTCATTACATATTCATGTTTAGATGTTAGTTATATCTCATATATGTAACAAGGTGCATTTCTTTCTTTTTTTCTTTCTCAGTTTTACTCCAACCCAATGCAACTGATTTGTATTGTTTCATTGACCTCATGCAAGTGTGGCATTATTAAACACCGGAGCTTGGATGCTACATCCTGACTCCCATGTCGTTATTGAAAGGAGTTTGGCTGGCTGTCTAACTGCGTACAGACACATACACGTAGGGAGGACAGTACACAGAGTGTTGAGGATGATTCTAGCATCCTAACTGTCACCTTGGCTAACTAACTCAACACAAACGTCAAATCTTGCTGGTCTATACAGGTCAGCGACTTCCTGGATCAACTTGCTGAGCCACTGTGGAAGTCTGACATGCTGTATTCTGGTGTCAGTAACTGTAAGCTGTCTCTAAAGAATATTTTGGCTGATTCATGAACAGTATTTGTTGGGTTTTGCTCCTCCCTATGTCCATCTCAAGAAACCTTGGGCCCTCCTGCTTGAAAAAAAAATACTGGATACACTTTATAAAGTAACATTTCATCGTCGCTATCCCAAAGGTGATATCCTATTAGACTTTAGGCTTGACAAAACGTCTTTGGGAAAACCGAGCTGAATGGCTGACTGTCAGGATGCCATTGACTGGAATGTGGAGCAATGGTTGACAGAAAGAGCAGGTGGTGGTTTGCACCAAACAAATCAAAGAGGACCTGACTTCTGACAGATTTAACCCTTTAACTGAGGAACTGTTTTTAAGCAATTGTTTCTTTCAGAAATCTCTTGCTGAGATCCGATGGTCTTTTTCTGTTCAGTAAAACTCTTACGCTGCTTAAATAAAACTTATTTTACTTGTTTTGCCAAACACGGGGGGGTCTCTTTCAACTTTGGCAGTTGCGTAAATTTGGCGGTAACGGATATGCCGCCCGTTATACATTTCGCCCAATTTCACTTTCCATTGACTTTAATTGAAAAGAAAATCAGAGGGGGGTGGGGGTGGGCGGGGGTTATGACAGGCGGCAGATCTGATGCCACCGCTGAAGTTGAAAGCTCCTCCACAGAATGTAAGAGCAAATTATATAAGTTTATCGGCAAAGAAATCCACAATTGCATCATGTTGTATGTGATGTCATTGCAATGAAGGGATGTGCAGCTTGCCTAGCTATTCCCCTTCACCATCAATGATAATAACTTGCTCTTTAAAGTGCTCATTACAACATGTCATGTTAAATAGATGCAGCTTCCATTGATTCAGTAGGATAGGGTGGCCCTGTCACTCCTGTAAATCAGGTGAACTCGATTGGGAATGTCGAACATTACTTATGGATGCCAATATTGAAAATAATGCACAACTTTTCCCTACCCAAACAAAAAAACAGCCTGTCACTTATACTGAAGACAGAGCCCATTTAAAATGAAAGCTCGGTGGATTACCATACTATATGATGGAACACAAGCAAAAAATTGCTTGTAGGTCAAAAGCCCTGCATGAAGGTAATAGTTATGCAGATATAACACTGTGGCCAAGAAATTGGTGACGCCATGTCCGTTTTACACTTGAGCGTCCAATATGGTAAGCCTCATGTGTGCGCATATTCCGCGTTGGAAGTGTGCCGCCTGCCATATTGGTAAAAGCTGAGGTATAGGTATCCTCAGCTGGAGTATTGTGTCCATTTCTGGGCACTGCCCTTTAGGAAGGATGTGCAGGCCTTAGAGAGGATGTGGAAAAGATTTACAAGAATGGTTCCAGGGGTGAGGGACTTCAGTTACATGGATAGACTGGAGAAGCTGGGGTTGTTCTCCTTAGAGCAGAGAAGGTTGAGAGTAGATTTGATAGAGGTGTTCAAAATCATGAGGGGTCTGAACAGAGTAGATAGAGAGAAACTGTTCCCGTTGGCGGAAGGGTCAAGAACCAGAGGACACAGATTTAAGGTGATTGGCAGAAGAACCAAAGGCGACATGAGGAAAAACATTTTACGCAGCGAGTGGTTAGGATCTGGAATGCACTGCCTGAGAGGGTGGTGGAGGCAGACTCAATCGTGGCTTTCAAAAGGGAATTGGATAAGTACCTAAAGGAAAACAATTCGCAGGGCTAGGGGAAAGTGCGGAAGCATGGGACTAGCTGAGGTGCTCTTGCAGAGAGCCGGCACGGGCTGAACGGGCCGAATAGCCTCCCTCTGTGCTGTAACCATTCTATGATTCTATGACTTGCTCCCAGGACCTAGCTGATTTACATCCGCTTCTCCGGTGAGCTGCTTGGAAGTGCGCAGCTGGCGTCTACAGCTTGCCAGTCTAATTTAGCTGAGGTCCGTGGCCCAATATTGAGTGTGCCTCGGGCCTACCCGTTCTGGTGCAGCGACCGTTCCCTGCGTCTGGTTTGTGCCTGCAGGCCGGTGCTATCCAATTCCAACCCTTTTATATTTATGTCACAATTCTTCAAATTCTTTCTAGTTTCAGTAATAAAAATGTTATCCAGAATTCCAGAATAAATACATTTCATGCTGTTTGATCTATGAATATTTGCCAATGGTGCTCAAGAAATTATGTAATTATTTAAAGTCTGGATTAGCATCAAATGAGTGTCTGTAAATCTGCCTTCTTCAAACACGCTGCACTATTGTAATGTCAAAACAAAAAGAAGTGAGAAGATAGAGAGACAGTATTTCTTCCCTTGGCTTATATTGGCTTTTAAAATCATGAAAATGAATCCACAAAATACCACCATCAATAACATTCATCTTGAAAAACATTAATGTAGTTTAACAAACAGTTTTGCCATAATAAATACAGATAACTGATAACTCTGTAGAATTGGCATCATTTCAGTTCATTAATGACGAAGCAATGCTGGAATCTTTACGACAAGGCAAAGACACGCTCAAGAGAATGCAGCATTGAAGTTCAATAATGTTTAATTAATGCCATGCATAAGCAATGTAAGTCTATAAAGGGGACACCGTAAAAAATACATGGACAGCATCTTGCCTTCTTCTGAGAGTGCATTTGACGTTAGTCCCTGCCTGGTTTGGTTTCTTGGCTAGCAATAGCTGTTATTGTTCAGATGGTCAGGTTACTGCTCTGGGCCAGCTGAACAGATAAGACTGAAAGTTTTAACACGTTTAAAGCTGTAGTATACAAAAGAAACCATTTCCAGTAACCCATGCTGTAAATATTTATAGTGAAATGCGATGCCACTTTTAAAACAGTTAAATCCACAGCAGATCCTGGCCACTGAAAGAAAACAGACCTCTTTAAAAAAAAAACTCAGAGACCTTCCAAAGCTTTAGATATCACATTGCTACAAATTACTTTTGCGTATAGATTAATTTATCTTCACTATTTTACTTCAAACGCATATGTGCTTTCTGTAAAAACAGATTTCTTCATCAGTTTCTGACCCTAATCCCAATAAATTGAAGACTTGCCTGCTTCAGGACACGGTACTGGACTAACAACCCAGAGGTCATAAGTTCAAATCCCACTCATGGAAAATGATGATAACTGAATTTAATAAATCTGGTGATTTGTGAGCCAGAACCAGAAAAAAAAGACGATGGCCGGGAATTTTATGAGAGCTGCTCCTGCTCCATTGCTGTAATTCCACAGGAAGTGCAGCGAAATCCCCATCTACACTCTAAATGGAGTTTCCGCCGCAGTTTCGGTGAAGTTACGGCAGCGGAGTGGGAGCAGCTCGAAAGTGGCTTCCAGATTGTCACATAAACCCAACTGGTTCACTTTGTTCAGGGAAAGGAGCCTGCCATCCAGACTGGCCTACATGTGACACCAGCCCCACACTATGTGGTTGATTTTTAATGCCCTTAGGGCAACTGGAGATGGACAATAAATGTTGCCTTGTCAATGTTGCCCACGTCTCAAGAACAAAGAAAAGAAGAATTGGACTATTAGCTATTTCACAACAGCTAACATATTGCATGGATAGTTCTTCAGCAGCTGCTAAAGTAAGCTAAACCATGGTATTTAATTCCACAGAATGATCTACAATAATCATTATTAAAGCCAAACAATTAACTGTGGATAGGATTTAGTGATGTGTACAGCAGTTTACATAAGCAAAGGTCAGACACCTCACTACAGACACTGTCGTGGCGATGTGTGCCTAACGATCTGTATACCTTATAAGATGGTCTGGTGATAATTTAGATGACAACAATTCAAAGACATAACTTGCAGTTAAAGCTTCCTGGAATGAGAGGTCCAGCTTGCCTGTCTGCTGCTCGTGAGAGTAAAAGTTTGAAAAATTCTTTTATAACCATTTTATTATAAGAGAGGGCGCAGCAGAGGTTTTGCAGAGTTTAGAGTTTCTTCTATTCCTCCCACGCAAGTCCCACTCTCCCGCACTTTCCTCGTAGCCCTGCAAATTGTTTTCCTTCAGGTCCTTATCCAGCTGCATCCAGACATTTGTAAGAATAAATGTTAACATGCAGCCGTAAAGTTGCAATCTTCTTTTTCCTATCGGGTTATATGGAATCCAAGCAGTTAAATGCTGCGAAATTCGGCTCCGTAGCGCCAAGTTTTTCAGCGCTATGGGTGCCGTTTTGTGCCCAAAATGGCATCTGCGCTGCGCGCACACTTCTAATGCAGGCCGCACAGGATGCCATTTTGGTGAGGTCGCTAGCGCGGGCACTGGAAGCATGCGCTGGAAGATTAGTGTAACACTGATTTGACACCAGCGCTGCCATTTTCGACCTCAACGCTGCAGCCAACGCCCTCTCTTAAGCACACACAGCTGAAGATGCATTCAGCAGCAGGAAGGACCCCCACCAGCACTATTTAAAGGGATCATCACCTGCTTTCAGGTTAGTTGCTGATTGATTTCTACTGGCTCTTAGTGAGTCTGTAGAAGTGTTTCCTGGTTTGGTGTCTTATTTGAAGTTGCTGAAGTCTCAAGGGGGTGGTGTGGCAGGTGGCAGGTTACTTCAAAGCTTCTAATTAGACCAGTTGCTCTCAGGGTGCTGTAGTTTGTATCCCCCTTGGCCTGCAGCATGATATGGAGAAAGAGCAGAGATGACACAGAGCAGGATAAGTTGCTCAGAAGAGGGAGAAGGGCTCTTAGCAGAAGACCATATCAACCCAGGGTCTTCAGGGAGTACATCTCCTACCTCAACCTCAACGAGGAACAGTGCAGGCGACGTCTCTGCTTCACTAAGGAGTTTACTGAAATCTGCCACCTGTTGCAGGCAGACCTGCAGCCTCGAAGCAGGTTGTGGATGGCATTGCCAGTGGCTGTGAAGGCCATGAATTTCTGTGTCGGGCTCCTTCCAGGCTGGAGCAGGCGACATTTCCAACATCTCACCGTTCGCCGTTGTATAAGGGAGGTGAGTGAGGCTCTGTATGCAAAGAGAGGTGAATACATTTCATTCTCTCTTGCTAGAGAGAAGCAGGCAGAGCGAGCATGCGGCTTCGCCAGGGTAGCAGGCTTCCCCAGGGTGCAGGGTGCCATTGACTGCAAACAAGTTGCTTTACGGTCACCACATGTGAACTCGGAGACATACCGCAACTGGAAGGGATTCCACTCCCTGAATGTCCAGCTGGTGTGTGACCATACTCAGCGCATCATGCAAGTGAATGCTCGATATCCTGGCAGCAGCCATGATGCCTTCATTCTGCAGCAGTCCGCTGTACCATCCACTTTTCAGACACCACAACAAACCAAAGGGTGGCTACTGGGTGACAAGGGCTATCCGCTGACAACCTGGCTCATGGTCCGGTGCGCAACTCAGCCACACATGCATATAATGAAAGCCATGGTGCCACACGAAATTTGATCGAGCAGACCATTGGGTCCTTAAACAACGCTTCCGCTGTCTGGACCGCTCTGGAGGAGCCCTGCAGTACTCACCAGAGTGCGTCTCAAGATTTGTCGTGGTCTGCTGCACGCTGCACAACCTCGCCATCATTAGGGCACAGCCCTTGTCAACAGGTATACGGCGAAAAGCTGAGGAGGAGGAGGAGGAGGAAGTTGAAGAGGAGAAGAAGGAAGGGAGGAGGCAACCCAGACGGCCCCTTTCCGGCCAGGCTGCCCGTGATCAACTGATCTGACTGCGGTACCAGTGAACGCAACCCCAATTCCCCATTCGCCCACAGTCCCACACCTTACCTTCCCTCTGTTAAGGACCAGCAGAGTGTCCTCTTGGGCCCAATGATCCAGTAAAAGCCACCACAAAACAAACATTACAAACCAAATTTATACATCAACGCATCCAATATTAATTAACAAAGTAAACTAATCACCCTTGTGTGTTCCCTTAGTGCCTGTCTTCCGTGTGCCTTTGCCTGTCCTAGTGCTCCTTAGCAGTGCTACCCCAGTGGCTGCAGCATGGCTGGTGGAAGGCTGCTGACTTTCAGTGCTGGAGACCTCAAGCAGATCTGGGCCTGTACCACATCGGCATGGCCGGCAACAGTCTGGGCTGGCTGGCTGACAGGCAAAAGCAAGGGCACTGGTGGAGTGGCAGTGGTGGAAGTACAAATGCTGTCATCCTGAGAGAGGACAGCAGGTTAGTGCTACACGGAGCCTTTGCCACTCCCGCGGGGCGGCGCCTCAACAATCCTAGTAATCTGTTGGAGGACAGTTTGCTGGACTGCTGTGACACCCTGCAAGTCCTACAAAAACTGGTATCCACAGCCATGGGGGCATCAAGTTGAAATTGTATGACAGAAGTCTGAGCTTCCACTGCAGCACCCATATGTTGGGTGGCTTCTGCTTGTGCTGCAATGGAAGCTGAGACATCGGCCATCAGATGCTGCTTCATGGTTGGATCCACAAGTGCACTAATGGAGTTGCCCATCACTTCCAACTTAGAAAGGATGGGCTCCAAGCTCTGTGCAAAGCCCTGTGCAAGGTTGGTGCCAGATTCCTCCACGATCCTTGACATACAAACATAGAAACATAGAAGATAGTAGCAGGAGTAGGCCATTCGGCCCCTCGAGCCTGCTCCGCCATTCAATGAGATCATGGCTGATCATTCAAATTTAGTACCCTATCCCTGCTTTCTCCCCATATCCCTTGATCCCTTTAGCCTTAAGAAATATATCCAACTCCTTCTTGAATATATTTAATGAATTGGCTTCTACTGCCTTCTGTGGTAGAGAATTCCACAGGTACACCACTCTCTGGGTGAAGAAATTCCTCCTCATTTCAGTCCTAAATGGCTTACCCCTTATCTTTAGACTGTGACCCCTGGTTCTGCACTCCCCGACCATCAGGAGCATCCTTCCTGCATCTAGTCTATCCAGTCCTGTCAGAATTTTATAAGTTTCAATGAGATCCTCTCTCATTCTTCTAAACTCCAGTGAGTATAAGCCCAATCGAGCCAATCTCTCCTCATACGTCATTCCTGCCATCCCAGGTATCAACCTGGTGAATCTTCGCTGAACTCCCTCCATGGCAAGAACATCCTTCCTCAGATAAGGTGACCAAACTGCACACAATACTCAAGATGTGGTCTCACCAAGGCCCTGTACAACTGCAGCAAGACATCCTTGTTCCTGTACTCAAACACTCTCGCTACGAAGGCCAACATACCATTTGCCTTCTTAACCACCTGCTGCACCTGCATGCTTAACTTCAGCGACTGGTACACAAGGACACCCAGGTCTCGTTGCACTTCCCCTTCTCCCAATCTATTGCCATTCAGATAATAATCTGCCTTCCTGTTTTTGACACCAAAGTGGATAACCTCGCATTTATCCACGTTATATTGCATCTGCCATGCTTCTGCCCAATCACCCAACCTGTACAAATCATCCTGGAGTTTCTCGGCATCCGCCTCACTGCACACACGCCCACCCAGCTTTGTGTCATCTGCAAACTTGGAGATATTACCTCTAGTTCCCTCGTCTGTGTAATGATATCAGCAAATAGTGATGATATTTGTCTGTGTTTGATTACTTATGCCTTACAGCATACTTGTCTGTGTTTGATTGCTTGTGCCTGAGCAGCAGAGGTCATGTGACACAGACAAGCAGGCTGAGAGTTTCAGTTTCATTTTAGCTGCAGCTGAAATCATGGTCTCCTGAAAAGCTGTATGAATTCTGGAACAAACCTTAGATTAAAAGTTATTCTCGTTTATATAAATGTCTCATCATTGAACTCACAAGGAAATCAATACATGGTGTCAGAAGTGGCTCGATTGAAAGAGATGAAGAGAAAAAATCGGAAGTTAGCAACTCGATGGGACAGTGAAAGGAGTTGTGGCAAGTAAGCGAAATCAGCGCTCCACATATTAGCAAGCCAGAAGAGAACATCGTTGCTTACCATTAGAGAATAGCTAACGAAGTGAAAAATGGAAGGTTTACTCCCACCGGCGATGCTTCAGTTGTCAGGTAATGTGGCTGAAAATTGGAGAAGGCTCAAACAACGTTTAGAGTTGTATTTAGCGGCAACCGGAGCTGACAAGAAAAGTGATAAACAGAAATCATCCGTGTTCTTACATGTAGTGGGTGATGCAGCACTGGAGGTATATAATAATTTCATATTTGCTGTTGATGGAGACAAAATGAAGCTAGATAAAATAATGGAACAGTTTGAGGCCTACTGCATACCTAAACGCAACGTGACCTTTGAGAGGCACAAATTTTTCACATGTGTACAGAAAATCGGCGAGACTATTGATCAGTATGTGACTGAACTGAGAAACCGGAGCAAATTGTGTGAATTTGGGGGACTCACAGACTCGCTGATAAAAGACAGACTGGTGTGTGGTATTCCAGATAATGGTCTAAGGGAAAGACTGCTATGAGAGCAAGATCTAGACCTGGGAAAAGCCATAGCACTGTGTAGGGCTACAGAGACTGTGAAGTTGCAGGCAAAGGAGCTGTTCAGTGACAGTAGCTGCAACGTGGATGCAGTGAGAAAGAACGGATACAAACCGTTTAACAAAGAGAGCGCCAATGTGAAAAAAGAGACGTGGCCAGCAAACGAAAATGAAAGGGACAATCGGAAGTCATGTAGTCGATGCGGTACACAGCATCCACCAAGAAAGTGTCCAGCATATGGTAAAACATGCAATAGATGCAACAAAAACAACCATTATGCCCGTTGCTGTAAGAACCAAGCGCAACAAAGCAAGGTCCGTACAGTAGATGAAAGCGAGATAGAGGAATTCAATGTAGATGTTGTGTCTGAAAACAAAAAAGAAGAAAGAGTCTGGATGTTGACACTAAAAGTGAATGACATACACATTCCATTTAAATTGGATACTGGAGCACAAGTTAATGTGATATCAGAGACCGATTTTAAGAGAATTAGACCCAGACCAAAGTTACATGGAATACAAGTGAAAGTGACCGGATACTCAGGTACTGATATACCAGTGAAAGGAAAATGCATTGTCAAAGTAACACACAAGGACAGAGAGCACACGCTAGCATTAATCGTGGTGCCAAAGGATGTGCAAGCCATACTAGGGTTAAAAGCCTGTGAGAGACTGAACCTGGTAAAGAGAGTCCTCGTTGTGGAAAGTGAAGGAGAGACAGTCTATGATGAACTCATGAAAGTTAGGGTCATACCCACCTGCAGAGCAGTTCAGTAGTGAGGCGGGCTGGTCTTCCCATACTTTGCGAGGTTTGTCTCTCCTAATTTTAATATGCTCCTGGTGCATGGAAAATTGGAGATGGGAGCATGACCAGCAGCGTGATTACTTGGGTAGTATCAAATCCAGTGAAGCAGTAACTCTTAAAAGGCTGCTGCTCATCATTAAAAACAAATGCTTTTTAGCTGCCCAAAGAAACATTTTGCCAGAAAGGAGAATGAAAGTAAGGAGAATGTGGGCAAAACTCCTGGTATGAAGAAATATAGATACAACAAAATGGAAATTCTGGGGCAATATGATAGAAGTGTTTAAAATTATGAAAGAAGGAGCCAGGGTAGAAGCAAACTGTTTCTAGTAGTTGAGAGGTCACGAATGAGGGATCTACAGATGCAAGATTAAATGTAAGAGATCCAAAATGATACCAGAGCTTAGAGGGTTAAATTATGAGGGCAGGTTGCATAAACTTGGCCTGTACTCCCTTTGAGTATAGAAGATTGAGGGGTGATCCGATCAAGGTGTTTAAAATGTTAAAAGGATTCTCTAGGGTCGATACAGAGAAACTATTTCTTCTGGTGGAGCAATCAAGATGAGGGAACATAATCTTAAAATTAGACCAAGGCCATTTAGGAGAGAAATCAGGAAGCACTTTTTGTCACAAGGGGTAGTAGAAATCTGGAACTCTTTCTCCCAAAAGGCTGCGGATGCTGGGACAATTGGAGCTTTCAAGACTGAGATAAATAGATTGTTGTTAGATAACAGTATCTAGGGATATGGAGCAAAGGCGGGTAAATGGAGCTCAGGTGCAGATCAGCCATGATCTAATAGAATGGAGGAGCAGGCTCGAGGGGCTGAATGGCCTACTCCTGTTTCTATGTTGTTCCCATCTTCATTGCTACAACTAGCACGTGGCACTGGGAGTAATCCAGAGATTACAACCCTTGAGGTCCTGCTCTTTAATCCTTCACCTAGCTCCCTAAATTCTTGCTGCAGGACCTCATCCCTCTTTTTACCTATGTCGTTGGTACCAATGTGGACCACGACCACTGGCTGTTCACCCTCCCCCTCCAGAATGCCCTGCAGCCGCTCAGTGACATCCTTGACCCTGGCACCAGGGAGGCAACAAACCATCCTGGATTCACGTCTACGGCCACAGAAACGCCTATCTGTTCCCCTTACTATAGAATCCCCTACCACTATTGCTCTCCCACTCTTTTTCCCCCCTTCCTGGGCAGCAGGAGCACTGCCAGTGCCAGGAAGTTGGCTGCTGCTGCCTTCCCCTGGTGAGTCATCCCCCTCAACAGTATCCAAAGCGGTATACTTGTTTGAAAGGGGGATGTCCGCAGGGGTTCCCTGCACTACCTGCCTGCCTTTGTTGCTCCGCCTGATGGTCACCCCCTGTGCTGCCCTACCCTGAGGCGTGAACAACTCGCTAAACGTGCTATCCACGAGCCTCTCAGCATCGCGTATGCTCCAAAATTCATCCACCCGCAGCTCGAGCGCCACAATGCGGTCTACAAGTAGCTGCAGCTGGATGCATTTCCCGCACACATGGTCGCCAGGGACACTGGCAGCGTCCCTGATTTCCCACATAGAGCAGGAGGAGCAGAACACGGGTCTGAGCTCTCCTGCCATGACTTACTCCTTTAATTAATCTAAAAATTTATTCAATACCCCAGTTACAGGTATACTCTAGGGCGCTTTATTTACCAACTGTCCTCACCACAACAGAGCCCCTAGAAATTTAACACCACAGAATTCAAGCTTGTAATGAAAAGAGAGAAATACTCACCAACCAATCACTTTCCTGCTCCCTGGTGACGTCACACCCCGATTACTTTTTACCTCCCTGCAACTACCGAGCTCGCAGACTGGAGTTTGGTATGCCTCTCCTGGCCTCGCTGCCGCTTTTATACCTCGCCGCCGAGTCTCCCACAGGTCCCGCCTCTCGCTGCCTGCCGCCGCTGCTCTGAGGCCTCTCCTGGCCTCGCTGCCGCTTTTATACCTCGCCGCCGAGTCTCCCACAGGTCCCGCCTCTCGCTGCCTGCCGCCGCTGCTCTGAGGCCTCTCCTGGCCTCGCTGCCGCTTTTATACCTCGCCGCCGAGTCTCCCACAGGTCCCGCCTCTCGCTGCCTGCCGCCGCTGCTCTGAGGCCTCTCCTGGCCTCGCTGCCGCTTTTATACCTCGCCGCCGAGTCTCCCACAGGTCCCGCCTCTCGCTGCCTGCCGCCGCTGCTCTGAGGCCTCTCCTGGCCTCGCTGCCGCTTTTATACCTCGCCGCCGAGTCTCCCACAGGTCCCGCCTCTCGCTGCCTGCCGCCGCTGCTCTGAGGCCTCTCCTGGCCTCGCTGCCGCTTTTATTGCCGCCAAGTCTCCCACAGGTCCCGCCTCTCGCTGCCTGCCGCCTGGCGACCATGTGTGCGGGAAATGCATCCAGCTGCAGCTACTTGTAGACCGCATTGTGGCGCTCGAGCTGCGGGTGGATGAATTTTGGAGCATACGCGATGCTGAGAGGCTCGTGGATAGCACGTTTAGCGAGTTGTTCACGCCTCAGGGTAGGGCAGCACAGGGGGTGACCATCAGGCGGAGCAACAAAGGCAGGCAGGTAGTGCAGGGAACCCCTGCGGACATCCCCCTTTCAAACAAGTATACCGCTTTGGATACTGTTGAGGGGGATGACTCACCAGGGGAAGGCAGCAGCAGCCAACTTCCTGGCACTGGCGGTGCTCCTGCTGCCCAGGAAGGGGGGAAAAAGAGTGGGAGAGCAATAGTGGTAGGGGATTCTATAGTAAGGGGAACAGATAGGCGTTTCTGTGGCCGTAGACGTGAATCCAGGATGGTTTGTTGCCTCCCTGGTGCCAGGGTCAAGGATGTCACTGAGCGGCTGCAGGGCATTCTGGAGGGGGAGGGTGAACAGCCAGTGGTCGTGGTCCACATTGGTACCAACGACATAGGTAAAAAGAGGGATGAGGTCCTGCAGCAAGAATTTAGGGAGCTAGGTGAAGGATTAAAGAGCAGGACCTCAAGGGTTGTAATCTCTGGATTACTCCCAGTGCCACGTGCTAGTAAGTATAGAAATAGGAAGATAGAACAGATGAATGCGTGGCTAAAGGGATGGTGCAGGGGGGAGGGCTTTAGTTTCCTGGATCACTGGGTCTGCTTCTGGGAAAGGTGGGACTTGTACAAGTCGGACGGTTTACACCTGAACCAGAGGGGAACCAATATCCTTGCGGGGAGGTTTGCTAGCACTGCTGGGGGGGGTTTAAACTAACTTGGCAGGGGGATGGGGTACAGAGTGGAGCTATAGTAGGGGGTGATTTACAGCCAAATACAGAGGGAAAAACAAGTCAGCTGGGAAGGCAAAGCAAATATGTGAAGGCAAAAGAGAATATGGCAGGGCTGGAAGGCATTTATTTTAATGCAAGGATTCTTGCAAATAAGGTGGATGAACTGAAGTTGTTGTTGAACACATGGGAGTACGATATTGTTGCTATCACGGAGACATGGTTGAGGGAGGGTCAGGACTGGCAGCTCAATATTCCGGGGTATAGAATCTTCAGGCGAGACAGAGGGGGGTGTAAAAGGGGAGGGGGTGTTGCAATATTAATTAAGGAGTCAATTACTGCTGTAAGGAGGGATGATATATTAGCGGGTTCCTCTAATGAGGCCATATGGGTAGAACTTAAAAACAAAAAGGGGGCAAGCACTTTGCTGGGAGTGTACTATAGGCCCCCAAACAGTCAGGGGGAGATAGAGGAACAGATATGTAGGCAAATCTCAGAAAAGTGCGAAAATAATAGGGTAATAATAGTGGGGGATTTCAACTTCCCCAATATAAATTGGGATAGTCAGAGTGTGAAAGGCTTAGAGGGTGCAGAATTCTTAAAGTGCATCCAGGAGAGCTTTTTGAGCCAACATGTAGAAAGTCCTACAAGAGAGGGGGCGGTACTGGACCTAATTCTGGGGAATGTAGCCGGGCAAGTGGTGGAAGTGTCAGTAGGAGAGCATTTTGGCGACAGTGACCACAATTCGGTGAGATTTAAGGTGGTCATGGAAAAAGACAAAGACGGCCCGGAAATAAGGGTTCTAAATTGGGGGAAGGCCGATTTTAATATGATAAGGCAGGATCTGGCCAAATTGGACTGGGAGCAGCTACTTATAGGAAAATCCGCATCAAAACAGTGGGAGACTTTCAGAAGGGAAATAGAGAGAGTACAACGCCAACATGTTCCTGTAAAGGTCAAGGGTGGGACCAACAAGCAAAGGGAACCTTGGATGACAAGGGATATACAAAAATGCATTAGAAATAAAAGGGGGGCTTTTGGCAGTTACAAAAGACTAAAGACGGAAGAAGCCCTAGAGGAGTATAAAAAATGCAGGGGCATACTTAAAAAAGAAATTAGGAGGGCGAGGAGGGGCCATGAAATAACACTGGCGAGCAAAATAAAGGAAAATCCTAAGATGTTTTATAAGTATATTAAGGGCAAGAGGATAACCAGGGAAAGGGTAGGGCCCATTAGGGACCAAAGTGGCAATCTGTGTGTAGAGCCAGATGATGTAGGCGGGGTTTTAAATGAATTTTTTGCATCTGTGTTCACTATGGAGAAAGACGATGCAGACATAGAAATCGGGCAAGGGGGCTGTGACATACTTGAACATATTAGCATCGAGAGGGAGGAGGTGCTAGCGGTTTTAGCAGGCCAAAAAGTGGATAAATCCCCAGGCCCAGACGAGATGTATCCCAGGCTGCTGTGGGAGGCAAAGGAGGAGATTGCAGGGGCTCTGACACAAATTTTCAGAACCTCTCTGGCCACAGGGGATGTACCAGAGGACTGGAGAACAGCTAACGTAGTACCATTATTCAAGAAGGGTAGCAGGGATAAACCAGGGAATTACAGGCCAGTGAGCCTAACATCTGTGGTAGGGAAATTATTGGAAAAAATTCTGAGGGACAAAATTAGTCTCCACTTGGAGAGGCAAGGATTAATCGGGGATAGTCAGCATGACTTTGTCAAGGGTAAATCATGTCTGACAAATCTGATTGAATTTTTCGAGGGGGTGACTAGGGGGGTGGATGAGGGAAATGCTGTGGATGTGGTTTACATGGACTTCAGTAAAGCTTTTGACAAAGTCCCGCATAGGAGACTGGTCAAGAAGGTAAGAGCCCATGGGATCCAGGGTGCCTTGGCGCGTTGGATCCTAAACTGGCTGAGTGGCAGGAGGCAGAGGGTGATGGTCGAAGGTTGCTTTTGTGACTGGAAGCCTGTGTCCAGTGGGGTACCTCAGGGATCGGTGCTGGGTCCCTTGTTGTTTGTGATCTACATAAATGATTTGGATGAGAATGTAAAAGGTATGATCAGTAAGTTCGCAGATGACACGAAAATTGGTGGGGTGGTAAATTGTGAGGAGGAAAGCCTCAGGCTACAGGACGATATAAACGGGTTGGTCAGATGGGCGGAAAAGTGGCAAATGGAATTTAACCCTGAAAAGTGCGAGGTGATGCATTTTGGACGGACAAATAAGGCAAGGGAATACACAATGAGTGGTAGGACCCTAGGAAGTACAGAGGGTCAGAGGGACCTTGGTGTACATGTACATAGATCCCTGAAGGCAGCGGAACAGGTAGATAAGGTGGTTAAAAAGGCATATGGGATACTTGCCTTCATTAGCCGAGGCATAGAATATAAGAGCAGGGAGGTTATGATGGAACTGTACAAAACGCTGGTGAGGCCACAGCTGGAGTACTGTGTGCAGTTCTGGTCGCCTCACTATAGGAAGGATGTGATTGCTTTGGAGAGGGTGCAGAGAAGATTCACCAGGATGTTACCTGGGATGGAGCGCCTCAGCTATGAAGAGAGGCTGGACAGGCTGGGGTTGTTTTCCTTGGAGCAAAGAAGGCTGAGGGGGGACCTGATTGAGGTGTACAAAATGATGAGGGGCATAGATAGGGTAGACAAAGAGGAACTTTTCCCCTTAGTAGGGGGGTCAATAACAAGGGGGCATAGATTCAGGGTAAGGGGCAGAAGATTTAGAGGGGATTTGAGGAGGAACTTTTTCACCCAGAGGGTGGTTGGAATGTGGAACTCCATGCCTGAAAGGGTGGTAGAGGCAGGAACCCTCACAACATTCAAGAAGCATTTGGATGAGCACTTGAAATGCCATTGCATACAAGGCTATGGACCAAATGCTGGAAAATGGGATTAGACTGGACAGGGATGGATGGGCGGCGCAGACACGATGGGCCGAAGGGCCTCTTTCTGTGCTGTAAAACTCTATGACTCTATGACTCTATGTTAAACTATGATATGGGGGGAAAGTCTAGTAAAAAAAAATGAAAGAATGGCATCCACCATGGCAACAGAAACTAATACAAGGAGCAAAATGAAATTAAACAAATCAAATCAACTTTTATTGTCATTGTTAGTGCACAAGTGCAGTACAGCGAAATGTAGGCTTGCGGCTCCCGAGAGTGTACATTTAGATTAAGACATTTAAATATTCAACATACATTTGGCTTGTAATACATTAACATAAACATAACCATAATAAAGTGCAAGAAAAAATGCAAGTTTAGTATAAACTTCTTCAACAGAAACCTAGCTTTAAGAATCTGACTTCAGCAAGCTAGCCATATATTTTATATAGGCTAGATAAGTGCTGTGAGGGAGAGGGGCTGAGTTAACTTGAAGAACATGAAATTTGACTTGGGATCTGATTACTATAATTAGCATATTACAATGAGGGTGACAATGGCCACCAGTACAGCCACCCTCCCTTTGCCTGACATTTTTCTTCACTGCAAAACTTCAGAATACTGCAAATCAGGTGAACAGGTGAAAGTCCAAATCCTGACACACACTCATCTCATGCCACCAGCACAGCCTTCGCACATCAGGGTTTTAAAGTATAAAAACGTAAATAGCTGAGTGAGTAAGAAAGGGTTTGCCAAATTCAATTTACCAAAATTAATTTAGAAAACTTGCAGAGGATATTGGCCCAACATTTGCAATCGGAGGCTTCCCGTGGGTGGATGCCTCTGACCTGTAAAATATCTATGCATTTACCTGGTGGCCGGCCTGGGAGGTACGGAGGCTTGCGATCCTTGGCCTCTCCGGGTATGCACGGGCAGAAGCCCACATATCCCAGGGGTGCATGGGGTTCACAAGCGCCCCCTGGATCACGTGGGCCAGCCCAACCAATAAAAGAAGGGGATCCCCATTTATACTTATGAGAGTTCCATACATACTTAACTCCCATAAGTATGAATGGGGATCATTTAAAAAATACACGAACACATGAAATACATTTTTTTTCAATTGCATATTTAAAATTAATTAAAATGTCATTTAATTAAATATTTTAAACAAATTGATTTTTTTGAGAAAAAAATATGTTTTAACAGGGCTAAAGATAAACTTACCTTAGTGAACAGGGTTTTTAATGTATAAATGAGTGATAAAATTTTATTTTTCTATTTTTTTAAAACTCTTATGCAAGTAAAAGCAGGCCTTATGCCTGCTTTTGCCAGGCGTAAGAATTTCACGGGCATTCAATGTGCGGAAGTTGGGCAAATAGCGCAACCCTCCACCCACGGAGGCCCATCTCCGAGGGATGCGAAGGATCTGTTAAGAAGATTCTTGACAGATCGCAAGTTCCGGGTTTTAGCGCATGCACTTCACATGCCTCAACCCGGAACTTGCGCGGCCCCTACGGGCATGTACACACCTCATACGCACCCGTAGGGGTCGCAAAATACGGCCCACTGTAAATCTATCAGCAAAATTTGTTGAAAAGCTTTATATTTTCTTCTAAATAAAATACTTTGGCATGCTACATAACAAATTGCACCTTTATTGAAGATAAATAACATAAATTAAGCATGATTTTATTTAGCGTTGATGTGAAGTATTCAGATTGATGTAATCTTGCTTGTTACTGCTTGCACTGCACACACAAAGGGCACATAAAGCACTTCTACCAGTGAAAGCACCTACACGTACCAATGCTTTTGCCAATAAAAGAATATTGAGCTGATTATCTTTTACAAGGTGTTATTGTGACAAAAGAGAAGAGTTCTAATATGTGCTGTTGTTTTAAAGTGAAATGCGACATCAGACTGAATATCCAATATGCAGAAGAACTGAAAAAAATGTGCATGAGTCAGGATCTTATATGACTTATGTGTGTGTTAGTAATACTATATCATGAATTGAATAGAAAATGATTTGGTACATTGAAATTCTGTGCTTTTATCAGAATTATGCTCAGTTGAGGCATGCATTCATTCAAACTTGACATTCAAACATTTTCTTGTTTTGGCTGTATAGATAGTCCTGCCTTTATTATTACAACCATACATCTCAATAAATGTTTTCTCCATCATGAAGTCTTATCACGGATTTACTTACTTTGATTACAATAATCCAGTTGCCAGGTATAAAGTTATTGTGCATTCCTCTTACAGACAGTTCTAAATGCAGCTTTCCTGGTTTATCCTTTTTTGAGGACTACATATTCTTTCATGGAGCTGAACTCTGGCTTAGCTAGTTTTGAGATGCCTGAAAATTTTGCTATCATTAAAAATAGACGTCAGAATGCTTCATTTTCTACATGTTCTCATGGTCTGGCAAATCAGGAACATGGACATGTGTTTTTTTTTAGTGATATGTGTAATGATATCAGCAAATAGTGATGGTATTTGCCTGTTTGATTATGATGCCTTACCAGCATATTTGCCTGATTGATTATTTATGCCTGACCAGCAGAGGGCATGTGAGAGACAAGCAGTTTAGTTTTAGTTTCATTTTAGATGGATCTCTAAGATGGTGTCTCCTGTAATGCTGTTAACTGAGTTGAACATACTTTAGATAAAAAGTCATTCTCTTTCATGAATGTGTCGTCATTGAACCCACATGCAAACCAATACATGATGTCAGAATTGATAGAAAGAGATGAAGAGGAAAAATCTGAAGTTAAATCAGCTCTCCACATATTAGCAAGCCAAAAGAGAACATCGTTACTTACCATTGGAGGATAGCTAACGAAGTGAAAAATGGTAGGATTACACCCACCGGCGAAGCCTCAGTTGACAGGTAATGTGGCTGAAAATTGGAGGAGATTCAAACAACGTTTGGAGTTGTATTTAGCGGCAATCGGAGCTGACGAGAAAAGTGATAAAATGAAAGCGTCAGTGTTCTTGCATGTCGTGGGTGATGAAGCGCTGGAGGTGTATAATAACTTCACATTCGCTGCTGATGGAGACAAAATGAAGTTGGATAAAATAATGGAACAGTTTGAGGCCTACTGCATACCTAAACATAACGTGACGTTTGAGAGGCACAGATTTGTCACATGTGTACAGAAAACAGGAGAGACTATTGATCAGTATGTGACTGAACTGAGAAACTGAAGCAAAACATGTGAATTTGGGGGACTGACAGACTCGCTGACAAAAGACAGACTGGTGTGTGGTATTCCAGATAATGGCCTAAGGGAAAGACTGCTAAGAGAGCAAAATCTAGACCTGGGAAAAGCCATAGCATTGTGTAGGGCTACAGAGATTGTGAAGTCGCAGGCAAAGGAGCTGTTCAGTGACAATAGCTGCAACATGGATGCAGTGAGAAAGAACGGACACAAACCGTTTAACAGAAAGAGAGCCAATGTGAAAAAAGAGGAGTGGCCAGCGAACAAAAATGAAAGGGGCAATCGAAAGTCATGTAGTCGATGCGGCACACAGCATCCTCCAAAAAAGTGTCCAGCATATGGCAAAACATGCAATAGTTGCAACAAAAACAACCATTATGCCCGTTGCTGTAAGAACCAAGCGCTACAAAGCAAGGTCCATACAGCAGATGAAAGTGAGATAGAGGAGTTCGATGTGGATGTTGTGTCTAAAAACAAAAAAAGAAAAAAGAGACTGGATGTTGACACTAAAAGTGAATGACATACATATTCCATTTAAATTGGATACTGGAGCACAAGTTAATGTGATATCAGAGACTGATTTTAAGAAAATTAGACCCAGACCAAAGATACATGGAATAAAAGTGAAAGTGACAGGATACACAGGTACTAATATACCAGTGAAAGGAAGATGCATTGTTAAAGTGACACACAAGGACAGAGAGCACACGCTAGCATTAATCGTGGTGCCAAAGGATGTGCAGGCCATACTAGGCTTAATAGCCTGTGAGAGACTGAACCTGGTAAAGAGAGTCCTCGTTGTGGAAAGCGAAGGAGAGACAGACTATGATGAACTCATGAAAGAGTACAACGACCTATTTCAGGGTCTAGGCTGCCTTCCAGGAGAACACACGATCAGAGTAGATAAAAGTATGCCAACGGTCATACATCCATGCAGAAAAGTTCCGTTTGCTCTTCAAAAGCAACTGAAGGCAGAGTTGGACAGGATGGAAAGCCTGAACGTGATTTAGAAGATAGATGAGCCAACTGAGTGGGTGAGTTCCCTTGTCGTTGTGGACAAAAAGAATGGAAAGCTCAGAATTTGCCTGGATCCAAGAGATCTAAACAGAGCAATAAAGAGAGAGCACTTCAAGCTTCCTACACGTGAGGAAATCATGTCACAGTTTGCAAATGCAAAGTATTTCAGCAAGTTAGATGCATCATCAGGATTTTTGCAGATGAAACTGGACGAGGCAAGTTCAAGACTGTGCACGTTCAACAGTCCATTTGGCAGATACAGATTCCTAAGGTTACCATTTGGCATTGCCTCAGCTCCTGAAGTGTATCACAAAACTATCCATATGATCTATGAGCACCTGGAGGGAGTTGATACATCAATGGATGACATCATAGTATGGGGATCCACGAGAACTGAGCATGACGAGAGACGGAGAAAAGTGCTGGAAGCAACAAGGAAAACAAACCTGAAGCTGAATAGAGAGAAATGCCAGCTCGGGGTGACAGAACTGACATTCGTGGGAGATATCCTTAGCAGTGAGGGCATCAGACCAGATCCCAGAAAGGTGTCCGCCATTGAGAATATGCCAAAGCCACAATGCAAAAAGGACGTGCAGAGGTTTAATGGAATGATCAACTACATGGGTAAATTCATATCCAACCTCTCAGAAAAGATGGCGCCACTGAGACGACTAACTGAAAAGAACATAGAATGGGAATGGAATCATGAGCATGAGAAGTCATGGAGCGATCTAAAGAAACTGCTCACAGAGGAACCAGTTCTGAGGTTTTATGACCCAGCGAGACCCATCAAGATATCATCAGATGCATCACAGAGTGGGCTCGGTGCCGTTCGTCTGCAAAAATATGACTACTGGCAACCTATTGCATATGCATCGCGCTCAATGACAGACGCGGAGACGCGATATGCTCAAATAGAAAAGAAGCTGCTCAGCATCACATACGCCTGTGAAAGATTTCACCAGTTTGTGGCAGGACAAGCAATCAGTGTAGAGACTGACCATAAGCCCTTGATTGCATTGTTCCAAAAGCCACTAAATAGCTGTCTGCTTAGAATACAAAGAATGATGATCAGGCTGCAACGCTATACACTGAATGTTGCGTACACACCGGGTAAACTGATGTATACAGCAGACACGTTGTCCAGAGCTGTTGACCCAAGTGAGCCCGCAAATACCACAATGGATGAAAAAGTGAACGCCTACGTGGACATGATCACAAGTGCACTGCCCATAGCAGATGCAAAAATGGAGCTCATAAAGACTGAGACAAACAAAGATGAAACAATGAGACGACTGAAGAAAAGCACCTTGGATGGATGGCCCAACATGAAGCAAGACTGCGCACCTGACATAGCAGAGTACTGGAACTGCAGGGCGGAACTATCAGTGGTCGAAGACATCATCTACAAAGGAAGTAAAATAGGTATCCCAAAGAGTCTGAGAAAAGAGATGCTAAAAAAGATCCATGGAGGACATCTGGGAATCGAAAAGTGTAAGAAAAGAGCACGAGAGGTGATGTACTGGCCACGAATCAACCAAGATGTGAAAAATGAGGTGTCAAACTGCACAATATGCCTGAAATATCGAGCAAGCAATCTGGTAGAACCACTAAAGCCACACCCAGCTCCAGACAGACCTTACCAGAAGGTAGGCGCTGACCTATTCGTATGTCAAGGGAAGGACTATCTTGTCATCACAGACTATTACTCCCTGTATCCAGAGGTTTGTAGACTGTACACCACCACAGCAGAAGCTGTGATAAGAAGTATGAAAGCCATATTCTCCAGACATGGCGTGGCAAGTGAGGTCTTCACAGACAACGGACCCCAGTTTAACAATGCAAATTTCCGACACTTTGCCAAAGAGTGGGACTTTGTCCACACAACGTCAAGTCCTCACTATCCACAGTCCAATGGATTAGTGGAAAAATCGGTTCAGACAGTGAAAAGACTGATGTACAAGGCAAAAGACAGTGGAACTGACTTCTACCAAAGCATGCTTGTATACCGCACAATGCCGCTCGAGTGTGGTATGTCACCAGCCCAACTCCTGATGGGACGTCGGCTAAGGTCAAACCTACCCATCCCGGAGAACCTCCTGAAAACAAAAGAGGGGGAGAAAGTGAGGAAGTTCAAAGAACAACAGAAAGAAAAGCAAAAGTACTATTATGACAGAGGAACACAAAACCGACCTGAACTCCACACTGGTGACCAAGTAAGGTTCAAAGACAAAACAAACACATGGACAGAGAAGGGAACTGTCCTGAGTGAAGTTCAACCAAGATCATACACCATTCAGACAGATGAGGGTGCTGTTCTGAGAAGAAATCGTCGAGATCTTCTCATGGAACCAGCCACAGCAGGTCAAAAGACTGATACTGTTGAACAACCTGATCACACAGCAGGTCAAGAGACTGATACTGTTGAACAACCGGATCACACAGCTGAGAACCAATCATCTGAGGCAACAACTCAGATTCAAGGACAATCAATCAGAAAATCCTCAAGACACGTGAAGCCTCCTGAGAGACTCATTGAGCAAATTTAAGGACTATTGTTATAGAAGGAAGTAATGTTATCTTATTCGCTCTTCAAGTTCTAGTGTATTGACACATTTCATGTGAACACACAAAGCAAGGGTATAAAACCTTGATCATGATAATGATAATGTAAGTTCATTAAATGTTACAGTTAAAATGCAGATTAATACAAAGAAAACATGTTGTTAGTTAAAAGTAAAATACTTTTGTTTTAAGAAAGGGAGATGTAATGATATCAGCAAATAGTGATGATATTTGTCTGTGTTTGATTACTTATGCCTTACAGCATACTTTTCTGTGTTTGATTGCTTGTGCCTGAGCAGCAGAGGTCATGTGACACAGACAAGCAGGCTGAGAGTTTCAGTTTCATTTTAGCTGCAGCTGAAAGCATGGTCTCCTGAAAAGCTGTATGAATTCTGGAACAAACCTTAGATTAAAAGTTATTCTCGTTTATATAAATGTCTCATCATTGAACCCACAAGGAAATCAATACAGTCTGGATCATTAATATATATTGTGAATAGCTGGGGTCAAAGGACCGATCCCTACGGTACCCCACTAGTCACTGCCTGCCACTTGGAAAAAGACTCATTTCTTCCAACTCTTTGCATTCTGTCTGCCAACCAGTTCTCTATCCAAGCCAATACCTTGCCCCCAATCCCATATGCCTTAACTTTACACGCTAATCTCTGATGCGGGACCTTATCAAAAGGCTTCTGAAAGTCCAAATACACCACATCCACTGGTTCTCCCTTATCTATTTTAACAGTTACATCCTCAAAAAATTCCAGTAGATTAGTCAAGCACGATTTACCTTTTGTAAATCCATGTTGACTTTGTCCGATCCTGTCACTGTTTTCCAAGCGCTCTGCTATTACATTTTTTACAATGAACTCTAGCATTTTCCCCACTACCAATGTCAGGCTTACCGGTCTGTAATTCCCCGTTTTCTCTCTACCACCCTTTATGAATAGTGGGGTAACATTAGCTACCCTCCAATCCATAGAATGTTGGAAGATGACCAGCAATGCATCTATTATTTCTAGGGCCACTTCCTTAATACCCTAGGATGTAGATTATCAGGCCCGGGGGATTTATCGGCCTTCAATCCAGTCAATTTCCCTAACACCATTTCCCTACAAATACTGATTCCTTTCAGTTCCTCACTTTCATCAGACCCTATGTTCCCCGACATCTCTGGGAGGTTATTTGTGTTCTCCTTTGTGAAGACAGAACTAAAGTATGCATTTATTTGATCTGCCATTTCTTTGTTCCCCATTATTAATTCCCCTGATTCTGACTGTAAGGGACCTACGCTTGACTTCACCAATCTTTTTCTTTTCACATATCTATAAAAGCTTTTACAGTCAGTTTTTATGTTCCCTGTAAGCTTACTCTCATATTCTATTTTCCCCTTCTTAATTAATCCCTTTGTCCTCCTTTGTTGAATCCTAAACTGCTCCCAAACCTCAGGTTTACTGCTTTATCTGGCCAATTTATATGTCCTCTCCTTGGATCTTATGCTATCCCTAATTTCCCTTGTTAGCCATGGTTGAGTCACCTTTTTTGTTTTATTTTTATGCCAAACTGGGATGAACAAATTCTGTAGTTCATCCATGCGGTCTTTGAATGTTTGCCATTGCCTATCCACCGTCAACCCTTTGAGTGACATTCCCCAATCAATCCTACCCAACTCGCGTCACATACCATCGTAGTTTCCTTTATTTAAATTCAGGACCCTAGTCTTCTGAGTCAACTACTTCACTCTCCATCTTAATGAAGAATTCTATCATATTATGATCGCTCTGACCCAAGGGGCCTCATACAACAAGTTTGCAAATTAATCCGTTATCATTACATGTCTAAGATGGCCTGATCCCTAGTTGGTTCCTTGAAATATTGCTCCAGGAAACCATCCCGTAAACACTCCAGGAATTCCTCCTCCATAGTATTGGTACTAATTTGGTTTGCCCAATCTATATATAGATTAAAGTCACCCATGATAACTGCTGTGCCCTTATTGCACGCTTCTCTAATTTCCCTTTTAATAGTGTGGAGATGCCGGTGTTGGACTGGGGTGGACAATTGTAAGAAATCACACAACACCAGGTTATCGTCCAACAGCTTTATTTGAAATCACAAGCTTTCGGAGCGCTGCTCCTTCGTCAGGTGAAGTGGAGGGATGCATAAAAACACAGCATATATAGTCAGAGAATAAAGTCAGATGTTTACAGCTAATCTTTCTAACTGCCATTTATCACACCTCGGCAGAGAGATAATCACAGCAATCAAAGGTGTAAATGGTGTCCAAACAGGTCAGTCAGGAAAACATTACATCAAAGAGCAATGAGGTGGGGTCACAAGGGGTCAAATGTTGCAGATGCTGGGGTCTGTATGAAAAACAAAAAAACAGACAAAAAACATTTTTTTTGCTGGAAATCACAGCAGGTCCGGCCGCATCTGTGTGGAGAGAACAAGCCAACGACGACTCGAGTCTGGATGACCCTACGTCAGGTGGGGTTACATGTAGCGTGACATGAACCCAAGATCCCGATTGAGGCCGTCCTCATGGGTGCGGAACTTGGCTATCAGTTTCTGCTCGACGATTTTGCGTTGTCGTGTGTCTCGAAGGCCGCCTTGGAGAATGCTTACCCGAAGATCGGAGGCTGATTGTCCTTGACTGCTGAAGTGTTCACCGACTGGGAGGGAACACTCCTGCCTGGCGATTGTTGCGCAGTGTCCGTTTATCTGTTGTTGCAGTGCCTGCATGGTCTCGCCGATGTACCATGCTCCGGGGCATCCTTTCCTGCAACGTATGAGGTAGACAACATTGGCCGAGCCACATGAGTATGTACCATGTACCTGGTGGGTGGTGTCCTCATGTGTGATGATGGTATCTGTGTTGATGATCTGGCATGTCTTGCAGAGGTTGCTGTGGCAGGGTTGTGTGGTGTCGTGGTCGCTGTTCTCCTGAAAGCGGGGTAATTTGCTGCGAACGATGGTCTGTTTGAGGTTAGGCGGCTGTTTGAAGGCAAGTAGTGGTGGCGTGGGGATGGCCTTAGTGAGGTGTTCGTCATCATCGATGACATGTTGAAGGCTGCGAAGAACATGGCGTAGTTTCTCTGCTCCGGGGAAGTACTGGACGACGAAGGGTACTCTGTTGGTTGTGTCCCATGTTTGTCTTCTGAGGAGGTCTATGCGATTTTTCGCTGTGGCCCGTCGGAACTGTCGATCGACGAGTCGAGCGTCATATCCCGTTCTTACGAGGGCGTCTTTCAGCGTCTGTAGGTGTCCATCGCGTTCCTCCTCGTCTGAGCAGATCCTGTGTATTCGCAGGGCTTGTCCATAGGGGATGGCTTCTTTAACGTGGTTAGGGTGGAAGCTGGAGAAGTGGAGCATTGTGAGGTTGTCCGTGGGCTTGCGGTAGAGTGAAGTGCTGAGGTGTCCGTCTTTGATGGAAATTCGTGTGTCCAAGAATGAAACCGATTCTGAGGAGTAGTCCATGGTGAGTTTGATGGTGGGATGGAACTTATTGATGTTATCGTGTACTCTTTTCAGTGATTCTTTGCCGTGGGTCCATAGGAAGAAAATGTCATCGATGTATCTGGTGTATAGCGTTGGTTGGAGGTCCTGTGCAGCGAAGAAGTCTTGATTGAACCTGTGCATGAAGATATTGGCGTATTGGGGTGCGAATTTGGTCCCCATGGCTGTTCCGTGAGTTTGGGTAAAGAACTGGTTGTCGAAGGTGAAGACATTGTGGTCAAGGATAAAGCGGATGAGTTGTAGGATGGCGTCTGGAGATTGGCTGTTGTTGGTGTTGAGTACTGAGGCTGTTGCAGCGATGCCGTCATCGTGGGGGATACTGGTGTAGAGTGCCGAGACGTCCATTGTGGCGAGGAGTGTTCCTGGGTCAACTGGTCCGTGGGTGCTGAGTTTCTGTAAGAAGCCTGTAGTGTCACGACAGAAGCTGGGAGTTCCCTGTACGATGGGTTTCAGGATGCCCTCGACGTATCCAGAGAGGTTCTCACACAGGGTTCCGTTGCCTGACACGATAGGACGTCCGGGTGTGTTGGCTTTGTGTATCTTTGGGAGGCCGTAGAAGTCTCCCACGCGGGGAGTACGTGGGATGAGAGCGCATAGGATGCTTTGAAGTTATACACCAGATACATCGACGACATTTTCTTCCTATGGACCCACGGCGAAGAATCACTGAAAAGACTACACGATAACATCAACAAGTTCCATCCCACCATCAAACTCACCATGGACTACTCCTCAGAATCGGTTTCATTCTTGGACACACGAATCTCCATCAAAGACGGACACCTCAGCACTTCACTCTACCGCAAGCCCACGGACAACCTCACAATGCTCCACTTCTCCAGCTTCCACCCTAACCACGTTAAAGAAGCCATCCCCTATGGACAAGCCCTGCGAATACACAGGATCTGCTCAGACGAGGAGGAACGCGATGGACACCTACAGACGCCGAAAGACGCCCTCGTAAGAACGGGATATGACGCTCGACTCGTCGATCGACAGTTCCGACGGGCCACAGCGAAAAATCGCATAGACTTCCTTAGAAGACAAACATGGGACACAACCAACAGAGTACCCTTCGTCGTCCAGTACTTCCCCGGAGCGGAGAAACTACGCCATGTTCTTCGCAGCCTTCAACATGTCATCGATGACGACGAACACCTCGCTAAGGCCATCCCCATGCCTCCACTACTCGCCTTCAAACAGCCGCCTAACCTCAAACAGACCATCGTTCGCAGCAAATTACCCAGCTTTCAGGAGAACAGCGACCATGACACCACACAGCCCTGCCACAGCAACCTCTGCAAGACATGCCAGATCATCAACACAGATACCATCATCACACATGAGGACACCACCCACCAGGTACATGGTACATACTCATGTGACTCGGCCAACGTTGTCTACCTCATACGTTGCAGGAAAGGATGCCCCGGAGCATGGTACATCGGCGAGACCATGCAGACACTGCGACAATGGATGAACGGACACCGCGCAACAATCACCAGGCAGGAGTGTCCCCTCCCAGTCGGGGAACACTTCAGCAGTCAAGGACATTCAGCCTCCGATCTTCGGGTAAGCATTCTCCAAGGCGGCCTTCGAGACACACGACAACGCAAAATCATCGAGCAGAAACTGATAGCCAAGTTCCGCACCCATGAGGATGGCCTCAATCGGGATCTTGGGTTCATGTCACGCTCCATGTAACCCCACCTGACGTAGGGTCATCCAGACTGGAGTCGTCGTTGGCTTGTTCTCTCCACACAGATGCGGCCGGACCTGCTGTGATTTCCAGCAAAAAAAATGTTTTTTGTCTGTTTTTTTGTTTTTCATACAGACCCCAGCATCTGCAACATTTGACCCCTTGTGACCCCACCTCATTGTTCTTTGATGTAATGTTTTCCTGACTGACCTGTTTGGACACCATTTACACCTTTGATTGCTGTGATTATCTCTCTGCCGAGGTGTGATAAATGGCAGTTAGAAAGATTACCTGTAAACATCTGACATTATTCTCTGACTATATAAGCTGTGTTTTTATGCATCTCTCCACTTCACCTGACGAAGGAGCAGCGCTCTGAAAGCTTATGATTTCAAATAAAGCTGTTGGACTATAACCTGGTGTTGTGTGATTTCTTACATTTTTCCCTTTTAATGCCATCCCCAACCTCCGCATTACTGTTTGGAGGTCTATATACCACTCCCACTAACGTTTTCTGCCCCATGGTATTTCTCAGTTCTACCCATACAGATTCCACATCATCAGAGCTAATATCCTTCCTTACAATTGTGTTAATCCCCTCTTTAACCAGCAATGCTACCCCACCTCCCTTTCCTTTTTGCCTATCTTTCCTGAATATTGAATACCCCTGGATGTTGAGTTCCCAGCCTTGGCCACCCTGGAGCCATTGCATTTAGGCTTTCTGGCAGGCCTGCCAATGCACCCAGCATTTCATTGTGCATAGCCATCAGCCTTCTTCTATAGGCTGCCCCATCGAAGTCCTCATCTGAGTCCTGTGCAGCAGAATTCATGTGCAACCTCACCCTCCAGGAAACTGGCACCTGCACTACCCTTTCGCCCTGCCCTGGCTAAAGGCCACTCGTGCCCAGTGTCTCACCTCATGCAGATCCCGCATTGAACCTATCCTCTAAAGTACATGGAGTATCAGTGTCTGTGCTGATGGCTGCGAGTGTGAAATCGAGTGATGGTGCGTCTTCAACATCCTTTCCTTCTTGCTCTTGCAATTCCTGCTCTTTAACCACTGCCTGGCCAGGTTGCAGATCTTGGCGATCTGAAAGGAGAAAGGCAGAAAGGGAAAGGGTGGGGGGTGGGAGGGGGAAGCAAGAGGTGCATGATTACATCATCTCCAGCTTGTAAATCAGTAGAGATTGTGGGATGAGGGGAAATGGGATATGAGGAGGATACCATCATCTTGGATTGTTTCAGCTCCGCCGCTGGCCACAGGCTCAGTGTTGGCCACTCCAATATTCTCTAACAACATATCCTCCATGGGGGTTAGGTCATGCAGGTACGCCTAGCTCCCTGCGGGTAGCCCCTGCTGCCCTCATTTATGAGTTATCTTGTCCTGCAAGAGAGAGGTAAGCGTGTCAGTGAGTCTGGTGCAATATTTTTGGGTTACGTGCCTGTCATGGTTGAATAGCTGGCAGTGTGTGCAAGCTGTGAGACGTGGGTATGAGACTTGCAGCAGTGATAAGTGTGTGAGGGTGAGGTATGAGTCGTGATCAATAGAGATTGTTGGTAGGTGAGTGAAGGGGGAGGCAGTGATTTCAGCAGTGTGTGAGTCTAATGGTTCAGCTGAAGATGAATTCACTGACTTTGACCATTCGTGTGAGGTCATTAAACTTCTTGCGGCACTGCACCCAGGTCCTTGGGGCTACACTGCTGGCATTGACAGCTATCTGCTCCCATTGCCTTCTCACAGTTTGCCTGGAGGAACTCCTGCCCCCTGTAGATGCAGGACCTCTCTCCTCCTGTCCACCTCCTGCACCAACGCCTCTAGTGCTGAGTCAGAGAATCTTGGAGCCAGCTCCCTGCCCTGTTGTGCCATCAGTACATCTTCTTCTTGCTTACACTCTCTTCCCCAGCCAGTTGAATCACCTGCTGCACCAAGAATCCTCCCTTTTAAGAGGTGCAGGCTGCCATTAAGTAGTGCAGGCTAGCTTTAAGTGGTGTAAGCCTCACATGAACTTGGGCTTGTTGTTAAAGCATGCAGCACTAGTGAACCAGATGTTTTTTTGTGACACCATTACTGATACTAGCTTTTGTTTATAAATTCCAGATTTATTTAACCATTTGAATTTAAATTCCCATGGTAGGATTATGAACTCATTCCTACGGATCATTAGTCCAAGCCACTGGGTTACTAGTCCAGTAACATAACCACTATACTGTCGGACAACCAGTCTGACAATTTAGATACAGAGGATGGGGTGAGAGAGGTGGTGGTGAGGTAGAGCTGGGTGTTGTCAACGTACATGTGGAAACTAGTGCTGTGCATTTGGATATTTTGCCCATTTAAACATGCTGGGGGGTTCAAATGGAGAGAACCATCATGCAGGCTTTTACTGCCCTAATTGCTGACTATCTGTTCCATGCTGAACTGATCAGTGGGAATGGCCATAAGCAAGAGCATGGCTGGATTGGCATGGATGAGACTCCTGCCTCTCAGAGCCATGTGCCACCTGACCCCTCTCGCCTGCCCCCTTTAAATGATAGAAGATGTGGCAGAACGTGTTAGGACTAGAGCCACCATAGCAGCTGACCTGGCAGAGTGGTCATCTTGTAAGGAGGCAAAGGGACACCCGATCACTAAGGCTTGATGTTAACCTCCCCCAGCTGTCTGCATGGCCCAAGCAGCTTCAAATGCTGACCCACCACTGGCTGATCCATGTGGTTCAGAAACAACGGGAAATCGCTGTACAGCTGTAGGTCTCTTAGGCTTGCAACTGCAATCCAGGTTGTTGAGATCAGGTTCTTCTGGCTGCTGATGGAGATCAGCTAGATGACCGTGAATATCTCAAATCAACCTGGGAGGCTTCAGAAAAACTTTACTGGCCTCCATGTCAGAACCCCTGCACACCCAAGGCATCTGGTTTTAATCGGAACAGGAGTAAGTCGGGCGGAGGCAGCGCAGCGCATCGGGACGCAGCAGCAGCCACGACGACTCACAGTCCGACTGGGAGGAGGGGAGCCGGGAATGGTGGCCAGAGGGTGAGCGGGAGAAGCAGGCCACCACACGTGGAGCCGAGCTGGCAACAGTGAGGAGGAGTCCGCGGTGACGAGGAGGACGGAGCGGCTGAGGGACATCGTGCTCCCACTGCCGCTGGATGCCAAAGAATTGACTTTCTGAACACAGCGCTGTAAAAATAGCTGACATGTCCCTACGGGGAGTAAGCATTCCATTGTACTTGTACTGGTTACATATG
Organism: Somniosus microcephalus; assembly: GCF_052327205.1. Lineage (NCBI taxonomy): Eukaryota > Metazoa > Chordata > Chondrichthyes > Squaliformes > Somniosidae > Somniosus > Somniosus microcephalus. The sequence continues at coordinate 176,888,678 of NC_140988.1, forward strand.
GCAAATAAAATTGAATTGAATTGAAGCCGTTCAGCCCCTCCAGCCTGTTCTGCCCATTCAATTAAAATATGGTTGATCTGTATCTTATCTCCATCTACCCGCTTTTATTCCATATCCCTTAACCCCTTGCCTAACAAAAACCTATCAATCTCAGTTTTTCACGGGTGCCTAACAAATGGATGCTAAGGAAAATGAGGCAGGATGCTGGGAACGCTCCCCTCCCCACTTCATTACAAAACTATTGCTGAAGGCAGTGTGACCTCATAGGGAAACCTCTGGAAATCCAGGGGCAGCACAGTGGGAGCAGACACCTGATGTACTGGGTGTCCGCCCCTTTTTCCTGCCCGGTGAACCTAGGGAATCAGCATTCTCCAGGCACAAGGCAGATCAAATTCTACCCTTATAGACTCCCAGTGACACTCACCAGCCAGTCACCTCACTTATTCCTGCCACTGGGGAAGCACCTGAAAAGGAGCACAAGATTAGGAGGTAGCACATGGAAAACAAGCACTACCACCAAGGGGAAAAGCCAGAGTGAAATTATGAGCACCCAAACTTTAGGTGTATATAGGGAATTAAATTGGTTTTAATTTCTCATCACTGTGTCCCAATCATTGCTTTCTGCTGCTACAGATTAAGGTGCGAGCAAATGCCCTTTCTTCCTCTTCTGGAAAATAAAGAAGTGAAATATGGCGATTGAGGCATTTTCAAAGCATGAAAAAATGGAAAAAATAAAAATGATGTAAAAATATGCAGATTTTAGCCCTTACAGCTGAAGAGCCTTGCCAAAAAAATTAACATTAAAGAATTCCCAAATGTGATTTTTCAGCCGGAATATTCTCAAGGGAGGCGGGTTGGGGCGGTGGGAGGAGGGAATGCGGAGTTGGCATGGTCAGGGATCTGGGGGGGGTCGGATGGTGGCCGGGGTAGCGGGGGTTGGCCGGACGATTGGGGACCAGGAGGGGAGCTTGGCCGGAGGATCGGGGATCTGGAGGGGGTTGGAAGATCGGGGGGTGTGGGGGTCAGCTGGGGATGGTAGGGATTGGGGAAACCCGTCCACAGGCAGTTAAATTCAAAATGGAGGTGAAAAAAGAGGCTGCAAGCCTCATTACAATATTTCAATTAAGGTACCGTCCTCTGGGAGCGAGTTGGTCGCCAACCCCCCGTCCCGCCCCCATTAAAACTGGAAGTGGGCAGTTGGAGGCAGGATCAGGTCGAGAATCCCAATTTTAATAATATAACTGCCCCCATGCTCCAAACGTACCCCTTTGAAAATCCGGCCTTCAGCTCTGAAAGCTGAATTCCCTTCCGCACCTAAAAAAAATGGTAAAATTGCTTCAGCACTAACACAAATGGCTTAGCAAGCTAGGGAAGGGCCACCCAGGGTCTCGCACTGTGCACTCCAGCCGTCCAGAAAGAACGAGCTGGGACCACATCACTGAGGCTGTCCCTGCCAGCAGTGTCGCCTCCACCACCTGGCTCCAGTGCCCTAAGAAGCTTCATGACCTCAGGCCAGTGGTCAAGGTCAGTGAATGCATCTTCAAAAACCATCTCCTACCAACTGCACCACTAGCCTCACACACTTCTCATTGCACGCCTCCCCCCCACCAATCACTCACCTACCAACAATTTGTACCAATCACGAGGTAGACCTTTCATTCCTTGCTTTACCTCACCCTCTTGGAGGAGACAGAGTTGGCCATTCTTGGCAGGGACATGGCTGAGCCCTTGGCCAGCGGCAGGGCAGAAAGGATAGAAGATGCTAGTATCCTCATACGTTATCCTTCTTCTCGCATGCAGCTCTTGCTTTCCCGCCCTACCCTCTCCAGAACTCCAACCTTGTGCCTTCCTCATTTCACACACCCAAGAAATGCAGCCTGCCCAGGAAGAAGAAGAAGAATATAATAATAATAATGTCTCCCACTGATAGTCAGCAGCCTTCCACCAGCCAGGCTGCAGCCACTGGGGTAGCACTGCGTGACATCAGTAGGATAGGCAAAGACAGTCACTAAGGGAATGCATAAGGATGATGAGTTGATTTCTTGATGTCATATTGGATGGATAGATGCATAAAGTTGGGTTGGAAAGTTTGCTTTTTGGTGGCTTTTATTTCAGCATTGTGGCAAAAGACACTGTGATGGTCAGTAACAGAGGGAAGGAAAGGTGTGGGACTAATGTTGAAAGCAGAATTGGGGTTGTTGCCACTGGTACCACAGGCGGAATATTCCATCCCGGACTTCCCGGCCAGAAAGCGGCTGTCTGGGTTGCATCCTTCCTTCTGCTTCCTCCTCTTCAGTTTCCTCCTCTTCTGCTTCTTCCTCTTCTGCGTCTTCATCTTCTACATCTTCCTCTTCCCTCTGCGAGCAGATGCTGGAAATCTAAAATAAGAACATAAGAAATAGGAGCAGGAGTAGGCCATTCGGCCCCTTGAGCCTGTTCTGCCATTCAATAAGATCATGGCTGTTCTTCTATCTCAACTCCACTTTCCTGCACTATCCCCATATCCCTTGATTCCCTTAATATCCAAAAACCTATCGATCTCTGTCTTGAATATACTCAACAACTGAGCCTCCACAGCCCTCTGGGGTAGAGAATTCCAAAGATTCACCACCCTCTGAGTGAAGAAATTTCTCCTCATCTCAGTCCTAAATGGCCGACCCCCTTATTCTGAGACTGTGACCCCTGGTTCTAGACTCCCCAGCCAGGGGAAACATCCTCCTTGCAACAACCCTGTCAAGCCCTGTAAGAATTTTATGTTTCAATGAGGTCACCTCTCATTCTTTTAAACTCTAGAGAATACAGGCCTAGTCTACTCAATCTCTCCTCATAGGACAACTCCCCCCCCATCCCGGGAATCAGTCTGGTGAACCTTCACTGCACTCCCTCTATGGCAAGTATATCCTTCCTTAGGTAAGGAGATCAAAACTGTACACAATACTCCAGGTGTGGTCTTACCAGGGCCCTATATAATTGCAGTAAGACATCTTTACTCTTATACTCAAATCCTCTTGTAATAAAGGCCAACATACCATTTGCTTTCCTAATTGCTTGCTCTACCTGCATGTTAACTTTCAGTGATTCATGTACAAAGACACCCAGGTCCCTCTGAACACCAACATTTCCCAATCTCTCACCATTTAAAAACTACTCTGCTTTTCTATTTTTTCTACCAAAGTGGATAACTTCACATTTCTCCACATTCAGTCATAGAGTCATAGAGTTTTACAGCACAGAAAGAGGCCCTTCGGCCCATCGTGTCTGCGCCGCCCATCCCTCCCTGTCCAGTCTAATCCCATTTTCCAGCATTTGGTCCATAGCCTTGTATGCAATGGCATTTCAAGTGCTCATCCAAATGCTTCTTGAATGTTGTGAGGGTTCCTGCCTCTACCACCCTTTCAGGCAGTGAGTTCCAGCTTCCAACCACCCTCTGGGTGAAAAGGTTCCTCCTCAAATCCCCCCTAAATCTCCTGCCCCTTACCCTGAATCTGTGCCCCCTTGTTATTGACCCCCCTACTAAGGGGAAAAGTTCCTCTTTATCTACCCTATCTATGCCCCTCATCATTTTGTACACCTCAGTCAGGTCCCCCCTCAGCCTTCTTTGCTCCAAGGAAAACAACCCCAGCCTGTCCAGTCTCTCTTCATAGCTGAGGCGCTCCATCCCAGGTAACATCCTGGTGAATCTTCTCTGCACCCTCTCCAAAGCAATCACATCCTTCCTATAGTGAGGCGACCGGAACTGCACACAGTACTCCAGCTGTGGCCTCACCAGCGTTTTGTACAGCTCCATCATAACCTCCCTGCTCTTATATTCTATGCCTCTGCTAATGAAGGCAAGTATCCCATAAGCCTTTTTAACCACCTTATCTACCTGTTCCGCTGCCTTCAGGGATCTATGTACATGTACACCAAGGTCCCTCTGACCCTCTGTACTTCCAAGGGTCCTACCACTCATTGTGTATTCCCTTGCCTTATTTGTCCGTCCAAAATGCATCACCTCGCACTTTTCCGGGTTAAATTCCATTTGCCACTTTTCCGCCCATCTGACCAACCCGTTAATATTGTCCTGTAGCCTGAGGCTTTCCTCCTCGCAATTTACCACCCCACCAATTTTCGTGTCATCCGCGAACTTACTGATCATACCCTTTACATTCTCATCCAAATCATTAATGTAGATCACAAACAGCAAGGGACCCAGCACCGATCCCTGAGGTACCCCACTGGACACAGGCTTCCAGTCACAAAAGCAACCTTCGACCATCACCCTCTGCCTCCTGCCACTCAGCCAGTTTAGGATCCAACGCGCCAAGGCCCCCTGGATCCCATGGGCTCTTACCTTCTTGACCAGTCTCTTATGCGGGACCTTGTCAAAAGCTTTACTGAAGTCCATGTAAACCACATCCACAGCATTTCCCTCATCCACACACCTAGTCACCCCCTCGAAAAATTCAATCAGATTGGTCAGACATGATTTACCCTTGACAAAGCCATGCTGACTATCCCCGATTAATCCTTGCCTCTCCAAGTGGAGACTAATTTTGTCCCTCAGAATTTTTTCCAATAATTTCCCTACCACAGATGTTAGGCTCACTGGCCTGTAATTCCCTGGTTTATCCCTGCTACCCTTCTTGAATAATGGTACTACATTAGCTGTTCTCCAGTCCTCTGGTACATCCCCTGTGGCCAGAGAGGTTCTGAAAATTTGTGTCAGAGCCCCTGCAATCTCCTCCTTTGCCTCACACAACAGCCTGGGATACATCTCGTCCGGGCCTGGGGATTTATCCACTTTTTGGCCTGCTAAAACCGCTAGTACCTCCTCCCTCTCGATGCTAATATGTTCAAGTATGTGACAGTCCCCTTGCCCGACTTCTATGTCTACATCGTCTTTCTCCATAGTGAACACTGAGGCAAAAAATTCATTTAAAACCCCACCTACTTCATCTGGCTCTACACACAGCTTGCCACTTTGGTCCCTAATTGGCCCTACCCTTTCCCTGGTTATCCTCTTGCCCTTAATATACTTATAAAACATCTTAGGATTTTCCTTTATTTTGCTCGCCAGTGTTATTTCATGGCCCCTCCTCGCCCTCCTAATTTCCTTTTTAAGTATGCCCCTGCACCTCTTATACTCCTCTAGGGCTTCCACCGTCTTTTGTCTTTTGTAACTGCCAAAAGCCCCCCTTTTTTTCCTAATGCATTTTTGTATATCCTTTGTCATCCAAGGTTCCCTTTGCTTGTTGGTCCCACCCTTGACCTTTACAGGAACATGTTGGTGTTGTACTCTCTCTATTTCCCTTCTGAAAGCCTCCCACTGCTTTGATGTGGATTTTCCTATAAGTAGCTGCTCCCAGTCCACTTTTGCCAGATCCTGTCTTATCTTATTAAAATCGGCCTTCCCCCAATTTAGATGTATTCCATTTGCCATGCTCTTGCCCATTCACTTAGCCTGTCTATATCCCCTTGAAGCCTCTTTGCACCCTCCTCACAACTTACATTCCCACCCAGCCTTGTATCATCAGCAAACTTGGATATATTACATTTGGTCCCTTCATCCAAATCATTGATATAGATTGTGAATAGCTGAGGCTCAAGCACTGATCCTTGTGGTACCCCACTAGTTATAGCCTGTCAACCCGAAAATGACCCGTTTATTCCTACTCTCTGGTTTCTGTCTGTTAACCAATCCTCAGTCCATGCTAGTATATTACCCCCAATCCCATGAGCCCTAATTTTTTTTAATAACCTCTTGTGTGGCACCTTATCGAATGCCTTCTGAAAATCCAAATACACCACATCCACTGGTTCCCCCTTATCTATTCTGTTAGTAACAACCTCAAAAAACTCTTAACAGATTTGTCAAACATGATTTCCCTTTCATAAATCTGTGTTGACTTTGCTCAATCCTATTATTATTTTCTAAGTGCCCTGTTACCATGTCCTTAATAATAGATTTTAGCATTTTCCCTACTACTGATGTCAGGCTAACTGGTCTGTAGTTCCCCATTTTCTCTCTCGCTCCTTTCTTAAATAGTGGGGTTACATTTACTACCTTCCAATCCGCGGGAACAGTTCTAGAATCTATGGAATTTTGGAAAATGACAACCAATGCATCCACTATCTCTATAGCCACCTCTTTTAAAACCCTAGGATGTAGGCCATCAGGTCCAGGGGATTTATTGGCTTTCAGCCCCATTAATTTCTCCAGTACTATTTTTTTACCAATACTAATTTCTTTCAGTTCCTCATTCTTGCTAGACCATTGGTTCTCCACTATTTCTGGGAGTTTTTTTGCGTCTTCTTCTGCGAAGACAGACATAAAGGCGGAGAAATTCCCCATGACGGCTACTTGGGATGCTAAGTGAAAAATGTTTGGACAGTTAGTGCCAGCGCTAACCTTTTCAAACATTTGTTAAATTCCCTCTTTTTGCTCCAAGAGGGAATTGGAGTGCTAAATCAAGTGCCGATCCGGGGCGATGTGCTCAGCACCATCACGTGTGGCACTGCTGCATTGCTGGGGCTCTTCCCTGCATTGAAGGGAAGGGACCCATGCTGCGAGCTCTGCAGGTTTCATTGTAGATTTCTGGGTCACTGGGGAGTGGGAGTGCCGCGCGATCAGCCCAGCACTCAAGCTGAGCTGAGTGATCGTGGCATGGATGCCGCGACCAGTGCCCGAAAATATATATTTTTTGGCTGACCACCCACTGTGCCTTTAGGTTGCACATCGCGAGCGGCTGGCCTCAGTGTTCGCGACCCCTGCAGCAGTCGGTAACATTGCCTGGTGCTGCTGCGGGGCGCGAGTGCGAATTTTTCTCCCGAGGCACTACTGGGCACTGCACCCGGAGATGACATCATGATCTCCGGGCGCAGAAGATCGGGGTGATACCCGGTAACGCCGCCGCTAACCTCCTGCGGAATTTCGCGTGAGGCGCGGTTATCGCTTAGGGGGTGCAAAAAGCAAATGAGGGGAATTTCGCCCCCAAAGTATTTGTTTAATTTCTCTGGCATTTCCTTATTCCCTATGATAATTTCTCCTGTCTCAGCCTGTAAGGGACCCATGTTTACTTTCGCTAACCTTTTCCTTTTTACACACCTATAGAAGCTTTTACAGTCTGTTTTTATGTCTCTTGCTAGTTTACTCTCATATTCTATTTCCCTTTCTTTACCAATTTCTTGGTCCTCCTTTGCTGAATTCTAAAATCCTCCTAATCCTCAGGCTTATGACTCTTTTTGGCAATATTATAAGCCTCTTCCTTTAATCTAATACTATCTTTAATTTCTCTTGTTGGCCACGGTTGGACCACTTTTCCTGTGAGTGTTTATTCCTTAAGGGAATGTATATTCTTTGCGAATTATAAATTATATTTCTTTAAATGTTAAATAGAAGCATAAAATGCTGGAAATACTCAGCAGTTCTGGCAGCACCTGCTGAGTATTTCCAGCATTTTTTGTCTTCTCAGAGGCTTTCCTTTACCATCTGAGGACTTCCAAGCATCCAGCATTACTCCCTGCATACTTAAAAATCTTTTAACATCTATTGTACCATGCCACTAATTCAATAAAATAAAAAAATCCAGTCCAAAAGCTTAAATATGAACTTTCCTGAAAGATGTGTGTGTCCCTTTAAGAGGTGCTGATAGCGTCTCTGGCAGTCTGCTGAATGCTGCGTTTTGATGGTGAACTGAGGACCCAGCGCTAAGGTCAAAGTTCGCTGAGGTGCTGTTAAGTCGGCGTTGTATGCCGACTAACATCACTCGCTCTTAATTTACATTTCCAGGATCAACGCTGCTATCAGCAGTGCTATGGCCCTCACCAAAATGGTGGTTGCCAAGTCCCGCACCAGAAAAGGGCACTAGAGAGGCAGCCGCCATTTTTTGACCAGATCGCGGTGAAAACTCGTGGTGGTAAGTTGGCCAATTTCTAGGCCAATGATGTTTTTAACCGCAACACATTTGTACTTACACATTTGACATTATTAATCTGCCACTTTTAAACCTCAAATATGCTATGCTTCTAAATGGTAAGATACTGGTTTCGTCCCATATGCAGCAAGGTCCTGATCTCAGTTGTGCTGTCATGTAGACTAGTCACCAACTAATAGTTGATCATAGAGTGGCTATTGGCAGAGGCCTAGGTGTCCCTTTGTCTTCTTAGCTGTGATTAGGAAATGTTAGAGCAAACGCAACAGAGGTGAAGGAGAGAAAATGCCTCTAAAAAATGTTCAATGACATCCTTAACCAAAATTAATTATCACTGTAATGTAGATTTGCTGCATGAGATCTACAGAGCAAACATAAGGCCAACTCTGCAAGTTTTAGAAAAGCAGTTGAAGCGATTTTCATCTCCTTTACACCCCATTTTTCAGCTTAGCAGAACAAAAATCAGGAGAAAATAAATTGTCGCTTGCCCATTGTGATTTTCAAGTGGGCATCAATTTACGTGGCCTGCACTCATTAGGGAGCAATCTTCAAATAGTTAAATGTGGGGCCTATGCTGTCTTTAGGTCCCTGACAACATTTTTGAGTGAGTCAGGGCAGCCACTGCTGCTTCTTAAACCTCCCCATAAATAATGGACAGTACAGGATGGGTTTACAGTGCCACTTAAAGGCATTATTTAGGGAAAGCTGGAAGTAGCTCCCCAATAAGCTGCTGCTGCAGGCCTGTGATCAGTGACTACCCCGTCGGATTTCCCGCCTTCCCAAATGGCAAGCTGCCTATAAGCAGTGCCATTCATGTTGGCAAATTGCCACACACATAGAAGCATAGAAACATAGAAGATAGGAGCAGGAGTAGGCCATTCGGCCCCTCGAGCCTGCTCCGCCATTCAATGAGATCATGGCTGATCATCCAAATTCAGTACCCTGTCCCTGCTTTCTTCCCATATCCCTTGATCCCTTTAGCATTAAGAAATATATCCAACTCCTTCTTGAATATATTTAATGAATTGGCCTCTACTGCCTTCTTTGGCAGAGAATTCCACAGGTTCACCACTCTCTGGGTGAAGAAATTCCTCCTCATCTCAGTCCTAAATGGCTTACCCCTTATCTTTAGACTGTGACCCCTGGTTCTGGACTCCCTGACCATCAGGAACATCCTTCCAGCATCTAGTCTGTCTAGTCCTGTTAGAATTTCAAAAGTTTCGATGAGATCCCCTCTCATTCTTCTAAACTCCAGGGAGTACAAGCCCAATCGACCCAATCTTTCCTCATACGATATTCCTGCCATCCCAGATATCAGCCTGATGAATCTTCACTGCACTCCTTCCATGGCAAGACCATCCTTCCTCAGATAAGGCGACCAAAACTGCACACAATACTCAAGATGTGGCCTCACCAAGGCCCTGTACAACTGCAGCAAGACATCCTTGTTCCTGTACTCAAACCCTCTCGCTACAAAGGCCAACATACCATTTGCCTTCTTAACCGCCTGCTGCACCTGCATGCTTACTTTCAGCGACTGGTGCACAAAGACGCCCAGGTCTCGTTGCACTTCCCCTTCTCCCAACCTATTGCCATTTAGGTAATAATCTGCCTTCCTGTTTTGACACCAAAGTGGATAACCTCGCATTTATCCACATTATATTGCATCTGCCATGCTTCTGCCCAATCACCCAAGCTGTCCAAATCATACTGCAGTTTCTCGGCATCCTCCCCACAGCACACACGCCCACCCAGCTTTGTGTCGTCTGCAAACTTGGAGATATTCCATCTAGTTCCCTCGTCTGGATCATTAATATATATTGTGAATAGCTGGGGTCCAAGGACCGATCCCTGCGGTACCCCACTAGTCACTGCCTGCCACTCGGAAAAAGAGCCGTTTATTCCAACTCTTTGCTTTCTGTCTGCCAACCAGTTCTCTCTCCAAGTCAATACCTTGCCCCCAATCCCATTTGCCTTAATTTTACACGCTAATCTCTTATGTGGAACCTTATCGAAAGCCTTCTGAAAGTCCAAATACACCACATCCACTGGTTCTCTCTTATCTATTTTACCAGTTACATCCTCAAAAAATTCCAGTAGATTAATCAAGCACGATTTACCTTTTGTAAAGCCATGTTGACTTTGTCCGATCCGGTCACTTTTTACCAAGTGCTCTGCTATTACATCCTTTATAATGGACTCTAGCATTTTCCCCACTACCGATGTCAGGCTTACCGGTCTGTAATTCCCTGTTTTCTCTCTACCACCCTTTTTGAACAGTGGGGTAACATTAGCTACCCGCCAATCCATGAGTAATGTTCCAGAGTCTATCGAATTTTGGAAGATGACCAGCAATGCATCTACTATTTCTAGGGCCACTTCTTTAAATACCCTAGGATGTAGATTATCAGGCCCTGGGGATTTATCGGCCCTCAATCCCATCAATTTCCCTAACACCATTTCCCTACAAATACTGATTTCTATCAGGTCCTCCCTTTCATTAGACCCTATGTTCCCCGACATCTTTGGGAGGTTATTTGTGTCCTCCTTTGTGAAGACAGAACCAAAGTGTGTATTTAATTGGGCTGCCATTTCTTTGTTCCCCATTATAAAGTCCCCTGATTCTGACTGCAAGGGACCTATGCTTGACTTCACCAATCTTTTTCTCTTCACATATCTATAAAAGCTTTTACAGTCAGTTTTTATGTTCCCTGCAAACTTACTCTCATATTCTATTTTGCCGCTCTTAATTAATCCTTTTGTCCTCCTCTGTTGGATCCTAAACTGCTCCCAATCCTCAGGTTTACTGCTTTTTCTGGCCAATTTATATGTCCTCTCCTTGGATCTTATGCTATCCCTAATTTCCCTTGTTACCCATGGTTGAGTCACCTTTTTTGTTTTATTTTTATGCCAAACTGGGATGAACAAATTCTGTAGTTCATCCATGCGATCTTTGAATGTTTGCCATTGCCCATCCACCGTCAACCCTTTGAGTGAATTTCCCCAATCAATCCTACCCAACTGGTACCTCATACCATCGTAGTCTCCTTTATTTAAATTCAGGACCCTAGTCTCTGAGTCAACTATTTCACTCTCCACCTTAATGAAGAATTCTATCATATTATGATCGCTCCGACCCAAGGGGCCTCACACAACAAGATTGCTAATTAATCCTTTCTCATTACATAATTGTTGTGTATGTACCTTTAAGAGAGAACTGATTTTATACTGTAGTACCGGCAGTGACCACACCTGTATATAAAGCCATAGCAGGCTTCTGTACTTTCAGTTTAAGCTTACCCTCTGTTCAGTAAATACCTGTTATTATTGTTCTCCTGCAGTCCATGTATTATTGATATGCGGACACTACACTGGTGACGAGCAGGTTCGAACTCACCTGCAGTACTGCATCACCTCACGGGGATCTTTCCCTGAAAAGAAGTTTCTCGGAGGTCAAAGTCAGAGCAACGGGCGTCGACCGTGGGCAACCGCCCAGTGATCCATCGGAGTTCGGAGAATTGCAGGGGAGGCTGTGGAGAGCTGGGCTTGGCTCCACAGTCAAGGTGTTCCAGCAAATCGTGCTGGTAGCAGGTAGTGCGCTGACCCTTCCGGACTGCGGCGGGCTCGAACTCGATCGAGCGGCTCTGCAAAGGGGCCGTGCAGTGTCGTCAGGAGGAAAAGAGAGAGAGAGAGGGTGGAGCGCACAGGGCACGGTCGGTGCTCAAGAACCGGGCAGCGTAGAGAAAATAAAACGAGGGGAAGGAAAAGTGAGACGCGCCGAAGCCGTGGGTCACCGCCATTACCCTGTAGAACGCTAGGAGCAGCGTGGCAGCAAGGGGAAGAAGGAAAAGCACAGGAGGCGCCATTTTAATCCATTGGGGAAGAAGAAAAAGCGCAGGAGGCGCCATTTTAAACCACCCAAGATGCCGAAGAGTGGCAGTATTACTGCTTTTGACAACGAGGTAGAAGACTGGACCACGTATGTGGAAATTATTGAAGTGTACTGCAAGGCAAATGAGGTGGCCGATGGAAAGAAGGCGTCGGTATTATTAAATTTGATGGGCGCGAGAAGAAAAGGGTGTAAAAGAAAAGACAGCCATCCGTGGCTAAGTAAAGAAATTAAGGATAGTATTCGACTAAAAACAAGGGCATATAAGGTAGCCAAATCTAGTGGGAGGATAGAGGATTGGGAAAGCTTCAAAAGACAGCAAAAAATAACAAAAAGATTGATTAAGAAAGGGAAGATAGATTATGAAAGTAAATTAGCAAAAAATATAAAAACAGATAGTAAGAGTATTTATATTTATATAAAAAGAAAAAGGGTGGCTAAAGTAAATGTTGGTCCCTTAGAGGATGAGACCGGGAAATTAATGGTGGGAAATATGGAGATGGCAAAAACACTGAATGAATATTTTGTATCAGTCACTAAGAATATCCCAACACTGGACAAACAGGGGGCTATAGTGGGGGGAGGAGCTAAACGCGATCAAAATCACTAAGGAAGTGGTACTCGGTAAAATAATGGGACTCAAGGCGGATAAATCACCTGGACCTGATGGCTTACATCCTAGGGTCTTGAGGGAAGTGGCGGTAGGGATTGTGGATGCATTAGTAATAATTTTCCAAAACTCCCTGGACTCAGCAAAGGTCCCGGCAGACTGGAAAACTGCTAATGTAACACCCTTATTTAAAAAGGGCAGTAGACAGAAGGCTGGAAACTATACATCTGTGGTAGGTAAAATTTTGGAGTCCATTATTAAGGAGACAGTAACAGGACATTTGGATAATCATAATTTAATAGGACAAAGTCAGCATGGTTTTATGAAGGGGAAGTCATGTTTGACAAATTTGCTCGAATTCTTTGAGGATGTAACAAACAGGGTGGATAAAGGGGAACCAGTGGATGTGGTGTATTTGGACTTCCAAAAGGCATTTGACAAGGTGCCACACAAAAGATTATTGCTTAAGATAAAAAATCACAGGATTGGGGGTAATATTCTGGCATGGATAGAGGATTGGCTATCTAACAGAAGGCAGAGAGTTGGGATAAATGGTTCATTCTCAGACTGGCAATCAGTAACTAGTGGTGTTCCACAGGGGTCAGTGCTGGGTCCCCAACTCTTTACAATCTATATTAACGATTTGGAGGAGGGGACCGAGTGTAACATATCAAAGTTTGCAGATGATACTAAGATGGGAGGGAAAGTAGTGAGTGAGGAGGACATAAAAAGCCTGCAAGGGGACATAGACAGGCTAAGTAAGTGGGCAGAGATTTGGCAGATGGAATACAATACTGGAAAGTGTGAGGTTATGCACTTTGGCAGGAAAAATCGTAGAGCAAGTTATTATCTTAATGGCAAGAAACTGGAAAGTACTGAAGTACAAAGGGATCTGGGGGTCCTGGTGCACGAAACTCAAAAGGTTAGTATACAGGTGCAGCAAGTGATTAAGAAGGCCAATGGAATGTTGGCTTTCATTGCTAGGGGGATAGAATATAAAAATAGGGAGGTATTGCTTCAGTTGTACAAGGTATTGGTGAGACCACACCTGGAATACTGCATACAATTTTGGTGTCCATACTTAAGAAAAGACATACTTGCTCTCGAGTCAGTACAAAGAAGGTTCACTCGGTTAATCCCGGGGATGAGGGGATGGACATATGAGGAGAGGTTGAGTAGATTGGGACTCTACTCATTGGAATTCAGAAGAATGAGAGGCGATCTTATTGAAACATATAAGATTGTGAAGGGGTTGGATTGGTTGGATGCAGGGAGGATGTTCCCGATGATGGGTGAAACTAGAACGAGGGGGAATAGTCTTAGAATAAGGGGTTGCTCTTTCAAAACTGAGATGAGGAGGATCTACTTCACTCAGAGGGTGGTAGGTCCATGGAATATGCTGCCCCAAAAAGCTGTAGAAGCTACATCATTACATAAATTTAAAACAGAAATAGACAGTTTCCTAGAAGTAAAGGGAATTAAGGGCAGGAATTTGGACATGAGTCTAGGTTCGGATCGGACATGGCCCTGTGGGTAGCGGAGCGGGCCCAGGGGCCATGTAGCCTGATCCTGCTCCTATTTCGTGTGTCTAATTCTGTTAGATTCAGGAGATGGTTCTGTGATAGTAGATTGGCGGTTAGGATCAGATCAGCCATGATCTTATTGAATGGCGGAGCAGGCTCGAGGGGCCGATTGGCCTACTCCTGCTCCTATTTCTTATGTTCTTATGTTCTTATGTTCTATTGCGGAATTTAATTACCCCAGCTAAACCAATGGAGAAAAGTTTTGAAGAGATTGTTAATATCTTACAGGAACACTTAAATCCTACACCGCTGCTGATAGCAGAAGGATTCAAGTTCCATAAAAGAAACCAGCACAAAGACGAGAGCAATGCTGACTATCTTACGGAACTACGCAAGTTATCGAAGCACTGCCAGTTCGGAGCAGGACTGGCAGCCACCTTAAGAGATAAGTTTGTCTGCGGGCTCCAGAGTGAAAGAACCCAGAAACGACTACTTTCGGAAAAGGACCTGATGCTAGAACAGGCTTTCAGCGTGGCAGTATCCTACAAAGCAGCAGCACGGGGAGCTGCGGAAATACAACAGAAACCACAAGAATACAGCGCTAACGAAATGGCATATGGAGCAGAAAAGTGCTATCGCTGCGGCAGAACAACCCATGATCAGAAGGACTGTTGGTTTAAGGACAAAATATGCAGGCAATGTGGGAAAATGTGACACATAGCAAGAGTCTGCAGGTCGGGAAAGAAAACCAACACTAAAAGAACTATTAAGGAAAAGTACAAGAAAGTAAAAAAAATGACAGACAGTAGTTCAGAAGATCAGGAGAGTGATAATGACTCCGGGAGCAGGAGACTAAGTTTTCTAAAGTTACACAATGTGATCGCAAAGGAGGATCACCGAACCATTTGGGTCACCCTCATGATAGCAGGGTCCCAAGTAAAGATGGAATTGGACACAGGATCAGCCCTAACTGTCATGAATCGACGAGACTATGAGCGGCTATTCTCACACATACCCTTGAAGGACACGTCCATTGTATTGAAGACATACACGGGGAAAAAAGTCTACCCCAGAGGAAAAATAAGGGTGCCAGTTAAATACAACGGCAAGGAAACACAGAAACTGTATCTATATATACTACAAGATGGAGGACCACCATTATTGGGTAGTGAATGGATCCAAAAAATACAATTGGATTGGCATTCCATTCAGGCGCAAACTGTGACTGACAAAAAGGATGACGACGTCACACGTGGACGACTGTCAAAAATTCTAACTGACGCGAAAGAGGTGTTCCAACAAGGACTTGGGACTCTAAAAGGAGTAACGGCAACGATTAAAATCGAAGATAATGCAAACCCCAAATTTTTTAAGTCCAGACCGGTACCGTACGCGATCCGCCCAGCCGTTGAAGCAGAGCTGGAGAGTCTGGAGCATTCAGGTGTGCTGTCCAAGGTGGACTGGAGCGAGTGGGCCACACCCATCGTTCCTGTAATGAGGAAATCATTGAGCAGCACGCCTGGGGAGCCGAAGAAGGTTCGCATCTGTGGGGACTTCAAGGTAACTGTGAACCCAGTCCTGCACACAGTACAATATCCACTTCCACGGATAGAAGATATTTTCACCTCACTATCTGGAGGGAAATGCTTTACGAAGATTGATCTGGCCCAAGCGTATCTACAAATGGAGGTGGAAGAAGCAACTAGGAAATACCTCACGGTAAACACTCACAAAGGTCTTTACCAGTACAACCGACTGGTATTTGGGGTAGCATCAGCCCCGGCTATTTGGCAGAGGGCGATGGAACACGTCCTGCAAGGGATCCCGGGGACCCAGTGTTATTTGGACGACATCCTGGTTACGGGTGAAAATGACAGTGAACACCTTGCCAACCTGGAGCAGGTGCTCACTAGATTACAAGAATATGGGCTGCGAGCCAACCGCCCCAAATGCGAGTTCTTCAGGAGACAAATCTCGTATTGTGGCCACATGATTGATGAGGAAGGGTTGCATAAGTCCCCAGACAAGATTGAGGCAGTAGTCAAGGCTCCAGCACCGGAAAATGTGTCGCAACTGAGGTTGTTCCTCGGGTTGGTGAACTACTACCATAAGTTCTTGCCGAATTTATCTACAATTCTGCACCCACTGAACGCCCTGCTGCAAACTGGAGTAACATGGAAATGGAATGATGAGTGTAAGCGTGCCTTTCAGAAATGTAAATGCCTAATCACTTCAAAAGAAGTATTGGCCCACTACAATCTAACACTACTGATTCGGTTGGCATGTGATGCGTCTCCCTACGGCATTGGAGCGGTGCTGTCACACAAATTCCTTGACGGTTCAGAGAGGCCAATAGCCTTTGCGTCGCGCTCGTTAACCTCAGCCGAGCGTAACTATGCCCAGATTGACAGGGAGGCCCTCAGCCTGGTGTGGGTGGTGAAGAAGTTCAATCACTATCTGCACGGGCAGAAATTCACCCTACTGACTGATCATCAGCCTCTGGTCTCCATTTTTAACCCAAAGAAGGGCGTTCCGATGATGACGGCGCAACGGCTGCAAGGATGGTTACTTTTTCTAGGGGCACATCAGTACGACATAGAGTACAAGGGTACGAAACAGCATGGAAACGCTGATGGGCTGTCGCGCCTACTGTTGCCTATGGTGGAGGAAGCACCTGCAGTGGACCCTGTTGAGATATTCCATTCGACCATAGTCGAATGTCTACCTGTTACAAACTCAAGTATAGAGAAGGAAACCCGAAATGACCCGACACTCTCTCGGGTCTATGATTTGACGGTGAAGGGATGGCCAGCACATGGCGACTCACTGTTGCCAGCATTCTCGCCAAGGAGAGAACAGTTGTCTGTGTGCCGGGGGACCTTGATGTGTGGATCCCGAGTGGTAATTCCACCCAAGTTGAGAGATAGAGTGCTCAATGAGCTTCATGAGGGTCATCTGGGAGGGGTAAAAATGAAGAGCCTAGCCAGGGCATTTGTGTGGTGGCCGGGAATCAATAAAGAAATCGAGGATATGACAAAGAGATGCACAGGATACCAGAAGGTCCAAAACGCTCCACCACAGGCCCCGCTACACCCATGGGAGTGGCCCTCATCTCCATGGCAACGGGTACACATTGATTTTGCTGGTCCATTTATGGACTCAATGTTTTTAATCGCCGTGGATGCCCATTCGAAATGGCCAGAGGTCATCAAAATGTCCTCCACCACCACGGAGAAAACTATTGCAGTCCTATGGACCATCTTCACCAGGAATGGCTTGCCAGAACAGATTTGCTCCGACAATGGACCACAGTTTGTGTCCGAGGATTTCCGGAGGTTTCTCAGGAATAATGGGGTGAAACATTACACATCTGCCCCATATCATCCAGCCACAAATGGATTGGCTGAGAGGTTTGTTCAGACCTTTAAAAAGGCAATAAAGGCGATGTATAATGACGACATACCACTACAACACAAGGTGGATAATTTCTTGTTTGCTTACCGGAATGCGACACATGCAGTCACCAACCAAGCTCCAGCCATAATGTTCTTCAACCGAAGGCTAAGATGTCGCCTGGATTTGCTCAAACCAAACATAAGACGAGATGTTGAGGATAAGCAATTCCAGCACATCAATGAGAAGCCAACCAGGAGCTTCAAGATAGGGCAACCAGCCTTGGCCCGCGACTACCGAACAGAAAAATGGCAGCCAGGAACGATATGCACATAGCAGGGACCACTAATGTACACAGTGGACGTTGGAGAGAGCATCGTGAGACGCCATGCTGACCAAATTCTAGAGTCACAGGAACAAGCCAAACCCATACCACGAGCAGGTGCACCTGGTAATGAACCCGAAGTACAGATTGCGTCTACCTCAGAATCAGTGGTATTGGAAGCTGATGAACCAACCAATGACAATGAGCCAGAATCGACTCTGCCACAAGAACAGGATACTCGAGAAAGGTGCTATCCAGTCAGGATCAGGAAGCCTCCTCAAAGACTGAACTTATAAATGATTATTTCAGTTGATGTATATAGTACAGAGAAAATTGTAATTGTAATTAGTTATTATTTAGTTGTTAAATGAATGTTATGTACTGTTTATCTAAAAGGGGAGGAATTGTTGTGTATGTACCTTTAAGAGAGAACTGATTTTATACTGTAGTACCGGCAGTGACCACACCTGTATATAAAGCCATAGCAGGCTTCTGTACTTTCAGTTTAAGCTTACCCTCTGTTCAGTAAATACCTGTTATTATTGTTCTCCTGCAGTCCGTGTATTATTGATACGCGGACACTAAAATAATACCCAGTCTAAGATGGCCTGATCTCTAGTTGGTTCCTCGACATATTGGTCCAGGAAACCATCCCATATACACTCCAGGAATTCCTCCTCCACAGTATTGTTACTAATTTGGTTAGCCCAATCTATATGTAGATTAAAGCCACCCATGATAACTGCTGTGCCCTTATTGCACGCTTCTCTAATTTCCCATTTAATGCCATCCCCGACCTTCGCATTACTGTTTGGGGGTCTATATACCACTCCCACTAACGTTTTCTGCCCCATGGTATTTCTCAGTTCTACCCATACAGATTCCACATCATCAGAGCTAATATCCTTCCTTTCAATTGTGTTAATCCCCTCTTTAACCAGCAATGCTACCCTACCTCCTTTTCCTTTCTGCCTATCTTTCCTGAATATTGAATACCCCTGGATTTGAGTTCCCAGCCTTGGCCACCCTGGAGCCATGTTTCCGTCATCCCAATCATATCATATTCATTTACCTCTATTTGCGCAGCTAATTCATCCACCTTATTCCGAATGCTCCTCGCATTAAGACACAAAGCCTTCAGGCTTGTTTTTTTAACACTCTTAGATCTTTTAGAATTATTATTTACTGTGGCCATGTTTGATTTAAACCCTTGATTTCTCTGCCTGTCACTTTTGTTTTTCTCCTTCCTGTCTTTTGCTTTTATCCTTGTTTCCTTTTCCTCTGTTTCCCCGCTCAGGTTCCCAACCCCCTGCCATTTTAGTTTAAACCCTCCCCCAGAGCATTAGCAAACACTCCCCCTAGGAATTCGGTCCCGGCCCTGCCCATCCCCGTCCATTTTGTACTGGTCCCACCTCCCCCAGAACCAGTTCCAATGTCCCAGGAATTTGAATCCCTCCCCCTTGCACCATTCCTCTAGCCACGTATTCATCTGAAATATCCTTCTACTTCTACTCTGACTAGCACATGGCATTGGTAGCAATCCTGAGATTACTACCATTGAGGTCCTATTTTTTAATTTACCTCCTAACTCCCTATATTAAGCTTTTAGGAACTCATCCCGGTTTTTACCTATATCGTTGGTACCTATATGCACCACGACAACTGGCTGTTCACCCTCCCCCTCCAGAATGCCCTGCAGCCGCTCCGAGACATCCTTGACCCTTGCACCAGGGAGGCAACACACTATCCTGGAGTCTCGTTTGCGGCCGCAGAAACGCCTATCTATTCCCCTTACAATAGAATCCCCTATTACTATAGCTCTCCCCCTCTTTTTCCTCCTGTCCTGTGCAGCAGAGCCACCCCTGGTAAGCCATCCCCCCCATCAGTATCCAAAGCGGAATATCTGTTTGAGAGGGGGATGGCCACAGGGGACCCCTGCACTACCTGCCTGTGCCTAGTACTCTGCCTGTTGGTCACCCGTTCCCTTTCTGCCTATGCCACCTTTATCTGCGGTGTGACCACCTGATTAAACGTGCTATTCATGACGTCCTCAGCATCGCGAATGATCCAGTATGTATCCAATCGCTGCTCCAGCACCGCAATGCGGTCTGCCGATAGCTGCAGCTGGACACACTTCCCAGGATGTGTCCCTGAGTTCCCACATAGCGCAGGAGGCACATACCACGGCACCGGGCTGTCCTGCCATGACTTACCCTTTAATTAATTGAAATTAAATTAAATCAAATCAATCCCACCAATTACACTACAGATAAATGATATATTTTAGGGCCCTGGTTTACCAACAGTCCCCGCGACATCACAGAGACCCTAGAAACTATAAACCACTGAGTTAGAGTTTAAAAAAGAAAGAAATACTCACCAACCAATCACTTACCTACTTTCTGTGACGTCACACTTTGATTACTTTTTACTTCTCTCCCTCTCTGAGATTGGAGATTAGTAAGCCTACCTGGTCTCTGGGGGCCTTTTATAGCCTCGCCGCTCGCGTTTCCCGTCACCGCCGCTGACGCTGTGAGGCCTACCTGGTCTCTGGGGCCTTTTATAGCCTCGCCGCTCACTTTTCCCGCCGCCGCCACCGCTGATGCTGTGAGGCCTACCTGAGTCTCTGGGGCCTTTTATAGCCTCGCCGCTGCCGCTGCCGCTGATGCTACGAGGCCTACCTGAGTCTCTGGGGGCCTTTTATAGCCTCGCCGCTCGCATTTCCCGCCGCCGCTGCCGCTGTGAGGCCTACCTGGTCTCTGGGGGCCTTTTAAAGCCTCGCTGCTCGCGTTTCCCGCCGCCGCCGCTGCCGCTGATGCTATGAGGCCTACCTGGCCTCTGGGGCCTTTTATAGCCTCGCCGCTCGCGTTTCCCGCTGCCGCCACTGACGCTGACGCTATGAGGCCTACCTGGTCTCTGGGGGCCTTTTATAGCCTCGCCGCTCGCGCTTCTCGCCGCCGCCGCTGCCGCTGATGCTATGAGGCCTACCTGAGTCTCTGGGGCCTTTTATAGCTTTGCCGCTCGCGTTTCCCGCCGCTGCCACTGCCGCTGACGCTCACATTCAATGAGGCCAGACCGTGGAAATAGTTTGGGGCTTCCAATGATATCATCAGGCGGTACTACCTGCCCAACGTGTGCTCCACATGAAAATCGGTGCCAGTAACTTCTTTGATTAAATTATTTCAGACTCAAAACTTCCACTAACTCTCCTTACTAGTCTATTAGTTACTAGTCTATTAGTTACTCCCTGATGAAGCAAATGGCTTTATATAGTCTGAGATAGGGAATCAGCACTATACGGCCACATATACAAACACTGGATTTTCTGGTATTTAGTTAAATATGCACACGAGTGCCACACAAATAATCACATTCACAAAGCTCTTTATGTTAGAAGAATGGTGAAATGGGTTTAAGGGGCTGAATGGCCAACTCCTGTTCCTATGTTTATCTGAACTGTCGGAACTCAGGCCTTCATTCGGGAAGTCAAAAAAAACTATTAACACTTCTTTGAGTGGCAATAAACAATGATATTAAGTTTTTGGTTATGACCACCTAGTCTAAAAGAATAACTGCTGCTTGAGCCCCATTTTACTATTCATTACACAAATCTGACTGTACACCCCGGCCAAATTATGTTTTGTTTAAGTTCAAGAGACCAGAGGCCAGGAATTCATTTAGAAAAATATGCAATGTTGTCACGTCTATTGCGTAACATAGAGAGCATTTAAGTTGGGATGGAGAATCTCAAATTCATAGTTCAGTTTCTGATGAACAAAGAAATTCTGGATGAAATACATAGCAAGTGTTTTTTTTGTCAGTAGTTCATTCTAATTCACAGCTCTTGGCTCTGAATTAGCAGTGCTCAAACGTATTGATTGTCCAAACACTGCTGCTCACAAATATTACAGACAGCCGGGGGATGGGATTGCTGCAGATGCTGATATACCTATCAATTAATCCAATGAAAAGCGACGAGTTAAGAAAGTAACTATAGGTTTTTATTGGCTAAATAACAGAGCCCACCCTCGTGGGTGATCGGATACAACAAGGAGGAATGCCAGCCAGTCGACTACCTTTATACCTGGGCAGGTAGGTGGAGTCATGGGCGGAGTCAGCAGTGGTCAGCCCAGGTATAGCAGCGTGACAAGAGGCGACCTCGTATAGTGATACAACAGTGTGAACAGTGATAACCATAGAGTAACGATATAACAGTGATAACTATAGTGTAACGATAGTGAACGATAAAAGTGGTTTACCACAGATGCCATTTTGCAAGATGAATTGACTCCAGTACAGATGAATAATCATTAGTTGAAGTGGTTCTGTCATCTTGAAAGAAAGGCGTCCAAAGGTAAATATGGGGCCAGTTTAGAGGTGTCCAGTATAACTGGTCATGAAATTTGTAATGATCAATAACATGTCATTCTATAGTGGACACTAGGTGGAGCCGTAGAGCTGTGTAGCGCTGTAAATATATAAGACTACACTACCCAGCTGTATGTATATTAAGACTACATTACCCATGAGGCACTAGGCTACCCACAAGGCAGCAGTCAAGATGGAGGCCTCTACAGATACTGTACCTAGTCCACATGTGCTCAATAAAAGTGTTTAGCAAAAGCTAGCTGTGTTCATAATAAGAATGTCTATTTATTAATGAACATAAGATGGTACCAGGATGGTGAAGATCTGCTGAAAATTGTGAAAAGCGACATGGAGAATTTGAAGCCACCAGAGCGTTTGAAACTCACAGGAAATATCGACTACAATTGGCAGACTCTTAAACAACAATTCGAACTCTACATTGCAGCCATCGGATTCGGTACGAAGCCAGACGCAAGGAAGATAGCATTGCTGCTTATGGTTGCAGGCCCACAGGCAATAGAGGTATTTAATACATTTGTATTTAATCCAGAGGAGAACAGAGAAAAATTAGAAGATGTGCTAAAAAAATTTGATGCACATTGCTCTCCCAAAAAGAATGAGGCCTATGAAAGATACATCTTCTGTTCTCGGACACAGCAGCAAAATGAGACTTTTGATAGCTTTATAACTGATCTGAAACTGAAAGCACAGACATGTAATTTCTCTGAGCTCAAAGCATCCATGATTCATGACCAGATTGTGTTTGGTATTCATGATAAAAAAGTCAGGGAACGTCTGTTGAGAGAAACCGAACTAAATTTGGAAAATGCAGTGAAAATATGCCAAGCCAGCGAGCTAGCTCGAAAGCACGCGAAGACTTTCAGTGAACTCAATAATGATGCGATTGTAATGAGTGATAATGCTGCTGTCGGTGCTGTGTCCTACAAGGGGAAGAAACGTGGGCAGAACAGAAATGAAAAGCAATCGGAGGATGAAATTTTTAATTGTAAACTCTGTGGTTACAAACACCAGTTAAGACAATGCCCAGCGTTTGGACAAATGTGCACAAAGTGTAATGAAAAGAATCACTTTGCCAAACAATGCTTTTCAAAAGTACAAACTAAGAAAGGGCAACGAGTTAATGTGATTGAGGACACTGATTTAAGTGAGACATTTTTTGTAGGAATGGTGTCATGTGACAATATCAAAAAGGATACAGAAAATGTGCAGCCCTCAGAAATGGACAACGCTGAACATAAAGTAAATGCAGTAAAAGAGGACAAATGGATGATCCCACTGCAGGTAAATGGAGCATTAGTTACCTTGAAACTAGACACTGGGGCAAAAGCAAACTTAATCAGTATGAGTGACATTAACAATATGAAAGGAAAGCCCAAAATACAGAAAAAGTCAGTACTACTGAAGGACTATAATGGACAGAAAATAGATAGCTTAGGTGTATGCAGACTTAAAGTGACAGTCAAAGACAAAGTGCATCATCTCATGTTTTCTGTTGTGGCTGAAAGACATGATTCACTACTGGGTGACAAAGCTTGTGAGGACTTAGAACTGGTCAAGAGAGTCTACCATATAAACTGTGCCATAAGCAGACCAGATGACTCAGTGGATTCTGTAGTGAATAATTTCCAGGATGTGTTCAAAGGAGTTGAAGTTCAACCATTCACTTACAAGATCCAGCTGAAGGAGGATGCTCAGCCAGTGGTACATGCTCCACGAAGAGTTCCAGCACCCCTGCGTGACCGGCTCAAGAATGAACTGGACAGAATGACCACACTAGGAGTCATCAGGAAAGTCGAAGAGCCAACAGGCTGGGTTAACTCCATGGTATGTGTAAAGAAAAAGAACAATGATCTAAGAATATGCATGGATCCAAAGGACTTAAATGCAAACATAAAACGTGAACACTACCAGATTCCCAAGTGAGAAGAAATCACCAGTGAAATGTCAGGTGCCAGATACTTTACAAAGCTCGATGCCTCACAAGGATTTTGTCAACTAAAGCTGCATGAAGAGAGCACCAAATACTGTACCTTCAACACACCATTTGGCAGGTATTGTTTCCTCAGAATGCCTTTCGGGATAATATCTGCATCTGAAATCTTTCATAGAGCAATGGAACACATAATTGAAGGTCTGGAAGGAGTTCGGGTCTATGTTGATGACATCATCATCTGGGGCTCCACACTGAAAGAACACAATGAGAGACTGACTAAAGTGCTACAGAGCATACACCGGAATGGGCTGAAGCTCAACAAAGCCAAGTGTCAGTTTGGCGTCCAGGAAGTCACTTTCCTAGGAGATAATCTATCTGGTAAAGGAATAGAGCTAGATATGGAAAAAGTAAACGCCATACTCAAAATGCCCCGACCCACTGACAAAAAAGGAGTGCTATGCATCATGGGGATGATAAACTTCATTGGAAAGTTCATTCCTAACTTGTCAGCCAAGACAGCCTGTCTGCGAGACCTGCTACATAAAACAAATGAGTTTGCATGGACAGAAAGACATGAACAAGAGTGGATAAACCTCAAAACAGTGCTGACAACCACACCTGTACTCACCTTCTTTGACCCAACAAAGAGAATCAAAGTGTCAACGGATGCATCAAAAGATGGCCTAGGTGCGGTCTTGCTACAAGCAGAGGGTGAAGATTGGAAGCCTGTTGCCTATGCCTCCAGGTCTATGACTGATACTGAGTGTCGATACGCCCAGATTGAAAAGGAATGTCTAGGCTTGGTAGTTGGACTAGAAAAGTTTCATGGCTACATATATGGACTTCCCACCTTCACAGTTGAGACAGACCACAGCCCTCTGGTTGCCATCATAAAAAAGAACCTGAATGAGATGTCTCCAAGGATTCAACGACTCATGATGAAGCTACAAAGATATGACTTTGAACTGATCTACACACCAGGCAAATACATAGTGTTAGCAGATGCACTATCCCGAGCACCCACAATGAGTCATGTGAGCTCTACTGAAGAAGACGTGGATGTTCATGTGAGTATGGTCACTGCTGCGCTGCCCGTGTCAGACACAAAATCAAAGCAAATAGCAGAAGAAACAGTAAAAGATACAGTATTACAAACAGTAATGGAGAACATTCATCATGGTTGGCCAAAAGGTCCCTGTCCAAAATATTTTCACATAAGGTCAGAATTGA
Organism: Somniosus microcephalus; assembly: GCF_052327205.1. NCBI lineage: Eukaryota > Metazoa > Chordata > Chondrichthyes > Squaliformes > Somniosidae > Somniosus > Somniosus microcephalus. The sequence continues at coordinate 176,913,883 of NC_140988.1, forward strand.
GTGTCGCAGGTGGACTATTACTAAAACAGAACAGAATAGTCATTCCACAGGCTCTACGTCAAGACATGCTCAAAGGATTCATGAGGGACACCTCGGAATTGAAAAATGCAAAAGGAGGGCAAGAGACACTGTTTATTGGCCTGGCATAAATAAGGACATTGAGAACATGATAGGCAAATGTGAGACATGTCAGAAACACCAAAACAAACAAGCAAAGGAACCAATGATAGTAGCTGACATACCAACAGCACCATGGCAAAAGGTTGGTATGGACCTTTTTCATTTAAATGGTAAAGACTATCTAATAGTGATTGACTACTATTCTAACTATCCTGAGATGGCGCTGCTCTCAAGCACCACAGCAAGCAGTGTCATAATGCATGTGAAATCCATCTTCGCCAGACATGGAATTCCCAGGATTGCCGTTAGCGACAATGGTCCGTGCTTCAACTGTAAGGAGTGGCAACAGTTTGCAGCACATTATGACTTTCAGCACATCACATCCAGTCCTTTGTATGCTCAGTCAAATGGTAAGGCAGAGAAAGGTGTTCAAGTTCTCAAGCAGCTACTGAAGAAAGCGACAGAAAGCAAGTCTGATCCTTATCTTGCCCTGCTGAGCTACTGAGCCTCACCTTTAGACTGTGGTTCTTCACCTGCTGAACTACTAATGGGTCGCAAGTTGCGCACCACGCTACCCTGCTGTGCAAAAGAACAGCAAAGTGAGGAACTGAGACAGAGACTTCAACTGTTAAAGCTGAAACAGAAATCATACTATGACAAGTCATCCAAAACTCTAAAACCATTGACAAGGGATGATGTTGTCAGGATTGAGGATCCAGATGCATGGAACAGGAAAGCTACAGTTCTTGAGGAAGTAGGACCAAGGTCATACACTGTTAGAACTGAGGAAGGACAGATTCTCAGGAGGAACCGCCGTTCCCTCCTAAAAACACAAGAGACTATTCAAGACCAGATTGATGACAATGCCGCAACTGCATCTTGTCATTCACCGCCAGAACAATCTCATGAAGACACATCAGACTTACCCGTGTTGAGAAGATCCACATGTGAAGTAAAAAAGCCTGATAGACTTAATCTTTGAGTACAATGTAAAGCTTTGAAAATGTGTTGACTGTTTTGAAAATGTTTATGTTTATAGAGCACTAACAAAAGTGTTACTGATATTATCTTTATTGTTTTCTTGAAAGTTGATTGATATTGATTTTGTTAAACCTCAAAGAAAGGGGGATGTAATGATCAATAACATGTCATTCTATAGTGGACACTAGGTGGAGCCGTAGAGCTGTGTACAGCTGTATATATATAAGACTACACTACCCAGCTGTATGTATATTAAGACTACATTACCCATGAGGCACTAGGCTACCCACAAGGCAGCAGTCAAGATGGAGGCCTCTACAGATACTGTACCTAGTCCACATGTGCTCAATAAAAGTGTCTAGCAAAAGCTAGCTGTGTTCATAATAAGAATGTCTATTTATTAATGAATTTATCATTCTCATAACAACAACTTTCAAAAACACAATCTTGATCATATCTTTCAAAATATTGAAAAAACATACAAAAGCTAAGGGGGCAATTTTCCCATTGGCGGCAGGTTGGAGGCAGGTTTCGGTTTGGGTGGGTTCCAAACACGCCTCCGCTGTCAGGTGGGAAAAATTTACAATTTTCCCCCAATTGGCCAGTTAATTTCAGAGGTGTGGGTTACCCTGGGCCAATTAGTGTTTTAGGACTGAAACTCGCCTCTCCTGGCGTCACTTATCCAGCTTCATTTAAGGCCTCTTGCTGCCTTGGGTCATTCTATTGGTTTTTGGTCAATGGTGCACCACCTCCAAACTTTTATCTCCTTGAAGAATGGCCAGCTCCAAGGCAAGGGCCTCCCCGAGGTTCTTGGATGAGGCGCTCGGTATGCTGGTTGAGGGGGCGAGAGCTAGCAGGGAGGTTCTCTTCCCCTCATCTGTTAGGAAGAGGCCTCCCAAAGAACCCAAGGCTGTGTGGGTCCAGCTGGCAAGGGATGTAACCTCCACATCTGTGTGCAGATTAGGTGATTGTTTCTGTTTATTGATGAAATGCCATCCCTGTGTGAATGTTTTAAAATTAGGCGATGGCAAACTGTTGGCGTGATGACATCTGTTATTTAGGCTTAGGCAGTTCCACATTGCGGGCTCCACGACACTTGCATGGTCAGGTTGCTGGTCAGAGTGAAAGGAGGCCAGAGAGTCACGTCCATTGTCTATCATGTGTTAAGAAGGAGCCAAGCACATGTGCCACAATGGGCAACCTATGCAAATCTGGCCAGGATGAGTGCATCCCTTGCATCACGGGCAGCCATGTGCTCGCGTGCTGCTGCTGCCGCTGGTAGATACGCCGTCGCTTGGTCCTCCTCCTCCTCCTCATCATCATCCTCCTCATCATTTTCCTCCTCCTCCTCATTATCTGAGGAGGCTATGAACTGAGTCACTTGCTCATCAGGAAGCTGCAAGCCACGACACTGTGCCATGTTGAGCAGTGCACAGCAGACCATGACCATTCTGGAGACCCTGGCTCCTGAATACTGCAGGGCTCCACCTGATCTGTCAAGGCATCGGAATCGCATCTTCAGCAAGCCAATGGTTTGCTCGATGATGGACCTGGTCGAAATGTGGCTGGCGTTGTAGCGCTCCTCAGCCTCGTTAGCTGGCCTCCTGATCGGCGTCATCAGCCACTACTTCAGGGGATAGCCCTTATCACCAAGGAGCCATCTGTTAAGTTGGTTTGGTGGATTGAAGAGTGAAAGAACACTAGAGTTCCGCAGGATGAACGAGTCATGGCAACTACCACAGAACTTGGCGCAAACATGCAAAATCTCCTTCTTGTGGTTACACACCAGCTGTACGTTGAGGGAGTGGAAGCCCTTGCAGATGACAAAGATAGCTGGGTTATGATGGGGTGCCCTAAAGGCCACATGTGTGCAGTCTATGACGCCCTGCACCATTGGCATGCCTGCCATATTTGCAAAGCCAACTGAACGCATGGTTATACTTGCTTGATCCCTTGAGAACTGGATGTAATTGTGGGCCTTTGCAAAAAGGCCATTGGTAACCTGCATGATGCAACTGTGGGCGGCCAACTGGGAGATGCCGCTGATGTCTGTGGATGATCCCTGGAAGGAGCCTGAGGCAAAGAAGTTGAGTGCGGTGGTGACTTTGACAGCCATTGATATGGGTGTCCACCCATTCCTTTGGACTCCAGGTGTTGGTGCAGCAGTGTGCAGATCTCTCGGACAACCACTCACGAAAGTCTCAGCCTAGGACCTTTGGCACTGCTGCTCACTCATGTTGAGGTAGCTCATCCTCCATCTGTAAACCCTGAGAGGGGGGTATCTCCTGTGGTGACGTGCTTCCATGCGCTGGTGCCTTCTGCCCTGTGCAGCATCAGATGGGTGAGCAGGAGGTTGGCACTCCTGCTGCTGTTGCTGCTGAGCTGCCTGGTTCTGCTGCTGCCGCATGGCTGCTCCTCATCCAAATTTGTGGTCCATGATGAAAGGAAATAAATGGTTCCCATGCTGCTGGCAGATACCTCCGCTGGGGAAGCACTCAGTCCAAGCAGGGAGAGGGTCTTCCAAGGAGGTCCCACAGTTCAGAGATAGAAGCTGCAGCACCTCCGACTTCGGTAGGCCTGCTAAAAGTGCTGAAAGACCTGTGGAACAAAAGTTCTACCACCTGCAACTGCTGCCTGATTAAAGCTCCGTTTTAATGGTGGAGCTGCAGCTGTGAGGAGGCCACGCACTTGTCAACCCGTCAGGATCAGCTGGTGTGGTTTAGGAGGGTCGTGCAACACGCTGAAAATGCGGCAAAATAACAAAGGCTTGTCAAAATAGGATTATAGAGGCCCTTAACGACTATGTAAGTGTCTTAACTACCTCTCCCGACTGATGGAGGCAGGATCGAATCATACCCATCAAACCCGCCTCTGGCAAAATTGCGCCGAGGCGGGTTGGAGGTGGGTACCAAACCCACCCTCACTTTTTGTGATTTTGCCAACTGTTCCGCCTCCAAACCCGCCTCCTCGGGGCTGGGAAAATCACCCCCTAAATGATCCTCCACAATCTGGATATCTTTGAATCAGCAATGTGTTTGAATCTTAGATATATGTTTGCAGAATACTCTTTAGAGGTGATGTAGCTCCCAAACTCGTGGCACAGCAAACTTTCTATCTGTTTTAATTTTACTAATTACAGCTGCAGTATCTATTAGTATTCTTGCCAATATCAGATCAATTTCACAAAATTAATATCAACCTGCCATTGAGCCTTGTCTGTTGAAGATAACAGGAATATAATGATTAGTTAAAATAAGCTTTAAAAGGAAATAATCAGATTGAGATAAATCATAAAGAATTTAACAGGAACAACGCATTTTGGTTTGTTCAGGGAAATACGTATATATAATTTTCAGCAAATTTTGCAATACAAGCAATGTTTGATGTTTGTGTAATAATTGCTTTATTTCATTAAAACAATGACCTTAGGAGAAAGGGACCTGGTTTAGTGCTAAGCTAAATAAACCAAAACGTTCCTGTTTTGATTCCTGGTGGTCGATACTTTGTTAGCTAATCTCAGTTGTAACAATTGGCCTCAGTGCCCCAGGGCTCAGGAGGGGAACCATCAGCTAACATTCCTGCTCCTGACTGCTATCCAACAAGGCTTGGAAACAGCAGGTAGGTGGATGCCAAATATGAAAATGAGAACAGTTGAATAGCCTACAGCCTAGGTTCACACATGGTCATTTGGGCAAGGTTTTCAAGGGCTGCCAGTGCTGCTCGAAGCTGGCGAGAAGCTAAAAGTGGATGTGAATGCTGGGGTTTCTCCTGAACATTTGGTAACTCATTTGCATAATTTGGATAGTCACTCTGAGCGGAAAGAAAAGGCAGGTAAGTGGTCCACTCCTTCATTTCTTTGCTAAAGTTCCATCATCCATTACTGGATTGTTTTCTCCCACCCAACCTCTCAACCCACTGTATTTAAAATTTTTGGTGAGGTGAATGGGAGGAATACTTGTCTAATTCAGTCATCAGCACTAAAGGGATTATTTGGCCTGAAACACCAAGGCAAGAACTGGGAAGTGACAGACTTTCTTTGCTATAATTAAAATATATATGAAGTGAGTAAGCAGAGCCAGATTCTTGCGAGAGTTTGGTGATAGCAGGAGTTCAAGCCACCACATCATATTTTGAAGTTAGTCAGGTGCGGAAGGATGGCAGTATAGGGAATTCTCTTGTAGTGTGCGATATGTGGACAATCACAGGTCCTCAGTGTATCTAGGGCCACCCCATTTGCACTCAGTGTCAGAAATTTGTAATGTGGCTACGGAGATAGTTAGGATCCTGTTCCGGAGATGTGGGGAGGAAGAGAAAGCTCGAAGTTCGCACACAGCCCTGGGCACTTACACCAGACTTTCTGACACTTTCAGCATGAGGGAGAGACTGTGCCCAGATACGCCTCCAACCCGCCGAAGCCACTTAAATTGTGGAAAATCCCCCTAATCCCAAAAACGATAGCTGGCTCAGCCATGCTGGGCAGGGGCATGCACATCTTGGCACTCCCGCCATCTGGTGGTTGTTTGGTACATTAGTGTCAGATTTTACAAATATTTTAAGCAAAAGAAGATACAGAGCAGTGGGGAGAGATCAGGGTAGCGGGAATGGATTTGGATTGCTCTAGCAAAGGCTTATCAGAGACATGAAGGTCTGAATGGCCACTTTCTTTGCTGTAAACTTCTATGGTTCTATAAAATTTTACTCCAATATAAGTCAACACTTTCAGGAAAGGAAGGGAAAAAATTAGGGCGGAAAAGAAAAATTATTTTAATAAAGTTTTGTGAAAAAAACTGGGGAAATGGTAGCTGTAGTTTACAGTTTTTAAATTATCTTTATTATTAAAAGATTTTTTTGTTGCTCAGCTGCAACGTCATGGGAGAGCAGAGCCAGAACACTTTGCACTGCAACAGTGGCCCTAGTCTACTCTGCTGCAGAATACTGCACTGCCTCATGGTCCTGCAGCCACCACACAAAGATTGTGGACATGCAGCTAAACGCCGCCATAAGGACGGTGTCAGGGACGCTCAAGTCCACTCCAACTGAGTGGCTCCCAGTGCTGTCCCACATTGCCCCACCTGCCATTCACTGCAACGCCACTGTGTTCCCTGAGATGGAAAAAATCATGAGTAACATCGACCTTCCCATTCACGAAGACTTGATAAACCCACCACGAAAGCGCTTAAAATCGCACTGGCTATTCTGGGAAGCAGCAGCCAATATTCATGCAGCTGATATTGACCCACTATCTAGATGGGCAGAATCATGCTACATAAAGAACCAACACCTCATTACTGACCCAACATCAGAGGTTCCTGGCTTCGACCTCCCTCGAAGACCGTGGTCAGCGCTCAACGAAATCCGCACAGCACATGCACGATGCGGCTACCTGCTCCACAAGTGGAAGATCAGGGATGACCTGAAGTGCGACTGCAGCCAAGAGTCCCAGACCTTGGAACACATCGCATCAACCAGCCCACTAAGATCTGTTGCAGGAGGCACCTCAATTCTCTACGCACTACTTGGGAGGCCATCGATTGGATAGCCAAACTAAACATCCCATTATAAGCTTTTCCTGCCGTATGAAACAACAACAGGTTGCCATAAACAGCCAGAGAAAACAACAAAAACTTGCATTTATATAGTACCTTTTGTAATGTATGTAATGTATATATACCTTAAGGGAGAGAACTACTTTTTACAGCTCCTGTATACTGTAGTACCGGCAGTGACCACACCTGTATATAAACCCTGAGTAGTGATCTGTAAAGTTAGTTCTAGAGTAACCCTCATTCAGTAAACACCTGTTGAATCATTCCCTGCAGTCTGTTGTCTGATTATTGAAGGACACTGTGGTGTATGTAACCTGTTCCACCTTAAGAGAACTACCTTAAGAGATGTACTACTTTCTCTTGGCTGCTGTATACTGTAATACCGGTGGTGACCACACCGGTATATAAGTGTTGTGTAGGGATTTGCTGGGCAGTTCAGCCCTGACCTCCGAAGAGTAAAGACCTGTTAAAAGTTATTCTTGTTGTCTGTGTCCAGTGATTGATCCTAAGCATAACTGGGACACACAGACTCAACAGTGGCGACGAGTCCGATCTTACCCTGCGGCAGTTTTACATCCAAGGCAGCTTCGTCCTCAGAACGGGCGTCGAGAAAAGGCATCCGCCCTCATCATCCTGCTGAGCACCATCGCACGGGAGGCATCGAGAACCCGGGTTAAAAAGAAAATTCTGACCACGAAGCCCTCCATCAGCGACAGGCAGTGATCATCCCTTCTACCACGGTGGTGGGTAAGCCGATCAGCGACACGAGCAGAAAGTCGGCCGCGTTGGCTGTGGAGTAGGGGAGGGAAAACGGAGGAATAAGGGCGGAGAACTCGACCACGGCCGGTAAAAAGGGCCGGGCTGCAATCGAGGCCGAGAGGCACAGCGACTGGGGCAGCGTAAGGCACGAGAGCCGCGGAGAACTCAAACGCAGCCGGTGTAAAGGACCGGGCTGCAAGCGGGGCTGCGAGGCAAAGCAGCGTCGGGGAATTGAGAACCGCTGGGGAGGCGAGAACGGCAGCAGCACGGCAATCGCAATTGCAGCCAGCGGGGGAAGAAGGCAAATGCGGGAATCCGCCATTGTAGTCGGCGGGGGAAGAAGACGAGCGCGGGAAAGACCGCCAAGCGTGGGAAGCTGCCATTTTAGTAGGCGGGGGAAGAAGACAAGCGCGGGAAGCCGCCATTTTGAGAAAAAGAAAAATTTAAAAACTTGCAAGGATGCCTAAACATGGGAACATTAATACCTTTGACAGCGATATCGAAGATTGGACCACGTGTGTAGAACGCATGGAAGTTTATTGTAAAGCAAATAAGGTACCAGATGATGAGAAAGCACTAACCTTATTAAGCTCAATGGGTGCGAAGACATACGGGCTATTGAAGCACCTTCTATCACCAAATAAACCGGCGGATCAGACTTTCGCGAATATTGTTACTGTCCTGAAAAATCATTTAAACCCCACGCCGCTGATGATAGCGGAACGATTTAAATTTTACAGAAGAACGCAGCTGAAAGATGAAAGCAACGCTGAATTTTTAATTGAACTGCATAAGCTATCGAAGTACTGTCAGTTTGGAACAGGACTAGCAGATGCGCTGAGAGGTAAATTTGTGTGTGGATTGTTAAAAGAAGGAACACAAAAGCGACTGCTTGTGGAGAATGATCTTACGCTTGATAAAGCTGTCACTATTGCAGCATCGCAAGAAGCCGCAGTGAGGGGCACGGCGGAAATGCAGCTACGGTCACCGGAACTCAGCACCAATCAAATGGTCTTGGGGGCAGTAAAATGTTATCGTTGTGGAAAGACAACGCACAATCAGAACCAGTGCTGGTTCAAAAATCAGGAATGCAGAAAATGTGGCAGGCTTGGTCACATAGCTAAAGTATGCCGGTCAGGAAAGAAGACCAGCAACAAAAAGTCACCGCAGGAAAAGTACAGAAAGGTACACAAGGTGACAGAGAACAGTTCGAATGAACAGAAGTCAGATTCAGACTCCAGCAGTAATGAACTGAGTAGTCTAAGAGTACACAATGTTGGTAAGGAAGCAGACCTCCAAACAATTTGGGTCACACTTCAGATAGCAGGAGTCCAAGTGAAGATGGAATTGGACACTGGATCGGCATTGACGGTCATGAATAAGCAAGATTACAAAAGGTTATTCCCACATATTCCCCTACGGGATACGGAGATTGTATTGAAAACATACACGGGGCAAAGAGTATACCCCATCGGGAAGATAGAGGTAAAGGTGGTCCACAAGGGCAAAGAAAGCCGAGGAATGGACTTATATGTGCTACCTGAGGGTGGTCCACCACTACTGGGATGGGAGTGGATTAGGAAAATAAATATGGACTGGCATTCCTTAAAAGCACTAACGGTAGATTCCGGTAAAAAAGATGTCAAACCTAAGCGATTGTCCAGAATATTGGACGATGCTAAAGATGTGTTCCAACAGGGACTGGGAACACTGAGAGGAATTACGGCAAACATCAAGGTTGAAGAACATGCAAACCCGAAATTTTTCAAAGCCAGACTGATACCTTATGCGATACGACCTGCTGTGGAAGCTGAGCTGGAAGGGCTAGAACGTTCAGGAGTACTGTCTAAGGTAGACTGGAGTGAGTGGGCTACGCCCATTGTTCCCGTCATGAAGCGTTCATCGAGCAACAAGCCGGGGGAACCGGGGAAGGTTCGCATCTGTGGAGATTTCAAGATCACTGTTAATCCGGTGCTTCACACGGTGCAGTATCCGCTTCTGCGGATTGAGGATTTCTTCGCTTCGTTGTCTGGCGGGAAACACTTCACCAAGATAAACCTGGCGCAGGCGTACTTACAGATGGAAGTTGAGGAAGAGTCACGCCAGTATCTCACGATCAACACGCATAGAGGCTTGTACCGGTATAATAGACTGGTTTTTGGAGTTGCATCGGCTCCAGCAATTTGGCAGAGGGCCATGGAGCAGGTATTACAGGGAATTCTAGGCACACAATGTTACCTGGACGATATTCTGTTTACAGGAGATGATGACGAGGAACACCTTGCAAATTTGGAACTGGTGCTCACCAGATTGAAAGAATATGGACTTCGAGTTAATCGCCAGAAATGTGAGTTCTTTCAGAAGCGGATCTCGTACTGTGGTCATGTCATTGACCAGGAGGGGCTTCATAAGTCTCCTGACAAGATCGAAGCTGTTGTGAAGGCTCCCGCTCCGGATAATGTATCCCAGCTGAGGTCGTTCCTAGGGTTGATTAACTATTACCATAAGTTTCTGCCAAATTTATCCACGGTGCTGCACCCGCTGAACGCTCTTTTGCAGAAGGGAGTACCATGGAAGTGGAGCGAGGACTGTAAGAGGGCCTTTCGCAAAAGCAAGGCATTGATCACCTCAGAGGAAGTGTTGGCTCACTTCAACCCAATGCTGCCTATTCGTTTGGCTTGTGATGCTTCTCCATATGGTATTGGGGCAGTACTCTCACACAAGTTGCCAAATGGCCTGGAGAGGCCAGTCACGTTCGCATCCAGATCATTGACCTCCGCAGAGCGCAACTATGCTCAGATAGATAGGGAGGCTCTCAGCCTTGTGTGGGGAGTAAAGAAGTTTAATCATTACCTGCAGGGCCAAAAGTTTACGCTTCTGACAGACCACCAGCCGTTGGTATCCATTTTTAATCCTAAGAAGGGTGTTTCGGTGATGACAGCACAGAGACTCCAGAGATGGTCCCTTTTCCTAGGGGCACATCAATATCAGATTGAATTCAAAGGTACAAAGCAGCATGGTAATGCTGATGGGCTGTCGCGCCTGCCACTACCTACAGAGGAGGAGGCACCGACGGTTGACCCTGTTGAGTTATTTCACTCGACCATCATCGAATGTTTACCAGTCACCAATGCAAGTATTGAAAGAGAAACCAGGAATGACCCGACACTGTCCCGGGTCTATGAAGTGACAGTGAAGGGATGACCAGCACATGGTGATCCACTGTTGCCGGCATTCTCAGCAAGACGAGAACAGCTGTCCGTCTGTCAAGGAACATTGATGTATGGAACAAGGGTGATTATTCCTCCTAAGTTAAGAGAGAGAGTTCTAAAGGAACTGCATGAAGGTCATCTGGGGGGAGTCAAGATGAAAAGCCTTGCTAGGGCTTATGTGTGGTGGCCGGGTATCGACCAACAGATAGAGGATCTGACGAAAATCTGCTCAGGGTGCCAAAAAGTGCAAAATGCACCTCCGATTGCACCGCTGCATCCATGGGAATGGCCTTCAACCCCATGGCAACGTGTACATATTGACTTTGCTGGTCCATTCATGGACTCTATGTTTTTAATTGCGGTGGACGCACATTCTAAATGGCCAGAAGTGATTAAGATGACTACCACTACCTCGGAAAAGACGATCGCGGTGCTAAGAACGATATTTGCAAGAAATGGATTGCCAGAACGAATATGTTCAGACAACGGACTGCAGTTCGTGTCAGAAGAATTCCAGAAATTCATGAAGAAGAATGGGGTGAAACATTATACCTCTGCCACATATCATCCGGCTACAAACGGGTTGGCCGAGAGATTTGTACAAACGTTCAAAAAAGCAATAAAGGCCATGAGCGAAGATCAGATTCCACTACAACACAAGGTGGACAAATTCCTACTGGCATATCGAAACGCCACTCATGCAGTGACAAACCAAAGTCCTGCCATGATGTTCTATAACAGGAGGTTGCAGTCCAGGTTGGACTTGTTAAAACCAAATGTGCGGAGGGAAGTTGAAAACAAACAGTTCCAGCATATGAATAACAAGACCACTCGGAGTTTTGAAATAGGACAACCAGTGTTAGCCCGGGACTATAAAAACGAGAAATGGCAATCTGGAACAATTCAGGGCAGACAAGGACCCCTGATGTACACGGTAGATATTGGTGAAAATGTAATACGGTGTCATGCTGACCAACTGGTAGAATCGAGAACAAGGGTCGAACCCATGGTTACGGCAGAGACAACCGTGGAAGAAGTTAGTGAACCTGAAGCATCTACCTCAGAAGTGAATGTACCTGATGATGATGTCCAATCCATAAGAGACCAACTAGATGAGTCACCCCAGCAACGAGAATCAGAGACCCCTGAAAGGCGTTATCCAACTCGAATCAGGAGGCCTCCTCAGAGACTGAATCTTTGAACTGTTTTGCATGAAGTTGTATATATATATATCTATATGTTATTATGTTATGTTAAATGGGGATATAACTGTTAAGCTAAAAAGGGAGGATTGTGGTGTATGTAACCTGTTCCACCTTAAGAGAACTACTTTAAGAGATGTACTACTTTCTCTTGGCTGCTGTATACTGTAATACCGGTGGTGACCACACCGGTATATAAGTGTTGTGTAAGGATTTGCTGGGCAGTACAGCCCTGACCTCCGAATTGTAAAGACCTGTTAAAAGTTATTCTTTTTGTCTGTGTTCAGTGATTGATCCTAAGCATAACTGGGACACACAGACTCAACAGACACAACATTAAGATACACGGACATAACATTGGCGACGACGCAGATTCGAACCTACCTGCAACTCTGCATCACCTCCCAGGGATTCGCTCCTGGAGAACAGTGGAAGGAGGTCGACTCCAAAAGCACGGGCGTCGACCACGGGCAACCGCCCAGTCATCCAGCGGAGATTTGAGCATCGCAGGGGAGGCTGTCAAGAGCCAGGCTTGGCTTTCCTGTCATGGTGGTCCAGCGAAACGGGCTGGCAACAGGTACTGCGCAGACCCTTCCCGGACAGCGGCGGTCTAGAGCCCGGCCGAGCGGCACAGAAAAAGGCCGAGCAGCGTCGACGGGGGAGAGAGAGAGGGCAGAGCGCACAGGGCGCAGCCGGTGTTCAGGACCGAGCGGCGTCAACGGGGGAGAGAGACGAGAGAGAGCAGAGCGCAGCCGGTGGTCAAGGGCCGAGCAGCGTCAACGGGGGAGAGAGGCGCGCAGGAAAACGCGAGGCACTGCCATTGCCACGAGGACCGCACAGAGCGGCATTGGCAGCAGCGCAGGAGCAGTGCACGAAACCCACAGGGCATCGCCATTTGCCACAAGGGCCGTTGAGAGCGGCGTTGGCAGCAGCGCGGGAGACGCCATTTTAAGCCGCAGTGGGGACGAAAGGAAAGCGCGGGAGACGCCATTTTAAGCTGCAGCGGGGAAGAAAGGAAAGCGCGGGAGGTGCCATTTTAAGCCAGTCTAACCACACCCAAAAATGCCGAAGAGTGGCAGTATCACAGCGTTTGAAAATGAAGTCAAAGATTGGACGACATATGTCGAACGCATAGAAGTATACTGCAAGTCAAATGAAGTGCCAGATGACAAGAAAGCGCTGGTATTGTTGAATTCAATGGGTGCAAAAATGTATGGCTTACTACGAAACCTAGTAACCCCAGAGAAGCCAGTAGAAAAGGATTTTGAAAACATAGGCCTAGAAATTGGGTTTTGGCTTAGCCAGGGCTTTAGCGCCGGAAATTAGTGCCGGCGCTAAGTCCCCTGCGCGCAGCAAAAATTCAGTGGCGCCGCGCCCAAACGGCTGCCGGCGCTACTGAAGGGTCTTAGCGCCTGGAAAAGGGCGCTAACTGCCATTTTGCACCGCAATTCCGGTGCTGCGGCACCCGATGCGGTGCGGCAGGCTGGGGAAGTGCAGGCCTCCTCCTTCCATTAAGGAGGAGCTGCCTGCACCCGGCCGCGGCCCGCGCAAATCTGCTTAAAAATGAGCCCGGCACCTCGGACAAGTGCCGGGCTTGCATCTGTTCCGGGGGGGGGGAGAGAAGTCCGGGGAGGGAGCTGCGGGCAGGCGGCCGGCGGGAAAGCGGCCGGCCGCCGCGGGGCCTTTAATGCGCCGGCGCTAACTGCAGTAAGGCACCTCTGACAAAACGTTGGTTGCGGCTGCCACGGGCGAGGCGGCCGCAACTCAATTTCGGAGTTCGGGCGGGTTACCACGGCAACCGGGACGCTGCGCACACCGATGACGTCATCGGTGCCGGCGCAGCGCTACCGGAGCAACGCCGATTTAGGGCCCCAGGGAATTTCACTACTGGCCATAACTCCGGCGCAAGGCCCTCTAGCGCCTCAAATGAGGCGCTAAGGCTACTGAATTTTCAGCCGATAGTCTCAATCCTACAGGACCACTTAAACCCCACACCGCTGCTGATAGCAGAAAGATTTAAGTTTCACAAAAGGAACCAGCATAAAGATGAAAGTAATGCTGAGTATTTAACGGAACTGCGCAAGCTATCGAAACACTGCCAGTTTGGAACGGGACTAGCAGATACTTTAAGGGACAAGTTTGTGTGTGAGCTTCAAAATGAAGGAACCCAGAAACGGCTTCTATCAGAAAAGGATCTTACGCTGGACAAGGCTTTCAGCATTGCAGTATCACACGAAGCAGCAGCACGGGGCACTGCAGAGATACAACGGTGACCGCAAGAATATGGCACAAATGAAATGTCATACGGAACAGTGAAGTGCTATCGCTGCGGCAGAACAACACACGACCATAATGATTGCTGGTTCAAGGACAAAGTGTGCAGACAGTGTGGAAAAGTAGGACACATAGCAAGAGTCTGCAGGTCGGGAAAGAAAACCAGCAGCAAGAAATCTCCACAGGAGAAGTACAAGAAGGTACATAAGGTGACGGAGAGTAGTTCAGACGAACAGAAGAGAGATACAGACCCCGGAAGCAAGGAGCTGGGTTGTCTGAAACTACATAATGTGATCAAAATGGAGGATCACCAAACTATCTGGGTCACGATCAAGATAGCAGGAGTCCAAGTGAAAATGGAATTGGACACAGGATCAGCCCTAACAGTCATAAACCGAAGGGACTACAAGCGGCTATTCTCACATATATCCTTGAGAGATACAAAGATTGTCTTGAATGCGTACACGGGGCAAAAAGTCTACCCCAAAGGAAAAATAAGGGTGAACGTTATATATAACGGCAAGGAAACACCAAAAATGGACCTATATGTATTGCCAGATGGAGGACCACCACTACTAGGACGTGAATGGATCCGGAAGATACAGCTAGATTGGCATTCCATACAAGCACTGACTGTAGATGCCAAAAAGGATGACGACGTCACACCTGGACGACTGTCAAAAATGCTAACTGACGCACAAGAAGTGTTCCAGCAGGGACTCGGAACACTAAAAAGCATAACAGCGATGATCAAAATAGAGGAAAATGTAAGCCCAAAGTTTTTTAAGGCCAGACCGGTACCTTATGCGATCTGCCCAGCCTTCAAAGCAGAGCTGGAAGGGTTGGAATGTTCAGGAGTACTGTCCAAAGTCGACTGGAGCGAGTGGGCTACACTCATCGTTCCTGTAATGAAGAGGTCGTTCCTCGGGCTGGTGAACTACTACCATAAGTTCTAGCCGAATTTGTCTACCGTACTACACCCACTGAACACCCTACTGCAAATGGGGGTACCATGGAAGTGGAGAAACGAATGTAAACGAGCTTTCCAGAAGAGCAAAGCATTGATCACATCAAAAGAGGTGTTGGCTCATTTCAACCCAGCACTATCAATTCGGTTGGCGTGTGATACATCACCCGATGGCATTGGAGCGGTGCTGTCGCACAAATTCCCGGATGGCTCGGAGAGGCCAGTAGCCTTTGCGTCTCAGTCACTAACCTCAGCCGAGCGTATCTACGCCCAGATTGACAGGGAGGCCCTCAGCCTAGTGTGGGGAGTGAAAAAGTTCAATCACTATCTGCACGGGCAGAAGTTCACCTTGCTGACTGACCACCAACCACTTGTCTCCATCTTTAATCCAAAGAAGGGCATTCCGGTGATGACTGCGCAACGGCTACAAAGATGGTCACTTTTTCTAGGGGCGCACCAATATGAAATCGAGTATAAGGGCATGAAACAGCATGGAAACGTTGATGGGCTATCACGCCTGCCACTGCCTACTGCGGAGGAAGCACCAGCAGTGGATCCTATCGAAATATTTCATTCGACTATAATTGAATGCTTGCCAGTAACTAACGCTGGTATAGAGAAGGAGACCCGAAATGACCCGACACTGTCTCGGGTATATGATTTGACGGTGAAGGGATGGCCAGCACATGGCGACTCACTGTTGCCAGCATTCTCATCCAGAAGAGAACAGCTGTCAGTATGCCAGGGGACCTTGATGTGTGGATCCCGAGTGGTAATTCCACCCAAGTTAAGGGAGAGAGTGCTCAATGAGCTTCACGAAGGTCATCTGGGAGGGGTGAAAATGAAAAGCCTTGCTAGGGCTTATGTGTGGTGGCCGGGGATCGATCAGCAAATCGAGGACCTGACAAAGAGCTGCTCAGGATGCCAGAAGGTCCAAAATGCACCACCACATGCCCCTCTACACCCATGGGAGTGGCCCTC
The DNA here is from genome assembly GCF_052327205.1 of Somniosus microcephalus. Classification (NCBI taxonomy): domain Eukaryota; kingdom Metazoa; phylum Chordata; class Chondrichthyes; order Squaliformes; family Somniosidae; genus Somniosus; species Somniosus microcephalus. The sequence goes on from NC_140988.1 coordinate 176,929,925, forward strand.
ATCTCCATGGCAACGGGTGCATATTGATTTTGCTGGTCCATTCATGGACTCAATGTTTTTAATAGCCGTAGATGTGCACTCGAAATGGCCTGAGGTGATCAAAATGTCCTCCACCACCACGGAAAAAACTATTGCAGTCCTACGGACCATTTTTGCCAGGAACGGCTTGCCAGAGCAGATTTGCTCTGATAACGGACCACAGTTTGTGTCCGAAAAGTTTCGAAGCTTTATGAAAAGGAATGGGGTAAGGCATTACACATCCGCCCCGTATCATCCAGCCACAAATGGATTGGCTGAGAGGTTCGTACAAACCTTTAAAAAAGCAGTAAAGGCCATGTGCAATGACAACATTCCACTGCAGCATAAGGTGGACAATTTCCTGTTAGCCTACAGAAATGCGACACATGCAGTCACCAACCAGGCCCCGGCCATGATGTTCTTTAACCGAAGGTTGAGATCTCGTCTGGATTTGCTCAGACCAAATGTACGAAGAGATGTTGAGAGTAAGCAATTCCAGCACATCAATGAGAAGCCGACAAGGAGCTTCAATGTAGGGCAACCAGTCTTGGCCCGTGACTACCGAACAGAGAAATGGCAACCAGGAACGATATGCACACGGCAGGGGCCACTAATGTACACAGTGGATGTTGGGGAGAACATTGTGAGATGCCATGCTGACCAGATCCTAGAGTCACAGGAACGAGTCAACCCCATGTCTCGGCCATATGTACCTGATGAGGAACCCGACATACAGGTCGCATCTACCTCAGAAACAATAGCTTTGGAAGCTGATGAATCAACTGACGACAGGGTGCTAGAATCGCCTCCGCACCAAGAGCGAGACACTCGGGAAAGGCGTTATCCAGAAAGAATCAGGAAGCCTCCCCAGAGACTGAATATATGAATGGACTATTTTCATATAACATTGTATATTAAAAATGTTAATTGTTAAATGAGTATTATGGTACCCTTAATCTAAAAGGGGAGGAATTGTAATGTATGTAATGTATATATACCTTGAGGGAGAGAACTACTTTTTACAGCTCCTGTATACTGTAGCAACGGCAGTGACCACACCTGTATATAAACCCTGAGTAGTGATCTGTAAAGTTAGTTCTAGAGTAACCCTCATTCAGTAAACACCTGTTGAATCATTCCCTGCAGTCTGTTGTCTGATTATTGAAGGACACAACATTAAGATACACGGACATAACACCTTTGACATAGAAAAATGTCCCAAGGCGCTTCACAGAGGCGTAATCAGACAACAACTTGCACTTATATGGCACCAAAACACCTTCATTTTGACTTTAGCCTGGCAATTAGGCCACGGCTGAGTTGTTTTCAGTACATAGTTTATTTCTTAAATTTGGGGATGTATAGTGCGTTCTTCATGATAAGGATATCAATGCTGGAAACAATTCTCTAGGACAGCAGCAGCATATGGCGGACATTGAGTAAAATGACAATGCTGTCTCTGGTCTATTGCAACAATACGTTGTGAATGTGCCCGTTGTAGAAACCATCTGATTTTCGTTTCCATTGAATTACGGGCAGATCCACAATGCCAGATTTAGGCCCAGGCGGTACATTGAAAATCTACCCCGGGAGGGCCAGTAGTTTCCTTGGAGTTGCTCCCATTCCGCTACCATAACATTGGTTACACATATAAGCGAGGTTTCCATCGCACTTCTAACGAAGTGATGTTGGCAAAACAGGAGCAGCTCCAAGGAAGTTCCCAGCTGATGTCTTAATCCCAATCTCAGAAAAACAACCCTTTTGCATCACTGCAATTTTGTTTTTTGATATCCAGCACCAACTGTCCTTATGGCTTTTATAAGTGAGGTTATGCCTAAAGAACTTGGTTGGCACGTCCAAAATTGCTTTCAGTTAAAATGCTGACAACCATCAAACAGGTGCCTATCATTGCATCAGCTTTATCCACATTCTATTCCAGATTGCAGAATTGAAAGCAGAAGGGTTTCTTCATTCTCTCCATGGCGAGTACCCATTCCCTCCTGGACCAACTGTCTGTAGTATTGAATGGTGACAAAGTGCTTCCCCAGAGGGAGCAAGGGAACACTGTTCCTGTTTGATTGGCAAGAATAGTCAAATGTCTACCATTCTTAGGAGCATACATCAGAGCACATGCGGTTTTGTAATACAACTGTAAACAGTTTGACACTTTCTTGGGCAGCACCCAGACAGTCAAGATTGCTTTCTTTGGCACAGTTGTATGCTGGCAGCGATATGTATGATCATTCTCTACATCAAAATATGCAATGCCAGCTGTGCTGAGCCACGTCTGAAAGCCCACTGTCTGCTGTGCACATGGTTATACGTACAATGTGTGTACAGTATTAGTCGGCTGTATATGGTTGTGTGTCCCTAGGCTTCATTCATTTTGAGGGTGGATCAAACAATATTGCTCTTGTGCACTTTCTAATGGCGAGGTGAAGAACGCCATCGAACAGATGGCCTCTATCAAAAACGGTGCTGAGGGACCAAAATACAAAGGAGGAAACTGAGGCTTAAAAGTTGCTTCTGTACTGCTTCATCTCTTTAACAAGAAACCAGAGCTACATAATTAAAATAATTACCAAAAAGGACAAAAAAATAAAGGCTAGAAATCATTATGTGTGATATTAGCATATATATTTAACAAGTTTGCGTGATATTACTTCCTTTTCTATTTTAAAGTGGATTGACAACTCTGGTAAAGTTTCAGACAAAATAATGAGTCAGGTGCTCATATGCGAATATCACAGGTATTAATTTTTGAGCATAAGACATATAAAAAAAACTATCTGACCGGCTTTCTGAACTGTCTGTTACTGTACTGTATAGAAATCCAGCTTTTAACACGGTGAGGCTGATAATGCAGGAATTTGCTGATTTTGCTCAATAACGAGAGGTTGTAGTGTGATGGGAACATCAGGGCTGTAGTTTTGAGCACCAGCAGCCACTGAAGGGCTGCCGCCTGCCCTTGGAATGCCAATGGTTTTACCTGCTGAGGCAGGGGAACTGGAAGAAGGGGGAGCAGTTGGGGGGAAGGGAGAAGACCACCAAGGGAAACTAAGATGTTTTTATTTGGGCCTTGGTGTCATCAGTGACAATTTGCACTTATATAGTGTCTTTGACATAGAAACACATCCCCAAGTGCTTCACAGAAACACAATCGACTCCCCTTCCAAATGGGCAACTGGAACATTCTCAGGCACTCCAGTCACATTATAGAGCGGTCTCTTAATTTACATATTCTCATGGGCCTAATAAGCCTTATGCACAGCATGTGTGCAGTCACTCAGTGCCCTCTGTGCTGCCCACCCATATCAGGGTCCATTGCAGGCCTCAATTCTCCACACCTGATTATCTGCCCACAAGGAGCAACATTTAATTTTGTTTGTACAATGCATTTTGGGAAGATCTCCTGCATTATGTTGCTATGTTATAATAGTAGTAAATAAACTGCACACACTTCTGCAAAGGTTTGATGTGAAATTGAAAATTATTCAGAATTGTTTTAGTGAACTGTAATAACAGAATTACAAGCTGATTATAAAGAGGTCATAATTCCCAGATAGCATTACTCAAATTAGAAACAATGATAGTTTCCCTCATGCCTAAAAGTAAAGTTTATTTCCCCACAGTATAGCAACAGATGGCTCAGAGTACTTGGCAAAGGATTTTATTTGTGAGCTTAATAATTGAAATTCACATTTATTAATTAGGCCAGACTGCCACTTTAATTTCAAAATATGTTATTAAATCAACCAAAACTTTATTGGCCTGCTTTTGCGAGAACATGCAAAGCTCTTTTCCACAAACTGTGTATGACAAAAAGGAGTCTAGGCCCTGAGTTGCCTCTTAGTAGCAGCTAGAGGAGTTTACGTTACCCCCGGATTTCTGGGGCTTCCCCAGAGAGTCAGACCAGGGCATGTGCCTGCAACAGGTGCCAGGCCAGGGCTGACCAGACCTTTCTAATACCCAGCCTGCCAAATTTGGGCATTTTGACGCTGGACAGATACAGCGCACCTTGGCCGCACCTGAGCAGTGCACAGGAAAAAGGGGGAGAGGATTATCAGGGCCACAATATTTTGTCCATGGGTTCTTAATTTTACTTTACTGCATCCCTTAGTTTACATTAGTTTTAAAACGTCAAGTTCAAAATGGAAGTTAAGCCTTCCTTTAAAAGCCCACATATTAGGGATAATTTTCCAACTCCACTCTACTGCCTGGCAGCAGTGGATATTGGAAACTTGGGCATGCAAGGAACACAAACTTCCAACTATATTGGATCTAAAACCAAATGCGGTCGCTCCTGGGTTCCAACATGCAAGGCTTCCTGTCGGCTGTAAAAGGCCAGAAAATTTCCCTTACTGGTTTAAGAGATGAGAGATGTTTACCAAAGCTCTGAGTTGGGAACGAATATTTTTAGTGTACAAACATTTAGATTGCAGTCATTAAGTGCATACACACGAAGAGAAATAATCACAATCCAATCAGGAATGCTGCTTGCTTGGATCCAGGTATCAACATATTGGCCCAGTAATTCGGGTCCCAACGCGTGAGTAAGCACCGTGTACTCACTCGTGGGCCCGATGGAATTGCCGGTTTTCAGCATGCACAGCGCATGCATGGAAAACTGGCATTTCCTTTCCTCTGAACCAAGGGGTTCAGAGATGGAACGCGTGCGCGCAGGAGTCTGCGCGTGCGCGCTGAAATTCCTTTTTTTTTACAGGGTTGCCCGTGCGATAAGGCCTCCAGTTTTTACGTGAGAAAAAAGCAGACGTAAGTACTTAGTTTTAAAAGGTAAGTGGTCTATTAATTAAAGTTAGAAATTTTTTTCCACAGGTTTATTATTTTTAAAGACTTTACAGTAAGGTAAGTGTATTTTTAGACCCGATTTTTAAAAAAATTATTTTTTCAAAAATTTGAATAACTGTTTAAATTAGTTTTTTTACAGTTATTAATAGTTCATTTAATTAGTGGCATTTTTAAAAACTTTTATTTGAAGTTTAAGTACTGTTTTGGGCGCCTGGAGTTTTCATGAGTTTGACAGTTCTTACTATCAAACTCATGAATGAACTTTTGCAACCTCCGATTGGCTGCCCAGTGCTCACGTGATCCCAGCCGGCTCATCGAACTAACTACGCCGCTGGATCACGCAAGCACAGCGCGCCGGGAGCTGAACCGGGCCACTGACAGGAAATCCACGCAGGGCCAGGCTTCAACTGTCGGCGCGCTATGTAAGTGTAGGTCAGGGGCTTGCACCCGCGGGAAGCCCCCGACACCAATTTCTGGGCCAATATATCAATGGCCTAAAACACAGATGTAAATTTAAATTTCTATCTAACACTGCATGTTACCCATATCTGTCTTCAAATTGGTTTGTGAATATAAAAATCCTCCACATTTCATGCATTACCACTTCAGTTTTGTCTAGTTCTGAGGCAAAGCTAGGAACATAGTTCCATGGTATGTGCCGATGTAAATCCTAAGGAACCAGGCTGTTATTTCTCTCTAAAAATTATTGGCCCAGAAATTCGGGTCCCAACGCGTGAGTACGCACGGGGTACTCACGCGTGGACCCGATGTAAGTGCCGGTTTCTTGCATGCACTGCGCATGCGTGGGAAACCGGCACTTCTGTTCCTCTGATCGAAGGGGTTCAGAGGTCGAACGCGTGTGCGCGGGAGTCTGCGCATGCGCTTTGAACTTATGTTTTTTTTACAAGTTTCTCCGGGAGGGTAAGTCTTTAGATTTTAGAAATGTAAAAACTAGGCGTAAGGCCTGCATTTTAAAAGGTAAGTGGTCAATTAATTAAAATTAAAACATTTTTTCCACAGGTTTATTATTTTTAAATACTTTAAAGCAAGGTAAGTTTATTTTTAGCCCCGTTTTTTTATAAAATTGTTTTTTTCAAAAATTTAAATTATTGTTAAAATAGTTATTTAATGTAATTTATAGTTTATTTAAGAAGTGTGATTTAAAAAATAAATTATTTGAAGGTTTACTGTTATTTTGGGGCCCGTATATTCATAAGTTTAGACAGGTCTTCCTGTCAATCTTATGAATGGGCTTTTCCCTCCTCTGATTGGCTGTCCATGGCTCACGTGATCCCAGGGGACGCATCCCACTAACTACGCCCCGGGACACGCAAGCACAGCGCGCCGGGAGTTGGAGCAGGCCCCGGAGCGGAATTCCACGGGAGCCCAGAGCTCAACTGCTGGCGCGCAAGGTAAGTGCAGGACGGGGGCTTACACCCGCGGGAAGCCCCCGACCCGAATTTCTGGGCCATTTTGTTTTATAACCCAGAGTTCTGCAAGGAAACTTGCAAAGGATCTTATCTGATTGTTTCTATATTTAACCCTTGGGGAATTGAACTGCTGTATATGAATGAATGCAATGCCTCACTTGCACTGCTGCTTCTGAAAATCACTCCTACCATGAATAAACCTGTGAATACTTTAGTCTCTTATAAAAAGTGTCTGGCGTAGCTAATGTTATCTCTCTTCAGAAGTAATGTGACAGATAGCAGAATTGCTACATTCTATCTGATAACAATAAAAGTGTTCATTGTTCACCCGGGGCATATTAACCTAGTTACTTTGTGCATAAGATTCCTTTTCAGTTGATAGGGATAGAGAGCACTGCCCTCAGAGGACATTCGCAGGCAGCCTACAAGATATCCATGCTGTTACACCGGAAGCTTTGGCCTGGACATCTGACTTAGATATTGACATTTGATTTGCTTTGCTACTACCATGTGAAAGAACGAAGAAAGAAATTGATAAGGAGTGAAGTCTTATTTTTGGAGGTGGACTTTTTGCGTTGGACATGACGAGAAAGTATCTGGAGTGAGCTCAACTTGTAACATTGCTTCTGAAGTTACATGCCAAAAATTGAACAAATAAATTTATGTCCAAACCATTATAAAGGGCGTTGAGTGTTAAATATTCTTTAATATAAATTGCTTTGCATTTTATCAGCTTTAGCTGGGAGATTTTGAAGATATTTGTATTATTAAAACTAGAAAATAGAGAAGAAAATCAGGCGGAATGTTAAACGGGCTGCCAATGCACTATCGCCCATTTAGCGCTACCGCCAAGGTGAATTTCACCCTCCTTTTGTTTGGTTTTATTTATTAGCCTGGAATTTGCAGTCAGCAGCGAAGCGATGGCACTCGCCACTGACCTTGAAGAAAGCTGCCCACAAAGATCTAGCGATCTCTAAGGCGTGAATTTCAACTCTCCCGACGGTAGTTTGAATCTAGCCAATTCGTTTTTCAGGGCCAGAACGATTGTTCAACAGTCAATACGCAGTTAAAAACCCAGTTACACTTCTTTCAACAAGGCTTAATTTTTTCGGGGTGGGGTGGGGTGTGGTGTGGGGTGGTGGGGTGGGGTGAGGGGGGGTGTGAGGGGGGTGTGAGGGGGGTGGGGTGGTGGGGTGAGGGGGGTGTGAGGTGGGTGTGCGGGGGGGTGAGGTGAGGGTGCGAGGGGGGTGTGAGGGAGGGTGTGAGGGGGGTGTGAGGGAGGGTGTGAGGGGGGTGTGAGGGGCATGTGAGGGAGGGTGTGAGGGGGTGTGAGGGGGGTGTGAGGGGGGGTGTGAGGGGTGTGTGAGGGAGGGTGTGGAGGGTGTGGGGGGGTGAGGGGGGTGTGAGGGAGGGTGTGAGGGGGGTGTGAAGGGGGTGTGAGGGAGGGTGTGAGGGGGGTGTGGGGGGTGTGAGGGGGGCTGTGAGGGGGTGGGAGGGGGGTGTGAGGGGGTTGTGAGGGAAGGTGTGAGGGGGTGTGAGGGGGTTGTGAGGGAGAGTGTGAGGGGGGTGTGAGGTGAGGGTGTGAGGGGGGTGTGAGGTGGGGGTATGAGGGGGTGTGTGAGGGGGGTGTGAGGGTGGTGTGAGGGAGGATGTGGGGGGGTGAGTTGGGGGTGTGAGGGGGTGTGTGAGGGGGTGTGAGGAGGGGTGTGAGTGGGGTGTGAGGGGGATGTGAGGGGGGTGTGAGGGGGGTGTGAGGGGGGTGTAGGGAGGTGTGAGGGGGGTGTAGGGAGGTGTGAGGGGGGTGTGAGGTGGGTGTGTGAGGGGGGGTGAGGAGGGTGTAGGGAGGTGTGAGGGGGGGTGAGGGGTGTGTGAGGGGGGTGTGAGGGGGTGTGAGGGGGTGAGGGGGGTGTAGGGAGGTGTGAGGGGGTGTGAGGGGTGTTAAGTTCGTGAATGATTGAGACACGGACTAGCAGGAGAGAAACAAACAGAACTTTACTGGTGGAAGGCATAAACGAATCTATCCAACAGCGGCTCTCTAGCGCCTTTTATACAGAGGTGGTCACTGCCGGTACTGCAGTCTGAGACCAGTTATTCTCTTAAAGGTACATACACAACAATTCCTCCCCTTTCAGATAAACAGTACATAACATTCATTTAACAACTAATGATGACGAATTACAATCACAAGTACTGTTGCTAGATACATTGGTTAAGTTTAAGCAATTATAAGTTCAGTCTTTGAGGAGGCTTCCTGATTCTGTCTGGATAACGCCTCTTTGGAGTATCAGGTTCTTCTGGCAATGTTGAGTTGGAATCAATGTCGTTGTTTGGTTCATCTGCTTCCAATATTACCGGTTCTGCGGTAGCTGCAATTGGAACGTCGATTTCATTATCAGGTGTATCAGATCGTGGTGTGGAGTTGACGTTTTCCAGTGACTCTAGAATCTGGTCAGCATGGCATCTTACAATGCTCTCCCCATCGTCCACGGTATACATGAGAGGTCCTTGTCGTGTACAAATCGTTCCTGGCTGCCATTTCTCAGTGCGGTAGTCCCGGGCCAAAACTGGTTGACCTATCTTAAAACTCCTGGTCGGCCTTTCATTCATATTTTGAAACTGCCTGTTCTCCACATCTCTTCGGACGTTTGGCTTAACCAAATCCAAGCGGCATCGTAGTCTTCGATTGAAGGACATCATGGCTGGAGTTTGGTTGGTAACCGCATGTGTCGCATTCCGGTAGGCAAACAAGAAGTTGTCCACCTTGTGTTGTAGGGGTATATCTTCATTACACATTGCCTTGATAGCCTTCTTGAATGTTTGGACAAACCTCTCGGCCAATCCATTAGTGGCTGGATGATATGGGGCAGATGTGTAATGCTTAACACCATTGTTCTTTAAGAACCTCCAGAACTCTTCAGACACAAACTGTGGTCCATTGTCAGAGCAAATCTGTTCAGGCAGCCCATTCCTGGCGAATATGGTTCGTAAAACTGCGATAGTTTTTTCCGTGGTGGTTGAGGACATTTTTATTACCTCTGGCCACTTTGAATGTGCATCCGCCGCAATTAAAAACATCGAGTCCATGAAGGGACCAGCAAAATCAATGTGCACCCTTTGCCATGGAGATGAGGGCCACTCCCATGGATGCAGAGGAGCTTGTGGTGGGGCGTTTTGGACCTTCTGGCATCCTGCACAGCTCTTGGTCATCTCTTCGATTTCTCTATCGATTCCCGGCCACCACACAAACGCTCTGGCTAAGCTCTTCATTTTTACCCCACCCAGATGACCCTCATGAAGCTCATTGAGCACTCTATCCGTCAACTTAGGTGGAATTACTACTCTGGATCCACACATCAAGGTTCCTCTGCACACTGACAGCTGTTCTCTTCTTGGCGAAAATGCTGGCAGCAGTGGTTCGCCATGTGCTGGCCATCCCTTCACCGTTAAATCATAGACCCGTGATAGCGTCGGGTCATTCCGTGTTTCCTTTTCTATGTTTGCATTCGTCACAGGGAGACATTCGACTATGGTCGAGTGGAATAACTCCATTGGATCCACTGCAAGGTCTTCTTCTTCCACCGTCGGCAACGGTAGACATGACAATCCATCAGCATTTCCATGCTGTTTCGTTCCCCTGTACTCGATGTCATATTGGTGTGCCCCTAGGAAAAGGGACCATCTCTGCAGCCGTTGTGCTGTCATTATCGGTACGCCCTTCTGAGGGTTGAAAATGGAGACAAGAGGTTGATGATCCATTAGTAGAGTAAATTTTTGGCCGTGCAGATAGTGATTGAACTTCTTCACCCCCCACACTAGGCTGAGGGCCTCTCTGTCAATCTGGGCGTAGTTACGCTCGGCAGAAGTTAACGAGCGTGATGCAAAAGCTATCGGCCTCTCCAAACCATCAAGGAATTAATGTGACAGTACCGCCCCAATGCCGTAGGGAGACGCATCACACGCCAGCCTGATTGGCAGTGCTGGGTTGTAGTGAGCCAATACTTCCTTCGAAGTGGTTAAGTCCTTACTCTTCTGAAAAGCACGTTTACAATCATCGCTCCATTTCCATGCTACCCCCGTTCATAGCAGGGCGTTCAGTGGATGCAGAATTGTCGACAAATTCGGCAAAAACTTATGGTAGTAATTCACCAACCCGAGGAATGACCTCAGTTGCGACACATTTTCAGGCGCTGGGGCCTTAACAACCGCTTCAATTTCTGTCCGGGGACTTATGTAACCCCTCTTCATCAATCACGTGGCCACAATACAATATCTGTTTCTTAAAAAATTCGCACTTGGTGCGGTTGGCTCGCAGCCCATGTTCCCGCAGTCTAGTGAACACCTGTTCTAGGTTGTTAAGGTGTTCACTGTCATCTTCACCTGTTACAAGGATGTCGTCCAAGTAACACTGAGTCCCCGGAATCCCTTGCAGGACTTGTTCCATCGCTCTTTGCCATATCGCCGGAGCCGATGCTACTCCGAATACCAATCGATGATACTGGTAAAGACCTTTGTGAGTGTTGATCGTGAGATACTTCCTAGAGGACTCTTCAACCTCCATCTGCAAATATGCTTGTGCTAGGCCAATTTTTGTAAAACGCTTCCCTCCAGAAAGTGAGGCGAAGATGTCTTCTATCCTTGGAAGAGGATATTGTACTGTGTGAAGGACAGGGTTCACCGTCATCTTGAAATCCCCACAGATGCGAATCTTCCTTGGCTCTCCGGACTTATTGCTTAACGTTTTCTTCATGACAGGAACGATGGGTGTCGCCCACTCGCTCCAGTTGACCTTAGACAACACGCCCGCCTTCTCCAGATTCTCCAGCTCTGCCTCGACGGCTGGACGAATTGCATATGGTACCGGTCTCGCTTTGAAAAACTTGGGAACTGCATTCTCTTCTATTTTTAACGAGGCGGTTACGCCTTTAAGCGTGCCCAGTTCTTGTTGAAATACCTCTTTGGCGTTAGCTAAGATGGTTGACAATCGTCCAGGAGTGACGTCTTCATCTTTTTTACCGTCCACCATCATTGCATGAATGGAATGCCAATCTAAGTTTATCTTCCTGATCCATTCCCATCCCAATAATGGTGGTCCACCATTTGGCAGTATGTAGAGATACAATTTCCGTATTTTCTTGCCATTGTATTCGACAGGCACCCTTATTTTTCCTCTGGGGTATACTTTTTGCCCCGTATACGTTGTCAAGACGATGGATGTCTCTCTCAAGGGTATGTGTGAAAATAGCCGCTCATAGTCTCGTCGATTCATGATGGTTAGCGCTGATCCTGTATCCAATTCCATTTTAACTTGGGACCCTGCTATCGTGAGGTTGACCCAAATGGTTCGGTGATCCTCTTTTGCGATTACATTGTGACGTTTGAGACAGCTTAATCTCCTGCTCTCGGATTCACTATCGCTCATCTGGTCTTCGGAACTACTGTCCGTCATCTTTTGTACTTTCTTGTACGGTTCCTTAGTAGCCTTTTTGTTGTCGCTGGTCTTCTTCCCAGACCTACAAACTCGTGCAATGTGTCCAATCTTCCCGCATTGTCTGCATATTTTGTCTTTGGACCAGCAATCCTTCTGGTCATGGTTAGTTCTGCCGCAGCGATAACATTTTGCAAATCCCCGTGTCATTTCGTGGGTGCCGTATTCCTGTGGTTTTTGTTGAATTTCTGCAGCTCCCCTGGCTGCTGCTTCATACGATACTGCCATGCTGAAAGCCTTATCTAGCGTCAGCTCTTTTTCTGCGAGTAACTTCTTCTGTGTTCCTTCACTCAGGAGTCCACAGACAAATTTGTCCCGTAGGGTATCTGCCAGTCCTGCTCCGAACTGGCAGTGCTTTGATAGCTTGCGTAGTTCCGTAAGATACTCAGCATTGCTCTCATCTTTGTGCTGAGTTCTCCTGTGGAATTTAAATCTTTCTGCTATCAACAGCGGTGCAGGGTTTAAGTGCTCCTGTAGAACAGCAACAATTTTGTTAAAACTCTTCGCCTTCGGTTTGGCTGGAGTAATCAGATCCCGCAATAGGCCGTACGTTCTAGCGCCCATTACGTTTAGCAATATTGATGCCTTTTTCCCCTCCGCTATTTCATTTGCCTCGAAATATACCTCGGCTCTTTCCACATACGTGGTCCAGTCCTCTAATGTATTATCAAAAGCAGTGATACAGCCAGTCTTCGGCATCTTGCAAATCTAAAATGGCGCCTCCCGCGCTTTGCCTTCTTCTCCGATTTAACAAAATGGCACCTCCCGCGCTTTTCCTTCTTCCCCGCTGTTGTTAGCGCTGCTTTCCACGGTTTCCTGCGCGTTAAATATTAATTTGTTTTCTTTTATTATCTTCCTGTTGTGGAGCGGACCCTCTGGGACACTTCCCTCCTTCGTCTGAGGTCCGAACGCTGCCCGGCTTTGAAACACCGGCCGCGCCCTGTATGCTCCACCCTCTCTCTCTCTCCTTGCTTCCCGACTCGCTGCCCGGCCCCGTTGCAGCCCAGGAAGGATCAGAGCACTACCTACCACCAGCCCGATTAGCTGGGAAACCACGGACCGAGGAACCCAGCCTGGCTCTGGACAGTCTCTCCTGCAAGTTTTGAAATCGATGATTGACGGTCGACGCCCGTTTCTCGAGTTTCAATGGCCGATTTTTTTTTCTTTCTTTCTTCTGGCTCCGGCCTTCAACACGTCGTCGGAGCTGCTGCTGAGTTGCAGGTAAGTTCGTTTCTAACTCGTCGCCAGTGTTAAGTCCGTGAATGATTGAGACACGGACTAGCAGGAGAGAAACAAACAGAACTTTGCTGGTGGAAGGCATAAACGAATCTAGCAAACAGAGGCTCTCTAGCGCCTTTTATACAGGGGTGGTCACTGCCGGTACTGCAGTCTGAGACCAGTTATTCTCTTAAAGGTACATACACAACAAGGGGGGGTGAGGGGGGTGTGAGGGTGTGGGTGAGGTGGGGGTGTGAGCGGGGTTTGAGGGGGGTTGTGAGGTGGTGGTGCAATTAAACTCACTACGCACTTGGCTCGAGTATAAAGCAGGGCTTTCATCAACTTGTTTCAAAACATGGAGGTGTGACAAAGCCACCAAGAGACTCTTGCAGTAATGTATATAATTGCCTTTAACAGGGGCTTGTTACCTTTAAGTGTTCGCTCTGTATAAACAGCGCGGGTTTGGTAAAATGGCGATCCAGCGCGATGACTTCATCACGCAGGTCACGTGACGTTCCCAATGGCGGGACACGTGCTGACATCATGACGTGAGAGGGGAGAGGCGTTCCCCGTCTGTCCTCGTGGAACCAGTTGGTGTACAGACCTGTATAGAGTTTCTCCTGCGTTTTTGTTTGTAACTTTTACTAGTGCATTAAACCACGTTTGGTTAACTGCTAGTTTCAGTCTCAGTACTTTCGTTAGGAGTTCAAGCACTCCTACATTGGTGACCCCGAATCCTCGCGGACATTCTTCGCAGCGGAAACGGAACGCAGGGCCATGATGGAAGCCAACGCAGTGGCTTTGAAGCTCCCCCAATTTTGGGAACAACAGGCGGCCTCCTGGTTCGTACAAGCGGAGGCGCAGTTCGAGCTCCGCAATGTCGTGCAGGATCAGACCCGTTATCTTTACGTGGTCTCCGCACTCGACAGCTCGACGGCGTCGAGGATCATCAGCCTACTGGAGAACCCCCCGGCCACCGACAAGTATGTCGCCATTAAGGCATGGCTAATGCAGGTATTCGGCCTTACAAAGGCAGAATGCGCACACCACCTACTCACGCTGCCCAGGTTAGGAGACTCCAAATCTTCGGAGTTGATGAGCCAGATGCTCACACTCCTGGGGTCTGAACCGCAATGTTTCCTGTTCTGCGAACTGTTCCTCAGTCAACTGCTTGAACAGGTGCAGGCGGCCCTCGCCAGATCGGACGCCGGGGATTGCATAGCGCTCGCCGAAGAGGCGGATAAAGTACACGCGGTCTGACAACAATTCTGCGCCATCGTGAGACGCCCCGCCCCAAAGGGCCCTGCCTCGATGCCTCCAACAACCGGCTTCTATTATTACCACGCTCGGTTTGGCGTGAAGGCCAGAAGCTGCCGTCCACCTTGCAGTTTCGTGCCCGAAACACCGAACAAGCAACTGCGCGTCAAGAACACCGACTCCGGGGCGTGTCCCGCAGTCACGATGGCGATTGGCGATTCCGGGAAACGACTTTATTTAACCGACTCCATCTCGGGCCGTCGTTTTTTGTGCGACACAGGGGCACAGTGCTGCATCCTTCCCGCGTCAGTCCTCGACCTTCGGTCCAGCAGGCGTGGTTCTCCCCTCCAAGCTGCCAACGGGGGTGCGATTCGTACTTGCGGGACACGGTGGGTCCAGGTCTGCTTCAGTGGCCAACGCTTTATATGGGACTTCGTCACCGCCAAAATTTCACAGGCACTCCGAGGCGCCGACTTTTTATGCGCCTGTTGGTTGATTTAAAAAATTGTCGGCTCGTTCACGCCGCCACGTTTGACTTTATTCCCTGTGTGCGCGGCACGGTCGCACCACACTCGGTCTCCTGCGCTCGGCCACCCCCCGATGTTTTCTCCCGCCTCCTCGGGGACTTTCCAGAGCTGACTAAGCCCACCTTCTCGGCTTCGACCGCCAAACATAGGGTGGAGCACCATATAACGACGACCGGCTCTCCCGTCTACGCCAGGGCAAGGCGGCTAGAGCCCAGCAAGCTCGCGGCTGCTAAGGCGGAGTTCGCCGCCATGGAAAAGTTGGGGATTATTCGCCGGTTGAATAGTCCCTGGTCCTCGCCTCTCCACATCGTCCCTAAGCCCGGGGGTGGATGGCGGCCCTGCGGCGACTACCGCCGCCTCAATGATGTCACGACCCCCGACCGGTACCCCATACCGCACATACAGGATTTCTTCACACATTTGGCGGGGAATTCGATCTTCTCCAAGGTCGACCTCGTCTGTGGGTACCATCAGGTACCGGTGCATCCCCAGGACGTCCAAAAGACAGCGGTCATCACCTCTTTTGGCCTGTTTGAGTTCCTCCGCATGCCTTTCGGACTTAAAAACGCGGCGCAGGCATTCCAACGCCTAATGGAGTCGGTGCTGCGGGATCTCAAATTTTTGTTCATCTACCTGGATGACATACTGATCGCCACGCCACAAAGGAGGACCATCTCAAGCATCTGCGCATTCTCTTTCGTCGCCTTCAGCAGCATGGCCTCATTGTCAACCCGGCCAAATGCCAGTTCGGCCTGCAGCAAATCGACTTCTTAGGCCACCGCATCACTTCAGAGGGGGCAATGCCGCTTCGGGCTAAGGTGGAGGTGATCGCCGCATTCCCGCGGCCGCAGTCCGTGAAGGCACTCCAGGAGTTCCTGGGTATGGTAAATTTTTAACATCGTTTTGTTCCCAGGGCTGCACAGCTCATGCGGCCGCTCTACGAGGCCCTCAGAGGGAAGCCGGGAAAGGAGCCCGTAGTTTAGACGCCGGAAATGGACCGCGCTTTCGGGGACACGAAGACCGCCCTCGTGAATGCGACAATGTTGGCACACCCCCTGCCACGAGCCACCATTGCTCTCACGACTGACGCGTCGGACTACGCCATAGGGGCCGTCCAAGAGCAATGGGTCGACGGCACGTGGCAACCACTGGCATTTTTTAGCCGCCAGCTGCGATGGTTCGAACGCCAGTGCAGTACCTTTGACAGGGAGCTGTTGCCGTTGTTTTTGGCCATTCGCCATTTTTGTTTTCTGCTCGAAGGGCGCCACTTCACTGCATTTGTCGACCACAAACCGCTGACATTCGCGATGGCCAAGACTGCCGAACCGTGGTCAGCTCGACAGCAGCGACAGCTTACATTTATTTCTGAATTTACCACCGACATCCGGCACGTGGTCGGCAAGGACAACGTGGTAGCGGATTGCCTTTCCCGCGCCACCGTCCAAGCCGTGCAGTTGGGGATCGATTATGCGAGAATGGTGGCCGACCAAGCTGCCGACCCGGACACTCAAGCCTTTCGTTCTGACTCCGCCAGCCTTCAACCGAAGGATGTGCCATTCCATTCGGCGGGCACCACTTTACTCTGTGACGTCTCCTTGGGAGACCACCGTCCGATTGTTCCGTCCACCTGGTGTCGGAAAGTTTTCGACGCCATACACGGACTTTCGCATCCTGGTGTGAGGGCATCGCAGAAGTTGCTAGCATCCAAATTCATCTGGAGAGGGATACGCAAGGACATCCGCGACTGGGCGAACACATGTGTGGTTTGTCAACAAGCCAAAGTACAACGACATGTCAGGGCCCCATTGGCCACATTCGAGGTACCGGAACGTCGGTTCGACCACGTCCACGTCGACCTTGTGGGGCCACTCCCACCATCGCGGGGTTTCACACACCTTTTGACGATGGTGGATCGCACCACGAGATGACCAGAGGTGGTTCCCCTGATGTCTACCACCTCTGCGGATGTCGCTCGAGCCTTTATCTCGTCATGGGTAGCATGCTTTGGGGTTCCGATGGATATTTCGTCCGACCGCGGTCCACAGTTCTCATCTGAGCTTTGGAACGCGGTGGCCTCAGCCTTAGGCACCAAACTCCATCGCACCACGGCCTGCCACCCGCAGGCGAATGGGCTGTGTGAGCATTTTCATCGTTCATTGAAGGCGTCACGCAGGGCCAGCCTCCTGGACGTGGCATGGGTCGACAAACTGCCTTGGGTTATGCTGGGGTTGCGCACAGCGACAAAGGAGGACCTGCAGGCTTCGGCCGCGGAAATGGTTTATGGCCAGCCGCTCCGGGTACCAGGAGAATTCCTGCCATCCCCTACACAGCCGTGGTCCGCAGCCACTCAGCGGGAAGCCCGTCGGGAAGCGGCCCAGTGCTTCCGGCCAGTTGCAACATCGCAACACGGTTTTCCTGCCTCCCATATTCCAGTGGGGTTGATGAAGGCCAAATTCGTGTTCGTTCGTCAAGACGCCCATCGCAGCCCGCTCCAGCCTCCGTACACGGGTCCTTTCCGGGTTTTACAGACAGGGGCTAAGACTTTTTTGGTCGACCTCGGGGGCAGGCTGGACCACATCTCTGTCCATCGCCTCAAGCCCACGCACTTGGACCTTGAACAGCCAGTCGAGCCCGCTCAGCCACCGCGTAGGGGTCGACCGCCAGCTGCTGCCACACCTGACCAGGCCGCTATCCCCTCCAGCTCACCAGCTGCTCAGCGTTTTCCTCTCCGGGAATTTAGGAGTCGTTCAAACAGGCTTGTCCAACCTCCTCTGCGATTGACTTTCCTTATTAAAGACAATTCTGGGGGGGCATATGTGGCAAAGCCACCAAGAGACTCTTGCAGTAATGTATATAATTGCCTTTAACAGGGGCTTGTTTCCTTTAAGTGTTTGCTCTGTATAAACAGCGCGGGTTCGGTAAAATGGCGATCCAGCGCGATGACTTCATCACGCAGGTCACGTGACGTTCCCAATGGCGGGACACGTGATGACGTCATGACGTGAGAGGGGAGAGGCGTTCCCCCTCTGTCCTTGTGGAACCAGTTGGTGTACAGACCTGTATAGAGTTTCTCCTGCGTTTTTGTTTGTAACTTTTACTAGTGCATTAAACCACGTTTGGTTAACTGCTAGTATTGTGTCCGTGTATAATTGAGACACGGACTGCAAGAGTTGATTATAACAAGTCTTTACTGAATGGAGACAACCTGGAAACTGAAACTACAGAAGCCTGCTAGGGCCTTTTATACAGGGGTGGTCACTGCCGGCACTGCAGTCTGAGACCAGTTATTCCCTTAAAGGTACATACACAACAATTCCTCCCCTTTTAGATAAACAGTACACAACATTCATTTAACAACTAAATAATAACTAATTACAATTACGGTTGCTAGATACATTGGTTGAAGTTAAGCAATTATAAGTTCAGTCTTTGAGGAGGCTTCCTGATTCTGTCTGGATAACGCCTCTTTGGGATATCAGGTTCTTCTGGCAAGGTTGAGTCGGGATCAATGTCGTTGTTTGGTTCGTCGGCTTCCAATATCACCGATTCTGCGGTAGATGCGATTGGTACTTCGGTTTCATCGCCAGGTGTATCAGATCGTGGTGTGGAGTTGACGTTTTCCAGTGACTCTAGAATCTGGTCAGCATGGCGTCTTACAATGCTCTCTCCCACATCCACAGTATACATTAGAGGTCCTTGCCGTGTACAGATCTTTCCTGGCTGCCATTTCTCTGTGCGGTAGTCCCGGGCCAAAACTGGTTGACCTATCTTAAAACTCCTGGTCGGCCTTTCATTCATATTCTGAAACTGCCTGTTCTCCACATCTCTTCTGACGTTTGGCTTAACCAAATCCAAGCGGCATCGTAGTCTTCGATTGAAGAACATCATGGCTGGAGTTTGGTTGGTAACCGCATGTGTCGCATTCCGGTAGGCAAACAAGAAGTTATCCACCTTGTGTTGTAGGGGTATATCTTCATTACACATTGCCTTGATAGCCTTCTTGAATGTTTGAACAAACCTCTCGGCCAATCCATTAGTGGCTGGATGATATGGGGCGGATGTGTAATGCTTAACACCATTGTTCTTTAAGAACCTCCGGAACTCTTCAGACAGAAACTGTGGTCCATTGTCAGAGCAAATCTGTTCAGGCAGCCCATTCCCGGCGAATATGGTTCGTAAGACTGTGATAGTTTTTTCTGTGGTGGTTGAGGACATTTTTATTACCTCTGGCAACTTTGAATGTGCATCCACCGCAATTAAAAACATCGAGTCCTTAAAGGGACCAGCAAAATCAATGTGCACCCTTTGCCATGGAGATGAGGGCCACTCCCATGGATGTACAAGGGCTTGTGGTGGGGCGTTTTGGACCTTCTGGCATCCTGTACAGCTCTTGGTCATCTCTTCGATTTCTCTATCGATTCCCGGCCACCACACAAACGCTCTGGCTAAGTTTTTCATTTTTACCCCTCCCAGATGACCCTCATGAAGCTCATTGAGCACTCTATCCTTCAATTTGGGTGGAATTACTACTCTGGATCCACACATCAAGGTTCCTCTGCACACTGACAGCTGTTCTCTTCTCGGCGAGAATGCTGGCAGCAGTGGTTCGCCATGTGCTGGCCATCCCTTCACCGTTAAATCATAGACCCAGGAGAGCGTCGGGTCATTTCGTGTTTCCTTTTCTATGTTTGCATTCATCACAGGGAGACATTCAACTATAGTCGAGTGGAATAAATCCACTGGAACCACTGCCAGTTCTTCTTCCACCGTCGGCAACGGTAGGCGCAACAATCCATCAGCATTCCCATGCTGTTTAGTTCCTTTGTACTCGATGTCATATTGGTGTGCCCCTAGGAAAAGGGACCACCTCTGCAGCCGTTGTGCCGTCATTATCGGTACGCCCTTCTGAGGGTTGAAAATGGAGACGAGAGGTTGATGATCAGTTAGTAGAGTAAATTTCTGACCGTGCAGGTAGTGATTGAACTTCTTCACCCCCCACACCAGGCTGAGGGCCTCTCTGTCAATCTGGGCGTAGTTACGCTTGGCTGAAGTTAACGAGCGTGGTGCAAAAGCTATCGGCCTCTCTGAACCATCAAGGAATTTATCTGACAGTACCGCCCCAACACCGTAGGGAGACGCATCACACACCAGTCTTATCAGTAGTGATGGGTTGTAGTGAGCCAATACTTCTCTTGAAGTGATTAGGTCCTTACTCTTCTGAAAGGCCCGCTTACATTCATCGCTCCATTTCCATGCTACTCCCATTCGTAGTAGGGCGTTCAGTGGATGCAGAATTGTGGACAAATTCAGCAAAAACTTATTGTAGTAATTCACCAATCCGAGGAATGACCTCAGTTGCGACACATTTTCAGGCGCTGGAGCCTTAACTACCGCTTCAATTTTGTCAGGGGACTTATGCAACCCCTCTTCATCAATCACGTGGCCACAATACGATATCTGTTTCTTAAAAAACTCGCACTTAGGGCGATTGGCTCGTAGCCCATGTTCACGTAGTCTAGTGAGCACCTGCTCTAGGTTGGCAAGGTGTTCACTGTCATCTTCACCTGTCACTAGGATGTCGTCCAAGTAACACTGAGTCCCCGGAATCCCTTGCAGGACTTGTTCCATCGGTCTTTGCCATATCGCCGGAGCTGATGCTACTCCAAATACCAGTCGATTATACTGGTAAAGACCTTTGTGAGTGTTTATCATGAGATTCTTCCGAGAGGATTCTTCAACCTCCATCTGCAAATATGCTTGTGCTAGGTCAATTTTTGTAAAACGCTTCCCTCCAGATAGTGAAGCGAAGATATCTTCTATCCTTGGAAGAGGATATTGTACTGTGTGAAGGATTGGGTTCACCGTCACCTTGAAGTCCCCACAGATGCGAACCTTCCTTGGCTCCTCAGACTTATTGTTTAATGTTTTGTTCATGACAGGAACGATGGGTGTCGCCCACTCGCTCCAGTCTACCTTAGATAACACGCCTGCCTTCTCCAGATTCTCCAGCTCTGCCTCGACGGCTGGGCAAATTGCATATGGTACCGGTCTTGCTTTGAAAAACTTGGGAATTGCATTCTCCTCTATTTTTATCGAGGCGGTTACGCCTTTAAGAGTGCCCAGTTCTTGTTGAAATACCTCTTTGGCGTCAGCTAAGATTGTTGACAATCGTCCAGGAGTGACGTCGTCATCCTTTTTGCCAGCCACCGTCAGTGCCTGAATGGAGTGCCAGTCTAAACTTATCTTTCTGATCCATTCACGTCCCAATAACAGTGGTCCACCATCTTCACAGAAATCACAGAAACCCCACAGTGCAGATAGAGGCCATTTCGGCCCATCAAGCCTGCACTGACACATATCCCACCCGATGCCCGTAGCCCCTACACCAACACATATCCCACCCTATCCCCGTAACCCCACGTATTTAATCCCCCTAACACTAAGGGTCAATTTATCATAGCCAATCAACCTAACCCGCACATCTTTGGACTGTGGGAGGAAACCAGAGCACCCGGAGGAAACCCACGCAAACACGGGGAGAATGTGCAAACTCCACACAGACAGTCACCCGAGGCCGGATTCGAACCAGGGTCCCTGGCGCTGTGAGGCAACAGTGCTAACCACTATGCCACCGTGCTGCCCTTGCCATCTTGCAGAATGTAGAGATACAATTTCCGTATTTTCTTGCCGTTGTATTCGACAGGCACCCTTATTTTTCCTCTGGGGTATACTTTTTGCCCCGTATACATCCTCAAGACAATGGATGTCTCTCTCAAGGGTATGTGTGAGAATAGCCGCTCGTAGTCTCGTCGATTCATGATGGTTAGAGCTGATTGTGTATCTAATTCCATTTTGACTTGGGACCCTGCTATCGTGAGGGTGACCCAAATGGTTCGGTGATCCTCTCTTGCGATTATGTTGTGAAGTTTGAGACAGCTTAGTCTCTTGTTCCCGGATTCACTATCGCTCATCTGGTCTTCGGAACTACTGTCCGTCATCTTTTGTACTTTCCTGTACGGTTCCTTAGTAGCCTTTTTGTTGTCATTGGTCTTCTTCCCAGACCTGCAAACTCGTGCAATGTGTCCCATCTTTCCGCATTGCCTGCATATTTTGTCCTTGGACCAGCAGTCCTTCTGGTCATGGTTTGTTCTGCAGCAGCGATAACATTTTGCAAATCCCCGTGTCATTTCGTGGGTGCCGTATTCCTGTGGCTTTTGTTGTATTTCTGCAGCTCCCCTTGCTGCTGCTTCGTACGATCCTGCCACGCTGAAAGCCTTATCTAGCGTCAGCTCTTTCTCTGAGAGTAACCTCTTCTGGGTTCCTTCACTCAGGAGTCCACAGACAAATTTGTCCCGTAAGGTATCTGCCAGTCCTGCTCCGAACTGGCAGTGCTTTGATAGCTTGCGTAGTTCCGTAAGGTAATCAGCATTGCTCTCATTTTTATGCTGATTTCTCCTGTGGAATTTAAATCTTTCTGCTATCAGCAGCGGTGTAGGGTTTAGGTGTTCCTGTAGGATAGCAACAATTTCGTTAAAACTCTTCGCCTTCGGTTTGGCTGGAGTAATCAGGTCCTGCAATAGGCCGTACGTTCTTGCGCCCATTAAATTTAGCAATACCGATGCCTTTTTCTCATCGGCTATTTCGTTTGCCTCGCAAAATACCTCGACTCTTTCCACATACGTGGTCCAGTCTTCTATTGCATCATCGAAGGCAGTGATATCGCCAGTCTTTGGCATCTTGAAAATCTAAGATGGCGCCTCCCGCGCTTTGCCTTCGTCCCCGATGGATCAAAATGGCGCCTCCCGCGCTTTTCCTTCTTCCCCGCCGAGTTAAGATGGCGCCTCCCACGCTTTCCCACCACTGCCGCTGCTGCCAACGCTGTTGCTGGCGATTATATTTATTTTACTATCCTGTAATGGCGACGCCCTATGGTCTTCGCACCTCCCCGATCGCTGCTGCCAACGCCACTCTCCGCGGTATTTTTATTTTTCTATTGCCCTTCAATATTTGCTCCGTTAATTGAAGAACCGTTCCCGTCATGGAGCGGACCCTCTGGGACACTTCCCTCCCTCTTCTTAGGTCCGAACGCTGCCCGGCTGCTAAGCACCGGCCGCGCCCTGTGTGCTCCACCCTCTCTCTCTTTGCTTCCCGACTCGCTGCCCGGCCCCGTTGCAGAGCCACCCGATTGAGCTCTAGCCCGCCGCAGCCCAGGAAGGATCAGTGCACTACCTGCCACCAGCCCGATTAGCTGGGAAACCACAGACTGGAGACCAAGCCTGGCTCTCGACAGTCTCTCCTGCACTTTTCAATTCAGTGATTTGGAGGGCGGTTGCCCACGGTCGACGCCCGTTTCTCGAGTTTTTGGGGATTTTTTTTTTCTTTCTTCTGGCTTCGACCTTCAATAACGTCATCTGAGGTGCTGCTGAGTTGCAGGTAAGTTCATTTCTTCCTCGTCGCCAGTATTATGTCCGTGTATAATTGAGACACGGACTGCAGGAGTTGATTATAACAAGTCTTTACTGAATGGAGACAACCTGGAAACTGAAACTACAGAAGCCTGCTAGGGCCTTTTATACAGGGGTGGTCACTGCTGGTACTGCAGTCTGAGACCAGTTATTCCCTTAAAGGTACATACGCAACAGCTACTTTCAGTCTCAGTACTTTCGTTAGGAGTTCAAGCACTCCTACAGAGGTCTAGTTATCTTTCACTATTTCCTGTTTACAAAATGTCCTGGTAAAGCTGGGCCCACGCCCGAGTATTTATACTCCTTGGACAGCACCACCAGCTGGCCATCCAGTGTTATTTCATGAGTCTTTCTTCATGGATCATAAGATTCATAACAAGGGGTGTGAGGGAGGGTGTGAGGGGGGTGTGAGGTGAGGTGTGAGGGGGGTGTGAGGGGGGTGTGAGGGGGGGTGTGAGGGGGGGTGTGAGGTGGGGTGTGAGGGGGTGTGTGAGGGGGGTGTGAGGGGTGGTGTGAGGGGGTGAGGGGTGGTGTTAACAACAATATTCCAGTGTAATAGGGGGTGGCGGTGGTGGGGTGGGGTTACAGGGGTGTGAGGGGGGTTGTGAGGTGGGGTGGGGGGAGGTGGTGTTTCGGGGGGTGAGGGGGTAAGGGGGTGTTTCAGGGGGTGAGGGGGTGTTTCAGGGGGTGAGGGGGTGTTTTGGGGTGTTTTGGGGGGTGAGGGGTTGTTTCGGGGTATTTCGGGGGATGAGGGGGTGTTTTGGGGGTTGAGGGGGTGTTTTGGGGTGGTGGTGGTGTTCACAGCGATATTCCAGTGTAATGGGGTGGTGGGGTGTGAGGGGGTGTGTGGGGGTTGTGAGGTGGTGTGAGGGGTGGTGGGGGTGTGAGGGGAGGTGTTTTGGGGGTGTGAGGGGTGGTGGGGGTGTGAGGGGTGGTGTTTCGGGGGTGGTGTTGGTGTTAACAGCGATATTCCAGTGTAATGGGGGAAGTTTTCATCCTTCAGTGTGATTTGAATTGATTGCCGACTCTACGGAGTTCCACAGCACAACCTGTGGAGGAGCAGGAAATGACTGACCGCAACTTCAGGATTTCCGTATTTATCTGCGCAAGTGCTGACTCCAGAAGTTGCTGTCACTTTCAGAGGAGTAATGGACAGTTTCACCATCATTACCACTGCAAAATCCGAATAAATCCATTCTCATCACTCTTAGGAATCTTTAGCTTTGCATTAAAGATGTATATATTGCACATGTGAAGAGATATTTAATAAATAAAGATTTTAAAAGTAATTATTTAATCCACTTGGATGGAAACTTTAAATATCCAGAAATTGAATCCCTGATTCTGCAATGTCAGCAAAGTTAGGGTCATACCCACCTGCAGAGCAGTTCAGTAGTGAGGCGGGCTGGTCTTCCCATACTTTGCGAGGTTA
This sequence comes from Somniosus microcephalus, assembly GCF_052327205.1. Taxonomy (NCBI): domain Eukaryota; kingdom Metazoa; phylum Chordata; class Chondrichthyes; order Squaliformes; family Somniosidae; genus Somniosus; species Somniosus microcephalus. Next base: position 176,954,566 of record NC_140988.1, read on the forward strand.
GTCTCTCCTAATTTTAATATGCTCCTGGTGCATGGAAAATTGGAGATGGGAGCATGACCAGCAGCGTGATTACTTGGGTAGTATCAAATCCAGTGAAGCAGTAACTCTTAAAAGGCTGCTGCTCATCATTAAAAACAAATGCTTTTTAGCTGCCCAAAGAAACATTTTGCCAGAAAGGAGAATGAAAGTAAGGAGAATGTGGGCAAAACTCCTGGTATGAAGAAATATAGATTCAACAAAATGGAAATTCTGGGGCAATATGATAGAAGTGTTTAAAATTATGAAAGGAGGAGACAGGGTAGAAGCAAACTGTTTCTAGTAGTTGAGAGGTCACGAATGAGGGATCTACAGATGCAAGATTAAATGTAAGAGATCCAAAATGATACCAGAGCTTAGAGGGTTAAATTATGAGGGCAGGTTGCATAAACTTGGCCTGTACTCCCTTGAGTATAGAAGATTGAGGGGTGATCCGATCAAGGTGTTTAAAATGTTAAAAGGATTCTCTAGGGTCGATACAGAGAAACTATTTCTTCTGGTGGAGCAATCAAGATGAGGGAACATAATCTTAAAATTAGACCAAGGCCATTTAGGAGAGAAATCAGGAAGCACTTTTTGTCACAAGGGGTAGTAGAAATCTGGAACTCTTTCTCCCAAAAGGCTGCGGATGCTGGGACAATTGGAGCTTTCAAGACTGAGATAAATAGATTGTTGTTAGATAACAGTATCTAGGGATATGGAGCAAAGGCGGGTAAATGGAGCTCAGGTGCAGATCAGCCATGATCTAATAGAATGGAGGAGCAGGCTCGAGGGGCTGAATGGCCTACTCCTGTTTCTATGTTGTTCCCATCTTCATTGCTACAACTTTAATTGCAGTGTTAAACTATGATATGGGGGGGAAGTCTAGTAAAAAAAAATGAAAGAATGGCATCCACCTTGGCAACAGAAACTAATACAAGGAGCAAAATGAAATTAAACAAATCAAATCAAATCAAATCAACTTTTATTGTCATTGTTAGTGCACAAGTGCAGTACAATGAAATGTAGGCTTGCAGCTCCCGAGAGTGTACATTTAGATTAAGACATTTAAATATTCAACATACATTTGGCTTGTAATACATTAACATAAACATAGCCATAATAAAGTGCAAGAAAAAATGCAAGTTTAGTATAAACTTCTTCAACAGAAACTTAGCTTTAAGAATCTGACTTCAGCAAGCTAGCCATATATTTTATATAGGCTAGATAAGTGCTGTGAGGGAGAGGGGCTGAGTTAACTTGAAGAACATGAAATTTGACTTGGGATCTGATTACTATAATTAGCATATTACAATGAGGGTGACAATGGCCACCAGTACAGCCACCCTCCCTTTGCCTGACATTTTTCTTCACTGCAAAACTTCAGAATACTGCAAATCAGGTGAACAGGTGAAAGTCCAAATCCTGACACACACTCATCTCATGCCACCAGCACAGCCTTCGCATATCAGGGTTTTAAAGTATAAAAACGTAAATAGCTGAGTGAGTAAGAAAGGGTTTGCCAAATTCAATTTACCAAAATTAATTTAGAAAACTTGCAGAGGATATTGGCCCAACATTTGCAATCGGAGGCTTCCCGTGGGTGGATGCCTCTGACCTGTAAAATATCTATGCATTTACCTGGTGGCCGGCCTGGGAGGTACGGAGGCTTGCGATCCTTGGCCTCTCCGGGTATGCACGGGCAGAAGCCCACATATCCCAGGGGTGCATGGGGTTCACAAGCGCCCCCTGGATCACGTGGGCCAGCCCAACCAATAAAAGAAGGGGATCCCCATTTATACTTATGAGAGTTCCGTACATACGGAACTCCCATAAGTATGAATGGGGATCATTTAAAAAATACACAAACACAAAATATGTTTTAACAGGGCTAAAGATAAACTTACCTCAGTGAACAGGGTTTTTAATGTATAAATGAGTGATAAAATTTTATTTTTCTATTTTTTAAAACTCTTATGCAAGTAAAAGCAGGCCTTATGCCTGCTTTTGCCAGGCGTAAGAATTTCACGGGCATTCAATGTGCGGAAGTTGGGCAAATAGCGCAACTCTCCACCCACGGAGGCCCATCTCCCAGGGATGCGAAGGATCTGTTAAGAAGATTCTTGACAGATCGCAAGTTCCGGGTTTTAGCGCATGCACTTCACATGCCTAAACCCGGAACTTGCGCGGCCCCTACGGGCATGTACACACCTCATACGCACCCGTAGGGGTCGCAAAATACGGCCCAATGTAAATCTATCAGCAAAATTTGTTGAAAAGCTTTATATTTTCTTCTAAATAAAATACTTTGGCATGCTACATAACAAATTGCACCTTTATTGAAGATAAATAACATAAATTAAGCATGATTTTATTTAGCGTTGATGTGAAGTATTCAGATTGATATAATCTTGCTTGTTACTGCTTGCACTGCACACACAAAGGGCATATAAAGCACTTCTACCAGTGAAAGCACCTACACATACCAATGCTTTTGCCAATAAAAGAACATTGAGCTGATTATCTTTTACAAAGTGTTATTGTGACAAAAGAGAAGAGTTCTAATATGTGCTGTTGTTTTAAAGTGAAATGCGACATCAGACTGAATATCCAATATGCAGAAGAACTGAAAAAAATGTGCATGAGTCAGGATCTTATATGACTTATGTGTGTGTTAGTAATACTATATCATGAATTGAATAGAAAATGATTTGGTACATTGAAATTCTGTGCTTTTATCAGAATTATGCTCAGTTGAGGCATGCATTCATTCAAACTTGACATTCAAACGTTTTCTTGTTTTGGCTGTATAGATAGTCTTGCCTTTATTATTACAACCATACATCTCAATAAATGTTTTCTCTATCATGAAGTCTTAGCACGGATTTACTTACATTGATTACAATAATCCAGTTGCCAGGTATAAAGTTATTGTGCATTCATCTTAACAGACAGTTCTAAATGCAGCTTTCCTGGTTTATCCTTTTTTGAGGACTACATATTCTTTCATGGAGCTGAACTCTGGCTTAGCTAGTTTTGAGATGCCTGAAAATTTTGCTATCATTAAAAATAGAAGTCAGAATGCTTCATTTTCTACATGTTCTCATGGTCTGGCAAATCAGGAACATGGACATGTGTTTTTTTTTAGTGATATGTGTAATGATATCAGCAAATAGTGATGGTATTTGCCTGTTTGACTATGATGCCTTACCAGCATATTTGCCTGATTGATTATTTATGCCTGACCAGCAGAGGGCATGTGAGAGACAAGCAGTTTAGTTTTAGTTTCATTTTAGATGGATCTCTAAGATGGTGTCTCCTGTAATGCTGTTAACTGAGTTGAACATACTTTAGATAAAAAGTCATTCTCTTTCATGAATGTGTCGTCATTGAACCCACATACAAACCAATACATGATGTCAGAAGTGATTGAAAGAGATGAAGAGGAAAAATCTGAAGTTAAATCAGCTCTCCACATATTAGCAAGCCAAAAGAGAACATCGTTACTTACCATTGGAGAATAGCTAACGAAGTGAAAAATGGTAGGATTATACCCACCGGCGAAGCTTCAGTTGACAGGTAATGTGGCTGAAAATTGGAGGAGATTCAAACAACGTTTGGAGTTCTATTTAGCGGCAATCGGAGCTGACGAGAAAAGTGATAAAATGAAAGCACTAGTGTTCTTACATGTCGTGGGTGATGAAGCGCTGGAGGTGTATAATAACTTCACATTCGCTGCTGATGGAGACAAAATGAAGTTGGATAAAATAATGGAACAGTTTGAGGCCTACAGCATACCTAAACGTAACGTGACGTTTGAGAGGCACAGATTTTTCACATGTGTACAGAAAACGGGAGAGACTATTGATCAGTATGTGACTGAACTGAGAAACCGAAGCAAAACATGTGAATTTGGGGGACTGACAGACTCGCTGATAAAAGACAGACTGGTGTGTGGTATTCCAGATAATGGTCTAAGGGAAAGACTGCTAAGAGAGCAAAATCTAGACCTGCGAAAAGCCATAGCTCTGTGTAGGGCTACAGAGATTGTGAAGTCGCAGGCAAAGGAGCTGTTCAGTGACAATAGCTGCAACGTGGATGCAGTGAGAAAGAACGGACACAAACCGTTTAACAAAAAGAGAGCCAATGTGAAAAAAGAGGCGTGGCCAGCGAACAAAAATGAAAGGGGCAATCGAAAATCATGTAGTCGATGCGGTACACAGCATCCTCCAAAAAAGTGTCCAGCATATGGCAAAACATGCAATAGTTGCAACAAAAACAACCATTATGCCCGTTGCTGTAAGAACCAAGCGCTACAAAGCAAGGTCCATACAGTAGATGAAAGTGAGATAGAGGAGTTCGATGTGGATGTTGTGTCTGAAAACAAAAAAAGAAAAAAGAGACTGGATGTTGACACTAAAAGTGAATGACATACATATTCCATTTAAATTGGATACTGGAGCACAAGTTAATGTGATATCAGAGACTGATTTTAAGAAAATTAGACCCAGACCAAAGATACATGGAATAAAAGTGAAAGTGACAGGATACACAGGTACTAATATACCAGTGAAAGGAAGATGCATTGTTAAAGTGACACACAAGGACAGAGAGCACACACTAGCATTAATCGTGGTGCCAAAGGATGTGCAGGCCATACTAGGCTTAATAGCCTGTGAGAGACTGAACCTGGTAAAGAGAGTCCTCGTTGTGGAAAGCGAAGGAGAGACAGTCTATGATGAACTCATGAGAGTACAGCGACCTATTTCAGGGTCTAGGCTGCCTTCCAGGAGAACACACGATCAGAGTAGATAAAAGTATGCCAACGGTCATACATCCATGCAGAAAAGTTCCGTTTGCTCTTCAAAAGCAACTGAAGGCAGAGTTGGACAGGATGGAAAGCCTGAACGTGATTCAGAAGATAGATGAGCCAACTGAGTGGGTGAGTTCCCTCATCGTTGTGGACAAAAAGAATGGAAAGCTCAGAATTTGCCTGGATCCAAGAGATTTAAACAGAGCAATAAAGAGAGAGCACTTCAAGCTTCCTACACGTGAGGAAATCATGTCACAGTTTGCAAATGCAAAGTATTTCAGCAAGTTAGATGCATCATCAGGATTTTAGCAGATGAAACTGGATGAGGCAAGTTCAAGACTGTGCACGTTCAACAGTCCATTTGGCAGATACAGATTCCTAAGGTTACCACTTGGCATTGCCTCAGCTCCTGAAGTGTATCACAAAACTATCCATATGATCTATGAGCACCTGGAGGGAGTTGATACATCAATGGATGACATCATAGTATGGGGAACCACGAGAACTGAGCATGACGAGAGACTGATAAAAGTGCTGGAAGCAACAAGGAAAACAAACCTGAAGCTGAATAGAGAGAAATGCCAGCTCGGGGTGACAGAACTGACATTCGTGGGAGATATCCTTAGCAGTGAGGGCATCAGACCAGATCCCAGAAAGGTGTCCGCCATTGAGAATATGCCAAAGCCACAATGCAAAAAGGACGTGCAGAGGTTTAATGGAATGATCAACTACACGGGTAAATTCATATCCAACCTCTCAGAAAAGATAGCGGCACTGAGACGACTAACTGAAAAGAACATAGAATGGGAATGGAATCATGAGCACGAGAAGTCATGGAGCGATCTAAAGAAACTGCTCACAGAGGAACCAGTTCTGAGGTTTTATGACCCAGCGAGACCCATCAAGATATCATCAGATGCATCACAGAGTGGGCTCGGTGCCGTTCTTCTGCAAAAATATGACTACTGGCAACCTATTGCATATGCATCGCGCTCAATGACAGACGCGGAGACGCGATATGCTCAAATAGAAAAGGAGCTGCTCAGCATCACATACGCCTGTGAAAGATTTCACCAGTTTGTGGCAGGACAAGCAATCAGTGTAGAGACTGACCATAAGCCCTTGATTGCATTGTTCCAAAAGCCACTAAATAGCTGTCTGCTTCGAATACAAAGAATGATGATCAGGCTGCAACGCTATACACTGAATGTTGCGTACACACCGGGTAAGCTGATGTATACAGCAGACACGTTGTCCAGAGCTGTAGACCCAAGTGAGCCCGCAAACACCAAAATGGATGAAAAAGTGAACGCCTACGTGGACATGATCACAAGTGCACTGCCCATAGCAGATGCAAAAATGGAGCTCATAAAGACTGAGACAAACAAAGATGAAACAATGAGACGACTGAGGAAAAGCATCTTGGATGGATGGCCCAACATGAAGCAAGACTGCTCACCTGACATGGCAGAGTACTGGAACTGCAGGGCGGAACTATCAGTGGTCGAAGACATCATCTACAAAGGAAGTAAAATAGTTATCCCAAAGAGCCTGAGAAAAGAGATGCTAAAAAGGATCCATGGAGGACATCTGGGAATCGAAAAGTGTAAGAAAAGAGCACGAGAGGCGATGTACTGGCCATGAATCAACCAAGATGTGACAAATGAGGTGTCAAACTGCACAATATGCCTGAAGTATCGAGCAAGCAATCCGGTAGAACCACTAAAGCCACACCCAGCGCCAGACAGACCTTGGCAGAAGGTAGGCGCTGACCTATTCGTATGTCAAGGGAAGGACTATCTTGTAGTCACAGACTATTACTCCCTGTATCCAGAGGTTTGTAGACTGTACACCACCACTGCAGATGCTGTGATAACATGTATGAAAGCCATATTCTCCAGACATGGCGTAGCAAGCGAGGTCTTCACAGACAACGGACCCCAGTTTTACAATGCAAGTTTCCGACACTTTGCCAAAGAGTGGGACTTTGTCCACACAACGTCAAGTCCTCACTTTCCACAGTCCAATGGACTAGTGGAAAAATTGGTCCAGACAGTGAAAAGACTGATGTACAAGGCAAAAGACAGTGGAACTGACTTCTACCAGAGCATGCTTGTATACCACACAACGCCGCTCGAGTGTGGTATGTCACCAGCCCAACTCCTTATGGGACGTCTGCTAAGGTCAAACCTACCCATCCCGGAGAACCTCCTGAAAACAAAAGAGGGGGAGAAAGTGAGGAAGTTCAAAGAACAACAGAAAGAAAAGCAAAAGTACTACTATGACAGAGGAACACAAAACCTACCTGAACTCCACACTGGTGACCAAGTAAGGTTCAAAGACAAAACAAACATATGGACTCAGAAGGGAACTGTCCTGAGTGAAGTTCAACCAAGATCATACACCATTCAGACAGATGAGGGTGCTGTTCTGCGAAGAAATCGTCGAGATCTTCCCATGGGACCAGCCACAGCAGGTCAAAAGACTGATACTGTTGAACAACCTGATCACACAGCAGGTCAAAGGACTGATACTGTTGAACAACCTGATCACACAGCTGAGAAATCATCATCTGAGGCAACAACTCAGATTCAAGGACAATCAATCAGAAAATCCTCAAGACACGTGAAGCCTCCTGAGAGACTCATTGAGCAAGTTTAAGGACTCTTGTTATAGAAGGAAGTAATGTTATCTTATTCTTTCTTCAAGTTCTAGTGTATTTACATATTTCATGTGAACACACAAAGCAAGGTTAAAAAACCTTGATAATGATAATGATAATGTAAGTTCATTAAGTGTTACAGTTAAAATGCAGAGTAATACAAAGAAAACATGTTGTTAGATAAAAGTAAAATACTTTTGTTTTAAGAAAGGGAGATGTAATGATATCAGCAAATAGTGATGGTATTTGCCTGTTTGATTATGATGCCTTACCAGCATATTTGCCTGATTGATTATTTATGCCTGACCAGCAGAGGGCATGTGAGAGACAAGCAGTTTAGTTTTAGTTTCATTTTAGATGGATCTCTAAGATGGTGTCTCCTGTAATGCTGTTAACTGAGTTGAACATACTTTAGATAAAAAGTCATTCTCTTTCATGAATGTGTCGTCATTGAACCCACATACAAAGCAATACAATATGCAGACATTTTACTGTAATTTCTGTCACTCACACACGTTTGGTGCTAAAGATAATCCTTCCACATTCCTACTTCACCCCCATTTGCTCCCAGTTTCTTTGACCTTGATTTTTATGGAGGGACGGGAATGGTTCGCGTGAGCCTGGTAACAGAGGGCACACCCAGAGAGGTCGGGGACATGGAGGCCCTGCTGATCTTAATGGCAGTGCCTCATTTAAGTAACACTCCCTGGAGTCCTGCCCAACACCCGGCCAGATTCACTACTTGGCCGGCGGACGGGAGCAGGAATTTGGCTGCAGGAGGCCGCAGCCGGGGATCTGTGAGAATGGTCCTCCCTGGGACTCCCCCTGGCTTGAAGGTAATATTATGTCATGTGACCGATGATGTAATTGGATCACGACTTTCAAATCCTAAGTAGGCCCCCGCCTGCTTTCAGAGGCAGCCTCGTCCAGGACTTGAATCACCACCATTAATATTAACGTGGCCAGGAAGGCAGTGGGTTGGAGGCAGGACCTCAATTTTCAAGATTTTAACCCCTCACCTGAGTCTTTCTTGCCCGTTGGGGGACGGGGTAGTTCAAATCAAGGCCTTGATTTCTGAGCATGCACCTTTAAATTAGCTCTTTTTTGAATGGGGATATATATCCTAATGTGTTGCCCCATAAAGTTTGCATAGCCGCTAGTTGTCTCCATCACCCATTACTGCTTTTCATGCTACAAATCAGTTAGTTTGAAGCACGCTGTAAATAGAATTTTCAGTATGACACAAAGCTGAGTTCCTCTGACATTATGAATGGGGAACACTGCCCATGCCCACCATCGCCACTCACAGATCTACAGCATGTCATGATGGTGCTGATTGTGGGGGTTGGGAGTTTGATACAAAATACCTGCTTTCAGGCTAGCTAACCAACTGCTCAAAAGTGTACTGTGAGTAACTAGTAACCGTACATACACATTTAGAATTATAACCAAACTTTCATATAAATAGTGCCTTTAACATAGGAAATTGTCTGAAAACGCTTCACAGAGGCAGAAGGAAAATGGATGTTGTGCCAAAGAAGAAGATATTAGAAGGGAAGAACCAAAAGCTTGGTCAAAGAGTTGAACTTTTAGCAAGGTCTTAAAGAAGAAGAGGGAGGTAGAGAGGCAGAAGAGTTTATGGAGGGAATTCAACAGAGTAGAACCTAAGTAGCGAAAGGCACCGCCATCAGTGATGGGACAGAGAGTTTGGAGGATGCATGAGGCTGGAGTACATGGAGGGCTTGTAGAGCTGGAGGTTACAGTTATAGGCCATGGAGGCATTTAAACACAAGGATAAAAATTTAAAATTTGAGGCACTGAGGGACCTGGAGCCAATATATCTCTGTTAGGGTGTGATGGGCAAACGCGATTTGGTGTAAGATAGAATACAGGCAGCAGAGTTTTAGGTGAGCTGAAGTTTATGAAAGGTACAGCGTGGGAGACCATTCAGGAGAGCTTTGGAGTAATTGAGACGAGATGATAAGAGCATGAACAAGGGGTTCAGTGGTAAATGGACTGAGGTACGGGTAAAGACAGGCAATGTTACAGAGGTAGATGTCAGCAGATTTTGTGATGGGGAGAATATGAGGTTGAAAGCCTCGGGGTCAAATAGGACACTGAAGTTGCAAGCTGTCTGGTTCAGCCTAACACAGTGGCCAGGGAAGGGAGTGGAGTCAGTGGCGAGGTTTTGTGGCAGAAGCCAAAGACGATGTCTTCGGTCTTCCCAATGTATAGCTGGAGGAATTTATGGCTCATCCAGGACGTGGACAGGCAGTCTGACAGCTAAGAGACAGTGGCAGGGTCGAGAAAGATAGTGGAGAGGTTGAACTGGGTGTCATCGGTGTACACGACAAGCTGACCCCATGTCTGCAGTTGATGTGGCCAAGGGGCAAAAGGTAGATGAGAAAGAGGAGGAGGCTCAGGATGGATCCTTGAGAGACTCCTGAGGTGACAGGGCAGGAAACCATCTTTAGAGATGCTCTGACTATTATTGGTTAGGTAAGAGTGAAACCAAGTGAGGGCAGTCCCAACTAGCTGGACAATGAAGGATAGGTTTTGGAGGAGAATGTTGTTTGCTATTTTGGTTAAGGCTATAATTTAGGTGAATATACTTCCCTCTTAGATAATAATGAGCATATGTAAATGTGCAGCAACCTTACAACTGAGAATAAACTGATTAATTAAAGATGGGGGGAGTTAATCATCCTTGAAGCTGCATGTGCACCACCAATTTTCCAGTGGGTTTGCTTGTCCCCTACAGAATACCCAATCACACCACAGGGGATGGAAAACTGCCAGTAGTGGATCGGCCACCCATAGTACACTCCGCCCGATTTCCCTTTCCACTGACTACAATTATCCCCATGTTACAATTGGCGATATCTTATTGTCATAATCAGAGCTAGTAATTAGTGCCTGCTCCCAACTTTCCTGTTTAAAAACTGATGTAGTGACAAGAGCCGTTTATAAAAAAAAAAGAGGTTAACATCTCACTGCCCAGTTATTGTTTTTTTGAAAGCGACAAGAGTTGGGTTATTTGCACTGCAGGGATCCAACATTGTGAATCTGAAAGCAGTTTCACTAATGCTTTTTAATTGCATCTGGCCTATACTTCCTACTGTGCTTGATGCCAGCCCTCCCTGGTAGTAGTGTCCCTCAATTCAGGTGCCTGAAGACCATCAGCAAGCAATGTAAATATCTTAATAGGTTCCTTGCTGTCGGCAAACAAAGATAGCAGGGGTGGAGACCTCAATTATTTCTCATCAATGGTAAACAAGACTGCATGCTTACAGGATAAATCACTTTGCCTTGGGCCACTACACAGTGCTTTAACATAACTCCCTGTCCTCAATTCATTGCTGCAATGTGCCAAGTACATTATTACTTTTCACTGATACATAACATAGAAAAATCACTTTGTTCTTATTTGCATTGTTCATAGAGCTCAAGAAGAATGCTCAGTGGTGCAAATAAAGCCATGTTGCACTGTGCTGATGTGTTGCGACAGCAGGGGTGAACCTCTGCAGAGGTTCTGCTGCTCGTCCACCGTAACTTTGGCAGAAGGAACTGTGGAAACCCCAGAGAAGCGATGTTTATGCCATTCCTCCAGAGTTTCCGCAGCTCATTGGTTGAAGTTATGGCGGACAAGTGCGAGAATCTCCACAGAAGCTCACCAGTTACCGTGGTGTGTGCGGAATTAAAACTTCAGCTGATTTCTCAGTGTCCGCATAAATAGTACAAAAATACTTAACCGGAACCTAATCAGATTTCACTATCAAGCAAACTATGATCAAGGCCACTGAATTATGATTTATATTGAAAAACGGACAGAATCGTGGACTTCAATCTTCAAAACACTGGTAAAAGTCCAAGAATTTTGTAATAAAAACAGAATTTCAATTATCTAGTAACTGTAAACCAAAGGCCCTAATTGTAAATGCACAGAATGGCAGAATTCAATCCCCAAAACACTGGTAAAAATCCCAGATTCCAATGTAATAAAAATGGAATTTGACTTATTCAGTCACCATAGGTCAGGGGCCCTGACTACAATCACATGGAATTTCAAGAAGAGGTACATATTTTCCTCAGCAAATACACAAGGATAGGACATGCAGTTGAGAGCAAGATTGACAAATAGTCTTTTAGTTATTTCCCAATATGGTATCATTAGCAATAAAAAAATGTTAACATGCTGAAACATAGCTGAAATTGTACCAAGTCACATCTCTCAGGAAGTCTGTACTTTATAATATAATCTTAATGAGTGTTCCAAAACAAAACTTTTGGTAATTACACCAACCCCATGCTGCCAAAAGAACATCTTATCTACCCAACTTAGTCTTCTAAGTATGTAGTTTGAATGTATTTATTAAATATGATTGTCACTGAATGTGAAAGGATCAATTGTGCAATGCTGGATAATTGCTTTGGCAGTTCATTCAATGTATCTCAGTTTTAATGCTAGGAGTCTGCTATGACCTGTAAGGCAGGGAAAATGCACAGAGTAAATATTGGAATGTTGGGTATCTAACACCTGAGTAGTCGTCTAGTTTTACCTGTGATCTCCAAGCTGAGTAATTAGCCGGAATTTGGACCCTTTAGCTCGCTTCTAATGAGCTAACACAAGGTTTGTGTGTTTGGGCTACTATTCCTTAAGTACTCTGTAAAGTTCACACTGAGGTGAGGACCAACTCTCAGGATTTTGATACATCTGTGTATTTAAATTAGAAAAACAAACCCACTAATAAGGAGTTGCAAAAATGGATTTCATCAAGAATTTTCACGACCAATCTTTTTTGAATGTAGCAGGTCATTCTTTGTTGGTCTTATTTTCCATTTTTGAGACTTTAATCATCTTTTGAGGTCAGCCTTATTGAACTGCCCCTCTCCCATTTCCATGCCCTCTCTACAGTGCTTGTGCTTTTTAACATGTATAGCTCATTCAGCTATTGTCTGGCTTAAATTAAGCCACCCACAATATAATTTATGAAGCACATTGATGAAAACAATGCGGCTTCCTAGCTTTTAGATCACAAAAGCTATTTTTTAATTTAAAAGAATCATTTATATTGTTTGCCTGCATTGTAAGGTTGATGGTTGTTTTTAACGTAGGATGAAAAATGTTTTAAGAAAGCCACACAAAAATTGTAATCCTGTATCTATTTCAAAGATTAAACAAGACCAATAGAGACAAGAATTACAAACCTCTCCTTCTAATATACGTTATTTTTAAAATTTTTCAAAACAAGTAATAGGTAATTGAAACAAAAATACATCTTCATATTAAAATATTATTAAAACTGTTAGCATTTCATTAGTTGATGCTGTAACAATTATAATAGCACTCCTCAGCACAAAGCAATTCCACTCTGTTCTGCTAATAATATTAAATAAAAGGTCAAAAATGTGAAAGCTTTCTATTTGGCTTGCTTCACGTACCTCTAATATCCCTGTAAGGGAAAATTGAAAACTTGTGATATTTCTCTCTCATTTCATCGTGAATCCTCTGTGACTATGTGTTATCTTGAAGTAAATGCAGAGCAGGTGTGTGAAGCAGTGTTTTCCTACAATGCACTGTAGTATCAACAATTATTGAATTAAAACTAACACATGTTCTACTGTTAAATATTACAGCAACTGAGACATCACAAAAAGCCTTTCTACTCTGTGGCAATTCTTTAGTTTAATCTGTTACATGAATCTTAAATATGAAGTTTTTAAAACATTTAAAAGATGTCAAGTAGGAATGTAGATTTTATTTGATTCAGGAAAAAAGGGCTTATTAATATATTCATTGCTTCATCACTTGTATATTTTCAAGTTATCTTCAATCATGAAATGCAACACACATCTCACAAAGAGACAGCAGGCTTTCTCTGTGTCTTTGGCCTCAAGAAATTGTGACACTTTCAAATTTGATTAGAGTGGAATGTTTTTTGTGCAAAGTCTTTCGATGAAAGACAACAATGAAACAACAGAGTACTTGTAACTTGAGAGTCAGTTATGATAAAAACAGCCGCCTGCTTAAAATCATCCACGAGATGTCCACAGAGATTGGATTTTTCATCGTTTTCTATCCTGGTACATGGAATAACAGAGATGCAGTACGCATGCCAATCCTTGCAGAAAAATATAGACAAATCTTCCTCCTCTTGTGTAGAAGCCCCAATACTCACCCCATTTCCAAAAAGAAAAATAACCAAATAAAAATAAACCTGGAATGACAGTTAAAATTAACTGCACGAGGTCACATAGTCAGGGTAGAGACTGGCTCCCAGCTGAGCTCGCTGCCATACATTTTGTTTGCCTATCAGTTCTGCTGTTGTGTCAGCTTAAATATAATCAATAAAAAATGAGTGTGGCCAGAGGGGAAGGGGGAGTAATGGATAAAATAAATAGCACTCTCCCCATCACAATTCATTCTGGTTACCGGAGGAAAACCTTTAACTTTTGCAACTGATCTCCAGGAGCATGAACTGGGACATTCCAGCACTAGCCCTCAAACTAAATGTCATCACGGGTTGTTTAAAGATGTAAGAGATAAACCTTGAGGGAATCAATCAATTCTTGAAATAGCAGCTCATGTATAGATGATTGACAGCACTTGGAATAAATATTCATACAGAGTTAGAGCCCTTTTGAAGATAGCATTTAGCTTTCTCTATGGAGCAGATCCCTGGCACAAAAAACAGCAACAGCGAGGCCCTCTAATTCTGGTTTACTGAAGAACATCCATCTACTAAGTGTTTTTTTGTTAATGCTTTTTATAAAGTGCTGGCATTGCATTTAATTATGCACTAAGCGAGCTTACACAAATACCAAGTTAGCCCAGTGATGCGAATATATCTCTTCTCGCCTTACTAAACTTCTATTCAAAATAATCGACATTGTCATCTCATACCAAAACAAATGTGAAGAATTTAAAAATAAAATACAGCAAAAAGCAAACGGTTGGCATGAGCTTCCAGCACCTGTTTTCTTTTTGGGTGGGGTAGGGGGTGGGGGGAGGGGATGGGGTGAAAGCAGGAATCTCTCAAAACCTGGAGGCTGAAAATCTGCACTGGTTTTAGTGAGATAGGAGCATAGTGCTGGTCCAAGATCTTAAAGGTTAGATTTTTAACTCTGCCAAAATTTCTGGCTCTGGTGGGAAAAGCCTATTCCTCTACTGCCATTTCACTGGTACACATTTGCAATTGAGATGCATGGCATTAGGTATCTGCATTCTCATCAATTCCACCCCATCATACAGAATTGATTTTGATATAACTTACATATAGATAAATAAGGTGTAGTTGGGTCATGAGCAGATTTGCTTGCAGTGATCCATGTAAAGGACCTTACTACCTCAAAATCTTTTGCTCATTTGTCAGATGTGCCTGCAAATTTCAGGACTTATTTTTGCTTTGAATGGCTGCTGACAGGCACTTCAAACTGCCAGAGGGAGGGACTCACTGGTTACCAGCACATTTTCAATCCCACCCATGTTACACCTTCCCCAGAGTTAGGGGGCAATAGATGACACTTATATTGTACTGGATTTGAGGAACTCAAGGCTTCCAGTTTTATTCAGGGAAGATAGTGGCCCTGAAATTGCAGCCTCCCTGACGACGTACTCTCAGAGTATGCTGTCATAATCCATTTGAAAGGTCCTGCAATTTCCGGGTTTCCGCACGTGCTTATGCATACGCAAAATCCGGAACTTGCGATCTGTCAAGGTATGCCTTGACCGATCGTCCGAACTGCCTGAAAAATTAGTATTGCTGGAGCAGAGTTGGGCTATTTGCAATTGCCCACAATACTCTTACGGCTGGTAAAAGCAGGCATAGGGCCTGCTTTCATCAGCGTAAAGGTACATTTAAAAATTAACTTTAAATTAGTTTATGCAAATATTGGCCGGAATAAGATGTTTAAAATTATTTATCAAAAAATTACATTTTTATTGTGGTTTAGTGTAATGAAGGGACTTATGAATAAAATTGAAATTCAGTACATTTATATTTATTAGAATTGTGTAAATTGTATAATTATTTGGGAATTCCATTGCATCTGATTAGGGGATTTCCTTTGTAAATGATTGCAATGGAATCCTCCTTTGTGATTGGAGGACCAGGCCCACGTGATCCCAGGGATGTTAACGAACCGCCTGCGTCCCTGGGATCCATGGGCCTTTACACTGATGTCCGCTTGGCGGCCTGAGACCCGAACTCTCCGCCACCTAGATCCCTGGAGATAGGTTCGGATTTGTTTCGTGGGTGGGAGACATACTCCGGAGGTATGTCTCCGACCGTAATGTCTACCCCTGTGAAGTGTCAGGATGGCTTCAGGGAGATAAGCTAATTCCTTGCTACCATGAATCAGGACACCATTTTGCATTTCAAACTTACTAGGAGAATCTTACAATGTGATCCATGCGTCCCCCAAATTGGTCATTGAGGGGACTATAGGGGTTCTGAAGGCATGATTTAGATGAGGGGTGAATTTTATATCCCCCTAAATAGACCAAGCGGGTCTCTTGAATCATGGTTGCTTGTTGTGCCCTTCACTACTTTGTTATTCAGAAAGGACTAGAAATGGAATGGCAGAATGAGGGTGCTGAGGAAGCTGGAACTCATAATCAAGAGGATCAGCACTCAAACAGTTCTTCTGTGTCCGCTGCCAGGAACATTCCTAGGGAGACCATTAGTAGAACATTCTCTTCAGATTAAAGTACCCTTAGCAACATTCCATTACAACATCTCCCCAGACTTCTTGTCAACTCTAATCATTCCATACATAAATATATGTTTTTCTGGCTCTCAGTAACAAAGAATGTATGTCACCTCTACCAGACCCTGTAAGATTTCATAATTCCTTCAAACAACAAAACCAATTCAAAGTGCAACATATTTATTTTATACATGTTCAAATGGCAATAGATTGGGAGAAGGGGAAGTGCAAAGAGACATGGGTGTTCTTGTGCACCAGTTGCTGAAGGTAAGCATGCAGGTGCAGCAGGCGGTTAAGAAGGCAAATGGTATGTTGGCCTTCGTAGCAAGAGGCTTCGAGTACAGGAACAAGGATGTCTTGCTACAGCTGTACAGGACCTTGGTGAAACCGCACCTTGAGTATTGTGTGCAGTTTTGGTCGCCTTACCTGAGGAAGGACGTTCTTGCCATGGAAGGAGTACAGCGAAGATTCACCAGGCTGATACCTAGGATGGCAGAAATGACGTATGAGGAGAGATTGTGTCGATTGGGCTTATACTCACTGGAGTTTAGAAGATTGAGAGGGGATCTCATCGAAACCTATAAAATTCTGTCAGGCCTGGACAGACTAGATGCAGGAAGGATGTTTATGATGGCCGGGGAATCCAGAACCAGGGGTCATAGTCTAAGGATAAGGGGTAAGCCATTTAGGACTGAAATGAGGAGGAATTTCTTCACCCAAAGAGTGGTGAACCTGTGGAATTCTCTGCCACAGAGGGCGGTGGAGGCCAGTTCATTAAATATATTCAAAAAGGAGTTGGATATATTTCTTAAGGCTAAAGGGATCAAGGGATATGGGGAGAAGGCAGGGACAGGGTACTGAATTTGGATGATCAGCCATGATCTCATTGAGTGGTGGAGCAGGCTCGAAGGGCCGAATGGCCTACTCCTGCTCCTATCTTCTATGTTTCTATGTTTCTATGTTTCAAACCAATTTCTAATCCCTGTGTTTCCCTTGGATGCGTAGACATGCTTTTCCATTAATGATCCTGGCGCTGCCATCCCAGGGCCAATTTTGTGAGAGGTGATTGGCTGCATTTCTGGTACAATAGGCTCTTGGAACTGAGGTGGCTCTTGTCTTATGACAGTTGAGTCGTGGGAAGGACCTGTTGTGGGTTACATCTCTTGTCTGACTGTTTGGGAGGCCTGGCCTCTGAGCGGGCGACAACATTGGTGTAACAAATGGAGAGTGGCACGGGCGCCAGAGGACAAGGGGTGTGATGATCATCATCATCCTTGATATCAATATCATCTAGCAACAATTAAGGACTTCCTTCCACCTCCTCATCATTATCATCATCATCATTCTCTTCCTCCTCTTCCGCCTGTCCTTGCTTTGTGGGACCTGTGAAAGAAGAGAACATGAGGTAAGTATGGGTATGCAGCACCCAGAGAGAGTGACGAAATACAGACAGCCTGGAGTTCAATGGCAGTTTGCTTATTTAAAGTGGAGTAACAGGAGCAGGTACTGCTTCGCACCCCCACTGACCTGCAGCAGGCACTGACCCACCAACCTCGCCATCACCAAATACCAAAGCCACTTGCCTTTCCTGGAGCTCGATTGCAGTTCCTCAAATTCTGTCAGTTCCCAGGGTTCCTCTGCTGGTGGCCTGCCTCTCCTGGACATTGTGTGCCAATTTCTCCTGGAACAGTTTTAACAGCAGTGGGAGAAGGTGCGCATTAGAAGTGAGAAGCAAGTTTTCCAGGTGGAAACAGACAGCTGATGTTACTGGAAAGACAAGTGCTAGAAGGACACTGTAATATAAGAGGCTGGAGTTGTATGAGGCAGCATGCAAGAAAGGCTCATGTGGGGTGCTCTAAACATTGGCTTCAGGCAGAAGAGATAGACCCATTGATCCAGGGTGTGCTATAAATGAAGGCTTGCCATTCCATTTACGAAGTGATATGATCAGTGGAGGGGGTCCCATAGTGCCAAAGTGAAAAGGTAAAGGTTTCACTTCCTTGGCATTGGTCTTGTTCTAGAAAGAATATAAATAATTTAGAATTTTCCAAAAGCAATGATAAAAAACACGGATGTTTTCTTTGGTGGTTATTATTGATAATAAATTCACATTCTACTTTGAATTCACAAAGAATGCATACTATTTTCATTGACCCTTTTCACACAGCAGTCATCTTGAATTTCACAGGTCAGTTTACAACAGCTCACAACTTGCTGGAATTCATGTTGTTGTGACTTGAGTTATTGTACTTGTAAGTTGCATTCACTAAAACAGCCCACTAACTCGGTAGTGATCTTGAATTTCACTTGGATGGTTTCAGCAGGAAAATGAACAGCAAGATTTACAGTCTTCAATTGCAAACCGACTTAACACTATTTCCAGTATTCATATCCATATTGTTGTAAGGAAGGTTTTTGATTGAATTAGTTTAACCTCAATGGGGAAGTAAAGTGAAAGGGGGGTACCTTTTGTTCAAAGTGCTCCCACATTTAGTGTGCAGCGTCAAGTGAAGTAAATCTGGCCATGGTGATGCCATCACTGGCCTCCCGGGCAGCAATGTACTCAGGTGCTGATGCCCTGTGTCCTGTGCAGCATCAGGTGATTGCGGAGAAGGTTGGTATTGTTGTTGGTGATGTTGGTATGCCTTGTGATGTTGGTGTTGGGGCTGATCGTGGAGAGATTCAGAGGACCAAGGTGAGATTTTTTCAAGGGCACCAATGTTGCTGGAATACATGGCAGCTGAAGTTGTGATGACAGAAGCCATCTGTCAATGGTGAGAGAGCTTGCTCCAAGGAGGTGACAGTGGATAGAGAATTTACTTCAAACACTCCCAAACTGCATACTGCTCAAAAGTGTCTTCCAAGACCTGAAAGCTCAAGCTTCTGGCATTGGAAAGTGAACAGTTGTGAAATGGTAGCTTTCATCCCACTTTTGCAGCTGTCACCTAATCACAGCAATGGGGAGACATAGAGAACCCAACCTACTTACCTGACATGATCTCTGAATGATGGGAACCCTATTAAAAATGTAGGAAAATAGGAAAAGGCTGTCAAAATAGTTGTTAACAAGCAGTTAACTACCTTAAATGCCTCACCCCCCGCTTGGTGTCGGGTCTGTTCTGAAATCGCAGACCCGACACTTTGGAAACTCACACGGAGGCGGGTTTGCGGCGGGTTTCCAACCCGCAGTCAATCATTTTGAATTTAACTGTGGACCCGCCATCGAACCTGCCCTCTGAGCGCCGGCAATATCACGGCCTTAATGTGGGAAATGCAGCAGTCAATTTGCACAAAACAAAATCCCAGAAACAGCAAACCCATTAATCTTTTTTTGTTGTTAGTTGATGGATAAATATTGACCAGAAAAGTGGGAGAACTCCCGACTCTTCTTTGAAAAGTGCCATGGGATCTTTTATATCCGCCTTAACAGGCAGAATGTCATTTTAACGGCTCAACTGAAAGATGGCACCTGAGATAATGCAGCTCTCCCTAGTGTAAAGTCTAAAGGGAGTAAATTTTGCTCATGCTTTTTCCCCATTTTAAAGAAGTACTATTTATGGATAATTAATTTGACATCTTTTGAAAAATGTAAACTTCTGGAGTTTTAGAGAAGTATCGAAGATCAGGCATCGTGTGTGTTCCCTACCTGGTTAAGCTACTTTGTTTTAGCATCAACAGCAGTGTTTCTGTGCACCCACAATGGGAGCTTCAATTTCCAATCAACCTGGGAAACCATGTTATCACGAGGCACTCATACAGCAGCCAGAGAGGGAGGTCAGACCCTGTTGGCTCTCTGCAGCTCAGAAAATTTAGATTTAAACAAAAATCAACAATCATTTTTCTGAGCATTATTACTTTTGAAATTGGGGGATTGCTCGGAGTAAAAAGTAGCCGGGGTTTTACTTCTCTCTTAAGGTGCAGGAGCTAATTCAGACAGCAATAGATAATTTAAAAGCATTTATTATAGAGTAAAACATTCCTGGATGTTGCATTCAGTTTGGCTATTACTGTCTGTAGTAAAACTAAGCTGCGATTTTAACTCGTGCAACTCATGGGTTGGGGTGAGGCGAACGACAAGATGAGGTCCCCAGCATTAATGTAAGTCGTTGGGCGGCAATCGTGGTTGGGGGAAGGGGAAGCCCAAGGTTTCCTTGTGGGACCCGGAGGAGAACTCCTGCTCTTCCAGGAACACAAGGAAATCAGTAAAACTTTAAAAAGAAGTACCTTTCCCTAACCCCAGCTTTCCCCAGTGCAGTCAGCATTCTGTGCGCCTTGCATGGCCCAAGGGTTAAAATTGCGATGGACATGGGATCTTTTATATCCACCTTAATGACATCATCAAACCCCAATTTGTGAATATTTGAGAGGTCCTCGTCTGCCTGCGTTCTCTTCATGCACGAGGAGCGAGTTAAAAATCAGGGGGGGAAAAATTCGGTATCGTCCCATTTGAGGCGCCATTATCGGCCGTGCGCAAAGTTTAGCACCTGGCGCTAATTATCACCTCCGACAGCAAACTTGGCTTTTATCGCCCCTGTAGGTGATTGGAACGCTAAATCAGGTGCTTCACACCTGTCTTAACGAGCAAAGGCCGAGGACCGAGGCGCTACCTCAGAGCGCTGGCGAAGCAAGGAAGGGCAAATCAAAATAAACCTGCAAAGTGCTGCTCAGTACCCAATACTCCTTCACAAAGCGTTAAATCTCTCCAGATGTCTCTCTCTCTCAGAATGCGTGGTGCAAAAATGTCACCGACAAAAAAAGGCAGGAAGCGGTCGCCTTTAAATAGCGCTCACCTAGTCCCTTTCTGACAGCATAACGGTCCCCTCAACCTGTCGTTGCTAGCGGCAGGCGGTAAGGCAGGGGGTACTACTCAATATCTGGTGCGGAGCGCTAACGGGGCGTTGCACACTCGACTGACGTCACAATCTGCCGGCGCAGGAGGTCGTGGTGGTAGTGTTTGGCGCCGCCGAAAAAAGTCTAGTAATTTTGCGAGTGGCGCAAATATCGCCGCGCCCAGGCACCAGTTGCTTTGCGCCCCATTAATGCCCTTTTAAGGCATTAACGGGAGGCGCAAACAACTGAATTTTTCCCCCAGGGTTTCTGTTCTTCACCAAACCTATCTTCTGGGTACATAAGCTAGCTTCCTAAAGTTGAAAAAATATTCAGGTTTATTGACAAGAGGGAATGGAAACTGCTGAAAGTTGAAATAACCACCTTCTGTTTGAATAATGAAACCATTATGCAAATCAGCACCAAAAGATTGTCGTTAAAGTCTGCGGCCTAGAAATTCAGTATAGCCACTTTTGGGGCGGTAAAGTCGGGCGACCGCTAAAGTTTGCGCCCGGCGCAAAGTCGAGCCCCCTTCGCCGATATTCGGTTGCATCGCCCTAAGAGGTTGCTGCTGCGCTAAAACAGGCGATGCACGACTATCATTAGGCGCTAAGCCGGCAGCCCGGGGCGCTAACACCAGAAGTTGGGCGCAGGGCAGGTGCGGCGAGCTGCTGATTGCCGGCAGACACTCTGGCTCCGGTGAGCTCTTAAAGGGGGAGGGTGGATGTTTTTGTGACAGGCCGAGACTAGTGTATTTGTGTTTTTCGGGACTCCTCCTCCTCCTCCTCCTCCTCCTCCTCCTCCAGAAGGAGTGTTGCAAAACGGCTGCCTTTTCTACTGCAGGAGTGCCCTTTAATTTGCGCTCCCCGCGGCCCGCCTCGGCTGTGTACCGTTCCACTTCACAGTCGTTCGGGCCGCCAGGCGCACAATGGGGCGGCGCGAGTGAAGTTCCGGTTCCGGGCGCACAAAGGGCGTTGCACGACGAAATGACATCATGATCTGTGCGCGCAGATGAGCGCACGCAATGACTTTGCGCCGGTGCTAAATGTCTTCTGAAGTTGGGGCGAGGCGCAGATCGCGCTGCGCCCGGGCGCTAAGCGCCTAGCACTCGAGATCTACTCCTCCTAAGGCGCTAACGGCTGGCACAGCCAACTGAATTTCTAGGCCTGCATATCTAAAAGCACCATGGGGATAATGTTGTGCAGGCAATAAAAGATTATGTGAAGTTTGTGAACATTCTTGAAATTTACACACTCATTTACTCATCTATGGAATGCAGTGGATTACTTTGTCTGGAGTCTCAATGAACATTTTTAAATTATTTACTTGCGAGTATGCTACCAATAGGCCAGGCAAGAATTGGCAAGATTGAGCAGATCTGATATTAAGGCCAGCCTAATTCTGTTCAGGGGTGGAAAGCATCCTGTGCTACTTTATGCCATCCCTGCCACTGAGTGCAGCATATGTTCGTTCTTCAACATATATGAGAAAGGGAGCATTCCAACTCCAGAGGTCTAAGAACTTGCATCACAGTGCTATAGATTACTATATAGAATATATCCGGTTCTATCTGCCCAAAATATGTTTAAATCCTTTATCCCATTTTATACCCAGAACAAATCTACTTCTTCGTGATTTTTAAAGCAACGGTTGAATTTTGATATTGAATAATTTTTTAGTCTAAAAAGTAAAAAAGGAAACATAGAAACATAGACGATAGGAGCAGGAGTAGGCCATTCGGCCCCTCGAGCCTGTTCCACCATTTAATGAGATCATGGCTGATCATCCAAATTCAGTACCCTGTCTCTGCTTTCTCTCCATATCCCTTGATCCCATTAGCCTTAAGAAATACATCTAACTCCTTCTTGAATATATTTAATGAATTGGCCTCAACTGCCTTGTATGGTAGAGAATTCCACAGTTTCACCACTCTCTGGGTGAAGAAATTCCTCCTCATCTCAGTCCTAAATGGCTTACCCCTTATCCTTAGACTGTGACCCCTGGTTCTGGACTCCCCCGCCATCAGGAACATCCTTCCTGCATCTAGTCTGCCTAGTCCTTTTAGAATTTTATAAGTTTCAATGAGATCCCCTCTAATTCTCCTAAACTCTAGCGAGTATAAGCCCAATCGACCCAATCTCTCTTCATAAGTCATTCCTGCCACCCCAGGTGTCAATCTGGTGAATCTTCGCTGCACTCCCTCCATGGCAAGAACATCCTTCCTCAGATAAGGCAACCAAAACTGCACACAATACTCAAGGTGTGGTCGCACCAAGGCCCTGTACAACTGCAGCAAGACATCCTTGCTCCTGCACTCAAATCCTCTCGCTATGAAGGCCAACATACCATTTGCCTTCTTAACCGCCTGCTGCACCTGCATGCTTACCTTCAGTGACTGGTGCACAAGGACACCCAAGTCTCGTTGCACTTCCCCTTTTCCCAATCTATTGCCATTCAGATAATAATCTGTCTTCCTGTTTTTGCCACCAAAGTGGATAACCTCGCATTTATCCACATTATACAGCATTTGCCATGCATCTGCCCAATCACCCAACCTGTTCAAATCATACTGGAGTTTCTCTGCATCCTCCTCACAGCACACAAACCCACCCAGCTTTGTGTAGTCTGCAAACTTGGAGATAATACATCTAGTTTCCTCGTCTAGATCATTTCTATATATTGTGAATAGCTGGGGTCCTAGCACCGATCCCTGTGGTACCCCACTAGTCACGGCCTGCCACTCGGAAAAAGACACGTTTATTCTAACTCTTTGCTTCCTGTCTGCCAACCAGTTCTCTGTCCAAGAGTTTTGGAAGATGACCAGCAATGCATCTACTATTTCTAGGGCCACTTTCTTAAGTACCCTAGGATGTAGATTATCAGGCCCTGGGGATTTATCGGCCTTCAATCCCACCAATTTCCATAACACCATTTTCCTACAATTACTGATTTCATTCAATTCCTCCCTCTCATTAGACCCTATGTTCCCGACATCTCTGGGAGGTTATTTGTGTCCTCCTTTGTGAAGACAGAACCAAAGTATGTATTTAATTGGTCTGCCATTTCTTTGTTCCCCATTATAAATTCCCCATATTCTGACTGCAAGAGACCTACGCTTGACTTCACCAATCTTTTTCTCTTCACATATCTATAGAAGCTTTTACAGTCAGTTTTTATGTTCCCTGCAAGCTTACTCTCAATCTATTTTCCCCCTCTTAATTAATCCCTTTGTCCTCCTTTGCTGAATCCTAAACTGCGTCCAATCCTCAGGTTTGCTGCTTTTTCTGGCCAAATTATATGTCCTCTCCTTGGATCTTATGCTATCCCTAATTTAACTTGTTAGCCACTGTTGAGTCACCTTTATTGTTTTATTTTTATGCCAAACAGGGATGAACAAATTCTGCAGTTCATCCATGCGACCTTTAAATGTTTGCCATTGCCTATCCACCGTCAACCCTTTAAGTAACGTTCCCCAATCCATCCCAGCTATCTCGTGCCTCATACCATCGTAGGTTCCTTTATTTAATTTCAGAACCCTAGTCTCTGAGTCAACTACTTCACTCTCCATTTTAATGAAGAATTCTATCATATTATGATTGCTCCTCCCCAAGGAGCCTCACACAACAAGATTGCTAATTAATCCTTTCTCATTACATAATACCCAGTCTAAGATGACCTGATCTCTAGTTGGTTCCTCGACATATTGATCCAGGAAACCATCCCATATACACTCTAGGAATGACTCCTCCACAGTATTGTTACTAATTTGGTTAGCCCAATCTATATGTAGATTAAAGTCACCCATGATAACTGCTGTGCCCTTATTGCACGTGTCTCTAATTTCCCATTTAATGCCATCCCCAACCTCAGCATTACTGTTTGGGGGTCTGTATACAACTCCCACTAACATTTTCTGCCCCTTGGTATTTCTCAGCTCTTCCCATACAGATTCCACATCATTAGAGCTAATATCCTTCCTTACTATTGTGTTAATCTCCTCTTTAACCAGCAATGCTACCCCACCTCCTTTTCCTTTTTTCCTGTCCTTTCTGAATATTGAATACCCCTGGATGTTGAATTCCCAGTCTTGGTCACCCTGGAGCTATGTCTCCGTGATCCCAATTATATCATATCTGTTTACATCTATTTGCGCAGCTAATTCATCCATCTTATTACGAATGCTCCTCGCATTAAGAAACAAAGCCTTCAGGCTTGATTTTTTAACACTCTTGGTCCTTTTAGAATTATTATTTACTGTGGCCCTGTTTGATTTACACCCTTGATATCTCTGCCTTCCACTTTTGCTTTTCTCCTTCCTGTCTTTTGTTTCCATCCTTGCTCCCCTTTCCTCTGTCTCCCTGCACAGGTTCCCAACCCCCAACCATTTTAGTTTAAACCCTCCCCAACAGCACTAGCAAACACTCCCCCTAGGACATCAGTTCCGATCCCGCCCAGGTGCAAACCGTCCAGTTTGTACTGGTCCCACCTCCCCCAGAACCGGTTCCAATGCCCCAGGAATTTGAATCCCTCCCCCTTGCACCATTCCTCTAGCCACGTATTCATCTGAAATACCCTTCTATTTCTACTCTGACTAGCATGTGGCACTGGTAGTAATCCTGAGATTACTAACTTTGAGGTCCTATTTTTTAATTTACCTCCTAACTCCCTATATTCAGATTTTAGGACCTCATCCCATTTTTTACCAATATTGTTGGTACCTATATGCACCATGACAACTGCCTGTTCACCCTCCCCCTCCAGAATGCCCTGTAGCCACCCTGAGACATCCTTGACCCTTGCACCAGGGAGGGTACGTAACATCCTGGAGTCTCATTTGCGGCTGCAGAAACGCCTATCTATTCCCCTTACAATAGAATCCCCTATCACTATAGCTCTCCCACTCTTTTTCCTCCTGTCCTGTGCAGCAGGGCCACCCATGGTGCCAGGAATTTGGCTGCTGCTGCCTTCTCCCGATAAGCCAAACGGAGTACCAAAAATTACACTGATATAAATAAGAATGGCTGACAAAATATAAATCAGTAAAACATCTGGAAACCTTGAAATCAAGATGACTTATTAATTGGTCTGCTCTGATACCATTGTACTGGTATCCAGGCTTGTTGGCAGTGGTACAATATTTTGGCACCAAATTATGTGAACCTGTCTGAAATCTGAGCCCCATTTTGTAGCAGTGTCAGTAAATTGGGTCAATAGTGGAATGGTTCCATGACAGAGGTAATAGTAAATATTATTCTTTCAGCTTTAATCATTTCCAAGTGTTCGTGCAATTATAATTTTTCTTCGACCATCCTTGCTTTAACCATGGTCATTTCTTTAGTATATAATTGTATGTAGTAATGCACACATTATTTTATTTGGAAAAACACTGCTATTCATATTACAAATCATTTCATTATATCCAAAAATTAAGCCCCATGCAAGAGCAACATCTAGGGCCAAGTGGTGAAAAGATTACCAGAATCAATTATGAGGGACAGACTAAGTGAGCACGTGGAAAGGTATTTGTTGATTAGAGAGAGTAAATGTGGTTTTGTGAAAGGTAGGTTTTACAAATTTCAGGTCTGCCTTAGATATTCTCTTAGGTTCAGAGCACTGGTCATTGCTCACCCAATTATTGGTGGCCGTGCCTTCAGCTGCCAATGCCCTAATCTCTGGAATTCCATCCCTAAAGCTCTCTTTCCTCCTTTAAGACGCTCCTTAAAACCTACCTCTTTGGCCAAGCTTTTGGTCATCTGCCCTAATATCTCCTCATGTGGCTCAGTGTCAAAGTTTGTTTTATAACGCTCCTATGAAGTGCCTTGGGATGTTTTACTAGGTTAAAGCTGCTATATAAATACAAGTTGTTGTTGTTGTACACTCTGGAGTTCCTTGGTGTGGCCCAAGGTCTACTAATACGATAGTGGAATGCAGGGAGTGCAACAATAAGAACCCCCTGTTAAATGAACAGGCTATTGCAATCCTTGTACATGCCCTCATGTGGGCTTCTTAAATCTTCTGAAAGATGGATTGATGAACACTTTAGTGAGTTGAGACCAGATGTGAATATTTAAGCAGCTTAATGTATAGAGTAACAGTTATAGCAATTCACAACTTGCTTCATCTTAACTTAAGTCCCTCTTTATATAAATACATCATCTTCTGTAAAGGAATAAGCAATATACCTATTCAGAAAAATACACCATTCTATAAAAGAATTCTGACTTTATTAAAACATGACATACTAGGTTTGAAAATCTAAAAACCTAACAATGGAGAAGCTGTAAACAGCATACAGGCTATTGAGATAAGATAAGTTGTTGACACTGAATCAATAGCCTTGTTGAAACAGGAGGTTGGAGGTGCCTGATAGTCTGAAGTCTGAAAAGAACACAATGGTATACCCTGTTAAGGTGTCTTAAACCAACACTTCGGAAAGAATCACATAAAATTAAAGAAACATATGCCTTCATAAAAATGACATCAAATGAAACACGGGAGACACAAGTCTGTGTTACAACCAGCTGAGGTGACTTAAGATGGCATGGAAGACTTTGGTAAGAATGACATCAAATAGATGCACCTGCTCCACACCATTTTTTATGATAAGCTTCGAACACATAAGGGTAGAAACAGTGGGGGAGAAATTTGGTATCGCCCTATTTGGGGCGCAATTATCGGCCGGGCGCAAAGATTAGCGCCTGGTGCTAATTATCGCCTCCGACTGCAAAATTGGCTTTTATTGCCCCTAGAAGTGATTGGAGCGCTAAATCAGGCGCTTCACATCTGTCTTAAGGCGCCAAGGCCAAGGAGCGAGACGCTAACTCACAGCGCTGGCAAAGCTCATGTGATGTCAGTCAGCAATGGAACACAGACACACTGGCACCGGCCAATTCTTAAAGGGGAGTTCTGATGAATGGTCATTGACCTGAAACGTTAACTCTGTTTCTCTCTTCACAGATGCTGCTTGACCTGCTGAGTTTCTCCAGCATTTTCTGTTTTTATCTTAAAGGGGAGAGTTGATCTTGGTCTCCATCCACATCCTGTTCATTGTAGCCTTGAATCTTGGCCTGGAGAGACCTGTACATCAAATCTGCTGGAAAGAACAATGGAGAGACCCAGGGAAAGAGCTCAGAGTGCAGCCCCCACAGTCTCTTCTAAATAGATACAAGGAAGGGCAAATCAAAATGAACCTGCAAAGTGCTGCTCAGTACCCAAAACTCCTTCACACAGTGTAGAATCTCTCCAGAAGTCTCTCTCTCTCTCTCTCAGAATGCATGGTGCAAAAATGTCACCAACAAAAAAAGGCAGGACGCAGTCGCCTTTAAATAGCGCTGCCCCAGTCCCTTCCCGACTGCAAAATGCTCCCCTCAACCTGTCGTTGCTAGCGGCAGGCGTTAAGGCAGGGGCTGCCACTCAATTTCCAGCCTGGGGCGCTACCGGGGCGTTGTGCACTCGACTGATGTCACGATCTGCCAGCGCAGGAGATCGTGGCGGTCGTGTTTAGCGCCGCCGCAAAATGTCTGCTCAATTTCGCGAGAGGCGCAGATATCGCCGCGCCCGTGCGCTAGTTGGTTTGCGCCCCATTTAGCACCCTCTTAAGGCGCTAATGGGTAGCGCTACCAACTGAATTTTTCCCCCATAATTCTTAATGCTACAAGCTGATCTAACTGTAAAAATAGCAGGGGTCAACAGAAAAATGACTAGAGATAATTAGCTTACATCAGCAGAAAACTTCAAACGAAATACCACTGAGAAAGGGTATAAAAATTGAACTTTCAAATGGGAAGATAGATTCACTTGAAGGGGCAAAGCGATTCTCGACTTCAGATGCAAGCTCTATAAGTCTACAACTCTTTGTATCTCAGGGATTAAGGTATCGTATTTGATTTTGGTGGATATCCTGGAATAAACTAAGGCCTAGAAATTGGGTTGGGGTGCCAAAGTGGCGCAAAAGTCGCCTGAGCGCAGGATTTAGCGCAGCGTTTGAGGCTTCAGCGATCGTCAGATATTCAGTTTCATTGCCTCTCGAGGGACACGGGGCGAGGCTCGGGGCGCTCCGCGTCCCTCTTAGGGCGCTGAAACTGAATATCGCTGTGGCACGGCACGCTGCGGTACTGCAGGCCTTCCTCCCACTGTTAAGGGGGAGGTGCCTGTAACAGCGCGATCCCCGCTCGCGAGTGCCGGTAAACGAGCCCGGTACCAAGGAGAAGTGCCGGGCTCTCAGGAAACAGCCGGCAATGCCACGGGTGGGGGGGGGTTAGGAGGCCGGAGACGGAGGTGCTGGCAGGCGGCCGCCCCGCACCTCCACCTTAACTTGCGCCGCTGCCGGCACAGTAAGGACCCATGAACCGGGCGTGGGTAGCGAACTGCGCAACTGCGGCGTTCGCTACCAAATATCGCGAACGGGCCGCGAATGGGGCGCTGCGCACACCGATGACGTCATCGCTGGTGGCGCAGCGCAAAAGGCTAACGCCACCATTATCGCCCCAACTCAATATCGCGGGAGGCGCAGCCAGTGGCGCTACAGCCACTGCCTGCCTCTTTAGGCGCTAACAAGTGGCGCTACTCACCCAATTTCTCCCTGTAACTGTAAAACTAGCGAAGTTAAGATTGGAGAATAAGGATCTCTGATAATAGAATTGTAAGTTTTTTGTATTTGGAACTGTTAATGTTGCGATTGAATCACCAACTGTAAATTATATGTCAGTTCTTTAATAAATCTATATATTTTTAGAATTGTCTCACATAGTACTTTTGTATCAAACTCGCAAACTCAATCTCTGTACACTCTTTGGTGAGGAGTTGCAGAATTCTGGGGGAGTTTTCCGGACCCTCATAATATCCAGAACGTTACAGTCTAGCTAAACCTATTAAAAGTGCTGTCTAGAGGACGGTAACATCTTCAGGTTGTTCCTTCCCTTTAGGGAGAGATAGTCTGGACCTTTAGACCTAATTAAGCGTCTTTAGGATTCGGCTACCTCAAACTTCAGTTGAAAGCGAACGTCTGGGGAATACTCCTGATCCGGGGTAGCCATAAAGGGGCTAGGACTAGTAATTATCCTTTCAGTTCTAGTTAGCAGGCTAAGTTATACTTGTTTTTGTCATCTTTATCACTGAATCAGACTGAGGCTTACTCTGGGCCTCATCAGCTCCCTTCTTAAGGTGACCTTACCTGCCTTTCTCAGAACCTTGAACAAGTAGACCATTGTTCTTTTATGGCCTCTCCAGACAAGAAGCTTGGTAATGTGACGACTGACTCCTTTCCTGTCCAGGGATTGGCCAATAGAGCTGCCAATTAAATCAGCAACCGCCCTTCTAATAGTGCACTTCTATCAGCCAACCCTATCCTGTGTACACTAGAACACAGTTTCTCCCACCCTCTTGAGTGTGCATGCCAACTAGAAGCCTAAAATGAGATAATGAATTATCTATTGTCCCAGACTGTTATGGATAACAGTTTCAATAGCTGACTCATTAACTCCTAGTGAACTCATTAACATACCAATTTCCGTTTTGTCTCAATGGTACCTCTTTGTTTCTCGGTGACAGATAGGATGCTGGGCCTTTGAGAATTAAGCTTTAAAAAATCCTTAACCTGAGTTCATATCAGAAACACATCATAACTTAAGCTAAAAATCTTTGCAAGGTCAAATAGCCAACAACCCCTAGACATGACAGTAAGTCATGTCCTAATAAACAAAGTAACTTTTAAACAATCTATCTTTTTCTTAGTTTCTGAGGAAATAAAGGAATTATGTCAAAATGCCCAATTCATATTGTAACAAGTTATCCAACTCATAGGCCTTAAAATTTTACCCTGGAATACTAGAGCACAAATTTTTAACACATTTGTCTAAAATTCCTCTCTCTGTTATTTTAGCAAAGGCTCTGGTCCCACAGCATAGTTTTAAGGCTATAATTTATTAAAAAGCCCTTGTCATATTATAACAAAGTGCCTACTCTAGACTTTCCATATCTGCAAAATAAGCGTGTCAACCTTGGATGAGATTTCCTCGGCAACTTGAGGTTCAGATTTGGCTTTAGTCCATAATTCATGTCCTCTGAAGCCAATGCTAAAACCTGATTCTCAAAAGTCAAAATGCCAATATTTACTATGAATGGAACCATTCTTTAAGGTCATGTAATCATAGAATATTACAGCATAGAAGGAGGCCATTCGGCTCTTTCAAAGTGCAATCCAGTTAGTCCCAC
The DNA here is from genome assembly GCF_052327205.1 of Somniosus microcephalus. Lineage (NCBI taxonomy): Eukaryota > Metazoa > Chordata > Chondrichthyes > Squaliformes > Somniosidae > Somniosus > Somniosus microcephalus. The sequence goes on from NC_140988.1 coordinate 176,985,804, forward strand.
TTCGCCGCTCTTTCCCCATATCCCTGCAATTTTTTCTCCGATTCAAGTATTTAACCAATTCCCTTTTGAAGGCTACTATTGAATCTATATCCACCACCATATCAGGCAGTGCATTACAAATCCTAACCACTCGTTGCGTCAAAAAGTTTTTCCTCATACCGCCTCTGGTTCTTTGGCCAATCACCTTAAATCTATGACCTCTCATTATCGACCCTTCAGCCATTGGAAACAGTTTCTCTTTATTTACTCTATCTAAACCTGTCATGATTTTAAACACCTCAACAAATCTCCTCTTATCCTTCTCTGCTCCAAGGAGAACAACACTTGCTTCTCTAGTCTATCCACGTAATTGTATTCCCTCATCCCTGGAGCCATTCTAATAAATCTCTTCTGTATTATCTCCAAAGCCTTCACGTCCTTCCTGAAGTGTCGTGCCCAGAATTGGATGCAATACTCCAGCTGGGGTCGAACTAGTATTTTATATAGGTTTAGCATAACTTCCTGGCTTTTGTACTCTATGGGCTCGATTTTGCCAGGCCTGAGGAGGCGAGATTGGAGGCGTGTGAGGTGTTAATATTGCAAAAACTGGCGGGCGGGCCCGATCCCGCCTCCATCCCGCCTCCGAGCAATTTTCCCACATGCGAGTTTTCTGACTCCAAGAGGCGGGATAGGCCTCTTAAGGCCCTTAACAACCAGTTAAGTGCCTCTATAATCCCATTTTGAGCGGCCTTTCTGATTTTAACAGTTTTCCCACGTGCTGTGCGCCTCTTCTGAAACACACCAGTGAAACCTGGCGGCAGCACAAGTGGATTGCTTACTAACAGCTGCAGCTCCACCATTAAAAAGGAGTTTTCAACAATCTTCATTTGCAGGTGGCAGAACTTTGTTGTCTCAGGTCTGGGGGAGCATTTAACAAGCCTACTCATTGTTGTGGAAGTTTGGAGCCAGACACCCATCTCCAGTGTGACCTCCTGGGAAACCCCTCTCCCCACCTTGAATGAGCGCTTCCTCAACTGAGGTATATACCAGAAGAATGGGAACCATTTATTTCCTTTCCTCCTGGACATCAGATTCGGACGAAGACCAGCCGCGGCAGCAGCAGAACCCTCAACAACAGCAGCACCAACTGCAGGAGCAACAGCAGGAGCTCCAAGCTGCTGCTCACCCACCTGAAGCTGCACAGGCCAGAAGGCGCCAGTGCGCAACCACATTGCTGCCCGGGATGCAAGGGACGCGCTCATCTTGGCCAGATTTGCTTAGCCTGCACAAACACTTTTGCCTCGCACATTCTTATCAGGCCATCGACAATGGCCAAGAACCTGCGGATTCCTATCACTCTGACCACCATACTGACACTTGCAAGTTGCCCTAAGCCCTCAATGTGGAAGTCCCATTTACGAAATGATACACACCACAACTGCAACAGTTTGCCATCAGAATTTGTTATGACAATAAGCAAGTGATGGCATTTTAAAAATAAACACATTACACCCAAGTGACTACCCTTGTGACCACTTGTGCATTATCTTCCTCTTACGTGTGCTCCTACGTGGTGCTTCCCCTGTGGCTTCAGCAGATGTGGAGGCCCCCTGCTCACTTTCCTGCTGCTCCTGTCTCGATTCCTTTGGCGGGCGTCCTCTGGGCTGCGAACCTGTGAGGGCTCGGCAACAGTCTGCTGCTCCTGCGGCTGTGCAGGGGTTGAGACGCCGAACTCAGTTGGGTGGGGACTCTGGTGGGGCTATGACCGAGGGCTTTGCAGTGGCATGGTCGTGTGAGCGCTTGGAGAGGAACCCCCACTTCCTTTCTGTCTGCCACCAACATCCCTCTCATGGGTCAGCCCCACCTCAGAGCTAGCAAGTGGCTTGACAGCACCTTGCTGCACTTCAGGGGGGCCATGAGGACCTGTTTCTGTACTGGAAGTCCTACTCCAGAGGACTGCCATGAAGGTCTGGTTTCTATGCTCAATAGCTGACCATCGCTCCTCAAGAGATGTCAGTCTATTGTGAACAATGACCATGTTTTCACGACCCTGGCGACTAAGCTCCTCCATGGCCGTAGCCATCCTTTCCTCTACAGTGGCCATCCTTTCCACGGAGGTTGCCATCTTTTCTGTGGTGATGTGTTCATGCGCCAACGCCTCCACAAAGGCTCTGCTCATGTTAGCGATGGACTCCTCCATTCGCTCCACACTCGCAGTGACCCTGGAGACAAAACCTGCCAGAGACTCCTGCACCTGTTCCTGGAGTTTCAGCACCGCTCTCCTTCTGGATGGACCCAGAGGCAGAGGGTCGACATGCAGTGGAGCTGAACTGGAAGCATCCTACGCCTCCGACGAGGACTCTCCACTGCTGTCCCTGTCTCCACCATCTGCTGATGCTCACTTGTGAGCTGTGATACACCAGGTGACAACTCTACTCTATGTCCCGAAGGTCCCACCGAGGTGTGAGTGTCTGCGCTGGTGCTGGGTGCGCTGAATTCTGCTGACGCTGTGCCCTCAGAGGTTGCAGCTTCCTCTGAGGAGCCTGGAGGCTCAGGCTGTTCCTCCTGGATAGTGGGGTTGGGGGCTTTCGATGGTCCTGTGGGGGAGTAAAGGAAAGAGTCAGAGATGTGAGGCCAAGGTTACATGCACATTGAATATGATCAAAAGTCAATCTGTTAGAGCATCAGAATCATTATCAGTGACTCATGCAATATCAATGAGAGAGATGATAAACTATTCTGTCACCAGCTTGCTCTGATGCACCTGTCTGTCCGTCCCCCCCACTTGCGCATCCTCCTCCACTCCCATGATCTCCAGGGCCGCCTCCTCCCAGGGAGTGTGCTGGGCTACTCCTCCTGTCCTCGCTCTTTCCCTCTTATTCTGGGCTCTCTTTTCCTGCAATGAGGGAGACAAGTGGAGTTTGAGTGAGAATGAAGGAGTGAGTGTAGAGATTCCATATCTTTGATGGTTAAAAGGAGACAAAGATGGTGTGAGGTGGCAAGACCAAGGGCCCTCCCTGTGTGTTGTAAGTTGTTTTCATAGCATCACAGTGATAGGGAGTGTGAGGGCTGCATAGTCGAATAGTTAGGTGAATGTGACCATAGAGAGAGAGGGAATGGGTAAGGGTGCATGGATGTCAGTGTCAAGTGGGATGTGGAGGAAGAGGTTGTCAAAGCTGAGTGCTGGTGAGGAGAGGCAATGGGGATCAGATTGAGGGTGATGGGAAAGTCATACTCACTTTTCCAGTGCGCAGAAGGTCATGAAACCTCTTCCTGCACTGCAGCCAGGTGCTGCGGCACATAAACAAAGAGTTGACCTCCTGGGCCACTTGCATCCACACAGCTTTCGTCTGCTGGGGAGACTTCTTCCTCCCTGAGGAAGGGAAGAGCAGCTCCTTATTTCTTCTTGCTCCCTCCACCAGAGCTTGCAGGGTGGCGTCATCGAACCTTGGTGCAGACTTTGGCCTACTGCTGGACATATTGTCTGCAGGAATCTATCACACCAAAAGGCATAAGGTTTGCAGTCTGCAGAAGAATCAAGGCTGCTTGCAGGCCTTAAATCCACCAGCACTGATGATGTCATTGGAGGCGACTTTCAGGATGGAAAGACTAAGTGGGCCAGGGGTTCCCACACGCTGGAAATCAATTGCCCAATTAGGTGATAATCGCATATTTTTCCCACATCAAATTGGAGTCGGGTGGCTAACGTGAAAAGCAGCTGACACACCCCCAGCCCGTCCCAATGGCAAAATCGAGCCCTATGCCTCTATTTATGAAGCCCAGGATCCCACATGCTTTATTAACTGCTTTGTTAACCAGTCCTGCCACCTTCAACGATTTTTGCACAAAAACCTCCAGGTCTCTCTGTTCTTGTTTCCCCTTTAAAATTGTACCAATTGTGTATGGTCTCTCCTCATTCTTCCTACCAAAATGGGTCACCTCACACTTCTCTGCATTGAATTTCATCTGCCACGTGTCCGCCCATTCCACCAGCCTGTCTATGTTCTCATGAAGTCTATTACTATCTTCCTCACTGTTTACTACACTTCCAGATTTCATGTCTTCAATTTTGCTAACAAGCCTAGTATGTGGTACTTTATCAAATGCCTTTGAAAGTCCATATACACAACATCAACAGCACAGCCCTAATCCACCCTCTCTGTTACCTCATCAAAAAACACAATCAAGTTAGTCAAACACGATTTGCCCTTAAATCCGTGCTGGCTGTCCTTTATTAGTGCATGCTTGTCCAAGTGGCTGTTAATTTTCTTCCAGATTATTGGCCCTGAAATTAGGATCGGGAGCTTGCCGGGCGTGCAAGCCCCCGAAGTGCACTCACCCTGCGTGCCGACATCTGAAGCCTGGGCCTGCTTGTATTTCCTGTCACTGGCCCGGTTCAGATGTCGGCACGATGTGCTTACCTGATCCAACGGCGTAGTTAGTGCGATGTGCCGGCTGGGATCAGGTGATCACTGTGCAGCCAATCAGGGGAGGGGAAACTCATTCATGAGTTTGACAGAAAGAGCTGTCAAACTCATGAAAACTCCTGGCCCCAAAACACTACTTAAACCTGAAAGAAAATTTAAAAAAACATTGCACTACTTAAATGAACAATAAAGAACTCTGAAAAACTATTTTAAACAATAATTTTAAAATTTGAAAAAAAAATTTTTTTTTTAAGTTGGGTCTAAAACTAAACTTACCTTACTGTAAATTCTTTAAAAATAACAAACCTGTGGGAAAAAAAATTCTCAATTGTACTAAAAGCCCACTTACCTGAAAAACTAAGTACTTACGTGTGGTTTTTCAATGCGTAAAGACCGGAGACCTTTACACACACGCAACTCTGAAAAAAAGAAGGAATTTCACTGCGCACGCGCTGCCTGTGCAGTCGCGCGTGTTCTGCCTCTTAACCCCTTGGGCCAGAGGACAGGAAATGCCGGTTTTCAGCGCATGCGCTGTGCATGCTTAAACTGGCAATTCCTCCGGGCAAACGCGTGAGTACCCCGTCCGTACTCACGCGTTGTGCCCGGAATTACTGGGCCAATGTTTCTAAAAGCTTCCCCACCACCGCGTTACACTGACTGGCCTGTAATTGCCAGGTTTATCCTTCTCCCCTTTTTTGAACAAGGGTGCAACATTTGCAATCCTCCAATCCTTTGGCACCACCTCTGTAGCCAAAGAGGATTGGAAGATTGTGGCCAGCACCTCCGCAATTTTTACCCTTATTTCCCTCAGCAACCTAGGATGCTTTTCATCCAGACTGGGTGATTTATTCACTTTAATTACCACCAGCCTATCTAGTACCTCCTCTTTATCTATTTTGATCTCATCCAGTATTCCAACAACCTCCTTGTTGGCAATGTCCTCTTCCTTGGTAAACACCAATGCAAAGTACTGATTTAGTATCTCACCCATGCCTTCTGCCTCCACCAATAGTTCTCCATTTTGGTCCCTAATTGGCCCCACCACCCCTCAGACAATCCTTTTACTATTAATATGCATGTAGAAGACCTTTGGATTCCCCTTGGTTAGCCGCCAATCTATTCTCGTACTCTCTTTGCCCCTCTTATTTCCTTTTCACCTCCTCTGTATTTTTTATGTTCAGCCTGATTTGCCCTTGTATTATCAAGCTGACATCTGTCATGTGCCCCCTTTTTCTGCTTCATCCCACTCTCCAACTACTTAGTCATCCAGGGAGGTCTAACTTTGGTTGCCCTCCCTTTCCACCTTGTGGGAATGTACCTAGACTGTACCTGAACCATCTCCTCTTTAAAGCCCACCCATTGCTCCATTACATTTTTGCCTGCCAATTTACCTGGGCCAGATCCTCTTATGTTCATTAATAAATAGACTTTCTTATTATGAACACAGCTAGCTTTTGCTAGACACTTTTATTGAGCACATGTGGACTAGGTACAGTATCTGTAGAGGCTTCCATCTTGACTGCTGCCTTGTGGGTAGCCTAGTGCCTCATGGGTAATGTAGTCTTAATATACATACAGCTGGGTAGTGTAGTCTTATACATACAGCTATATACAGCTCTACACAGCTCTACGGCTCCACCTAGTGTCCACTATAGAATGACATGTTATTGATCATTACAGATCCCACCTCGATTCGCTGAAATTAGCCCTCCCCCAGTTAAGTATTTTTTATTCTATGTTGCTCCTTGTCCTTCTCCATAACTAATCTAAACTTTAAGATACTATGATCACTATTCCCGAGATGCTCTCCAACTGTGACATTCTCCACTTCAGCCACTTCATTCCCCAAGACGAGATCTAGTAATGCCTCATTCCTCATTGGGCAGGAAACAAACTGATCGAGAAAATTCTATTGCACACACTTCAGAAATTATTCCGCCTTCTCTGCCCTTAACACAATCACTGCCCCATTCAATATTGGGTTAGTTAAAGTTGCCCATCATCACAATCTATAGTTCTTGCACCTCTCAGTAATTTCTTTGCAAATCTGCTCCTCTATCTCCTTCCCTCTATTTGGTGGCCTATAAAATAAACCAAGCTCCTCTATTGTTTCTTAACACTAACCAAATATATTCTGTGTTCGACCCCTCAAGGACATTCTCTTTTTCTAACGCTAATATTTTCCTTAATCAAAATTGCTACCCCTCCTCCTTTTATTCCATCCCCATCTTTCCTGAATATCTTGCACCTAGGGATATTAAGCATCCAATCCTCCCCTTTTTGAACCAGGTCTCCGTTATCACCACTACATGTGGCTGTTTGCGCCTGCAGCTCACCAACCCTATTAACCACACTTTGTGCATTTACACACAACCACGCTACACCTAACTAATACCTCTTTGTATTTTCTATAATCCCACCTAATTCTGTATTATTTCTAACTCTAACTGCCTCTCCCAGTCCCCTGTGCACCTTGTTTCTAGAAACATAGAAACATAGAAGATAGGAGCAGGAGTAGGCCATTCGGCCCCTCGAGCCTGCTCTGCCATTCAATGAGATCATGGCTGACCATCCAAATTCAGTACCCGGTCCCTGCTTTCTCCCCATATCCATTGATCCCTTTAGCCTTAAGAAATATATCTAACTCCTTCTTGCATATATTTTATTAGTTGGCCTCAACTGCCTTCTGTGGTAGAGAATTCCACAGGTTCACCACTCTCTGGGTGAAGAAATTCCTCCTCATCTCAGTCCTAAATGGCTTACCCCTTATCCTTAGACTGTGACCCCTGGTTCTGGACTCCCCACCATTGGGAACATCCTTCCTGCATCTAGTCTGTCTAGTCCTGTTAGAATTTTATAAGTTTCAATGAGATCCCCTCTCATTCTTCTAAACTCTAGCATATATCAGCCTAATCGACCCAATCTCTCTGCATGTCATTCCTGCCATCCCAGGTATCAGTCTGGTGAATCTTCGCTGCACTCCCTCCATGGCAAGATCATCCTTCCTCAGATAAGGTGACCAAAAGACATCCTTGCTCCTGTACTCGAATCCTCTCGCTATGAAGGCCAACATACCATTTGCCTTCTTAACCGCCTGCTGCACCTGCATGCTTACCTTCAGCGACTGGTGCACAAGGACACCCAGGTCTCATTGCACTTCCCCTTTTCCCAATCTATTGCCATTCAGATAATAATCTGTCTTCCTGTTGTTGCCACCAAAGTGGATAAACTCACATTTATCCACATTATACTGCATCTGCCATGCATCTGCCCAATCACCCAACCTGTCCAAATCATAGTGGAGTTTCTCTGCATCCTCCTCACAGCACACACACCCACCCAGCTTTGTGTCGTCTGCAAACTTGGAGATATTACATCTAGTTTCCTCGTCTAGATCATTATATATATTGTGAATAGCTGGGGTCCTAGCACCGATCCCTGCGGTACCCCACTAGTCACTGCCTGCCACTCGGAAAAAGACCTGTTTATTCCAACTCTTAGCTTCCTGTCTGCCAACCAGTTCTCTGTCCAGGTCAGTATCTTACCCCCAATCCCATGTGCTTTAACTTTGCACACCAATCTCTTATGCGGGACCTTATCGAAAGCCTTTGAAAGTCCAAATACACCACATCCACTTATTCTTCCTTATCTATTCTACCAGTTACATCCTCAAAAAATTCTAGTAGATTAGTTAAGCATGATTTACCTTTTGTAAATCCATGTTGACTTTGTCCGATCCTGTCACTGTTTTCCAAGTGCTCTGCTATTACATCTTTTATAATGGACTCTAGCATTTTCTCCACTACTGATGTCAGGCTTACCGGTCTACAATTCCCTGTTTTCTCTCTACCACCTTTTTTAAATAGTGGGGTTACATTAGCTACCCTCCAATCCATGGGAACTATTCCAGAGTTTATAGAATTTTGGAAGATGACCAGCAATGCATCTACTATTTCTAGGGCCACTTCCTTAAGTACCCTAGGATGTAGATTATCAGGACCTGGGGATTTATCGGCCTTCAATCCCGTTAATTTCCCTAACACCATTTCCCTACAAACACTGATTTCATTCAATTCCTCCCTCTCATTAGAACATATGTTCCCCGACATCTCTGGACAGTTATTTGTGTCCTCCTTTGTGAAGACAGAACCAAAGTATGTATTTAATTGTTCTGCCATTTCTTTGTTCCCCATTATAAATTCCCCTGAATCTGACTGCAAGGGACCTATGCTTGACTTCACCAATCTTTTTCTCTTCACATATCTATAGAAGCATTTACAGTCAGTTTTTATGTTCCCTGCAAGCTTACTCTTATATTCTATTTTCCCCCTCTTAATTAATCTATTTGTCCTCCTTTGCTGAATCCTAAACTGCTCCCAATCCTCAGGTTTGCTGCTTTTTCTGGCCAATTTATATGTCCGCTCCTTGGATCTTATGCTATCCCTAATTTCCCTTGTTACCCACGGTTGAGTCACCTTTTTCATTTTATTTTTATGTCAAACTGGGATGAACAAATTCTATAGTTCATCCATGTGATCTTTAAATGTTTGCCATTGCCTATCCACCATCAACCCTTTAAGTAATGTTCCCCAATCCATCCTAGCCAACTCGTGCCTCATACCATCATAGTTTCCTTTATTTAAATTTAGGACCCTAGTCTCTGAGTCAACTACTTCACTCTCCATCTTAATGAAGAATTCTATCATATTATGATCGCTCCTCCCCAAGGGGCCTCGCACAACAACATTGCTAATTAATCCTTTCTCATTACATAATACCCAGTCTAAGATGGCCTGATCTCTAGTTGGTTCCTTGACATATTGGTCCAGGAAACCATCCCGTATCCACTCTAGGAATTCCTCCTCTACAGTATTGTAACTAATTTGGTTAGCCCAATCTATATGTAGATTAAAGTCACCCATGATAACTGCTGTGCCCTTATTGCTCGCGGCTCTAATGTCCCGTTTAATGCCATCCCCAGCCTCAGCATTACTCTTTGGGGGTCTGTATACAACTCCCACTAACTTTTTCTGCCCCTTGGTATTTCTCAGCTCTACCCATACAGATCCCAAATCATCAGAGCTAATATCCTTCCTTACTATTGTGTTAATCTCCTCTTTAACCAGCAATGCTACCCCACCTCCTTTTCCCTTTTGCCTGTCCTTTCTGAATATTAAACACCCCTGGATGTTGAATTCCCAGCCATGGTCACCCTGAAGCCATGTCTCTGTAATTCCAATTACATCATATCCATTTACATCTACTTGTGCAGCTAATTCATCTACCTTATTAAAGAATGCTCCTCGCATTAATACACAAAGCCTTCAGGCTTGATTTTTTAACACGCTTGGTCCTTTTAGAATTATTATTTACTGTGGCCCTGTTTGATTTACACCCTTGATTTCTCTGCCTTCCACTTTGGATGTCCACAGGGGACCCCTGCACTACCTGCCTGCGCCTACTTCTCTGCCTGGTGGTCACCCATTCCCTTCCTGCCTGTGCAGCCTTTACCTGCGGTGTGACCAATTCCCTAAACATGCTATCCACGATGTCCTCAGCATCGCAAATGCTCCAGTATGTATCCATTCACAGCTTCAGCGCCGCAATGCGGTCTGTCAGTAGCTGCAGCTGGATACACTTCCCACACACATGGTTGTCAGGCACACAGGAAGTGTCCCTGAGTTCCCACATAGTGCAGGAGGAACATGCCACAGGGCCGAGCTTTCCTGCCATGACTTACCCTTTAATTAAGTTAAAATAAATTAAATCAAATCAATACCACTAATTACACTACAGTTAAATGATATACTCAAGGGCTCTTGGTTACTAGTACTCCCCGATACACAACAGAGACCTTAGAAAGTATAACCACAAAAAATTAAGACCTTCAAAATTTTATAAACTATTAATCTTAACTGTCAAACTATAGAGTAGTATAAATAACCACCTGGCCGTACTCACCCAATCAGCTGCTTCCTCTTGCCCATGTCACTTTTTGAATCGTGATGTGGCTCTTGAACGCCGCCACCAGTCTGTGAGATTGGTAAGCCTCTGTAAAAAAGCCCACGAAAGTCAGTTTAAGTACTCACTGTACCATCGGTCTCTGCTCCTCCCGACAATGGCCTCTGTAAAAAAGCCCGCAAAAGTGAGTTTAAGTGCTCACTGTACTGCTGCTCTCTGCTCCTCCCGACAATGGCCTCTGTAAAAAAGCCCGCAAAAGTGAGTTTAAGTACTCACTGTACTGCTGCTCTCTGCTCCTCCCGACAATGGCCTCTGTAAAAAAGCCCGCAAAAGTGAGTTTAAGTACTCACTGTCCGCTGCTCTCTGCTCCTCCCGACAGTATATCTACTTTTTAATAGTACATCCTGGTGCCCAACCCCCTAGCAAATTAGTTTAAACCTTCTCCCACAGCACTAGTTAACCTGCCCACAGGGATGTTGGTCCCTGCTCTGTTCATGAGCAACCTGTTTGTTTTGAACAGGTCCTTCCTGCCACAGAACTGATTCTAATGTCCCAGGAATCTGAAGCCCTCCCTCCTGCACATGTCTCTAGTCACGCATTAACCTGCCATATCTTCCTATTTCTACTCTCACTAGCGCGTGGCACTGGGAGTAATCCAGAGATTACTACCTTAGAGGTCCTGCTTTTTAACTTCCTCCCTAGCTTCTTAAACTCTGACTGCAGGACCTCAACCCTCTTCCTCCCTATGTCATTGGTTCTGACATGGACCGTGACTTCTGGTTCTTCCCCTTCCCCCCACAGAATGGTCTGCACCCTCTCTGTGATGTCCCTTACCCTGGCACCAGAGAGGCAACATACCACATGGGTCTCACGTCAACGATAGCCGAACTGCCTGTCTATTCACCTGACTATCAAATCCCCAATTACTGCTGCATTCCTACACTTTTCTGTAACCCCTGTGTGGCCATAGAGTCATAGGGCTGGATTTCTCATTGGGGGCGGGCTGGGGGGGTTTCAGGTGGTCGGCGTGTCAGGACCCCACCTCCGATGTGAGGCGGGACAAAAATGCGATTTTGCCCTAATTGGGTACTTGATTTCCAGTGTGTGGAAACCCCTGGCCCAATGAGCCTTTTCATACAGAAAGTAGACTCCGATGTGAAGAGATCGCAAAGTCTCTGAAGAATGGATTCGGTCAAGAAAATTTTTTTGTGGACTTTATTCGATTCTTCTGAGGGTATTTTCCCTGTTATGAGATTGCCCTGTGCAAATACATGAAAGACTAGTTTGTTAAAACTCCAGAGAACGCATGGCAGTTGGCTGTGACAAAAGAACTCATCCAGTATGTATGGGTCCGCCCGACAGTCCTCGAAAAAGGAAGGGGGCCATTGAAAGTGATTAAAAAAGCCATTCTAATATGCAAAAGCACTTCTCACCTCCATCTCAGAAGAGAAGCAGAACAATGAACCCACTAGCTCACCCAACCAGAAGGAAGCCAGTTTTCCCAACACAAAGACCAAAAGATATGTCCCAGACTTAGGGCCATTAACCCAATACGCATGGGTCCGACGATGACCCATCACTGGTTAAGCACCAGAGTGCTTAGAATTTCTCCCAACACAAAGACATGTCCCAGACTTAGGGCCATTAATCCAATACGCATGGGTCCGAGGATGACTCATCACAGATTAAGCACCGGAGTGCTCAGAAGCAAATGGATTTTAAGATTGGTGGGAAAAAGGAGCAGGCAAACTATCTATAAAGATAGATTCTTTTCCACCATGCTCTCTCTCTCTCGCTCCTGCTCCAACAAGACAAGAAATACCAGAGAAAGCCGACGAGTAGAGCGATCGAAACCGGGGTAAGCATAGTCTCTCAGAAGTGAACTTTTTGGGCTATTCTGGGGTGGGAGCTTTGTTTGGTTCAGCCAGGCAAAGGGGCTTATGCGACTGGGTAATTCATTGGTAGGGGTGGAATTAGAGTCCACCATAGCAACAAGGGAATTACTGCTTGTTATAGTCTCCAGTTTTGTACTGTATGTATGTTGATTGTAATCTGGATTTTAACCTCCACAAGGATTGTGATTTCGTTTAGTAGTGCATGTTTTAGCCAGTGTATGTTAGACCAAATAAATACAAGTTTGATTTTTCACCGAAGCATTCCTGTCCGTGACTTATTTCATTTACACTCTGAATAATAATTCCCGGGTATAGAACTTTCATAAGGCGGGGGCGATTTGAACCGTCCATCTAGCAATTGGGCTAGGATCAAAACCGTTTACATCTCTTGGTGACCAGTGGCAGGATCTGGGTTAAAGGAGTGTAAAAAAAATGCCTACAGATGACGTCATCTATACAGCTGGATTTAAGGCCTGCAAGCAACCTTGGTTCTTTTTCAGCCTTACAACTTTATGACCATTCTTCTGAGGGTTCCTTCTGCAAGTATGTCCAGCACCAGACCACAGTGTGCATCCAGATTCTATGATGTCTCCCTCCAAGCTCTGGTGGAGGGAGCAAGAGCAAATAAGGAAGTGCTCTTTGTAACATTTACATATTGAATTATCATTGGCCTGCAGGCATCTGTAAGGAAAACTATTATATTCACATGTGATCACATGCTGAGTTGTCATTGGCCTGCAGGCATCTATAAGGACTGCTATTGTTTTGAAGACCCAGGCTAGGGGTCCTAATGCCATGCTTTCCCCACTGGTGCTGTTATGAGTAAGATCACAGACCTAATGCTTAATAAAAGAGTTAAACTGTAATACTCCGTTGTCCTGCAATTTATTATTTTTGTACAAAATGTGCAAAGCAAGCCATGGTGTCAGAATAGGGATTGTAAATGGACATCGTTGGAGCTCCCTCGCCTCGAATGGATTGGGAATCTTTGAACTTACCTGGAGAATGGCGCAAGTTCAAGCAACAGGTGGAGTTGATGTTCTCGGGTCTGCTGAAAAACAAAGGGGAGGAAGAAAGATGCAGCGACCTACTCCTGTGGATCGGAGAAAAAGGGAGAGACATTTTTAACACATGGTCTCTCACCGCAGATGAAGCAAAGGTACTGAAAAGTTATTTTGACCGTTTTGAATCGTATGTGATGCCCAAGACAAATACAATATTCACTAGGTGCAAGTTTCAGGAGAAAGTACAAGGAGCTAGTGAGTTGTTTGAACAGTTCGTGACTGAGTTAAAACTGCTGGTAAAAGACTGTGAATATGCAGATAAAGATGAGATGGTCAGAGACTGCATCGTGTTTGGAATACATTTAGATAAATTGAGAGAGAAACATTTGAATGTTGGGTCCGGGCTAATGCTGGACAAAGTTATGGACATAGCTAGATCGCACGAGATAGCCCAAGCACAGTTGAAAACCATAACCAGCGCCATGAGCAGCTCGCGTGAACAGACAGTGCATGCAGTTAATAGACATACACCAAGGAACACCACCCACTGAGCGTGTTTCAGAACAGAAAGAACAGAGAGAGTTCTAAAAATGAGCGACACAGACATAAAACGCTTCAAAAACTGTGGATATTGTGGAAACAAGGTGCATGGGGAAAAGGAGCACTGCCCTGCCAAAGGAAGGCAATGTGCTAAATGTGGTAAACGGAACCACTTTGCTAAAGTTTGCAGGACTGTTTTGGACAAGCAGTACACACAGTGAGTGACCGCCAAATGCCAGATAGAGAGCCAAATGCAGAGGAACTGTTTATTGATTCTGTGTCACAGAAAAAACAGATGTCAGAGACTGAGTAAGCCTTTGCCGATATTAAGATAGGAAAACAGGGCACAGAGCTTAGGTTTAAACTAGACACTGGAGCTCAGGTTAACATAGTTCCTCTGAGTGAGTATCACAGCTTGAAGGATGAGTGTGAGCTACAGCCCACCTCATGCAGACTGACCAGCTATGGGGGTGAGCAGCTCATTGTAAAAGGCACATGCGTGATGAAATGCAAGTACAAAGAAAGCGACATGATGTTGGACTTTTACATTGTTGACACTCAAGCACCTCCAGTGCTAGGTCTAAAGGCATTTTTAGACATGGACCTCATCAAGTTAGTGCTATCAGTTGAGAAGCAGATAGTCATGGAGGAGTTTGCTGACGTTTTCAAAGGAATCGGACTATTCCCAGGTGAATGCACTATTCACCTTGACCCAGCAGCAACCCCTGTGGTTTGCCCACTGAGAAGGATACCCCTTGCTCTACATAGTCGCCTGAAGGAGGAGCTGCAGAGCATGGAGAATACAGAAATCATCGTCCCGGAAACAGAACTGACAGAATGGGTCAACGCGTTAGTACTGGTTGAGAAACCACGTACAGGCAAGCTCAGAGTCTGTCTCGGCCCCAGAGATTTGAACAAGGCTATCAAACGCCCTCACTACCCTCTACCAACGCTAGATGACATCACACCCAAGCTAGTGGGAGCACGTTACTTCAGTGTAATGGACGCACGATCAGGGTACTGGACTATCAAGCTCACGGAAGAGTCATCTAAGCTAACAATGTTCAACACACCATTTGGATGCTACCGATTTCTGCGTTTACCATTTTGTCTTATCTCAGCTCAGGATGAATTCCAGCGGAAGAGCGACGAAACCTATGAAGGCCTCGACAGAGTAGTCGCAATCATAGATGACATCCTCATCTATGGCAGGAATAGAGAGGAACATGACAGGAACCTCCGTGCGATGCTACAAAGATCATGGGAGAAAGGTATCCAGCTCAACCCCGAGAAAAGCATAATCGGATCCACCGAGATTAGTTATTTCGGGCATCACCTCTCAACTGATGACATTAAGCCGGATCCAGAGAAAATCTCCGCCATCAAGAAGATGGAGCCGCCGAAGAACCGCGCAGAGCTAGAGACAGTACTAGGCATGGTCAACTACTTAGCCAAGTTTTCCCCGAGCCTCTCTGAAATCAACGCACCCATGCGTCAGTTGCTCAAACAATCCAATGAGATCCTGTGGGACAAACAACATGACACAGCATTACATAAAACGAAGGACCTAATCACCAGAGAACCAGGAATAGTTCTTGCCTACTTCGACCCCAACAAAGAGCTCAGACTACAAGTGGACGCGTCAAAGTATAGACTAGGCGCAGTATTACTGCAAGAAGGAAAGCCCTTCGGCTATGCTTCCAGATCTCTCACAGACAGTGAAATCAACTATGCTCAAATCGAGAAAGAGCTGTATGCAATTCTGTTTGGATGTAAGCGTTTCCACCAGTACGTCTATGGCCGACAAGTCATTGTGGAATCTGACCACAAGCCCCTCGAGTCAATCATGAGGAAACCACTAGCCGCAGCCCCACCAAGGCTACAGAGAATGATCCTTCAGCTACAGAAGTACGACTTCACAATCATTCACCATCCAGGCAAAGATATTCCTGTCGCAGGCACGCTCTCCAGAAAGTCTCTTAGCTACCAGGACTGCAGCCTCAGTGAAGGCATGGATGTGCAGGTGCACATGGTTTACAACAGCTTACCTGTGAGTGACTCAAAACTGAATGAGATCCGAGCAGGAACAGAGAAAGATGCACAACTCACACTGCTGAGCAAAGTCATACATGAAGGATGGCCTGAAGAAAGGAGGAAATGCCCTCAGAGCATATCTGAATTCTGGAACCAAAGAGACGAACTGTCACAAATCAACAGAATCATCTTCAAAGGGGAGAAAATCATCATTCCTACCAGTCTCAGAGAAGAGATGTTGACAAAAATTCATGCTGGACATATGGGCATGGAAAAATGCAAACAAAGAGCACGTGGCATTATGTTTTGGCCCGGAATGTGCAAACACATTGAGGACATTGTCGGAAAATGTTCCATTTGTCTAGAACGCCGCCCATCAAATGTCAAAGAGCCCATAACACCTCACCGTATCCCAGACAGGCCCTGGCAGGTCGCGGCAATGGATCTGTTCACATGGAACAAAGAGGACTACATAGTGACTGTTGATTACTACAGCAGATTTTTTGAGCTGGACAAGCTTCACAGCACCACATCTGCAGCTGTAATCCACAAGCTAAAGGCAGCCTTTGCCAGGCATGGCATGGTAGAGGCTTTAGTCTCAGACAATGGCCCCAATACAAATCAAAAGAGTTCGAGTCGTTACCATGGCATGGGATTTCACACAAGGTCGGGACGAGAGGTCAAGCCTAGAGTTATCCTTGACTTGTGAACTGTCAAAGGGTGTAGGCGGATCGCTGCGCTAAAAAAACTGTACATCTTTATTGTAACGTTGAGATGTTTTCAGTGCTAGTTAAATGCTGAGTTTACTTATATGTTTATGCTACCGAGAACATTATGTGGAAGAAAGGTTTATAAGTAATGCATAACATTTTTCTTTTAAAAGAAAGGGGATGTAACATTTGCATATTGAATTATTATTGGCCTGCAGGCATCTGTAAGGAATAACTATTATATTCACATGTGATCACATGCTGAGTTGTCATTGGCCTGCAGGCATCTGTAAGGACTACTATTGTTTTGAAGACCCAGGCTAGGGGTCCTAATGCCATGCTTTCCCCACTGGTGCTGTTATGAGTAAGATCACAGACCTAATGCTTAATAAAAGAGTTAAGCTATAATACTCCGTTGTCCTGCAATTTATTATTTTTGTACAAAGTGTGCAAAACAAGACACTCTTTCCTTCCTTAGGGAGGAAAAAGCCTCCACAATAGACTAAAGCTGTGATTTTAATGTGCAGCAGAACCAGGCTGCAGTGCAGAAAGAGGTTTCATGACCTTCTCCGCACAGGATAAGTGAGTATTACATTCCCATCACCCTCAATCTGATCCCCATCGCCTCTCACCACCAGCACTCTGCTTTGTCAACCTCCTCCTCCACATCCCACTTCACCCTTACATCCCTGCACCCTTACCCATTCCCTCTGTCTTGTATGTTCACATTCACCTAACTATTCGACTATGCAGCCCTCACACTCCCTATCACTGTGATGCTATGACAACAACTTACAACACACAGGCAGGGCCCTTGGTCTTGGCACCTCACTCCATCTTTGTGTCCTTCTAAGCATCTATGCTATGGATTCTCTACACTCCATCCTTCATTCTCACTCAAACTCCACTTGTGTCCCTCATTGCAGGAAAAGAGCCAACAATAAGAGGGAAAGGGAGAGGACAGGAGGAGGGCCACCCTCAATAGCCCAGCTCACCAATGCAGAGGAGGCATCCCTGGAGATTGCGGGAGTGGAGGAGGAAGCGCAAGTGGGGGACAGACAGACAGGCGCATCACGGCAAGCTGGTGATGGAATAGTTTTTCATCTCTCTCACTGACATTGCATGAGTGACTGATAATGATTCTGATGCTCTAACAGATTGACTTATGATCATCTGCACAATTCAATGTGCATGCAAACTTTATCTCACATCTCTAACTCTTTCCTTTACTCCCCCACAGGACCATCGAGAGCCTCAGTCCCCACTGTCTAGGAGGAACAGCCTGAGCCTGGAGACTTTTCAGAGGAAGCTGCAACTTCTGAGGGTGCAGCGCCAGCAGAATTCAGCGCACCCAGCACCAGCGCAGACACTCACACCTCGGTGGGACCTTCGTGAGATAGAGTAGTGTTGTCACCTGGTGTATCACAGATCACAAGCGAGCATCAGCAGATGGTGGAGACAGGGACAGCAGTGGAGAGTCCTCGTCGGAGGGTGCAGGACTCTGCCAGCTTGGCTCAGCTGCATGTCGAGCCTGTGCCTCCGGGTCCATCCAGAAGGAGAACGGTGCTGGAACTCCAGGAACAGATGCAGGAGTCTCTGGCAGGCTTTGTCTCCAGGGTTGCTGCGAGTGTGGAGCGAATGGAGGAGTCCATCGCAAACATGAGCAGAGCCTTTGTGGAGGCATTGGCGCATGAATGCATCACAACGGAAATGATGGCAACCTCTGTAGAAAGGATGGCTACCTCCGTGGTAAGGCTGGCTACCGTAGAGGAGATGATGGTTATGGCCATGGTGGAGCTTAGTCACCAGGGTATTGAAAACATGGTCATTGTTCAGAATAGACTGATATCTCTTGAGGAGCCTTGGTCAGCTATTGAGCATAGAAACCAAACCTTCAGGGAGGTTCTCTGGAGTAGGACTTCTAGTGCAGAAATGGGTCCTCATAGACCCCCTGAAGTGCAGCAAGATGCTGTCAAGCCACTTGCTAGCTCTGAAGTGGGGTTGACCCATGAGAGGGATGTTGCTGGCAGACAACAAGGAAGTGGGGGCTCCTCTCCAAGTGCTCACATGACCATGCCACTTCAAAGCCCTCGGTCAGAGCCCCACCAGAGTCCTCACCCAACTGAGATCGGCATCTCAGCCCCTGCACAGCCGCAGGAGCAGCACACTTTTGCCGAGTCCTCATAGGCTCGCAACCCCAGAGGACGCCCGCCAAAGATGTCGAGACAGGAGCAGCAAGAAAGTGAGCAAGGGGTCTCCACATCTGCTGAAGCCACAGGGGAAGCACCATGTAAGAGCACGCGTAAGAGGAAGATAAAGCACAAGTAGTCACAAGGGTAGTCACTTGGGTGTTCTGCTGTGTTTATTTTTAAAAAGCCATCCGTGAATTGTGATCATAAACAAATCTGATGGCAAACTGTTGAAGTTGTAGCCTGTGTTGTTTCGCAAATGGGACTTCCACATTGAGGACTTAGGGCGACTTGCAATTGTCAGTGTGGTGGTCAGAGTGATAGGAATCTGCAGGTTCTTGTTCATTGTCGATGCTCTGGTAAGAAGGTGCGAGGCAAAAGTGTTTGATTGTGCAGGCTAAGCAAATCTGGCCAAGATGAGTGCATCTCTTGCATCCCGGCCAGCAATGTGCTCCGGTGCTGGTGCCGCTGGTTGATGCGCCTCTGCAACCTGTTCATTGTCGGTCTCTTCTTCCTCCTCCTCATCTGAGGAGGCTATGCAATCAGCCACTTGTACCTCAGGCAGCTGCAAGCCACGATGCTGTGCCATGTTGTGAAGTGCACAGCAGACCATGAGGCCCTGGCTGCTGAGTACTGCAGGTCTCCACCTGATCTATCAAGACATCTGAATCGCATCTTCAGCAACCCATGGTTTGCTCGATTCTGGATCTGGTGGAAATGTGGCTGGAGTTGTAGCTCTCCTCAGCTTCGTTGGATTGTCTCCTCAATGGCATCATCAGCCACGTCTTCAGGGGATAGCCCTTGCCTCCAAGTAGCCATCCAAAAGGTTGGTCTGGCCGACTGAAGAGCGGAAGCACGCTAGACTGGCACAGGATGAAGGAGTCATGGCAACGACCAGGGTACTTGGCGCAAACATGCAAAATTTCCTTCTTGTGGTCACACACCAGCTGTACGTTGAGGGAGTGGAATCCCTTGCGGTTGACAAAAACCCCTGGATTGTGATGCCGGGTGCCTTAAGGGCCACATGTGTGCAATCAACGATGCCCTGCACCCTTGCAAAGCCTGCCAGATTGGCAAACCCAACCGCATGCGTGGTTACACTTGCTTGATCCTTGGAGAAGTTGATGTAATTGTGCGCTATGGCAAAGAGGGCATTGGTTACTTGTGTGATGCAAGTGTGTGCAGCTGCCTGGGAGACACCGCTGATGTCTGCTGCTGATCCCTGGAATGACCCTGAAGCAATAAAATGCAGTACGGTGGTGACTTTGATGGCCACTGGTAAGGGGTGTCCACCCGCTCCTCTGGGCTCCAGGTCTTGCTGCAGCATTGCGCAGATGTCACCCACTACCTCTCACGAAAGTCTGAGCCTCCTTTGGCACTGCTGCTCAGTCATGTTGAGGTATCTCATCCTGTCTGTAGACCCTATTTTGGGGGTATCTCCTGCGCCGACGTTTTTCTATGCACTGGCGCCTCCTGGCTTGTGCAGTTTCAGGTGGGTGAGCAGCAGGCTGGCATTCCTGTTGTTGCTCCTGCTGTTGGTGCTGCTGTTGTTCAGGGTTCTGCTGCTGCCACGGCTGGTCTTCGTCCGAATCTGATGTCCAGGAGGAAAGGAAATAAATGGTTCCCATTCTTTTGGTATATACCTCAGTTGAGGAAGCGCTCAGTCAAGGTGGGGAGAGGGGTTTCCCAGGAGGTCACACTGGAGATGGGTGTCTGGCCCCAAACTTCCACAACAATGAGTAGGCCTGCTAAATGTTCCCCCAGACCTGAGACAACAAAGTTCTGCCACCTGCAAATGATCATTGGTGAAAACTCCTTTTTAATGGTGGAGCTGCAGCTGTTAGTAAGCCATCCACTTGTGAGGCCGCCAGGATTACCTGGTATGTTCCAGAGGAGATGTGCAGCATGGGGGAAATGTGTTAAATTCAGAAAGGCCTCTCAAAATGGGATTATAGAGGCAATTAACTGGTTGTTAAGGGCCTTAAGAGCCCATCCTGTCTCTTGGAAGCAGGATGGAAGCGGGGTCAGATCCGCCCTCCATTTTTTTGAATTTTACAACTCACACGCCTCCAAACCTGCCTCCTCGGGCCTGGTAAAATCGAGCCCAGAATCATTACGGCACAGGAGGAGGCCATTCGGCCCATCGAGTCCATGCCGGCTCTCTGTGGAGCACACTGTCAGTCCCATTCCCCTGCTCTATCCCCGTAGCCCTGCAAGTTTATTTCTCTCAAATGCCTATCCAGTCTCCCCTTGAAATCATTGTGTCTCCGTTTCCACCACTTCCGTTGGCAGTGAGTTCCAGGTCCTCACCACTCGCTGTGTAAAAAAGTTTTTCCTCACATTCCCCCCTGTATCTCTTGCCCAAAACCTTAAATCAGTTTCCCCTAGTCCTTGTACGATCAACTAGTGGGAACAGCCTTTCCCCGTCTAGCCTATCCAAACCCGTCATAATCTTGTCCACTTCTATCAAATCACCCCTCAACCTCCTTTGCTCTAATGAAAACAAATCCAGCTTCTCCAACCTGTCCTTGTAGCTAAGATCCCCCATCCCCAGAACCATTCTGGTAAATCTCCCCTACAGCCTCTCAAGGGCCTTCACATCCTTCCTAAAGTGTGGTGACCAAAATTAGACGTAATACTCCAGTTGTGGCATAACCACTGCTTTTTAAAGGTTCAGCATAACTTCACTGCTTTTGTACTAAATTCCTCTATTTATGAAGCCCAAGATCCCATATGCTTTGCTAACCATTCTCTCAATATGTCCTGCCACCTTCAGGGACCTATGCACATTAACTCCCAGGTCCCTCTGTCCCTGCACGCTCTTTAAAACTGTGCCATTAAGTGTATATTGCCTCTCCCTGTTCCTTCTGCCAAAATGCATCACCTCACACTTCTCTGTATTAAATTCCATCTGCCACTTGTCTGCCCATTTTGCAGGTCTTTCTATGTCCTGCTGTATCATCCTCACTGTTTGCTACCACCCCACCCCCCAAGTTTGGTGTCATTGGCAAATTTAGAAATTCTACTCTGTATTCCAATATCCAGGTCATTTATATGTATCACAAAAAGCAGTGGCCCCAGACTGATCCTCGGGGAACACCGCTGTCTACGATCCTTCAGTCTGAAAAACAGCCATTTACCACAACTCGCTGTTTTCTGTCCTTAAGCCAATTCCTTATCCAAGCTGCGACTGGCCCACCTATTCCATGAGCCTCAAGTTTGTTAACTAGCCTTCTATGTGGTACTTTGTCAAATGCCTTCCAAAAATCCATGTAGACAACATCCATTGCATTCCCGTCATCAATCCTCCCTGTTACTTCATCAAAAAATTCAATTAGATCAATCAAACATGATCTGCCTTTTACAAATCCATGTTGGCTCTCCTTAATTAGCTTAAACCTCTCCAAGTGCCCAATTATTGTTTGTAAAACTTTACCCACCACTGATGTTAAACTGACTGGCCTATAGTTACTAGGATTGTCCTTACACACTTTCTTGAACAACGGTGTCACATTTGCCACTTTCCAATCCTCGGGCACCTCCCCCTCATCTAGGGAACATTGTCCTTTTCCTCACAATGCCAGGCTCGGGACTTCACTCCTTTGAGGTGTCGTCACCCTCACTGGTCTTCAATGCAGAATATTGGTAAGAGAGTGCCACACTCCCGGAGGACTCCTGCACTGCCTGCCTCTTCCTACCCTTCTGGGCGGCCAACAACTTGCTATTCTGAACTCTCTCTGGCTGTGGGGTGACCACCTCCTGAAAACTCTGACCCAGGACACACTCAGCCACCCGTTTGCCCTGCAGTGAATCCAGCTGCCTCTTAAGCTCAGAAATGCTCAGTGTGAGTTTGAATAGCTGAGGCACTTCCTACAAACATAGGCCTCCAGGACATATGAAGTATCCTGAAGTTCCCACATAGTGCAGGAATTGCAGGCTATGAGTTGTAGCTGTCCCTCTATTTTAATTAGAAACGTAAAATAAACTACCTCGATACAAGGTGATTTATCTAATTGCTGTTAGCTAGGTCTAAGCTACACTGCAATTTTTCTATTTCTCCTCAAAGCAAGCTACCCAAAGACTAAATTATTTACTCAAGCTTAACAAGAACCACTGAGATACTAAATACAAAGAACCTAAATATTAGATACTTAACTTAGAATCCTCGGGTTCTGTGGCTCCACTCCTTCTTTTGAGTTGGATGTGAGAAACCACATTTCTCCTCTCCACCAAATTCCTACTATCACCAAATTTCCAGCTTCCATTCTGTTTGTGATCCACTCTGACTGCGATTTACCCAGCTCTGTCTCCAAGCTCTGTGCTCAAGCTCAAGGTCATACATAACTAAATAACCTCTACTTTTTGGAATGGTGTTTCGTCCTTTGAATGGAAACACCACCACCAATCTAAGGCTGCTTCGCTACCACCACTAGACAACCGGGGATTGAATGGGTGAATTGACCACCAGAAGGCGACATGCCAGTTTCATCCTGCTAGATTACAGAGGTCCACTAGATTAGCAAGGATCAAATGTTTGAAATAAAACAATAAAACGTTCAGATGTATTGATTACCAGTTCCCACAGGAATCAGATGGCTCCCACCACACCACAAGCAATTGGATACACCACATGGGACCACCATGTAAGAATTGCAAGAAAAATGTAATTAAATTTAAAAATAGGACAAACATTTTTCTTTACTATGGCTTCAGTCCTCGACTGTAGCTTCAAAGAGGAGATGGCTTGAGTACAGACTAGACACACTCACACGAGGTGGAAAGGAAGGGCATCCAAAGCTAGGGCTCCCTGGATAACTAAAGATATTGGCCAATAAATTGGGTGGTTTATCGTCACATGTTAATGCCATAATCAGGCGAAAAAATGGCTCTTTTGCCAACTGGCGGCAGGTCCCGTGGTGGTCACCATTTTGGGATGGCTGGCAGCACTGCCAATAGCAGCGATCGTGGAAATGATTGAAATTAAGCAGATTGTGACATCAGTGAGTGTGCAACTCTCACTTGATGCCCGATCTGCTACATTGGATTTCGCCACTCCTCTTACTGGCATGCCTTAACAACGACAAGCTGAGCAAGCATTGAGAAGCAGGAAGGGATCATCAGCAATCACTTGCATCTGACATGTTTCTGCAGTTTGACTGGCTCTATGCTACTTTCTGCCACTCCACCAGCTTTATTAACTTCTTTAAAGTTTCGAAGGTACAGGGAGTGTTGTTGCAAGTGGAGGATGCCTTCATTTTTATTTCAAGGCTTCTGCTCACAACACTTGCTTACAGTCATGGAGGCCATGCTGGCAATCGACCTTGTGCTCGAGTATCTTAGGGAGAGGGAGAGAAAAAGGGGAGAAGGAGAGAAGATGCACACAGAAAGAGCAGGAGGAGGGCCAGGAGGTCTCTCAACAGGAGGCCTTACCCACCCAGGGTCTTCCGAGAGCACTTCTCTTATATCCACTTAAGCGAAGAACAGTGTATTAGGGGGCTCCGCTTCACCAAGGAGGTGGTCACAGAACTCTGCCACCTCCTGGAACCAGACCTGCAGCCTGAGAGCAGGGCGACCACAGCTCTCCCAGTGGCAGTCAAGGTCACTGTAGCCCTCAATTTCATTGCCAGCAGATTCTTCCAGTCTGCAGCAGATGACATAGCTAACATCTTGCAGCTTGCCATCCATCCCTGCATCTATTGGGTTACTGAGGCTCTCTACAGCAGGAGAAGGGATTACGTTGCCTTCTCTCTGAGCAGGGAGAAGGAGGGCAAGCACACACGTGGCTTTGCCAGGATAGCGGGCTTCCCCATGGTGCAGGGTGCCATCGACTGCATATACGTGGCTTTGCGGGCGCCACATGCTGCCACCAGGAATATCATCAAGCAGACCATCAGGGCGCTCAAGCAACAGTTCCGCTGCCTTGATCACTTGAGAGGAACTCTCCAGTACTCAGCTGAGCGGGTGTCCCATTCTATGGTGGTCTGCTGCCTGCTTCACAACTTGGCCATCATGAGGACACAGCTCTTGCCACCAGGGATTGCGGGACCACCTCAGGAGGAGAACGAGGGAGAGGAGGATGAGAAAGAGGACAAGGAACAAAAGGAAGAGGACAAGGAGGGAGGGAAAAAGCAGGCAGCCAATCCTTCTTTGAGATGGGCTGTCTGTGAGTGGCTCAGCAGACTCCGATTCCAAAGAATTAAACCCCAGATCCCCGTATCTCACTACATCCCCATCTAGCCATCCGTCTGTCATGGAATATAACAGGGTCCTCCTGGGTACAAAGCTGAACTGAGAGACACCACAAAAGATTCCAAACAAAATGAATAAATTTATCAAAAATCAGTGAACACATATTTACAGCAAAATATTAACTAATCACCCTTGTGCAACCCCTTAGTGCCTGTCGTTCGTGTGCCTTTTCCTACTCTAGTGCTCCTACGCAGTGCTCCCCCAGAGGATGCAGCATGGCTGGTGGAAGGCTGCTGAGTTTCTGTGGGGGAAAGACTTCAGATGGCCTTGCAGGATGACCTCGAGCAGCTCTGGCCCTGGAAGAACTGACTGGAGACTGCACCACCTTGGCCTGGGCGGCAGCAGTCTGGGCTGACTGGCTGACAAGCAGCGGCAGGGGAAATGGTGGAGTGGCAGTAGTAGGAACAGGAATGCTGTCATCTTGAGCGAGGACAGCAGGATCCTGCTCCACTGCCCCACTGTCACTAGCCCCCCTGGGTGTTGCCTCAGCATTCCCAGCAAAATATTGGAGCTCAGATTGCTGGGATGCTGCAGCACTCTGCAAGCCCCGGTCGACAGTGGTAAACCCAGCCATGGTGGCAGCAGCCAGATCTTGCGCGGCATCAAGCTGAGACTGCATGAGACTGGTCTGAGCTTCCGCTGCAGCACTAAGACATTGGGTCGCTTCCACCTGTGCTGCACTGGCAGCCGTGCCATCGCCCATCACATGCTCTATCATATCTGGGTTGACATGATCTCTTTGGGATTTTCCATCATTTCCAAGCTGGAAATAGTTGGGCTGCAAGCTCTGCGCAGAGCCCCGTGCAATGTTGGAGGCGGACTCCTCCATGCTCCTTGATATTGCCAAGAGGCTCTCTGGCAGGCCAGCTATTGCACCTAGTAATTCAGTGTGCATGTCCATCACCCTTCCTCTGAAGGTCGCCCCGTCGAGGTCCTCACCTGAGTACTGCACAGCAGAACTCGCCCTCCGGGGAGCTAGCTCCCGAGCTAACCTTTCCCCCTGGCCTTGCTGCAGCCCACTCTTGCCACACCCTGTGCAGATCCCACTACTACACTAGCCTTTAAAGTACGCATAGTGCCAGTTTCTGAGCTGGTGTCTGCCAGTGACAGATGCAGTGATGCAGTGTCGTCTTCTTCCTCTTTGTCTCCCCCCTCGCTCTCCAACATCGCCTCGGGGACAGGCTCGTCCAGTGCTTGTTGATTATCTGAAAGCAGAAAGGCACAAAAGTTGGGTTATGGTGAGTGGGGGGCGGGAGGGGGGAGGTGGCGGAAGCCAGATAAACAAGCATAGAGCATCAGTAGCTTGAAAGTGAGAAGAGCGTGTGGTCTGAGGGGAAGTGGGATGTAAGACGAAGGATTAGGAATGAACATACCTTTGTTGTCCCCAAGGGCTTCAACCTCGCCGGTTGCCACAGCTTCTAGAATGTGCCGCCCAATGAGCTGGAGAGCTTGCTCCTCGAGCTGGCTGAGGTCCTGCATTTCAGCCTGCCCACCGCCACCCCTGTCTGCTGCTGCTCCCTTCGGTTGTGAGCCAGCTTAATCTGGAAGAGAAAGAGAAGTGTGAGTGTTGTACAATGATTTTGGGTGATATGCTTGCCATATTTGAATAGCTGTCAGTGTGTGCAAGGTGCGAGACTTGCAGCAGTGGTAAGGTTGTTGGGGTGAAGTGTTGCTATATTTGTGAGGTGTGAGTGGTGAAAGGTAGAGATTGTTGGTAGGTGAGTGCTGGGGTGTGGTGCATTGAGCACTGTGTGAGGTTTGTGGTGTTGTTGGTGGGATATGGCATTTGCTGAAGCCTTCACTCACCTTGACCACCCGTGTGAGGTCTTTAAACTTCTTTCTGCACTGGATGGCGGACATTGGCACAATAGTGCTCGCCGACACATGTTCGGCTATCTCCTGCCACATCGTACGGGAGGTGTATGGCGAGTGCTTCCTGCCAGTTTGAGGGAAGAGTATAGCCTGCCTCCTATTCACGGCCACAACGAGTGCCTCCAGAGCTTCAGCCAGAACCTCCTGGCCCTCTCCCATTAGGATGCTCTGCCACTGCATTGTTGTTGTTGTTGTTGTTGTTGTAACTGCCTTGACAATGAGGTGCTGTAGAATCAATGCACCTCCCCTTTAAGTACTGAAAAAAATTCTGTGGCACATATAACTGTGAATTAGACTGGCCCCAATATTGGTCCACCTGTTCAGCATTAAGCCAATGAGCAGTAAGTTTTAGCGCTGAAATCATGACTATAAACATGTTAATGAGGAGTGAGCACGAATTTTGCGTGCTACCTAGACCATTTTGAGTTGGCACAGCTTAACATTGTTAGGCCTTAACACTGCCTGATTTGTGGCTATATCCAAATTCTAGGCCATAGAGATTAAAATGAAACAGAAAAGGAGGCTTATGACAAATTTTGGGTTCATAATACAGTAAAGAACCAAGCTGAACACAAAAAGTACAGGAGAGAACTGAAAAAGGAAATAAGAGGGGCAACGAGAGATTATGAGAATAGATTAACGGGTAACATAAAAGGGAACCCAAGGGGGAGAAATTTCCTACCTTAGTGCCAGCCGTTAGTGTGGTGTTAAGTCAAGAAAGCAGCGGCAGCCGCTCTTCTACCAGTTGGTTGCAGGTCCCGGGGCACCTCCATTTTTTAAGTCCCGGTAGCGCTGCCATTCTGAAGTAGCACCCTGCAAAAAAAAAAGGCAGAGTGGTGACATCAGTTGGCATGCAACGTCACTAGGACGAACTTTGACCCTAGCACTGAGTTCAGCATTGGGTCCTAAGCATGCCAGGTACACCTAGTGTGCAAGTAGACTGACAAAGGTGCTGTCAGCACTGCTTAAAGAGACACACACATCTTTCAGGTAACTTTGCATTTAAACTTTTGGGCTGCTTTTTAAAAGATTTTTTGAAGTAGTGGCTTGGTACAATAGATGTTAAAAGTTTTTATGTGTGTAGGGCATGCTTCTGAATGCTTGCAAGGCTTCAGATGGTAAAGGAAGGCCTCTGAGAAGACAGAAAATGCTGCAAATACTCAGCAAGTCATCAACATCTGCAGAGAGAGAAACAGAGTTCATGTCTCAGGTCAAGGTGCTACCTGACCAGCTGAGTATTTAAAGCATTTTATGCTATCATTTCACATTTACAGCATTTGCTTGCAGAGGGAAGAGGAAGACGCAAAAGAGGAAGAAACAGAAGAGGAAGAAGCTGAGGAGGAGGAAGCAGAAGAGGAGGAAGCAGAAGGAAGGATACAGCCCCTTTCTGGCAAGGATATCCGAGATGAAATCATCTGCCTGCGGTCCCAGTGACCAAAACCCCAATTCCCCTTTCAACATGAGTCCCACACCTTACCTTCCCTCTGTTACTGACCATCACAGTATCCTCTTGGTCACAATGCTGAAATAAAAGCCACCACATAGCAAACTTTCCAATCCAACTTTATACATCTATCCATCCAATATGACATCAAGAAATCAACTCATCACCCTTATGTATTCTCTTAGTGAGCATCTTGCGTGTGCCTTTGCCTATCCTACTAATGTCATGCAGTGCTACCCCAGTGGCTGTAGCATGACTGGCAGATGGCTGCTGACTTTCAGTGGGGGCCACTGCAGATGGCCTTGCTGGTCAAGCTTGAGGAGCTGCTGGTTGGGAGTGTCAAATCAATCTTCTTCTTCTGCTTCTTCACTCTCCTCTCCCACTTCTTGGCCAACCAGTGGCTGGGCAGGCTGCATTTCTTGGGCGTGTGAAATGAGGGAGGCACAAAGGAACTTCGGGTCGGATCCCTCCACCAACACCACCAGGAGGGCGTTACATGGTAAGTTAGCGCTGCACTATAAATCTCCATCCCCAGCGCAATTTTTTGCCCAGTAGCGCTGCGGCCATTTTCAGCGGCCGTAAACCAGAGGCCATGGTGACATCCGCAGTTTTCTGTCGATGTCCAATTTCTAGGCCCAAGTCTTTTATAAACATATCAATAGTGATAGGGTAGTCAAAGGAAGGGTGGGGCCAATTAGGGACCAAAAAGGAAATCTTCTTAGCATCATATTTTTTTAAGGCAACAGACCCACTCAAACCTAAATTATATGAATTGGGCTCAATGAAAGTATTCAGCACTGGCCCATTTGATAGCAGATTTGTGCTGCGACAAATTAGCAGCATTCCATTGCACTGGTGTTGATATCACAGACTGTATTATTTATATTTCTTGGAAGCTTGTGTGAAAACTATTACAATTCAGCTGCTATGAAAAACAATAATCTGAATAAAACCGGACGGCTCACTCGGCATTGACATTGGCACCGGCTTCAGACACGGCAAAGGCACACCCAGCCCAGCTGACGCTGCTGTCCTCCTTACTATCATCGGGGGACTAGTGCCAAAAGTGGGAGAGCTGTCCCACAGACTAGTCAAGCAACAGCCTGAGATGGTCATACTCACATAATCATACCTTTCAGCCAATGTCCCAGACTTCTCCATCACCATCCCTGGATATGTCCTGTTCCACCGACAGGATAGACCCACCAGAGGTAGCACAGTGGTATACTCTCGGGAGGGAGTGACCCTGGGAGTTCTCAGCAATGATTCTGGACCCCATGAAGTCTCATGGCTTCAGGTCAAGCTTGGGCAAGGAAACCTCCTGCTGATTATCACCTACCACCCTCTCTCAGCTGATGAATCAATACTCCTCGATGTTGAACATCACTTGGAAGAAGCACTGAGAGTAGCAAGGGCACAGAATGTACTCTGGGTAGGGAACTTCAATGGCCATCACCAAGAGTGGCTCAGTAACACCACTACTGATCGAGCTGGCCGAGTCCTGACAGACATAGCTGCCAGACTGGGCCTGTGACAGGTGGTGAGAGAACCAACAGGAGAGAAAAACCTACTTGACCTCGTCCTCACCAATCTACCTGTCGCAGATGCATGCTCTTTACTACTTTTATTAATGATCTGGATGTAGTTGTTGGGGGCACATTCTGCAAATTTGCAAATGATGCCAAGATTTGTGCGAGTGTTAGAACTGATGCTGGTCTGCTTTAGGCAGATCTTAATGTGTTGGAAGATTGTGCTCAAGATTGGAAAATGATGTATAACTTAGATAAGTACAGTGTTATGCATATGGGCAGGGCAAATGCTCAACATTCATACACCCTTCAGAGAGAGGCATTAAAGATGGTGGAGATAGAAATAGATTTGGGCATTCTAGTGCATACATCCTTAAAGGTACATGAGCAATACCATGTAGCAATAGCTAGAGCAAATAGGGTGTTGGGGTGTACCTATAGGACAATTGAGTGCAAGACGAGGCATACTGTTTTGTCCTTAGTCCGGCCGCACTTGGAATACTGTGCCCAGTTTTGGTCTCCTCACATGGTGGGTGATATTGAGGCTTTGGAAAGGGTGCAGAGGAGGCCAGTAGACTAATTCCCAGTCTAAAGCATCTTAGTTATCAAGATAGGCTAAAAGAGTTGGGGCTCTACACCTTAGAGAAATGTAGACTTGGGGGGGATCTGCTGGAGGTTTATAAGATAATTAAGGGAAAAGATTGTGTTATAGAAGGTAGGTACTGCAGGGAATTCAGGGCCAGAGTGATCTCCTAGACTAGTTTCGATCAACTAGATGGGTCGGAGAGGAATTTCCCCAATTTCCACCCCCCCCAAATTGGCCTGGGTTTTTAATCTGTTTTTGCCTTTCCCAGGAGATCACATGGTTTCAGGTGGGGTGGAGTGTATATATTGTGAAACTGTAGGGGGTTTTGTGTTGGCGTGTGTGCCCAGTGAGCTCTGCCCCTGACTGTCTCTGAGCGGTTCGAATCGCTCCACGCTCCCTGGGTTCTAGACACCGGACTTAGGTACAGGCGGCGATACAGAAAATCGAGTAGACACGTGGTTTGGTGCAAGAAAGCCAAATTTTATTAAAAGGCTGAATAAAACACAATACTACTGAGAATTACTGGTATAGTTACAGGCATAAAACAGTTAATACACTTATATGGGAATGGGGAACACACGGCACATCGAGGGAAACAAATACATTAAAAATCCTTTATCCTTAATCCCACCCCCTGTACCTAACTAGATTAAGCTATGAAGGGCCAGGAATTCATGCTCACCAATTCAAAACCTGTCGCTTTAGATGGTGGGGTTTGAGGTCCGCTCTTCCTGTCCTTTGGGGTATCCCGTCGCCATGTGGTCACAGGGCACGGCGCTGAAGTTGTTTGTGCAAAGGCACCCTCCCTTTTTCTCCGTTAACGTCTTCGTCAAGTACTCTGTCGCGATGGGCCGTCTTCTCCTTTGGGTGGTCGCCGACGGTATTGCTGCGGTCGGGGGTCGGTCGGCGGTCTTTACCGTCTAATGATTTTGCTACCCATGCTTCGAACACCAGCTTATTCTTCAACTGGGCTAATTACTGTCCTTGTGACAAATGCCAGCTTATAACTAGGCCGTTTTGTCTAGATTTTTCTACCCACTCTTCGAATACCAGCTTATTCTCAAATTGGGTTTTCACTGTCCATGCATGTAACGCCAACTTATTCACCAAACACCAGCTTATAACCAGGCGTTTGGTTTCCCCAATGCATCTTTCGCTGCCCTTCTCTGCTCTTATCGGTTTACCGTAATTCTTCGTTTCTTCTCGTCTCTTCTGCCCGTTTGTGGCCTGTGTGTCCTGTGTGGTTTCTAACTCGGGTCTCGTTCTCCTCCCGCGTTTGGGCCCTCGGTGTAGTAATAGGCGTCCTTGGTGCTGAGCGGTGCGGGAAGCGAGAGGAGAGCCCACCACGAGGCCAGGGCACGAGAAAACTGAGAGCAAGAGCTCAGAGACAACCACGCTAAGGGAGCTAAGAGAGACCGATCACTACCGATGGGCCTACAATTATACTCAATTCTTCATTCCTTATCTGCGCGCCAAATCAGGTCAGCCCTTTGTCTAACTTTTGGCGGGCTCGTTTAAACTGATTACAGCCATTTACTTTAACGACTCCTGAAATGGCTGCCTCTGCGTTATAATGGTTTCGATGTCCTGGTTGTTGGTTATGTATTAGACTTAATCGGGTTTTCCTGACTTGATGGCTTCTGTGAGCTGTTACCGATTAAATATGCAGAAACCTAATGCCCTCGATTATAGGCCCATTCTAGCTTGATCTGTTTCAAGGCAAATGAATGTATATTTTGTGTTAACTTTGGCTGTCTGGCTCCAGAGTCTTTTCACAGATTCCTGCATTTTATGTTTCATCCCAGGCTTGAAAAAAAGGTGTCTGTCTGCTTGCAGAGCCTTGCTTTTAAAATGCTGTCCTTATGGTCACGAGGTTGCAGAAGCCATTTTGGGTACCCTGTCTTTTTCATAACTTGCCCATACAGGGTCCCTTTATCCATAATGTGAGAATTTTGAGAACCCTACACACACCCCTGTTGATACTAAACTTGCTTTAAGTATCATCCTGATAAGGTGAGCAAAATTTCCGGCCCTCCACAGTCAATCTTCCCCTGCAATTACCTATCTAAGACACCCACAACACATGCATTTCCCATTCTGTAAAAATGTAGTGTACATAAGCATACATAGAATAATTACAGTCGTTTACACACATCCAAGCATGGAGGGGTCCAACACTCCTGCGCCACTTGGTATACATCATCTTTATTACAAACAACACGCTGAACATCTTTATTAAAAACAAAAAAAGAACATAAAAAAACAACAATCTTTAATCAATAATACAAACAGCAATTTCAAACAGGTGTATCTCCCTCCACCTTAACTTAATGTTCCTTCCAGGTCCTTTGGTTTCGGAATTCTAGTATTTGACCTTTTCCCTTGCACTGAGTGCACACTAGGTACAATACTAGCGCCAACTGGCAAACCATGAGAATGTGGGAAGCCAGCCTGATCCACGAAGGGATCTCTATATTACTGAAAATGTCCCACCAAGGTGGAACTACAATGTCCAATATCTTAGCCCCTATCTCTACTGTTTTCTGCTCCAGAGTGTAAAAATGTTTCTGTGAAACTATAACTGCTTTGAGTATTTTGGTAAGGTGTTCTGGGAGAGGGGGAATTTCGTAGCCAAAATGCACTACATACTTCTGTAGATTGGTAAAACTCTCCTTTACAGTGAGGTGAACAGTGGAGGGTTCAGGAATGGGGGCAATTCGCTTCTGGGCCACTTGAACTTCTGCCTCAGGTTTAAAGCAGAAACTGCTGTCACTAACCGGACACCAGCTATGCTGTCCATGCTGGTAGTGGGGCGCTCCTGTGGTGACACAATATGTCCCACCTCCTATATATGCTACCTGCGGGGGAACATGGCCTTGTGCCACTGCCTCCATGGTACAATTTATAGGTTTCGCGCCAGCAGCTCTGAACCCGCACTGTGGTTTTGAATAGGCGTTCAAGTGCTGGGGACACAGGATTATGTGTGCTCCATGGCTCCGGCACCCTGAGAGGTCAGTACCTGTCATAGCGTGCTCCCACTTTATGACGTAAGGTGGGACCGCTGTGAAACGAATGTGTGCACCCCCTTGAATGACTCCAATGTTCTCAACCCTGTATACCGGCGCGGGTTGGGCTTTCCTACCCATGACCGGCATCCTAACTACTACTCCCATGATGGTGTGGTTAGACCATCCACAATCCACTGGGACCGGGTAGGCTTCAAAAGCTAGCCGGAGTTGTCACGGGCTTAATGCATTCTCAAATGGATGGAGGGCTGCGAGGTGCTTGTTGCTGATCCAGGAGGGGACTAAACCCTGTTTTAAATCCTCCAGGTTACGGCGGCCCTCGCCTAGCCACCACGCCCCGTACAGCATGCACACCTCGTTCTGTGCAGCCTGGTCAGAAGCATTTCTGTCCTCCCTTATGAGGGCGTTCACGGTCTTCGCGTGCTTCTCCAGCTCAGCTATAATTTCTTTCAACTGGAACGTCATGGCCTGGTCCTCATGTAACTCCGAGCTCACTACTTTATTCTCATCCATTAGGATTTTCTTTAACTGAGTTTTTAAACCGTTTATTTGGGTCTGTAACTCTATGTCATCCAGACTGTTGATGACAGAGGACCCAGTGTTAAACACAGTAAAAACATCATTCCATGCTCCCCTTCTTCGTCTCCCTGCATTACCGAAAAACTCATGGGGTGTGGTGTACAGTTCGGTTTTGTCAACATTGGCGAAATCGAACTCATAAAATTTTCTGAACATGTCCTTTAATAGGGCCTGGTATAGTTGCTCTGTTTCTTTGGGGCACCATTCCGGTAAGTGTACCTCGGTGAGATTTAAAATCACAGAGGCTACCACGTAGTGTACCCCCTGGTACAGCGCCTGATCCATAGGCACTAGTGCCAGCCCAATACCTGGTCCCTTGGTGGCGGTGGGGCACCCTTCCCGGTGTGTCCTCGCTGCCTGGGTCGTGGGCAGGGGCTTTCGGGGGCGGGTTACAAGCTCAGTGGCATTGACTGGGATCGGGGAGTATGGGACCGCGCACGCATTCAGGCTGGTATCCCACTTCATCCCCTCCCTGGCATCTTGCCACTGCCGGTGGAAAATGATGGATATGCCTGTGGGGCAGACCCTCTCCGACCCCCACATACAGACATAAATCCCTTAGTCCAGTTCCCACCACTTGTACCAGCACACACTTAATCCCCCATGAGTCCCTGTAATCGTCCGGTGGGTATTGTTCCCCAACCATTCCCACTCGACTGCGGGGTTTCTCATATCTTTGGTCAACTTTCTGAGCCACCACCACCTATCCAAAGGAATGTGTCCCTTGCATGAAAAACATACACGTTTCCCTATGGTGACGCTAACCCTTGTGGTAATGACCTGTACCTTGGGGCACAGGAGGGAGCCATCCCCGTACGTGAACCCGGTCTGGCTGGAGTACTGAGATGAATTGGACCCCAGTCACCCTAGCCACCTTCCCTCGTGGACGTAGATGGCGGTCTCTGTCTTGTTTTGCACACTTTGTACAAAAATAATAAATTGCAGGACAACGGAGTATTACAGTTTAAACTCTTTTAATGAACCATCAGGTCTGTAAGCTTTCTCAATCAATACAGCACCGTGTGGACAAGATGGAGTCAGGACCCCTGGGTCTTCTAAACAATTGTAAGAAATCACACAACACCAGGTTACAGTCTAACAGCTTTATTTGAAATCACAAGCTTTCGGAGCGCTGCTCCTTCATCAGGTGAAGTGGAGAGATGCATAAAAACACAGCTTATATAGTCAGAGAATAATGTCAGATGTTTACAGGTAATCTTTCTAACTGCCATTTATCACACCGCGGCAGAGAGATAATCACAGCAATCAAAGGTGTAAATGGTGTCCAAACAGGTCAGTCAGGAAAACATTACATCAAAGAACAATGAGGTGGGGTCACAAGGGGTCAAATGTTGCAGATGCTGGGGTCTGTATGAAAAACAAAAAAACAGACAAAAAACATTTTTTTTGCTGGAAATCACAGCAGGTCCGGCCGCATCTGTGTGGAGAGAACAAGCCAATGACGACTTGAGTCTGGATGACCATACGTTAGGTGGGGTTACATGTAGCATGACATGAACCCAAGATCTCGGTTAAGGCCGTCCTCATGGGTGCAGAACTTGGCTATCAGTTTCTGCTCGACGATTTTGCGTTGTCGTGTGTCTCGAAGGCCGCCTTGGAGAATGCTTACCCGAAGATCGGAGGCTGAATGTCCTTGACTGCTGAAGTGTTCCCCGACTGGGAGGGAACACTCCTGCCTGGCGATTGTTGCGCGGTGTCCGTTCATCCGTTGTCGCAGTGTTTGCATGGTCTCGCCGATGTACCATGCTCCGGGGCATTCTTTCCTGCAAAGTATGAGGTAGACAACATTGGCCGAGTCACATGAGTATGTACCATGTACCTGGTGGGTGGTGTCCTCACGTGTGATGATGGTATCTGTGTTGATGATCTGGCATGTCTTGCAGAGGTTGCTGTGGCAGGGTTGTGTGGTGTCGTGGTCGCTGTTCTCCTGAAAGCTGGATAATTTGCTGCGAATGATGGTCTGTTTGAGGTTAGGCGGCTGTTTGAAGGCGAGTAGTGGAGGCGTGGGGATGGCCTTAGCGAGGTGTTCGTCGTCATTGATGACATGTTGAAGGCTGCGAAGAACATGGCGTAGTTTCTCCGCTCCGGGGAAGTACTGGACGACGAAGGGTACTCTGTTGGTTGTATCCCGTGTTTGTCTTCTGAGGAGGTCTATGCGATTTTTCGCTGTGGCCCGTCGGAACTGTCGATCGACGAGTCAAGCGTCATATCCCGTTCTTACGAGGGCGTCTTTCAGCGTCTGTAGGTGTCCATCGCGTTCCTCCTCGTCTGAGCAGATCCTGTGTATTCGCAGGGCTTGTCCATAGGGGATGGCTTCTTTAACGTGGTTAGGGTGGAAGCTGGAGAAGTGGAGCATCGTGAGGTTGTCCGTGGGCTTGCGGTAGAGTGAAGTGCTGAGGTGTCCGTCTTTGATGGAGATTCGTGTATCCAAGAATGAAACCGATTCTGAGGAGTAGTCCATGGTGAGTTTGATGGTGGGATGGAACTTGTTGATGTTATCGTGTAGTCTTTTCAGTGATTCTTTGCCGTGGGTCCATAGGAAGAAAATGTCGTCGATGTACCTGGTGTATAGCGTTGGTTGGAGATCCTGTGCAGCGAAGAAGTCTTGCTCGAACTTGTGCATGAAGATGTTGGCGTATTGGGGTGCGAATTTGGTCCCCATGGCTGTTCCGTGTGTTTGGGTAAAGAACTGATTGTTGGAGGTGAAGACATTGTGGTCATGGATGAAGCGGATGAGTTGTAGGATGGCATCTGGAGATTGGCTGTTGTTGGTGTTGAGTACTGAGGCTGTCGCAGCGAGGCCGTCATCGTGGGGGATACTGGTGTAGAGTGCTGAGACGTCCATCGTGGTGAGGAGTGTTCCTGGTTCGAATGGTTCGTGGGTGCTGACTTTCTGTAAGAAGTCTGTAGTGTCACGACAGAAGCTGGGGGTTCCCTGTACTATGGGTTTCAGGATGCCCTCGACGTATCCAGAGAGGTTCTCACACAGGGTTCCGTTGCCTGATATGATAGGACGTCCGGGTGTGTTGGCTTTGTGTATCTTTGGGAGGCAGTAGAAGTCTCCCACGCGGGGAGTACGTGGGATGAGAGCGCGTAGGATGCTTTGAAGGTCTGGATCGAAGGTCTTGATCAGTCTGTTGAGTTGGCGGGTGTGTTCTTTGGTCGGATCTGCGGGTAACTGTCTGTAGTGTTCCTGGTTGTCCAGTTGTCGGTATGCTTCTTTGCAATAGTCCGTTCTGTTCTGTATGACGATGGCTCCTCCTTTGTCTACTGGTTTGATGACGATGTTGCGGTTGGTCTTGAGAGCGTGGATGGCATTGCGTTGTGCTCGGGTGACATTCTGGACTGTCTTGTGAGTGCGGCTGATGAATCTGGCATTGATACATCTCCTGACAGCTTGAGCATACATGGCAAGCTTAAGGCAGCGACCCTCCAGAGGGGTCCAATTTGACTCTTTCTTCTTCGGTTGCTGCACTGCGGATCCCTCTGCTGGTCCGGATCATTGATTGTCTCATTGGGTTCGCTGCTGACATCTTGGGATTTGTGGAAGAATTCCCGGAGCCTCATTCTCCTGATGAATTCCTCTGTGTCTGCCGTGAGACCGATGGGGTCCATTTTGGTGGTGGGGCAGAAATTGAGCCCTCGGCTGAGAACTTCAATTTAGTCTGGTTGAAGGGTGTGGTCGGATAGGTTGACGATGGACTTGCCTGTGGTTTCAACCGTGGTACCGGGAGAGGCTTGGTTGCTGCTGCTGGTGATGCCGAGTTTCTCAAGCTTCCTGTTCTTGCTGTGCATGTAGGCAGTGTAGTTCCGTTGCCTCGTCTGTTTGGCGGTGTCTCATAGCTGGTCTGCTGTGTCCTGAGCACAGGCTGAGAACATGGACTCCATCTTGGTTTCGAGGTTGCTGCGTCTGCTGTAGATCTGGTGTACGAGATGGTTGAGGAGTGTGCGAGAGGTACGACGGCAGAGTCTCTCAGCGTAGTCTGTGTTGTAGGTCGACTTGAGTGGGTTCATGATCTGTAGTCCTTTCGGGATCTTGTCTGCTTTCTTGCATCTCTGTAGAAACTTGATGTCTGTGTCAATATGCGCGATCTTCTTGGAGATCCTCTCCACTTTGAGCCGACAGTTTGTGGTGTCGATTGTAGCCATGGTGTGGAGATGCCGGTGTTGGACTGGGGTGGACAAACAACACTATACACCAGATACATCGACGACATTTTCTTCCTATGGACCCACGGCGAAGAATCACTGAAAAGACTACACGATAACATCAACAAGTTCCATCCCACCATCAAACTCACCATGGACTATTCCTCAGAATCGGTTTCATTCTTGGACACACGAATCTCCATCAAAGATGGACACGTCAGCACTTCACTCTACCGCAAGCCCACGGACAACCTCACAATGCTCCACTTCTGCAGCTTCCACCCTAACCACATTAAAGAAGCCATCCCCTATGGACAAGCCCTGCGAATACACAGGACCTGCTCAGATGAGGAGGAACGCGATGGACACCTACAGGCGCTGAAAGACGCCCTCGTAAGAACGGGATATGATGCTCGACTCGTCGATCGACAGTTCCGATGGGCCACAGCGAAAAATCGCATAGACCTCCTCAGAAGACAAACACGGGACACAACCAACAGAGTACCCTTCGTCGTCCAGTACTTCCCCGGAGCAGAGAAACTACGCCATGTTCTTCGCAGCCTTCAACATGTCATCGATGACGATGAACACCTCGCTAAGGCCATCCCCACGCCTCCACTACTCACCTTCAAACATCCACCTAACCTCAAACAGACCATCGTTCACAGCAAATTACCCAGCTTTCAGGAGAACAGCGACCACGACACCACACAACCCTGCCACAGCAACGTCTGCAAGACATGCCAGATCATCAACACAGATACCATCATCACACGTGAGGACACCACCCACCAGGTACATGGTACATACTCATGTGACTCAGCCAACGTTGTCTACCTCATACATTGCAGGAAAGGATGCCCCGGAGCATGGTACATCGGCGAGACCATGCAGACACTGCGACAACGGATGAACGGACACTGCACAACAATCGCCAGGCAGGAGTGTTCCCTTCCAGTCAGGGAACACTTCAGCAGTCAAGGACATTCAGCCTCCGATCTTCGGGTAAGCATTCTCCAAGGCGGCCTTCGAGACACACGACAACGCAAAATCGTCGAGCAGAAACTGATAGCCAAGTTCCGCACCCATAAGGACGGCCTCAACTGGGATCTTGGGTTCATGTCACGCTACATGTAACCCCACCTGATGTAGGGTCATCCAGACTTGAGTCGTCGTTGGCTTGTTCTCTCCACACAGATGCGGCCGGACCTGCTGTGATTTCCAGCAAAAAAAATGCTTTTTGTCTGTTTTTTTGTTTTTCATACAGACCCCAGCATCTGCAACATTTGACCCCTTGTGACCCCACCTCATTGTTCTTTGATGTAATGTTTTCCTGACTGACCTGTTTGGACACCATTTACACCTTTGATTGCTGTGATTATCTCTCTGCCGAGGTGTGATAAATGGCAGTTAGAAAGATTACCTGTAAACATCTGACATTATTCTCTGACTATATAAGCTGTGTTTTTATGCATCTCTCCACTGCACCTGACGAAGGAGCAATGCTCCGAAAGCTTGTGATTTCAAATAAAGCTGTTGGACTATAACCTGGTGTTGTGTGATTTCTTACATTTGTCCATCCCAGTCCAACACCGGCATCTCTACACCCTTCTAAACAATAGCAGTCCTTACAGATGCCTGCAGGCCAATGACAACTCAGCATATGATCACATGTGAATATAATAGGTATTCCTTACAGATGCCTGCGGGCCAATGATAATTCAGCATGCAAATGTTAGATCCCCTTTCTTTTAAAAGAAAAATGTTATGCATTACTTTTGAACCTTTCTTCTCCATAATGTTCTCAGTAGCATCAACATATAAGCAAACTCAACATTTAACTAGCACTGAAAACATCTCAACATTTCAATAACGATGTACAGTTTTTTTTAGGGCAGTGATCCGCCTACACCCTTTGACAGTTCACAAGTCAAGGATAACTCTAGGCTTGACATCTCGTCGGAATGACGGTGTTGTTCCTTGGTGTTCAGGAGGTGCCTGCGATTGCAGCGGTATACCTGTCCTTCTGGGGTGCGGACGTGATACGATCGCTCAGTGTCAGCTGGCTGGATGATGATTGTTGGCTTCCAGAAGTCATGCTCCTGGATTCTGATGGATTCTCTATTGTGCAGCAGCGGCAGCAGTCTAGCTGACCTGTCATAGTATCTCTTTTGGTGTTGCTGTCTCTGTACACGTTTTGCATGCACTTGCTTGCTACCGACGACCTGCCAAGGCCTGTCTGGGATACGGTGAGGTACCATGGACTCTTTGACATTTGATGGGTGGCATGCTAGACAAATGGAACATTTTCCAACAATGTCCTCAATGTGTTTGCACATTCTGGGCCAAAACATAATGCCACGTGCTCTTTGTTTGCATTTTTCCATGCCCATATGTCCAGCATGAATTTTTGTCAACATCTCTTCTCTGAGACTGGTGGAAATGATGATTTTCTCCCCTTTGAAGACGATTCCGTTGATTTGTGACAGTTCATCTCTGTGGTTCCAGAATTCAGATATGCTCTGAGGGCATTTCCTCCTTTCCTCAGGTCATCCTTCATGGATGACTTTGCTCAGCAGTGTGAGTTGTGCATCTTTCTCTGTTCCTGCTCGGATCTCATTCAGTTTTGAGTCACTCACAGGTAAGCTGTTGTAAACCATGTGCACCTGCACATCCATGCCTTCACTGAGGCTGCAGTCCTGGTAGCTAAGAGACTTTCTGGAGAGCGTGTCTGCGACAGGAATATCTTTGCCTGGATGGTGAATGATTGTGAAGTCGTACTTCTGTAGCTGAAGGATCATTCTCTGTAGCCTTGGTGGGGCTGCGGCTAGTGGTTTCCTCATGATTGACTCGAGGGGCTTGTGGTCAGATTCCACAATGACTTGTCGGCCATAGACGTACTGGTGGAAACGCTTGCATCCAAACAGAATTGCATATAGCTCTTTCTCGATTTGAGCATAGTTGATTTCACTGTCTGTGAGAGATCTGGAAGCGTAGCTGATGGGCTTTCCTTCTTGCAGTAATACTGTGCCTGGTCTGTACTTTGACACGTCCACTTGTAGTCTGAGCTCTTTGTTGGGGTCGAAGTAGGCAAGAACTGGTCCTAGTTCTCTGGTGATTAGGTCTTTCATTTTCTGAAATGCTGTGTCATGTTGTTTGTCCCACAGGAACTCATTGGATTGTTTGAGCAACTGACGCATGGGTGCGTTGATTTTGGAGAGGCTTGGGGCAAACTTGGCTAAGTAGTTGACCATGCCTCGTACTGTCTCTAGCTCTGTGTGGTTCTTCGGCGGAGATTTTCTCTGGATCCGGCTTAATGCCATCAGTTGAGAGGCGATGCCCAAAATAACTTATCTCGGTGGATCCGATTATGCTTTTCTCGGGATTGAGCCGGATACCTTTCTCCCATGCTCTTTGTAGCATCGCACGGAGGTTCCTGTCATGTTCCTCTCTATTCCTGCCATAGGTGAGGATGTCATCTACGATTGCGACTACTCCGTCGAGGCCTTCATAGGTTTTGTCGATTTTCCGCCGGAATTCATCCTGAACTGAGATAAGACCAAATGGTAAATGCAGAAATCGGTAGCGTCCAAATGGTGTGTTGAACGTTGTTAGATTAGATGGCTCTTCCGTGAGCTTGATATTCCAGTATCTTGATTGTGCGTCCATTACGCTGAAGTAACGTG
Organism: Somniosus microcephalus; assembly: GCF_052327205.1. NCBI lineage: Eukaryota > Metazoa > Chordata > Chondrichthyes > Squaliformes > Somniosidae > Somniosus > Somniosus microcephalus. The sequence goes on from NC_140988.1 coordinate 177,027,684, forward strand.
CTCCCACTAGCTTGGTTGTGATGTCATCTAGCATTCGTAGAGGGTAGTGAGGGCGTTTGAGAGCCTTGTTCAAATCTCTGGGGTCGAGACAGACTCTGAGCTTGCCTGTACGTGGTTTCTCAATCACTACTAATGCGTTGACCCACTCTGTCGATTCTGTTCCCCGGACGATGATTTTGTATTCTCCATGCTCTGCAGCTCCTCCTTCAGGTGACTACGCAGAGCAAGGGGTGTCCTTCTCAGTGGGCAAACCACAGGAGTTGCTGCTGGGTCAAGGTGAATAGTGCATTCACCTGGGAATAGTCCAATTCCTTTGAAAACATCAGCAAACTCCTCCATGACTGTTTGCTTATCAACTGGTGCTGTCAATGATAGCACTAGCTTGATGAGGTCCATGTCTAAACATGGTTTTAGACCTAGTACTGGAGGTGCTTGAGTGTCAATAATGTAAAAGTCCAGCATCATGTCGCTTTCTTTGTACTTGCATTTCATCACGCATGTGCCTTTTACAATGAGCTGCTCACCTCCATAGCCGGTCAGTCTGCATGAGGTGGGCTGTAGCTCACACTCATCCTTCAAGCTGTGATACTCACTCAGAGGAATTACATTAACCTGAGGTCCAGTGTCTAGTTTAAACTTAAGCTCTTTGCCCTGTTTTCCTATCTCAATATCGGCAAAAGCTTGCTCAGTCTCTGAAATCTGTTTTTTCTGTGACACAGAATCAATAAACAGTTCCTCTGCATTTGGCTCTCTATCTGGCATTTGGCTGTCACTCACTGTGTGTACTGCTTTTCCAAAAATAGTCTTGCAAACTTTAGCAAAGTGGTTACGTTTACCACATTTAGTACATTGCCTTCCTTTGGCAGGGCAGTACTCCTTTTCTCCATGCCAGTTGTTTCCACAATATTGGGATTGATTGATTTAATTTAAACTCAATTAATTAAAGGATAAGTCATGGCAGGACAGCCCGGCCCCGTGATCTGAACCTCCTGCGAGATCTGGGAACTCAGGGACACTTCCTGTGTCCCTGACAACTACATGTGCAGGAAGTGCACCCAGCTGCAGCTACTGACAGGCCGCATTGCGGCACTGGAGCTGCGATTGGATGCATACTGGAGCGCTCATGATGCTCGGGACATCGTGAATAGCACGTTTACGGAGTTGGACACGCCGCAGGTAGAGGTTGGACAGGAAGAAAGGGAACAGGTGACCAACAGGCAGAGTACTAGGCGCAGGCAGGTAGTGCAGGGGTCCCCTGTGGCCATCCCCCTCTCCAACAGATATACCACTTTGAGTACTGTTGGGGGGGATGGCTTATCAGAGGAAGGCAGCAGCAGCCAACTTCCTGGCACCAGGGGTGGCTCTGCTGCACAGAATGGGGGGAAAAGGAGTGGTAGAGCTATAGTAATAGGGGATTCAATTGTAAGGGGAATAGATAGGCATTTCTGCGGCTGCAAATGAGACTCCAGGATGGTGTGTTGCCTCCCTGGTGCAAGGGTCAAGGATGTCTCCGAGCGGCTGCAGAACATCTTGGAAGGGGAGGGTGAACAGCCTGTTGTCGTGGTGCATATAGGCACCAATGATATAGGTTAAAAGCGGGATGAGGTCCTAAAAGCGGAATATAGGGAGTTAGGAGGTAAATTAAAAAACAGGACCTCAAAGGTAGTAATCTCAGGATTGCTACCAGTGCCACGTGCTAGTCAGAGTAGAAATAGAAGGATACTTCAGATGAATACGTGGCTAGAGGAATGGTGCCAGGGGGAGGGATTCAAGTTCCTGGGACATTGGAACCGGTTCTGGGGGAGGTGGGACCAGTTCAAACTGGACGGTCTGCACCTGGGCAGGGCTGGAACCGATGTCCTGGGGGAGTGTTTGCTAGTGCTGTGGGGGAGGGTTTAAACTAAAAGGGAAGGGGGTTGGGAACCTGAGCAGGGAGACAGAGGAAAGGGAAACAAGGATAAAAGCAAAAGATAGGAAGGAGAAAAACAAAAGTGGCAGTCAGAGAAATCAACGGTTTAAATCAAACGTGGCCACAGTAAATAATAATTCTAATAGGTCTAAGAGCGTTAAAAAAACAAGCCTGAAGGCTTTGTGCCTTAATGCGAGGAGCATTTGTAATAAGGTGGATGAATTGACTGCGCAAATAGAGGTAAACGAATATGATTTGTTTGGGATTACGGAAACGTGGCTCAAGGACGGCCAAGACTGGGAACTCAACATCCAGGGGTATTCGATATTCAGGAAATGTGGTGTATGTGCCTTTAAGAGCCCCTGTGTACTGTAATGCCGGTAGTGGCCACTCGGGCTATATAAGCCTGTATAGTGTCTTGTATCTTTTAGTTCACCTCCAGACTTTGTTCAGTAAACACCTGTTAAACCAGTTCCTGCATTCCGTGTCTCCATTAACACACGGATACAACAGGAAAGATAGGCAAAAAGGAAAGGGAGGTGGGGTAGCATTACTGGTTAAAGAAGGGATTAACACAATTGTAATGAAGGATATTAGCTCTGATGAGGTGGAATCTGTATGGGTAGAATTGAGAAATACTAAGGGGGAAAAAACATTAGTGGGAGTGGTATATAGACCTCCAAACAGTAAGGCGGAGGTTGGGGATGGCATTAGAAGGGAAATTAAAGAAGTGTGCAATAAGGGCACAACAGTCATCATGTGTGACTTTAATCTACATATAGATTGGGCTAACCAAATTAGTAACAATACTGTGGATGAGGAATTCCTGGAGTATTTACGGGATGGTTTCCTGGACCAATATGTCGAGGAACCAACCAGAGATCAGGCCATCTTAGACTGGGTATTATGTAATGAGAAAGGATTAATTAGCAATCTTGTTGTACGAGGCCCCTTGGGTCGGAGCGATCATAATATGATCGAATCCTTCATTAAGATGGAGAATGAAGTAGTTGACTCAGAAACTAGGGTCCTCAATTTAAATAAAGGAAACTACGATGGTCTGAGGAGCGAGTTGGGTAGGATTGATTGGGGAATGGCATTCAAAGGGTTGACGGTGGATAGGCAATGGCAAACATTCAAAGACCGAATGGATGAACTACAGATGTTGTTCATCCCTGTTTGGCATATAAATAAAACAAAGATGGTGACACAACCGTGGCTAACAAGGGAAATTAGGGATAGCATAAGATCCAAGGAGAGGACATACAAATTGGCCAGAAAAAGCAATAATCCTGAGGATTGGGAGCAGTTTAGGATTCAACAAAGGAGGGCAAAGGGATTAATTAAGAAAGGGAAAATAGAATATGAGAGTAAGCTTGCAGGGAACATAAAAACTGGCTGTAAAAGCTTTTATAGATATGTAAAGAGAAAAAGATTGGTGAAGTCAAGCGTAGGTCCCTTGCAGTCAGAATCGGGGGAATTTATAATGGGGAGCAAAGAAATGGCAGACCAACTAAATACATATTTTGGTTCTGTCTTCACAAAGGAGGACACAAATAACCTCCCAGAAATATCGCGGTACATAGGGTCTGATGAAAGGGTGGAACTGAAAGAAATCAGTATTTGTAGGGAAATGGTGTTAGGAAAATTGATGGGACTGAAGGCCGATAAATCCCCAGGGCCTGATAATCTACATCCCAGGGTACTTAAGGAAGTGGCCCTAGAAATAGTAGATGCATTGCTGGTCATCTTCCAGAACTCGATAGACTCTGGAACAGTTCCCATGGATTGGAGGGTAGCTAATGTTACCCCACTATTCAAAAAAGGTGGCAGAGAAAAAGCGGGGAATTATAGACCGGTAAGCCTGACATCGGTAGTGGGGAAAATGCTAGAGTCCATTATAAAAGATGTAATAGCAGAGCACTTGGAAAGCAGTGACAGGATCGGACAAAGTCAACATGGATTTACAAAAGGTAAATCATGCTTGACTAATCTACTGGAAATTTTTGAGGATGTAACTGGTAAAATAGATAAGGGAGAACCAGTGGATGTGGTGTATTTGGACTTTCAGAAGGCTTTCGATAAGGTCCCGCATAAGAGGTTAGCGTGCAAAATTAAGGCACATGGGATTGGGGGCAAGGTATTTACTTGGATAGAGAACTGGTTGGCGGACAGAAAGCAAAGAGTTGGAATAAACGGGTCGTTTTCCAAGTGGCAGGCAGTGACTAGTGGGGCACCGCAAGGATCGGTCCTAGGACCCCAGCTGTTCACAATATATATTAATGATCTGGACGAGGGAATTGGATGTAATATCTCCAAATTTGTAGACGACACAAAGCTGGGTGGGAGGGTGTGCTGTGAGGAGGATGTCATGAAACTCCAGTACGATTTGGACAGGTTGGGTGATTGGGCAGAAACATGGCAAATGCACTATAATGTGGATAAATGTGAGGTTATCCACTTTGCTGGCAAAAACAGGAAGGCAGATTATTATTTGAATGGCAATAGATTGGGAGAAGGGGAAGTGCAAAGAGACCTGGGTGTTCTTGTGCACCAGTCGCTGAAGGTAAACATGCAGGTGCAGCAGGCGGTTAAGAAGGCAAATGGTATGTTGGCCTTCGTAGCAAGAGGGTTTGAGTACAAGAACAAGGATGTCTTGCTGCAGTTGTACATGGCCTTGGTGAGACCGCACCTTGAGTATTGTGTGCAGTTTTGTTCACCTTACCTGAGGAAGGACGTTCTTGCCATGGAGGGGGTGCAGCGAAGATTCACCAGGCTGATACCTGGGATGGCAGGAATGACGTACGAGGAGAGATTGTGTCAATTGGGCTTATACTCACTGGAGTTTAGAAGATTGAGAGGGGATCTCATCGAAACCTATAAAATTCTGTCAGGTCTGGACAGACTAGATGCAGAAAGGATGTTTCTGATGGCCGGGGAGTCCAGAACCAGGGGTCATAGTTTAAGGATAAGGGGTAAGCCATTTAGGACTGAAATGAGGAGGAATTTCTTCACCCAGAGAGTGGTGAACCTGTGGAATTCTCTGCCACAGAGGGCAGTGGAGGCCAGTTCGTTAAATATATTCAAGAAAGAGTTGGATATATTTCTTGAGGCTAAAGGGATCAAGGGATATGGGGAGAAGGCAGGGACAGGATACTGAATTTGGATGATCAGCCATGATCTCATTGAATGGCGGAGCAGGCTCGAAGGGCCGAATGGCCTACTCCTGCTCCTACCTTCTATGTTTCTATGTTTATCCACAGTTTTTGAAGCATTTTATGTCTGTGTCGCCCATTTTTAGAACTCTTGCTGTTCTTTCTGTTCTGAAACACGTGTGTGTCTATTAACTGCGTGCATTGTCTGTTCACTCGAGCTGCTCGTGGCGCCGGTTATGGTTTTCAACTGTGCTATGGCTATCTCGTGCGACCTAGCTATGTCCATAGCTTTGTCCAGCGTTAGCCCGGACCCAACATTCAAAAGTTTCTCTCTCACTTTAGCTGAATGTATTCCAAACACGATGCAGTCTCTCACCATCTTATCTTTATCTGCATATTCACAGTCTTTTACCAGCAGTTTTAACTCAGTCACGAACTGTTCAAACGACTGACTAGCTCCTTGTACTTTCTTCTGAAACTTGTATCTAGAGAATATCGTATTTGTCTTGGGCATCACAAATGCTTCAAAATGGTCAAAATAACTTTTCAGTACCTTTGCTTCATCTGCGGTGAGAGGCCATGTGTTAAAAATGTCTCTCCCTTTTTCTCCGATCCACAAGAGTACAGGAAACTTTCGATTAACCGGCCACTAAATAACCGGAAATGTTGGTTAACCGGCAAAATTCAGGAGTCGGTTCAGCTAACTTTTTTTACTTTGAGTTACTTTTTTTTACTCATTTCTGGCTGTGCAAGTGTCTAACTGAAGCTGTTGCTAAGCTACAGAGACACTTGCAAGCTGTGCTGATTGTTTTGAAGTTGTTGCTAAGGAACAGGGTTTGTTGCTAGATACGGAGCTCAGAAGCTCCGTATGTTTTAACTATAGCGCTCGATTCTCTGGCATTGTTGATAGACTGGCACCAGCTCGGTCCCGTCCGTGCCAGATACCAGAAAGTTTCCTGTAGATAGCTGCATCTTCCTTCCTCCCCTTTGCTTTTCAATGGACCCGAGAACATTAATTCCACATGTTGCTTGAACTTGCACCATTCTCTATGTAAGTTCAAAGATTCCCAATTCATTCGAGGTAAGGGAGCTCCAACGATGTCCATTTCAAATCCCTGTTCTGACACCATGTCTTGTTTTGCACACTTTGTACTAAAATAATAAATTGCAGGACAACGGAGTATTACAGTTTAAACTCTTTTAATGAAGCATCAGGTCTGTAAGCTTTCTCAATCAATACAGCACCGTGTGGACAAGATTGAGTCAGGACCCCTGGGTCTTCTAAACAATAGCAGTCCTTACAGATGCCTGCAGGCAAATGACAACTCAGCATGTGATCACATGTGAATATAATAGGTATTCCTTACAGATGCCTGCGGGCCAATGATAATTCAGTATGCAAATGTTACAGTCTCCTCCACGTCCCGTTTGCCACTTCCATCGGTTACTATAGGTGCTCTCTCTCCTGAGCACCCATAGATGTGGGATTCCTCCACGTCACCTCACTTTCCAATGCTCAGACCTATCAGGGCGAGTAGGATTACGCCCCCCTTCATCCTGAAAATCTTTCTGCAAAAGATACAAAAACATACAGCCAGGTCCCCAAGAGATTCTCTAGCTTGGGTGAAGCATAGTCGGGTCTCGCGACCTCGGCTCAAATACAAACACTCTTAGCAGATTATTACTTATTTAAAACTACCCATCACCTTATTTAATACTTAAGCTAAACACCCAAACTTAAGCTAAATACATAAACTTAAACTACCTAAACAATATACATCTGCCGCCCGTCTCCGGGCAGCCAGCCTAATCCCTGTTTGGGCTGTGGCACACCACTCCCTTCGGTGTGGCCGTACTGTCCTGCACTTCCGGCCCCTCACAGCCTGTGGCTGTTGGCTGGGGACCTCTGTCTTTGGACTTACCCCTGACTCGGGAGGCTGCCCCTTTAAAATGGGGAGCAGGTGACCAGGGTTTCCTTGGCTGGGGCGTCCATGGGAACCTTCTAGGGGCTTTGGCGGGTGGGGTTTTCTTGGCTGGTGGGCCTTTAACCCGAACCACTGTCCCCTCCGGTGCGGTCTGTGGGCTTACCACTGCCGCTGGCCGGGGATCTTCTTCCTCAGGCTTTACCTCTCCTGAACCTGGGCTAGGGGCAGGTAACTCTTCGCAGCCTGTTGCTGCAGGCTGAGAGTCTCCGCCCCCAGGTCTCAAACCTGGGTCTGGGGCGGGGTCTCCGCCCTTGGGTCCCTCCTCCACTAGATCCCAGAAGAGTGGGGGAGTGTCCCAATCGGTGGGCAGGATGGCCCCACCCCTTAAACAAGCCACAGCGCCTGCCTGTGCAGTCTGTGAACTTGTTCCCGCTGCAGGCTGAGGATCTCTATCCTCAGTCCTTACCCCAACTGACTGCTTTCTCGTCTCGGGTTTAAACAGTTTACACTGATTAATATGGAACCATTTCGTGCGGCGAGGCATCTTAATGGCGTATACCATGGGGCTTGCCTTGTCTACAATGCTGTAGGGCCCCATGTATAGCGGTTCTAAACTTCCTACTCGAGCATAGTTCCTCACCATGACCTGGTCTCCTACCTCCCACTCGTGGTGTTTACGGGGTTCGAGCAGCAATCGGTTGCTCTGATGCTGCTTTCCCATGTTCCCAGCCGCCTGCCTGTGGACCTGCTTAAGGTGCTCGAAGAGGTTTCGGGCGAACCTGTCCCAGTTTACCTCTCTGAGCTGACCTTCGGTGAGCACTGGGGCTAGTACATGGGTGGGGGTCCGCATAACCCTGCCAGTCATCAGCTCGTGCGGGGCATACCCCGTGCTTTTCGACTGGCCGGCCCAGATCCCCATGAGGACCAGCGGTAGGACCTCTGCCCATTTTTGAGGCGAGTCCACCGTCTCCTTCCTTAACCTTTCATTTAAGGTCCTATTCATTCTCTCCACAATCCCTGCTGACTGCAGGTTGTGGGCAACATGCCACTTCCCCTCGATGCCTAGCAGCATAAGGGTATTCTGCATTACCTGCCCGGTAAAGTGACTCCCTTGGTCGGACTCCACATGCTGCGGCAGCCCCCAACGCGAGAACACTTCCCGGACCAGGGTCCTGGCCGTACCCAGAGCTGTGGCCGTTCTGCAGGGGAAGGCTTCTACCCATTTGGTGAACACATCCACCAGGACTAGGCAGTACTTATAGCCTCCCTGGGCGGTGGGTAGGGGCCCGATGTAGTCAACCTGTATCGACTGCCATGGTCCCTCTACCCTCCTGATGTGTCCCATGGGTACCTTCCTTTTATGGGGGTCAGGGTTATTAGCAGCACACATCAGACAGCCGGCGCAGAACTCACAGACATCTTCCCTGAGTCCTGGCCACCATCCCGCCTGTTCCACCCGCTGCCAGGTGGTCTCAGGCCTGGGATGCCCTGCTCCTGGACCCTCATGGGCCAGTTGAAGGAATTCCCTCCGGTGCTGTTGCGGCACAATCCACTGTTCCTCCCTGAACAGCATGCCTTCTTTTACGGAGAGGGCTGCTGCGCCGTAAGGGCCCTCTACCTTTTTTCCCTCAATCACTGCGTTGAGGACGGCTTTGAGGATGGGGTCTTGGGCTTGGACCGTCTTAAGGTCCGGGGCTGAAGCTACCCCTGCACTCCCTTGTGTCCCGTCCCTACCTCTGACTGCTGCCATGGGTCTGGACCCATACGGGTCCCAGAAAATGCCTCTGCGGGCACCTTCCTTAGCCAGCATGTCAGCCTGCTGGTTACCCTGACTACGGGGTTCTGTGGAGGAATGGGCCTTCACCTTGTGAATGAAGACCTCCCCTTCCTCCCCCACTGCCACTAGGATTTTCTCCAGCAGGCGTTTTACTGTGAGGGGTCTCCCATCGGTGGAGGTGTATCCACGGCGGGACCAGATGGCCAGGTATTCCGTACACTAATTGCACGTAAACATACTGTGAGCAAATCGTGTATGGGGTGGGGAAGATTTCGGGGTGTGTAACGATGTATACTACCGCAGACGGTTCAGCCTGCTGGGTGCTCATGGTGCTGGGGAGCTTAATCGCCAGGGCAATGTTTGCCACTGGGTCATAAACCCCATACCCCGTGAGTCGCTCGCCAGCAGATACAGTGCTGGAGCCGTCTACATAGATCTCGCGGCCCGTGGGATGTATCCCGGCCCGTAAACCTATGTTCACTTCACAAACCCCCTCTATGGAACACCGGTGGGCTGTTCCAGGATATACCAGATTGGCTGCGAGCTTTGGTTCACAGAGACCCTTCACTTTAAGATCCACCTGTGAGAGGAGCAGGGTCCAGCAGGCAATGCGGGCACTGCTCACTGTTCCATCCTTGATCCTCCCATCCAGAAGCATCTGGGTGGGTGTGTGATGGGTGAGGAGGGTGATGGGAGAGGTGCCTGTGAAGATCAGCGATCTTTTCACAGCCCAATGTGTGGCCAAGAGGTGCCACTCACAGTTGGAGTAGTTCCCCTCCACATCCGTGATTATCCTGGAGGAGTAGACCACCGGCCGCAGCCTGCCTTGCCGCTCTTGGAGCAGCACAGCACTCAGGCTATCCCCGCTGGCTGCTACCTCCAGGAAGAGCTCTTTCCCCCCATCTATGGCCCCTAGAGCTGGGGCAGTCTGCAGATCCTCCTTGAGCCTGACAAATGCTGCCTGGCAGCCCTCATCCCAAACCCACTCCACTCCCTTGTGTAGGAGTCGGAGCAGAGGGGCTGCTGTGGCTGCATGGTCTTCAATGAAGTCTCTGAAGTACCCGGTAAGCCCTAAAAATGACCTCACACCCGTGATTGTGTTGGGGATGGGTAACTCCTGTACCACCTCCCTCCTAGCCTTATCTATGGCCCTTTCCCCAGTGCGTCCGGTCAGGCCCAGGAATTTCACCTCCTGCTGGCCGATCTGCGCTTTCTTTGGGTTTACCTAAAAACCCTCCTGCCTGAGCAGCTCCAGCAGTTCGGCCAGTAGTGGGCCATGCTCCTCTTTCGAATTCGTGAACAGGAGCAGGTCATCCACATACTGCACCAACTGTCTGGGCTGACTGAAATCCTTTAAACTGTTCGCCATGCACTGGTGGAAAATGCTGGGGCTGTTGTGGAAGCCCTGTGGCAAACATTTCCATGTGTACTGTTGCCCTTTAAACGTAAAGGCAAACTTATACTGATCCTCCCTCCTTAAAGGGATGGACCAAAACCCGTTGGAAATATCCAGCACCGTGAACGTGGTCGCGGATGCTGGGATACTTCCTATCAGGTCGGCAACTGCTGCTACCATGGGTGCACAGGCTGGGATGTTGCTGTTGAACACTTGATAGTCCACCGTGGTCCTCCAGGAATTGTCCGGCTTTCTAACCAGCCACAGTGGAGAGTTTACGTGGGTGGCTATCGGTCTCCAGACTCCCTGCTGCACTAAGGAGGACATGGCTGCTTCCATGTCTGGCTCCGCTTCCCTGGGGAAGTTATACTGTTTTTGTGGTCGGGCCATGGGGCCCCCATCTACGCTGACCTCAAACCCGTTGACCCTCCCGCAATCGTGTTTGTGCGTGGCAAATGTGGCTAGGTGGGTGCGCACAAATGCCTGGAACTCCTTGGAGGTGTTACTGACCATGAGCTCGAGGTTATACCCCTCCTTGGGCTTCATGGTGCATAGGGTCCCCTTCCCTTCTTTCCCTGGGATGACTACTACCTCGCCGTCCTTTCCTGCACTTGCCCCCCATAGGCAATGATTCCTTAAATCTACTAGGATCCCGTGGCCTACAATAAAGTCAGCTCCCAGGACCCCTCTTCCACCCTCCACTTCCCATCTCATCAGGACACAGGTCCACTTGGAGCGGAGTGGTCCTAACCGAATGGCGAGCGGGATGGAAAATGAGCCGGCCTGTTCTTTGCCTGTGAACCCTGACAGACTGTATGGGACCCTGTTAGATAGAGGCAAGGTGGTGGGGTTATCCGAATGGACCATGGTGCATGATGCCCCCGTGTCCAACAGATAGGTCCCCTTCACGTTTTCCACCTCCATCTCCACGAGGGGTCTTTTCCATTCAGCGTATCGAAGGGAACACAGGTAAACAGGCTGCGCTGGCTCTAGTCATGGCTGTGGGTTGGATGGGGCTGATGGGGTCAGAGCACCGGTAGCGGCTGCTACTCTCCCGTGGCCAGTCAATAAGGACCTCATGGTGTCCAAAAATGACTCGACCGCAGCGGAATTCTTTCCCTTGTTGTCTTTCCAAGGGTTTTTGCACTCCTTCCTCCAGTGGCCGTCCTTCCCACACCCATAATAATTCATCTTAGTGCTAGGAGGGTTATTCCCTTCCTGATGCCACTCCTTCCTACCCTGCCCGGGTTTTACCTCATGCACCTTCCCCTTAGGTGGGTGTGCATCGGTCCCCCTACCATTCTTATAGGCTAGGGTCAACTGTCTGATCACCGTAAGTTCAGTGGTCTGGGGATTCTTGGGGTCGAACCAGACTTCCGCCTTGGCCTGGACCTGTGGCAAACTGTTTGCCACCAGGCAACGGAGCCAATGGGCCAGCTGACCCTGGTTCAGGAACGCCCGATTAGGTGCCCCAGGACAGGTGCTTCTATAAACCGGCCATAACCTGTCCACGAAAGCCTGCGGGGTTTCCCCCGTGAGATGGACGGTCTTCTCCACACGGGAGAAAGGACTTCCCTCATTCATCCCCATGGCCTCCAGAACCTCATCCCTGAGCTCCTCATACCCGCTCTGCCCCTTCTTACACTCATCAGAGAGGGATTGGAGGAGCCTACTCTCCAGGGAAAATAGCAGCATTTTGGCCTGCTCAGCGCCATCGCGGTCGTTGACGCTGCCTGCCTGCTCTACTTCCCTGAAGTGGATCGAGGGGTCTCCCTTTTCGGAGAGCTTCGGGATATGGCTCACCATAGCCCTAAGCTGTTGGGTGCTATAGGGTAATATGAATTGGTTTTGGAGGGGTCCCTCATCATCACCATTGACGGGTGGGCCGAACCTCCGATGCTGGGCTGGGCACATGGGTCCCGGCTCCGGTCTCTCTGGCGGGGGCTGTTCCACCTCCGCTCCCACCCTGACTCCGCCCCGCCCTTGCTGCCAGACCTCGCTAAAACCTGGCGCTACGGGTGGCGGTCGTGAGACCTCTTGTCCCTCAACCGGGTCGTCCCTGGGCACTATCAATGATGTTTGAACCGTTCTCCCCTCGTTCCCTATAAAATCCGCCTGGCCTGCCTTCGGGCTTATGAGGCACACCATGCCTTTTGCCTTCCTCAGGGCCAGCCTCAGATTTTCTATCTGTTCCTTGCCGGGGCCGTGATCTGCATCTTCAAACTCCTGTTCACTCGCTAGCTTGTAAGCTGCCTTTACCTCTTTTACTTTCTCCTCCTGTTCCCTAACTTGCCTTGCTAGGCGGGCGTTCTTTTCCCGCAACCTCAACTCATTACCCTTGGCTTCGGTGACTTGGCACTGTAGGTATTCCAACTGGGCCTTATGTTCTCCCATTAGATGTAACCTCTCCTGATTCAGGGCCTGCAATGCTACCATCAACTTCTCCCCTGCTAGAGCCTTGTCCTGAATCTTCAGGGCTGACTCCTTTAACTCGGCTGCCTGTGCTGCAATGAGCCTGTCCAGAAGCTGGACCTGCTTTTTAAAACACATCAGCAGCCAAACTGCCTTCTCTAGGGATTTCTTGTGCGCCTTCCCTTCTGTCCACTTAGCTGCGGCATCTACCGGACGCCCAGCCCTTAACAGATTGGTGATCCACTTCTTCATGATATTCACCTTACTAAACACATAATCAGAAATCCTTTCCTCCATCATGGTTTGCTCATCCGAACCATTGTCTACTGTATCGCACCCCAGTTACCAGAGACCTGCCGCGGTCGCCATTTCTGTAGGGGGTTTAGTGTCGGCGTGTGTGTCCAGTCAGCTCTGCCCCTGACTGTCTCTGAGTGGTCCGAATCGCTCCACACCCCCTGGGTTCTAGACACCGGACTTAGTTGCAGGCGACGATGCAGAAAATCGAGTAGACAAGTGGTTTGGTGCAAGAAAACCAAATTTTATTAAAAGGCTGAATAAAACACAATACTACCGAGAATTACTGGTATAGTTACAGGCATAAAACAGTTAATACACTTATATGGGAATGGGGAACACACGGCGCATTGAGGGAAACAAATACATTAAAAATCCCCTTATCCTTAATCCCATCCCCTATACCTAACTAGATTAAGCTATGAGGGGCCAGGAATTCATGCTCACCAATTCAAAACCTGTCGATTTAGATGGTGGGGTTTGAGGTCCGCTCTTCCTGTCCTTTGAGGTATCCCGTCGCCACGTGGTCACAGGGCACGACGCTGAAGTTGTTTGTGCAAAGGCACCCTCCCTTTTGCTCCGTTAACGCCTTCGTCGAGTACTCCATCGCGATGGGCCTTCTTCTCCTTTGGATGGTCGCCGACGGTATTGCTGCGATCGGGGATCGGTAGGCGGTCTTTACCATCTAATGATTTTGCTACCCATGCTTCGAACACCAGCTTATTCCTCAACTGGGCTAATTACTGTCCTTGTGACAAATGCCAGCTTATAACTAGGCCGTTTTGTCTAGATTTTTCTACCCACTCTTCGAATACCAGCTTATTCTCAAATTGGGTTTTCACTGTCCATGCATGTAATGCCAACTTATTCACCAAACACCAGCTTATAACCAGGCGTTTGGTTTCCCCAATGCGTCTTTCGCTGCCCTTCTCTGCTCTTATCGGTTTACCGTAATTCTTCATCTCATCTCATCTCGTCTGCCCATTTGTGGCCTGTGTGTCCTGTGTGGTTTCGAACTCAGGTCTCGTTCTCCTCCCGTGTTTGGGCCCTCGGTGTAGTAATGGGCATCCTTGGTGTTGAGCGGCGCGGGGAGCGGGAAGAGAGCCCGCCACGAGGCCAGGGCACGAGAAAACTGAGAGCAAGAGCTCAGAGCCAACCACGCTAAGGGAGCTAAGAGAGACCGATCACTACCGATGGGCCTACAATTATACTCAATTCTTCATTCCTTATCGGCGCACCAAATCAGGTCAGCCCTTTGTCTGACTTTTGGCAGGCTCATTTAAACTGATTACAGCCATTTACTTCAACGACTCCTTAAATGGCTGCCTCTGTGTTATAATGGTTTCGATGTCCTGGTTGTTGGTTATGTATGAGACTTAATCGGGTTTTCCTGACTTGATGGCTTCTGTGAGCTGTTACCGATTAAATATGCAGAAACCTAATGGCCTCGATTATAGGCCCTTTCTAGCTTGATCTGTTTCAAGGCAATTGAATGTATATTCTGTGTTAACTTTGGCTGTCTGGCTCCAGAGTCTTTTCACAGATTCCTGCATTTTAAGTTTCGTCCCAGGCTTGAAAAAAAGGTGCATGCCTGCTAGCAGAGCCTTGCTTTTAAAATCCTGTCCTTATGGTCACGAGTTTGCAGAAGCCATTTTGGGTACCCTTGCCTAGAAATTCAGTATAGCCACTTTTGGGGCGGTGAAGTCGGGCGGCCGCTAAAGTTTGCGCCAGCCGGAAAGTGGAGGGCAGTTCGCCGAAATTCAGTAGCTTTGGCCAAGGAGTTTGCTCGAGCGCTAAAACTGGCGTTGCACGCCTATCTTTAGGCGCTAAGCCGGCGGTGCAGACTGATACCGCCGAGGCCGGGCGCAGCGCAGATGCGGTCATATTTTGATTGACAGCAGACACCCTGGCGCCGGCCAGCTCTTAAAGGGGGAAGGGTCGACTTGGTCTGCTGCCACGCCCTGGATACTGCAGCCCTCCAGCTAGGCCTAAACACTGCTGCTGGAGAGAAATAGCGCCAGGAAGGATGCAGAGGGCCCGTGAGCGAGCGCAGCGCTTCTCTGGCCATGATTTAAAGGTGCTGGTTAGGGCTTTGGAGAAGAGAAGCCATATCTTGTTCCCGGACAGTGGCAAGAAGCCTCCCAACAGGGTGTACAGGAGGGCCTGGAGGGATATCGCCCAGAGGGTCACAGCCACCTGCAATGTCCCCCGGACTGTTGTCCAATGCCGGAAAAAGTTTAACGACCTCACTCGGATTGTCAGGGTGAGTACCCTTTCCAGTGTCCTCCTCATCATTGCATGTGCACCTCACATTATGGGCAAAGGGACCTCAAAGGCCTAATGGCCAGCCCTCATCCAGCAGCTATGGCACTGGCATGAACATCAATTGCACTTTCTGCACTTTACACACTGGCCAAGCTATTCGACCATGGGAGGCAGTGCACACAACAACAGGGCACCACACTGGCCAAGCTATTCGACCATGGGAGGCAGTGCACACAACAACAGGGCACCACACTGTACTTAGAGGCCGTCCTTTCTCTTGCAGGCCAAGCTGGCCCAGAATCTGAAGAGCCAGACTGTCACCGGGGGAGGCCGTCCCCAGTTCCAGCAGCTCAGTGACCTAGAGGAGCGCGTGGGTCAACTCATGGGTGCCCGGGTGATTGGCCCCGTTGCAATTGGAGATGCCGACCCTGTGCTGGGCCCCAATGGTAAGGACATGACCTTTTGGACCTCTCTCGTTCCCCTTGCGCTTCAGATCTACATCCTTTGCCACTGTCCGACCAATGCGCAGAATGCCACCACTCATGCCTCCCTTGCTGACGCCCTGTCCTCACTCTAAAGCTACTCTTGTGCCTTCCTGCTTTCAGCTGGTGAGGAGGAGGTCCCTGAAGCTGCGAGTGTCAGTCCCTCGGAAGAGGAGGGCGAGGAGGAGCAAGAGGAAGGCGGCCCATCGGGGGAACCCTCATCCACGCCAGGGGATGGCAATGGAGGGGACACGTCTTCCCTGGAGGAGAGCCAGGGGGAAGTGTTGCAGGGGGGTGTAGCTCCTGTGCCCAGTGGCGTGCAGCCACGCGGGAAGGGTCGGGCAGCACGGCTGCCTTCTCCCCAGAGGGGGGAAGTGTTGCAGGGGAGTGTAGCTCCTGTGCCCAGTGGCGTCCAGCCACGCGGGAAGGGTCGGGCAGCTCGGCTGCCTTCTCCCCAGAGGGGGAAAGTGTTGCAGGGGAGTGTAGTTGCTGGGCCCAGTGGCGTGCAGCCACGCGGGAAGGGTCGGGCAGCTCGGCGGCCTTCTCCCCAGAGGGAGAGTCCGGCCTCCAGTCCGGAGATGGTCCTCGCTCAGGAGGTGCGCCTCCTTGATCAAATGTCCGTGGACTCGGATCGTCGGCACACCGAGTTCATGGGGGTTGTGGCACGGTTGCCTGAGGCCATTGAGTCCCTGGCTCATAGTGTGTCCGATTTCGGGGCCTCACAGGCCAAGGGTTTCGAACAATTCGGGGCATCACAGGACGCGAGTCGGGCCGAATTCGGGGCATCACAGGACGCGAGTCGGGCCGAATTGAGGGCAGCACAGGACGCGAGTCGGGCCGAATTCAGGGCAGCACAGGACGCGAGTTGGGACGAATTCAGGGCAGCACAGGCAGCGAGTGGACAGTTGATCAGTGGTGCCGTGCAGTTACTGGCTGGTCTGATGCGGGCACAGACCAGGGCAGTACGGGCACTCACTGCTGCCACACTCGCTGTGTCAGGCAGGCATCGCCAGGGCACCCGCCGCGCTGCAGCAGCACAGCGGTCTGGCCTTCACCAGATTGCTGCGCTTGCTGCAGTGCCAGCCCGGCCGAGTGCCAGTGTCTCAGGTGAGCAGCGAGAGCCTGGCATCAGCCAGCTTGCCCCCATTGCTGCAGCCGCCACTGCCACTCCCCCAGCGAAGCTGCGATGAGGTGCTGGAGAGACTGATGCTGCCCAGCCACAGCTGCAGCAGTCAGCAGCCGGCCCCTCGAGGGCCAGAGCTTGTCTAGGCCGACCCCCAAGGGCATCTGCCGTCACGCAATGTGCCCCTCAGGAGCCTTCCCCCAGCCTTGCAGCACCCACAGGGCCCAGGTTGAGGCGGAGCAGCAGGTCGGCCAGGGGCCGGAAAAGCCTGGACAAGGACTCGCCCTCTCGGCACACAAAGTAGAGTGTGTTGGCAAATGTTTTTTTATATGGGGGTGGTTGTGTTGTCTATGGGGGGGGTTCTTTTGGTAAGGCCGAGGATGAAGGCCATTTGGATGGACAAGTTTTGTTATTCCTCCCCAGGTTGTGGGAGTGAGATATGTTTTTGACTGTTTTTTGGGGGTGTTGTCTGTTTTTGGGTTTCATGTGGGAAGGGCCCTGAGTTTGTTCAATAAAGCCTTTTCTTTATTCAGCTTGTCCATGTGTGATGTTTCAAGTGGTTGTTGCGTTAACCGGCTGAGGGCTTGCGGAGCGGCTGCATTCATGTGCCTTCATTGCCACAAGCCATTCCCTGACAGGGGGCCTAGAAGTGTCGTTCAATAAGCCGCCGACGGACGGCCCTTGGACCTTGTGGCTCCCTCCTGGGCTGGTATTCCTCCTCCTCCTCCTCCTCCTCCTCATGGTCCTCCTGCTCGTCCTCCTGAGGTGGTGGTCCAACGTGAGGTGGCAGTGCCTGAGTCCTGCGGATAGCCAGGTTGTGCAGCATGCAGCAAACGACGACGAACTGGGAGACTCTATCCGGCGAATACTGCAGAGATCCGCCGGAGCGATCCAGGCAGCGGAACCGTTGCTTGAGGACGCCAATCGTTTGCTCTATGATGTTCCTTGTGGCTTGATGGCTTTCGTTGTATGCCTCCTCAGCAGGGGTCCTGGGCGCGCGGAGCGGGGTCATGAGCCATGTACACAAAGGATAGCCTTTGTCCCCGATAAGCCATCCTCTTGGGGGAGGCTGTGCCTGGAACATGTCAGCCACAGTAGTCTGGCGCAGGATAAATGCATCGTGGCTGCTGCCTGGAAAGCGGGCATTGACAGCTAGGATGCGCTGCCTGTGGTCACACACCAGCTATACATTGAGGTAATGGTAGCCCTTCCGGTTGCGGTAATCCTCGGCATTGTCGATAGGTGCCCGCAAAGCCACATGCGTGCAGTCAATGGCGCCCTGCACCATGGGGAAGTCAGCGATCCTCGCAAATCCGACTGCACGCTGCTCCTGCCTCCCTAGGGTCATGGGGAAGGAGATGAATTGGTGTCTCCTTGTGAAAAGGGCATTGGTGACCTGCCGGATGCAGCGATGCACGGCGAACTGGGAGATGTTAGCTATGTCCCCAGCAGCAGCTTGGAAGGAGCCGCTTGCATAAAAGTTCAGAGCCACCGTGACCTTCACTTCCACCGACAGAGACGTCCTGCACCTCAGCTGTGGACGCAGATCCCTGTGAAGCAGCTGGCAGATCTCTGCAACCACCTCCCTTCTGAAGCGCAGCCTCTTAACACACTGCACGGCAGTCATGGTGAGATAGGACACCTGCTGGCGGTATTCCCTGAGTGGGTAAGGCCTACGTTGCCGACGCCTGATGCCCCCTCTGCGTCTAGGCATGGCTGCCCCTCTCACACAGCATCTGTGAGCCCTTCGCACATAATGCTGGAACTGAGGGTTGGAACCCCATGCAGCCCCCATAATATACTTGCAAACAATGAAATCACAATGAGGCAAATTTCCAAGCTCTGGCCAGAAGCCAAAAATATCTCTCCTATGTTGGGCCACATCAGTAAGGTCTCTTCCTTGGTCTCTGTCCAGAAATCCGTTGCAGAAAAGTCATTGCAGCAAAATGGCTGGCCTTTATAGTTCAGTGTAAGTGCCCTTTAATTAGCGCTCCCCGAGGCCCGCAGGGCCTCTGCTGCGTTCCACTTCACAGTTCTTAACAGCGCCACGCCCACATTGGGCGGGCGCGACTGAAGTTCCGGTTTGGGGCGCACAAAGGGCGTTGCACGACGAAATGACATCATAAGTTGCGCGCACAGCTGAGCGCGCGCAAACACTTTGCGCCGGCGCTAAATGTCTACTGAAGTTGGGCGTAGGCGCAGATCGTCCTGCGCCCGGGCGCTAAGTGCCTAGCGCTCGAGATCTACCCCTCCTAAAGCGCTAACGGCTGGCGAACGCAACTGAATTTCTAGGCCCCTGTCTTTTTCATAACTTGTCCATGCAGGGTCCCTTTATCCATAATGTGGGAATTTTGAGAACCCTACAAAACACAAGGTATTGCAGTTGTGTGGGACAGGCTCAATGGACCAAAAGGTCTTTGCCTGTCTGTCATTGTTTGTATTGCAGCATTGGT
This sequence comes from Somniosus microcephalus, assembly GCF_052327205.1. Lineage (NCBI taxonomy): Eukaryota > Metazoa > Chordata > Chondrichthyes > Squaliformes > Somniosidae > Somniosus > Somniosus microcephalus. Next base: position 177,046,875 of record NC_140988.1, read on the forward strand.
AGCAATGACCACCGCACAGTCCTTGTGGAGACAAAGTCCCGACTTCACACTGAGGACACCCTCCATCGTGTTGTGTGGCACGACCACCGTGCTAAATGGGATAGATTCAGAACAGATCTAGCAGCTCAAAACTGGGCATCCATGAGGTGCTGTTGGCCATCAGCAGCAGCAGAATTGTATTCCACCACACTCTGTAACCTCATAGCCTGACATATCCCTCACCATTATCATCAAGCCAGGGGACCAACACTGGTTCAATGAGGAGTGCAGAAGAGCATGCCAGGAGCAGCCCCAGGCATAACTAAAAATGAGGTGCCAACCTATAAAGTTGCAGCACAGGACTACATGCATGCTAAACAGCAGAAGTAGTATGCTGTAGACAGAGCTAAGTGATCCCACAACCAACAGTTCAGATCAAAGCTCTGCAGTCCTGCTACATCCAGCCATGAATGGTGGTGGACAATCAAACAACTAACGGGAGGAGGAAGCTCGATGAACATCCCCATCCTTAATGATGGCGGAGTCCAGCATGTGAGTGCAAAAGTCAAGGCTCAAGCGTTTGCAACCTTCTTCAGCCATAAGGGCCGAGTGGATGATCCATCTTGGCCTCCTCCTGAGGTCATAAGAGCATAAGAATTAGGAGCAGAAGTAGGCCATATGGCCCTTCACGTCTGCTCCACCATTCAATAAGATCATGGCTGATCTTCAAGCTCAACTGCACTTTCCCGTCCGATCGCCATATCCCTCGATTCCCCTAGAGTCCAAAAATCTATCTACCTCAGCCTTGAATATACTCAATGGGCAGGATTTTCATTGGGCCATGGAGGCGGGATTGGAGGCGTGTGGGGGGTTAAAATCTCGAAATCGGGGGGCACGAACCCATCCCACCCCCAACCTGCCTCCATGCCAGTTTCAAAGGAGACGGGTACCCGACCCGCACTGGGATTGGCCTCCCCAAGGCGGGAAAGGGATTAGTGCCAATTAACTGCCTGTTAACAGGTAGTTAACAGGCAGTTTTTAGCCTAATCCCTATTTTCATTTTTGAAGTGTGGGATTCCCGATGGCTCCAAACCACGCAAAGTTAGCGAGGTGAGCCGTCAGGCTGAAGGGCTTGGAGGGGTCGAGATGTCCGGTGTTCAGATGAGTGATGGGTGCATGAGTGCAGAGGTAAGTGTGTTTGGTGTGTTTAAAGTGTTTAAAGAAGTTTTACTTACCTTTACAGCCTTCCTTCCTTCAGGTCTCGGGAGTCCCTCATCTCACCGGCACAGAAAGCAGAATGGCTGCGATCTGTCAAAAATTGCAGCATTCAGCTTTCTGTTCCGGAGAGATCTCTAAATTCTCCTGAGAGGAAGGAATTAACTTGGAGCACAGATTGTCAGTGTTTGAAAGTTTCAAACAGCTGTGAAACGCTGATATTTCATCTGTCAAAAGGTCTTGGCAGATGAAATATCAGTCTGTGATGTCACCTGTTGCCGGGTGGCCCTTAATTGGCCTGCTGAGCCTGCTGGGTGGGCTCAACAAGGTCAATCAAGTCAAAATTGCGTGGGTTGGCTACAACTCGATGGAGGCGGGACTACAACCCCGAAAGTTGTAGTCCCGCCTCCTACCCGCCTCCTCAATGAAAATCCAGTCCAATGACTCAGCATCCACAGCCCTTTGGGGAAGAGAATTCCAAAGATTCGCAACCATCTTCATGGAGAAATTTCTCCTTATCTCCTTCTAAAAGGCTGACCCCTTATCCTGAGACTATACCCCCTAGTTCTAGACTTCCAGCCAGGGGACATAACCTCTCAGCATCTACCCTGTCAAGCCCCTCAGAATCTTATATGTTTCAATGAGATCACCTCTCATTCTTCTGAACTCCAGAGTATAGGCCCAATCTACTCAATCTCTCCTCATAGGACAGCCCTCTCACCCCCGCCTCTAAAGCATGTTTGTCCTTTCTCAGATAAGGAGACCAAAACTGTGCACAGTACTCCAGGTGTGGTCTCACCAAAGCCCTGTACAATTGTAGTAAGACTTCCTTACTCTTATACTCCAACCCCCTCACAATAAAGGCCAGCATGCCATCTGCCTTCCTAATTGCTTGCTGTACCTGCATGCCAACTCTCTGTGTTTCTTTTATGAGGAGATCTAAATCTCTCTGAACACCAACATTTAATTAGTTTCTTACCATTTAATACATTTTCTGTTTTTCCTCTCAAAGTGAATAACCTCACATTTCCCCACATTATACTCCGTCTGCCACCTTACTGCCCACTCACTTAAACGGTCGATATCCCTTTGCAGGCTCTTTGTGTCCTCCTCACAGTTTAAAAAAAAAATTTGTTCACAGGATGTGGGCTTCACTGGCAAGGCCAGCATTTATTGTCCATCCCCAATTGCCCTCGAGAAGGTGGTGGTGAGCCGCTGCAGCCCATGGTATTTCTTTGTAGCAGTTTGATGCAACTGAGTGGCTTGCTAGGCCATTTCAGAGTAAACCACATGACTGTGGGTCTGGAATCACATATAGGCCAGACCAGGTAAGGACCCTAGAGGACATTCATGGTCACCATTACTGATACATTTTATTCCAAATTTATTTAATTAACTGAATTTAAATTTCCCAGTTGCTATGGTGGGATTTGAACATTAGTCCAGGCCTCTGGATTACTAGTCCAATAACATAACCACTATGCTACTTTCCCACTTAGCTGTGAATTGTCAGCAAACTTGAATACATTGCACTCCATCCCTTCATCTAAATCATTAATATAGATTGTAAATAGCTGAAGCCCAAGCACTGATCCTTGTGGCACCCCACTATTTACAGCCTGCCAACTGGAAAATGACCTGTTTATCCCTACTCTGTTTTCTGTCTATTAACCAATCCTCTATCCATGCTAATATATTACCCCCAACCCCATGAGCCCTTATCTTGTGTAGCAAACTTTTATGTGGCATCTTATCGAATGCCTTTTGGAAATCCAGATACACTACATCCACTGGTTCCCCTTTATCTACTGTGCTAGTTATATCCTCAAAAAAGTCTAATAAATTAGTTAAACACAAATTCCCTTTCATAAAAGCATGTTGACTCTGCCTAATCATATTATGATTTTCTAAGTGCCCTGTTACCATTTCTTTAATACTGGTTTCTAGCATTTTCCTGATGACTGATGTCAGGCTAACTGGTCTGTAGTTCCTGACCATTACAGAAGCCAGTCTTCAGGCAATTTGATTCACTCCACGTGATATCAAGCAACAGCTGAGTGCACTGGATACAGCAAAGGCTGTCGTGCTGAAGACTTGTGCTCCAGAACTAGCCGCACCTCTAAACAAGCTGTTCCAGGACAGCTACAACACTGGCATCTACCGACAATGTGGAAAACTGCCCAGGTATATCCTGTCCACAAAAAACAGGACAAAAAAACAATCCGGCCAATTACCGCCCCATCAGTCTATTCTCAATCATCAGCAAAGTGATGGAAGGTGTTGTCAACAGTGCTATCAAGCGGCACTTACTCACCAATAACCTGCTCACTGATGCCCAGTTTGGGTTCTGCCAGGATCACTCGGCTCCAGACCTCATTACAGCCTTGGCCCATACAAAGGAGCTGAATTCCAGAGGTGAGGTGAGAGTGACTGCCCTTGACATCAAGGCAACATTTGACCAAGTGTGGCATCAAGGAGCCCTAGTAACCAAAGGAAGATGGTTGTGGTTGTTGGAGGCCAATCATCTCAGCCCCAGGATGTAAAGGGTTTTATTGTGTGGGTGTCTTGGGTTCGTCAGTTATGCCTCTGACTACCCCCTTTGAGCAGCTCAAATTGCTCGCCCTTTTTTGAGTTCTGACCACCGGACTTATTTGCAGGTAGCGATATAGAAAATGAGCAGACCAGTGGTTTGGTGCAAAGAAAAAAACCAAGATTTTATTACCAGAGAACGATTCTATACAAAGGATAATATGGATGCAGTACACTTACACTTAACAGGGATGGGAAATAAACGGCACATCGAGGGAAAATGACTAAAATGACAATTTTAGCAATCCCCTTAACTCCCACCCTCTAAACCTCGCTAGGCTATCTTATGAGGGGTCAGAATTCCATGCTCACCAGTCCGAGTCGTTTAAACAGACGAGAATCTTGCTTCTTTGCCCTGCTGCCTTTCGATGCCACGTGGTTTCAATGCTGCACAGGGTACCATCCAGGTGAAAATACCCCAGTAATAAAATAGTCTCTGGCAGGGTATTTCACCTCTCGGGACGGGCTCTTCTTCGTAGGTCCTCTTCCTGGGGTGGTGGCAGGCAGGGCGTGGGAGGCGAGGAGAGAGAGAGAGCATGGCTTCCTGAGGGGCTATAGTTATACTCCTCTCGGTAGCCCTTATCTCACGCACTAAATCAGCTCATCCTTTGTCTGATTTGAGCGGGTTGGAATTGAACAAAAGGTGTCGATCTTGGCCCATCGACTTAGATGGCCGGTAATAGTTTCTAACGGTCCCATAACTGCTCTCCTTTGTTCAACAGATCCCTTGATGGGGCCAGCCTAACCTGGATGGCTCCGCTGATCGTTTGGATCGTTTGAGTAAACAAGCTTGATGGCCTGTAAACGGGGGCCTGAATGTAACTGAGTTTGCTCCCAATACATAAATGTAAAAGTTCTGTCTGGTTTCGTGATCTCGCAGACATCAAAAATACCCACGCTGTTAGCTTGTCACAGAGTCCACAATTGGGACTTACAGGCTTTTGGTCACGAGGTTGACCGCAGCCATTTTGTGTGCCCCTGGATTTTTAAAATCAGTCCAACCAGGGTCTCTTTTAATTAAATAATCTTTGGGGGGGAACTGCCTGAATTTTGTGAAACTTACAGTCCCCCCTAGGATACTAAAACTTGCTTGCAGTATCCATGTTCCAAAAATGAGCAAAATTTTCTGAACTCCATAAACAACCTTCCCCTGTATTTACCTATCCATAATCCCTCAACACATGTATTTCCCGTACTTAGAGAAAGCGCAGTGTGCGATAGGCATCTATAGATGAAAATATGGTTCATTACAAAATCCAAGTGCGGAGGGGTCCAACACCCCTGCACCACTTGGTACATTACAAATTTTTTTATTCTGTAGTATCAAACAGTCACAATCTTTATTAAAATAACGCAATAAAACAAAGAAACAATCTTTATTAAAAATAACAAACAACGACCATCACGTTTAAGTGAGGCGATGCAAAACTCAAACGGGTGTCTCTTCTTCCACCCGGGCATAATGTTCCTTCCACACCTTTTGAGTTTTAAACTCTAATCTGGGACCCTTTCTCCTACACTGGATGCACACCAGGTAGAGAACTATCCCTAACTGACACACCACCAGGATGTGGGATGCCATACAGATCCAGGATGGGACCTCTATATTTTCAATAATGTCCCACCAGGGTGGAGTCGTAGTATTTAAAATGTCGGCCCCTATCTGGGCAGTCTTCTGTTCCAGAGTATAGAAGTGTTTTTGTGACACTAAAACGGCTTTCAGCAATTTGGTGAGGTGTTCTGGGAGAGGGGGAATCTGGTAACCGAAATGTGCAATATATTTTGCCATTAATCTGGGTCTGCAGCTCGATGTCATCTAAGCTGTTGACGACAGAAGACCCCGTGTTAAAACCAGTTAAAACATCATTAAAAGCACCCCTTCTTTGTCTCCCAATCCCGTCCAAAAGCTCGTGGGTGTATAGTTTGGTTCTGTCAACGTCTGAAAAATCAAACTCATGAAATTTACGGTACATATCTTTTAAGAGGGCTTGATACAACTGCGCGGTCTCTGTGGGGCACCACGTGGGTAGGTGTACCTCAGTGAGGTTTAAAATCACAGAGGCTACCGCGTAGTGCACCCCTTGATACAGCACCTGGTCTGTAGGCACTAGCACCAAGCCGTTCCCTGGTCCCTTGGTGTGGCGGGGCATCCCTCTACTATCATCCATGATGTCGTGGTCGTGGGCAGGGGCTGTCGGGTGTGGGTCACTAGTTCAGTGACATTAACTGAGATTGGGGAGTATGGGATCGCGCATGCATCCAGGTGAGACTCCCAGTCTATCCCCCTCCCGTTAACTTGCCACTGGCTGCGGAAAATGATGGAAATGCCTGTGGGGCAGGCTTCCTCTGATCCCCACATACAGACATAGATCCCCTGATCCGGTTCCCACCATTTATCCCAGCACACACTTAACCCCCCATGGGTTCTTGTGATAGTCCGGTGAGTGTCGTTCCCCAACCGTTCCCACTCAACTCTGGGGTTACCCATGCCTTTAATTTCCTGAGCCACCACCACCTATCCAGGGGAACGTGTCCCTTGCATGTTAAACATATCCTTTTTCCCACGGTGACGCTAATCCTGGGAGTAACGATCCGTACCCTGGGGCACAGGAGGGAGGCCTCCCCGTAGGTCAACCCGGTCTGGCTGGAGTACTGGGACGAATTGGATCCCAGCCACCCCGGCCACGTTCCCTCGTGGAAACATACATAGAAACATAGAAGATAGGAGCAGGAGTAGGCCATTCGGCCCTTCGAGCCTGCTCCGCCATTCAACGAGATCATGGCTGATCATCCAAACCCTAGCACCCGGTCCCTACACCGACAGCCACCCCACCCAAGCCCTATCCCCGTAACCCCGTAACCCCACGTATTTAATCCCCCCTAACACTAAGGGCCAATTTTTATCATAGCCAATCAACCTAACCCGCACATCTTTGGACTGTGGGAGGAAACCGGAGCACCCGGAGAAAACCCACGCAAACACGGGGAGAATGTGCAAACTCCACACAGACAGTCACCCGAGGCCGGATTTGAACCCGGGTCCCTGGCGCTGTGAGGCAACAGTGCTAACCACTATGCCACCGTGCCCTCCTCCGCCAGTGGTCTCCTCCGCCTCCCGTACGCCGCTACCATCGACCGCCAGCGGCGCCCTGTTCCCCGAGCACCTGAAGATGTGGTGGTCCTCGACGTCCCCTCTCCTACCGATGCTCAGCACGAGCAGGGCGAGCAGGATTACGCCTCCGTACATTCCGAAATTTCCTGCAATAGACATAAAGGCATCTAGCCAGGTTCCCTGGAGACTCGCTGGCTCGGGTGACGTATGGTCGGGTCCCACGACCTCGACTCACATGGACAATACTCTGAGACGGCTTCATACTTAAATCGAAACTAACTGTTCCTTACTTAGAATTAAATTAAAATAGCCTAACTTAACACTATAAACTTAAACTACTAAAGCTATATACATCTGCCGCCCGTCTCCGAGCGGCCAGCCTAATTCCTGTCTGGGCTGTTGCAGGCTGCTCCCTGCGGCGTGGCTGCACTGACCTGAACTTCTGGTCCCTTGCAGTCTGTAGCTGCTAGCTGGGGACCTTTGTCTTTCGGCTTCTCCCTGGCTCGGGAGGCTGTCTTTTTAAGCTGGGGAGCCGGTGACCATACCTTTCTGGGCTGGGGTGTCCGAGGGGACCTTCTAGGGAGGGCTACTGGTGGGGCCACCTTGGTGAGTGGACCTTTTGCTTGGACCCCAGCCTTTGTGGGCATGGCCTGTGGGTTTCCCACGACCGCTGGCTGAGGGTCCTCTCCCTTGAGTCTCACCCCTCCCACACCTAAGCTGGGGACAGGTAATCCCTCGCTGCCGGCTGCCGTGGCTGTGGGTCTCCGCCTTCAGGTTCAAAACCTGTGTTGTAGGCGGGGTCATCTGGCTCGGGCTCCTCCTCCTCCCCACCTGAATCCCAGAAGATGGGGGGTGTGGTCTGAATAGGGGGCTGGGTGACTCCTCCCCTGACGCACGCGACTGCGCCTGCTTGCACAAGCCTGTGTACTTGAACTTGCTGCGGGCTGGGGATTTTTAACCTCGGGTTGGATCCTGGCTGCCTGTTTCTTTGCCTCCTGCCTGAACAGCTTGCATTGGTTTACATGAAACCATTTTGTGCATCGGGGCAATTTTACTGCATACACCATGGGGCTGGCTTTATCCATTATGCTATAGGGTCCCATGTACAGTGGCTCTAAACTCCCCACTCGGGCGTAGTTCCTCACCATTACCTGGTCCCCTATCTCCCACTGGTGACTTTTGTTAGGTTCGAGCAGCAATCGGTTATTCCGATGCTGCTTCCCCATGCTCCCTGCTGCCTGCTCGTAGACCTGCTTCAGGCGCTCGAGGAGGGTTCGGGCGAATTTGTCCCGATTTACTTCCTGAAGCTGCCCTTCAGTGAGAACCGGGACTAGGACATGGGTGGGGGTCCGCATTACCCTGCCAGTCATTAGCTCGTAAGGGGAATATCCTGTACTTTTGGACTGGCTGGCCCGGATCCCCATAAGGACTAAAGGTAGGACCTCCACCCATTTTTGGGGCGAGTCCACTACCTCCTTCCTCAGTCTTTCTTTTAACGTGCAGTTCATCCTTTCCACAATCCCAGATGACTGTGGATTGTGGGCCACGTGCTACTTCCCCTGAATGCCTAGCAGCATAAGGGTGTTCTGCATCACCTGGCCGGTGAAGTGACTTCCCTGGTCGGACTCCACAAACTGGGCTAGTCCCCACCGCAAGAACACCTCCCGTACCAAGATCTTTGCAGTACCCAGTGCCGTAGCTGTTTTACAGGGGAAGGCTTCTACCCATTTGGTAAACACATCTACCAGGACGAGACAGTATCTGTAGCCTCCCTGGGCGTTGGGCAGGGGCCCAATGTAGTCGACCTGGATCGACTGCCATGGTCCCTCCACCCTCCTAACGTGTCCCATGGGCACCTTCCTTTTGTGGGGGTCAGGGTTGTTTGCAGCGCATACAAGACAGCCGGCACAGAACTCGTGGACGTCTTCCCGGAGTCCCGGCCACCATCCTGCCTGTTCCACCCATTGCCAGGTGGTCTCAGGCCTGGGGTGTCCCGCTCCTGGACCCTCATGGGCCAGTTGAAGGAATTCCCTCCGGTGCTGCTGGGGTACTACCCACTGTCCCTCCTTAAACAGCATGCCTTCCCTTATGGAGAGGGCCACTGCACCGTAAGGGCCTTCTATCTTCCTACCCTCTATTACTGAACTGATGACGGTTTTCAGGACAGGGTCCTGGGCTTGGACCGTTTTAAGATCCGGGGCTAATGCTACTTCTAAGCTCCTTTGGGTCCCATCCCTGCCTCTAAATGCTGCCACGGGCCCGGACTCATATGGGTCCCAGAAAGTGCCTGCGTGTGCACCCTCCTTGGTCAGCGTGTCAGCTTGTTGGTTGCCCTGGCCGCGTGGTTCTGTGGAGGAATGGGCCTTCACCTTGTGGATAAAGACCTCACCTTCCTCCCCCACAGCTGCCAGGATTTTCTCCAGCAGGGATTTTACGGTTAAGGGTCTCCCGTCGGCGGAGGTATACCCGTGGTGGGACCACATGGCCAGGTATTCCGTACACGAATTGCATGTGAACATGCTGTCCGAACAAATCGTGTACGGGGTGGGGAAGATTTCGGGGTGGGTAACCACGTACACCACCGCGGACAGTTCAGCCTGCTGGGCGCTCATGGTGCTGGGGAGCTTGATCGCCAGGGCAATGTTTGCCATTGGGTCATAAACTCCACACCCCGTGAGTCGCTCGCCAGCAGATACCATGCTGGAACCATCTACATAGATTTCACGGCCTGTGGGATGTATCCCAGCCCGTAATCCTACGTTCACCTCCCATACCCCTTCTATGGAACACCGATGGGCTGTTCCAGGATATACCATATATGCCGCGAGCTTTGGCTCGCAAAGACCCTTCACCTTCAGATCCATCTGTGAGCGGAGGAGGGTCCAGCGCACAATGCGGGCACTGCTGACTGTCCCATCTTTAATCCTCCCGTCCAGAAGCATCTGGGTGGGTGTGTGGTGGGTGAGGAGGGTGATGGGAGAGGTGCCTGTGAAGATCGAGGATCTTTTCACAGCCCAATGCGTGGCCAGAAGGTGCCGTTTGCAATTGGAATAGCCTCTCTCTACATCGGTGAGCACTCTGGAGGAGTAGACCACCGGTCTTAGCCTGCCGTGCCGCTCTTGGAGCAGCACAGCACTCAGGCTATCGCCGCTAGCCGCTACCTCCAGAAAGAACTCTTTCCCCCCATCTATGGCTCCTAGGGCTGGTGCGGTCTGCAAGTCTCCCTTGAGCTTGACAAATGCTGCCTGGCAACCCTCATCCCAAAACCACTCCACTCCCTTGTGTAGGAGTCAGAGCAGAGGGGCTGCTATGGTTGCATAGTCTTCAATGAAGTCTCTGCAGTACCCTGTTAACCCTAGGAATGACCTCACACCTCTCACTGTGTTGGGGACCGGTAAATCTTGGACCGCTTCCCTCCTAGCCTTATCTATGGCTCTCTCTCCTGCGCGGACGGTCAGGCCCAGGAATTTAACTTCCCGCTGGCCGATCTGCACCTTCTTCGGGTTTACCTTAAAACCCTTATTCTGAAGCAGCTCCAGCAGCTCGGCCTTTAGCAGGCCATGCTCCCCGACTGAGTCGGTAAACAGGAGCAGGTCATCCACATACTGCACCAACTGGGTGGGCTGACTAAATTCCTTTAAGCTATTTGCCATACACTGGTGGAAGATGCTGGGGCTGTTGTGAAAGCCCTGCGGCAAGCAGTTCCACGTGTACTGTTGCCCTTTAAAAGTAAAGGCAAACTTGTACTGGTCCTCCCTCCTTAAGGGGATGGACCAAAACCCATTCGAAATATCCAGCACCGTGAACGTGGTCGCGGATGCTGGAATGCTCCCGATAAGGTCAGCCACTGCTGCTACTGTCGGGGCACATGCAGGGATATTGCTGTTGGGCACCCGATAGTCCACCGTGGCTCTCCATGAATTGTCCGGTTTCCTGACTGGCCATAGCGGAGAGTTAACATGGGTGGCTATGGGCCTCAACACTCCCTGCTGTACTAAAGAGGACATGGCTGCTTCCATGTCGGGTTCTGCTTTTCTGGGGAAGTTATACTGCTTCTGGGGCCGGGCCATGGGGTCCCCGTCTACTCTGACCTCAAACCCGGTGACCTTCCCGCAGTCGTGTTTGTGCGTGGCAAACGCAGCTAGGTGAGCCTGCACGAATGCCTGGAACTCCCTCAGGACACCATCGACCATGAGCCCGAGGTTGTAACCCTCTTTCAGCTTCACTGTACACAGGGTCCCCTTCCCTTCCTTTCCTGGGATGACTACCACTTCGCCCTCCTTTCCCGTGCTGGCTCCCCAGAGGCAATGATTGCGGAGGTCCACGAGGATCCTGTGGCCCACGATAAAGTCGGCCCCTAGGATCCCCTTTCCTCCCTCCACTTCCCACTTCACCAGGATACAAGTCCACGTGGTGCGGAGCGTGCCCAGATGAATTGAGAGCAGCTTGGCGAATGACCCAGTCTGTTCCCTGCCCGTGAACCCTGATAAAATGTATGGAACCCCGCTAGACAGAGGAGAGGTGGTGGGGCTAGCCGTGTGGATCACGGTGCACGATGCTCCCGTATCCAGCAGGTAGGTCCCTTTAACCTTCTCTACCTCCATCTGCACGAGTGGTCTCTTCTATCCATCATACCGGAGAGCACACAGGTAGACAGGCTGCGCGGGCTCCAGTCATTGCGTGGAGTCAGATGGGGCTGATGGGACTACAACACCGGTGGTGGCTGCTACTTTTCCCTGGCTAGTCGGGAAAACCTGCATCGACTCTTACAGTGATTCGACCGTGGGAACTCCTGCCTCTGCCTTTTGGGCTGGGGGTGGTGAATTCTTCCCCTTATTTACTTCCAAGGATTTTTACAATCCTTGCGCCAATGGCCGTCCTTCCCGCACCCATAGCAATTTAGCTTGATTTGAGAGGGATGGTTCCCTTCCTGGTGCCACTCTTTCTTATTTTGGACCCCAGGTTTAACCTCATAAACTTTGCCCTTTTGCTGGGGCGCCTCATTACTTCTGCCATTTTTATAGGCTACCGTGAGCTGACGGATTACGGTCTCTTCGGAAGTTTGGGGGCTTCGGGGGTCGAACCAGGCCTCGGCCTTGGCTCGGATCTGGGGTAGGCAGTTCGACACCAGGCAACGAAGCCAGTGGGTCAACTGTGGCCGGGTCAGGAATGTCCGATCCGCCACTCCCAGACACGCGCTATTGTAGACTGGCCGCAGTCTGTCTGCGAACATCTGCGGGGACTCGCCTGCGAGCTGTACCATCCTCTCTGATGCGCCTCAATGACTTCAAGACTCAAAGTTAACTGAATAAAACAAGGCTTTTATTAGCAAAGAAAAGATGCCTGTGGCTTCACCTAGCATGCTGCTGTTCTGCTGCAAGACAAGCCTGGGCTTGTCTTAAGTAGGGCCAGGTATGGGCGGAGCTGACACACAAAGGGGGCGGTGCACTATACACAATACAAGGTAAACACCGGAGCAGGCAATACAATATATGTAGTTAACTACAGTCTGATGAATGACATATTTCATCACATTCAACCCTTCTACAGATTTAGTCTGTCCGGGGGTGTGATAGTCCTCTGTGACCGACGTAACGGTTGCGGTGCCGCGGGTGCCGGCTGGGTGTCCCGGGTGGTCTCCTGGGTCTCTGCCGGGGGTGCCACCAGGGTTGTTGAAGGAGTAGGTGGTGGGGGTACCGTTGGCTGGTGTTCTTCCGGGGGTGATGAAAGAATAGTGGGTGGAGTGGGTGGGTAATAGTTGTTGTGGTTGTTGTGGTTATTGTTGTTGTTGTTGTAGTCGTTGTCGTTGTTGCTATTGTTACCGGCTGGGGCGAGGTCTTTTATGGACACAGTGTCCTCCCGTCCGTCGGCGTGCCGGACATACGCATATTGTGGGTTGGCGTGGAGCAGGTGCACTGGCTCCACGAGAGGGTCCGTCTTGTGGCCCCTCACATGCTTCCGCAAAAGTACCAGACCTGGGGTGGAGAGCCATGACAGTATGGATACGCCTGAGGTGGATTTCCGGGGAAACACAAACATTAGCTCATGAGGTGTGGCATTAGTGGCGGTACACAATAGTGACCGTATTGAGTGGAGCACATCTGGGAGGACTTCCTGCCAGCGGGAGATAGGGAGGCCCTTGCTCCTTAGAGTTAGGGTGACTGCCCTCCATACTGTCCCGTTCTCTCGCTCCACCTGACCGTTACCCCGGGGGTTGTAGCTGGTGGTACCGCTCGTGGCAATCCCCTTGGACAGCATGTACTGGCGTAGCTCTTCACTCATGAAGGACGCCCTATCCGTGTGGATATAGTTTGGCATACCGAACAGGCAGAACAGGCTGTTGAGGCATTTAATGACCGTGGCGCTGGTCATGTCTGGGCAGGGGAAGGCGAATGAGAAACGGGAGTATTCGTCCACAATGTTCAGGAAGTAAACATTGCGGTCGACGGACGGGAGGGGGCCCTTGAAATCTAAGCTAAGCCGCTCAAAGGGCCGTGTAGCTTTGATTAGGTGGGCTCTATCAGGGCGGTAGAACCGAGGCTTGCACTCAGCACAAGTGCGGCAGTTCCTGGTCAGGGACCGAACTTCCTCAATCGAGTAGGGTAAGTTGCGGGACTTTATGAAGTGGAACAGCCGTGTGACCCCTGGGTGGCAGAGGTCGTTGTGGAGGGTCTGTAGCCGATCCCCGGTGGCGTTGGCACACATCCCTCGTGAGAGGGCGTCGGGGGATTCGTTAAGGGCCCCCGGCCGGTATATGATGTCGTACTCGAAGGTGGAGAGCTCGATCCGCCACCTAAGAACCTTGTCATTTTTAATCTTCCCCCTCTGTTTATTATTGAACATAAACGCTACCGACCGCTGGTCGGTAAGTAGGGTAAAGCGTTTGCTGGCTAGGTAGTGCCGCCAGTGGCGCACTGCCTCCACGTTGGCTTGGGCCTCCTTTTCCACGGAGGAGTGTCTGATCTCGGGCCCCTGGAGGGTCCTCGAGAAGAAAGCTACGGGCCGCCCCGCCTGGTTGAGGGTGGCCGCCAAGGCAAAGTCAGACGCATCACTTTCCACTTGAAAGGGAGTGTTCTCATCCACTGCCTGTAGCGTGGCCCGCTCAATATCCTGCTTAATGCTTTTGAAGGCAGCATGGGCCTCAGCAGAGAGCGGGAAAGAGGATGCTTTCAAGAGGGGGCGGGCTTTATCGGAGTAGTTGGGGACCCATTGGGCACAATACGAGAATAACCCCAGGCACCTTTTCAGGGCTTTGGGAGTGTTGGGCAGGGGCAGCTCCCGTAGGGGGCGCAATCGGTCGGGGTCTGGTCCAATTTCCCCATTCTCCACCACGCTGCCTAGTATGCAGAGGCGCGTGGTGTTGAAAACGCACTTGTCCTCGTTGTAGGTGAGGTTGAGTTTTTGTGCGGTTTTCAGAAAGCTCGCGAGGTTTGAGTCGTGGTCCTGTTGGTTGTGGCCGCAGATGGTGACGTTGTCGAGATAGGGGAAGGTTGCCTGCAAGTGGTGGTCATCGACCATGCGGTCCATCTCCCTCTGAAAGACCGAGACCCCATTCGTCGCCCCAAAGGGGACTCTGAGGAACTGGTAGAGGCGTCCGTTTGCCTCGAAGGCGGTGTACGAATGGTCCTCTGGTCTGATAGGGAGCTGGTGATACGCTGACTTGAGGTCGATGGTGGAGAACACCCGGTATTGGGCGATTTGGTTCACCATCTCGGATATGCGGGGTAGTGGGTAGGCGTCTAGTTGGGTATAGATGTTGACTGTTTGACTATAGTCAATCACCATCCGCTTCTTCTCGCTACCCCTCACCACCACCACTTGGGCGCGCCACGGGCTGTTGCTGCGTTCAATAATGCGCTCCCTCAGGAGCCTGTCTACCTCGGTCGCGATAAGCCGCCTGTCCTCCCAGCTGTACCTCCTGCTTTTGGTCGCTATTGGCCGGCAGTTAGGGGTAAGGTTCGCGAATAGTGAAGGTGGCTTTACCTTCAGGGCAGCCAGACCGCACACTGTGAGGGGCGGCTGGGTCCCACCGAAATTGAGCGTGATGCTTTGGTGGTGGCACTGAAAATCCAAGCTCAAGATCACGCTCACACATAAATCCTTCATAATTAACAGTTTAAAATTATTATATACAGTGCCTTTAACGGACAATCGTACCACGCAGTAACCCGCAATAGTCGATATCTGGGTTTTGTCGGCCATAGAGATCCTGCCCTGAGTAGGGACTATAGTTAGAGAGAGTCATTGTACCAGATCAGGGTGAATGAAGCTCTCCGTGCTCCCGCTGTCAATTAAACATTTAACCTTGCACCCGTTTACCTCGATGTCCACCATCGATTTGGATAGTGGGTGCGGTCTGGACTGGTCCACTGTGATCGACGCCATTGTAGGGCCCTGATCGGGACAAGATGGTGGGCCACACGAGGCCGGGTAAGATGGCGTCCACGATGTCTGCTCGCGAGATGGCGGACCCCACGAGGTCGGACAAGATGGCGTCCAAGATGGCCGCTCCCACGGCGCGCACGCGGCGGTGGCGGTTTTGCCTGCGGGGTTCCCTCTGCACACCTTCCCAAAGTGCCCTTTCTTACCGCACTTACAGCAGGTGGTGCCTTTCGCCGGGCACAGGTTCCTGGTGTGCTTCGGCTGCCCGCAGAAGTAGCATTTGGGGCCCTGATGCGTCGCGGTGGTCGTAGGGCTTCTGGGGGGAGAGCAGGGCCCCAACGGTGTTGGGCTACTGGGCGGGGAAGCAGAGGCGGCGTGGGCCGCGCGGCCTGACGAGTAGGAGTCAGAGTTCTTCTGAGCCACATCCAGCGATCGCGCTGTGTCCACAGCCTGTGTCAGATCTAGGCCTGTTTTCTCTAGCAGTCTCTGCCGGATGTAATTAGAGCTAAGGCCTGCGATAAAGGCATCCCGAATAAGCTCGTCTGTGTATACCGTGGCTTTCACGTCTTTGCATTTGCAGTCTTTACCAAGCACTTTTAGGGTGACTAGAAAGTCCTCTAGCGACTCTCCGGGTCGCTGTGTGCAGGTAGCAAGCAGGTGCCTGGCATACACCTCGTTGGTAGGCCGCTGATAGTGGGCCTTTAGAATGTTGCAGGCATCCAGGTAGGTGGCGGCGTCTTGGATTAGTGGAAAAACCCGGTGGCTTACCCGATTCTGCAGGATCCCGAGTTTCACATCTCCGGTGGCTTTAGAGGCTGTGACAGCTTCGGAGTTGGCCATAAAGAATTCCAAGCACTGGAACCAGTGTCCAAACCGTGCCGATGCATCCAAAGCATGCGGGTCCAAATCCAAGCGTTCCGGTTTCAAAAGTTGATCCATCGTTAAAAGTTTGCTAATAAAATTGATGCGCCTCAATGACTTCAAGACTCAAAGTTAACTGAATAAAACAAGGCTTTTATTAGCAAAGAAAAGATGCCTGTGGCTTCACCTAGCATGCTGCTGTTCTGCTGCAAGACAAGCCTGGGCTTGTCTTAAGTAGGGCCAGGTATGGGCGGAGCTGACACACAAAGGGGGCGGTGCACTATACACAATACAAGGTAAACACCGGAGCAGGCAATACAATATATGTAGTTAACTACACAGAGTCTGATGAATGACATATTTCATCACACTCTCCACTCGGGAGAACGGACTGCCGTCGTTCATACCCATGGCCTCCAGTATCTCATCTCTCAAATCGCCATACCCCTTCTGCCCTTTTTTGCACTCATCCGAAAGTGTCTGGAGGAGCTTACCCTCCAGAGAGAATAGCAACATCTTGGCCTGCTCTGCGTCATCGCAATCGTTGACGCAGGCTGCCTGCTCTACCTCTCGGAAGTGCAGTGAGGGGTCTCCCATTTCAGAGAGCTTGGGGATATGACTCACCATGGCCCTGAGCTGTTGGGTGCCATGAGGTAAGACAAATTGGTTTTGGATGGCCCCGGGTTCATCGTCCTCCCCGGGCGGGCCGTACCTCCGCTGTCGGATGGGGCACATCGGTCCCAGTCCCGACCTATCTAACGGGGGCTGCTGTACCTCCCCTACCACTTCATCTTCCACCCCCCTTTGCTGCCAGATCTGCTGAAAGTTTGGCGCTATGGGTGGTGGCCGTGAAACCTCTGGTTCCCTGACTAGCTCGTCCCCAGGCGCTGCCTGCGGGACTGTTCTGCTTGGGCTGCCGGTAAAGTCCGACTGGCCTGCCTTCGGGCTGATAAGGCATACCATCGCCTTTGCCCTTGCTAAGGCCATACTCAAGCTTTCTATCTCTCCCCTACAGGGGCCATGATCTGCTTCTTCGAACCCTCGGTCGCAGGCTAGCTTATACGCTGCCTTTACCTCCCTAACCTTCACCTCCTGCTCTCGTATTTCTTGGGTAAGGCGGGCGTTCTTCTCCCGCAACCTTATCTCACTATTCTTGGCCTCGGTAACTTGGCACTCCAGATAGTCCAGCTTTTGCCCTCACTAATCTGGCGCTCCAGATGCTCTATTTTGGCCCGGTGTTCCCTTGCCGTCTGCGCTCGTTACTGATTTAGCATCTTAAGGGCAATTAACAATTTCTCCTCTGCTGGGGCCTTATCCTGAATCTCTATTTCCTTATCCTGGACTTCCAGGGCTGCTTCCTTAAGATTGGCAGCCTGTGCCGCTACAACTCCGTCCAACAGGAGGACCTGCTTCTTGTAGCACATTAGCCATAGCCACACTGCTTTCTCTATTGACCTTTTATGTTTCTTACTCTCTGTCCACTGGGCGGCAGCATCTATCGGACGCTCAGCCTTTAACAGAGTGCTTATCCACTTCTTGGTGATATTTACCTTTCTAAAAACATAATCGGACAACCTCTCTTCCATAGCTGTTCCTTCCTCCGCACCACTAGACACCACTATATCGCTTACTGCTGCTGATGGTCCTGCCGCGGTTGCCATTCTGTAAGGGGTTTTACTGTGTGGGTGTCTTGGGATCATCAGTTATGCCTTTGAGCGGCTCGAATTGCTCGCCCCTTTTTGAGTTCTGACCACCGGACTTATTTGCAGGTAGCGATATAGAAAACGAGCAGACCAGTGGTTTGGTGCAAAGAAAAAAAAAAAAGATTTTATTACCAGAGAACGATTCTATACAAAGGATAATATGGATGCAGTACACTTACACTTAACAGGGATGGGAAATAAACGGCACATCGAGGGAAAATGACTAAAATGACAATTTTAGCAATCCCCTTAACTCCCACCCTCTAAACCTTGCTATGCTATCTTATGAGGGGTCAGAATTCCATGCTCACCAGTCCGAGTCGTTTAAACAGGCGAGAATCTTGCTTCTTTGCCCTGCTGCCTTTCGATGCCATGTGGTTTCAATGCTGCACAGGGTACCGTCCAGGTGAAAATACCCCAGTAATAAAATAGTCTCTGGCAGGGTATTTCACCTCTCGGGACGGGCTCTTCTTCGTAGGTCCTCTTCCTGGGGTGGTGGCAGGCAGGGCGCGGGAGGTGAGGAGACAGTGAGAGCATGGCTTCCTGAGGGGCTATAGCTATACTCCTCTCGGTAGCCCTTATCTCACGCGCTAAATCAGCTCATCCTTTGTCTGATTTGAGTGGGTTGGAATTGAACAAAAGGTGTCGATCTTGGCCCATCGACTTAGATGGCCGGTAATAGCTTCTAGCGGTCCCATAACTACTCTCCTTTGTTCAACAGATCCCTTGATGGGGCCAGCCGAACCTGGATGGCTCCGCTGATCGTTTGGATCGTTTGAGTAAACAAGCTTGATGGCCTGTAAACGGGGGCCTGAATGTAACGGAGTTTGCTCCCAATACATAAATGTAAAAGTTCTGTCTGGTTTCGTGATCTCGCAGACATCAAAAATACCCAAGCTGTTAGCTTGTCACAGAGTCCACAATTGGAACTTACAGGCTTTTGGTCACGAGGTTGACCGCAGCCATTTTGTGTGCCCTGGATTTTTAAAATCAGTCCAACCAGGGTCTCTTTTAATTAAATAATCTTTTAGGGGGGGGGGAACTGCCTGAATTTTGCGAAACTTACAAGGACATCGCTGCAGGAGTTCCTCAGGGCAGTGACCTAGTCCAAAGCATCTTCAGCTGCTTCATCAATGACCTTCCCTCCATCATAAGGTCAGAAATGGGGATGTTCGCTGATGATTGCACCGTGTTCCGTTCCATTCGCAACTCCTCAAATAATGAAGCAGTCCATATCCACATGCAGCAAGACCTGGGCAACATTCTGGCTTGGGCTAATAAGTGCCAAGTAACATTCGTACCACACAAGTGCCAGGCAATGACCATCTCCAACAAGAGAGAGTCTAACCATCTCCCCTTGACATTCAACAGCATTACCACCACCAAATCCCCCACCATCAACATTTTTGGGGTTCACCATTGACCAGAAACTTAACCGGACCAGCCATATAATTACTGTGGTTACAAAAGCAGGTCAGAGGCTTTGCATTCTGCGGTGAGTGTTTTACCTCCTGACTCCCCAAAGCCTTTCCACCATCTACAAGGTACAAGTCAGGAGTGTGATGGAATACTCTCCACTTGCCTGGATGAGTGCAGCTCCAACAACACTCAAGAAGCTCAACACCATCCAGGACAAAGCAGCCCACTTGACTGGCACCCCATCCACCACTTTAAACATTCACTCTCTCCACCACCGGCATACCATGGCTACAGTGTGTGCCATCTACAAGATGCACTGCAGCAACTTGCCAAGGCTTCTTCAGCAGCACCTCCCAAACCCGCGACCTCTTCCGCCTAGAAGGACGAGGGCAGCAGTCGCATGGGAACACCACCACCTCCAAGTTCCCCTCCAAGTCACACACCATCCTGACTTGGAAGTATATCGCCATTCCTTCATCGTTGCTGGGTCAAAATCCTGGAACTCCATCCCTAACAGCACTGTGGGAGTACCTCACTGCACGGACTGCAGCGGTTCAAGGAAGGTGGCTCACCACTGCCTTCTCAAGGACAATTAGGGGTGGGCAATAAATGCTGGCCTTGCCAACGACACCCACATCTCAGGAACAAATAAAAAATATATATAACAGGTCCAAAATTCCACCCTTGTGCTGGACTAATTTCAGACATTGTTGCTGCGGGTTGGGGGTGGAGGGAAGTGAAAATAGGGTGGAACCCAGTCCCATCAGGTCTCCACTTGAGGACGAGCCTGGAAATTCCGATTGTGGAAGCTGTGGGTGGCTTTACCCCTGCCCCCGACCTCAACATCAAGGGCTCATGACTGGGAGTACTCCCGGGCATCCCAGGAAATTCCGCCAAATATGCCCTCTAATAAGCCAAACGGAATCTACGTCTGCTGAAAGGCGAATCTAGGCTCTGTTAATGGCTTATTAAATGTCAGACGTGCAGATAAAAAACAGATAAAGACTGAGAAATTGGTTCAATAGATTGGAAACAAAATATAAAGGAAAGAATAAATAAAACAATAGTCTCATTATGTTCACTGTAATGAATAATACATTTTAAGTTAATTGGTTTTCAATTAATTTACCAATTTCAATTAACAATCTATTAACCCAGCAATTAACCTATGTTTTTGAAAGATTTCTGTCTTGTAAATAGGTTATGACTGAAATGAGTAAACTAATTTTCATGATTGCCAAATGACCTTCATGGCTGCTACTGAGCTGGCAACCTAGAGTTAGGTAGGAGCCTCTAACAAATTGTATACTTACGCAGCATGGGAAACATGTCGGCACAATCTTCCGTGCTCATCTTGTGGTATCTAAACACAGATGATCCATCTTTTATCTTAGTGTTGATCATGGGACCTTGCTGTGCACAAGTTGGCTGTCATGTGTCCTATATTACAACAGTGGCTAGTCGTCAAAAGTATCTCATTGGTTCTGTAGAGCTTTGGGACATCATGAGGTTGTGAAAGGCACTACATAAATGTAAGTTCTTTTTCTATTCGGCTTTCATCCACACTCTTGTCCCATTATCCTGGTTCCTTAGGTCACAGATTTTAATTAAGATAGCTTGTTCAGTGGAAACTACACGTGTGAATACTTATCTAGAGAGACAAAATAAGAATCGAATTAGAATGTTCAAAAAGCTCACCTAATGTTCTAGTGGGTAAAATGCACATCCTGTGTAGCACTAAATGATATAGACCTGAAGATCACAGTTTTCATCCATAGTGCTGAGCTAAGTGATCTCAGGTGAGTCAGGAAGTGGGATAGGACAATTAACCAGTGTCCCTGAGCCAGGGAATGGAAAATGAACTGCCAATTGCTATCCATGATCCTGACTGGGAAGTCCATGTGTGCAGAAGTCAGGTAAGAATAGATTTGGGCTTGTCTGTAATTCCCTCCACAGTGGCATAGACAGCCAACACTCTCTGCTTACACTCGCATATGACGAATAGCCACTTGCAGGAGGGATCAGTGCAGTGCTGGCACCCGGCGAAACATATCCCACCTAGGAGGTGGCACCTTCAGGACAGGAGGGGAGAACATTGGGGGAAAAGAACAAAATGTCAAAAATATTTATGTAAAAACTGCATCAGATTATCCATCAGAGATCAATGTTTGTGCACAGAAAGACAGCACAACAGAAGGTCCATTAAAAGACAGGCAAACCCAAAATCATACACACAATTTCCCAGCTGTAAATTATTATAATTCTAGTAATAAATCTAGAGCTAAAAGGGGCAGGCACATTTTGTAGGGCGGAAATGTGGCTTAGAAAGAAGGTTAAAAAAACAGAAGACAGGAAATTTCTTTAGTGCAGCAGAGAAACAAGTTTTTTTGTGCCTGTAATTTCCAAGTTAAGAGAAAATGTCTCCATAGTTAACCATTTAGTTTTAGCCCCCAGTTTAACTCCACTTCAGCATCCTTGGCTCCCGTCAGTTTGTCACTTAATCCCTTCTTTCAGGTACTTATCATGTTCTGTGTCTCTCTCTATTCTTTCCTTTTGTTGTTTTAATGAACTGGAGTTCTTTTGGATCCGATGAAGACAACCAAAATCTCAAGAGACTTCCTAATCTTCCAAAGTTATTTTGTGGTGGCCCCTTTTTTTTTAAATGATTAAAATGTGGTGCAAAATGGTCCACTAAGAAAGATCAATGGTATATTTTAGTGATTAATATACAATTCTGATAAACACATCATCAGCTTGCCAAGGAATGTAATATTTGGATCAGAATTCCTACAGATTGCTTATCCAAAGACCACTAACTTTGCTTGTTTTGTTGCAACTAAAACAAGATAAGAAACTGCACAAAAATGACAGAAGTATTGAATAATAATATTCAATGTGCTGATCAATCAAGACACAAGAAACTGGAGAACATTTTAGTGTGGCTTTTCAGATCAGGCCTCCATTGGACAGAAATTAGCACATCCTTGCCTTTTATTGTGCCGACCAAGGTTGTATTTTTAGGGTCAGCCTAATTAGTATTGAGTGAGTGAGATCCTGGTGTCTCTGATTGGGAGCTCACCATTTGGTGGATGAGAAGTCGCTGTTTAAAGGGGCATTATATTTTTTCAGTATACAAGTGAGAGGAAGCAATAGAAAAACTTAACCGATATCTGCTTGACTCATGCTGGCCACATGATACCACACTTTCCAGGCAGGACAACTAAAATCATGGCACAGATTTTCAATTTACTATTTTACACAACAGAAGCTCATGTTGGAACTTTGACATGTAAGTCTACATGCCCCACACGATCATCCTCCATTAATGGATGGAAAGGTGCATGGGCTGTGCTGATCTCCACCCCGAAATTTCCATTGCTAATACACATCACAAGGCTCTGCATCAAAAATGCTAATTTATAATCCCTGCCCCTTATTGGAGCACAGAGGAGGGAGGTGCTCCTCGTAACCAATGGACAATAAATCCTCAGATTAGTTGTTCAGAGGACATGGGAGAAGATGGCTACCAATGTGAACGGCAGTGTGAAACATTCAGCCAACCTGTCTGCAGTGGTGTGGAAAGCTTTGTGACCTTGGCTGGTGACACAAGATAGGAAAATGCACCATGTGTATATGTGTGTTTTCCCATTATAAATTCCTATATCCACATTTATAATGGAAGCTTCCTATGTACAATTGTCACACTGTAATTACAGCCTCCCAGCAGTGGTGGCACTGCAGTGCCTCAATTCACATCTCCCAGCTCCTAGCGCTGCACTATAGAGAAACTTCTATACACCAAAGAACTCTATTCTTCTACTTTCCAAATTGCCTCATTTTGATATTTAACTAAAAATAATATAAAATGAACATATTTTATAAAATTCAGAACAAATATATGACTTTAAAATTGACACAGAATCATACCTGCATGCCCTGGTCCAATTATTCCCCCCACCCACCTTACCCCGATCACCTGAAAACTGCACAAGGTGCAATGCCACAGGAGAACAATTAGTATTACACTAAAAATCTTGTGTTGAGCCAAATTAAGGTTTTGCCAAACACCTCTTCATGAAAACAGTATCCCTTTAATGGATGGAAAATCATGTGGGACATTACGACAACTGTTTTCAAATTCCCGACAATCACCCACTTTATGTAAATCTCTGTGCCAGGAGTTCTAGTTGGTAAAATTTACCTTCAAGTTACTAGGTGCATTTCAAAATCGTGAACTAACCAGTTTCTTCAGCTCACCTGGAAAGGACAAAAACTATGATTGATATTCATTGTGATAGTGACGCTCGAACCAGGAATGGTTGGGGGTAATTTTGACTTTGGGCGATAGTGTTACACAAGCGATATTGATTCAGCTACCCATTATACATCTCTTCTGATTTTCATTTCCATTGACTTCACTCAAAGTCAAAATTTGATTTCACCCTGCATGTTAAATTCCAATTTGCATTGCTTTACAGTGTAATAAACTGTCAAGCATGTAGCCTTCTCAAGACAATTATTCTTGCCAAGACCTCTGGAGCACACAGCCTACACCCAACCTCCCAGTCTGAGCTCATAAATTATTTATTTTCAATCCACTCAAGCCCAACTGGTACAAGCTCGCCCTTGTGTTTGACTAACTAGAGGCACAGTGATGCAAAAATATGTGACCTTGATGATGAGTTACCTAAATGTTGATGGCTATCAGCATGCTGGTCACATTGACAGAAGAGATAACGGGCCTGCATTTGCAATTGGA
This sequence comes from Somniosus microcephalus, assembly GCF_052327205.1. Classification (NCBI taxonomy): domain Eukaryota; kingdom Metazoa; phylum Chordata; class Chondrichthyes; order Squaliformes; family Somniosidae; genus Somniosus; species Somniosus microcephalus. The sequence continues at coordinate 177,070,894 of NC_140988.1, forward strand.
GGCTCCCTGCGGGCAGATGCCGCCGACCGGCAAAAAATCTATGAACTTACCTTCTGCCTCGGGATCCACGGAGACTCACGCTCCCATACCTCTCCTGGAAGACATGTGCAAAGACTCAGGTATCCCAGGGGTGCACACAGTTCGCACGCGCCCCTGGGATCACGTGGGCCGTCCCAAAGAATGACAGAAGGGAAACCCTATTCGTGCTTATGGAGGTTCCGTGTGTACGGAAACCCCATAAGCATGAATGGGAATACCCAAAAAAATACCTCTGCACTTCAAATACATTTTTTTTATCACATATTTAAAAATAATTAAAATGGCATTTAATTAAATATTTAAAACAAAAATAAATTTACATGTTTTAAAGGGGCTAAAAATAACGTTACCATATTGTACAGGTTTTTTAATGTATAAATTACTGGGGGAAAAATTCTGTATTTTAAAACTCTTGTGCTGGTAAAAGCAGGCCTTACGCCAGGCGTAAGAATTTCACGGGCATTTGCTGGGTAGAAGTTGGGCAAATAGCGCAACTCTCCACCCACGGATGCTCATTTCCCGGGGGTGCATTGGATCGGTCAAGAAAATTCTTGACAGATTACAAGTTCCGGTTTTTAGCGCATGGAACTTGTGAGGCCCTTACGGGCGCGTGCCAGTAATTGACAAAAAAAGTTGTAAATTTATAGGGTGGTGTGACAATGCTTTATCATGCGATTCATCACATAATAAATTATTGATCCTAGCCAGTCTGCCTTGGAGTGGTATCATGTACGATGCCCAGGGAGAGAGGGTAAACTGTCTGAGTAAATAACACCATTAACTAAGGCTGGGAACAGATTGCCTGCTCAAGCATCAGCAAGGGTATAGCATAAGTAATGTAGAGATGGGAAATGGGAAAATGCAAAAACTAAAAACAGACTTAGGTTTTAAATCCTGAGACCTTAAAAGCTACAGGATCAATGTTCCTCTACTATTTGTCCAGTATGCGCTCAGTTCTCTGGGACAAAGCAAATGACAAAGGGTCAAAGACCTGCGACCATGGTTCTCTACGCACTTTGGAGCAGGTTTAAGCATTCAAATTGGGTTTGTGAGGCAGGAGCCTCCAATCTCATTTTCCTCCACCAAAGTCAAGATTACACTCATGAGGAAGGAGTAGGCGATAGGTCTTGCATCCAGCCCCATTGGAGGTTTTAACTCCACAGCGTGCATGTGACGTAATGGGCAGGTTCCCCACCCGGAAGCTAGCCTGATTGACAGGCTTGGCTTCCAGTCGGGCGGGGCACCGTAGGACCAGATAGGTGTGGGGTCCGGGGGTCCTATTCCCTGGGGGGGCTCTGATCCCTGACCTGGAGGTGAGATCTGTAGTGTATGTACCTTGAAGAAGGAACTATATTCTGCAGCCCGTGTATACTGCAGTACCAGTAGTGACCACCCCTGTATATAAGCCTGTGTAGTAACTTTGTATAGTAGTTCCAGTTTTGTCTCCATTCAGTAAACACCTGTTATAACCAACTTCTGCAGTCCGTGTCTCAATTACACACGGACGTTACACTGGCGACGAACAGATCCGAACTTACCTACAGTTCTGCACCACCTCACGGGGATCCATCCCTGAAGCAAAGTTGTTAGAGGTCGAGGCCAGAAGGAAGAAATCCAAAAAAGAAAAAAAAACAAACAGAAGAAACGGGCGTCGACCGTGGGCAACCGCTCTCTGATTCATCGAATTCGAAGATTTGCAGGAGAGGCTGTCGAGAGCTGGGCTTGGTTATCCAGTCTATGGTGTTCCAGCTAATCGGGCTGGTGGTACACTAACCCTTCCTGGGCTGCGGCGGGCTAGAGCTCGATCGGGTGGCTTTTCAACGGGGCCGAGCAGCGTTGTCGGTAAGAGGAGAGAGAGAGAGAGGGTGGAGCACACAGGGCGCGGCCGGTGCTATGAAGCCGGGCAGCGTACAGACTCGAGAAGAGGGAACAGTAATTAAAATAAAAGAAATTAGAAGCGCAGAAAGCCGCGAGGAGCTGCAGTTTGCCACGGGGACCGCGGAGAGCGGCGTTGGCAGCAGCGCGGGGGGGAAGTGCGCGAAGACCATAGGGCGTCGCCATCAAGGCATAAAAACACCAGCAACAGCGCTAGCAGCAGCGGAAAAGACAGAAAGCGCGGGAGGCGCCATCTTAATCCAGCGGGGAAGAAGGCAAAGCACGGGAGGCGCCATCTTAGATGTCCAAGATGCCGAAGACTGGCAATATCACTGCCTTCGATAATGCAATAGAAGACTGGATCACGTATGTGGAAAGAGTCGAAGTATATTGCAAGGCAAATGAAGTAGCCGATGAGAAAAAGGCATCGGTACTACTAAACTTAATGGGCGCAAGAACGTACGGCCTATTGCGGAACCTGATCACTCCAGTCAAACCGATGGCGAAGAGTTTTAACGAAATTGTTGATATCCTACAGGAACACCTAAATCCTACACCGCTGCTGATAGCAGAAAGATTTAAATTCCACAAGAGAAATCAGCATAAAGATGAGAGCAATGCTGATTACCTTACGGAACTACGCAAGCTATCAAAGCACTGCCAGTTCGGAGCAGGACTGGCAGATACCCTACAGGACAAATTTGTCTGTGGACTCCTGAGTGAAGGAACCCAGAAGAGGTTACTCTCAGAGAAAGAGCTGATGCTAGATAAGGCTTTCAGTGTGGCAGTATCGTACGAAGCAGTAGAAAGGGGAGCTGCGGAAATACAGCAAAAGCCACAGGAATACGGCACCCATGAAATGACATGGGGATTTGAAAAATGTTATCGCTGCGGCAGAACAACCCATGACCAGAAGGACTGCTGGTCCAAGGACAAAACATGCAGGCAATGCGGAAAGATGGGACACATTGCACGAGTTTGCAGGTCTGGGAAGAAGACTAACGACAACAAAAAGACTACTAAGGAAAAGTACAGGAAAGTACAAAAGATGACTGACAGTAGTTCCGAAGACCAGAAGAGCGATAGTGAATCCGGGAACAAGAGACTAAGCTGTCTCAAACTACACAACGTAATCACAAAAGAGGATTACCGAACCATTTGGGTCACCCTCACGATAGCAGGGTCCCAAGTCAAAATGGAATTGGATACAGGATCAGCCCTGACCGTCATGAATCGACGAGACTACGAGCGGCTATTCTCACACATACCCTTGAAAGACACATCCATTGCCTTGAAGACATATACGGGGCAGAAAGTATACCCCAGAGGGAAAATAAGGGTGCCTGTCGAATACAACAGCAAGGAAATACAGAAATTGTATCTGTACATACTGCAAGATGGTGGACCACCGTTATTGGGATGTGAATGGATCAGAAAGATAAGTTCAGACTGGCACTCCATTCAGGCACTGACAGTGGCTGGTAAAAAGGATGATGACGTCACACCTGGACGATTGTCAAAAATCTTGGCTAACGCTAAAGAGGTATTTCAACAAGAGCTGGGAACTCTTAAAGGCGTAACCACCTCGATAAAAATAGAAGAGAATGCAATTCCCAAGTTTTTCAAAGCAAGACCGGTACCGTATGCAATTCGCCCAGCCGTCGAGGCAGAGCTGGAGAATCTGCAGAATGCAGGCATGTTAACTAAGGTAGACTGGAGCGAGTGGGTGACACCCATCGTTCCTGTCATGAAGAAAACGTTAAACAATAAGTCTGAGGAGCCAAGGAAGGTTCGCATCTGTGGGGACTTCAAGGTGACTGTGAACCCAGTCCTTCACACAGTACAGTATCCTCTTCCGAGGATAGAAGATATTTTCGCCTCACTATCTGGAGGGAAACGTTTTACAAAAATTGACCTAGCGCAAGCATATTTGCAGATGGAGGTTGAAGAATCCTCTGGGAAATATCTCACGAGAAACACTCACAAAGGTCTTTACCAGTATTATCGACTGGTATTCGGAGTTGCATCGGCTCCGGCTATATGGCAAAGAGCGATGGAACAAGTCCTGCAAGGAATTCCGGGGACTCAGTGTTACTTGGACGACATCATAGTGACGGGTGAAAATGACAGTGAACACCTTGCCAACCTAGAGCAGGTGCTCACTAGACTAAGAGAACATGGGCTACGAGCCAATCGCCCCAAGGGTGAGTTTTTTAAGAAACAAATATCGTATTGTGGCCACGTGATTGATGAAAAGGGGTTACATAAGTCCCCTGACAAAATTGAAGCGGTAGTTAAGGCTCCAGCGCCTCAAAATGTGTCGCAACTGAGGTCATTCCTCGGATTGGTGAATTACTACCATAAGTTTTTGCTGAATTTGTTCACAATTCTGCACCCACTGAACGCCCTGCTACAAACTGGAGTAGCATGGAAATGGAGCGATGAATGTAAGCGGGCCTTTCAGAAGTGTAAAGGCCTGATCACTTCAAGAGAAGTATTGGCTCACTACAACCCATCACTTCCGATAAGACAGGCGTGTGATGCGTCTCCCTACGGTGTTGGAGCGGTACTGTCACATAAATCCCTTGATGGTTCAAAGAGGCCGATAGCTTTTGCGTCACGCTCGTTAACTGCAGCCGAGCGTAACTACGCCCAGATTGACAGAGAGGCCCTCAGCCTGGTGTGGGGGGTGAAGAAGTTCAATCACTACCTGCACGGACAGAAATTTACTCTACTAACTGATCATCAACCTCTTGTCTCCATTTTCAACCCTAAGAAGGGCGTCCCGATAATGACAGCACAACGGCTACAGAGGTGGTCCCTTTTCCTAGGGGCACAACAATATGACATCGTGTACAAAGGAACTAAACAGCATGGGAATGCTGATGGATTGTCGCGCCTACCGTTGCCGACGGTGGAAGAAGCACCAGCAGTGGATCCTGTGGAGATATTCCACTCGACCATAGTCGAATGTCTACCTGTGATGAATGCAAACATAGAAAAGGAAACACGAAATGACCCGACACTCTCCAGGGTCTATGAGTTAATGGTGAAGGGATGGCCAGCACATGGCGAACCACTGTTGCCAGCATTCTCGCCGAGAAGAGAACAGCTGTCAGTGTGCCGAGGAACCTTGATGTGTGGATCCAGAGTAGTAATTCCACCCAAATTGAAGGATAGAGTGCTCAATGAGCTTCATGAGGGTCATCTGGGAGGGGTAAAAATGAAGAACTTAGCCAGAGCGTTTGTGTGGCCGGGAATCGATAGAGAAATTGAAGAGATGACCAAGAGCTGTACAGGATGCCAGAAGGTCCAAAACGCCCCACCACAAGCCCCTCTACATCCATGGGAGTGGCCCTCATCTCCATGGCAAAGGGTACACATTGATTTTGCTGGTCCATTTATGGACTCGATGTTTTTATTTGCGGTGGATGCACATTCAAAGTGGCCAGAGGTAATAAAAATGTCCTCAACCACCACAGAAAAAACTATCACAGTCTTACGAACCATATTCGCCAGAAATGGGCTGCCTGAACAGATTTGCTCCGACAATGGACCACAGTTTGTGTCTGAAGAGTTCCGGAGGTTCTTAAAGAACAATGGTGTTAAGCATTACACACCCGCCCCATATCATCCAGCCACCAATGGATTGGCTGAGAGGTTCGTTCAAACATTCAAGAAGGCTATCAAGGCAATGTGTAATGAAGACATACCCCACAACACAAGGTGGATAACTTCTTGTTTGCCTACCGGAATGCGACTCATGCGGTTACCAACCAAACTCCAGCCATGATGTTCTTCAATCGAAGACTAAGATGCCGCTTGGATTTGGTTAAGCCAAACATCAGAAGAGATGTGGAGAACAGGCAGTTTCAGAATATGAATTGTTGTAGGAAAAATGATTCCTCGGAAACTAGACTTTGAGTAAGAGAGACAACTTTATTAAATGACAGAGCTCTGGGAGAAGCGTCTGCAACCACGCGGTCTGCGAGAGCACCTTCTCTCCGATTGTAGTATGTGCCGAGCTTATATACAATTCCAAGAAGTTGGTTTTAGATCATTTACATTCATCCAATCAATTCGTTTATTAGCGCATATCGTTATTTTCCTCCAGTCAGGAGTTTACACACTTGTGTTGCCAATTCTGCCTCTTCAGGTCTTCGTTCCATCTTGTTCCCCGGCGGAATGTGATTAGTTCGATAATAGGATACAAGTGATTAGTTCGATGATAGGATACCAGTGAAGCTTGTTAGTCCTCAGTGATCCAATTAGTCCCAGTCAGGACACGAGACGAACTTTGTTCCAGCCATGCGTAAGCGTGGCATGTCTCACTGTGCAGTGATTCAATTAGTCCCAGTCAGTGAATTTGTTGTTTGTGTCTTTTCCAGCAAAATCTTGTCCAGCAATCTTGTCCAGCAAAATTTTATTCTAACATAATGAAAGGCCAACCAGGAGTTTCAAGGTGGGTCAACCAGTTTTGGCCCGGGACTACCGCACAGAGAAATGGCAGCCAGGAACGATCTGCACACGGCAAGGACCTCTAATGTATACTGTGGACGTTGGAGAGAGTATTGTAAGACGCCATGCTGACCAGATTCTAGAGTCACTGGAAAATGTCAAATCTACACCACGATCCTATACACTTGGTGATGAAACCGAAGTACCAATTGCATCTACCTCAGAATCGGTGATATTGGAAGCAGACGAACCAAACAACGACGTTGATCCTGAATCAACTTTGCCAGAAGAACCTGATACCCCAAAGAGACGTTATCCGGACAGAATCAGGAAGCCTCCTCAAAGACTGAATTTATAATTGATTAACTTCAGCTAATGTATATAGCAACTGTAATTGTAAATATGTTATTTAATTATTAATCGAATGTTATGTACTGTTTAGCTAAAAGGGGAGGAATTGTAGTGTATGTACCTTAAAGAAGGAACTATATTCTGCAGCCCCTGTATACTGCAGTACCAGTAGTGACCACCCCTGTATATAAGCCTGTGTAGTAACTTTGTATAGTAGTTCCAGTTTTGTCTCCATTCAGTAAACACCTGTTATAACCAACTTCTGCAGTCCGTGTCTCAATTACACACGGACATTACAAGATCGATCCCCGGAGGTTGGGAGGTTCCGATCTCCAAACCCAGGGCAGAGTTCAATCCCCAGGGGGAATCCGATCCCTGGGGGGGATCCGATCACCGACTGGGGGAGGGGGCGGGCTGCTGGTGGGAGAGCTTGCAGGGTGCACTCCTGCTCCTCCCAGCCCACGAGGAATGCTCCCTGAGGCTGTGCTCACCTCATTGCAACTACCGGGACTCCTGAGTCCCGGGATCCCTGGCCGCCTGCAGTTAAACCTGCACAGCAGGTTAAAGCAGAGGCTTCAGGCCTCATTATAATATTTAAAATGCCAACCTGCCCCCTGGCAGTGGGTTGGCTGCCCACCCTCCATCCAGCCCGAGTAAAAGGTGAAAGTGGGCAGTTTGAAGGCGGGTTGGGGTCCGGTTTTAGATTTTTATAACTTCAATTTCACCTCCTCCCCCCCCGCCAACCCACCCATTTTTTCCATGTTAAAATTCCCCCCGTTAGCTCAGGTGGAGTGCACTTCTGGTAAGCCCTGTCTAACAAAGAGAAGGAGGAAAATTCGGGCTTGCTTCTTCTAAGCTAAAAGTGTTAGATCCGTGTATCTGAATGTTGTGTCCTTCAATAATCAGATAAAAGACTGCAGGAACGATTCAACAGGTGTTTACTGAAAGAGGGTTACTCTAGAACTAACTGTACAGATCACGGCTCAGGGTTTATATACAGGTGTGGTCACTGCCGGTACTACAGTATACAGGAGCTGTAAAAAGTAGTTCTCCCCTTAAAGGTACATACATTACAATTCCTCCCCTTTTAGATTAACAGTACCATAACACTCATTTAACAATTAAATATCAACTAATTACAATTAACACTTTTAACATGCAACATTAGCTGAAAATAGTCTATTAATAATTTCAGTCTTTGGGGAGGCTTCCTGATCCTTTCTGGATAGCGCCTTTCCCGTCTTGCTCTTGGTGCGGAGGCGATTCTGGCCCCCTGTCGTCGGTTGGTTCATCAGCTTCCGATGCTACTGTTTCTGGGGTAGATGCTGCCTGTACGTCGGGTTCATCACCAGGTACGTATGGGCAAGGCATGGGGTTGACTTGTTCCTGTGACTCTAGGATCTGGTCAGCATGGCATCTCACGATGCTCTCCCCAATGTCCACTGTGTACATTAGTGGGCCCTGCCATGTGCATATCGTTCCTGGCTGCCATTTTTCTGTTCGGTAGTCGCGGGCCAAGACTGGTTGCCCTACATTGAAGCTCCTTGTTGGCTTCTCATTGATGTGCTGGAATTCCTTACTCTCAACATCTCTTCGTACATTTGGTCTGAGCAAATCCAGGCGAGATCTTAATCTTCGGTTAAAGAACATCATGGCTGGGGCCTGGTTGGTGACTGCATGTGTCGCATTCCGGTAGGCGAATAGGAAATTGTCCACCTTGTGCTGCAGCGGAATGTTGTCATTGTACATAGCCTTTATTGCCTTCTTAAAGGTTTGTACGAACCTCTCAGCCAATCCATTTGTGGCTGGATGATACGGGGTGGATGTGTAATGCCTTACCCTATTCCTTTTCATAAATCTTCGAAACTCTTCGGACACAAACTGTGGTCCGTTATCAGAGCAAATCTGCTCTGGCAAGCCGTTCCTGGCAAAAATGGTCCGTAGGACTGCAATAGTTTTCTCCGTGGTGGTGGAGGACATTTTGATCACCTCAGGCCATTTCGAGTGCGCATCCACGGCTATTAAAAGCATTGGCCTAGAAATTCAGTTGCGTTCGCCAGCCGTTAGCGCCTTAGGAGGGGTAGATCTCGAGCGCTAGGCACTTAGCGCCCGGGCGCAGGATGATCTGCGCCTACGCCCAACTTCAGTAGACATTTAGCGCCGGCGCAAAGTGTTTGCGCGCGCTCAGCTGCGCGCGCAACTTATGACATCATTTCGTTGTGCAACTCCCTTTGTGCGCCCCAAACCGGAACTTCAGTCGCGCCCGCCCAATGTGGGCGTGGCGGTGTTAAGAACTGTGAAGTGGAACGCAGCAGAGGCCCTGCGGGCCTCGGGGAGCGCTAATTAAAGGGCACTTACACTGAACTATAAAGGCCAGCCATTTTGCTGCAATGACTTTTCTGCAACGGATTTCTGGACAGAGACCAAGGAAGAGACCTTACTGATTTGGCCCAACATAGGAGAGGTATTTTTGGCTTCTGGCCAGAGCTTGGAAATTTGCCTCATTGTGATTTCATTGTTTGCAAGTATATTATGGGTGCTGCATGGGGTTCCAACCCTCAGTTCCAGCATTATGTGCGAAGGGCTCGCAGACGCTGTGTGAGAGGGGCAGCCATGCCTAGACGCAGAGGGGGCATCAGGCGTCGGCAACGTAGGCCTTACCCACTCAGGGAATACCGCCAGCAGGTGTCCTATCTCACCATGACTGCCGTGCAGTGTGTTAAGAGGCTGCGCTTCAGAAGGGAGGTGGTTGCAGAGATCTGCCAGCTGCTTCACAGAGATCTGCGTCCACAGCTGATGTGCAGGACGTCTCTGTCGGTGGAAGTGAAGGTCACGGTGGCTCTGAACTTTTATGCAAGCTGCTCCTTCCAAGCCGCTGCTGGGGACATAGCTGACATCTCCCAGTTTGCCGTGCATCGCTGCATCCGGCAGGTCACCGATGCCCTTTTCACAAGGAGACACCAATTTATCTCCTTCCCCATGACCCAAGAGAGGCAGGAGCAGCGTGCAGCCGGATTTGCGAGGATCGCCGACTTCCCCATGGTGCAGGGCGCCATTGACTGCACGCATGTGGCTTTGCGGGCACCTATCGACAATGCCGAGGATTACCGCAACCGGAAGGGCTACCATTCCCTCAATGTACAGCTGGTGTGTGACCACAGGCAGCGCATCCTAGCTGTCAATGCCCGCTTTCCAGGCAGCAGCCACGATGCATTTATCCTGCGCCAGACTACTGTGGCTGACATGTTCCAGGCACAGCCTCCCCCAAGAGGATGGCTTATCGGGGACAAAGGCTATCCTTTGTGTACATGGCTCATGACCCCGCTCCGCGCGCCCAGGACCCCTGCTGAGGAGGCATACAACGAAAGCCATCAAGCCACAAGGAACATCATAGAGCAAACGATTGGCGGCCTCAAGCAACGGTTCCGCTGCCTGGATCGCTCCGGCGGATCTCTGCAGTATTCGCCGGATAGAGTCTCCCAGTTCGTCGTCGTTTGCTGCATGCTGCACAACCTGGCTATCCGCAGGACTCAGGCACTGCCACCTTACGTTGGACCACCACCTCAGGAGGACGAGCAGGAGGACCATGACGAGGAGGAGGAGGAGGAGGAGGAGTACCAGCCCAGGAGGGAGCCACAAGGTCCAAGGGCCGTCCGTCGGCGGCTTATTGAACGACACTTCTTGGCCCCCTGTCAGGGAATGGCTTGTGGCAATGAAGGCACATGAATGCAGCCGCTCCGCAAGCCCTCAGCCGGTTAACGCAACAACCACTTGAAACATCACACATGGACAAGCTGAATAAAGAAAAAGCTTTATTGAACAAACTCAGGGCCCTTCCCACATGAAACCCAAAAACAGACAACACCCCCAAAAAACAGTCAAAACATATCTCACTCCCACAACCTGGGGAGGAATAACAAAACTTGTCCATCCAAATGGCCTTCATCCTCGGCCTTACCAAAAGAACCCCCCCCATAGACAACACAACCACCCCCATATAAAAAAACATTTGCCAACACACTCTACTTTGTGTGCCGAGAGGGCGAGTCCTTGTCCAGGCTTTTCCGGCCCCTGGCCGACCTGCTGCTCCGCCTCAACCTGGGCCCTGTGGGTGCTGCAAGGCTGGGGGAAGGCTCCTGAGGGGCACATTGCGTGACGGCAGATGCCCTTGGGGGTCGGCCTAGACGAGCTCTGGCCCTCGAGGGGCCGGCTGCTGACTGCTGCAGCTGTGGCTGGGCAGCATCAGTCCCTCCAGCACCTCGTCGCAGCTTCGCTGGGGGAGTGGCAGTGGCGGCTGCAGCAATGGGGGCAAGCTGGCTGATGCCAGGCGCTCGCTGCTCGCCTGAGACACTGGCACTCGGCCGGGCTGGCACTGCAGCAAGCGCAGCAATCTGGTGAAGGCCAGACCGCTGTGCTGCTGCAGCGCGGCGGGTGCCCTGGCGATGCCTGCCTGACACAGCGAGTGTGGCAGCAGTGAGTGACCGTACTGCCCTGGTCTGTGCCTGCATCAGACCAGCCAGTGACTGCACGGCACTACTGATCAACTGTCCACTCGCTGCCTGTGCTGCCCTGAATTCGGCCCGACTCGAGCCCTGTGCTGCCCTCAATTCGGCCCGACTCGCGTCCTGTGATGCCCCGAATTCGGCCCGACTCGCGTCCTGTGCTGCCCTGAATTGTTCGAGACCCCTGGCCTGTGCTGCCACGAGTTGTTCGAAACCCCTGGCCTGTGAGGCCCCGAAATCGGACACACTATGAGCCAGGGACTCAATGGCCTCAGGCAACCATGCCACAACCCCCATGAACTCGGTGTGCCGACGATCCGAGTCCGCGGACATTTGATCAAGGAGGCGCACCTCCTGGGCGAGGACCGTCTCCGGACAGGAGGCCGGGCTCTCCCTCTGGGGAGAAGGCCGCCGAGCTGCCCGACCCTTCCCGCGTGGCTGCACGCCACTGGGCCCAGCAACTACACTCCCCTGCAACACTTCCCCCCTCTGGGGAGAAGGCAGCCGAGCTGCCCGGCCCTTCCCGCATGGCTGGACGCCACTGGGCACGGGAGCTACACTCCCCTGCAACACTTCCCCCCTCTGGGGAGAAGGCAGCCGTGCTGCCCGACCCTTCCCGCGTGGCTGCACGCCACTGGGCACAGGATCTACACTCCCCTGCAACACTTCCCCCTGGCTCTCCTCCAGGGAAGACGTGTCCCCTCCATTGCCATCCCCTGGCGTGGATGAGGGTTCCCCCGATGGGCCGCCTTCCTCTTGGTCCTCCTCGCCCTCCTCTTCCGAGGGACTGACACTCGCAGCTTCAGGGACCTCCTCCTCACCAGCTGAAAGCAGGAAGGCACAAGAGTAGCTTTAGAGTGAGGACAGGGCGTCAGCGAGGGAGGCATGAGTGGTGGCATTCTGCGCATTGGTCGGACAGTGGCAAAGGATGTAGATCTGAAGCGCAAGGGGAACGAGAGAGGTCCAAAAGGTCATGTCCTTACCATTGGGGCCCAGCACAGTGTCGGCATCTCCAATTGCAACGGGGCCAATCACCCGGGCACCCATGAGTCGACCCACGCGCTCCTCCAGGTCACTGAGCTGCTGGAACTGGGGACGGCCTCCCCCGGTGACAGTCTGGCTCTTCAGATTCTGGGCCAGCTTGGCCTGCAAGAGAAAGGACGGCCTCTAAGTACAGTGTGGTGCCCTGTTGTTGTGTGCACTGCCTCCCATGGTCGAATAGCTTGGCCAGTGTGGTGCCCTGTTGTTGTGTGCACTGCCTCCCATGGTCGAATAGCTTGGCCAGTGTGTAAAGTGCAGAAAGTGCAATTGATGTTCATGCCAGTGCCATAGCTGCTGGATGAGGGCTGGCCATTAGGCCTTTGAGGTCCCTTTGCCCATAATGTGAGGTGCACGTGCAATGATGAGGAGGACACTGGAAAGGGTACTCACCCTGACAATCCGAGTGAGGTCGTTAAACTTTTTCCGGCATTGGACAACAGTCCGGGGGACATCGCAGGTGGCTGTGACCCTCTGGGCGATATCCCTCCAGGCTCTCCTGTACACCCTGTTGGGAGGCTTCTTGCCACTGTCCGGGAACAAGATATGGCTTCTCTTCTCCAAAGCCCTAACCAGCACCTTTAAATCATGGCCAGAGAAGTGCTGCGCTCGCTCACGGGCCCTCTGCATCCTTCCTGGCGCTATTTCTCTCCAGCAGCAGTGTTTAGGCATAGCTGGAGGGCTGCAGTATCCAGGGCGTGGCAGCAGACCAAGTCGACCCTTCCCCCTTTAAGAGCTGGCCGGCGCCAGGGTGTCTGCTGTCAATCAAAACATGACCGCATCTGCGCTGCGCCCGCCTCGGCGGTATCAGTCTGCACCGCCGGCTTAGCGCCTAAGGATAGCCGTGCATCGCCAGTTTTAGCGCTCGAGCAAACTCCTTGGCCAAAGCTACTGAATTTCGGCGAACTGCCCTCCACTTTCCGGCAGGCGCAAACTTTAGCGGCCGCCCGACTTTACCGCCCCAAAAGTGGCTATACTGAATTTCTAGGCCATTGAGTCCATGAATGGACCAGCAAAATCAATGTGCACCCGTTGCCATGGAGATGAGGGCCACTCCCATGGGTGTAGAGGGGCATGTGGTGGTGCATTTTGGACCTTCTGGCATCCTGAGCAGCTCTTTGTCAGGTCCTCGATTTGCTGATCGATCCCCGGCCACCACACATAAGCCCTAGCAAGGCTTTTTATTTTCACCCCTCCCAGATGACCTTCGTGAAGCTCATTGAGCACTCTCTCCCTTAACTTGGGTGGAATTACCACTCGGGATCCACACATCAAGGTCCCCTGGCATACTGACAGCTGTTCCCTTCTGGATGAGAATGCTGGCAACAGTGAGTCGCCATGTGCTGGCCATCCCTTCACCGTCAAATCATATACCCGAGACAGTGTCGGGTCATTTCGGGTCTCCTTCTCTATACCAGCGTTAGTTACTGGCAAGCATTCAATTATAGTCGAATGAAATATTTCGACAGGATCCACTGCTGGTGCTTCCTCCGCAGTAGGCAGTGGTAGGCGTGATAGCCCATCAGCGTTTCCATACTGTTTCGTGCCCTTATACTCGATTTCATATTGGTGCGCCCCTAGAAAAAGGGACCATATTTGTAGCCGTTGCTCAGTCATCACTGGAACGCCCTTCTTTGGATTAAAGATGGAGACAAGTGGTTGGTGGTCAGTCAGCAAGGTGAACTTCTGCCCGTGCAGATAGATATTGAACTTTTTCACTCCCCACACTAGGCTAAGGGCCTCCCTGTCAATCTGGGCACTGTTACGCTCGGCTGAGGTTAGTGACCGAGACGCAAAGGCTACTGGCCTCTCCGAGCCGTCCGGGAATTTGTGCGACAGCACCGCTCCAATGCCATAGGGTGATGCATCACATGCCAACCAAATTGGTAGTGCTGGGTTGAAATGAGCCAACACCTCTTTTGATGTGATCAATGCTTTGCACTTCTGCAAAGCTCGTTTACATTCATCACTCCACTTCCATGGTACCCCCGTTTGCAGTAGGGTGTTCAGTGGGTGTAGTACGGTAGACAAATTCGGCAAGAACTTATGGTAGTAGTTCACCAGCCCGAGGAACGACCTCAGTTGTGACACATTTTCCGGTGCTGGAGCCTTGACTGCTGCCTCAATCTTTTCAGGGGACTTATGTAACCCCTCTTTATCAATAACATGGCCACAATACAAGATCTGCTTCTGGAAAAACTCGCATTTGTGGCGATTAGCTCGGAGCCCATATTCCTTCAATCTAGTGAGCACCTGCTCCAGGTTGACGAGGTGATCACTGTCATTTTTGCCCGTGACCAGGATGTCGTCCAAATAACACTGGGTCCCTGGAATCCCTTGCTGGACTTGTTCCATTGCCCTTTGCCAAATAGCCGGAGCTGATGCTACCCCGAACACCAGCTGGTTGTATTGGTAGAGACCTTTATGAGTGTTGATCGTGAGGTACTGTTTCGAGGCTTCTTCTACCTCCATTTGCAGGTACGCCTGGGCCAGATCAATCTTAGTGAAGCGTTTCCCTCCAGATAGCGAGGCGAAAATATCTTCAATCCGCGGAAGCGGACATTGTACAGTGTGAAGGACTGGGTTCACTGTCACCTTAAAGTCCCCACAGATGCGAACATTATTTGGTTCCCCAGGCGTATTACTCAACGACCTCTTCATTACAGGAACGATGGGTGTAGCCTACTCGCTCCAGTCCACTTTGGACAGTTGTAAGATACGCGAAATTTTCATTAAATAATCACGTAGGAAAGTAGGGTTAATAAAACAGCTTTATTGACCAAAAGAAGCTTATACAGAGAAACCTTTGATAAAAGGGCACACAAAATGGCCGCCAGACCTCGTGACCAGCTTCTGGGACCATTTGAATTTCTGTTACTGCAAGCCAGACAGGCTTGTGGATTGAGGACATTAAAAGCCCGCGGAAACCAGTTTCGGGAAGCCGAAACTCATGGAACTGAGCATACATATTGATTGGATTATAAGTACAGGACAGATTTGGGTGGCAGGATGAGACCCATCAAGAAATGGGCGGACAATTGAACGAAAGCTTTAGCCCATTACACTGTACAAAGAGAAGCCGTTTAACAGCCATCCAGGGCAATCTCCAGACCGATCAATATACAAACCAAGTTACGGTAACAAAGCAAAGACATTATCGGCCCAGGAAGGCCAGTTCAGCTATCACCGACTCCCGGTATGAAGACAAAACACCCCTGCAGAGAGTTCTGCCCGCCAAAATTATTACAAAGACAGGACTATGATTTGGCGGGAGATAAGAATGTTCCAAAAAGTATAACTGTGGATTGAGTAAAGTCCATCAGAGAGTTAACTTGAACGACAGCACTTCGGTTCGGACCTTCGGAACAACTTCGGTTCGGAACCTTGGCAGCAGGAATGTAGTGTTTTAGATCAAGGTCTGAATAAATGAAATGTGATGGATGAGAGAATAGCGGATTATGTTTTTGGGAAGGTAAACCTTACAAAACAGTGGATATCTGACCTATTAAGAGATAGGCGCCCGCTAGACGCAGCCATCAAGTGGACAGAAAGCAAAGAGCACAAAAGATCTGTAGAAAAAGCGGTCTGGCTGATGTGCTACAAGAAGCAAGTCCAGCTTTTGGACCAAGTCGTTGTAGCACAGACGGCCCAGATCAAAGGGTTACTAGTAGAAGTAGAGGAAAAGGTTGCGGGAGGAAAGAGACTGATTGCATCGCTCAACGCGCTGAATCAGGAACGCCACTCCGTAACCACTCGCCATGAGACCAAGATAGATTACTTGGAGTGTCAGGTCACTGAGGCCAAGACCAGTGAAGGAAGAATAAGAGACAGGTGTGTCCGCCTAGCTCAGCAGGTAAAGGCACAGGAGGAGAGTATTCTGGGAGCTAGAGCAGCGTACAAGATGGCAATCGAGGATAGGTCTGAGAACGCCGACCATAGCGCTTGCCAAAGGGAACTAGAGGACCTGAGAATGGCCCTAGCGAAGGCAAACGGCTTGGTCTGTCTCATAAACCCACCAGCGAGCCATCTACAGTTAGCCAGGGAATCCAAAAGACCGATTCCGCGAGAGGCAGTTGGGGTACCAACCACCGAGCCCTCGGCACCTCCCAGCTATGGTGAGTCTTGGGTTGCGGGGGAGGAAACGGTGGAGTTAGATGAAGAGATTCCTGAGGTAGAGCAACCCCAGGTAGTAGGGCCGAAGCCGGCACCGATGTGTCCCGCTCGACACCGGAGGCTCGGTCCGGACGAAGCAAATGGCGATGACGGACCCCTCGTGAATCAGATTGTAATGCCCCACAGCGCACAACAGCTAAGGGCAATGATAAACCACATCCCAAAACTCTCCGAGTCAGGAGATCCCTCCGTCCATTTTAGGGACGTGAAGCAGACCGCAGCAGTTAATGACTGCGACGGGAGAGAGCAGTCCAGAATACTGCTGTTCTCCCTGGACAGCTCGATCCTCCAATGTCTCTCTGACGAGAGCAAGAGAGGGCACAAGGAGTATGAGCATTTACGGGACGAGGTCATGGAGGTTATGGGGGAAGATGACGGAAGTCCATTCCTCCGATTGGGTAGGACGGTACAGCTAGAGGGAGAGCCCCCACGGGTTTTTGCCGGAAGGTTGTGGCCAGTGTATCGGCGCAGCTGCCCGGGCAGGCCGGCCCGAGACGGGCTGGACGCTGGTCAAAGGGCTCATTGGCTCCGGTGCCTGGTCACCAATTGCTTGCCACAGGTGAGGGAGCAGGCCAAAACATGGTTTGACCCCAATAACCCCCGCTCCACGGAGGAGATAGTACTTGATCAGCTCACGATAGGTTACAGGAACAGCAGGAGTAAGGAAGTGCCTCCCCCGAAGGGAAAGGTGCATGAGGTGAGGCCTGCAGCTCCTGTTAAAAAGGAATGGCATCAGGAGGGGAATCGCCCTCCCCAAGCCAAGAATAGTTGTTACGGGTGTGGGAAGGAAGGTCACTGGCGCCGGGACTGTAAAAATCCCTGGAAGGATTTAAAGGGAAAAGCTCCCTCAGCCCCAGCCCAAACGCCCATCCGGGAGAAAGGAGCCGATGTGTCGATCCATCCCAATGCGATCGAGTCAGTTTTAGAGGCAATGCGGTCTCTAATGACCTCGCAGGGGAAGGTGGCAGTCGCCAACGGCCCTGTTGCTCCCCCAGCCCCAACCGCTGTGCCCAATTGACTAGAGCCAGCGCAGCCTGTCGACCTGTGTCCCCTAGAAAGACATGCACAGGAAGAGACCTCCTGTAAAATGGAGGAATACCTGCGGTGTCAGGCTGCGGAGGCTAAGTTAGTTGAGCAGGCTTTAAGGGAGGAGAACACTAGGTTAACAGCGAGGGCTGGCAGTTTAGAGGGTCAGCTAAGGGTTCTTGAAATGGTTCATAATCAGTGCAAACTGTTTAAACCGGGTGCAAGAGCATCAGCAACCGAAGCCAGGTCTGAGCATAAAGATCCTCAGCCTGAGGCACGCGATGAGTCACAGACCACACAAGCTGGCGTTGTAGCCTGCTTGGAAGGAGAAGAGGTCCCACCCACCTGGGGGGAGGTTTCTCCGGTGGCCTGGGACTCGGACGAGGAGGGAACTGAACAGCAAGGTCCCACCCTCGACACGATTCTGGAGGAGGAGGAGTCGGAGGACGGAGGTCCCGCCCTTGACTCGAGCGTGGGGGAGGTAGAAGTTGGGGGTAGATATCCTCCACCTGTAAGGACAGGTGGGGAGGAGCCGTCCGCCACAGACCCAATTCCCGAAGGGGCAGAGCCAGAGGGGAGGGAGCCACGGGCTGTGAGAGCTGAAGTCCCACCCGAAGGTCCACTCGCCAAGGGAGCCTGCCCAAATCCCAAAGGGGCGGAGCCTGAGGGAAGGGAGCCGAAGCCTACAGTCGTGGAAAAGCCACGGGCTGTGAGAGCTGAGGTCCCACCCGAAGGTCCACTCGCTAAGGGAGCCACGCCCAAAGTACCTTCTCATAGGTTGGCTCGGACGCCTCAGCCCAGAAAGCTTTGGTCAGATTCTCCTTACTTCCCCCAACCTCGATCCAGGGTAGCCCAGGAAAAACACAATTCCCGTTCAGCAGCGACAGGCTGCGGGGGATCAAAGCCGAAGGTCAGTGCAGCCCCGCCACAGGGAGCGGCACGCTGCAGCCCTCACAGGAATTAGGTAGGCCGCCCGAAGGAGGGCGGCGCTGTACATAAGTTTAGGTAATGATAAGTTAAGTTAAGTAATTGTAATGTTAGTTTAAGGTATGTAAAGTTTAAGATGATGGGGATGTTTTAAAAGGTAGTTTTCGGAGTCTGCCCAGTATGTGTGTTTGTTTGGAAGCGGGGTCAGGGGACCCGAGCGTCCGTTTAATTAGGCCAGCACCTATTGGGAGCCTGGCTACATCATCTTATCGGTTACAGAAACCAGGAATACAATGGAGAGGATTCTCGTGGTGCTCGCGGCGATCGGGTGCGGGCTGGCCTACCGAGGCCGCACCAAGGACGTCGTCGTGTTCGGATGCTCCGGGGACACAGCCCCCATCGCGACGGATGGGATGGGGAAGCGAGAGGTTGAGGAAACCGCCACCTACTTCCACCAAGGGAGATGGCCGGGATGGCTGGGGTCGAATTCTACAGAATACTCCAGCAAATCCGGGTTTGCCTATCAAGAGACTTCGCTACTGTGCCCTCGGGTGAGGATCATTGCACCCAGAGTCAGCATTACCGTGGGAAAGAGGATCTGTTTGGTGTGTAATGGGAACGTACCGCTAAGTAGATGGTGGTGGCTTAGAAAGCTGGGAAAGAATATGAAGAACTCTACAATCGAGTGGGAGCGACTGGGTAACAATACCCATCGGACAATTACGGGGACTCACGGACAATTACGTGTGTGTTGGGACAAGTGGTGGGAACCAGATGAAGGGATATATGTCTGCATGTGGGGTTCGAAGTACGTTTGCCCCAAAGGCATATCCATCTTTTTCCAGAGGCAGTGGCAGGATGAAGGGAAAGGGATGAGGTGGGACGTCAGCACCCGGGCGTGCGGAGTCCCATTCTCCCCGATTCCGGTAAACGCCACTGAACTCATCACCCGCCCACGCAAGCCCCTGCCCACGATTCCGGTAGCACTAGCCCAGAAGGAAGGGTGCCCCACCACCACAAAGGGACCTGGGAACGGTTTAGTATTGGTACCCACCGGTCAGATGCTGTACCAAGGGGTACACTACGCGGTGGCCTCAGTGATTTTAAACCTCACTGAGGTGCGATTGCCGGAGTGGTGTCCCAAGGAAACGGAGCAATTGTACCAGGTCCTGTTAACCAGGATGTTCAGACAATTTTATGAGTTTGACTTTGCCGACATCGACAAAGCCAAATTGTACACCACACCACAGGAAGTTTTGGATCGGGTAGGGAGGCAAAGAAGGGGTACTGTAAATGACATCTTCACTGCTTTTAGTACCGGGACATCTGTTGTCAACGCTCTAGACAACATGGAGCTGCAGACACAGGTTAATGGTCTAAAGGCCCAGTTAAGGAACATACTGACAAATGAAAATAAGGTAGTGGGTTCTGAGCTACATGAGGACCAGGCCATGACACTACACTTAAAAGAAATAACCGCTGAGCTGGAGAAACACGCTAGAACGGTAAATGCACTCATTAGGGAGGATCGGAATGCGTCCGATCAGGCTGCACAGAACGAGGCTTGTGTGCTATATGGTGCGTGGTTACTGGGCGAGGGCCACAGTAATCTGGAGGATTTAAAACAAGGTTTGGTCCCGTCCTGGATCAGCAATAAACACTTGCAAGCGCTCCACCCTTTTGAGAACGCATTAAGTCCGTGCCAGCTCAGACTAGCTGCAGAGGCATACCCAGTCCCAGTGGACTGCGGACGCTCGAATCACACTATCATGGGAATAGTGGTGAGGATGCCGGTGTTGGGTCCCACAGCAAAACCCGCCCCGGTATACAGGGTGGAGAACATTGGAGTCATTCAGGGGGGTGCGTACATTCGTTACGCAGTGGTCCCGCCTTATGTCATCAGATGGGAGCTTGCGATGACAGGCACCGACCTCTCGGGGTGTCGAAGCCGGGGAGCACACATCATCCTGTGTCCCCAGCACTTGAATGCCTTTTTAAAACCACAGTGTGGGTTCAGAGCCGCTAGCGCGAAGCCGGTAAATTGCACCATGGAGGCAATGGCAAAAGACCATGTGCTCCCGCAGGTGGCATATATCGGAGGTGGAACATACTGTGTTACCACTGCAGCGCCTCACTACCACCACGGACAGCACGGGTGGTGTCCGGTCAGTGACAGCAGTTTCTGTTTCAAACCCAGGGCTGAAGTTCTAGCGGCACAACAGCGAATTGTCCCCATTCCTGTACCTTCCATTGTTCACCTCACTGTAAAAGAGAATTTCACGGATTTGCAGCGATTCATTGCACATTTTGGTTATGTCATTCCCCCTCTCCCCGAACACCTCACCAAGATTTTAAAAGCCGTAATAGTCTCACAGAAGCATTTTTACACACTAGAGCAGAAGACATTGGAGATAGGGAAAGACATATTAGACATAGTCACCCCACCTGTTCACTAATATAGAGATCCCGCCCTGGATTAGAATAGCATCCCACATCCTAGTAGTGTGTCAGGTTTTGATTGTAATATATTTACTGTTCGTGCATTGTAAGAGAGGCAAATGCCTCCAGAGGCACGAGAACACAGGAGAATGGAGAGAACGCTATGTACGAGTGGGTGAAGAGACCCCCGCTTAGGCTGCTATGTATTAAAGGATAAAGCGTCCCTCCACTCTTGGTTTTGGTTACTATATGATTTAAGTGTATGAATACTGTTGTGTTATAACCGTTGATCGGTTTTCTATTTGTGATTAACAAAATGTATATGCAGGTGGTATAAGGGGTATCGGCCCTTTTCACATCTGAAAGATGCATGTGTTATAGTTTGAGGTAGTAATGCCTATGGTTGTCCAACTGTACACAATGTAATTTTCTGAAATGGGAACTGCATGTGTCATGGGGGTCATAGATAGTTAATTACCAGGAATGTTTGGATGTGGGGAATCAGGGAAAATTTGCTCACCAAGGGTTACTGATACTTTAAGCAAGCTATCAGTATCACAGGAGGGACTGTAAGATTCGCAAAATTTTCATTAAATAATCACGTAGGAAAGTAGGGTTAATAAAACAGCTTTATTGACCAAAAGAAGCTTATACAGAGAAACCTTTGATAAAAGGGCACACAAAATGGCCGCCAGACCTCGTGACCAGCTTCTGGGACAATTTGAATTTCTGTTACTGCAAGCCAGACAGGCTTGTGGATTGAGGACATTAAAAGCCCGCGGAAACCAGTTTCAGGTAGCCGAAACTCATGGAACTGAGCATACATATTGATTGGATTATAAGTACAGGACAGATTTGGGTGGCAGGATGAGACCCATCAGGAAATGGGCGGACAATTGAACGAAAGCTTTAGCCCATTACACTGTACAAAGAGAAGCCATTTAACAGCCATCCAGGGCAATCTCCAGACCGATCAATATACAAACCAAGTTACGGTAACAAAGCAAAGACATTATCGGCCCAGGAAGGCCAGTTAAGCTATCACCGACTCCCATTATGAAGACAAAACACCCCTGCAGAGAGTTCTGCCCGCCAAAATTATTACAAAGACAGGACTATGATTTGGCGGGAGATAAGAATGTTCCAAAAAGTATAACTGTGGATTGAGTAAAGTCCATCAGAGAGTTAACTTGAACGACAGCACTTCGGTTCGGACCTTCGGAACAACTTCGGTTCGGAACGTGTTCGGTGTTCGGCCAGGCAAGGCCCGGCCACGACGAGAAGACGACGAGAAGATTTCGGCTTAGGAAGCCAGCTCGGCCAGGCAAGGCCCGACCACGACGGGAAGACGACGAGGGAGGCCCGGGTACTTTTGTCGGGAGATCATCGACGACCCAGGCCGGAGAAGAAGACACTCAGGGCCCAGGTACTCCAGTTCTGCTCCACCGTTGGAGAAATCAGAAGGACAATTCTGACTGTATAAAGAGTCATTTCGGAACCAGCGTCCCGCCCCGGGGAAGACCGTCGGGAGATCATCGACGACCCAGGCCGGAGAAGAAGACACTCAGGGCCCGGTACTCCAATTCTTCAACATCACATCGGCGAGCGCTCATCGCAGGAGAACCAAGAGGAAAACAAGCTGCGCCAGAAGCTTCCAAACCCACGTGACGACGGAAAGCTGTGTCGAAAGGCTGCAAAGCCTTTTTCGAAATTCTTAAAGTGGTGAGCATGAATCCCGAGTCCCTCAAATCGAAACTTAGTTAGGCTTAGGGGAGGGGGTTAAGGGTATTTGTAATGTGTTACCCCTTTCACGATGTGCCGTGTGTTCCCCATTTCTATAGAGTTAAGTTTATAGATGTGTGCATGCTTGTAGTTGCTTTAATCTGTGCATATGACATGTATTTTATAATGCTGCAAACTGTTCAATAAAGGCATCCATTTCGTGATATTCGACCTGGTTTATTGAATTTCTCTGCACTACAGCTCCCTGCACCTAAGTCCAAGGTTTAGAACCGTAGGGGCGAGTAGGTCGAACCACTCACGGGTAATTATTGCAAGAAGCCTGGCAGGAGACCAGAGCAAGTAAGAGAAACCCCCTACGCAGTACTCCTGAATGTTCCAAACCTTCCAGCTCTGCTTCGACGGCTGGGCGGATCGCATAAGGTACCGGTCTGGCCTTAAAAAACTTTGGGCTTGCATTTTCCTCTATTTTGATTGTTGCTGTTATGCTTTTTAGTGTTCCGAGTCCCTGCTGGAACACTTCTTGTGCGTCAGTTAGTATTTTTGACAGTCGCCCAGGTGTGACGTCGTCATCCTTTTTGGCATCTACAGTAAGTGCTTGTATGGAATGCCAATCTAGCTGTATCTTCCGGATCCATTCACATCCTAGTAGTGGTGGTCCTCCATCTGGCAATACATATAGGCCCATTTTTGGAGTTTCCTTGCCATTATATATAACGTTCACCCTTATTTTTCCTTTGTGGTAGACTTTTTGCCCCGTGTACATCTTCAAGACAATCTTTGTATCTCTCAAGGGTATATGTGAGAATAGCCGCTTGTAGTCCCTTCGGTTTATGACTGTTAGGGCTGATCCTGTGTTCAATTCCATTTTCACTTGGACTCCTGCTATCTTGAGTGTGACCCAGATAGTTTGGTGATCCTCCGTTTTGATCACATTATGTAGTTTCAGACAACCCAGCTCCTTGCTTCCGGAGTCTGTATCACTTTTCTGTTCGTCTGAACTACTCTCCGTCACCTTATGTACCTTCTTGTACTGTTCCTGTGGAGATTTCTTGCTGCTGGTTTTCTTTCCCGACCTGCAGACTCTTGCTATGTGTCCTACTTTTCCACACTGTCTGCACACTTTCTCCATGAACCAGCAATCATTATGGTCGTGTGTTGTTCTGCCGCAGCGATAGCACTTCACTGTTCTGTATGACATTTCATTTGTGCCATATTCTTGCGGTCTCCGTTGTATCTCTGCCGCGCCCCATGCTGCTGCTTCATGTTATACTGCAATGCTGATAGCCTTGTCCAGCTTAAGATCCTTTTCTGATAGAAGCTGTTTCTGGGTTCCTTCACTTTGAAGCCCACACACAAACTTGTCCCTTAAAGTATCTGCTAGTCCCGTTCCAAACTGGCAGTGTTTCGATAGCTTGCGCAGTTCCGTTAAATACTCAGCATTACTTTCATTTTGATGCTGGTTCCTTTTGTGAAACTTGAATCTTTCTGCTATCAGCAGCGGTGTGGGGTTTAAGTGGTCCTGTAGGATTGACACTATGTTTTCAAAGTCCTTTTCTACTGGCTTCTCTGGGGTTACTAGGTTTCGTAGTAAGCCATACGTTTTTGCACCCATTGAATTCAACAATACCAGCGCTTTCTTGTCATCTGGCGCTTCATTCGTTCGACATATGTTGTCCAATCTTCGACTTCATTATCGAACGCTGTGATACTGCCACTCTTCGGCATTTTTGGATGTGGTTCGACTGGCTTAAAATGGCATCTCCTGCGCTTTCCTTTCTTCCCTGCTGTGGCTTAAAATGGCGTCTCCCGCGCTTTCCTTTCTTCCCCGCTGTGGCTTAAAATGGCGTCTCCCGCGCTGCTGCCAACGCTGCTCTCGGCGGTCCGCGTGGCAAATGGCGACGCCCTGTGTGTTTTGTGCGCTGCTCCTGCGCTGCTGCCAATGCCGCTTTCTGCGGTCCTCGTGGCAACGGCAGCGCCTCGCGTTTTCCTGCGCGCCTCTCTCCCCCGTTGACGCTGCTCGGCCCTTGAACACCAGCTGCGCTCTGCTCTCTCTTGTCTCTCTCCCCATTGACGCCGCTCAGTCCTGAACACCGGCTGCACCCTGTGCGCTCTGCCCTCTCTCTCTCCCCCGTCGACGCTGCTCGGCCTTTTTCTGTGCCGCTCGGTCGGCTCTAGCCGCCGCTGTCCGGGAAGGGTCTGCGCAGTACCTGTTGCCAGCCTGTTTTGCTGGACCACCGTGACTGGAAAGCCAAGCGTGGCTCTCGACAGCCTCCCCTGCGATGCTCAAATCTCCGCTGGATGACTGTGCGGTTGCCCATGGTCGACGCCCGTGCTTCTGGACTTGACCTCCTTCCACTGTTCTCCAGGAGCGAATCTGCTGAGTTACAGGAAAGTTCGAATCTGCCACGTCGCCAATGTTAGATCCGTGTATCTGAATGTTGTGTCCTTCAATAATCAGATAAAAGACTGCAGGAACGATTCAACAGGTGTTTACTGAATGAGGGTTACTCTAGAACTAACTGTATAGTTCACTACTCAGGGTTTATATACAGGTGTGGTCACTGCCGGTACTACAGTATACAGGAGCTGTAAAAAGTAGTTCTCCCCTTAAAGGTACATACATTACAAAAAGATAACTTTCTCTTGATATATCTTTGTGTGGATTTTGGTGCTTAACAAGATGAAGGATGTTGATGATCGGAAATGGAGACATAAAGCAGGGTAACGCACTCTTTCCTCAACTTCAGCCTTAGAAAAGCATCCTCTATTGCACCAGTGTGAACCATCCCATTTACCACATTGAGCATCCTTATGGTCTTTCGCAGTGAGATTGCCAATTCAGGGCGTGCAGATGCGTTTAGTGAAGGGGAGGATGAAACCAACAGACAAAGACCACACCAGTAAGGTAGAGTTATAGAATATCAATCAATCTAGAACAACATAACTATATCATATTGTGAGAATGACAAATGTAAGCGGATCCTAAAAGACCAATTTAGGAGTTGAAAATTAACACTGCTTAGGATCGAAATGCTGATATGAGTACATCCAGATCGGTGAAGGGAAACTTTTTGATAAAGACTTAGCCAAGTGGTCACTATTTGGAGCTAAAACTGAATAATCATGGTTAATATGATGTCCCATTGAACATTTCACCAAGGAAAGAAAGAGAAGAGGATTTAGGTAAGGAAGATTATTTAATCTGCTAATTGCAACAGTCAAGGAAAGAAGAGCTGCAACACAACAGATGTTGGGAAAATTTAGGGCCAATTAACTGCTTATTCATATTTCATGTTAAATTCCATCTTGTAATGTAATAATAAATGTATGTCAAAATAATGTAAATTTCAATTTTGGGATGTAGCGGCAAACTTTTCCCCTGATATATACCTCTGAAATCAGAGTATTTTGAGAACAGAACCCTCTATAAGTTTAGGAACCATGCCTACTGACCAGCTGTTAGGTAAATCCCAAACCAGTGTACAGACTTTGTAACTGAAGTACCTCAGAGCGAGTGTGGTCCAACTTGGAAGTATCAATACTTGCACCTGCAAGCATGAATTTTATCCAAAATCTAATAGCATTCAGCTTAGTAGGACATTTGGACACAGCTGCATAAATGAACAATTGAGCTGTAGTGCCCTTGAGAGGAGCAGATTTCTGTAAATAAACAAGCAAGCAGGATGGTATGCAATGCTATGTTCTGATAAATACCTAAAGCCTGGGACTCAATTTAAAATGTTGCCCGGCAGCAGATTCACAGAGGGACACAGAGAGGCCCCAAAGCCTGGGACTCGATTTAAACCGCCCGGCCCAAAACAGCCCTGGCAAAGCCGGGCTTCCCCAGCTAGTAAGGTATAAATAAGAGGCCGTGTGAAATCGCAGTCTTAACTGAGAAAACGTCACACCCTAAGGAAATAACTGAGTCATCCAATATCCTGAGCAAGTGAAATTCTGAAGCACTATGCTCAAGACTAGACAACTAAAGAGGCTAATTTAACAACTCAACATTGCCAGTAATTAAACAAATGATTAAAAGAGGCTAGGATAGGATATTATGAAGCTCTCATGCTAAGGTGTAGTGGACAAGCTAAATCAGGAAGCTTTGGGATTATAGTGACAATGAAGAGAATCCTACATTGAAAATAAAAAAGACACAGGTGTAGGACATAAATGAAAACAACTGAAGGCCTTTAAAGAAACCTGCTTGGTAGAAAGGTTAAGAATGCAATGTGCAAAGTAGAGTCTGTAGATTGCCAACCTGTCCAGTTGATAAACATGCATTCATAGCATCTATCCTAATTGCAAATGTAAAGAGGACAGTCTCAGAGCTTGGATAAACAAGAAATGCCTTGAGATGATTTACAATCAGGTTCAAATTGGCCACTGGCAATACCTGTTCAGTTAGGAAGGAATAGACTTCTCTGACTTTGGTCAGTTTGTGTAGATTGTTTATTTGGAGCGGCAGAAGTGGTGGAAATGAAGGACAGGATCATTCATAGATATGGGAGGGATTTTCATCAAATTGTGATTCCTAACAAGTATGATTTTGATGGCCTTCAAAGACTCAACTGAGAAGGATTTGTTGTTCAGATTGAACAATGCATTTCGCTATCCTCCTGAGAAAATGCAAGATATTATGGCTTTGATTTTAACCCCATCGCCTGACCTTTTCCTGCCTGACCTATTAAATGAAAATCCTGAAATTCAAAATCCTGCCTCCAACCTGCCACATTCCCAGCCACTATAATTTTAATGGTGGCGATTCAAGCCCTGGACGAGACTCCCAAATAAGAAAGGACATCACTGGATGATCTGTGGCGGTCGGGGAACAATATAACAAAGCTTTATTTTCTGAGAAGTTTTACCTATGCTTATTCACTTCCATCATGAGATTAAATAAATTTAGTGTTAATAGTAAATACAAAATATACGGAAGGAATGGGTATGATGAACCAAATTACCTTATATCTTTCTTTTAATACTTTATCTGTTGGAATAAAAAGTGTGGCAACTAGAATCATAGAATGGTTACAGCACAGAAGGAGATCATTCGACCCCTGGAGCCTGTGCCGGCTCTCTGCAAGAGCACTTCAGCTAGTCCCACTCCCCCGTCCTTTCCCCATAGCCCGGCAATTTTTTTTCCTTCGGGTACTTATCCAATTCCCTTTTGAAATCCATGATTGATTCTGCCTCCACCATCCTCTCAGGCAGTGCATTCCAGATCATAACCACTCGCTGCGTAAAAAAGTTTTCTCTCATTTCGCATTTGAGTCTTTTGAAAATCACCTTAAATCTGTATCTTTGGTTCGTGACCCTTCCGCCAATGGGAACAGTTTCTCTCTCTCTACTCTGTCTAGACCCCTCATGATTTTGAGCACCTCTATCAAATCTCCTCTCAACCTGCTCTGATCTAAGGCGAACAACCCCAGCTTCTCCAGTCTATCCACGTAACTGAAGTCCCTCATCCCTCATCCCTGGAACTATTCTTGTAAATATTTTCTGCACCCCATCCAAGGCCTTCACATCCTTCCTAAAGTGCGGTGCCCAGAATTGGACACAATACTGCAGTTGAGGCCGAACCAGTGTTTTTAAAGGTTCATCATAACTTCCTTGCTTTTGTAATCTATGGGC
Organism: Somniosus microcephalus; assembly: GCF_052327205.1. Lineage (NCBI taxonomy): Eukaryota > Metazoa > Chordata > Chondrichthyes > Squaliformes > Somniosidae > Somniosus > Somniosus microcephalus. Next base: position 177,099,099 of record NC_140988.1, read on the forward strand.
TCGATTTTCCAAGCCCCGAAGAGGTGGGTTTGGAGGCGGGAGTGGTGGGAAAATTGCAGAATTGGGGGGCAGGAACCCATCCCGTCCCCAACCTGCCTCCGTGCCAATGTCCCAGGAGGCGGGTACCCGACTTGTGCTGGGAGCCGCCTCCCCGAGGCGGGAAGGGGATTAGTGCCAATTAACTGCCTGTTAACAGGCAGTTTTTTGCCTAATCCCTATTTTTAGCCCTGAAGTGTGGGCTGTCCGACGGCTCCGAACCACGCCAAGTCAGCGATGCGGGCTGTGGGTCTGCAGGGGTTGGAGGGGTCGAGATGTCCATTGTGCAGGTGAGTGATGGGTGCATGTGTGCAGAGGTAAGTGTGTGAGGTAAGTATAAAGTGTTTTAATAAGTTTTATTTACCTTTACTTTCTCCTGCAGGCTTCCTTCCTTCAGTTCTCGGGAGTCCCTGAGCTCACCAGCACAGAAAGCGGAATGGCCGCTGAAATGTCAAAAGCTGCAGCCTCTGTTTCTGGTCTGGAGAGCTCTCTAACTGAGTCTGAGTAGAAGGACTCAAGTTAGAAGACAGATTGTCAGCGTTTGTCAGCTTCACAGGGCTGTCAAATGTTGATTTTTCATCTGTCAAAAGCTCTTGACAGATGAAATGTCAATCGCTGATGTCACCAGTAACCAGGTGTCCCTTAATTGGCCTGCTGAGCCCGCTGGGCGGGCTTAACAAGGTCAATCAAGGGTAAGTAACGTGGGTTGGCCACAAATCGATGGAGGTGGGACTACAGCCCAAAAAGTGGGAGTCCCACCTCCAAAAGCTCCCCGTTGACAAAAATCGAGCCCACTGCCTCTATTTATGAAGCCCAGGATCCCGTATGCTTTTTTAACCACTTTCTCAACCTACCCTGTCACCTTCAATGATTTGATATACCCCAAGGTCTCTTTGACCTGCCACCTTCAAAAATTTGATATACCCCCAGGTGTCTCTGTTCATGCACCCCCTTTAGAATTGTACCCTTTAGTTTATATTGCCTCATTTTTCCTCCCAAAATGTATCACTTCGCACTTTTCTGAATTAAATTTCATCTGCCACGTGTCCACCCATTTCACCAGCCTGTCTATGCTTTCTTGAAGTCTATCACTCTCCTCACTGTTCACAATACTTCCAAGTTTTGTGTCATTTGCAAATTTTGAAACTGCACCCTGTACTCCCAAGTCGAAGTCATCAATATATATCAAGAAAAGCAGCAGTCCTATTACTGACCCCGGGTAACACCACTGCTCCAGTCCAAAAAACAACCGTTCACCACTACTCTCTGTTTCCTGTCACTTAGCCAATTTCATATCCATACTGCCACTGTCCCTTTTATTCCATGGGTTTCAACTTTGCTGGCAAGCCTATTATGTGGCACTTCATCAAACTGATGGAGAAATCTAGAGAAATTTGAAATTAATGGATAGAAGAGGTAGGCCGTGAATTGGGTGTGAAGGCTTCTGTATCTGAATTCCCAACATGTGTTCCCACCACACACTACTCTGTACCAGGAGCATTAAATCATAAAATTTACTCCTATATGTCTACACAAATATGCAGAATTTAGATTTTACCCTCCCAGGATTACATGCTATTGAAAAGTGGGGACAGAAATGTCACAACGGCTCCCAAGCAGCAATTACTTTTCATTAGACGGGACTAGTTCAATAATGCAAGTATTTATTTGGTACAATATAAATCTCTCTTCACGTGATTAATGGGTGGGAAAGGGGAACACTGTTGAATACATCATCAATTTTTATGGGGAAAAAATTCAGAAAGTGAAATAAAAATAAATTTGGTTCAAAAATATACAGAACAAGCAGAGATATCAGAAGAAAATCTAGGCCTACGCTAGTAATTTACAACACAAGTGATTTAAAACTGTTTATCTCACATACTGGTTAGGTCACACACAAGGCTAAAATAATAAGGGGAAAAAAATCAATTAATCAGGTGTAGCCAAGCTCGATCAGATCCTGTAATCTACCATAGCTGTTATATAAAAGTAGCTTGCATCAACAATATTTTTTCCTTGTATAAAACCTCCAGATGGCATCTGCCCTAATTCCCCTTCTATGGTAAGTTTAGCGCTCTTACCTTCATTGTGTGCCAAATCCCTCCTGCGCATTCTTATCGTAGCTGCTTACTGGAGTTTTTTCTTTTGTGTTAAATAATTCAGTATTTTATTGCACACAAGACAATTCTGCAGTTTTTAAAGACCGTAAAATGAAAAATTAACTGTGAGAGCCAAAGTCCTCGAGAATATTGCCCTACACCGGAGACAACACTGTGGCAACCAGATAGATTTTGTGTTGGTGAAGATGAACAGTTATGTGTGTGAGAATATGATGTCCATTTGCATAGTGATTTATAGTTAACATTAGTAATGTGAAAATAGTGAAACATGCCTTGTTTTAAAAGCACAACGAGCATGGAAGGGCACGGTGGTCAGTTGAGAATCAATAAAAACTTTATTCCAGTAAAAATATGCACATTGAAACATTCAGTACTCACCCTATCAGTCCAAATACCCTAATAATTTGAATTACTTCTCTTGGTAATGTGTTAATGTGGCATTTGAAAGCCATAAGAGTGGAGCACGTCCATTTCATAAAGTGGGTGCTATTCTAACTGTTGATATTATGCCAAATTACAGCCATGTGAAAAATGACAGTCTACAATTATAGCTTGTAAATTACAATGCAGGATTAACACAATAATGATCTGGTAAATAGTTTACCAATTGAGGCAATTATTGAAGGCAAATGCAATTATGGCTCTCAAATGCCATGTTAACACATCACCGAGGGGGAGTAATTTAAATTATCAGGATATTTGGACCGATAGGGTGAGTACTGAATGTTTCAATATGAAAAGGAGATTTACTAGAATGGTATCAGGGATGAGGGACTTCAGTTACGTGGATAGACTAGAGAATCTGGGATTGTTTTCCTTCGAGCAGAGAAGGTTAAGGGGAGAATTAATGGAGGTATTCAAAATTATGCGGGGTTTTGATAGAGTAAATAGGTAGAAACTGTTTCCAGTGGTAGGAGGATCGGTAACCAGAGGACATGGATTTAAGGTAATTGGTAAAAGAAGCAGAAGGCAGGTGAGGAGAAATCTGCAGTCAATTGTTGTGATCTGGAATGCACTGCCTGAAAGGGTGGAGGAAACAGATTCAATAGTAACTTTCAAAAGGAAATTGGATAAATACTTGACAAGGAAACATTTTCAGGGATATGGGGAAAGAGCAGGGGAGAGGGACTAATTGGATAGTTCTTTCAAGGAGATGACACAAGCATGATGGGCCAAATGGCCTCCTTCTGTGCTGTAAGATTCTATGATTCAATTTTTTTTTAATGTATTCAGTCACAGAATTTGGGTGTTGCTGACAAGGCCATCATTTATTGTCTATCCCTAATTGCCCTTGCAGTCCGTGCGGTGAAGGTACTCCCACAGTGCTGTTAAGAAGGGAGTTCCAGGATTTTGACCCAGCGACGATGAAGGAACGGCGATATATTTCCAAGTCAGGATGGTGTGTGACTTGGAGGGGAACTTGGAGATGGTGGTGTTCCCAGGTGCCTGCTGCCCTTGTACTTCTAGGTGATAGAGGTCGCGGGTTTGAGAGGTGCTGTTGAAGAAGCCTTGGCTAGTTGCTGCAGTGCATCTTATTGATGGTACACTGCAGCCACGGTACGCCGGTGGTGGAGGGGGTGAATGTTTAAGGTGGTGAATGGAGTGTCAATCAAGCGGACTGCTTTGTCCTGGATAGTGTCCTTCATTCTCTATTTTATCGAGCTACATCACAAACACTATCATAAAACACAATCGACACTTTCCTTGGTGGACGTATGACTGATTGTTCTTTAGTCAGCTTTCCTGCTTTGGATATCCAGCTTTTAAATACATCAGCACATTTCCCTGTCACTTTTAGGCACGTTAATGACTGCATGTATTCTATTGATCATTCCTAACCTGCTGACATGGACTGGTTGTTCTTGCTGTTCCAGAACTTTAAATTCTGGACTTTGTCATCTATCTTTAAATTCACACAACATATTTTGTTCTTCCTCTAGTCTGATATTATGGCCAGAGTACATCACCAACTTTGAATTAGACTTACTTAATGTTGTACTTGGCTCCTCATCTATTATATGTGCATGACACACACAAAATTCCTGTCTCTAGCTTAAAACAAACAGTTCTGCCAATCATCTGGAGGTCGGCTGTCCATTTAACAATTTCCTGTCTGAAGCACATCTATAAAAAAAAGTAATTCTCACTCTCAGACTGCTCTTCCATTCAATGAACTTTCTTTTGTATTGCTTTTTTGTTTGACGATAGTGGTTTTGTTTTGGATTTGCAAAATAGTTTAATTCCTTTTTACACCACATACACATGTGTCTCTACACTGGACATTTTTCCCTCTCCTGCAATTTACCACAGTATTTAAAATCCATGACCTGATGTTGAGCACGATATGAAATGATCTTTCTGCTTCACTCACAGTACTTATAGCACTGCTACTAGTGCAGAGGTGTTTTAGCAGGTTTTTTACTGGCTTCTACTCTTGTGCAAATATCAACTGCATTCTGTAGATCTGCACTCTGTCCTCTTAGTAATCAAGCATTGACTTGATCACATATTAGATCGACTACAATTCTGACCCCAAAAACTACTCCTGTCAGGCGCATTGGAATGTTTTACTATGTTAACGGCGCGATATAAATGTAAGTTGTTGTTGTATCAGCGGGAGGGTACCAAATTTGCATTGAGACAGCAGGTGCCCACAGCAGTACGAGCACATCAACGCCTGTCTGTCACTTGGCTGCCATTTAGACCCCATGAGGTAATCTCCTGAACATCTGTACAAGGGGGGGGGGGGATTTTAATTGTTTGAACAAAATCTGCAGTCTTTTGGGGTGTCTCCACCCCCAGGACAGCTTCCTTGGTGTTATACATCTTCTAAATGGTGGGTGGAGGTTACACTCCTACAAAGGTAAGTGTGGACAAACAGCACAACCAGGTCCCTACCAGTTTCTGATGGGTACTGTTAGTCTTCCAGCTGGGGTTATAGCAGAAGTCTGGTGAAACTGTTGAGAAATGTTAAGGCTTCTGTCTTTAATGAAGCTGTCTATGAGGGATTCATACTCAGAAAACGTGACCCTTTTAACAGATCAATACATATTGATCATTGCTTTCCCCTGAGTTTGAAAACTTGTATTAAGCACACATGTTTTGTATATGACATTCTTCTGAAGTCTGAAATATTTCTCATTTTTCCATTAATACCTTCAGATTATATTCATCCCCTCTGTCACCACATGGAAACATACACCTCTATCACTCTGTCACCTATCATCTATCTATATATATAAAACGGTCCATCTTTCCGTCTGTCTTTCCGTCTTTCCGTCTGTCTTTCCGTCTTTCTGTCTGTCTTTCCGTCTGTCTGTCCGCTATACAATCAAAGGTTATAGAGCGTACCTACACATATGTTATATCAAAAGAAAGCTTATCATTAGCGGACTCTAATAGGCATATTTACTTTTTGGTCAGACAAAATTTGTTAAGACAGTACACAAAAAAGTTTCAAAAAACAGCAACATTCCGCTCATTAGCGTTGAGTGACGTGACGTGACGCCCGAGCTAGGCACCTCGCGTCCCGCTCAACAAGCGGCCCGCAATCGCCACCATCTTTGTAAAGGCTGGTGGGGCGGGCCTGAGTCGAGCGTAGCCACCGCCGCCATCTTTGTAAAGGCTGGCGGGGCGGTACGGAGCTCTGCGGAGCCATCGCCGGCGCTGGGCACAGGTGCTTTGTGACCTGCAGCCGAATGGCGGCTGCGGAGCTCGGGCTGCCCGGGGCGCTGGGCTCGGCTGGGCCATGTCAGTGCGGGTGCCCAAGGCCCCGGGGCCTAGCCTTCTCCAACCACCACCGGCAGCGCAACTCTCAACACTGGCAGAGGGGAGAGGGTCTGCTGGCTCCCCCCCTCCCTTTCCCCCCTTCCCCCCTCCTTCCCCCCTCCCTCCCCCACCCCCCCTTTCCTGCCCCACCCCCCCTCCCACACACACCCTTCCCCCCCACACCCCCTTTCCCCCGCTCCCAAACACCCCCTTCCCCTCCCCCCTCCCACACACCCCCTTCCCCTCCCCCCCTTTCCCCCCTCCCCATCCCTTCCCCCCCCCCTTCCCTTCACCCCATTCCCCCTCCCCCTCTTCCCCTTTCCCTTCCCCCTTCCCTTCCCCATTCCCTCCCCCCCATTCCCCCACCTCCCCCTTCCCCCCTCACCCCCTTCCCCCCACACACACACCCATCCCCCCCTTTCCCCCCTCCCACACCCCCCCTTCCCCCCAACCCCTCCCTTCCCCCCACACCCCCTCCCACACATCCCCCTTCCCCCCACCCCCCTTTCCCCCACCCCCCTTACCCCACCCCCCCTTTACCCCACTTCCCCCACCCCCCCTTTCCCCACCCCCCCTTCCCCCACGCCCCCTTCCCCCCACCCCTTTCCCCCACCCCCCACCCCTTTCCCCGCCACCCCCTTTCCCCCACCCCCCCTTCCCTCCCCCCTTCCCTCCCCCTCCCTTCCCTCCCCCCTTCCCTTACACCACCTTTGCCTTTTCCCCCACCCCCTTCCCCCCACCCCTTTCCCCCCCACCCCTTTCCCCCACCTCTTTCTCGCCTTCCCTCTCTCTCTCCTTCCCTCTCCGTCTCTCTCTCTCCTTCCCTCTGTCTCTCTCTCTCTCTCTGTCTCTCTCTCCCTCTCTCTCCCTCTCTGTCTCCCTCTCATTCGCTCTCTGTCTCTCTCTCCTTCCCTCTCTCTCTCCCTCTCTCTCTCTGCTTCCCTCTCTCTCTCCTTCCCTCTCGCTCTCCTTCCCTCTCTCTCTCTCTCTCTCTCTCCTTCCCCCCCTCTCTCTCTCCTTCCCCCCCTCTCTCTGCCTGGCACAGTGTTCTTGAGTTTCCTCAGCACCGCCGGGCACTCCAGCTAGTCTATATATATAAAACGGTATGTCTGTCTGTTTGTCTGTTTGTCTGTTTGTCTGTCTGTCTGTCCGGCTATACAATCAAAAGTTATAGAGCGTACCTACACACATGTTATATCAAAAGAAAGCTTATCATTCAGGGACTCTAATAGGTGTATTTACTTTTTGGTCAGACAAAAATTGTTAGGACAGTATACAAAAAAGTTTCAAAAAACGGCAACATTCTGCTCATTAGCGTTGAGTGACGTGATGGTTGACCAATCGTACAGGGGATTAACCTAATGGTTGACCGTCACGGGGGTCATTTCATTGCGTGTGTGGGCGGGCCTAATCCTTCTGAGCTGAGGTGCGTAGCCGCCATCTTGATTCCTAACTCTTCATTTATTTTTCCCACTTTCTGCGTGTTTATTTTCAAATCTAGATTTCCAGCAAAAAAAAGTTGCTTTTAAAACACAATTAAATTGTTTTTAAAAAAAGTTAATTAATTTGTAAATATTTTCTCTAACCTCATTAATTTTCCTACCTTTCACCCTTTTTTTTCCCTCTTGACTCGCTACCTCCGCCGGACGCCGCAACCTTCCAGGGTTACCCCGCCTGCAGGCCTCGAAGCCTCGGCCTCTCCTCCCCAGCCATGCCCGAGCTAGGCACCTCCCGTCCCGCTCAACAAGCGGCCCACGATCGCCGCCATCTTTGCAAAGGCTGGCGGGGCAGGCCTGAGCCGAGCGTAGCCACCGCCGCCATCTTTGTAAAGGCTGGCGGGGCGGTACGGAGCTCCGCGGAGCCATCGCCAGCGCTGGGCTCGGGTGCTTTGCAGCCTGCAGCCGAACGGCGGCTGCAGAGCTCGGGCTGCCCGGGGCGCTGGGCTCGGCTGGGCCATGTCAGTGCAGGTGCCCGAGGCCCCAGGACCTAGCCTTCTCCAACCGCCGCCAGCAGGGCAACTCTCAACACTGGCATAGGGGAGAGGGTCTGCTGGCTCCCCCCTCCCTTTCCCCCTCCTTCCCCCACACCCCCTCCCCCCCACACCCCCTTCCCACCCCCCTTTCCCCCCACACCCCCTTCCCACCCCCCTTTCCCCCCTCCCACACACCCCCTTCCCCCCCAACCCCCCCTAACTCCCCCACACCCCCTTCCCACCCCCCCACACACCCCTTCCCTCCCCCCCTCTTCCTTTCCCCCCTCTTCCCTTCCTCCCCCCTTCCCTTCCCCCCTTCCCTTCCCCCCTCTTCCCTTCCCCCATCCCCTTCCCCTATCCCTTCCCCCCCACCCTTCCCCCCACCCCCTTTCCCCGCCACCCCTTCCCCCCTTTCTCTCCTTCCCTCTCTCTCTCCTTCCCTCTCTGTCTCTCTCTCTCCTTCCCTCTATCTCTCTCTCCCTCTCTCTCTCTGTCTCTCTCTCCCTCTCTCTCTGTCTCTCTCTCATTCCCTCTCTCTCTCCTTTGCTCTCTGTCTCTCTCTCTCCTTCCCTCTCTCTCTCCTTCCCTCTCTCTCTCTCCTTCCCTCTCTCTCTCTCCTTCCCTCTCTCTCTCCTTCCCTCTCTCTCGCTCTCTCTCTCCTTCCCCCCCTCTCTCTCTCCTTCCCCCCCTCTCTCTCTCCTTCCCCCCCTCTCTCTGTCTGGCACAGGGTTCTTGAGTTCCCTCGGCACCGCCGGGCACTCCAGCTAGTATATAGTAAAGTATTGAGCTACACTTTGTTTTTTCCTCCATCAGAATTCTTTCCATTTTCTCCAAACTTACCTAATATAGAATCTTGGGGCTAAAAATTCGAGGGTTTAACGCCGGTTGTTACCGCCTGAATCAGGGGAAAACAGGGTGGCCGCCACACTTCCGACCGCTGCTGGCAGGTCCCACGGTGGCGGCCATTTTCAGCTGGACGGCAGCACTGCCAATGTCTGCACTCGCGAAAATTATGTAGATGATGCAGATCGTAACATAAGTGAGTGTGAAATGCAAACTTGACACCCGATCTGCCGTTTTCAAATTCGCCGCTCCACTTACCGGCATGTGTTAATTACAACCAGCTGACCAAGCGTTGATAAGCAGGAAGGAATCATCAGCAACTACTTGCAGCTGACATGTTTGTTCAGTTTCTATGGCTCTGTGGAACTTTCTGCAACTCCAACAGGTTTATTAACTTCTTTCAAGGTCCGAATGTAACACAGAGTGTTGGGGCAAGTAGAGAACACCTTCATTCTTCTTTAAAGGCTTCTGCTCTCAACACTTGCTCACAGTCATGGGTGCTCTCCTGGCAGTCCCCCTGCACTTGAATATCTTAGGGAGAGGGAGCGGAGGCAGCGAAGAAGAGGAGAAGATGCGTGCAGAGGGAGGAGGAGGAGGACACTCAACAGGAGGCTTTACCCACCTAGGGTCTTCCAAGAGCACTTCTCTTATATCCACTTAAGCAAGGAGCAGTGTATTAGGGGGCTGCGCTTCCACAAGAAGGTGATCACAGAACTCTGCCACCTCCTGCAACCAGACCTGCTGCATCAGAGCGACCATGGCTCTCCCAGTAGCCCTCAAGGCCACTGTGGCCCTCAATTTCTTCGCCAGCGGATCCTTCCAGTCTGCAGCAGAAGACATAGCTAACATCTCACAGTTAGTGGTCCATTGCTGCATCTGGGAGGTCACTGAGGCTCTCTACACTGGGAGAAGGGCTACGTTTTCATCTCTGAGCAGAGAGAAGCAGGAGGAGAGCGCATGTGGCTTTGCCAGGATAGCAGACTTCCCCATGTGCTGGGCGCCGTCAACTGCACACATGTGGCTTTACGGGCACCACATATCAATCCTGAGATCTTCCATAACCGCAAAGGCTACCACTCACTTAATGTGCAGTTGTTGTGCGACTTCCTGATGGTCAATGCCCGGTACCCTGACAGCAGTCATGATGCCTTCACCCTGCATCAGTCTGGTGTGCCAGCAATCTTTGAGCCACCACATCAAACCCGAGGGTGGCTGCTCAGAGACAAGGGCTATCCGCTTTGCAACTGGCTGATGACTCCCCCCAGCAACCCTGCCACTCGTGCACAGCACTCACATAATGAGAGCCATGCTTCCACCAGGAACATCAGTGAGTAGTCTATTGGGATACTGAAGCAACGGTTCCACAGCCTTGACTGCTTGGGAGGAGCCCTCCAGTACTCGGCGGAGTGGGTGTCCCGTTTCATGGTGGCCTGCTGCATGCTTCACAACTTGGCCATCATGAGGGCACAGCCCTTGCCAGCAGGGATTATGGGACCACCTCAGGAGGAGGACGAGGAAGAGGAGGATGAGGAGGAAGGGAGGAGGCAGGTAGCAAATCCTCCTTCAGCGCAGGCTCTCCATGAATGCTTCATCAGGCTCCGATTCCAGTGAATGAAACCCCAGAGCCCCGTTGCTCACCACGTCCCCATCATACCATCCTTCTGTCACAGAATATCACAGCGTCCTCCTGGGCACAAAGCTGAAATGAGAGCCACCACAGAAGATTCCAAACAAAAATAAATAAATTTATCAAGAATTAATTCACATATACTATATCAACTAATTACCCTTGTGTAACTGATGTGCCAAATGACTGCCTGAATCCAAGAGGTTAAAGCTTAAAACTAAAGGCTTTTATTAAGTAAGAACATGGCATCGAGTTAACACAAGGCAGCCATCATTCATCACCGACCCAGCCCTTATGAGTAAGACTCACACCAATCCGGAGGATCCAGAGGGGCGGGGCTAGGGAGGAGCATTAGTGGTTACATCTGTAGAACATTCCAGACATTAGCAAGTACAACAACAACAGACAATACAAATGCCAGAACACAGAGTTATTTCATCACAGTAACCCCTTCATGCCTGTAATTTGGGTGTCCTTTCCTGCTCTAGTGCTTCCACGAAGTGCTCCCCCAATGGCTGCAGCATGGTTGGTGGAAGGCTGCTGAGTTTCCATGGGGGAAGACTTCAGATGGCCTTGCAGGACGACCTTGAGCAGCTCTGGACGTAAAAAGCCCGCAGTCGACTGCACCGCCTCGTCATAGGCGTCAGCAGTCTGCGCTGGCTGGCTGACAGACAGTGGCAAGGGCAATGGTGGCATGGCAGTGGTAGGAACAGGAATGCTCTCCCCTTGAGAGAGAACAGCAGGGTCCTGCTCCACTGACCCACTGCCACTCACCTGGTGTGGCACCTCAGCATTCCTACCAATCTGGTGGAGGACAGATTGCTGGCCTGCTGTGACACCCTGCAAGCCCCATTCGACAGTGGTAAACCCAGCCACGATGGCAGTAGTCTGATCTTGCGTGGCAGCAAGCAGTGACATCACCCATCACACGCAGCATTATGTCTGGGTTGACACAGTCTCTCCAGGAGTGTCCCATTCATTTCCAAGCTCTGCGCAAAGCCCCAGCCAAGGTTGGAGGCGGACTCCTCCATGCTCCTTGACATTGCCAAGAGGCTCTCTGGCATGCTTGCCATTTCACCTAGCAATTCGGTATGCATGCTCATCGCCCTTCTTCTGAAGGCCAGCCATTGAGGTCCTCATCCGATTCATGTGCAGCAGAACTTGCCTTCCGTGGAGCTGGCCCCTAAGCTATCCTATCCCCTGGACTTGCTGCAGCCCACTCGTGCTCGGTGCCTCACCCTGTGCAGATCCCACATCTGCATTACCCTCTAAATTACATGCAGTGCCAGTTTCTGAGCTGGTGTCTGTGAGTGACAGATGTAGTGACACTGTGTCTTCTTCTCCCGGCTTGCGCTCCTCCATCACCTCAGGAACAGGCTGGGCTGCTGCTTGCTCTTGTTTATAGAAAGTAGAAAGGCACAAATTGGATTATGGGGTGTGGGGGGAAGCCAGATACCCATGCATACAGCATCAGCAGCTTGTAAGTGATAAGAGTTGTGGGATGAGGGGGAAGTGGGATGTGAGAAGAAGGATTAGGAATGAGCAGACTGTTACTGTCCCCAAGGGCTTCAACTTCACCAATTGCCACTGCCGCAGTGACTTCCCCTCCAATGATGTCAAGCACTCACTCCTCCAGATGGCACAGGGCCTGGATGGCTGCTTGCCTCTCGCCTGTCTGCCACTGCTCCCGGCAATTATGCGAGATCTTGGCTTGCAAGAGAAAGGGCAGTGTGTGAGTAAGTGTGGTGCAAAGTGTTTGGGTGATGTTCCTGCCATAGTTGAATAGCTGTCAGTGTGTGCAAGGTGTGGGTTTGAGTATTGCAGTAGTGGTAAGGTTGAGAGAGTGAGGTGAAGCTATGATTGTGAGGTATGAGTGGTGAAAGGTAGAGATTGTTGGTAGGTGAATGCTGGGAGTGTGTTGCATTGAGCAGTGTGTGAGGCTTGTGGTGCAGATAAGAACATCAGAATTAGGAGCAGGAGTAGGCCATATGGCCCCTCGATCCTGCTCTGCCATTCAATAAAATCATGGCTGATCTTCGACCTCAACTCCACTTTCCCGCCCGATCTCCATATCCCTTGATTCCCCTAGAGTCCAAAAATCTATCTATCTCAGCCTTGAATATACTCAACGACTCAACATTCACAGCCCTGTGGGGCAGAGAATTCCAAAGATTCACAACCCTCTGAGTGAAGAAATTCCTCTTCATCTCAGTCTTAAATGGCCGACCCCTTATCCTGAGGCTATACCCCCTACTTCTAGACTCTCCAGCCAGGGGAAACTACCTCTCAGCATCTACCCTGTCAATCCCCCTCAGAATCTTATGTTTCAATGAGATCACCTCTCATTCTTCTAAACTCCAGAGATCTCCAGAGATTATAGGCCCAATCAACTCAATCACTCCTTCTAGGATAACAGGCTCGGTCGCTTTTCTCTTGTAAAAAGAGAAGGCTGAGGGGTGACCTAATAGAGGTCTTTAAAATTATGAAAGCTTTTGATAGAGTAGACACAAAGAGAATGTTTCCACTTGTGGGGAAGAGCATAACTAGAGGCCATCAATATAAAATAGTCACCAAGAAATCAAATAGGTAATTCAGAAGAAACTTCTTTACCCAGAGTGTGTTGAGAATGTGGACCTCGCTACCACAGGGAGTGGTTGTAGCAAATAGTATGGATGCATTTAAGGGGATGCTAGATAAACATATGAGGGAGAAGGGAATAGAAGGTTATGCTGATAGAGTTAGATGAGGAAAGATGGGAGGAGGCACGAGTGCAGCATAAACGCCGGCATAGACTGGTTAGGTCGAATGGCCTGTTTCTGTGTTGTATATCCTGTGTAATAATGCTATATAAACCTTCTCATCCCAAAAATCAATCTACTGAACCTTGGTTGCATTACCTCTAGGACAAGTATATCCTTCCTCAGATAAGGAGACCAAAACTGTGCACAGATGTGGTCTCACCAAAGCCTTGTACAATTGTAGTAAGACTTCCTTATGATTATTTCTTTAAATGTTTGCCACTGCCTATCTAACATCATGGGGGAAAAATTCGGTTGCTTTGCACCTCCCGTTAGCACCCGGGTGCAGTGATGTTTGCACCACTTGCGAAATTGACCAGACATTTTGCGGCAGTGCTAAACACTACCGCCACGATCTCCTGTGCCCGCAGATCGTGACGTCAGTCGGGTGACAACGCTCTGGTAGCGCCCTGGACCGGATATTGAGTGGCGTCCCCTGCCTTTCCGCCTGCCGCTAGCAATGACAGGTAGAGGGGAACGTTTTGCAGTCAGAAAGGGACTGGGGGAGTGCTATTTAAAGGTGGCCGCTTTCTGCCTTTTCTTGTCGGCGATATTTTTGCACCACGTATTCTGAGAGAGAGAGAGAGACTTCTGGAGAGATTCAACGCTGTGTGAAGGACTTTTGGGTACTGACCAGCACTTTGCAGGTTCATTTTGATTTGACCTTCCTTGCATCGATTTAGAAGAGACTGTGGGGGCTGCACTCTGAGCTCTTTCCCTGGGCCTCTCCATTGTTCTTTCCAGCAGATTTGATATACAGGTCTCTCCAGGCCGAGATTCAAGGCTGCAATGAGCAGGGTGTGGATGGAGAGCAAGATTTACCCTCCCCTTTAAGAACTGGCAGTGTGTCTGTGTTCCATTGCTAACTGACATCACATGAGCTTCGCCAATGCTCTGAGTTAGCACCTCGCTCCTCGGCATTAGCGCCTTGAGAGGTGTGTAGCGCCTGATTTAGCACTCCAATCACCTCCAGGGGTGATAGAAGTCAAGTTTGCAGTCAGAGGCGATAATTAGCACCAGGCCGGTAATTGCGCCCCAAACGGGGCAATACTGAATTTCTCCCCCCATACCTTTTGAGCTAATTTCCCAATCTACCTTGGCCAACTCGTCCCTCATACCTATGTAATTGGCTTTATTTAAGTTTAAGGCTTAGAAATTAGACAGTGAGAAAAACCTGCCGGTATCACCGCGGCCTTAGGTTTATGGCCACTGAAAGTAGCCGCAGCACTACCAGGCAAAAGTTTGCGTTGGGAGCTAAAGTTTTTCAGCCCAGCGCTAACATACAGTGTAATGCCCTCCTCGTGGTGTTAGTGGAGGCATCAGACCCAAAGTTCACATCCAGGATCGGCATTCCAGCTTCTTACAGCCTCTGCGAGTCAGGCTGTGGAGTTTGCAAAGAATCCTGGGCAATTCAAAGGGCTATGAATTAAATGGGCAATGCGTTCAGAACTAATACAAATTAAAATGAAGTGAAAAAAATGCAGTTTTCAGCCCTTACTGACTTTCAAAAAAAAATTAAAAAGAAGTCCCAAATGGGAGTCTTCAGCACTTGAATTCCCTTCTGAATCTCCAAAAAATGGAAAAACTGCTTCAGCACTAAAACAAATTGCTCAGTGAGACAGGGAAGGGGCACCCAGAGTCTTGCACGCAGCACTATAGCTTTGTGCAGGGGGTCAACATTGGAAGAGAGGTCCTCCACCCACAGGGGTCAGGAGGCCCTCCAGAAAGAAGCATGTGGGACCAGGTCGCCGAGGCCGTCACTGCCAGCAGTGTTACCGCCACAACTTGGATCCAGTGCCCAAAGAAGCTTCATGACCTCAGATCATTGGGCAAGGTCAGTTAATGCATCAAAAGCCGTCTCCTACCAACTGCACCACTAGCCTCACACTGCTCAATGCACGACTCCCCCTGCCCCCCAATCGCTCACCTATCAACAATCTGCACCATAAACGAGACACATCTCCCATTCCTAGCCCCACCTCACCCCCTTGGAAACAGTGCAGGCCATTCTTGGCAGGGGCATGGCTGAGTCCTTGGCCAGCGGTGGGGTGAAAAGATACAAGATTCTGGTATCCTTGTACGTTATCCTCCTTCTCACATGCACCTCTTGCTTTCTGCCCTCACCTGACTACAACTCCCAGAGGATACTTTACTATGAGATTACTAATTAACCCTGTCGCTTTACACAATACAAGATCTACAATAGCCTGTTCCCTGGTTGGTTTCACGAAGTATTGGTCTAGGAAACTCTCTAATGCATTCCATGAACTCGTCCTGCAGACTACCTTTGTCAATTTGATTTGCCCAGTCTATATGAAGATTAAAGCCCATCACAATTATTGCATTATCTTTGTTACAACCTCCTAATATTTGTTGATTAATACTCTGTCCAACGGTATAGCTACAGTTAGGGGGCCTATAAACTACTCCCACCAGTGTTTTCTGCCCCTTGTTATTTCTTATCTCCACCCATACGGATTCTATTTCCTGATCTTTTGAGCCAAGATCATTTCTCACTACTGTCCGTATGTCACCCTTTATTATCAGGGCTACCACCCCACCCCCCACCCCCTGCCCCGCGCCGTTCCATTCTGTCTGCCTTTTCGAAACATCAAGTTCTCTGAAACGTCTCTGTAATGGCTATTGGAAAAAAAACATTTATCTCTAATTGTGCCACTAATTCGTCGATCTTGTTACGAATATTTCGTGCATTCAGATAAAGAGCCTTTAATTTTAAGTTTTTAGCATTATTCCCTGCTTTCACCTTATTCGCTGATGCACTATTATCTTTAAACTCTCTGGGCTAGAAATTTGTGTACTTACCGCCACTCCATAGCGCCATTAAATGGCGATAGAACAGCAGCCAGCTGCTGGCGGGTCCCGTGGCAGCCGACATTTTCGTCCTTACCTTTGCACTGCCGGTAACTAGCAGTGTCATCCCGAACAAAATGACGGCGTTGTGACGTAAATCGGCATGCAATGTCAACTTACTATCACAAGCACGAAATTCGACCCTAGCGCTGAAAAGTAGGCTGACAGTGGCGATGTCTGCACCTCTTAAGGTACACACACATCGTTCAGGGAAGTTTGGATTTAAGGTTTTGGACTGGGTTTTTTGATTTAATTGAAGTGGTGGCTTGCTGCAATAGATGTGAAAAGTTTTCTAAATGTGTAGGGAGTGACGCTGGACACTTGCAAGGGCTCAGATGATAAATGAAGGCATTTGAGAAGACAGAACATGCTCAGCAAGTCACATAACATCCATGGAGAGAAAGACAGAGTTCATGTCTCAGGTCAAGATGCTGCCGGACCAGCTGAGTATTTCCAGCATTTTATACTGTCATTTCACATTTACAGCATTTGCTTGCAGAGGGAAGGGGAAGACACAGAAGAGGAGGAAGCAGAAGAGGAGGAAGCAGAAGGAAGGATGCAACCCAGACAGCGCCTTTCTGATATCCAGGATGGAATCATCTGCCTGCAGTACCAGTGACCACAACCCCAATTCCCCTTTCAACATGAGTCCCACACCTTACCTTCCCTCTGTTACTGACCATCACAGTGTTCTCTTGGCCACAATGCTGAAATAAAAGCCACCACAAAGCAACCTTTCCAATCCAACTTTATACATCTAGCCATCCAATTTGACAAAAAGAAATCAACTCATCACCCTTATGCATTCTCTTGGTGAGTGTCTTGTGTGTGCCTTTGCCTATCCTACTGATTTCACACAGTGCTACCCCAGTGGCTGCAGCATGGCTGGTGGAAGGCTGCTGACTTTCAGTGGGGCCACTGCAAATGTCCTTGCTGGTTGGCCTTGAGGAAGTGGTAGCTGGAAGTGTCAAATCAATCTTCTTCACTCTCCTCTCCCTCTTCTTGGTTAACCACTGGCTGGGCAGGCTGCATTTCTTGGGTGTGAGAAATGAGGAAGACACAAGGGTGGAGTTGTGGTGAGGGGAGGGTGGGTAAGCAAGAGGTGCATTCCAGAAGGAGGATAACATATGAGGATACCAGCATCTTGTATCTTTTCAGCCCCGCTGCTGGCCAAGGGCTCAGCGATGCCCCTGCCAAGAATGGCCTGCACTGTCTCCTCCAAGGGGGTGAGATGAGGCTAGGAATATGGGATGTGCCTAGTGATTGGCATAGATTGTTGGTAGGTGATTGATTGGGGGGTGGGGTTCATACATTGAGCAGTGTGAGACTAGTGGTGCAGTTGGTAGGAAACTACTTTTGAAGATGCATTCTCTGACACTGACCAGTGGTCAAAGGTCATGAAGCTTCTTTGGGCACTGGAGCCAGGTGGCGGGGGGGGGGGGGGGGGGGGGGAGGGTGTGACACTGCTGTCAGTGACGGCCTCAGTGATGTACTCTCACATCATTCATTCTGGAGGGCCTCCTGGCTCCTGTGGGTAGAGGACCTCTCTTGCAGTGTTGTTGACCCCCTGCACAAAGCTGGAGTGCTGCATGCAAGACCCTAGGTGCCCCTTCCCTGGCTTGCTGAGCTATTTATGCCAGTGCCGAAGCATTTTTCCCATTTTTTGAGGTTAGGAAGGGAATTCAGCTTTAAGAGCTTCTTTTAAATGGTAATTTTTTTTTTTTTTTTTTAAAAAGGCAGAAAGGACTGAAAACTGTATTGTTTCACTTCATTTTAATTTGTATTGCTTCAGTGTGCATGGCCCCTTTAATTCTCAGAACTCTTCATTGCCCACAATTCCCAAGGAGCTTCATAGCCTCAATTCCAGAGGTTGTGCAAAGCTCAAACGCCGCACCTGCACACAAACTTCAGGTAGGATGCCTCCAGTAACGCCACCAGGATGGCATTGCACGGAAGCGCTGCGCCAACAATCTCCATCCCCCCAGGTGAATTTTGCTCCATTTGCGTTGCGGCCATTTTCAGTGGCCATTAACTCCCACCGGCAACATTACTGGCTAAAATGAATTTCTCCCCCTCTGTCCCACTCTGCTTATCTTATCCCAAATCGCTACACTGCTCCATTACCTTGACTTTTCTCTTCAGATTTATAAATTTCCCTTCACCTGACACCTCCCCCACCTTTTTAGTTTAAAGTCCTATTTATTCAATTCGCCAGGACCCTGGTCCCAGCCCGGTTTAAGTGGAGCCCGTCCCAACGGAACAGCTCCCTCTTTCCCCAGTACTGGTGCCAGTGTCCCATGAATTGAAACCCGTTCCTCCTATACCACTCTTTGAGCCACACATTTAAACCTCAAATCCACTTGTCCCTATGCCAATTTCCACATGGCTCATGTAACAATCCAGATATTATTACCTTTGAGGTTCTGTATTTTAATTTGGACCGTAGCTCCTCAAACTATCTCAGCAGAACCTCATTCCTAGTTCTACCTATGTCGTTGGTCCTATGTGGACCATGACAACTGGATCCTCCCCCTCCCACCTCAAATTCTCCTCCAGCCACGAGGAGATATCCTTAATGCAGGCAACACAGCCTTAAGAATTCAGGTAAGAAGTCACACAACACCAGGTTATAGTCCAACAGTTTTATTTGAAATCACAAGCTTTCGAAGCGCTGCTCCTTCCTCAGGTGAAGTGGAGAGATGCATAAAGACACAGCTTATATAGTCAGAGAATAATGCCAGATGATTACAGGTAATCTTTCTAACTGCCATTTATCACACCTCGACAGAGAGATAATCACAGCAATCAAAGGTGTGAATGGTGTCCAAACAGGTTAGTCAGGAAAACATTACATCAAAGAACAATGAGGTGGAGTCACAAGGGGTCAAATGTTGCAGATGCTGGGGTCTGTATGAAAAACAGACAAAAAAACTTTTTTTGCTGGAAATCACAGCAGGTCAGGCCGCATCGGTGTAGAGAGAACAAGCCAACGACGACTCGAGTCTGGATGACCCTACGTCAGGTGGGGTTACATGTAGCGTGACATGAACCCAAGATCCCGGTTGAGGCCGTCCTCATGAGTGCGGAACTTGGCTATCAGTTTCTGCTCTACGATTTTGCGTTGTCGTGTGTCTCGAAGGCCGCCTTGGAGAATGCTTACCCGAAGATCGGAGGCTGAATGTCCTTGACTGCTGAAGTGTTCCCCGACTGGGAGGGAACACTCCTGCCTGGCGATTGTTGCGCAGTGTCCGTTCATCCGTTGTCGCAGTGTCTGCATGGTCTCGCCGATGTACCATGCTCCGGGGCATCCTTTCCTGCAACGTATGAGGTAGACAACGTTGGCTGAGTCACATGAGTATGTACCATGTACCTGGTGGGTGGTGTCCTCACGTGTGATGATGGTATCTGTGTTGATGATCTGGCATGTCTTGCAGAGGTTGCCGTGGCAGGGTTGTGTGGTGTCATGGTCACTATTCTCCTGAAAGCTGGGTAATTTGCTGCGAACGATGGTCTGTTTGAGGTTAGGCGGCTGTTTGAAGGAGAGTTTGTCCATTTGTCCACCCCAGTCCAACACCGGCATCTCCACACCTTAAGAACTCAGGATTGCAGCTGCATAGAAAAGCATGTATGCCCCCTGACTATACTGTCCCCTACCACTACAGCATTCCTTTTCTCTCCCACTTGAATGGCCTCCCGTACCACGGTGCTGTTGTCAGTTTGCTCATAGACTCTGTCCTCATCCAAATAGGTAGCAAGTTTCAGTGTCCCTTCTCGTGTTTGATCAGGTATCTGCCAAGACTCAGTTTCACAGCCACATCATTTTCCTCAGCAACTGTCTCCGGTTCCGACTTATTCCACGTGGATTCCAGCTAAACTTCCACCCTTCATGTTTCGGATCCACCCAGGATTACAAATATCTCCAAGATATTCATCGTTCCTCGAACTACTGCTCTCGCCGCATCCCGAGATCCACGCTCAACGCCATGCGGCGCCACATGAACACTCTCGACCTCTCTCTTCAGCAACACTGGCGCACTCTCTCTCAAAGCTGTCCGGGTCCACTGTTCCATTTCATCCTTCGACTCATCCGACGCTTCAACAAAAAACTTTTTTTCTTCCTTTCCGATGTCAAGGATCGCAAGCTTCATCAACTCTTGGACACCAACGCCCCTCCGGAACCTTCTTCCCCTTCACTTTCCTCTGACCCCCCTTCTCCCAATCTCAACCCCTGCCGCGTTTTCACTATTCCCTCTGACCTTCCACTCTCTGACCCCGAACGATCAGTCCTCAGCAAAGGCCTGAGCTTCATCCCCTTACACTCCCACTTCAATGAATTTCGAGCTCGGCACGATGTTGAGCACTTTTCCGCCGCCTTCGTCTCCGTGCCCACTTCTCTGGCCAGGAGTCTTCCCCCCGCACGACTGACCCTTTCTCCCGCTTGCAGAATTCCTGTTCAACCTGGACCCCTCCCCCTGGCCTCTTACCCTCTCTAGACCTTTTCATCGCTAACTGCCGCCGTGACATCGGCCGTCTCCATCTCTCTGCTCCCCTCACTCACTCCAACCTACCTCCCTCTGAACTTGCAACATTCCATTCTCTTAGATCCAACCCTGACATTGTCATTAAACCCGCTGACAAGGGTGGTGCTGTTGTTGTTTGGCGAACTGACCTCTACCTATCGGAAGCTGAATGCCAACTCTCCGACACCTCCTCCTACCTCCACCTGGACCATGACCCCACTACCGAACATCAAACCACCGTTTCCAAGACTGTCACTGACCTCATCTCCTCTGGAGATCTTCCCCCCCGCGGCCACCAACCGCATAGTTCCCCAACCCCGCACAGCCCACTTCTACCTCCTTCCCAAGATCCACAAACAGGACTGCCCTGGTAGACCCATCGTTTCAGCCTGTTCTTGCCCCACGGAACTTATCTCTTCCTATCTCGACTCTATCTTTCCTCCCCTTGCCCAGTCTCTTCCCACCTACATCCGCGACTCTTCGGACACCCACCGCCACTTTAACAGTTTCCAGTTTCCTGGCCCCAAGCGATTCCTTTTCACCATAGACGTACAATCCCTCTATACCTCCATCCCCCACCAGGATCGCCCGAGGGCGCTCCGCTTCTTCCTTGAACAGAGGCCCGACCAGTCCCCATCCACCACCACTCTCCTCCGCCTGGCTGAACTTGTTCTCACATTGAACAACTTCTCCTTTGACGCCACTCATTTCCTCCAAATCAAAGGTGTTGCTATGGGTACCCGCATGGGTCCTAGCTATGCCTGCCTTTTCGTGGGATATGTGGAACACTCTTAGTTCCAGTCTTACTCAGGTCCCCTCCCTCACCTCTTTTTCTGATACATTGATGACTATCGGTGCCGTTTCCTGCTCTCACCCCAAACTAGGCAATTTCATTCACTTTGCCTCCAATTTCCACCCTTCCCTCACCTTCACATGGTCCATCTCTGACTCTTCCCTTCCTATCCTCGACTTCTCCGTCTCCATCTCTGGGGATAGGTTATCGACCAATATTCACTACAAGCCCACTGACTCCCACAGCTACCTGGACTACACTTCCTCCCACCCCGCCTCCTGTAAGGACTCTATTCCATTCTCCCAGTTTCTCCGTCTCCGCTGTATCTGCTCCAACGATGCCACCTTCCACACCAGTGCATCCGACATGTCTTCCTTTTTTCCTCAACCAAGGATTCCCCTCTACCGTGGTTGACATGGCCCTCGACCGGGTCCGTTCTATCTCCCGCACTTCTGCCCTCACCCCCGCCCCTCCCTCCCGGAAACACGATAGGGTTCCCCTTGTCCTCACCTTTCACCCCACCAGCCTCCACATTCAACGGATCATCCTCCGCCATTTCTGCTACCTCCAAAGTGATCCCACCACCAAACGCATCTTCCCCTCCCCTCCCAGCATTCCGTAGGGACCGCTCCCTCCGAGACACCCTAATCCACACCTCTATCACCCCCAACAGCCCTTCCCCTTCGCCTGGCATCTTCCCGTGCAAGCGCAGGAGATGTAACACCTGCCCTTATATCTCCCCCCTTCCCACTGTCCAGGGCCCCAAACACCCCTTCCAGGTGAAACAGCGATTTACCTGTACTTCTTGCAATCTAGTATAGAATGCCGCCGCCAGTCTGTGAGATTGGTAAGCCTCTGTAAAAAAGCCCGCCAAAGTGAGTTTAAGTACACACTAACGCTGCTCTCTGCTCCTCCCGACACTGACCTCTGACAGCCCACCTCCTCTCCATGGCCACCACCAGTGACTCCAGAGCTGTGTATGAGAAGTGTCTTGCTCTCTCCCATGGCTGGGAATTAGACTGCACCCGATATTGGCCCACCTGTTGAGCGGTAAGCCAATGAGCAGTGGTTTTAGCGTGGAGATCAGTGCTATAATCATGTTAATGAGGCTAGAGCACGAATTTTATGTGCTACCTAGGCCAGTTTGACCTGGCGCATCTTAAAAGCGCTGGGCCATGACACCGCTTGTTTTCAGGCCATAGATTTTTACAGCAGAGGAGGCGTTTAGCCCATTGATGGGACGGCCTACAGAAGAACACTGATGAGCATGCACAACAAAATGCTTGGTGCATTGGCAGGCCTACCAGAAAGCCAGAGTGCAATGTCAAGGAGAATGGAGGAGTCTGGCACCAACCTTGCACAGGGCTTCGTGCAGAGCTTGGAGACCATGATTTCCAGCATGGAAGTGATGGCCAACTCTATTGGAGCACTTGTGGCCCCAAACATGATGCAGATTCTGATGGCTAATGTCTCAGCTTCCATTGTAGCACAAGCAGAAGCCACCCAATGTCCGAGTGCTGCAGTGGAAGTTCAGACTGCTGCCACACAAGCACAGACAGCTGCCATTGTGGCTGCGTTTACCAGTGTTGAAAAGGGCTTGCAGGGTGTCATAGCAATCCAGTAATCTGTCCTCCAACAGATGACTAGGATTGCTGAGGCACCGCCCCAGGGTAGCGTCAGTAGCTCTGCAGAGCATGAACCTGAACCTGCTGTCCTCTCAGGATGACAGCATTCGTCCTCCGACCACTGCCACTCCGCCAATGCCCTTGATGTTGTCTGTCAGCCAGCCAGCCCAGACTGCTGCCGCCCATGCCAAGGTGGTACAGTCTGCAGCCGAGCCTTCCAGGCAGAGAGCTGCTCAAGGCCATCTGCAGTCTCCCACACCCTCTGCTTTGTCGTGGTGGCTCAAAGACTGAGGTAACAGTAGACTGGCACAGAATAAAAGCATCATGTGCTGAGCATGGTTGCACACCAACTGTACATTCAGCGAGCGGTAAGCTTTGCGGCTACAATACATCTCAGCATTTTGATGCAGTGCCAGCAAAGCCACATGTGTGCAGAAGATGGTGCCATGGGGAAGCCCGCTATCCCGTCAAAGCCACGTGCTTGCCTCTGGTCAGAGAGAAGACAATGAAGTCCTCTTTCCTGGCACAAAGAGCATCTGTCACCTCATGTAGCAGTGAACTCTGACATGTTACAGATGTCGGCTGCTCCAGCCTGGAAGAATCCCAATGCAAAGAACTTGAAGGCCACCTTCACAGTCACTGGCTTGCCTTGCTGTGAGGTTACCACCACCACCACCACCACCACCAGCAGCAGCAGCAGGTGGTCTAACCAGAGGCCTTCTCCACTTACAGCATCACTCCCCGTCACCTGACCAACTTTAAACAACACCATAAACATAAGAAATAGGAGCAAGAGTAGGCCAATCAGCCCCTCGAGCCTGCTCCACCACTCAACAAGATCATGGCTGATCTGATCCTAACCTCAAATCTACTATCACTCTGCATCCCTCCCAAACCCATGTGATCTCCTGGGAGAGGCAAAAAAACAAGATAAAAAAACCCAATGGCCAATTTGGGAGAAAAAAATCTGGGAACTTCCTCTCCAACCCATCTAGGCGATCAAAACTCATCCAGATCACTGTCCCTATATTTTCTACAGTACTTACCTTCTGTAAAAGGTGATCTCCACCCCAGCCAGGAACAGGAATAGAACCATCTCCTGAAATCTAACACATAATTAGAACACAAGAAGTAGGAGCAGAACCAGGCTACACAGCCCCTGGGCCCGCTCCGTTACCCACAGGGCCATGACCGTTCCGAACCTAGACTCATGTCCAATTTCCTGCCCGCTCCCCGTAACCCCTAATTCCCTTTACTTCTAAGAAACTGTCTATTTCTGTTTTAAATTTATTTAATGATGTAGCTTCCACAGCTTTCTGGGGCAGCAAATTCCAGAAACCTACTACCCTCTGAGTGAAGAAGGTTCCCCTCATCTCAGTTTTGAAAGAGCAGCCCCTTATTCTAAGATTATGCCCTAGTTCTAGTTTCACCCATCATTGGGAACATTCTCACCACATCCACCCGATCAAGCCCCTTCACAATCTTATGTTTCAATAAGATCGCCTCTCATTCTTCTGAACTCCAATGAGTAGAGTCCCAATCTACTCAACCTCTCCTCATATGTCCACCCCCTCATCCCCGGGATTAACTGAGTGAACCTTCTTTGTACTGACTCAAGAGCAAGTATGCCTTTTCTTAAGTATGGACACCAAAACTGTATGCAGTATTCCAGGTGCGGTCTCACCAATACCTTGTACAACTGCAACAATAACCCCCTGTTTTTATATTCTATCCCCCTAGCAATAAAAGCCAACATTCCATTGGTCTTCTTGAACACTTGCTGCACCTGCATACTAACCTTTTGAGTTTCATGCACCAGGACCCCCAGACCCCTTTGTACTACAGAACATTCCAGTTTCTTGCCATTAAGATAATAACTTGCTCTATGATTTTTCCTGCCAAAGTGCATAACTTCACACTTTCCAGTATTGTATTCCATCTGCCGAATCTCTGCTCACTTACTTAGCCTGTCTATGTCCCTTTGCAGGTTTTTTATGTCCTCCTCACTCACTACTTTCCTTCCCATCTTTGTATCATCTGCAAACTTTGATATGTTACACTCGGTCCACTCCTCCAAATCATTAATATAGATTGTAAAGAGTAGGGAGCCAGCACTGACCCCTGCGGAACACCACTAGTTACTGATTGCCAGTCTGAGAACGACAAAAAGCTGGCGGGGGGGGGGGGGAAAGGGTATGCTGTGAGGAGGATGTCGTGAAACTCCAGCACGATTTGGACAGGTTGGGTGATTGGGCAGAAACATGGCAAATGCACTATAATGTGGATAAATGTGAGGTTATCCACTTTGGTGGCAAAAATAGGAAGGCAGATTATTATTTGAATGGTAATAGATTGGGAGAAGGGGAAGTGCAAAGAGACTTGGGTGTTCTTGTGCACCAGTCGCTGAAGGTAAGCATGCAGGTGCAGCAGGCGGTTAAGAAGGCAAATGGTATGTTGGCCTTCGTAGCAAGAGGGTTCGAGTACAAGAACAAGGATGTCTTGCTGCAGTTGTACAGGGCCTTGGTGAGACCATATCTTGAGTATTGTGTGCAGTTTTGGTCGCCTTACCTGAGGAAGGATGTTCTTGCCATGGAAGGAGTGCAGCGAAGATTCACCAGGCTGATATCTGGGATGGCAGGAATGACGTATGAGGAGAGATTGTGTTGATTGGGCTTATACTCACTGGAATTTAGAAGATTGAGAGGGGATCTCATCGAAACCTATAAAATTCTGTCAGGCCTGGACAGACTAGATGCAGGAAGGATGTTTCTGATGGCCAGGGAGTCCAGAACCAGGGGTCATAGTCTAAGGATAAGGGGTAAGCCATTTAGGACTGAAATGAGGTGGAATTTCTTCACCCAGAGAGTGGTGAACCTGTGGAATTCTCTGCCACAGAGGGCGGTGGAGGCCAGTTCATTAACTATATTCAAGAAAGAGTTGGATATATTTCTTAAGGCTAAAGGGATCAAGGGATATGGGGAGAAGGCAGGGACCGGGTACTGAATTTGGATGATCAGCCATGATACATAGATACATAGATACATAGAAGATAGGAGCAGGAGTAGGCCATTCGGCCCTTCGTGCCTGCTCCGCCATTTAATGAGATCATGGCTGATCCTTTAATTCAGTATCCCGTCCCCGCCTTCTCTCCGTAACCCTTAACCCCTTTTGCCCGTAGAAATATATCTAATTCCCTCTTAAATATATTTAATGAGCTGGCGTACACTGCCCTCTGTGGCAATGAGTTCCACAGGTTCACCACTCTCTGAGTGAAGAAATTCCCCCTCATCTCTGTCCTAAATGGTTTAGCCCTTATCCTTAAATTATGTCCTCTAGTTCTGTTTTCACCCGCCAAGGGAAACATTCCTTCTGCATCCAGTCTGTCTAGACCTGTCAGAATTTTATATACTTCTATGAGGTCCCCTCTCAATCTTCTAAACTCCAGTGTGTACATCCCTAAACTACATAGTCTCTCCTCATAGGTCATTCCCGCCATTCCTGGTATCAGCCTGGTGAATCGCCGCTGCACCCCCTCCATGGCAAGAACATCCTTCCTCAGATGAGGCGACCAAAACTGTACACAGTACTCGAGGTGTGGTCTCACCAGTGCCCTGTACAGCTGCAGCAAGGTATCCCTGTTCCTGTATTCTAACCCTTTTGCTATGAAGGCCAGCATACCGTTTGCCTTCTTGACCGCCTGTTGCACCTGCATGCTCGCCTTCAGTGACTGGTGTACAAGAACACCCAGGTCTCTCTGTACTTCCCCCTCTCCCAATCTATTGCCATTTAAATAATAATTTGCCCTCCCGTTCCTGCACCCAAGGTGGATAACTTCGCACTTGTCCACATTATAGTGCATCTGCCATTTATCCGCCCAATCGCCCAGTCTGTCCAAATCGCTCTGGAGCTTCCTGGTCTCTTCCTCTGAGCCCACCCCACCTCCTAGTTTAGTGTCGTCTGCAAATTTGGAAATGCTGCATCCGACTCCCTGATCCAGGTCATTAATGTAAATTGTGAACAGCTGGGGGCCCAGGACAGATCCCTGTGGTACCCCACTTGTTACTGCCTGCCATTCAGAAAATGAGCCGTTTATTCCAACTCTCTGTTTTCTATCTGACAGCCAGTTCCCTATCCACGCCAAAACTTTCCCCTTTATCCCATGAGCCTCAATTTTCCATGCTAATCTTTTATGTGGGACCTTATCGAAGGCCTTTTGGAAGTCCAGGTACACCACATCTACTGGCTCTCCCCCATCTATTCTACCAGTTACTCCCTCAAAAAATTCCAATAGATTAGTCAAGCACGATTTACCCTTTGTAAATCCATGTTGACTCTGTCCTATCCTGTCCCCATTTGCTAAGTGCTCCACTATTTCATCCTTAATGATGGACTCCAGCATTTTGCCCACAACTGATGTAAGGCTTACAGGTCTGTAATTACCTGCTTTTTCCCTACCCCCCTTTTTGAATAGTGGGGTAACGTTAGCTACCCTCCAATCCATCGGCACTGTTCCCGAGTCTAATGAATTCTGAAAAATCATCCTTAGTGCATCCGCTATCTCTAGGGCCACCTCCTTCAGTACCCTAGGATGCATGTTATCAGGCCCTGGGGATTTGTCCACCTTCAATCCCTTTAGCTTCCTTAACACCATATCTCATTGAATGGCGGAGCAGGCTCGAAGGGCCAAATGGCCTACTCCTGCTTCTATGTATCTATGTATCCCAACTCTCTGCTTTCTGTTAGATAACCAATCCTCCACCCATGCCAGAATATTACCCCCGATCCCATGATTTTTTATCTTGAGCAATAATCTTGTGTGGCACCTTGTCAAATGCCTTTTGGAAGTCTAAATACACTACATCCACTGGTTCCCCTTTACCCACCCTGTATGTTACTTCCTCAAAGAACTCAAGCAAATTTGTCAAACATGACTTCTCCTTCATAAAACCATGCTGACTTTGTCCTATTAAATTATGTTTATCCAAATGTCCCATTACTGTCTCCTTAATAATGGACTCTAAAATTTTACCAACCACAGATGTTAGGCTAACAGGTCTATAGTTTCCAGCCTTCTGCCTACTACCCTTTTTAAATAAGGGTGTTACATTAGCAGTTTTTCAATATGCCAGGATCTTTGCTGAGTCGAGGGAGTTTTGGAAAATTACCAATGCATCCACAATCCCTACCGCCACTTCCCTCAAGGCCCTAGGATAGAAGCCATCAGGTCCAGGGGATTTATCCGCCTTCAGTCCCATTATTTTACCAAGTACCACTTCCTTAGTGATTTTAATCGTATTTAGCTCCTCTCCCCCTTGAGCCCCCTGTTTGTCCAGTGTTAGGATATTCTTAGTGTCCTCTACCGTAAAGACTGATACAAAATAATTGTTCAGCGTTTTTGCCATCTCCATGTTTCCCACCATTAATTTCCCAGTCACATCCTCTAAGGGACCAACATTTACTTTAGCCACTCTTTCTTTTTATATAACTATAGAAACTTTTGCTATCTGTTTTTATATTTTTTGCTAATTTACTTTCATAATCTATCTTCCCTTTCTTAATCAATCTTTGAGTTATTTTTTGCTGTCTTTTAAAGACTTCCCAATCTTCTATCCTCCCACTAGATTTGGCTACCTTATATGCCCTTGTTTTTAGTCGGATACTATCCTTAATTACTTTACTTAGCCACGGATGGCTATCTTTTCTTTTACACCCTTTTTTCCCCTCAGTGGAATATATATTTTTTGGAAGTTGTAAAATAACTCCTTAAATGTACACCACTGATCATGTACCGTCTTACCCTTTAATCTATTTTCCCAGTCCACTCTACTCAATTCCACTCTCATACCTTCATAGTCTCCTTTATTCAAGCTCAGCACGCTTGTTTGAGATCCAACCTTCTCACCCTCTAATTGAATATGGAATTCAACCATGTTGTGGTCACTCATTCCAAGGGGATCCTTTACTAGGACATTTTTAATTAATCCTGTCTCATTACACAGGACCAAATCTAAGGTTGCTTGCCCCCTGGTCGGTTCAGTTACATACTGCTCAAGAAACCCATCTCTAATACACTCAATGAACTCATCCTCAAGGCTGCCCTGCCCAATTTGATTTGTCCAGTTAATATGATAGTTAAAATCCCCCATAATTATAGCTGTTCCCTTATTACAAGCCTCAACTATTTCCTGATTAATACTCTGTCCAACAGAGTTGCAACTGTTCGGAGGCCTATAAACTACGCCCACTAGTGTTTTTTCCCCCCTTGTTATTCCGTATCTCCACCCAAACTGTTTGACTATCCTGATCCTTTGACCCAATATCATTTCTCTGTATTAGTGATTCCTTCCTTTATTAACATAGCCACCCCACCTCCCCTTCCTTCCTGTCTGTCCTTCCTGATTGTGAAATAACCTGGTATATTTAATTCCCAGTCATGGTCACCCTGCAGCCATGTTTCTGTAATGGCCACAAGATCATACCCATGTGTAGTTATTTGTGCCGTTAACTCGTCCATTTTGTTACGAATGCTACGTGCATTCAGATAAAAAACTTTTAAATATATGTTTTGTGACACTTAGTTCCTGCTTTTTTCCCTTTTTCGACTTTACCTTTTACGCCATACCTTCTGTCCCTTCCTGACACGCTCTGTTTTTTTAATTCCGCCACTGCTACCTAAGTCTATGACCTTCTCCGTAGTCATTTTTATTATTTGCTCTCTAGAAACCTCCCCCCCACTAATTAGTTTAAAGCCCTCTCTACAGCCCTAGTTATATGATTCGCCAGGATTCTAGTCCCAGCACTGGCCAAGTGAAGTCCGTCCCAATGGAACAGCTCCCTCTTGTCCCAGTACTGGTGCCAGTGTCCCAAGAAGCAAAACCCATTTTTCCAACACCAGTCTTGGAGCCACGCATTTAACTCTCTAATTTTATTTATCCTAGCCAAATTTGCTCGTGGCTCAGGTAATAATCCAGAGATTATTACCCTTGAGGTTCTGTTTTTTAATTTGACCCTAGCTGTTCATACTCCTTTAACAGAACCTTCTTCCTTGTCCTATCTACATCGTTTGCACCAACATGGACCACAACAACTGGATCCTCCCCCTCCAAGTTTCTTTCCAGCCCAGAAGAGATATCTTTAACCCTGGCACTGGGCAGACAACACAGCCTTTGGGACTCCCGCTCTCGACTGCAGAGAACCCTATCTATCCCCCGAATGATACTATCCCCTATCACTACAACATTTCTTTTTACTCCCCCCACTTGAATGGCCCCCTGTTCCACGGTGCTGTGGCCAGGTTGCTCATCCTCCCTGCAGTCCCCGCTCCCGCCCTCACAGGGAGAAAGAATCTCGAAACTGTTTGACAAGAGCAAGGGCTGCGGCTCCTTCAACACTACCTCCTGGATCCCTGTACCTGCGTCACTCATAGTCACACTGTCCTGTCCCTGACCACAGACTACATCTGAATTAATTAATTTCATAGGTGTGACTACCTCCTGAAACATAGTGTCCAGGAACTTCTCCCCCTCCCTGATGTGTCGCAGTGTCTGAAGCTCGGTCTCAAGCACCTCAATACGGAGCCGGAGTTCCTCTAGCAGCAAACACTTGTCGCAGATGAATCACCGTGAGCCTCAATGGGGTCCACCGGCTCCCACATCTCGCAACAGTAACACATCACCTGCTCCATTCTATATAATTAAATTTCTTTTTATTAGTTATGAAGACCCTGCCAGGATATAGATGATAATATCACACCACTATTCAATAGGACTTACCAACTTAAAGGTATAAAAGAGAAGGAAGAAAACCTACCAACCAGCTGATCACCAACCTCCTCTTTGAATACTGTCTGTGGGGCTTGTTTGGTTGACTCGTCTTGCTGTTCCGCTTCCGCAGTGCTGTCTAAGCCTGGGAGTGGGGAACAAAACAGAGCAAAAACACCCCCTCACCTCCCACTTACCAAACTCTGCTTACACTCAATGCACCGCACTAGTCCCGCCCCTTTTATACCCGGATTCTACTTCCGGTTTAAACTCCCCAGCAGTTTAATTTACACTTAAAAAATTTAACTCACTTCAAATAATTAACTTTTTAACGCACTAAAATTCACAAAATACACTTAAATGACTTTTCTCCCACTTACCACACTCTCTCTCAACTCAAATGCCACAGCACCAACAATTCCACAAACTGACTGACGAAAGGTCACCGACCTGAAACGTTAACACTGTTTCTCTCTCCACAGATGCTGCCTGACTGGCTGAGCATTTCCAGAATTTTCTGTTTTTATTTCAAATTTCCAGCATCTGCAGTATTTTGCTTTTGTATTAGAGATAAAAGTAATGTACTGTACTCGGGTCCAGAGTAGCAGCCAAAACATGCATGTGAATGGACACAGAGGGAATTAAGCACAGCAGAGATTAGGCGAGACATGCTACAGTCATAAACAGAGGACAGGGAGGAGATGATAACAAACAGTTGAAAGTTAAAGTTTGAATAGCAGAGGTAGGATGAATCAGCTTGGCGCATCCATGAACCAAAGTTCAGGTTCAGAGTGAGTTGTGGAGAGGAGTGGATCCAGGAGCCATTTGATAGATGGAATTAAGAGAGGAACTCATTGGGGAACTGCCAGCTCAGGAGCCATGTTTATAAGAAGTGTATAATAATAAAAAAATCGACTGCTGTTAACATTCTTGTAACAAGCTTAAATCAATACAATATTGTAAGGCTTTATTTGGCTTGTCTCCATGATTGCTGGCTCGAAAGAGCAACTAAACCACATAATTGAAACTTAAGCAGTGCTGGACGATGACTTTAGCTCCTAGATGACTGTTTCATTTTGAGTGGTTCGTTATTTATAAGCCAGAAAGTCCTGGTAACGATCATGGATATTTAAAGGGTAGAGCTGGGCTGAGAGAAAAAGTATTCCATATAATAGCTTAGGCTTGGATTGTGACCTTTTATGGTTTTCATTTGAAGATAGAAACATTTCTACTCTGACTAAATGTATATGTATTATATCATTGTTCATTATTTGATTGTTCATTTTTTGTAAATTCACTTAATAGTTTAAACTAAAAATGAGGTTTGAAGTTATGATGATCCAATGTTGACTGGAGACATATCCTATGGAGCATAGATAATTCCAGTAGCTAAAAGCAATGAACAGAATAGCTGCTCCATTCATTATTTGTGTTTTATCAAAGGCTAGTGAAGATACTCTTGGCATATTTTTTTTTTTTTTGGTCTCAGTTTCTTTTCAGCAGGGCAGGAACCGGGAGGAGCGGGAAGTCGGCGTAGGACCAAGGGGACACAAGACCGGGAAGTCAGCGAAAGACCAGGGAGGTAAGACTAACTGGTAAGTACTTTCCTCAAACCTTCCTAGAAAGTAAAACCAAAACTAGTGGGATTTGGTTAGTTTAAAAAGGAATAAGAGGAGTACAGTATACATTGGTCTAAGTAAGCTTCGGGAAAACAAAAGTCGATAAATAAACTAAAACTAGAAAATTAAAAAGTAATATAAGGGTTAAGTCATGGCAGTAGAGCTCGGACCTGTGTCATGCTCCTCCTGTAACATGTGGGAAATCAGGGACGCTTCCTGTGTCCCTGACGACTATGTGTGCGGGAAGTGTGTCCAGCTGCAGCTCATGTGGGACCGCATGACGGCCCTTGAGCTGCAGATGGACTCACTTTGGAGCATCCACGATTCTGAGAGGGGTGTGGATAGCACATTTAGTGAGTTGGTCACACCGCAGGTTAAGGCCAGCGTAGACAGTACATGGGTGACCAAAAGGCAGAGCAAGGGCAGGAAGGTAGTGCAGAAATCCCCTGGGGTTGTCTCCCTTAGCAACAGGTTCACCGTCTTAGGTACTGTTGTCGGGGGGGGTGACGCATCGGGGGAAGGCACCAGCAGCCAGGCTCATGGCACCATGACTGGCTCTGTTGCAAAGAAGGGAGGGAAAAAGAGTGGCAGGGCTATAGTAATAGGGGATTCGATTGTAAGGGGAATAGATAGGGGTTTCTGTGGTCGCGACCGAGACTCCAGGATGGTATGTTGCCTCCCTGGTGCAAGGGTCAAGGATGTCTCGGCGCGGGTGCAGAACATTCTGGAGGGGGAGGGGGAACAGCCAGTTGTCGTGATACATGTTGGTACCAACGACGTAGCTAAAAAAAGGGAAGAGGTCCTACAAGTAGAATTTAGGGAGTTAGGAGCCAAGCTAAAAAGTAGGACCTCGAAGGTAGTAATCTCTGGATTACTACCAGTGCCACGTGCTAGTAAGAGTACAGAGAACAGGATAGTTAGGCTAAATACGTGGCTTGAGCAGTGGTGTAAGAGGGAGGGTTTTAAATTTTTGAGGCATTGGAACCAGTTTTGTGGTAGGTGTGACCTATACAAAAGGGACGGTCTACACCTGTGCAGAGATGGAACTGATGTTCTCGGGGTAATTTTTGATAAAGCAGTTCGGGAGCATTTAAACTAGTATGGCAGGGGGCTAGAAACCTATGTAGTGAAATAGAGGAAAGTGAAAGGCAGACAGAAATAAATGGTAAAAGGGTGAGGAACAAAAAACAAAGGGCCAAACTAATTCATAAAAAATGTGAGCATAAAAAAAGCCTGAGGGTTTTATACCTTAATGCGAGAAGCATCAGGAACAAGGTAGATGAATTAGCTGTGGAAATAGAGGTTAATAATTATGATCTAATTGGGATTACGGAAACATGGTTGCAGGGTGAGCAGGGCTGGGAGCTTAACATACAGGGGTATTCAGTATTTAGGAAGGATCGACAAAAAAGAAAGGGAGGAGGGGTAGCATTGCTAGTAAAAGAGGGGATAAATGCAATTGAAAGGAAGGATATTAACTCAGTTAATACAGAATCTATATGGGTGGAGCTAAGAAATAGCGAGGGGCGAAAAACATTAATAGGAGTGGTATATAGGCCTCCAAATAGTAAAATAGAGGTTAGGGAGGGCATCACGAGGGAAATTAGAGAAGCGTGCAATAAGAGCACAGCTGTCATCATAGGTGACTTTAACTTACATATAGATTGGACTAGCCTAATCAGTAAAAATAATGAGGAGGAGGAATTCCTTGAGTGTTTAAGGGATGGTTATCTGGATCAATATGTCGAGGAACCAACTCGGGAACAGGCTATATTGGACTGGGTACTGTGCAATGAGAAGGGACTAATCAGTAATCTTGTTGTACGGGGACCCTTGGGTCAGAGCGATCATAACATGATCGATTTCTCACTCGAAATGGAGAGCGAAGAAATTGACTCAGAGACTAAGGTCCTGAATTTAAACAAGGGGAATTATGATGCCATGAGACGGGAACTGAGTAGGTCTGATTGGACAACGTTCCTGAGAGGACTGGAGGTAGATAAACAATGGCAAACATTTAAAGATAGAATGACAAAATTGCAAAAATTGTTTATACCAATCTGGCATAAAAGGAAATCTAAAAAGGTGACTCAACCGTGGATAACAGGGGAAATTAGAGACAGCATAAAATCCAAAGATAGGGCGTATAAAATAGCCAAAAAAAGCGCCAGAGCGGAAGATTGGGAACAGTTTAAGATAGAGCAAAGGAGGGCAAAGGGCATGATCAAGAGGGGCAAAATAGCTTACGAAAACAAGCTGGCGGAAAATATAAAAACTAACTCCAAAAGCTTTTATAAATATATCAAAAGGAAAAGACTGGTGAAAACCAAAGTTGGTCCATTGCAGTCAGATACGGGGGAATATATAATGGGAAATAAGGAAATGGCAGATCAACTAAATGCATACTTTGGGTCAGTCTTTACGAAGGAAGACACAAAAAACCTCCCTGGGATATCGGGAAAAATAGGGACATTGGCAAAGGAGGAACTGACGCAAATCAATATCTCTAAGAATATGGTGTTAAGGAAGCTAAAGGGATTGAAGGTGGACAAATCCCCAGGGCCTGATAACATGCATCCTAGGGTACTGAAGGAGGTGGCCCTAGAGATAGCGGATGCACTAAGGATGATTTTTCAGAATTCATTAGACTCGGGAACAGTGCCGATGGATTGGAGGGTAGCTAACGTTACCCCACTATTCAAAAAAGGGGGGTAGGGAAAAAGCAGGTAATTACAGACCTGTAAGCCTTACATCAGTTGTGGGCAAAATGCTGGAGTCCATCATTAAGGATGAAATAGCGGAGCACTTAGCAAATGGGGACAGGATAGGACAGAGTCAACATGGATTTACAAAGGGTAAATCGTGCTTGACTAATCTATTGGAATTTTTTGAGGGAGTAACTGGTAGAATAGATGGGGGAGAGCCAGTAGATGTGGTGTACCTGGACTTCCAAAAGGCCTTCGATAAGGTCCCACATAAAAGATTAGCATGGAAAATTGAGGCTCATGGGATAAAGGGGAAAGTTTTGGCGTGGATAGGGAACTGGCTGTCAGATAGAAAACAGAGAGTTGGAATAAACGGCTCATTTTCTGAATGGCAGGCAGTAACAAGTGGGGTACCACAGGGATCTGTCCTGGGCCCCCAGCTGTTCACAATTTACATTAATGACCTGGATCAGGGAGTCGGATGCAGCATTTCCAAATTTGCAGACGACACTAAACTAGGAGGTGGGGTGGGCTCAGAGGAAGAGACCAGGAAGCTCCAGAGCGATTTGGACAGACTGGGCGATTGGGCGGATAAATGGCAGATGCACTATAATGTGGACAAGTGCGAAGTTATCCACCTTGGGTGCAGGAACGGGAGGGCAAATTATTATTTAAATGGCAATAGATTGGGAGAGGGGGAAGTACAGAGAGACCTGGGTGTTCTTGTACACCAGTCACTGAAGGCGAGCATGCAGGTGCAACAGGCGGTCAAGAAGGCAAACGGTATGCTGGCCTTCATAGCAAAAGGGTTAGAATACAGGAACAGGGATACCTTGCTGCAGCTGTACAGGGCACTGGTGAGACCACACCTCGAGTACTGTGTACAGTTTTGGTCGCCTCATCTGAGGAAGGATGTTCTTGCCATGGAGGGGGTGCAGCGGCGATTCACCAGGCTGATACCAGGAATGGCGGGAATGACCTATGAGGAGAGACTATGTAGTTTAGGGATGTACACACTGGAGTTTAGAAGATTGAGAGGGGACCTCATAGAAGTGTATAAAATTCTGACAGGTCTAGACAGACTGGATGCAGAAGGAATGTTTCCCTTGGCGGGTGAAAACAGAACTAGAGGACATAATTTAAGGATAAGGGCTAAACCATTTAGGGCAGAGATGAGGGGGAATTTCTTCACTCAGAGAGTGGTGAACCTGTGGAACTCATTGCCACAGAGGGCAGTGTACGCCAGCTCATTAAATATATTTAAGAGGGAATTAGATATATTTCTACGGGCAAAAGGGGTTAAGGGTTACGGAGAGAAGGCGGGGACGGGATACTGAATTAAAGGATCAGCCATGATCTCATTAAATGGCGGAGCAGGCACGAAGGGCCGAATGGCCTACTCCTGCTCCTATCTTCTATGTATCTATGTATCATATGGAGTTGAGACAGAGTGATCCAATATAAAAGGAGCTAAAAAGGTTTAAATTAAGAAGGGTAGAAAAGACTTAAATGTAATAGTGGCAGTAATGTGTGTGCCTGTGTACTGACAAATAGTTATTCTAGGATATGATGGAAGATTTCAGCATTAGTTAGCACTAATAGCACTATTATCTTGTTCTATTAATAGATGACAACATTCAAATTGTGCAACATATTCTTGAAAGCACAAGCACAGATGGACCTTTTGAGAGTTGGTAGTGGAGGCTTCCATTAACATCTGCTGTTATCCCTCCCACTCATTCCAGGATGAACCACTGGGATAGCTTCTACTTTGTAAATGAAAGTTCCTTCAGCTGTTGTGAACATCATCTGGTGGCTCTCCTGACCTGATGCTTGAATAGTCTTCACCTTAACAGTCAGAGTCATAGGGCTGGATTTTCATTCAGGAGTTGGGTAAGAGGCGGGACTACAACTTTCGGGGTTGTAGTCTCGCCTCCATCGAGATGTGACCAATCCACGCGATTTTAACTTGATTGACCTTGTTGAGCCCACCCAGCAGGCCAATTAAGGGCCACCCTGCAACTGGTGATGTCACAGACTGAAATTTCATCTGTCAAGAGGTTTTGACAGATGAAATATCAAAATTTCACATCTGTTTGAAGCTGTCAAACACTGAGTCTTACTTCTAACCTGAGTCCTTCTCCACAGGCTCAGTTAGAAATCTCTCCTGCACAGAAAGCCGAAGCCTGTCACTTTTGACAGTTCGCAGCCATTCTGCTTTCTGTGCCGGTGAGATGAGGGACTCCCGAGACCTAAAGGAAGGAAGGCTGAAAAGGTAAGAAAATGTAATTTAAACTTCTTTAAACACTTTAGACACACCAAACACACTTACCTTTGCACTCATGCACACATCACTCACCTGAACACCGACATCTCGACCCCTCCAAGTCCTTCAACCCGACGGCCCGCCTCGCAAACTTGGCGTGGTTTGGAGCCATCGGGAATCCCACACTTCAGCATTAAAAATAGGGATTAGGCTAAAAACTGCCTGTTAACTACCTGTTAACAGGCAGTTAATTGGTATTAATACCTTCCCGCCTCGGGTAGGTGGATCCCAGTGCGGGGCGGGTACCCGCCTCCTTTGAAACTGGCATGGAGGCAGGTTGGGTGCGAGATGGGGTTGGGACCCCTGATTTCAGGATTTTAACCCCCCCACATGCCTCCAATCCCGACTCCACGGCCCAATGAAAATCCTGCCCATACAGTCATAATGGCACAGGAGGCCATTCGGCCCATCAAGTCTGTGCCGGCTCTCTGTAGAGCAATCCAGTCAGTCCCATTCCCCGCAAGTTTATTTCCCTCAAGTGCCTTTCCAGTCTCCCCTTGAAAACATGGAGTGTCTCTGCTTCCG
Source organism: Somniosus microcephalus (assembly GCF_052327205.1). Taxonomy (NCBI): domain Eukaryota; kingdom Metazoa; phylum Chordata; class Chondrichthyes; order Squaliformes; family Somniosidae; genus Somniosus; species Somniosus microcephalus. The sequence continues at coordinate 177,137,010 of NC_140988.1, forward strand.
CCAATTCCATCAGCAGCGAATTCCAGGTCCTCAGCACTCCCTGCGTAAAAAAGTTTTTCCCTCACATCCCCCCTGTATTTCTTGCCCAAAACCTTAAATCTGTGTCCCCTAGTCCTTGTACCATCAATTAGGGGGAACAGCCTTTCCCTGCCTAGCCTATCCAAGCCTTCACAAACTTGTACACCTCTACTATATCACCAGTCAACCTCCTTTGCTCTAATGAAAACAAATCCAGCTTCTCCAACTTGTCCTTGTAGCTAAGATCCCCCATCCCCAGAACCATTCTGGTAAATCTCCTCTGCACCCTCTCAAGGGCCTTCACATCCTTCCTAAAGTGTGGTGACCAGAACTGGACGCAATACTCCAGTTGTGGCCTAAGCAGAGCTTTATAAAGGTTCAGCATAACTGCTCTACTTTTGTACTAAATTCCTCTATTTATGAAGCCCAAGATCCCATATGCTTTGCTAACCACTCTCAATATGTCCTGCCACCTTCAGGGACCTATGAACATTAACTCCCAGGTCTCTGTCCCTTCACACTCTTTAAAACTGTGCCATTAAGTGTATATTGCCTCTCCCTGTTCCTTCTGCCAAAATGCATCACCTCACACTTCTCTGTATTAAATTCCATCGGCCATTGTCTGCCCATTCTACTAACCTTTCTATGTCCTGTTGCAGTCGAATGGTATCATCTTCACGGCTTGCACACCCCCAAGTTTGGTGTCATCAGCAAATTTAGAAATTCTACGCTGTATTCCAATATCCAGGTTATTTGTATATCCAAAAAAGCAGTAGCCCCAGCACTGACCTTTGGGGAACACCACTGTTTACCATCCTCCAGTCTGAAAAACAGCCATTTACCACAACTTGCTCTTTTCTGTCCTTAAGCCAATTCCTTATCCAAGCTGCCACTGACCCATCTATTCCATGAGCCTCAATTTTGTTAATCAGCCTTCTATTTGGTGCTTTGACAAACAACTTCCAAAAATCCATGTAGACTTCATCAATTCTCCCTGTTACTTCATCAAAAAATTCAATTAGATTAGATTAGTCAAACGCGATCTGTCTTTTACAACTGTGTTGGCTCTTCTTAATTAGCTTAAACCTCTCCAAGTGGCCATTAATTTTTTCCTTCATTATTGTTTCTAAAACTTTACCCACCACTGATGTTAAACTGACCGGCCTGTAGTTATTAGGATTGTCTGTACACCCTTTCTTGAACAATGGTGTCACATTTGCCACTTTCCAATCCTCAGGCACCTCTCCCGCATCTAGGGAAGATTGGAAAATGATGGCAAGCCCTTCCGCTATCTCCTCCCCCAATTCCCTTAGCAACATGGGATGCAAGCCATCTTGACCAGGCAGCTTGACCACTCTAAGCATAACCAGCCTTTCTAGTACATCCTGTCTATTAATTTTCACCCCTTCCATTGGTACTACTTCCGCCTCTAGTACTATCTTCTCTAGTACTATCCAACACACTCACTCTTATGCATCTTACTTCTCTTTTCTCCTCCTATATGCTGATACCCATCCCCCTGCCAAGCCAGCTTAATCCCTCCCCAACAGCACTAACAAACATCCCCATGTGAATATTAGTCCCGGCTCTGTTGAGGTGTTACCCATCCGGCTTGTACAGTTCCCATCTTCCCCAGAAAGTGTCCCAATGCCTCAGGAATCTGAAGCCCTCCCTCCTGCACCATGCATTGAAGAAGGGTCAAACCCGAAACGTCGGCTCAAATTTCTCTCCACGGATGTTGCCTGACTTGCTGAGTTTTTCCAGCATTTTCTGTTGTTATCATGCATTCATCTGTTCTATCCTTCTATTCCTGTACTCACTAGCACGTGGCACCGGGAGTAATCCGGAAATCACTACCTTTGAGGTCCTGCTTTTTAATCTCTCTCCTAACTCCCTAAACTCTGCCTGCAGGACCTCTTTCTGCCTAAGTCGTTGGTACGGATATGGACAATGAACTCTGGCTGTTTACCCTCCCCCCTCAGAGTGTCCTGCAGTCGCTCAGTGACACCCTTGACGCTGGTACTAGGGAAGCAACATACCATCCTGGAGTCTCATCTACGGCCGCAAAAACACCGGTCTGCTCCTCTAACTATTGAATCCTCTATCACTATTGCCCTTCCACCCTTTTCCCACCCCCTGTGCAGCTGAGCCACCAATGGTGCCTCAGAGTCAGGACCAATATTCTCGTGGGGATGTTTGTTCGTGCTGTTGGGGAGGGTTTAAACTAGCTTGGCAGGGGGATGGGCACCAGCCTATAGGAGTCAGAAAGTAGCAGAGAGAAATAAGATGCATAAGAGTGAGTGTGTTGGATAGTACTAGAGAAGATAGTACTAGAGGTGGAAGTAGTACCATATTAGATAGGAGCAGATTAAGAAAGACTACGTGGACTTGACTCTGGCTGCACTCCCCAGAGGAACCATCGCCCTCACCAGTACTCAGAACAGAATGCTGGTTGAAGAGCGTGATGCACTCAGAGGACTCCTGCTCTACCTGCCTGGTCCTCCTCTTCTGTCTCGTGGTCACCCATTCCCTCTCTGCCTGCACACTCTTAAGCTGTGGGGTGCCCACCTCTGGAAACGTGCTATCCACATAACTCAGCCTCGCGGATGCACTGCAGTGACTCCAGCCGCCGCTCAAGCTACGAAACCCAGAGCTCGAGTTGCTGTAGCTGGTGACACTTACAGCACATGTGATCATCCAGGCTATGCGAAGCATCGATGGCGCAGACACGATGGGCCGAAGGGCCTCTTTCTGTGCTGTAAAACTCTATGACTTCCCACATGGTGCAGAATGTGCACTCCATGGGACTGAGCTGCCCTGCCACGCCTCTATTTAATAGACTAAGAACTAACCCAACAGAAATAAACTTAAAACTTAACAAAAGACACTCCCCAGCTACTCACCAATCAGCTCCTTCCCTTGTGCCAACGTCACTTTTTTTATTCTGACATCACTTTTTCAAAAACTGCCTCTGTGGAGTTGCTGCTGCTCCTTTTAACTGCTCCCACCAGGTCCGCTCCTTCCGGTCTCCGTTTTTGTGACTCACCAAACAATTTACAGATCTTCTGCTCGGCTTTTTCATTCATGCAGACTACATTCAACTGCCATTCCAAATTCTTCCAGGTCTCCCTCCTCATATGTGTGTGGGAAGGAGGGAGGAGGGAAAAATTGAGGCCAATTCTAAATGTTGCTGACCTCCTCCATGATCAGGCTCACGCCCTGTTCAGTAAGTTCTTCATGTTTCTTGGTATCAGGAATGATATTTTCCATTCCAATCAGCCTTGCTGGTGTAATTCTTGCCTGCTGACTTTTAAGGGTCAATTGCCTCATTTCCTGCTTGTTTAGGTGCTAAACTGTATTTATTGCAGCTGTGTGACTATTGAATGTCTTAACTTACCACAGTGATCAGGTAAGAAGCTGCTTAATGGAATTTGCAGTGATCCGACAGAGGTAGCAAGTAAAGGTACTTATTGCCATATAATTGTCTAAAGTGGCTTAAAGCTCGCAGTTGGGATATTGTCCCCAAAACTCTAATACCAATAATTATTAGACTCTGTGAAATGTTTCCTTTAATGAAGACATAGCTACGCCTTGGCATAAATCAAAATAGGAAACAGATGTGTGTCCATTAAGGTCATATGAGTGATGACAGAACTATCCTGCCCTTGCATTTGAACCATTAGCCTGGGAGCAGTTGTTTCCTGGTTTAATTGGCAGATCAATATAAAAGTCATGCAACAGTAAGAGGTTCTGCTTCTCATTGGAACGTTCTTAATTTAGAATTTACATTAATCTCAATTCAGCTGTACTGTGCTAAATTAATTCATTTTTTATAATCACTGGATGCAGGAAACTTTGAGAGTTTTTTTAAACTATTACTTTAAAGTTTTAGGGAGTTAATGAATACCAGGGACAATAGCACACAATCCTCCCCCCTCCCCACAAATTCCAAATACCTTCACCAAAATAACCAATAAAATATTCTATTCAAAAAGCCAGAGGGACTTTATTGGCATTGAAAACCTTTTTCAGGATCCTAAAAGGTAAACGACAAATCCTGGGATAGTATACCGTGCCTCAATGACCACTTTATATCTTTTAACTGGAATGAGGGTACGGGCTGGCAATGAAAGAAATGAAAGATTTTCCTCAGCGCATTTGATCATACAACATTATAAAGTTCTTCAATCTGAAATTGATGAATTGTAGACAGTTTTATGCTGCCGATTTGTGGCAATGGGAGAACAGGCTATGACCACCACTTCTGACATTTAAGAGCAATAAAAAAGCCTCCCATTCCCCAGCTGAACTCGCTCTCAGGGCACCAGGGGGGAATCCCTTTAAACATGGTCTTAAGCCATTCAACTCAGTTCTTCATGATGCAGGTTTCATACCAAAATTTTATAAAATGGCAAGTTGTAAACTGCTTTTTTGTACCAGAAAACTGCTTCTGATTTTCCACATTGGATAAAGTTACAATACAACCATGGGATTACCCAATCACTTGACTACTGGATTCAATCCAGTAAAAATTGCCTTCAAGCTATTTGATTGATATTGAATCAGGGTTAGTGCTTTTCATGATAACAAAGTTTACTTTGTACATTTTTTATGCCATTCACCTGCTCCCCCAACATTTCCCTTTGTTTTCTTAACATTCTGCTCTGATAAAGCTGTTATTCTTCTGCTCTCTTGACCTGTTTTATTTGATGGATTTTACTGGCTCTTTCTTTAATGAGCATTTCTCATCTCTGCTCCTGCTTTCTTCAGCGAGCATTTTTGATTATATCATGACTCCTTTTTCAAAAGTATTTACCTATTTAAAAATTCTAACAATGCTATTTTTAAAGCCATATTTAAGTACGTTGACCAGTTTGCTGCTTTCAGCACTGTTTTCATCCGTCAAGTGCTTACAGTATCACCCAAGGCCGTGCTGGTCATGATCACCAACAATATCCTCTGTGACTGTGACTATGACTATGGAGCGTTATCTCTCTGCAGCATTTGACAATGTCGGCCAAGCCATTATCCTCCAGCACCCCTCCTCCATGGTCTAGCTCCACCAGCCCTCCTCCATGGTCTAGCTCCACACGACTGCTCTTGAATGGTTCCACTCCTACTGTTAAGTCTGTGTGTTCCAGTTGTATTAAGATTAATTACTGACACAGACTACAGAATAAAGTTCAACAGGTCTTTACTAGTTGGAGGTCCGGACTATACTAAATACAATATCACTACACAGTACTTATATACCGGTGGTCACCACCGGTATTACGTATACAGCAGCCAGAGAAAGTAGTACATCTCTTAAGGTGGAACAGGCTTAAGTTCTCTTAAGGTGGAACAGGTTACATACACCACAATCCGCCCTTTTTAGCTTAACAGTCATATCCCCATTTAACATAACATAATAACATATATACATATATAACTTCAGGTATAAACAGTTCAAAGGTTCAGTCTCTCAGGAGGCCTTCTGATTCGGTTTGGATAACGCCTTTCAGTGGTCTCTGATTCTTGTTGCTGAGGTGACTCTTCTTGTTGGTTTCCTATGTATTGGACGTCATCATCAGGTACAGTCCCTGCCGAGGTAGATGCTTCAGGTTCATTAACGTCTTCCACAGTTGTCTCTGTCGCAACCATGGGTTCGACCCTTGCTCTTGATTCTACCAGTTGATCCGCATGACGCCTTATCACATTGTTACCAATATCTACTGTGTACATCAGAGGTCCTTGTCTGGCCCGAATTGTTCCGGACTGCCATTTTTCGTTTCCATAGCCCCTTGCCAACACTGGTTGTCCTATGTCGAAACTTCGAGTGGACTTGTTATTAATATGCCGGAACTGTTTGTTTTCCACTTCCCTCCGCACATTTGGTTTTAACAAGTCCAACCTGGACCGCAACCTCCTGTTATAAAACATCATGGCAGGACTTTGGTTAGTCACTGCATGAGCGGCGTTTCGATATGCCATTAGGAAATTGTCCACCTTGTGTTGTAACGGAATCTGATCATCGTTCATGGCCTTTATTGCCTTTTTGAATGTTTGGACAAATCTCTCGGCCAACCCATTTGTCGCCGGATGATATGGGGCAGAGGTATAATGTTTCACCCCATTCTTCTTTAAGAATTTTTGGAATTCTTCCGACACGAACTGTGGTCCGTTGTCCGAACATATCTGTTCTGGCAATCCGTTCCTTGCGAATATTGTTCTTAACACCGCAATTGTCTTTTCTGAAGTAGTGGTATTCATCTTGATCATTTCTGGCCATTTGGAATGTGCGTCCACCGCAATTAGGAACATGGAGTCCATGAATGGACCAGCAAAGTCAATATGTACGCGTTGCCATGGGGCTGAAGGCCATTCCCATGGGTGTAGCGGTGCGATCGGAGGTGCATTTTGCACTTTTTGGCACCCAGCGCAGCTTTTTGTCAACTCCTCTATCTGTTGGTCAATGCCCGGCCACCATACATAAGCCCTAGCAAGACTTTTCATCTTAACTCCCCCCAGATGACCTTCATGCAGTTCCTTTAGAACTCTTTCCCGTAACTTGGGAGGAATAATCACTCTTGTCCCGTACATCAAAGTACCATGGCAGACAGACAGCTGGTCTTGCCTTGCCGAGAATGCCGGTAACAGAGGATCACCATGTGTTGGCCATCCCTTCACTGTCACCTCGTAAACTCGGGACAGTGTCGGGTCGTTCCTGGTTTCTCTTTCAATACTTGCATTGGTGACTGGTAAACACTCGATGATGGTCGAATGAAATAACTCAACAGGGTCAACTTTCGTCGTCTCTTTTGCTTCAGGTAGTGGCAGGCGCGAAAGCCTATCAGCATTGCCATGCTGCTTTGTACCTTTGAATTCTATTTGATATTGATGTGCCCCTAGGAAAAGGGACCATCTCTGGAGTCGCTGTGCTGTCATCACCGAAACACCCTTCTTAGGGTTAAAAATGGATACCAACGGCTGATGGTATGTCAGAAGTGTGAATTTTTGGCCCTGCAGGTAATGATTAAACTTCTTCACTCCCCATACAAGGCTGAGAGCCTCCCTATCGATCTGCGCATAGTTGCGCTCAGCAGAGGTCAATGATCTGGATGCAAACGCGACTGGCCTTTCCGTGCCATTTGGCAACTTGTGTGAGAGTACTACCATAATACCATATGGAGAAGCATCACAAGCCAACCGAATAGGCAATGTCGGGTTGAAGTGAGCCAACACTTCCTCTGAGGTGATCAATTCTTTGCTTTTGCGAAATGCCTTCTTACAGTTTTTGCTCCATTCCCATGGTACCCCCTTCTGTAAAAGAGCGTTCAGCCGGTGCAGTACCGTGGATAGATTCGGTAGAAACTTATGGTAATAGTTAATCAATCCCAGAAACGACCTCAACTGAGAGACATTATCCGGAGCGGGAGCCTTTACAACTGCCTCTATCTTGTCAGGAGACTTATGAAGCCCCTCCCGGTCAATGACATGACCACAGTACGAGATCCGCTTCTGAAAGAACTCACATTTCTGCCGATTAACTCTAAGTCCATACTCTTTCAGTCTGTTGAGCACCAGTTCCAAGTTTGCGAGGTGTTCTTCATCACCATCACCTGTAATCAGAATATCGTCCAGGTAACATTGTGTGCCTGGAATTCCCTGTAATACCTGCTCCATGGCCCTCTGCCAAATTGCCGGAGCCGATGCCACTCCAAAAACCAGCCTATTATACCAGTACAAACCTCTATGCGTGTTGATCGTGAGGTACTGGCGTGACTCTTCATCAACCTCCATCTGCAAGTACGCCTGCGCCAGGTCTATCTTGGTGAAGTGTTTCCCGCCAGACAATGAAGCAAAAATATCCTCAATCCGCGGAAGCGGATACTGCACCGTGTGAAGCACCGGATTAACGGTGATCTTGAAATCTCCACAGATGCGAACCTTCCCTGGTTCTCCTGGCTTGTTGCTCGAAGGACGTTTCATAACGGGAACAATGGGTGTAGCCCACTCACTCCAATCTACCTTAGACAGTACACCTGAATGTTCTAGAGCTTCCAGTTCCGCTTCTACAGTAGGTCGTATTGCATAGGGTACCGGTCTGGCTTTGAAAAATTTTGGCTGTGCATGTTCATCAATCTTGATGTTTGCCGTAATTCCTTTCAGTGTTCCCAGTCCTTGCTGGAACACCTCTTTAGCATCATCCAATATTTTGGACAATCGTTTAGGTTTGACATCTGTTTCCCCGGAATCTACCGTTAGTGCTTTTAAGGAGTGCCAGTCCATAATCATTTTCCTAATCCACTCCCGTCCCAGTAGTGGTGGACCTCCTTCAGGTAGCACATATAAGTCCATTACTTGGCTTTCTTCGCCCTTGTGGACCACTTTTACCTCTATCTTTCCGATGGGGTACACTCTTTGCCCCGTGTATGTTTTCAATATAATCTCCGTATCCCGTAGGGGAATATGTTGGAATAACCTTTTGTAATCTTTCTTATTCATGACTGTCAATGCCGATCCAGTGCCCAATTCCATCTTTACTTGGACTCCTGCTATCTGAAGAGTGACCAAATTGTCTGGAGATCTGCATCCTTACCAACGTTGTGTACTCTTAAGCTACCCAGTTCATTACTGCTAGCGTCTGAATCTGACTTCTGTTCATTCGAACTGGTCTTTGTCACCTTGTGCACCTTTATGTATTTTCCTTGCGGTGACTTTTTGTTGCTGGTCTTCTTTCCTGACCAGCATACTTTAGCTATGTGGCCAAGCCTGCCACACGTTCTGCATTCTTGGTTTTTAAACCAACACTGGTTCTGATCGTGTGTTGTCTTTCCACAACGATAACATTTTACAGTACTCAAACCCAATTTATTTGTACTGTGTTCCAGTGACCGTAGCTGCATTACTGCCGTGCCTCTCGCTGCGGCTTCGTGTGCTGCTGCCATAGTGACCGCTTTCTCAAGCGTCAGCTCATTCTCCTTGAGCAGTCGCTTTTGTGTATCTTCTTTTAATAATCCACACACAAATTTGTCTCTTAGCGCGTCTGTTAGTCCCGTTCCAAACTGACAGTCTTTTGCTAGCTTACGCAATTCCATTAAATATTCAGCATTGCTTTCATCCTTCAGCTGCCTTCTGCTGTAAAATTTAAATCGTTCCGCTAGCATCAGCGGCGTGGGGTTTAGATGATTTTTCAGGACAGTAACAATCTCCTCGAACGTCTTATCCGCCGGTTCATCTGGTGATAAAAGGTGTTTCAATTGTCCGTATGTCTTCGCACCCATTAAGTTCAATAACGTTAGTGCTTTCTCTGCATCTGGGATTTTATTTGCTTTACAATAATTTTGTATGCGTTCTACATACATGGCCCAATCTTCGATGTCGCCATCAAAGGTATCAATGTTCCCATGTTTAGGCATCGTTGCAATTTATTTTATCCCAAGATGGCAGCTTCCCGCTCTTGTCTTCGTCCTCCGCCTACAAAATGGCGGTTTTCCCGCGCTTGGCGGTCTTCACCCACTGGCTGCAATGGTGTTTGGCGTGCCGCTGCTGCTCCCCTTTCCCAGCGTTTAGTAACTCCCCCGACGCTGTCTCCGCTTCACCGCGGCTCCCTCGGGCATTCGCGCTTCCCCGATGTCGCGCCTCGCAGCCCTTCTTGCAGCCCGGTTATTAGCATCGGCTGCGCTCGCCTTCACCGCGGCTCTCGCGCCTTCAGTCGCCCCAGACGCTGTGCCTCTTTGGCCCGAAGGCGGCCCGGCCCTTATCACCAGCCGCGATCGATGTCCCCGCGCTGCGCCTTTCGGCCCGAATGCGGCCCGGCCCTTATCTCCGGTCGCGATCGATCTCACCGCCCTTATTCCTCCGTCTTCCTCCCCCCACCTGTACAGCCAACGCGGCCGACTTTCTGCTCGCGTCGCTGACCGGCTTACCCACAACCGAGATAGAAAGAAGATAGCTGACTGCCGCTGATGGAGGCTTCGAGTTCAGGATGTCTTCTGCACTTCGGGTTCTCGATGCCTGCCGCGCGACGTGTCTTCCAGCAGGGTGATGAGGGTGGATGCCTCTCTTCGATGACCGTTCTGTGGACGAAGCCGCCGTGGATATAAACTGCCGCAGGGTAAGAATCGGACTCGTCGCCACTGTTAAGTCTGTGTGTTCCAGTGGTATTCAGATTAATTACTGACACAGACTACAGAATAAAGTTCAACAGGTCTTTACTAGTTGGAGGTCCTCTTTTTATTTGAACCAAAATTTAAAATTTAAACCAGATCAACTGTAAATAAACAAAAGTTCAACTAAACCTTAATAAATCAAATTAAAATTGGGTGTTCCAAATTGACGATGCACTCCAGCCCCCGCGGCGCCCAACGGTCGCGGAAATACTCAAGCGTACCAGCGGACACCGCGTGCTCCATCTCCAGGGCTACCCGGCCGCGAACATGGCCGCGGAAGAGAGGCAGGCAATCCGGCTGGATGACCCCCTCGATCGCCCGCTGCCTGGACCAATTGATTGCTCTTTTAGCCAGGCCCAGGAGCAGGCCCACAAGGAGGTCCTCCAGCCTATCTGCTCCCCTCCGCACCGGGTGACCGTAGATCAAGAGCGTGGGACTGAAGTGCTACCAAAAATCGAGGAGCAGCCCCTTTAAGTAGTGAAAGAGGGGCTGCAACCTCTCACACTCCATATAAACGTGGAAAACGGACTCCTCCAGGCCGCAAAAAACACAGGCGGCCTGGGAGTCCGTGAACCTACTTAAAACCTTATTGCACGGGACCGCTCCGTGCAACACCCTCCAGGCCAAGTCCCCGATGGAACAAGGGAGGACTCCTGCGTAGAGAGCCCTCCATTGGGGACCTCCGCCACCGCCAGTCGGCAAGACGCCACGCCAAGGCGTGTCTGGACGGCAGACGAAGATGACAAAGTGGAGAGTGTGCAGGAGCAGCCCGTACAGGAAACCCCTCCGCGCGGAATGAAAAGGCACGGAGGGTATTTCCTCGAGACGGCTCAAGTTGTGAGGCGCCGGCTCCCGAGGGGAGTTTCGGGGCCGGGCGCCAATAAGGAATTCCGTCCGGACGGGGGTAAGCTCGGACGGGATCGCCCCACGTGCTTGAGCCGCCTCGATACACCTAGTGGAATCGGGGCCCAGTGCCACTTTCACCGACTCGATGGCTTCGGCCGCGAGCCGGACGTTGGCCCAGGACAGGCGCCACGCCAGCTCCTCCGGCGCCATCCAGCCCGCTCCTCCGACATCGAGCAGGTCCCCGACTCTGGTCACATCGCCAGCCACAGCCCCACCCTCCGCCAGCCGCCCAAACCCACATTCACGGAGGTGCGGATTCCTGAGCAGCGGCTCCCGAAGGAGAGCCGCCGCTCCTGACGGGGGAGAGCTCCGCCTGGAAGCGACATAGTTCCAAACCCATAGTAGTTCCTGGTAGAAGACAGGCAGCTCCTGCAGGCCGGCACGCCTGCAGCCCACTTTCACAAACAGGAGCTGCGTGTTGTAATTGAGGCCGTGCAGCTGGCGGAAGAAAAACGTCGCCAGCGCACACCATCTCGGAGGATTCTCTACGTACAGGTATCTCTGCAGCGTCTGAAGACGGAAAGTCGCCGCCTGGGTGCGAAGGCACACCAGCGCCTGACCGCCCTCCCTAAGCGGGAGACACAGAACCGCAGCAGAGACCCAGTGCTTCCTTTTGTCCCAGAAGAAGTCGATGAGCTTCTTTTGTATCTTGGCGACAAACGCAGGGGGAGGGATCAAAGTGACCAACCGGTACCACAACATGGCAGCCACCAGCTGGTTTATGACCAGCGCTCGACCCCTGTAGGACAACACTCGGAGCAGTCCTGTCCAGCGTCCTAGGCGAGCGGTGACTTTGGCCTCCAGCTCCTGCCAGTTTGCCGGCGAGGCGTCCTCGGCAGGGCTAAGGTAGACTCCCAAATAGAGGAGGTGCGTGGTGCTCCAGGCGAAAGGCCTGAACTCCTCCGGCAGGGAGTCCAGCCGCCACTGACCCACGAGGAGTCCGGAACATTTCTCCCAGTTGATCTTGGCGGAGGATGCGTCCGAGTAAATCTGCTGGCATTCCCGCATCCTCCGCAAGTCAGCGGGATCCGTGACCGTGAGGAGCACATCATCGGCGTAAGCCGAGAGGACCACCTCCACGCCCGGCCCTTGCAGAGCCAGTCCCGTCAACCTGTTCCACAAGAGGCGCAGGAATGGCTCCACGCAAATGGCGTATAACTGACCGGACATGGGGCATCCCTGACGCACCCCCCTCCCGAAGCGAAGGGGCGCCGTCAAGGACCCGTTCACTTTAATCAGACACTCTGCGGCGGCGTACAGAAGTCGGATCCGGGCGACGAAATGCGTCCCGAACCCGAATGCGCGCAGAGTCCCGAAAAGATACTCGTGATCCACCCTGTCGAACGCCTTCTCCTGATCCAGGGAGAGGAAGGCGACCGAAAGACCAGCCCTCTGGGAGTGGTGAACCAGGTCCCGGACCAGATGGATGTTGTCGTGGATGGTCCGGCCCGGGACCGTGTAGGACTGGTCGGGGTGGATCATGTGGGCCAGCACGGTGCCAAGGCGAGCAGACATAGCCCTGGCAAAGATTTTATAGTCCGTGCTAAGGAGGGAGACCGGGCGCCAGTTCTTGAGGAGGCGGAGATCGCCCCTCTTAGGCAGCAGGACAATGACTGCCCTGCGCCAAGAGAGGGGCATCTCCCCGGTCGCCAAACTTTCCCCCAGGACCCGCGCGTAGTCGGCCCCCAAGACGTCCCAGAACGCCCTGTGGAACTCCACGGTCAGCCCGTCCAGCCCCGGGGACTTTCCCCTAGAGAGCTGGCGGAGGGCGCCGGTCAGCTCCGCCAGGCTTAGCGGAGCGTCCAATTTTTCGGCGCCCTCCGGACTGACCTTTGGCAGGTCCTCCCACAAAACTCTGCGCGCATCCTCGCTGGACGGATCCGGAGAGAACAGAGCCCCGTAGTAGGCGCGGGTCTCCGCGTTGATTCCCTCCGGATCCGAGACCAGAGATCCGTCGTCGGCCAGCAGCCCCAAGTGCTGCTTACGGACCCCTCGTCTTTTTTCCAGCGAGTAGAAGAAGGGGGAGCCGCGGTCCAGGTCCCGCAGGAGCTGGATCCGCGACCTCACGTACGCGCCTCGGGACCCGACGAGCTGCAGGTCCTTCAGCGCGCCCTTCTTCTCTTCGTACACCTTCCGCAGGGCCGAGTCCCTGACAACTTGACCGAGACGGGACTCCAGGTCGAGCGCCTCCTTCTCCAACCGCCCGACCCGGGCCTCCCGCCTCTTGGTCGACCCCTTCGCATACTCCTGAACGAAGAGACGCACGTGAGCCTTGCCCACGTCCCACCACAGCCTCAAGGAGGGGAAGCCCCCCTGCTTCCTTCTCCAGTCGGCCCAGAACCGACGAAACGAACCCCGGAACCGCGCGTCCTCCAGCAGCAGGTTGTTAAAGTGCCAGTACACGGACCCTCCCCGAGCGCGCAGCGGGACGAGCTCCGCCCACACCAGGTGGTGGTCCGTGCACGGCACCGGCCGCATGGAAGCCGCCGGAACGCAGGATACGTATGCCCGGGAAATGTAGAGGCGGTCGATTCTGGACCCTCCTCCTCCAGACCTCACGTAAGTGAAGGCGCTGGAGTCGGGATGAAGATTTCGCCAGACGTCCACCAAGTCGAAGGACCCGACCAGGTCCCTCAACTTCTCCATCGCCGGCGGGCATCGCGGGGGACCCGTACGGTCCCTCGCCTCGAGGGTACAGTTAAAATCCCCCCCGAGGATGACGCACTCGCCCACGTCGATGGAGCCCAGAAGAGCGGACACTTCTTCAAAGAAGCGCACTTGCTGCGCACCGGCCTGAGGGGCATACACGTTCACTAGATGGAGCGGCACGCCCCCCAGGCGAACAGTGACCTGGAGCAAGCCGCCCGGCACGTGCTCCTTGACCCCCAAGATCTCCGGCTGAAAATGCGGGGCCAGCAAGATAGCCACCCCGCTGGAATTATTGGAGAGGTGACTCATGCTGACCCCTCCTTGCCACTCCAGGAGCCACGTGGCTTCGTCTCCCGGAACGGTGTGGGTTTCTTGCAGGAAGCACACCGCATACTTCCCGTCCCGAAGGACCGAGAAGTTATTGAATCTGCGGCGCGCCTCCCCGCTGCAGTTGATGTTCAGGCTGGCTATGGTTATCTTCATGTCAGAAGCATAGTGCAACCTCTACCTACAACTAACGGGGGGAGGAAGCGCGGCCGCTAGTCAGCCGCCACCTCCTCAGCAGCCCAGTGAGAAGTGTTCTGAGCCGACGCAGCTCAAGTGGGTTCACACCCTCGTCCGCGTCCATGGTCTTAACGGCGGCGCGGACGGAATCAATGAGCAGCGCCAGCTCCGACCACCTGTCGAGGGCCAGCCGGACCTTCCCGCGCCGACCCAGGCACGTGGCCATAAAATCCCGGAGTTCCCTTGCGGGAATGAGGGGAGACTTGGCAAGGGGCACGAGGTCGTCCACCGCCTCGTCGGCGCTGGAGTCCGACTCGTCCTCCGTGCCCATCACCGAGTCCCCATCCTCCTCCAGGGGGTCGTCACCAGCGGCCGACCCGCCCACCGTGCAGTGCGCAGCGGACGGCTCGGCCGCAACAGCCGGCCCCGCCTCCGCCCGGATCCCACCCCCAGGATCGGTGGCGGAGGAATTCTCCCTGGGCTCCTCCGGGGGCGTCGGGCCAGAAGACGGCGGTGGCGGTTCGGAGCCCCCCTCCGCCCCAGACGCCAGATCGAACGGAGAAATCGGGGAGAACACAAATCCGAACTCCCCCAGGACGTCCGGCGCCCGAGACACAGCCAGAGGGCCTTCCTCTTCCGCGCCACCGGCCTCTGACCCGGCAGATGGGACGTCTTTGGCTAAATCCTCGACCAGGTCGAGCAGCCCCTGGGAAATGACCGGGCCGCTTTGGGCGAGCTCACTTTCTTCGAACTCGCCCGACCCAGACCCCAGGCCGCCCGACCCGTCGAGGGGTAACGGCATCGATAAATAGTCTATTTCAGCCGCGGGTTGATCCGCGACCCCCCACACGGGCAGGGTCTCGTCCTCATCCCCGGGAGGCACGTGCTGCACAGACACATCTGCCTCAGCCTCCCGAGGGACAGGCGACCCCTGCCGATCGCCGGTGATGGTGGCAGCGGTGGGGGGGCGCGCAGCACCCGCGGCGGGCGACGACTCCCCCTGTTCGGAGGGACCCTCCTCCTCCTCCCGGTCCTCCTCCTCATCCAGGGTGTCGCGCCTTCTTTTTAGCACGGAGGGAGCGAGGGAGACCTCCATGTCTGCAAAGGCCTCCTCCTCAACTCCCTCCGGCGGAGCAGGTTTGTCGGGTTCCTCGGGCCCGAGCCCAGCCGCAGGTAATGGCAATACCGCTGCGGCAGTTGCGGCCACAGGCTCGGGCACGAGGCCCCTCCCGCTCGCATCTGCCCCGGTCAACTCCGCGAGGAGCGCGGGTGTAAGGGGCTCAAGGGGCAAGGGCTCGCCATCCACGGGGGGACCCGCCCTAAGGTGTTTTTTCTTTCCCCGCGCCTTTTTTCCGGCCGGACACGCTACCTCCCCCCCGCCGGAGGCCTTGGTGGCATCGGCCCCCGACGTCAACCGCGCATCAGACGTACTTGACGCGTGGGCAGACCCGGGGGGAGGAGCAGCGGCGGCGCCAGCCTCGGCCGCACGAGATGATCCGGCGGCCTTGGAGGCAGGGCAGTTCCTCCTGATATGCCCCACCTCCTTGCAGGCGTGGCACCGCACACCATCCGATGTCCAAAAGACTCGATAGGCGGTCCCCTCGTGGAGGACGACGAACGCTCCGTCAGTGTCCTCCTCCCGCGCCAGCTGGATAAACAGCTGGCGCCGGAAGGAGAAGACGTGGCGAAGGCTGGCCTCCCGGAAGCCGAACGGGATAGGCGTGATCCCCGACCTCACCTCCCCAAGCTGACGCAAATGGGGAAGGAGGAGCTCACCGGGAACATAGGGCGGGACGTTAGAGATGACAATCCTCTGCGCGGTGGCCTCGAGAGGATCCACCGGCAGGAAGGTCCCGCCCATGGTGAGCCCCTTGGTGACGGCCAGGGACACCGCCCGCTCCGACCCCAGGAAGAACACAGCCTTCCCGTACATTTTCGAGGCCGCGACGATGGCTGAGGGGCCGACAACCCCAGCCATGGCTTTGACGCAGGCCTCGATGGTCATCGTGGGGTGAGTGTAGCTCTTCACCCCAAGCTTTTTCGTTATCAGTTTAAATGGTGACGGGGCAGCAGAAGCAGCGGGAGCAGCTGTGGCTGTGGCTGCCGCCCCCGCATAAGTCTTGGCTTGCCCCGCCACCGGCGATGATGTAGTCGCCATTCTGGGGTGCTTTAAGGGCTACACTCACCCCAAGTCACAGGCCTGAAGGTATTAATGGCCTCAGGTAATATATATATATTTTTTTGTCCTCTATTGAGCAGAGGGAGCTGATTAAAATGAGGACACACCTCTCCCCTTACTGAATGAAATTGGGGGAGGGGCCCTCTCCCCTCTGCTCAATAGGCAATTAATAAAAGGTGATGGGACTGAGGTGCCTTAGAAAGACAGGCAGAGAGAGATAGAGAGAGAGAGAGAGAGAGGGGGGTAGGAAGGAGGGAGACCACAAGGGCAGTGTTGCCACTCAGGATGGTGGGTGGGTGTTGGCAGGGGGGCACTCTCTGATGTAGTTTAAAAGTCTTTGGTGATAGTCTTCTGGCAGGGGGAGAAGATGTCTTCACCTGGAAAAGCTGGAGAAGCCCAGGCTCAGTCCTGCAACAGGTCTTAATGATGTAATTAATGAAATTAGAGACTTCACCTGGTCAGCTCCAGCTCTCCCAGGACAGGCAATAGTAGGGGTGCTAATTAGTGGTGTGTGTGGCCTAGCTTTTAACAAGAGCCACACACACACACACTACACCCCTTGATGGTCCGGCCTTGCTTCTTCTTTTCTCCCCCCACCTAAAATACAAAGTCTTGGGAGAGTGCCCCAAATAACACCCACCTGTAGATGTTTCAACGAGATGAATCTTCCCTCCTTCCAAACAGTTGGTGGTTTTTTTTCCGATGTTTCTCTCCCCTCTCTCCTGAAGTGGAGGCCAATTTGGGGAGGCAGTGATAGAAAAGGCCTCTCCCCGGTTGATGTTGATATAGGCCTCCTTTCTCCTTCTCCTCCTCTGCCCAATCTCTCCAGGCACCTCAGTTGTTTGAAGATGTTGGAGGAGGTGGAGGTGGTGACCTATCTTTCAGCTACTCCTCTTCCTGGTCAGGAGACCACCACTCTCCACTCTCTTGTTTTGGCAGCTCCTTCTCCTCTTGCTGCTTGAGACAGCCAGAAAAGCACACAGGTCTTTACTGGTTGGAGGTCAGGACTATACTAAATACAATATCACTACACAGTACTTATATACCGGTGGTCACCACCGGTATTACGTATACAGCAGCCAGAGAAAGTAGTACATCACTTAAGGTGGAACAGGCTTAAGTTCTCTTAAGGTGGAACAGATTACATACACCACACCTACCTGGCCTAATTCAACCAGTACAACTCCAGCACCGGATCCTGCTTCCACCTGCACACAGTCACGTGCTTAGTTTCCCAATGATCCATCCTTGCCACAATCCTTTTCTTCATCTGTACGATGTTCCTCACTAACATCATTTGTAGGCAGGGAGTTAGCTTCCCTTGGCTCATTCTCAATGTCGCCAAAACCCTTATCCATGCTTTTGTCATCTAGCCAGCATTCTAGCCTATACTGGTCTACAAATTCCAACTTCAAAACACTGCAGCTGCATCCTGTCTGGACAAAATCCTGGCCATCCATTACCTTCAATTGCTTTATATTCCCCAACGCATGAGCTAGAAATTGCGGTCGGAGTCGTACCTCCGGAGTACGCCTCCGACCCGCAAAACACTTCCGCACCTGCCTCCATGTGTCTAGGCTGTGGAGAGTTCCAGTCTTGGGCCTCCCGTGTAAAGGCCCAGGGACGCAGGCGGTTCGGAAGCGTCCCTGGGATCACATGGGCCCAGTCCTCCAATCACAAAGGAGGATTCCATTGCAGTCATTTACGAACGGAATCCCCTAATGACAAGCAATGGAATCCCCAAATAATTGTACAATTTACACAATTCTAATTAATATAAATGTACTGAAATTTAATTTTATTCATAAGTCCCTTCGTTACATCAAAGACAATAAAAATTAAATTTTTTGAAAATTAATTTAAACCATCTTAATCTGGGCCAATATTTGCATCAACTAATTTAGGGACCGTAATATACCCAAGGGAGGCGGGTTGGGGGCGGGGGACCTCCGGGAGGCTGGGTTTCCCACAGTCCCTGCCGACTTTACCAGCAGGGCCTGATTTGAATGCGAGGCCTCGGATTCCCGCCCACAGCCAGCCAGATTGAGAGGCTGGCTGGCTGCGGGTGGGCAGGCCTCAGAAGCGAGGGACAGGTCCGGGGGAGGGATCGCGGGGGGGTGCTCGGCAATCGGCTGGGGTCGGGGATTGGTGGAGGAGGGAGAGGATCGGCCAGGGTTGGGTATTGTGAGGGGGGGTTAAGGGATTAGCTAAGGTCGGGTGGGGAGTGGGGGAGGGATTCGGCCGGGGGCGAGATCAGGAAGTGGGGAGAGCATCGGCAGGGGTTGGGGATTGGGGGGGGAGAGCATCGGCTGGGGTCGGAGATCGCGGGTGGGGGGGGGAGAGAGCTTCAGCTGGGGTCGGGGATGGCGGGAGAGAGAGCATCAGCAGGGGTCGGGGGGAGAGAGCATCGGCGGGGGCCGGGGGTCGGGGGGAGAGGGCATCGGCAGGGGTCGGGAGTCGAGAGCATTGTAACGTCCGTGTGTAATTGAGACACGGACTGCAGGAGTTGGTTATAACAGGTGTTTACTGAATGGAGACAAATCTGGAACTACTATACAAAGTTACTTCACAGGCTTATATACAGGGGTGGTCACTACTGGTACTGCAGTATACAGGGGCTGCAGAATATAGTTGCTTCTTCAAAGTACATACACTACAATTCCTCCCCTTTTAGCTAAACAGTACATAACATTCGATTAATAATTAAATAACATACATTTGCTGAAGTTAAGCAATTATAAATTCAGTCTTTGAGGAGGCTTCCTGATTCTGTCCGGATAACGCCTCTTTGGGGTATCATGTTCTTCTGGCAAAGTTGATTCGGGATCAACGTCGTTGTTTGGTTCATCTGCTTCCAATATCACCGATTCTGAGGTAGATGCAATTGGTACTTCGGTTTCATCACCAGGTGTATCGGATCATGGTGTGGATTTGACGTTTTCCAGTGACTCTAGAATCTGGTCAGCATGGTGTCTTACAATGCTCTCTCAAACGTCCACGGTGTACATTAGAGGTCCTTGCCGTGTGCAGATCGTTCCTGGCTGCCATTTCTCTGTGCGGTAGTCCCGGGCCAAAACTGGTTGACCTATCTTAAAACTCCTGGTTGGCCTTTCATTCATATTCTGAAACTGTCTGTTCTCCACACCTCTTCTGATGTTTGGCTTAACCAAATCCACGCGGCATCTTAGTCTTCGATTGAAGAACATCATGGCTGGAGTTTGGTTGGTAACCGCATGTGTCGCATTCCGGTAGGCAAACAAGAAGTTATCCACCTTGTGTTGTAGGGGTATGTCTTCATTACACATTGCCTTGATAGCCTTCTTGAATGTTTGAACGAACCTCTCAGCCAATCCATTGGTGGCTGGATGATATGGGGCGGATGTGTAATGCTTAACACCATTGTTCTTTAAGAACCTCCGGAACTCTTCAGACACAAACTGTGGTCCATTGTCGGAGCAAATCTGTTCAGGCAGCCCATCTCTGGCGAATATGGTTCGTAAGACTGTGATAGTTTTTTCTGTGGTGGTTGAGGACATTTTTATTACCTCTGGCCACTTTGAATGTGCATCCACCGCAATTAAAAACATCGAGTCCATAAAGGGACCAGCAAAATCAATGTGCACCCTCTGCCATGGAGATGAGGGCCACTCCCATGGATGTAGAGGGGCTTGTGGTGGGGCGTTTTGGACCTTCTGGCATCCTGTACAGCTCTTGGTCATCTCTTCAATTTCTCTATCGATTCCCGGCCACCACACAAACGCTCTGGCTAAGTTCTTCATTTTTACCCCTCCCAGATGACCCTCATGAAGCTCATTGAGCACTCTATCCTTCAATTTGGGTGGAATTACTACTCTGGATCCACACATCAAGGTTCCTCGGCACACTGATAGCTGTTCTCTTCTCGGCGAGAATGCTGGCAACAGTGGTTCGCCATGTGCTGGCCATCGCTTCACCGTTAAATCATAGACCCTGGAGAGTGTCGGGTCATTTCGTGTTTCCTTTTCTATGTTTGCATTCGTCACAGGTAGACATTCGACTATGGTCGAGTGGAATATCTCCACAGGATCCACTGCAGGTGCTTCTTCCACCGTCGGCAACGGTAGGCGCGACAATCCATCAGCATTCCCATGCTGTTTAGTTCCTTTGTACTCAATGTCATATTGGTGTGCCCCTAGGAAAACGGACCACCTCTGTAGCCATTGTGCTGTCATTATCGGGACGCCCTTCTGGGGGTTGAAAATGGAGACAAGAGGTTGATGATCAGTTAGTAGAGTAAATTTCTGTCCGTGCAGGTAGTGATTGAACTTCTTCACCCCCCACACCAGGCTGAGGGCCTCTCTGTCAATCTGGGCGTAGTTACGCTCGGCTGCAGTTAACGAGCGTGACGCAAATCTATCGGCCTCTCTGAACCATCAAGGAATTTATGTGACAGTACCGCTCCAATGCCGTAGGGAGACGCATCACACGCCAGTCTTATCGGTAGTGATGGGTTGTAGTGAGCCAATACTTCTCTTGAAGTGATTAGGTCTTTACACTTCTGAAAGGTCCACTTACATTCATCGCTCCATTTCCATGCTACTCCAGTTTGTAGTAGGGCATTCAGTGGGTGCAGAATTGTGGACAAATTCGGCAAAAACTTATGGTAGTAATTCACCAATCCGAGGAACGACCTCAGTTGCGACACATTTTCAGGCGCTGGAGCCTTAACTACCGCTTCAATTTTGTCAGGGGACTTATGTAACCCCTCTTCATCAATCACGTAGCCACAATACGATATTTGTTTCTTAAAAAACTCGCACTTGCGGCGATTGGCTCGTAGCCCATGTTCACGTAGTCTAGTGAGCACCTGCTCTAGGTTGGCAAGGTGTTCACTGTCATTTTCACCTGTCACTAGGATGTCGTCCAAGTAACACTGAGTCCCCGGAATCCCTTGCAGGACTTGTTCCATTGCTCTTTGCCATATCGCCGGAGCTGATGCTACTCCGAATACCAGTCGATTATACTGGTAAAGACCTTTGTGAGTGTTTATCGTGAGATATTTCCTAGAGGATTCTTCAACCTCCATCTGCAAATATGCTTGTGCTAGGTCAATTTTTGTAAAACGCTTCCCTCCAGATAGTGAGGCGAAAATATCTTCTATCCTCGGGAGAAGATACTGTACTGTGTGAAGGACTGGGTTCACAGTCACCTTGAAGTCCCCACAGATGCAAACCTTCCTTGGCTCCTCAGACTTATTGTTTAATGTTTTCTTCATGACAGGAACGATGGGTGTCGCCCACTCGCTCCAGTCTACCGTAGATAACACGCCTGCATTCTCCAGATTCTCCAGCTCTGCCTCGACGGCTGGGCGAATTGCATACGGTACCGATCTTGCTTTGAAAAACTTGGGAATTGCATTCTCTTCTATTTTTATTGGGGCGGTTATGCCTTTAAGAGTTCCCAGTCCTTGTTGAAATACCTCTTTAGCGTTAGCTAAGATTTTTGACAATCGTCCAGGTGTGACGTCGTCATCCTTTTTACCAGCCACAGTCAGTGCCTGAATGGAGTGCCAGTCTAAACTTATCTTTCTGATCCATTCACGCCCCAATAACGGTGGTCCACCATCTTGCAGTATGTACAGATACAATTTCCGTATTTCCTTGCCGTTGTATTCGACAGGCACCCTTATTTTCCCTCTGGGGTATACTTTCTGCCCCGTATACATCTTCAAGACAATGGATGTGTCTTTCATGGGTATGTGTGAGAATAGCCGCTCGTAGTCTCGTCGATTCATGACGGTCAGGGCTGATCCTGTATCCAATTCCATTTTGACTTGGGACCCTGCTATCATGAGGGTGACCCAAATGGTTCGGTGATCCACTTTTGCGATTACGTTGTGTAGTTTGAGACAGCTTAGTCTCTTGTTCCCGGATTCACTATCGCTCTTCTGGTCTTCGGAACTACTGTCCGTCATCTTTTGTACTTTCCTGTACTGTTCCTTAGTAGCCTTTTTGTTGCCTTTAGCCTTCTTCCCGGACCTGCAAACTCGTGCAATGTGTCCCATCTTTCCGCATTGCCTGCATGTTTTGTCCTTGGACCAGCAGTCCTTCTGGTCATGGGTTGTTCTGCCGCAGCGATAACATTTGTCAAATCCCCGTGTCATTTCATGGGTGCCGTATTCCTGTGGCTTTTGCTGTATTTCCGCAGCTCCCCTTGCTGCTGCTTCATACGATACTGCCACGCTGAAAGCCTTATCTAGTGACAGCTCTTTCTCTGAGAGTAACCTCTTCTGGGTTCCTTCACTCAGGAGTCCACAGACAAATTTGTCCCGTAGGGGATCTGCCAGTCCTGCTCCGAACTGGCAGTGCTTTGATAGCTTGCATAGTTCCGTAAGGTAATCAGCATTGCTCTCATCTTTATGCTGATTTCTCTTGTGGAATTTAAATCTTTCTGCTATCAGCAGCGGTGTAGGATTTAGATGTTCCTGCAGGATATCAACAATTTCGTTAAAACTCTTCGCCATCGGTTTGATTGAAGTGATCAGGTTCCGCAATCTGCCGTACGTTCTTGCGCCCATTAAGTTTAGTAGTACCGATGCCTTTTTCTCATCGGCTACTTCATTTGCCTTGCAATATACTTCGACTCTTTCCACATACGTGGTCCAGTCTTCTATTACATTATCGAAGGCAGTGATATTGCCAGTCTTCATCATCTTGGAGATCTAAGATGGCACCTCCCGTGCTTTGCCTTCTTCCCCGATTGAACAAAATGGCGCCTCCCGCGTTTTGCCTTCTTCCCCGCTGGATTAAGATGGCGCCTCCCGCGCTTTCTGTCTTTTCCGCTGCTGCTAACGCTGTTGCTGGCGTTTTTATGCCTTGATGGCGACGCCCTATGTCCTTCGCGCACTTCCCCCCCGCGCTGCTGCTAACGCCGCTCTCCGCGGTCCCCGTGGCAAACTGCAGCTCCTCGCCGCTTTCTGCGCTTCTAATTTCTTTTATTTTAATTACTGTTCCCGTCGTCAGAGCAGACCCTGTGGGACACTTGCCTCCCTCTTCTCGGGTCTGTACGCTGCCCGGCTTCATAGCACCGGCCGCGCCCTGTGTGCTCCACCCTCTCTCTCTCTCTCTCCTCTTCCCGATAACGCTGCTCGGCCCCGTTGAAAAGCCACCCGATCGAGCTCTAGCCCGCCGCAGCCCAGGAAGGATCAGTGTACTACCTGCCACCAGCCCGATTAGTTGGAACACCATAGACTGGATAACCAAGCCCAGCTCTCGACAGCCTCTCCTGCAAATCTTCGAATTCGACGAATCAGAGGGCGGTTGCGCATGGTCGATGCCCGTTTCTTCTGTTTGTTTTTTTTTCTTTTTGGATTTCTTCCTTCTGGCCTCGACCTCTAACAACTTCGCTTCAGGATGGATCCCCGTGAGATGGTGCAGAACTGTAGGTAAGTTCGGATCTGTTCGTCGCCAGTGTAACGTCCGTGTGTAATTGAGAAACGGACTGCAGGAGATGGTTATAACAGGTGTTTACTGAATGGAGACAAAACTGGAACTACTTACAAAGTTACTTCACAGGCTTATATACAGGGGTGGTCACTACTGGTACTGCAGTATACAGGGGCTGCAGAATATAGTTCCTTCTTCAAAGTACATACACTACAAGCATCAGCAGGGGTCGGGGGTCGGGGAGAGGGCATCGGCGGGGTCGGGGATCGGGGTGAGAGGGCATCGGCAGGGGTCGGGGGGAGATAGCATTGGCGGGGGTCGGGGGGAGAGAGCATCGGCAGGGGTCGTGGATCGGGGGAGAGAGCATCGGCAGGGGTTGGGGGAGAGAGCATCGGCAGGGTTCGGAGGTCGGGGGGAGAGAGCATCGGCAGGGGTCGGGGATCGGGAGGGGGAGAGAGCATCGGCAGGGGTTGGGGATCGGGAGGGGGAATAGAGCATCGGCAGGGGTCGGGGATCGGGGGGAGAGAGCATCAGCAGGGGTCGGGGGTCGAGGGGCAGAGGGCATCGGCAGGGGTTGGGGTCGGCGGGAGATAGCATCGGTAGGGGTCAGGGGGAGAGAGCATCAGCAGGGGTTGGGGATCGGGGGGAGAGAGCATCGGCAGGGGTCAGGGGGAGAGTGCATCGGCAGGGGTCGGAGGTCGAGGGGAGAGAGCATCGGCAGGGTTTGGGGATCGGGAGTGGGGAGAGAGCATCGGCTGGGGTCGGGGATCGGGGTCGGGGGGTTGGCCAGGGATCAGGAGGAGGTGAGACGATCCTCCGGTGGCCCTCTTCATCATCCTTGGTGGGGGGGGGGGCGGCGGGTGGGTTAGGTAGGTGGATCCAGAAGGTAGGTATTGTTATGTCTGTGTATCTTAATGTTGTGTCCTTCAATAATCAGACAACAGAGCGCAGGGAATGATTCAACAGGTGTTTACTGAATGAGGGTTACTCTAGAACTAAATGTACAGATCACTACTCAGGGTTTATATACAGGTGTGGTCACTGCCGGTACTACAGTATACAGCAGCTGTAAAAAGTAGTTCTCTCCCTTAAGGTATATATACATTACATACATTACAATTCCTCCCCTTTTAGATTAACAGTACCATAATACTCATTTAACAATTAACATTTTTAATATACAATGTTATATGAAAATAGTCCATTCATATATTCAGTCTCTGGGGAGGCTTCCTGATTCTTTCTGGATAACGCCTTTCCCGAGTGTCTCGCTCTTGGTGCGGAGGCAATTCTAGCACCCTGTCGTCAGTTGATTCATCAGCTTCCAATGCTATTGTTTCTGAGGTAGATGCGACCTGTACGTCGGGTTTCTCACCAGGTACGTATGACCGAGACATGGGGTTGACTCGTTCCTGTGACTCTAGGATCTGGTCAGCATGGCGTCTCACAATGTTCTCCCCAACATCCACTGTGTACATTAGTGGCCCCTGCTGTGTGCATATCGTTCCTGGTTGCCATTTCTCTGTTCGGTAGTCGCGGGCCAAGACTGGTTGCCCTACATTGAAGCTCCTTGTCGGCTTCTCATTGATGTGCTGGAATTGCTTACTCTCAACATCTCTTCGTACATTTGGTCTGAGCAAATCCAGACGAGATTTCAACCTTCGGTTAAAGAACATCATGGCCGGGGCGTGGTTCGTGACTGCATGTGTCGCATTTCTGTAGGCTAACAGGAAATTGTCCACCTTATGCTGCAGTGGAATGTTGTCATCGCACATGGCGTTTACTGCCTTTTTAAAGGTTTGTACGAATCTCTCAGCCAATCCATTTGTGGCTGGATGCTACGGGGCGGATGTGTAATGCCTTACCCCATTCCTTTTCATAAATCTTCAAAACTCTTCGGACACAAACTGTGGTCCGTTATCAGAGCGAATCTGCTCTGGCAAGCCGTTCCTGGCAAAAATGGTCCGTAAGACTGCAATAGTTTTCTCCGTGGTGGTGGAGGACATTTTGATCACCTCAGGCCATTTCGAGTGCGCATCCACGGCTATTAAAAACATTGAGTCCATGAATGGACCAGCAAAATCAATATGCACCCGTTGCCATGGAGATGAGGGCCACTCCCATGTGTGTAGAGGGGCATGTGGTGGTGCATTTTGGACTTTCTGGCATCCTGAGCAGCTCTTGGTCAGGTCCTCGATTTGCTGATCGATCCCCAGCCACCACACATAAGCCCTAGCAAGGCTTTTCATTTTCACCCCTCCCAGATGACCTTCGTGAAGCTCATTGAGCACTCTCTCCCTTAACTTGGGTGGAATTACCACTCGGGATCCACACATCAAGGTCCCCTGGCATACTGACAGCTGTTCTCTTCTGGATGAGAATGCTGGCAACAGTGAGTCGCCATGTGCTGGCCATCCCTTCACCGTCAAATCATATACCCGAGACAGTGTTGGGTCATTTCGGGTCTCCTTCTCTATACCAGCGTTAGTTACTGGCAAGCATTCAATTATAGTCGAATGAAATATTTCGACAGGATCCACTGCTGGTGCTTCTTCCGCAGTAGGCAGTGGCAGGCGTGATAGTCCATCAGCGTTTCCATGCTGTTTCCTGCCTTTATACTCGATTTCATATTGGTGCGCCCCTAGAAAAAGGGACCATCTTTGTAGCCGTTGCGCAGTCATCACCGGAACGCCCTTCTTTGGATTAAAGATGGAGACAAGTGGTTGGTGGTCAGTCAGCAAGGTGAACTTCTGCCCGTGCAGATAGTGATTGAACTTTTTCACTCCCCACACTAGGCTGAGGGCCTCCCTGTCAATCTGGGCGTAGTTACGCTCGGCTGAGGTTAGTGACCGAGACGCAAAGGCTACTGGCCTCTCCGAGCCGTCCGGGAATTTGTGCGACTGCACCGCTCCAATGCCATAGGGTGATGCATCACACGCCAACCGAATTGGTAGTGCTGGGTTGAAATGAGCCAACACCTCTTTTGATGTGATCAATGCTTTGCACTTCTGGAAAGCTCGTTTACATTTTTCACTCCACTTCCATGGTACCCCCGTTTGCAGTAGGGTGTTCAGTGGGTGTAGTACGGTAGACAAATTCGGCAAGAACTTATGGTAGTAGTTCACCAGCCCGAGGAACGACCTCAGTTGTGACACATTTTCCGGTGCTGGAGCCTTGACTACTGCCTCAATCTTTTCAGGGGACTTATGTAACCCCTCTTTATCAATAACGTGGCCACAATACGAGATCTGCTTCTGGAAAAACTCGCATTTGTGGCGATTAGCTCAGAGCCCATATTACTTCAATCTAGTGAGCACCTGCTCCAGGTTGGCGAGGTGATCACTTTCATTTTCGCCCGTGACCAGGATGTCATCCAAATAACACTGGGTCCCTGGAATCCCTTGCAGGACTTGTTCCATTGCCCTTTGCCAAATAGCCGGAGCTGATGCTACCCCGAACACCAGCCGGTTGTATTGGTAGAGACCTTTATGAGTGTTGATCGTGAGGTACTGCTTCGAGGCTTCTTCTACCTCCATTTGCAGGTATGCCTGGGCCAGATCAATCTTAGTGAAGAGTTTCCCTCCAGATAGCGAGGCGAAAATATCTTCAATCCGCGGAAGCGGCTGTTGTACAGTGTGAAGGACTGGGTTCACTGTCACCTTAAAGCCCCCACAGATGCGAACCTTCTTTGGTTCCCCAAGCGTATTACTCAACGACCTCTTCATTACAGGAACGATGGGTGTAGTCCATTCACTCCAGTCCACTTTGGACAGTACTCCTGAATGTTCCAAACCTTCCAGCTCTGCTTCGACGGCTGGGCGGATCGCATAAGGTACCGGTCTGGCCTTAAAAAACTTTGGGCTTGCATTTTCCTCTATTTTGATCGTCGCTGTTATGCCTTTTAGTGTTCCGAGTCCCTGATGGAACACTTCTTGTGCGTCAGTTAGCACTTTTGACAGTCGTCCAGCTGTGACGTCGTCATCCTTTTTGGCATCTACAGTCTGTGCTTATATGGAATGCCAATCTAGTTGTATCTTCCGGATCCACTCACGTCCTAGTAGTGGTGGTCCTCCATCTGGCAATACATATAGGTCCATTTTTGGTGTTTCCTTGCCGTTAGATATAATGTTCACCCTTATTTTTCCTTTGGGGTAGACTTTTTGCCCCGTGTACGTCTTCAAGACAATCTTTGTATCTCTCAAGGGTATATGTGAGAATAGCCGCTTGTAGTCCCTTCGGTTTAAGACTGTTAGGGCTGATCCTGTGTCCAATTCCATTTTCACTTGGACTCCTGCTATCTTCAGCGTGACCCAGATAGTTTGGTGATCCTCCGTTTTGATCACATTATGTAGTTTCAGACAACCCAGCTCCTTGCTTCCGGAGTCTGTATCACTCTTCTGTTCGTCTGAACTACTCTCCGTCACCTTATGTACCTTCTTGTACTTCTCCTGTGGAGATTTCTTGCTGCTGGTTTTCTTTCCCGACTTGTAGTCTCTTGCTATGTGTCCTACTTTTCCACACTGTCTGCACACTTTGTCCTTGAACCAGCAATCATTATGGTCGTGTGTTGTTCTGCCGCAGCGATAGCACTTCACTGTTCCGTATGACATTTAATTTGTGCCATATTCTTGCGTTCTCTGTTGTATCTCTGCAGCACCCCGTGCTGCTTCTTCATGTGATACTGCAATGCTGAAAGCCTTATCCAGCGTAAGATCCTTTTCTGATAGAAGCCGTTTCTGGGTTCCTTCACTTTGAAGCCCACACACAAACTTGTCCCTTAAAGTATCTGCTAGTCCCGTTCCAAACTGGCAGTGTTTCGATAGCTTGCGCAGTTCCGTTAAATACTCAGCATTACTTTCATCTTTATGCTGGTTCCTTTTGTGAAACTTACATCTTTCTGCTATCAGCAGCGGTGTGGGGTTTAAGTGGTCCTGTAGGATTGACACTATGTTTTCAAAATCCTTTTCTACTGGCTTCTCTGGGGTTACTAGGTTTCGTAGTAAGCCATATGTTTTTGCACCCATTGAATTCAACAATACCAGCGCTTTCTTGTCATCTGGCACTTCATTTGCCTTGCAGTATACTTCTATGCGTTCGACATATGTCGTCCAATCTTCTACTTCATTGTCGAACGCTGTGATACTGCCACTCTTCGGCATTATTGGGTGTGGTTGGACTGGCTTAAAATGGCGTCTCCCGCGCTTTCCTTTCTTCCCCGCTGCAGCTTAAAATGGCGTCTCCCGCGCTGCTGCCAACGCCGCTTTCGGCGGTCCTCGTGGCAAATGACGACGCCCTGTGGGTTTCGTGCGCTGCTCCTGCACTGCTGCCAACGCCGCTCTCTGCGGTCCTCGTGGCAATGGCAGCACCTCGCGTTTTCCTGCGCGCCTCTCTCCCCCGTTGACGCTGCTCGGCCCTTGAACACCGGCTGCGCTCTGCTCTCTCTCGCCTCTCTCCCCCGTTGATGCCGCTCGGTCCTGAACACCGGCTGCGCCCTGTGCGCTCTGCCCTCTCTCTCTCCCCCGTCGACGCTGCTCGGCCTTTTTCTGTGCAGCTCGGTCGGGCTCTAGCCCGCCGCTGTCCGGGAAGGGTCTGCGCAGTACCTGTTGCCAGCCTGTTTCGCTGGACCACCATAACTGGAAAGCCAAGCCTGGCTCTCGACAGCCTCCCCTGCGATGCTCAAATCTCCGCTGGATGACTGGGCGGTTGCCTGTGTTCGACGCCCGTGCTTCTGGACTCAACCTTCTTCCACTGTTCTCCAGGAGCGAATCCCTGGGAGGTGATGCAGAGTTGCAGGTAGGTTCGAATCTGCCTCGTCGCCAATGTTATGTCCGTGTACCTTAATGTTGTGTCCTTCAATAATCAGACAACAGACTGCAGGGAATGATTCAACAGGTGTTTACTGAATGAGGGTTACTCTAGAACTAACTTTACAGATCAATACTCAGGGTTTATATACAGGTGTGGTCACTGCCAGTACTACAGTATACAGGAGCTGTAAAAAGTAGTTCTCTCCCTTAAGGTACATATACATTACATACATTACAGGTATAAAGCCTTATGCAGCAGTCCCCGCCTCTGTTTAACTGCTGGGCTTCACGAATTGTGTGAAACCCGTCCACAGGTAGTTAAACACAAAATGGAGGGGACAAAAGAGGCTTCCAGCCTCATTACAAAGTTAAATTGAGGTAATGCCCCCTGGGAGCATGTTGGTTTTCCGCCCCCCTAATGTAAGTCTAATGTAATCCCTTCTCTTCAACAAAACCTTCAGTCACTTCTCTCAACTTCCCCACAAAGACTTGACAACCATTCCTTTCTTCTTCTGTGATGCACTTTGCGACATTTTTCTAATTTGCAGGTGTTATGTAAATGCAAGGAGTGTTGTTATTCCTCACTCACTGCCATTGACTTATTCTAAATTGCCAATATTCTATAAATACACGGAAACTATAATTTAGTTGTGTTGTATTTGGACTTTCGGAAGGCTTTCGATACGCATAAGAGATTAGCGTGTAAAGTTAAAGCACATGGGATTGGGGGTAAGGTACCGTCTTGGATAGAGAACTGGTTGGCAGACAGAAAGCAAAGAGTTGGAATAAACGGGTCTTTTTCCGAGTGGCAGGCAGTGACTAGTGGGGTACTGCAGGGATCGGTGCTAGGACCCCAGCTATTCACAATATATATAAATGATCTAGACAAGGGAACTAGATGTAATATCTCCACGTTTGCAGACGACACAAAGCTGGGTGGGCGTGTGTGCTGTGAGGAGGATGCAGAGAAACTCCAGTACGATTTGGACAGGTTGGGTGATTGGGCAGATGCATGGCAAATGCAGTATAATGTGGATAAATGTGAGGTTATCCACTTCAGTGGCAAAAAACAGGAAGACAGATTATTATCTGAACGGCAATAGATTGGGAAAAGGGGAAGTGCAACGAGACCTGGGTGTCCTTGTGCACCAGTTGCTGAAGGTAAGCATGCAGGTGCAGCAGGTGGTTAAGAAGGCAAATGGTATGTTGGCCTTCATAACAAGAGCATTTGAGTACAGGATGTCTTGCTGCAGTTGTACAGGGCCTTGGTGAGGCCACACCTTGAGTATTGTGTGCAGTTTTGGTCACCTTATCTGAGGAAGGATGTTCTTGCCATGGAGAGAGTGCTCTGAAGATTCACCAGACTGATACCTGGGATGGCAGGAATGACGTATGAGGAGAGATTGGGTCGATTAGGCTTATATTCGCTAGAGTTTAGAAGAATGAGAGGGGATCTCATTGAAACTTATAAAATTCTAACAGGACTAGACAGACTAGATGCAGGAAGGATGTTCCCGATGGTGGGGGAGTCCAGAACCAGGGGTCACAGTCTAAGGATAAGGGGTAAGCCATTTAGGACTGAGATGAGGAGGAATTTCTTCACCCAGAGAGTGGTGAACCTGTGGAATTCTCTGCCACACAGGGCAGTTGAGGCCAATTCATTAAATATATTCAAGAAGGAGTTGGATATATTTCTTGAGGCTAAAGGGATCAAGGGATATGGGGAGAAGGCAGGGACAGGGTACTGAATTTGGATGATCAGCCATGATCGCATTGAATGGAGGAGCAGGCTCGAGGGGCCGAATGGCCTACTCCTGCTCCTATCTTCTATGTTTCTATGTTTATTTTTTAAAGCCTGGCTGCTGATGAAAATACAATAGGGTGAACCTGTGGGAAATAATAGAATTGGAGTCATTTATGATGTTCCCTATGATCAGGTAGCCTGCCAACATTCACTATCTATATCAGTACACAAAGAATGGAGTCTTGGGCAAGATACTGGAGGATTGTGGGTGTCCATGGAATGGTGCCTTGGCATGAGTCGCCGTTTTCAAGTGAAAAGGAAGAAAATTGGGAATTTTGTTTTTATAAGTGTGGATTAGTGCAAAAACCTCTGACAGAACAAGAGCTACTTCAACAGAAAAAGTGGCTGCTGAATTTCCTGAACCTTGTATTTATTGTGACAGTATTAGGATAACAGCACCAATACTTTACGTTTGTGAGTCTCAGCTTCCTATTCACTTCAAATGTGTGCGGGATTCTGAAAAGAAATCTAGAAATGATTACTAACATTTCATGTATTTACTTTGTGATTGTTTTTCAGTACATTTTAACAATCCAGTTCTAGAACAATTTGTAATTCTAATGGGAGGCATTTGCTAATAGCCTTATTGTCAATCTAACAACTGGGGCGGGAAACTTGATTGAAGTAAATTGGGCAAGGTGTATAATAGGCAGCTGAATCGACATATTGCCCGTTTTACACTATCACCTGAAGTCAAATTTACCCCTCCAGGTTTCTTCAGGTGCTCCTTTCGCTGGGAACCCCAGTGGTCTGTTGAGGAGAAAAGTGAGGCAGCAGAGTGGGGGTGAAGACCTGACATAACAGGTCTCATAGAGTCATAGAGATTTATAACGGCACAGAAGGAGGCCATTCGGCCCATCGAGTCCGTGCTGGCTCTCTGCAGAGCAATCCAGTCAGTCCCATTCCCCCGCTCTATCCCCGTAGCCCTGCAAGTTTATTTCCCTCAAGTGCCTATCCAGTCTCCCCTTGAAAACATTGAGTATTTCCGCTTCCACCACTTCTGACAGCAGCGAGTTCCAGGGTGTTAAGTCCGTGAATAATTGAGACACGGACTAGCAGGAGAGAAAACAAACAGAACTTTACCGGTGAAAGGCATAAACAAAACTAAACAACAGAGGCTCTCTAGCGCCTTTTATACAGGGGTGGTCACTGCCGGTACTGCAGTCTGAGACCAGTTATTCTCTTAAAGGTACATACACAACAATTCCTCCCCTTTTAGATAAACAGTACATAACATTCATTTAACAACTAATGATAACGAATTACAATCACAATTACTGTTGCTAGATACATTGGTTAAGTTTAAGCAATTATAAGTTCAGTCTTTGAGGAGGCTTCCTAATTCTGTCTGGATAACGCCTCTTTGGAGTATCAGGTTCTTCTGGCAATGTTGAGTCGGAATCAATGTCGTCGTTTGGTTCATCTGCTTCCAATATTACCGGTTCTGCGGTAGCTGCAATTGGAACGTCGATTTCATTACCAGGTGTATCAGATCGTGGTGTGGAGTTGACGTTTTCCAGTGACTCTAGAATCTGGTCAGCATGGCGTCTTACAATGCTCTCCCCAACGTCCACGGTATACATGAGAGGTCCTTGTCATGTACAAATCGTTCCTGGCTGCCATTTCTCAGTGCGGTAGTCCCGGGCCAAAACAGGTTGACCTATCTTAAAACTCCTGGTCGGCCTTTCATTCATATTCTGAAACTGCCTGTTCTCCACATCTCTTAGTACGTTTGGCTTAACCAAATCCAAGCGGCATCGTAGTCTTCGATTGAAGAACATCATGGCTGGAGTTTGGTTGGTAACCGCATGTGTCGCATTCCGGTAGGCAAACAAGAAGTTGTCCACCTTGTGTTGTAGGGGTATATCTTCATTACACATTGCCTTGATAGCCTTCTTGAATGTTTGGACAAACCTCTCAGCCAATCCATTAGTGGCTGGATGATATGGGGCAGATGTGTAATGCTTAACACCATTGTTCTTTAAGAACCTCCAGAACTCTTCAGACACAAACTGTGGTCCATTGTCAGAGCAAATCTGTTCAGGCAGCCCATTCCTGGTGAATATGGTTCGTAAAACTGCGATAGTTTTTTCCGTGGTGCTTGAGGACATTTTTATTACCTCTGGCCACTTTGAATGTGCATCCACCGCAATTAAAAACATCGAGTCCATGAAGGGACCAGCAAAATCAATGTGCACCCTTTGCCATGGAGATGAGGGCCACTCCCATGGATGCAGAGGAGCTTGTGGTGGGGCGTTTTGGACCTTCTGGCATCCTGCACAGCTCTTGGTCATCTCTTCGATTTCTCTATCGATTCCCGACCACCACACAAATACTCTGGCTAAGCTCTTCATTTTTACCCCACCCAGATGACCCTCATGAAGCTCATTGAGCACTCTATCCGTCAACTTAGGTGGAATTACTACTCTGGATCCACACATCAAGGTTCCTCTGCACACTGACAGCTGTTCTCTTCTTGACGAAAATGCTGGCAGCAGTGGTTCGCCATGTGCTGGCCATCCCTTCACCGTTAAATCATAGACCCGTGATAGTGTCGGGTCATTCTGTGTTTCCTTTTCTATGTTTGCATTCGTCACAGGGAGACATTCAACTATGGTCGAGTGGAATAACTCCATTGGATCAACTGCAAGGTCTTCTTCTTCCACCGTCGGCAATGGTAGACGTGACAATCCATCAGCATTTCCATGCTGTTTAGTTCCCCTGTACTCGATGTCATATTGGTGCGCCCCTAGGAAAAGGGACCATCTCTGCAGCTGTTGTGCTGTCATTATCGGTACGCCCTTCTGAGGGTTGAAAATGGAGACAAGAGGTTGATGATCGGTTGGTAGAGTAAATTTTTGACCGTGCAGATAGTGATTGAACTTCTTCACCCCCCACACTAGGCTGAGGGCCTCTGTCAATCTGGGCGTAGTTACGCTCGGCAGAAGTTAACGAGCGTGACGCAAAAGCTATCGGCCTCTCCAAACCTTCAAGGAGTTTGTGACAGTACCGCCCCAATGCCGTAGGGAGACGCATCACATGCCAGCCTGATTGGCAGTGCTGGGTTGTAGTGAGCCAATACTTCCTTCGAAGTGATTAAGTCCTTACTCTTCTGAAAAGCACGTTTACAATCATCGTTCCATTTCCATGCTACCCCCGTTCGTAGCAGGGCGTTCAGTGGATGCAGAATTCTCGACAAATTCGGCAAAAACTTATGATAGTAATTCACCAACCCGAGGAATTACCTCAGTTGCGACACATTTTCAGGCGCTGGGGCCTTAACAACCGCTTCAATTTTGTCAGGGGACTTATTTAACCCCTCTTCATCAATCACGTGGCCACAATACGATATCTGTTTCTTAAAAAATTCGCACTTGGGGCGGTTGGCTCGCAGCCCATGTTCCCGTAGTCTAGTGAGCACCCGTTCTAGGTTGTTAAGGTGTTCACTGTCATCTTCACCTGTTACAAGGATGTCGTCCAAGTAACACTGAGTCCCCGGAATCCCTTGCAGGACTTGTTCCATCGCTCTTTGCCATATCGCCGGAGCCGATGCTACTCCGAATACCAATCGATGATACTGGTAAAGACCTTTGTGAGTGTTTATCGTGAGATACTTCCTAGAGGACTCTTCAACCTCCATCTGCAAATATGCTTGTGCTAGGTCAATTTTTGTAAAACGCTTCCCTCCAGACAGTGAGGCGAAGATGTCTTCTATCCTTGGAAGAGGATATTGTACTGTGTGAAGGACAGGGCTCACCGTCACCTTGAAATCCCCACAGATGCGAATCTTCCTTGGCTCTCCGGACTTATCGCTTAACGTTTTCTTCATGACAGGAACGATGGGTGTCGCCCACTCACTCCAGTCGACCTTAGACAACACGCCCGCCTTCTCCAGATTCTCCAGCTCTGCCTCGACAGCTGGACGAATTGCATATGGTACCGGTCTCGCTTTGAAAAACTTGGGAACTGCATTCTCTTCTATTTTTAACGAGGCGGTTACGCCTTTAAGCGTGCCCAGTTCTTGTTGAAGTACCACTTTGGCGTTAGCTAAGATTGTTGACAATCATCCAGGAGTGACGTCTTCATCTTTTTTACCGTCCATCGTCATTGCATGAATGGAATGCCAAGCTAAGTTTATCTTTCTGATCCATTCCCGTCCCAATAACAGTGGTCCACCATTTGGCAGTATGTAGAGATACAATTTCCGTATTTTCTTGCCATTGTATTCGACAGGCACCCTTATATTTCCTCTGGGGTATACTTTTTGCCCCGTATACATCGCCAAGACGATGGATGTCTCTCTCAAGGGTATGTGTGAAAATAGCCGCTCATAGTCTCGTCGATTCATGACGGTTAGCGCTGATCCTGTATCCAATTCCATTTTAACTTGGGACCCTGCTATCGTGGGGGTGACCCAAATGGTTCGGTGATCCTCTTTTGCGATTACATTGTGAAGTTTGAGACAGCTTAATCTCCTGTTCTCGGATTCACTATCGCTCATCTGGTCTTCGGAACTACCGTCCGTCATCTTTTGTACTTTCTTGTACGGTTCCTTAGTAGCCTTTTTGTTGTCACTGGTCTTCTTCCCAGACCTACAAACTCGTGCAATGTGTCCAATCTTCCCGCATTGTCTGCATATTTTGTCTTTGGACCAGCAGTCCTTCTGGTCATGGTTAGTTCTGCCGCAGCAATAACATTTTGCAAATCCCCGTGTCATTTCGTGGGTGCCGTATTCCTGTGGTTTTTGCTGAATTTCTGCAGCTCCCCTGGCTGCTGCTTCATACGATACTGCCACGCTGAAAGCCTTATCTAGCGTCAGCTCTTTTTCTGCGAGTAACTTCTTCTGTGTTCCTTCACTCAGGAGTCCACAGACAAATTTGTCCCGTAGGGTATCTGCCAGTCCTGCTCTGAACTGGCAGTGCTTCGATAGCTTGCATAGTTCCGTAAGATACTCAGCATTGCTCTCATCTTCGTGCTGAGTTCTCCTGTGGAATTTAAATCTTTCTGCTATCAACAGCGGTGCAGAGTTTAAGTGCTCTTGTAGAACAGCAACAATTTCATTAAAACTCTTCGCCTTCGGTTTGGCTGGAGTAATCAGATCCCGCAATAGGCCGTACGTTCTAGCGCCCATTACGTTTAGCAATATTGATGCCTTTTTCCCCTCCGCTATTTCATTAGCCTCGAAATATACCTCGACTCTTTCCACATACGTGGTCCAGTCCTCTAATGTATTATCAAAAGCAGTGATACAGCCAGTCTTCGGCATCTTGCAAATCTAAAATGGCGCCTCCCGCGCTTTGCCTTCTTCCCCGATTTAACAAAATGGCACCTCCCGCGCTTTGCCTTCTTCCCCGCTGTTGTTAGCACTGCTTTCCATGGTTTCCTGCGCGTTAAATATTAATTTGTTTTCTTTTATTACCTTCCTGTCATGGAGTGGACCCTCTGGGACACTTCCTTCCCTCTTCTGAGGTCCGAACACTGCCCAGCTTTGAAACACCGGCCATGCCCTGTGTGCTCCACACTCTCTCTCTCTCCTTGCATCCCGACTCGCTGCCCGGCCCCGTTGAAAGGCCACCCGATCGAGCTTCAGCCCGCCGCAGCCCAGGAAGGATCAGAGCACTACCTGCCACCAGCCCGATTAGCTGGGAAACCACGGACCGAGGAACCCAGCCTGGCTCTGGACAGTCTCTCCTGCAAGTTTTGAACTCGATGATTGACGGTCGACGCCCGTTTCTCGAGTTTCAATGGCCTATTTTTTTTTTTTTTCTGGCTCCGACCTTCAACAACGTCGTCGGAGCTGCTGCTGAGTTGCAGGTAAGTTCGTGTCTAAATCGTCGCCAGTGTTAAGTCTGTGAATGATTGAGACACGGACTAGCAGGAGAGAAAACAAACAGAACTTTACTGGTGAAAGGCATAAACGAAACTAAACAACAGAGGCTCTCTAGCGCCTTTTATACAGGGGTGGTCACTGCCGGTACTGCAGCCTGAGACCAGTTATTCTCTTAAAGGTACATACACAACACAGGACCTCACCACTCGCTGCGTGAAAACGTTTTTCCAGACGTCCCCCCCGTATATCTTGCCCAAAACCTTCAATCTGTGTCCCCTAGTCCTTGTACCATCAACTAGTGGGAACAGCCTTTCCCAGTCTAGCCTATCCAAACCCGTCATAATCTTGTACACCTCTATCAAATCACCCCTCAACCTCCTTTGCTCTAATGAAAACAAATCCAGCTTCTCCAACCTGTCCTTGTAGCTAAGATACCCCATTCCAGGAACCATTCTGATAAATCTCCTCTGCACCCTCTCAAGGACCTTCACATCCTTCTTAAAGTGTGGTGACCAGAACTGGATGCAATACTCCAGTTGTGGCCTAACCAACGCTTTATAAAGATTCAGCATAACTTCTCTACTTTTGTATTCAATACCTCTATTTATGAAACCCAAGATCCCATATGCTTTGTTAACCACTCTCTCAATATGTCCTGCCACCTTCAGGGACCTATGCACATTAACTCCCAGGTCCCTCTGTCCCTGCACACTCTTTAAAACTGTGCCATTAAGTGTATATTGCCTCTCCCTGTTCCTGCTGCCAAAATGCATCACCTCACACTTCTTTATTAAATTCCATCTGCCACTTGTCTGCCCATTCTGCTAGCCTTTCTATGTCCTGTTACAGTCAATTGGTATCATCCTCACTGTTTGCCACACCCTCAAGTTTGGTGTCATCGGCAAATTGAGAAATTCTACTTTTTATTCCAATATCCAGGTCTCCGCCTCTTTTACCTCTTCATTGTGCCTGGAAAGTAAGCATTTACCAGGCACAGCAAATATGAAAATCCACCCTGGCTTGTCAGAATTTTTTTTATATAACTTTTCAGGTTAAGATTTCAGGAAAAAGTGTTGTAAATATTGCCTAAAATCAGAAGTGACAAGAAAATATATCTCCTGATATATCGCAATGACTTCCAGCTTTAAGTGATCTTCCTCACTCAAAACATAGAAACATAGAAGATAGGAGCAGGAGTAGGCCATTCGGCCCCTCAAGCCTGCTCTGCCATTCAATGCGATCATGGCTGATCATCCAAATTCAGTACCCGGTCCCTGCTTTCTCCCCATACCCCTTGAGCCCTTTAGCCTTAAGAAATATATCCAACTCCTTCTTGAATATATTTAATGTATTGGCCTCTACTGCCTTCTGTGGTAGAGAATTCCACAGGTTCACCACTCTCTGGGTGAAGAAATTCCTCCTCATTTCTGTCCTAAATGGCCTACCCCTTAACTTTAGATTGTGACCCCTGGTTCTGGACTCCCCGACCATCGGGAACATCCTTCCTGCATCTAGTCTGTCCAGTCCTGTCAGAATTTTATAAGTTTCAATGAGATCCCCTCTCATTCTTCTAAACTCCAGCGAGTACAAGCCCAATCGACCCAATCTCTCCTCATATGTCATTCCTGCCATCCCAGGTATCAGCCTGGTGAAACTTCGCTGATCTCCTTCCATGGCAAGAACATCCTTCCTCAGATAAGGTGACCAAAACTGCACACAATACTCAAGATGTGGTCTCACCAAGGCCCTGTACAACTGCAGCAAGACTTCCTTGTTCCTGTACTCAAACCCTCTCGCTACGAAGGCCAACATGCCATTTGCCTTCTTAACCGCCTGCTGCACCTGCATGCTTACCTTCAGCAACTGGTGCACAAGGACACCCAGGACTCGTTGCACTTCCCCTTCTCCCAATCTATTGCCATTCAGATAATAATCTGCCTTCCTGTTTTTGCCACCAAAGTGGATAACCTCCCATTTATCCACGTTATATTGCATCTGCCATGCTTTTGCCCAATCACCCAACCTGTCCAAATCATCCTGGAGTTTCTCGGCATCGTCCTCACAGCACACACACCCACCCAGCTTTGTGTCGTCTGCAAATTTGGAGATATTACATCTAGTTCCCTTGTCTAGATCATTAATATATATTGTGAATAGCTGGGACCCAAGGACCGACCCCTGCGATACCCCACTAGTCACTGCTTGCCACTTGGAAAAAGACCCGTTTATTCCAACTCTTTGCTTTCTGTCTGCCAACCAGTTCTCTATCCAAGTCAATACCTTGCCCCCAATCCCATGTGCCTCATCTTTACACGCTAATCTCTTATGCGGGACCTTATCAAAAGCCTTCTGAAAGTCCAAATACACCACATCTACTGGTTCTCCCTTATCTATTTTACCAGTTACATCCTCAAAAAATTCCAGTAGATTAGTCAAGCACGATTTACCTTTTGTAAATCCATGTTGACTTTGTCCGATCCTGTCACTGTTTTCCAAGTGCTCTGCTATTACAACTTTTATAATGGACTCTAGCATTTTCACCACTACCAATGTCAGGTTTACCGGTCTGTAATTCCCCGTTTTCTCTCTACCACCTTTTTTGAATAGTGGGGTAACATTAGCTACCCTCCAATCCATGGGCACTG
The DNA here is from genome assembly GCF_052327205.1 of Somniosus microcephalus. Classification (NCBI taxonomy): domain Eukaryota; kingdom Metazoa; phylum Chordata; class Chondrichthyes; order Squaliformes; family Somniosidae; genus Somniosus; species Somniosus microcephalus. The sequence continues at coordinate 177,176,930 of NC_140988.1, forward strand.
TTCCAGATTCCATTGAATGCTGGAAGATGATCAGCAAAGCATCAACTACTTCTAGGGCCACTTCCTTAACTACCCTAGGATGTAGATTATCAGGCCCTGGGGATTTATCGGCCTTCAATCCCATCAATTTCCCTAACACCATTTCCCTTCAAATACTGATTTCTTTCAGTTCCTCCCTTTCATCAGACTCTATGTTCGCCGACATCTCTGGGAGGTTATTTGTGTCCTCCTTTGTGAAGACAGAACCAAAATATGTATTTAATTGGTCTGCCATTTCTTTGTTCCCCATTATAAATTCCCCTGATTCTGACTGCAAGGGACCTACACTTGACTTCACCAATCTTTTTCTCTTCACATATCTATAAAAGCTTTTACAGTCAGTTTTTATGTTCCCTGCAAGCTTACTCTCATATTCGATTTTCTCTTTCTTAATTAATCCCTTTGTCCTCCTTTGTTGAATCCTAAACAGCTTCCAATCCTCAACCAAAAGCATTTATGAATACACTAGATAATGTCGAAGTTCCTAACATTCTAATTGGTAAAGTAATATCGTGAGTGTTTTTAAAATATGTGTGTCCGTGTCATTTGATAAATATCGCCATCAGCTCTGCAAAAGTTTTGAGACAATAACCAAATTAAAGTGGGATTCACACAAATAAGAAATGCAGTCTTGTAAATGGCAATATGCTGGGCATGTTCTGGGCAGCTTCACCAAAGCCTTCCCAGATGGAGATGGTTATTTTTTCAATCACTACTCTTTCAGATAGCTGGAGTACCTGTAGTTTGTAAACATTTTTTACATCTCTTACTCTAGTTTATTCAGGCTTGTAAAACAGATTCAGTTTCATTTTGGAATGATACAAATTTGTTGTCAATATTTCATGTTAAACCACGGACTGCTGAGAGCTGCCTGTGGGTGGGGGAGGCAAGGGGTGGGGGAGAGGGAAGGGTGGGTGCATGGCCATCTGGCTGCAGTCACAGCCTCTTTCCTGTGACTGAGCTGCTGAAAGGTAAACTACCCCAGGTTAGCCTCAGAGCCCTGGAGCTGATCAAGTCTGCTGTTTTACATTAGTTACATCCCTGTGTAGTTACACTGCATGATGCTGTAGAAGTTTTTATGGCAGTGCTTTTCACAAATCATTCTACTCATCAATGTTCCGTTTGCAAGGAGTGCAAATGTTAGAGTTTACTAGCAAAGTAATGGTTGTCTGCATTTGACAATCAGCCAGATTACATTGTTAATGGCACCTCGATTTCCTGTTGAAGAAACAAGTAACCACTGTAATAATAATAATAAGAAGAATATTTATGTTTTATTTTTAACTATTCTGGCTTGCACTGTTAATTTAGTGTGCATAATGTTACAATTATTACCAACGAGTGGTATGTGAGAAGGAACAGCATTGCCTCAGCGATTGTAGGTCGGCTAGTCAACAATTTTCTCAAGTTCGCCACTGTTTGCTGCTTCTATTCCCACATATAATGCCAGTTTATTACAGTAACTATATAGCTGTGAAGTAACAAAATACAATTAGAGGACTTCATTCTACTATTCTCTAATGATACAGCGAATTTCTATGGCCCTTATTTTAACTCAATGCGGGATTTGGGAGGACGACAAACCGTCCGGACCTTGGCAGCGTGAGGCCTGGATAATTTTTAATCCCGGGATTCGTTTACATGCCTCCAGTCAGTTTTCAGCCTGAAACTGGCGGAAAGTGGCAGCTGACCGGCGGGCAGCAGCACACTGTTGGGTGGCAGGAAGCTGTCACCAGGGACTGAAGGGACAGTCCTGGGCACACTAGTAAGTTGCGGGGAGGGCATTTCAGGAGGGCTTTGCAATCGGTGTGGGGGAGCCTGGGCCAAAAGAGGCCTACACTTTCCTCATGGGGCCCGGAGGAGCACGACTACTCCTCCTGCCACAGAAGGGAAGTAAAAAGAAGGTTAAAAACATTTAACTCTTTGGGCCTCTTCTTCCCTCTAGGTTTTCCTGCTCAATCACCTGGCTAAAATAGCAATCAGGTCATCAGGGCCTGATCTGCATATTTAAAATAAAATGAGGGGTTACATTAAATAAACTAATCAAACTCAAAGAGGATAAAACCCCTGGTCTGGATGGATTGCATCCATGCATTTTAAAAGAATCTAGGGAAGAGATAGCAGAGGCATTACTACACTTTTAATGATTCGTTAGAAAAAGGTGTAGTGCCAGAAGACTGGCGGACAGCTAACATAATATCTGTATTCAAGAAGGGGGATAGAACATATCCAGGGAATTATAAGCCAGTCAGCTTAACATTGGTGGTAGGAAAAATAGTGGAATCCCTACTAAAGGAGAAAATAGAAGAACATCTAGAAACCAATAATATAATAAGGAATAGTCAGCATGGATTTCAAAAGGATTTCATGGATATATAGAAACTTTATATATCACTTCAATTATCATGCTCTCCGAATTGTACAAGAGCTGATTACCTAAAAATTAGTAATTTCCTCTATTTCTACCAATTTCTTGCTCGACCAATCTCATTGAATTTTATGAAGAGGCAACAGAGAGAGTAGACAATGGTAATGCAGTAGATGTAATTTATCTAGATTTTCAAAAGGCCTTCGATAAGGTACCTCATAATAGACTGATGACCAAGGTCAGAGAATGCAGAGTCGGGACAAGTAGCACAATGGATAGCTAGCTGGCTTCAAGACAGAAAGCAGAGAATAGGGGCAAAGGGTAGTTATTCACAGTGGCAGAAGGTGGGAAGTGGTGTTCCACCAGGATCAGTGCTGGGACCACTGTTGTTCACAATTTACATTAACGATTTAGACATTGGAATCAAAAACACAATTTCTAAATTTGCGGATGACACCAAATTGGGGGGGATAGTCAATACTGAGGAGGACTGTAACAAATTACAGGAGGACATTAATAAGCTTGCAGAATGGGCATATAATTGGCAAATGAAGTTCATCACAGATAAATGTGAGGTATTACATTTTGTTAGGAAGAATAGGGAGGTCACATTACTTGGAGGGTGCGAGTCTAGGTGGGGTAGAGGAACAAAGGGATCTCGAAGTACAAATACACAAATCACTAAAAGTTGCGACACAGGTTAGCAAGGCCATAAAAAAAGCAAACCAAGCACTAGTGTTTATTTCTAGAGGTACAGAATTGAAAAGTAGGGAAGTTATGCTAAACTTGTGTCGAACCTTGGTTAGACCACACTTAGAGTACTGCGTACCATTCTGGTCGCCATATTATAAAAAGGATATAGAGGCACTGGAGAGGGTGCAGAGAAGATTTACAAGGATGTACCAGAAATGCGAGGGTATACATATCAGGAAAGGATGAACAGGCTGGGTATCTTTTCTCTTGAAAAAAGAAGGCTGAAGGGTGACCTAATAGAGATCTTTAAATTTATGAAAGTTTTGATAGAGTGGATACAGAGAGACCGTTTCCACTTGTGGTGAAAAGCAAAACTAGAGGCCATCAATATAAGAGGGTCACCAAGAAATCAAATAGGGAATTCAGAAGAAACTTCTTTACCCAAAGAGTGGTGAGAATGTAGAATTCACTACCACAGGGAATGGTTGAAGCGAATAGTATAGATGCATTTATGGGGAGGTTATACAAGCATATGAGGGAGATGGGAATAGAGGGTTATGCTGATAGAGTTATGACGTAATAAAACTCACTACGCACTTGGTTTGAGCATAAAGCAAGGCTTTAATCAATTTGTTTCAGAACATGGAGATCTAGTTGTACTTCACTAGTTCCTTGTCTTACAAAATGTCCCTGGCAAGCTGGGGCCCACGCCTGAGTATTTATACTCCTTAGACGGCGCCACCAGCGATTTATAACATTTATAATATTCTTCCTGCCTAAAAGATTTGGAAGTCCGACGACTTCCTCTTAACGGATTAGGCGGACCATGAATAGCTGCAGTCTTTTAGATTTTTGTTTATGGCCAGAAGGCACATCTCCCTGGACCGTGCCTTGGTCCCTGGGCTGCTTCATCCATACCGGTGGATCGACAGGGCCCGTGTTGCTCTGATCGACTCGAGGAAGGCTGCGGAGATCGTGACTCCAGGTGCGGGTCCCCACAGGCGCAGAACTGGCTTCGTCCCGTTGGTTAGCCGGGGATTGACCGGCGTCCTGGCCCGGGGTGGCCATCCCACGGGGAGCGCTCGGCTCCCCGAGCGGATCTGGCGGGACAGCCGGCTGATCTCTCTATGTCCCAGGTAGGGCGTCATCCTCGAGGGGGCGCAGAGTGTCGGCCTCATCCCCGCTGGTCCCTCCATCAGTTGGGTCCGCGGAACCGGCCGGATAGGGAGCCAGGTCCCGGAGCGAAACGGTGGACTCCCGGCCATCCGGGTACCGCACGTGTGCATACGTGGGGTTGACGTCCATAAGTTCTACCTCGTTGACTAGAGGATCGGTTTTCGTCGATCGGACGAATCTTCGGAGCAGCACGGGGCCAGGAGCTGCCAAACATGATGATAGAGACGTCCCATGGGTGGAGCGACGCTGGAAGCTGAAGAATCGCTCGTGAGGTGTGACATTGGTAGAAGTAGAAAGGAGAGACCTGATAGAATGCAACGCGTCAGGGAGCATAGTTTCCCACTGCTGGTCTGGTAGATTGTGTGAGCTCAGCGCAAGACGAACAGCGTTCCAAATGATAGCGTTGTATCTTTCAACCTGTCCATTACCAATGGGATGGTACGGTGTTGTTTTACTTGTGGCGATTCCCCGTTGGGAGAGATAACTTTTGAGTTCGCTTGACATGAAGGAGGGACCCCGATCAGAGTGGATGAAATTGGCCGTACTGCAAAGGGAAAAGACTTGATCAAGACATTTGATCACTGTGGAAGTAAGCATGTTGGGACAGGGGAAAGCAAAGGGAAAGCGTGAATATTAGCCCACCATAGTCAGTAAGTAGGTGTTCCGCGTTGAGGAAGGCAGTGGCCCTTTAAAGTCAATGCTGAGTCGCTGCATAGACTGCATAGCATGTATGAGCGAGCCATCCGATGGACGGAAGAATTGCGGTTTTAACTCCGCACAAATTTTACAGGAGGAGCACGTTCTTTTCACATCTTCCGTAGAAAATGGGAGATTTTTAGATCGCACAAAGTGCAACATACGGGTAATGCCAGGATGGCATAAGTCAGTATGAACATCCGCCAGAGTCGAAGTTGACATAGAAGAGCAGAATGCCCGCGTGAGGGTATCCGGGGCCACATTCCCTTTGCCGGGTCGATAATGTATGGTGTATCCAAAGGCAGCCAATTCCATCCTCCAGAGTTAGATTTTGTTATTCTTGATCTTAGTGCATTTCTAGTTATCCAGCATAAAGGCCACGGAGCGCTGATCGATTATAAGTGTGAAATGGCGACGAGCGAGAAAATGACTCCATTTACGTACCGCTTCGATGATGGTCGTAGCCTCCTTCTCGACAGGAGGATAATGGAGCTCGCTACCCTGCAAAGTTCTGGACAGAAATGCAACGGGTCGACCACCTTGATTCAAGGTAGCAGAGATCGCCACATCCGATGCATCGCACTCGACCACGAAAGGAAGATTTTTTTTTTTTATTCATTGATGCGATGTGGGCATCGCTGGCTAGGCCTGCATTTAGTGCCCATCCCTAATTGCCCTTGAGAAGATGGTGGTGAGCCGCCTTCTTGAACCGCTGCAGTCCATATGGTGTAGGTATACCCACAATGCTGTTAGGAAGGGAGTTCCAGGATTTTGGCCCAGCGACAGTGAAGGAACGGCGATACAGGTCCAAGTCAGGATGGTGTGTGGCTTGGAGGGGAACTTGTAGGTGGTGATGTTCCCATGCGTCTGCTGCCCTTGTCCTTCTAAGTGGTAGAGGTCGCGGGTTTGGAAGATGCTGTTGAAGGAGCTTTGGCGAGTTGCTGCAGTGCATCTTGTAGATGGTACACACTGCAGCCACAGTGCGCCGGTGGTGGAGGGAGTGAATGTTGAAGGCGGTGGATGGAGTGCCAATCAAGCGGGCTGCTTTGTCCTGAATGGTGTCGAGCTTCTTGAGTGTTGTTGGAGCTGCACTCATCCAGGCAAGTGGAGAGTATTCCATCACACTCCTGACTTGTGCCTTGTAGATGGTGGAAAGGCTTTGGGGAGTCAGGAGGTGAGACACTCGCCGCAGAATTCCCAGCCTCTGGCCTGCTCTTGTAGCCACAGTATTTATATGGCTGGTCCAGTTCAGTTTCTGATCAATGGTAACCCCCAGGATGTTGATAGTGGGGGATTCAGCGATGGTAATCCGATGCATCGCACTCGACCACGAAAGGAAGATTTTCATCAATGGAATGAAGCGTGGCTTTTTCCAGTTGTCGCTTGAGGAGGTTGAAAGCTGAAATAGCCGTTGCCTCCAATGGAAATGAATTAGCGTGAAGCAGGGGCTGGATCTTGTCGGAGAAGTGGGGTATCCATTTTGCATAATAGGCGAACATGCCGAGTGCCCGACGAAGAGAGCTGAGATTCATAGGGGGAGGGAGCTCCTGAAGCGGACGAAGTCGCTCTGGATCCGGTTTGATGACACCGTTGCCCACCCAGTAGCCAAGGATGTTGACTGATGGTACTGATTTCACAGATCTGGACTCATTTAAGGTTAAGTTGCGACGACGGAGAACGTCAAAAAATTTCTGGAGGTTGGCATCATGCTCCTTCTGGTCATGACCAGCAATGGTGATACTTTCCAGATGTGGAAAAGTGTCCGTTAAGTTCTCCTATTTGACTAGGCTATCCATTGCCCGTTGAAAGATGGCCACCCCATTGGTGACCCCAAATGGAAGGCGACAAAACTGGTAAAGCCAACCATTGGCCTCAAAGGCTGTATACTTTTTGTCAGAGTCCTTTAACGGCACTTGATGATATGCGCTCTTTAAATCAAAAGTTGAAAATACCTTGTAGCTGGCAAGGTTATTGACCATGTCATTGATGCGTGGTAGTGGGTAGGCATCCAGGTCGGTATACTGGTTAATAGTTTGCGAGTAATCGATGCAAAGACGTTTCTTGTGTTGCTTCAGAGGATTTTTAACAATGACGACTTGAGCCCGCCAGGAAGATGAACATGGCTCAATAATACCGTCAGCTAGAAGGCGAGAGATTTCTGGATTGCCAAGATGCCGCTAGGGCGGGGTCGTCATCAGTGTAGGTTTCTAGGGTAGGGTTGCCACAAGCCAGGTTGGAGTCGTCATCCGTGAGGGCTTCCGCCCGAGGCCTATCGAAGGAGTCACTAAAAGTGATAGCAGCAGCCCGTGCACGTGGTGAAAGATAGGTATCTGCATTCCTCTTTGCTAAGTCCAGAGAACATGCCTGGTCATAGGCAGCTTGTAACTTGAGGGTTTTATTCTCCAACAGACGCTGACGTATGAAGGGAGACACAATCCCATTAATAAAGGAATCACGAATTAACTCCTCCTGGTACTGCTCAGCTGTAACAGCTTTAAGATTACAATCCTTGCTGAGCCTGCAAAGTTTCTGAAGGAATTCGTCAAGTGATTCCCCAGGTTGTTGTCGAGTTGTGGCCAGTAGATGCCGAGCAAAAATTTCATTTGGAGACTTGACATATAGCTGCTGTAGCATTTGGATAGCGGCGTCATAGTCTACGCAGTCTTCAATATAATCAAACACATGAGGGGATACATAATTCGCAAGTATCTCTAATTTATCAGGAACATTTTCACCACACACCCTGAGAAAGTTGCTGAAAGTATGATACCAGTGTTTCCATACCTTAGCAGCTGTAAGTGAATTCGGGTCCAGGTCGAGACGGGCGGGGCTGAGTAGTTTCTCCATGATGGATCGATTACTTGTCTGAGTTCCCTTCTATGGTTCAAGTTGTAGCTGGCTGTTCCCGAAATCACCCAAAGCGTGGAGTCGATATCAAGTTGGTTAAATTGACGTAATAAAACTCACTACGCACTTGGTTTGAGCATAAAGCAAGGCTTTAATCAACTTGTTTCAGAACATGGAGGTCTAGTTGTACTTCACTAGCTCCTTGTCTTACAAAATGTCCCTGGAGAGCTGGGGCCCACGACCGAGTATTTATACTCCTTGGATGGCACCACCAGCTGGCTGTCCAGCGTTATTTCACAAGTAGTTTCTTGATGATGAGATTTATAACAAGTTAGATAAGGAAAGATGGGAGGAGGTTCGAGTGGAGCATAAATGCCAGCATGGACTAGTTGGACCGAATGGCCTATTTCTGTGTCATATATCCTATGTAATCCTATGTAAAGAAAGACCCCACTGATTCCCGGTGTGTGACCTTCCGGCCTACTCAGAAGAGTAGATTAAAATTGAAGACTGTGAGACTAGAGCGGGGCATCAGTGGGTAATTCTCCCTGTGCACTTTTACCAGCCCATCTTGTTTCCACCGAGCATGCAGGGTTAAAATTGCCCCTTTTGATTCTATTTTGAATAGGAAAATAAAGGATACATGAAAAGAGCAGAGAAATGGAATTAATGTAGATAACTTGAATTGAATAGCTGACACCAGCAAAGGGACAATTGGTCAAATGGCCTTTTATAATGTAACCTCTATGATATCTGACAAGGCCTCAGAAATACATATTCAATTGATCTACCTGCAGGGGGAGGGGATGACATTGTGCGAGAATCCTGCCACAAGGTGTGAGGTGCACCCGATACTCTACAGCACATTCTTCAGTGTAGGCCCTGAATCCTGTGTCTTTAGGGAGATGTAATATGTAATATATTCCTCTAATTAATGTGTTATCATCTTCATTAACTTTACACTCCACTTCCTCCTCAAATACATTGAGAAGGTCTCAGGATAACTCAGTACAAACTAGATTAGCAGACCCACCTGCGTAAAATGGCAGTTTCCAATATAAGCATTTCGATTGAACCACAGGTGTTGTTACAGTAGGATTAATCTAAGAGAACCACAAATGAAGTTATTCACTCCAAGGATAGCAAACCACTTTAGGCAGGATATTATGTTTGAAGACTTCCAAATCGTTACTACATATTGTTGGCATACATATTGCTATGGTTTTCTATTTATGACTAGAACAGACAGGAAACATTATTATATTACTTACCAAGTTTAACTGCAGGCTCTGAGGATGGGGTGTTCTTTTCCTTGCCCTAAAATGGACTACTAAAGATATAGCAGCTGATTTTCCTCCCCCTCCTCAGTCTTGGCACAAGTCCAGCGGAGTGCATTTGAAATATGCTCTGCCTAAACGGACCTGAACCCGCCTGTATTTCCAGTGTTCCCTAAGCATATTGTTCCCCCAGCACAAGCCCACCCCGTAGCAAAATCTACAGCCAGAAGCAGGGGGAGGCTTGTAACAGCAGTAATGGCCACCAGCTGCAGGACCTTCTGGGTGTTTCAATGAAAAAAGGGCACTTACCTTGTTGGGCCTCCACGTCCTTGCTCTGTACCCCTGCTTGATCCTTAGATATCAGGGGGCCTGGGTGCAAAGACTAATTGCAGGCCCCATTCCTCTTAGGTCTGTAGCAAAGTGAGTCCCATGAAAATGAGATGGCAGATTTAGTGATATCACTACCCCCTCATTCGTATAGCCTTTGAAAGAAGTAGAATGAAGCCTAAAGCAGGTGCAGGACTTGGCTCACCCTCGGTGGTGGGGGTGGGGTGGGTGGTGGAAGGAGGGGAAATCTCGGAAGTATGGGGACAATGCAAAGCGGGTAGAGACCCGATGGACTGAGTATTTCCCGAGCAGAAAGCAGAGGAAATTCCACCCTCTAAACTTTTCAGATTATATAATAATAATAATAATAATCAACTTTATTGTCATTGTTAGTGCACAAGTGCAGTACAACGAAATGTAGGCTTGCGGCTCCCGAGAGTGTACATTTAGATTAAGACATTTAAACATTCAACATTCATTTGGCTTGTAATACATTAACATAAACATAATAAAGTGCATTGGCAGATGTGCAGGCTTTAGAGTTTATTTGTGGAGTTCAGTAGGATGACAGCCCTGGGAAAGAAGCTGTTCCTAAATCTAGTCGTTCGGGTGCGAATGCATCTGTAGCGTCTCCCAGATGGCAGGGGGGCGAACAGACTGTGGCTGGGGTGGGTAGGGTCTTTGATGATGGTCAGTGACCTCCGTAAACAGCGTTTCTGGTAGATGTTCTCTATGGTCGGTAACCGGGTGCCGGTAATGCGTTGGGCAGTTTTGACTACCCGCTGCAGGGCTTTCCGGTCATAGTAGCTACAGCTGCCATACCATACTGTGATACAGTTTGTCAGGATGCTCTCTATTGTGCAGCGGTAAAAGTTAGAGAGGATCAGGGGTGACAGGTTACATCCCTTCAGCCTCCTTAGGAAGTATAGGCGCTGCTGGGCCTTCTTCACCAAAGAGGAGGTATTGAGGGACCAGGAGAGGTCTTCCGTGATGTGGACTCCGAGGAACTTAAAGCTGTCCACCCTTCCCACCACAGCCCCATGGATGTGGATGGGGGTGTGACTTCCGCCTTTAGACTTCCTGAAGTCCACAATGATTTCCTTGGTTTTCTTGATGTTAAGGGCCAGGTTGTTATCGGCGCACCACTTCACGAGATGCTGGACCTCCTCCCTGTAGGCTGACTCATCGCTGTTGGTGATCTGGCCTACTACCATGGTATCATCCGCAAACTTGATGATGGTGTTGGAACCATGAACAGCCACACAGTCGTAGGTGAAGAGGGAGTAGAGGAGGGGGCTCAGCACACATCCTTGTGGGGCCCCCGTGTTCAGGGTCAGGGGGGGGGGGGGAGGTGTGGTTACCTAATTTGACAGACTGGGGTCTGTTTGTTAGGAAGTCCAGGGTCCAGTTGCAGAGGGATGTGTTCAGGCCAAGAGTGTGGAGTTTGGTGGCCAGCTTGTTGGGGACGATAGTGTTAAATGCTGAGCTGTAGTCTATGAACAGCATTCTGGTGTAGGTCTCTTTGCCGTCTAAGTGATTCAATGCAGAGTGTAGAGCAGTTGTGATTGCATCCTCCATTGATCTGTTTGCATGATAGGCAAACTGGTGTTGGTCAAGAGAGGCGGGAACACTGGCTTTGATGTGAGCCAGGACCAGTCTCTCGAAACACTTCATTATGATGGATATCGTTTAGGTGCCTTGTGTCTTTCTTCTGATATTGTTGTATGGCCTTAATCGTATACAGTTTTACCTTCTATCACATGTTTGAGCTGATTAATCCTTTGTCTGCAATTTTCTGTAATAACTTTGATAAGTCTTTTCACAATGATATCCAGGATTTTCAGTACCCCTCTGTAGCAGATAAAGATAATGTTATTCCAGAATTGCACGCTCGGTTGTTTTTTTTTTAGTTTTTACTAACAATCATTCAAGCTCAGGGAAACATGTCTTATCTGTGCTGCCTTCCCAATCAGTTATCTCAAAAATTTAGCTTGTGTTTTCTGCCCTTACTGACACCAGCAGTTACTTCATTTGCCTGAATCGCATAACATATTTCTGCTCATTAGATTAGTAAATTCAAACAATTTCAACCAACACATGATTGAACGATTCATTAATTTACTGTAAGCATTAAGTGCATAGAGAAAAATCAGGTGGGGATGACTGCAACTGTGTAACGAAGCCTACCAGATTTTCATTTGAGTTGATGGATAGAAAGTTGGGTGAGCTTGTTTATGGGCATGTGGTCCAACCAGTCTGATCTTCCTCCTTGCACTTTCCCCAGTCGATCCGTTATTCCCAAGTCCAATAAAATGAAAGTTTGCCCTACTGGATCTGAATATGAGCTTTGAATGTCTCATAAGTAATTCTATTTGTTTATTGCCCCAAACTGTCTACAGTGGTTTTCCACCTGACATTTTGAATAGGGACCCTCTGGTCCCAGAGCCTGCCTGGTTAATTGTGTTAAGGAAATATTTTTACTTCTAGTAGCCTAGTAATTTATCCAGAAAGAACCTATAGGCCTAGAAATTCAGTATAGCCACGTTTGGGGCGCTACAGCCGGGCGGCCGCTAAAGTTTGCGCCCGACGCAACTTAGCGCCACCTTCGCCGATATTCAGTCGCATCGCCCCAAGAGGTTGCTGCTGCGCTAAAACAGGCGATGCACGACTATCATTAGGCGCTAAGCCGGCGGCCCGGGGTGATACCCCCGAGGGCGGGCGCAGCGCAGGTGCGGCGAGTTGCTGATTGAAGGCAGACACTCTGGCGCCGGTGAGCTCTTAAAGGGGGAGGGTGGATTTGTTTGGCTGCCACGCCCTGCACACTGCAGCCCTGAAGCAAGGCCTGACCACTGCTGCTTGATCTGTACAACGCCCAGGACAATGGAGAAGGCCAGGGAGAGAGCGCAGCGCTTCAGCGACGGTGACCTGAGGGTGCTGGTTGGCGCAGTGGAACGCAGGCGTCATGTTCTGTTCCCTGAAGGTGGCAGGAGGCCGCTGCCCAGCGCCTATCGGAAAGCCTGGAGGGAGGTGTCAAACAGGGTGACCTCCAACAGCGTGGTTGCCAGGATTCCTGTGCAATGCCGGAAAAAGTTCAACGACCTCACTCGGGTTGTCAGGGTGAGTACCCTTTCCAGTGTCCTCCTCATCCCTGCATGTGCACCTCAGTTTATGGGCAAAGGGACCTGAAAGCCCTAATGCCCAGCCTTCATCCAGCAGCTATGGGACTGTCATGAAAATCACTTGCACATTCAGGACTTCACACACTGTCAGGGCTATTCCACCATGGGAGGCAGTGCAGACAAGATCAGGGCTTCACACTGTCAGGGCTATTCCACCATGGGAGGCAGTGCAGATAAGATCAGGGCTTCACACTGTCAGGGCTATTCCACCATGGGAGGCAGTGCAGACAAGATCAGGGCTTCACACTGTACTTAGAGGCCGTCCTTTCTCTTGCAGGGCAAGGTGGCGCACAACCGAAGGCAGCAGCGTGAGACCGGGGGAGGCCATCCTGACCTCAAACAGCTCTCCGACCTGGAGCAGCGTGTGGAGCGCATTATGTCAGGCCGGCGGATTGGCCCCGTCGCCAGTGGAGATGCCGACCCTGTTGTTGGCCCCGTCGCCAGTGGAATTGCCGACCCTGTTGTGGGCCCCAATGGTAAGGGCATCACCTTTTTGACCTCTCTCTTTCCACTTGCGCCTCAGAACAGCATCCTTTGCCACTGTCGGACCAACGCAGTGCATAGCAGCACTCATGCCTCCCTCGCTGCCGCCCTGTCCTCACTCTAAAGCAACTCTTGTGCCTCCCTGCTTTCAGATGGTGAATCGCCAGGTGAGGAGGCGGGCCCTCAAGCTGGCACTGTGAGTGAATCGGAGGGCGAGGAGGAGGAAGAGGAAGAGGAAGCCGGACCATCAGTGCCACCCTCAGCCGAGGCAGCCCATGGCGATGATGGGGACACGTCTTCCCTGGAGGGGAGCAGGGGGGAAGGGTCAGAGGAGAGTGAAGCTCCGGGGCCCAGCGAGCTGCAGCAACGCGGGAGGGGTGGGGAAGCTTGGCTGCCTTCTCCCCAGAGGGTGAGTGCGGCCTCCAGTCCTGCTACGGTAAGCGCAGAGGAGTTGCGGCTCCTAGCGGAAATGGCCGCCCAGGCTGAGCGCAGGCACACTGAGTTCATGGCTGCAGTGGCAAGGATGCCTGACTCCATAGAGTCACTGGCAAGGAGTGTGCAGGAATTCGGGGCAGCACAGGCCAGGAGTCTGCAACAATTCAGTGCAGCACAGGACAGGAGTCTGCAGGACTTCGCGGCAGCACAGGCGGCTTCTAGCCAAGTGCTCAGTCGTGCCGTGCATTCACTGGCTGGTGTCATGCGGACACAGGCCAGGGCCACACGGGCACTAACTGCTGCCACCCTCGCTGGATCGGCCAGGCATCGCCAGGGCACTCGCCGCGCCGCAGCAGCACAGCAGTCTGTCCTTCAGCAGATTGCTGCGCATGCTGCAGTGCTGGCCCGTGCGAGTGCCAATGTCTCAGGCGACCAGGGAGTACCTGTGATCTGTCAGGTTGGCAGCATTCCTGCAGCCGAAACTGCCACTCCTCCATTGCAGCTGCCACCAGCCGCTGGACAGACTGCTGCCGCCCAAGCAGAGTTGGAGCAGTCAGCAGCCGGCCCCTCCAGGCCCAGAGCTGGTCCAGGCCGACCCCAAGGGCATCTGCCGTCTCGCCGTCTGACCCTCAGCAGCCTTCCCCCAGCCTTGCTGCAGCCACTGGGGTCCCATTGAGGAGGAGCTGCAGGGCGGGCAGGGGCCAGTCACGGATGCGAAACGCATCACCCTCACAGGGGAAAAAGTAGAAGGTGTGGCCAAATGTTTTGTTTCACTTGTAAAGGCCGATTCTGGTGTATTTGTTTTTTTGGAAAGGCCGATACTGGTGTATTTGTGTTTCTGTAAAGGCCGAGACTGGTGTATTTGTGTTTCTGTAAAGGCCGAGACTGGTCTATTTGTGTTTTTGGCGGGGGGCTTCTCTCCATTAGTTTGTTATGTGGGAAGGGCACAGAGGTTTCAAAGTAATAAATGTTCTTAAATCGCACTGTCCATGCTTTCTTTTGGAAGTCCTGATTGCCCAGCTCGGCTGAGGGCTTGTGGAGCGGCTACATTCATCTTGTTCCATTGGCACAAGCCATTCCCTGAGAGGGGGCCTAGAACCGACGTGCAATAAGCCGCCGACGGGCGGCCCTTGCACTTTCTGCCTCCCTCCTGTGCTGGTCCTCCTCCTCCTCCTCCTCTGGTGGTCCTCCAATGTCTGGTGGCAGTGGCTGAGTCCTGCGGATAGCCAGGTTGTGCAGCATGCAGCACACGACAACGAAATGGGAGACTCGCTCAGGTGAGTACTGTAGGGCTCCTCCGGAACGATCCAGACAGCGGAACCATTGCTTCAGGACGCCGATTGTTTGCTCAATGATGTTCCTGGTTGCTTGATGGCTGTCATTGTATCCCTCTTCAGCAGGGGTGCTGGGCGCATGGAGCGGGGTCACCAGCCAGGTGCACAAAGAATAGCCTTTGTCCCCGAGAAGCCATCCTCGTGGGTGAGGCTGGGCCTGGAACATGTCTGCCACAGAAGTCTGGCGCAGGATGAAGGCATCGTGGCTGCTGCCTGGAAAGCGGGCATTGACAGCTAGGATGAGCTGCCTGTGGTCACACACCAACTGCACGTTGAGCGAATGGTAGCCCTTCCGGTTGCTGTAATCCTCGGCATTCTCTAGAGGTGCCCGCAAAGCCACATGTGTGCAGTCAATGGCGCCCTGCACCATGGGGAAGCCCGCTAATGCTGCAAAGCCCATTGCACGCTGTTGCTGCTTGTCAACGGCCATGGAGAAGGAGATGAACTGATGTCTCCTTCTGAAAAGGGCTTTGGTCACCTGGCGGATGCAGCAATGTACCGCAAACTGGGAGATGTTGGAAATGTCCCCAGTAGCGGATTGGAAGGAGCCGGTGGCATAGAAGTTGAGAGACACCGTCACCTTCACTGCCACCGACAGAGACGTCCTGCTCCTCAGCTGCGGCTGCAGATCTCCGCGAAGCAGGTGGCAGATCTCAGTGACCACCGCCCTTCGGAATCGCAGCCTCCGAACACACTGCTCGTCAGACATGTTCAGAGAACTGCTGGCGGTATACCCTGGGTGGGTAAGGCCTCCTTTGCCGACGCCTGTTGCCCCTTCTCCATCTGGCCATGACTGGCACTCTCTCACGGCGTCTCTGAGCCCTTTGAATGCAATGGAGAAGCCCAACGTTTCCACCCATTGCAGCCCCCATTATATGTTTCCAATCAATGCTATGGCTCTGAAGTTAAAGACAAGTGCAAAGCTGTGGCCTGAAGCCACAAGTACCTGTGTGAGTGTTGAGCCAAACCAGAAAGCTCTCTACCTTTGTCTCTCGCCAAAGATCCGTCTCTCTCAAAGAAGGAGTGTTGCAAAATGGCTGCCATTTCTACTGCAGGAGGAGTGCCCTTTAATTTGCGCCCCCCGCGCCCCACAGCGACTGGGAACCGTTCCCCTCTACCAGTCGCTAGGGGCGCCAGGCACACAATAGGCCGGCGCCACTGAATTTCCGGTTTGGGGCGCACAAAGGGCGTTGCATGATGAAATGACGTCAGGAACTGCGCGCGCAGCTGAGCGTGCGCAAAGGCTTTGCGCCGCCGCTAAATCTTAACTGAAGTTGGCGAGATGCGCAGATCGCGCTGCGCCCGGGTGCTAGCCACTTAGCGCCCCACATCTCCTCCTCCTAAGGCACTAGCGGCTGGCGCAAACAACTGAATTTCTAGGCCATAGTCTCCCCATCACAGCATCCAGCTGTTTCTTAAATGATTCCAGGCTTTTTTCTTCTCTGACCTACTCAGAAGTCCATTAAACATGTTGCTCACTCTTTGTGTGAAAAACCTCCTGACATTAGTCCTAAACTTGCCTTTTGCCATATCCTATAATCATGGTTTAAATTGAAGCAATGTTCTGGATTTTCCTTTTCTGCACTAATGTCTTATATAGCTCTATGGGGTCTCCTCTCAAGTCACTTCCTTCCGAAGCTGAAAAGGCCATAATTCTTCAGTCGCTCCACATAATTTGATCCTTCAACATTAGGGATTAGTCTTGTGGCTCTTCCCTAAACAGTGCCCAGGACGTGAATATCTCCCTTGCGTCTTAGTAGCCAGAACTGGACAAGGTACGCAAGGTGTGGTCTGTCAAGAGCATTGTATATATAGTTTATACATTGATTTAATGCTCTTCCTAACATTGCACGGACTGCCATAATGTAAATTCAGAACTTCAAACTGAGAAACTATCCCATGGTACAGTTAGAACACTCTAATTTCTATTTTTGCATTGTAAAAAGACTTGGGGCTAGAAATTTGTTATAGCCAAGGAATGGGCGGTGTCTAGAAAAGTTGGAGAATTAACACCAGGCGCAAATGCTTTAGGCTGCATGCAAAATTCATCTTCACTGCTCAATAAAATGAGTCCTAAATCAAGTCTTAAAACCCAAGCTCATTGGCATTAACCTTAAAGGCTGGACCAATATCGGGTGAAGTCTAATCTTAACTCATCATTGCTACAGGCTTTTTTCACTACTTAAGGGGAGGTTCATTAATGCTGCAGCACCTCATTCTCAGCATTGCTGGCTGTGCAGCTGCCTCAGCAAACAGAAGCAGAACAAGGAGAAGGAGCTGGAGGTCTGAACCAGGTGTGCTCAAGGCAAGTCCACACCCAAGGGAGAGAGAGAGCCCACAGATTCTCCGATGAAGCATTGGTTTTCACTGTGGGGAAATGAAGGGTGGTGCTCTACCTGGCAAGTGGCAGGAGGCGCTCAGCACAAGTCTTCCACACCATGTGGAGAGAGATAGCGCAGCACATCTCGGGCAGCACTGTGGTCCTCAGGACCCACACACAGTGCAGGAAGATATTTAGTGACCTCGCTCAGGTGGTCAGGGTGAGTGAATGCTTCAACAAATGCTACATACTACCATCTGTACCACAAGCTTCACACACTGCCCAAAGCACCACACCCCAGCACTCATCCACCAACAATCTCTACCTACCAACACTCACACCCACATCTCACACCTTGCACACAATGACAGCTATTCAACTATGCCATGCACATCACCCAAACATATTGCTCCACATTCACTCACACACTTTCCTTTCTCTTGCAGGCCAAGGTGGGCTCACAACAGGAGGGAGCAGGAGCGCACAGGCGAGGGACAAGCCGACACCCAACCACTGTCTGCACTGGAAAATTGAGTGCTGGAGATTATTGGGCAACAGGTGGTGGGCGCCGTGGCCATGGGTGATGTTGACTCCCTTGGGGACAACAACAGTATGTTCAGCCCTATTCCTTCTTATCACATCCCACTTCCCCCTCACCCCACAAGCGTTTCGCACTTTCCAGCTAATCATGCTGCATTTCTCCCTTCCTGCCCCACTCCCCGCACCTTAACCCGACTCTTGTGCCTTTATGCTTTCAGATAATCAGCAAGCACCTCAGCAGCCTGTCCCTGAGGGCATGGTAGAGAGTGAGGCAGGAGAAGAGGAGGAAGAACACATCGCGTCACTGCATGTCTCACCCACAGGCACCAGCTCAGATACTGGCACTACGCGTTCTTTAGAGGTTAGTAGAGTGTAATGCATATACGTTTAAGGGGGGAACTATCTTTTACAGCTCATGTATACTGCAGTACCGGCAGTGACCACACCTGTATATAGCACTGAGTAGTAATCTGTACAGATCAGTTCCAGTGTGAACCACGTTGAGTAAACACCTGTTGTACCGTTCTCCTGCAGTCTGTGTCTTATTATACACAGACACAACATTGGCGACAAGGCAAGTTCGAACCTACCTGCAACTCTGCATCACCTCCCGGGGATTCGTTCCTGGAGATCAGTGGATTGGAGGTCAACGCCAGAGACTCGGGTGTCGACCACGGGCAACTGCCCAGTCATCCAGCAGAGACTCGAGAATTGCGGGGGAGGCTGTCGAGAGCCAGGCTTGGTTTTCCAGTTGAGGTGGTCCAGCGAAACAGGCTGGCAACAGGTAGTGCGCAGACCCTTCCCGGAGAGCGGCGGGCTAGAGCCCGACCGAGCGGCACAGCAAAGGGCCGAGCAGCGTCGATGGGGGAGAGAGAGAGAGGGCAGAGCGCACAGGGCGCAGCCAGTGTTCAGGGGCCGAGCAGCGTCGAAGAGAGGGAGAGAGAGACGCGCAGAAACCCGCGAGGCGCCGCCATTGCCACGAGGACCGCTGAGAGCGGCGTTGGCAGCAGCGCAGGAGAAGCGCGCGAAACCTACAGGGCGCCGCCATTGCCACGAGAACTGTCAGGAGCAGCGTTGGCAGCAGCGGGGGAGGAAGGAAAGCACGGGAGACGCCATTTTAAGCCATTGGGAGATGCCATTTTAAACCACACCCAAAATGCCGAAGAGTGGCAGTATCACCGCGTTTGACAATGAAGTCGAAGATTGGACTACATATGTTGAATGAATAGAGGTATACTGCAAGGCAAATGAGGTGTCAGATGACAAGAAAGCGTCGGCATTGTTAAATTTAATGGGTGCAAAGACGTATGGTTTATTACGAAATCTAGTAACCCCAACGAAGCCAATGGAAAAGAGTTTTGAAGACATAGTAACGATACTACAGGAACATTTAAACTCCACACCGCTGCTGATAGCAGAAAGATTCAAGTTTCACAAACGGAACCAGCATAAGGATGAAAGCAATGCTGATTATTTAACAGAATTGCGCAAACTATCGAAACACTGCCAGTTTGGAGCGGGACTGGCAGATACCTTAAGGGACAAGTTTGTGTGTGGGCTTCAAAGTGAAGGAATCCAGAAACAGCTTTTATCTGAAAAGGACCTTACGCTGGAAAAGACTTTCAGCATTGCGGTATCATAAGAAGCAGCAGCACGGGGCGCTGCAGAGATACAACAGAGACCGCAAGAATATGGCACAAACGAAATGTCATGTAGAACAGAGAAGTGCCATCGCTGCGGCAGAACAACACACGACCAGAATGATTGCTGGTTCAAAGACAAAGTGTGCAGACAGTGTGGAAAAGTAGGACACATAGCACGAGTCTGCAGGTCAGGAAAGAAAACCAGCAATAAGGAACCTACCAAAGAAAAGTACAAGAAGGTACATAAGATGACGGAGAATAGTTCAGACGAACAAAAGAGTGATAACGACTCCGAAAGCAGGGAACTGAGTTGTCTGAAACTACATAATGTGATCACAACGGAGGATCACCGAACCATTTGGGTCACTCTCAAGATAGCAGGAGTCCAGGTAAAGATGGAATTGGACACAGGATCAGCCCTAACAGTCATAAACTGACGGGACTACGAGCGGCTATTCTCACACATATCCTTGAGAGGCACAAAAATTATTTTGAAGACGTACACAAGGCAAAGAGTCTACCCCAAAGGAAAAATAAGGGTGACCGTTATATATAACGGTAAGGAAACACCAAAACTAGACCTGTATGTATTGCAAGATGGAGGACCACCATTACTGGGACGTGAATGGATCCAGAAAATACAACTGGATTGGCATTCCATACAGGCACTGACTGTGGCTGACAAAAAGGATGACGACGTCACACCTGGGCGACTGTCAAAGATCCTAACTGACACGAAAGAAGTGTTCCAGCAAGGACTCAGAACACTAAAAGGCATGACAGCGACGATTAAAATTGAAGAATACACAAGCCCAAAATTTTTTAAGGCCAGACCGGTACCTTGTGCGATCCGCCCAGCCGTCGAAGCAGAGCTGGAGAGTCTGGAACGTTCAGGTGTACTGTCTAAGGTAGACTGGAGCGAGTGGGCTACACCCATCGTCCCTGTGATGAAAAAGTCGTTGAGCAGCATGCCTGGGGAACCAAGGAAGGTTCGCATCTGTGGGGACTTTAAGGTAACAGTGAACCTGGTCCTTCACACCGTACAATATCCACTTCCGCGGATTGAAGATATTTTCGCCTCGTTATCTGGAGGGAAACGCTTCACTAAGATTGATCTGGCCCAGGCGTATCTGCAAATGGAGGTAGAAGAAGCATCAAAAAAATACCTCACAATCAACACCCATAAAGGTCTCTACCAATACAACCGGCTGGTATTCGGGGTAGCATCAGCTCCGGCTATTTGGCAGAGGGCAATGGAACAAGTCCTGCAAGGGAGCCCAGGGACCCAGTGTTATTTGGACGACATCCTGGTCACGGGCGAAAATGACAGTGATCACCTTGCCAACCTGGAGCAGGTGCTCACTAGATTGCAGGAATATGGGCTCCGAGCTAACCACCCCAAATACGAGTTTTTTAGAAAACAGATCTCGTATTGTGGCCACATTATCGATAAATAGGGGTTACATAAGTCCCCAGAGAAGATTGAGGCAGTAGTCAAGGCTCCAGCACCGGAAAATGTGTCACAACTGAGGTCGTTCCTTGGGCTGGTAAACTACTACCATAAGTTCTTGCCAAATTTGTCTACAATACTACACCCACTGAACACCCTACTGCAAACTGGGGTGCCATGGAAGTGGAGTGATGAATGTGGACGAGCTTTCCAGAAGAGCAAAACACTAATCACATCGAAAGAGGTATTGGCCCATTACAACCTGGCATTACCAATTCGGTTGGCATGTGATGCGTCACCCTACGGCATTGGAGCGGTGCTGTCGCACAAATTCTCGGACGGCTCAGAGAGGCCAATAGCCTTTGCGTCACGATCACTAACCTCAGCCGAGCGTAACTATGCCCAGATTGGCAGGGAGTCCCTCAGCCTAGTGTGGGGAGTGAAAAAGTTCAATCACTATCTGCACGGGCAGAAGTTCACCTTGCTGACTGATCGCCAGCCTCTTGTCTCCATTTTTAATCTGAAGAAGGGCGTTCCGGTGATGACTGCGCAACGACTACAAAGATGGTCACTTTTTCTAGGGGCGCACCACTATGAGATTGAATATAAGGGCATGAAACAGCATGGAAATGCTGATGGGCTATCATGCCTGCCACTGCCTACTGCGGAGGAAGCACCAGCAGTGGATCCTGTCGAAATATCCCATTCGACTATAGTTGAATACCTACTGGTAACTAACGCTTGTATCGAAAAGGAAACCCGAAATGACCCGACACTGTCTCGGGTATATGATTTGACGGTAAAGGGATGGCCAGCACATGGCGACTCACTGTTGCCAGCATTCTCGACAAGGAGAGAACAGCTGTCAGTGTGCCGGGGGACCTTGATGTGTGGATCCCGAGTGGTAATTCCACCCAAGTTAAGGGATAGAGTGCTCAATGAGCTTCATGAGGGTCATCTGGGAGGGGTAAAAATGAAACGCCTAGCCAGGGCTGATGTGTGGTGGCCGGGAATCGATAAACAAATCGAGGACCTGACCAAGAGCTGCTCAGGGTGCCAGAAAGTGCATATTGATTTTGCTGCTCCATTCATGGACTCAATGTTATTAATAGCCGTGGATGCGCACTCGAAATGGCCTGAGGTGATCAAACTGTCCTCCACCACCACGGAGAAAACTATTGCAGTCCTACGGACCATTTTTGCCAGGAATGGCTTGCCAGAACAGATTTGCTCCGACAACGGACCACAGTTTGTGTCCTAAGAGTTCCGGAGGTTCTTGAAAAAGAATGGGGTAAGGCATTACACATCCGCCCCGTATCATCCAGCCACAAATGGATTGGCTGAGAGGTTCGTACAAACCTTTAAGAAGGCAATAAAGGCTATGTACAATGACAACATTCCGCTGCAGCACAAGGTGGACAATTTCCTGTTCGCCTACCGGAATGCGACACATGCAGTCACCAACCAGTCCCCAGCCATGATGTTCTTTAACCGAAGGTTAAGGTCTCGCCTGGATTTGCTCAGACCAAACGTACGAAGAGATGTTGAGAGTAAGCAATTCCAGCACATCCATGAGAAGCCAACAAGGAGCTTCAATGTAGGGCAACCAGTCTTGGCCCGCGACTACCGAACAGAAAAATGGCAGCCAGGAACGATATGCACACGGCAGGGCCCACTAATGTACACAGTGGACGTTGGGGAGAGCATCATGAGACGCCATGCTGACCAGATCCTAGAGTCACAGGAACAAGTCAACCCCATGCCTCGCCCATACGTACCTGGTGATGAACCCAACGTACAGGTTGCATCTACCCCAGAAACAGTAGCATCGGAAGCTGATGAACCAACCGACGACAGGGGGCCAGAATCGCCTCCGCACCAAGAGCAAGACACTCGGGAAAGGCGCTATCCAGAAAGGATCAGGAAGCCTCCCCAAAGACTGAATTTATAAATAGACTATTTTCAGCTAATGTTGCATGTTAAAAGTGTTTATTGTAATTAGTTTGATATTTAATTGTTAAATGAGTGTTGTGGTACTGTTAATCTAAAAGGAGAGGAATTAAGTGGGGAACTATCTTTTACAGCTCATGTATACTGCAATACCGGCAGTGACCACACCTGTATATAGCACTGAGTAGTAATCTGTACAGATCAGTTCCAGTGTGAGCCACGTTGAGTAAACATCTGTTGTACCGTTCTCCGCAGTCTGTGTCTTATTATCCACAGACACAACAGAGAGTAGTGAGATCTGCACAGGGTGAGGCACCGGGGATGAGTGGACTGCAGCAAGGCCAGGGGGAACGGGCAGCACATTGGCCAGTTCCCCGGAGGGTGAGTTCACGCGTGAGTTCTGCTGCACAGGACTCAGATGAGGACCTCGATGGATAGGTCTTTAGAAGAAGGGTGATGGCCATGCACATGGAGATGATAGGTGCAATGGCTAGGGTGCCCGAGAGCCTCTTGGCAATGGTAAAGAGCATGGAAAAGTCCACCTCCAACATTACACAAGGCTCTGCGCACACCATGGAGCCCATCATTTCCAGTCCGCAAGGATGATAGACTCCCAGAGAGACCGTGGCGACCCAGACCTGATGTCATGTATGATAGGCGAGCTGGCAGCTTCCATTGCAGCACAGGTGGAAGTGACGCAATGTGTTAGTACTGTAATGCAGTCTATGCTTGGTGGCATCCAATCTCAGATTGCTCTCATGCAGTCTCAGCTTGATGCCATGCAAGTTCTGACTGCGGCCATCATGGCTGGGTCTACCACCATCGACCGGGGCTTTCACAGTGTTGCAGCAGGCCAGCAATCTGTGCTCCAGTAGATTGCTAGGGATGCTGAGGTGCTGCCCCGGGGGTGTGGCGATGGGTCAGTGGAGCAGGGACTTGCTGTCTTCTCTCAACCTCCCTGCTCCCACCACTGCCACTCTGCCATTGCCCTTGTCACTGCCTGTCATCCAGCAAGACCAGACTGCTGCCGCCCATGCTGTGGTGGTGCAGTCTACAGCTGGGTTTTCCAGGTCCAGAGCTGGTCGAGGGCATCCTGCAAGGCCATCTGAAGTCTACTGCATGGACACTCAGCAGCCTTCCACTAGCCCTGCTGCAGCCACTGGGCCAACACTTCATAGGAGCACTAGAGTAGGCAAAGGCACAGTAATGATAGGCACTAAGGGATTGCACAAGGGTGAATAGTTAATATTTTTGGTGTAAAAATGTGTTCACTGATTTTTGAAAAATGTATTAATTCACTTACCATTCTTTTGTGGTATCTTTCATTTCAGCTTTGTGGTGTGATACAACCTGCGGGAGGGATAAAATGTTGGAGATGTGGTGAGCAAAGGAGATCTGGGCTTTACGTTATCCTGGTGTGAGGCTGGACGTCTGTTTGGAGGAGCTGGCGGAGTTCTGTGACCACCTCCTTGGTGAGGCGGAGTCATCTAATATACTGCTCCTCCATTAATTGAAGGTAGGAGAAGTGCTCTCGGAATACCCTCAGAGGGTAAGGCCTCTTGGTGAGAGCCCTGATGTCCCTCCTCATGTGCACATGTTCCCATCTTTCTCGCGGCCTACGCTCCCTCCGCCATAGATCCTGGAGGGCGAGGTCGACTGCCAGTACAGCCTCCATTAATGTTACAAAGTGTAGTAGTTTGATTCTTTGAAGAATAAATGTAACTACTTTTTAGTTGCCACAAGACTCCTTGAAATTACTGAATGAAACTGTTGCAGTATGTGAAACTGACAAGAAACTGCACTAACCTTACAGCTGCGAGTGATTACTGATGATCCCTATAAATAACGTCCCTGGAGTCGGCTTCCTGGTGCTTCACACCAGCTCTCCCTGCCGGTGTTTACTCCAGGTGCTAAGGTAAGTGGTGAGAATCAATTTTGCAAATTGGGCAATCAGTGAGCGTTGCACCCTCACTGACGTCACAGTGCACCTGGCATTGATGTTCCCGGCGATATCTCTTACCGGCGGCGCTACAGGAAGGCAGGATTTGCTGTGCAGTGCTGGATTCGCCTTGCCCTGGTGATACTGGTTTAGCGCCCCAGTAGCACCATCTGCTGGCACTAACGGGAGGTGCTAAGGGGACGAAATTTTACCCCCAATGTATAAAACTACTGAGAAAATGGATCCTGCTGGTGGAAAATTTTAAGCAAAAACTTCCCGTCAATTAATTAAATTAAAAGGTCTTTAGTTAGGTTGCATTTGATAGGGTAGATAGAGAGAAACTATTTCTTCTGGTGGGGGAGTTCAGAACAAGCTCCAGACTGAGGCTTTTGTTGAGGGATGTTTCTCCAAATTGGCTGCTGTTTGACTCCTCTCCTTGGGAAAGCCAGGTCATCACAATGTCAAGGAAGCAGGAAATTCCTGGTTTTCTTTCTCTATATACTTTTTTAAAAATTGATCCATTGTGATTTATTGCCATTTAAGCAAAATAGGATGTGAAGTTTAATGGATTCATTGGCTATAAGGCTATTATGGATAGATAAATAAAATAGCCAAATGAGTATTAGAAACTTAAATTTAAGTCAAAGCATCAGTGGATATGGACAAGCCAAAATTGCACACCATTAATAACATCGACTGTGCTTCCAGCCAAGGTAATGGAAATAATTTATCACATGTTGGTATTGAACAGTTTCTAAATACAGTAGAGAGATATTTCTTAGAACTATTATCGCCATAAAAAGGAGCTTAATCTTGTGTGGTCTTTGATTTTGTGACTCTTTATACAGTCATAACATTTAGGAAATGTTATTTAAATAACTTTTATTTTGGTTTGCTAAGATGTGTATTGGGTTTAATGAACAGTAATGAAGCCCTCAGGACAGAACAAGGAGGCTAATCATTACTAATTTCTGTTGAGGAATTTTGGAAGATTAGCACCATTTTGAACTCAACAGTGAGCTGGAAAATGATCAAGTCTTGTTGCTCTGTTTTAGTCTGAATATATGGTTGTACTATATGGGGGTAGAGTTTCCGCTTTGGGCCAATTCCAGCGCAAATTGCACCCAGAATTACACCCCTTTTGAAAAGTGTTTCTCTCCTTGAGTCTTCGCTCAAACTCATTTGCATACCGCTGAACGCAAAATCTGCCATGAACCAGCGCAATCGGGCAGCATTTTAAAACGTAATTTTTTTAAAGTTTTGCTTTAAAAAATTTCCTTCATATATTTACGAGTGGTAACTTGGTGAAATTTGATTAAAACAGCTGAAAATAGTTAATCACAAAAAATAAGCCTTTTTAATCAGTGGCAATCCACGACCTCTGAGTAACCCGATTTTAAATGACGAAAATTCACTTAAAAAAATATATAAAACTATTTTCTTGTTATATTGGGTACATTAGTCAATTTCTTAGTGAATTAAAACAAAAATCACGTTTAAAAGCTTTGAAAACTTACCTTTTAGTGTCCTTGCGCCCAAAAGAACCAGCTTAATTTTTAAAGCCTCCCTGAAGGCCTACAAACGAGCACAATTATCAGAAACTCCCAATAGTGATTAATTCACCCTGAGGGGAGTGGTCAGTTTTGTGGGCAGGGCCACCTTCTAGAACAATGTTTTTAAAACTGCCGCAAAAGATCGCGACAACCTAACTTAACGCTGAATGCAAATTGCGCTTAAAATTCTGTGACCTTTTGCACTAGTTACGCTGATTTTGGCTGAATTACACCGAGAAAAACAGTGCAATTGAGCGGAAACTCCAGGCCATTGTGTTTAATATTTTTATTACTTAATGAATAATGTAACATATTATTCTGAGGTTTGTGTTTAAATGTGCTTCACTAAGTAACAATTTTGAAGCTATCTAGAAACTGATTGAAAAGAAGAGACATGGATGTTTAACTTGGCTTGGAGATTTACGCATCATGTTAAAGCATAAGAACAAAAATACATTTTAGGAATGGGAAAAGGTCATCAGACCCACCATCGCTTTCAATCCCCCCTGCCCATCTTCTCACCATATCCCTCGATCCTTTCTCTCTTTCTCGCTCTCTTTAATGGATTGAAGCTGTAAATATTTAATTACTAAGTCAGGATGAAGTTTCAGTGTTGTATCAATGTGAGGCACCAGTGCCTAGGGAATTTATCCCAACATAAGACACAATTGTACATAACAACGACTTACATTCCTTTAGCACCTTTAACATATTTAAATGTCCCAAGGAGGTATAAAACTGGATGCCAAGCCAAACTTAATAGGAGGGGAGCAGAAAAGCTCAGTCAAAGATAGTTTTGAAGAAGGGTCTTGAAGGTAAAAAGGTGGTGAGGGTTAAGGAGGGAGTCAAGGAACACAGGCCCTAGAAAGGTGAAGTTATGACTGCCAATGGTGGGGTGAACTGAGGCGCATATGCACAAGAGCCCAGAGTCAGAGGAACAGAGGCCAGGGGGTGGTTCTGGGGCCAACAGACATTACGGTGATAGGAAGGGGTGAGGCCATGAATGGATTTAAACACAAGAGTGAGAGTTTTAAATTTGAGATGTTGGGGACTGGGAGACAATGTAGGTCAGCGAGCACAGGTGTGATGGGTGAGTGGGACTTGGTGCAGTTTGTGATATGGGCAAGCAGAGTTTTGGATGAGCTGAAGTTTATGAAGGGTTGAGGATGGGAAGGCGATCAGAAGAGCATTGGAACAGTGGAGCCTGGAAGTGACAAAGGCATGGATGAGGATTTAAGCAGCATATGAGCTGAGGCAGGGATGGAGGCAGGCAGTGTTGTGGAGGTGGAAGTAGACGGTCTTTGTGATAAAGAGGATATGGGGTCAGAATGCTCAGATTGGGGTTAAATAGGATGCCGAGGTTGCAAACAACAACAATTTGTATTTATATAGCGCCTTTAATGTAGTAAAACGTCCCAAAGCACTTCACAGGAGCGTTGTAAAACAAAAATTGACACTAAGCCACATAAGGAGAAATTAGGGCAGATGACCAAAAGCTTGGTCAAAGAGGTAGGTTTTAAGGAGCTCCTTAAAGGAGAAAAGAGAGGCAGAGAGGTGGAAATGTTTAGGGAGGGAATTCCAGACCTTAAGGCCTTGGCAGCTGAAGGCATGGCCACCGATGGTTGAATGATTACAATCAGGATGCTCAAGAGGCTAGAATTAGAGCACAGATATCTCGGGGGATTGTGGGGCTGGAGGAGATTACAGAGATATGTAGGAGTGAGGATGAGAATTTAAAAATCTAGGCCTTGCTTAACTAGGAACCAATGTAGGTCAGCGAGCACAGGGGTAATGAGTGAACATGTGTGTTAGGACATGGGCAACAGAGTTTTGGATGACCTCAAGTTTACATAGGGTAGTACATGGGAGGCCAGCCAGGAGTGCGTTGGAATAATCAAGTCTAGAGTAACAAAGGCATGGATGAGGGTTTCAGCAGCAGGTGAGCTGAGGTAGGGGTGGCATCGGGTGATGTTATGGAGGTGGAAATAGGCAGTCTTAGTTATTACATAGGATTACATAAGATTACCTATACAGCACAGAAACTGGCCATTCAGCCCAACCAGTCTATGCCGGTGTTTATGCTCCACTCGAGCCTCCTCCCATCTTTCCTCATCTAACTCTATCAGCATAACCTTCTATTCCCTTCTCCCTAATATGTTTATCTAGCCTCCCCTTAAATGCTTCTATACAATTCGCATCAACCACATTCTCACCACTCTTTGGGTAAAGAAGTTTCTTCTGAATTCCCTATTTGATTTTTTGGTTACTATCTTGTATTAATGGCCTCCAGTTTTGCTCTTCCCCACAATTGGAAACGCTCTGTCTGTGTCTACTCTATCAAAATCTTTCATAATTTTAAAGACCTCTATTAGGTCACCCCTCAGCCTTCTCTTTTCAAAAGAAAAGAGACCCAGTCTGTTCATCTAAACTTATATCAAACCTTGGTTAGAGTCTAACCAACGTTCAATACAAGTTTAGCATAACTTCTCTACTTTTCAATTCTATCCCTCTAGGCATGGATATGTGGCCGGAAGTTCATTTCGGGGTCAAATATGACACCAAGGTTGCGAACAGTCTGGTTCAGCCTCAGACAGATGCTAGGAAGAGGGATGGAGTTGGGGCTTAGGGAATGGAGTTTGTGGCGGGGACTGAAAACAATGGCTTCGGTCTTGCCAATATTTCGTTGGATGAAATTTCTGCTCATCCAGTACCGGATGTCGGACAAGCAGTCTGACAATTTAGAGACCGTGGAAGGGGTGAGAGAAGTGGTGGTGAGGTAGAGCTGGGTGTCATCAGCGTACAATGTGGAAACTGACGCTCTGTTTTCAGATGATGTTGCCGAGGGGCAGCATGTAGATGAGAAATAGGAGGGGGCCAAGGATAGATCCCTGGGGGACACCAGAGGTAACGATGCGGGAGTGGGAAGAGAAACCATTGCAGATGATTCTCTGACTACGATTAGATAAATAAGAATGGAACCAGGTAAGTGCAGACCCATTCAGCTGGATGGCAATGAAAGGCTTTGGAGGAGGATGGAGTGATCAACCAAGTCAGAGGCTGCAGACAGGTTGAAAAGGAGGAAGAAGGATAGTTTATCTTTGTCACAGTCACAAAGGATGTCATTCGTGACTTTAATAAGAGCTGTGGCAGGGGCAGAAACTGGATTGGAGGGAATCAAACATGGAGTTCCAGGAAAGATGACCATGGATTTGGGAGGTGACAGCACGTTCAAGGACTTTGGAGCGGAAAGGGTGGTTGGAGATGGGGCGGAGGGGTCACGGGCTGTTTTTTTGAAGAGAGCAGTGATGACGGCAGATTTGAGGGAGAAGGGGACAGTATCTGTGGAGAGAGAACCTTTAACAAATTCAGCTAATATTGGAGCCTGAAAAGGAAGTTGGCTGATCAGGAGTTTAGTAGGAATAGGGTCGAGGGAGCAGGAAGTCTCATGGACAAGATGAGCTCGGAGAGGACATGAGGGGAGATCGGAGAGAAACTGGAGAAGGATGTGAGTTCAGGGCTAGGGCAGGGGAAAACCTTAGAGGAAGTTTGGCTCAGTGGGCTAGGGGAAGGAAGGGAAGTGGCAGAGGCAGCTGAACGGATGGTCTCAATCTTGGAGACAAAGAAGTCCATGAGTTCTTCACGGTTGTTGTCGGAGGTGAGGGTGGAGGGGAGAGGGGAGAGGTGTTTAAGAAGACGGTTTCAGTAGAGAAATGAAGCCGGGGGTTATCTTTACATTCCAGAATGATCCTAGAATAGTGAGCAGCTTTGGCAGACGAGAGCAGGATGTGATAATGCTTATATGGTCCAGCTAAATTTGGAGATGAATGGCTAAACCAGTTGTCCACCATATCCATTGAAGTCTGCATTCCTTGGATTTAAGGGAGCGGAGATGAGAGTTGTACCAGGGGGAACGGCCAGGGTGAGAGAAAGTAATGGTTTTAATAGGAACTAGGGCATCAAAGGTGGTGGTGAGAGTCTGGTTGAGCAGATCGTTGCTGCAGAAATGTCATGGTGAATGGAGGGCCAAAGGCTAGACAGTTGGGATTTTGTAAGTGTAGTTGTAAGTGAGTTGGGAGAGAGTTTATTCTGAGGACAGACACAGAAGGAAATAGGGTTGGGGGAGAGAAGGGGAGATGTGGGTGGAGAGCGATACAAGGAAGTGGTCAGAGATGGCCTTATCTGTGATTGACACAAGGGGAGTAGTGAGGCGACAAGAGAAGGCAAGGTTGAGGGGGTGACCGTGAATATGGGTTGGGGAGTTTACATGGAGGGAGCGATTAAGGGAGGATAGGAGGCTACTGAACTCAGATGAGAGAGAGCATGATGAATTGAGATGGAGATTGAAATCACCGAGGGTGAGAAGTCGCTCGGTGCAGAGGCTGAGGGAGGAAAGCAGTGAAGATATCTTGGTGAGAAAATGTTTATGATACTTGGGTGGGCAGTAGAGATGAGAGATGCAAGGGGTGGAACAAGGTGAGATGCTCAAAGGAGGAGAAAGTGCCAGAAGAGTAAAGGGTCAGACCAAGGTGTGATTTGGTGATGAGAGCCAGACCGCCATTGTGACAGCCTGGGCGGGCCAAGCAGTAAAGGTGTAGACAGGCGGGGAGGCTTCATTTAGGGGTAAGGTGTCATCGCCCCTCAGCCAGGTTTCCATCAATGCCATGATGTCAATGCAGTCATCCACGATAAGCTCATGGATGGCAAGGGCCTTGTTCACAATGGGAGTAGTGAGGCAACAAGAGAAAGCAAGGTTCACCAGACTGATACCTGGAACGGACATTCTGGAGGAAGATGAGAAGAGGTTTATCTGGTTCAACCTGAGAAAGTGGCTGCGTAGGATGGATTCAATGGCAATGGTACGGAAATCGTGGAAGGAGCCAAAGATGATGGCTTCGGCCTTCCTAATGTCTAACTGGAGGAAATTGCAGTTCATCCAATACTGGATGTTGGGCAAGCAGTCTAACAGCACAGAGGCAGTGGAGAGAAATGGTTGACAGCTAGAGCTGGGTATCATCTAAAAGCTAATCCCATGGCTTTGAATGATGTTAAGGGGAAGCATGTTGATGAGGAAGAGGGGGCCAAGGATTGACCCTTGGGAGATTCCATAGATGACAGTTCAGGGTGGGAAGAGAAGCAATTGCTGGAGATGCTCTGATGGAACCAAGTGAGGGGAGTTCCACTGAACTGGACAGCAGGGGAGAGGCATTGGAGGATGATGGCATGGTCGACTACGTCAAAGACTACAGACAGGTCAAGCAGGGAGAGGAGTGATAGTGCACCATAACAACAATTGCAGAAGATGTCATTTATGACTTTTATTAGGGCTGTTTTAATGCTGTGGCAGGGGAGGAAACATGATTGGAGAGATTCAAACATGAAACAACAACATGTTCAAGGACTGCGGAGAGGGAAGAGAGGTGGGAGATGGACAGTGGTTCTCGAAGGTAGAGGAGTTGAGAGTGGGTCTTTGAGGAGATGGGCAATAATATTTATTTTTGCAATGGAGGGAGCAGTACATGAGGGGTAGGAACTATTGACAATGTTAGCTAGCATGGGAGCCAGGAAGGGAAGCTGGGTGGTCAACAGTTTAGTGGGAATGGGATCAAGGGAGCAAGAGGTGGGTCTCCAAGATAAGCGGAGAAGGCATGGGAGGAGATAGGAAAGAAGGTAAAGAAAGATGCAGATTCAAGGCTAGGGCATGGAGGCTCTGGGGGGGGAGGTGCATGGGGGGAGTTTTGGCTTGGTGAGAAAGGGGAAGGGAGATAACCAACCAAGGCAGCTGATCAGGTGGGCTTCTTTGTTACTAAGATTGAGACCATGAGCCCCTTGCACTTGTTGTTGGAGCTGAGAGTGGAGGGGAAAGGGGAGAGGGGCGTAAGGAGATGGTTGGTAGTAGAAAAAAGAAACCAGGGATTATATTTTCTCTCCAGGATAATCCTGGAGTAGGGAGCAGCTTTGGCAGAGGAGAGTGAGACCTGATGGTGCATGATGTAGTCTAGCCCGATCCGGTGATGGATGGCTAAACCAGTTGAGGGCCAGATATGTTCAAGTCTGTGCCTCTTGGACATGAGGGGAGGGTGGGAGCATATCAGGGGGAATGATCATGATGGAAGAGAGTAAGGGGGAAAAATTCGGTTGGTTTGAGCCTCCTGTTAGCATCTTAAGAGGGCACTAATGGGGCACAAAGCCACTAGCGCCCAGGCGCGGCGATGTTTGCGCCGCTCACGAAATTGCCGACATTTTGCGGCGGTGCTAAACACTAGCACCACAATCTCCTGTGCCCGCAGATCATGACGTCAGTCAAACGTGCAGTGCCCCGGTAGCGCCCCGGACCAGATATTGAGTGGCGCCCCCTGCCTTACTACCTGCCGCTAGCAATGACAGGTTGAGGGGACCGCTTCCTGCCTTTTTTTGTCAGCGACATTTTTGCACCAGGCATTCTGAGTGAGAGACTTCTGGAGAGATTCAATGCTGTGTTGAGGAGTTTTGGGTACTGAGCAGTACTTTGCAGGTTCATTTTGTTTTGATCTTCCTTGCATTGGTTTAGAAGAGACTGTGGGGGCTGCACCCTGAGCTCTTTCCCTGGGCCTCTCCATTGTTCTTTCCTGCAGATTTGATGTACAGGACTCTCCAGGCTGAGATTCAAGGCTGCACTGAGCAGGGTGTGGATGGAGAGCAAGATCGACCCTCCCCTTTAAGAACTGGCCGACGCCAGTGTGTCTGTGTTCCATTGCTGATTGACATCACATGAGCTTCTCCAGCGCTCTGAGGTAGCACCTCGCTCCTCGGCGTTAGCGCCTTAAGAGAGATGTGTAGCGGCTGATTTAGTGCCAAGTTTGCAGTCGGAGGCGATAATTAGCGCCAGGCGCTAAACTTTGCGCCCGGCCGATAATTGCGCCCCAAACAGAGCGATACCGAATTTCTCCCCCTAAAAGATCTACTGGGGGCAAGGGCATCAAAGTTTCCAGTGAGGGAGTGTCTGAACAGATTGAAAGCTGTAGAAGTTTTGTGATGAATGGAGGGCCATTGGCTAAGTGGTTAGGAGTTTGATAGTACAGTTGTAAGCACAATTGCAGATGGGACCAAGGTTCTGGATAAATATCTCAGTAGGAGGTATGAGTGCCCATGGATCAGTCCTAAATTGGATTTCCTAAAATGAGGTGTGAGTGCATAAACACAGATACTGCATTTAGGATTGGAAACAACTCTGGATTTAATGGAATTCACTGCTGCATCTGACTTCTTTGTATTTAAAGGGTTATAAAACCACTTCATTTAGTTCATAGGGAGCAGATGGGGAAACCCTGGCCATTGCTTTTCCTCTCTGCTTCATTTCTGGCTTGCAACCTAACAGAGTGATTTCCCCCCTCTGCTTATAATTACCCTACAAATATTCAGGTCCTGTGTAGGAGAGACATTGACCATATATTTAGGCTCTGACGTTCAATCAGAAACCAGTTTAAAAATGATTTTAAAATAGAGGTAAATTGACTCCACTGACTTCTTTTCCTGCAGGAGCTCATTAGTTTAACAAGTACTCCTGAAATAAACAATAAACCTGCTTAGGAGAATGTAGCTTTACACCATGCTCCGTGCCAAGGCCTTTGTGCACGGATATCTTTGCATGCTATTTGTCGACAAAGCACTTGATTTTCTTTTTAATTATTACCTCCTGAGGGTGAAAAACAATCATATGTTTTCAATCTACACGTACTCCTGAATCACATGAAATGTTAGCTGTATAGTTAATGACATCATAAAATATCGTTTTGTGCAGGAAATGCTTGCAGGCTTTGTGTAAAATTTGATGACCGCTTTCACTGCAGTTCTTATGTTTGATTGGACATGAAAAAAATAGCTCAAGGAAAATATGGCCTAGAAATTCAGTATAGCCACTTTTGGGGCGGTAAAGTCGGGCGGCCGCTAAAGTTTGCGCCCGGCGCAAAGTCGCGCCCCCTTCGCCGATATTCAGTCGCATCGCCCCAAGAGGTTGCTGCTGCGCTAAAACAGGCGATGCACGACTATCTTTAGGCGCTAAGCCGGCGGTGCTGAGCGATACCCCCGAGGCCGGGCGCAGCGCCGGTGCGGCGAGTTGTTGATTGACGGCAGACACTCTGGCGCCGGTCAGCTCTTAAAGGGGGAGGGTGGATTTGTTTGCCTGCCACGCCCTGCACACTGCAGCCCTCAACCTAGGCCTGACCACTTCAGCTTCACCTGTACAACGCCCAGGGCTATGGAGAAGGCCAGGGAGAGAGCGCAGCGCTTCAGCGACGGAGACCTGAGGGTGCTGGTTGACGGAGTGGAGCGCAGGCGCCATGTTCTGTTCCCAGAAGGTGGCAAGAGGCCGCTGCCCAGCGCCTACCGGAAAGCCTGGAGGGAGGTCTCAAACAGGGTGACTTCCAACAGCGTGGTTGCCAGGACTCCTGTGCAATGCCGGAAGAAGTTCAACGACCTCACTCGGGTTGTCAGGGTGAGTACCCTTTCCAGTGTCCTCCTCAGCCTTGCATGTGCACCTCAGTTTATGGGCAAAGGGACCTGAAAGCCCTAATGGCCAGCCCTCATCCAGCAGCTATGGGACTGGCATGAAAATCAATTGCACATTCAGCACTTTACACACTGTCCAAGCTATTCGACCATGGGAGGCATTGCAGACAAGATCAGGGCTACACACTGTCCAAGCTATTCGACCATGGGAGGCAGTGCAGACAAGATCAGGGCTACACACTGTCCAAGCTATTCGACCATGGGAGGCAGTGCAGACAAGATCAGGGCTACACACTGTACTTAGAGGCCGTCCTTTCTCTTGCAGGCCAAGGTTGCGCACAACCGGCGCAACTGAACTGACACCGGCGGAGGCCGTCCTGACCTCAAAGAGCTCTCCGACCTCGACCAGCGTGTGGAGCGCATTATGTGAGGCTGGCTGATTGGCCCCGTTGCCACTGGAGATGCCGACCCTGTTCTGGGCACCAATGGTAAGGGCATCACCTTTTGGACCTCTCTCGTTCCACTTGCGCATCAGATCAGCATCCTTTGCCACTGTCCGACCAATGCAGTGCATGGCAGCACTTATGCCTCCCTCGCTGCTGCCCTGTCCTCACTCTAAAGGTACTCTTGTGCCTTCCTGCTTTCAGATGGTGAATCGCCAGGTGAGGAGGTGGGCCCTCAAGCTGCCACTGTCAGCCCTTTGGAAGACGAGGAAGAGGAAGCCGGCCCATCAGTGCCACCCTCAGCCGCGCCAGCCCATGGCGATGTAGGGGACACGTCTTCCCTGGAGGGGAGCCGGGGGGAAGGGTCGGAGGAGAGTGAAGCTCCGGGGCCCAGCGGCCTGCAGCAACGCGGGAGGGGTGGGGAAGCTCGGCGGACTTCTCCCCAGAGAGTGAGTGCGGCCTCCAGTCCTGCGACGGTGAGCGCAGAGGAGGTGCGCCTCCTAGAGGAAATGGCCGTCCAGGCTGAGCGCAGGCACACTGAGCTCATGGCTGCAGTGGCAAGGATGCCTGACTCCATAGAGTCACTGGCAAGCAGTGTGCAGGAATTCGGGGCAGCACAGGCCAGGAGTCTGCAACAATTCAGTGCAGCACAGGCCAGGAGTCTAGAACTATTCAGTGCAGCACAGCCCAGGAGTCTGCAGGACATCGCGGCAGCACAGGCCAGGAGTCTGCAGGACTTCGCGGCAGCACAGTCGGCTTCTAGCCAAGTGCTCAGTCGTGCCGTCCATTCACTGGCTGGTGTCATGCGGACACAGACCAGGGCCACACGGGCACTAACTGCTGCCACCCTCGCTGGATCAGCCAGGCATCGCCAGGGCACTCGCCGCGCAGCAGCAGCCCAGCAGTCTGTCCTTCAGCTGTTTGCTGCGCATGCTGCAGTGCTGGCCCGTGCGAGTGCCAATGTGTCAGGCGACCAGCGAGCACCTGCGATCTGCCAGGTTGCCACCATTCCTGCAGCCGACACTGCCACTCCGCCATTGCAGCTGCCACGACCTGCTGGACTGCCTGCTGCCGCCCAGCCAGAGTTGGAGCAGTCAGCAGCCGGCCACTCCAAGGCCAGAGCTGGTGCAGGCCGACCCCCAAGGGCATCTGCCGTCTCGCCATCTGCCCCTCAGCAGCCTTCCCCCAGCCTTGCTGCAGCCACTGGGCTCCCATTGAGGAGGAGCAGCAGGGCGGGCAGGGGCCAGGCAAGGATGCGCAAGGCATCGCCCTCGCAGGGCAAAAAGTAGAGGCATGCACAAATGCCTGGTGCTTGTTGTAAGGCCGACACTGGTGCAGTTGTTTTTGTGTAAGGCCGAGACTGGTGTCTTTATTTCTTTATGTAAGGCCGAGACTGGTGTCTTTATTTCTTTATGTAAGGCCGAGACTGGTGTCTTTATTTCTTTATGTAAGGCCGAGACTGGTGTCTTTCTTTCTTTTTGTAAGGCCAAGACTGGTAGTTTTGTGTTTTTGGACGGGGCTTCTCCACATGAGCATGTAATGTGGGAAGGGCAGAGGTTTTCAATAAATTATTGTTGTTAAATTGCAGTGTGCATGGTTTTTTGGTTAAGTCCTGGTTGCCCTGCTTGGCTGAGGGCTTGTGGAGCGGCTACATTCATCTGCTGACATTGGCACAAGCCAGTCCCTGAGAGGGGGCCTAGAACCGACGTTCAATAAGCCGGCGACGGGCGGCCCTTGCACTTTGTGCCTCCCTCCTGTGCTGGTCCTCCTCCTCCTCCTCCTCCTCCTGAGGTGGTCCTCCAATCTGTGGTGGCAGTGGCTGAGTCCTGCGGATAGCCAGGTTGTGCAGCATGCAGCAAACGACCACGAAATGGGAGACTCGCTCCGGCGAATACTGTCGGGCTCCACCGGAACGATCCAGACAGCGGAACCGTTGCTTCAGGACGCCGATTGTTTGTTCGATGATGTTCCTGGTCGCTTGATGGCTCTCGTTGTATCTCTCTTCAGCAGGGGTGCTGGGCGCACGGAGCGGGGTCATCAGCCAGGTACACAAAGGATAGCCTTTGTCCCCGATAAGCCATCCGCATGGGTGAGGCTGGGCCTGGAACATGTCTGCCACAGAAGTCTGTCGCAGGATGAAGGCATCGTGGCTGCTGCCTGGAAAGCGGGCATTGACAGCTAGGATGAGCTGCCTGTGGTCACACACCTGCTGGACGTTGAGCGAATGGAAGCCCTTCCGGTTGCGGTAATCCTCGGCATTCTCCAGAGGTGCCCGCAAAGCCACATGCGTGTAGTCAATGGCGCCCTGCACCATGGGGAAGCCCGCGAATGCTGCAAAGCCCATTGGACGCTGTTGCTGCTTGGCAAGGGCCATGGAGAAGGAGATGAACTGACGTCTCCTTTGGAAAAGGGCATTGGTCACCTGGCGGATGCAGCAATGCACGGCGAACTGGGAGATGTTGGCAATGTCCCCAGTAGTGGATTGGAAGGAGCCGGTGGCATAGAAGTTGAGAGCCACCGTCACCTTCGCTGCCACCGACAGAGACGTCCTGCTCCTCAGCTGTGGCTGCAGATCACCGCCAAGCAGCTGGCAGATCTCTGTGACCACGTCCCTTCTGAATCGCAGCCTCCGAACACACTGCTCCTCAGACATGTTGAGATAGGAGAACTGCTGGCAGTATACCCTGGGTGGGTAAGGCCTCCTTTGCCGACGCCTGTTGCCCCCTCTCCATCTAGCCAGGGCTGCCACTCTCTCACGGCATCTGTGAGCCCTTTGGATGTAATTGAGAAAGCCTGCGTTGACACCCATTGCAGCCCCCATAATATGCTGGCAAACAATGAGATGTCAATGAAGGCAAAGACTACTGGAAATCTGTGGCCTGAAGCCAGAAGTACCTGTCCGAGTGTTGGGCCAAGCAGAAAGCTATCTACCTTGGTCTCTCTCCAAAGATCCGTTTCGCAAGAGGGAGTGCTGCGAAATGGCAGCCTTTTATATTGCAGGAGGAGTGCCCTTTAATTTGCGCCCCCCGCGCCCCGCATCGGCTGAGCACCGTTCCACTTAACAGTCGCTAGGGCCGCCAGGCGCACAATGGGGCGTTGCCACTGAAGTTCCGGTTGGGGGCGCACAAAGGGCGTTGCACGAGGAAATTACGTCATGATCTGCGCGCGCAGCTGAGCGCGCGCAAAGACTTTGCGCCGCCGCTAAATCTCTAGTGAAGTTGGGGCGAGGCGCAGTTCTCGCTGCGCCCGGGCGCTACCCGCCTAGCGCCTGACATCTACTCCTCCTAAGGCGCTAACGGCTGGCGCAACCAACTGAATTTCTAGGCCTATATCTCCAACTTATAGGCAATGTGTCTAGGGTAAAGACTTGTGTGAGCTTCACAAATGGATACAAAAGATTGAATGAATGTTGCTGAAAAACATGGAACCGGGTAGTTTCCTACTGGCTGCACTAAAACAACAGTTGGTTTTTCAAATGAATTGTACCATGAAATGAGCAATATGCCGATCATGTCCTGTAAACTTTGAATGTTCGATAAGTTACAGAATGGAATTAGAAAGGGGTAAGTAGCCATGGAATATATCTCCATTTGTGGTACAGTATTTTTTAAATAAATGACGTTGAGTGGTTGACTTTTGCCGTTGTTTTCATCTGGGGCAGAAGTGCAGTGGCATCATTAACCTGCACAGTGAAGATCAGCTAAGGCTATATTGATGGAGCAGCACCAAATTGTATGAAAAGCAATGTGATCCCTACAGTGTTCCTCCAAACAGTTGCACAAAGTGAGTGGGGGACAGAATGGGTTTGTTTTTAAACACGTGAAAAAAACAGCGTTTGCAAAAACATCCACCACAACAGACCTTGTATCCACTGCAAGGTGTTTTTTTCCCCCTAGGGAGCTAACATGGGGCTATCATAGAGGAGTTTCTGCAGTAGGGTGGAAACTGAGCTCCTCTAAAAGACACCTGATTGAGGACCAGTCCCCTTTTAAGTCTGCAGTATAAAATAATGTTAATAAGTGTCAGGTTTTAAGAATCTCTAGAGGCTCAGTGGGAAAATGCACCATTTGGTGTAGTATTATACCATGTAGGCTAACAAGGTCACCCTTGAGTAAATGGAGTTGAAGTGCAGATCAGCCATGATCTAACTGAATGGCCAAGCAGGCTCAAGGAGCTGAATGGCCTACTACTGTTCCTAATGTTCTTATGATAACTGGTCTATGCTGAGTTAAATATCAGTGGGAGGATGCTAGTGGGGTATATATAATTGGTTTCAATAAGGTCTAAATTCAACATCAATGCACCCTTTTACGGGTGTAAAATAGGTGCAATGATGACTAATTTAGCAGTGGAATGGCTTGTGTCCAATCTATGATGGCACCTCATCTGCTAACTTTGTCAGGCCCATTTTCCAGGCATCTCTAACAAGCATTAGGCCCTTTACATATATAAATGAGGGCCCTAACTCCTGTATTAAGTCTCCTTGCTGAAACTGGTTACGAACATACAAAATGGGTTTGCGACCAAGCACGGCGATATCAATGCCTCCCGCTAAATTCAGCGGGAGTTTTGCGGCGGCGGTAAGACGTTGCGCCTCGATCTCCTGCGCCCGAAGACCATGATGTCATTGCCATGCGCAGTGCCCCGGTAGTGCGCCGGATGAAAAATTCCCTCTCGCCCCCTGCTTGTGCGCCTGCCGTTAACAATGACAGGTAGAGGAGGCGGCTTTCAGTCGAATGGCCCCTGGAGGAGCGCTATTTAAAGGCGTCCACATCGGGCTCAGTTTTCGTCAGCCAACAATGCTGCGTTGTTAGTTCACATAGGCAAAGAGGCCTTTTGACCGATTTCAGCATTTTGCATTTTAACGAGTGTTCTCGCACATAAAGATACTTCAGTTTCACTGAGGGGAGATTTAACATAGAAACATAGAAGATAGGAGCAGGAGTAGGTCATTCGGCCCCTCGAGCCTGCTCCACCATTCAATGTGATCATGGCTGATCATCCACTTTCAGTACCCGGTCCCTGCTTTCTCCCCAAACCCTTGGATCCCCTTAGCCTTAAGAAATATATCCAACTCCTTCTTGAATATATTTAATGAATTGGCTTCCACTGCCTTCTGTGGCAGAGAAATCCACAGGTTCACCACTCTCTGGGTGAAGAAATTCCTCCTCATTTCTGTCCTAAATGGCCTACCCCTTATCCTTAGACTGTGACCCCTGGTACTGGACTTCCTGACCATCGGGAACATCCTCCCTGCATCTAGTCTGTCCAGTCCTGTCAGAATTTTATAAGTTTCAATGAGATCCCCTCTCATTCTTCTAAACTCCAGCGAGTACAAGCCCAATCGTCCCAATCTCTCCTCATACATCATTCCTGCCATCCCAGGTATCAGCCTGGTAAATCTTCGCTGAACTCCTTCCATGGCAAGACCATCCTTCCTCAGATAAAGCGGCCAGAACTGCACACAATACTCAAGATGTGGTCTCACCAAGGCCCTGTACAACTGCAGCAAGGCATCCTTGTTCCTGTACTCAAACCCTCTCGCTACGAAGGCCAACATACCATTTGCCTTCTTAACCGCCTGCTGCACCTGCATGCTTACCTTCAGCGACTGGTGCACAAGGACACCCAGGTCTCGTTGCACTTCTCCTTCTCCCAATCTATTGCCATTCAGGTAATAATCTGCCTTCCTATTTTTGCCACCAAAGTGGATAACCTCACATTTATCCACGTTATATTGCATCTGCCATGCTTTTGCCCAATCACCCAACCTGTCCAAATCATCCTGGAGTTTCTCGGCATCCTCCTCACAGCACACACGCCCACCCAGCTTTGTGTCGTCTGCAAATTTGGAGATATTACATCTAGTTCCCTTGTCTAGATCATTAATATATATTGTGAATAGCTGGGGCCCAAGGACCGATCCCTGCGGTACCCCACTAGTCACTGCCTGCCACTCGGAAAAAGACCCGTTTATTCCAACTCTTTGCTTTCTGTCTGCCAACCAGTTCTCTATTCACGATTTGAAAATGCAATATTTGGATCCTTTCATGGGGGCTGTACTGGCACTGGACCTCGCCCTCCAGCGTCAACGTCAGAGGCAACTGAGGCACAGAGAAAGAGTGCAAAATATGGCCAGAGGGAGGAGGGCCAACAGGGCTCTCAACAGGAGGCCTTACCCACCCAGGGTATTCCGGCACCAGTTCCCCTACATGAATTTCACTGAGGACAAGTGTGTTAGACAGCTCCGCTTCAACAAGGATGTGGTTGCTGAGCTCTGCCACCTCCTACAGCCAGACCTCGAGCCTCACATCAGGACCACCACGGCTGTCTCAGTGACAGTCAAGGTCACCGTCGCCCTCAATTTCTACACCTGCGGATCATTCCAGTGTGCGACAGGCAACATCTGCAACATCTCCCCGTTTGTCGCCCATTCCTCCATCCGCTAGCTCACAGATGTTCTGTACAGAAGGAGAAAGGACTACATTTCCTCCCCCATGACCAGACGGAAGCAGCGTGAGTGCGCATGTGGCTTTGCCAGGATAGCGGGCGTCCCCATGGTGCAGGGTGCCATTGCCTGCACGCACATCGCTTTGCGGGCACCTCATAACAATCCTGAGGTATTCCGTAATCGCAAAGGCACTTAATGTGCAGTTGGTGTGCAACCACACACGGAGATTCCTGACCGTCAATGCCAACATCATTGAGCAGATCATCCAGGTGCTCAAGCAATGGTTCTGCTGCCTTGACCGCTAGGGAGGAGCCCTCCAGTACTCGGCTGAGCACGTGTCCCTTTTTGTCATCGTCTGCTGCATGCTGCACAACTTGGCCATCATGAGGGCACAGCCATTGCCACCAGGCAGAACTCCACCACCTCAGGAGCAGGAGGAGGAGGAAGAACAGGAGGGGGAACAGCAACGACGGAGGAGGCAGCCACTCAATCGGCGTTCTGCAAGGTCAGTACGTGACCGTCTCATCAGACTTCGTTTCCAGTGAGTTTGAGTCCTCTTTCCAGTTGTTGAGCATGTCGCCATCATTCCATCACTTTGTGATTCCAAACCACACCCCAAAACTGAAATAAGTCACAGCACCAAATCTGCAACATTCCAGTAATAAATTTATCAAAATCAATTAACCACATACATACAACAATAATAGTGACTAAGCACCCTTGTGAAAACCGTTGCCTCCTCTCTTTACAGTCCCCTTTCCTAATCTAGTGCTCCTACGTAGTGTCTCCCCAGTGACTGCAGCAGGGCTGGTGGAAGGTGGCTAAGTGTCGGTGTCAGAGACTACAGATGGTCTTGAAGGATGCCCTCAACCAGCTCTGGGCCTGGAAGGCCCTGCTGTATACTGCACCACCTCAGGTTGGGTGGCGGCAGTCTGGGCTGGCTGGATGACAGGCAGTGACAAATGCAATGGCGGAGTGGCAGTGGTGGGATCAGGAATGCTGTCATCCTGAGAGAGGACAGCAGGTTCCTGCTCCACTGACACACTGCCACACCCCCAGGGCAAGACCTCAGCATCCCTTCTCTTCTTAGGCAGTGCCGCGGAACCGAGGATGACTTGCTTCCACATTAAAAATGAGTTCTCAGGTGACTGATGAGTCCAATGTGGGACCTACAGTCTCTGTCACAGGTGGGGCAGATGGTGTTTGAAGGGGCGGGTAGATGGGGTGCTTGGGTTGACGTGCGCTCCTTGCATTGCCTGCGCTTGGCTTCCGCTTGCTCCTGGCGAAGAGACTCAAGGTGTTCGGCGCCTTCCCGGATGCTTCTGCTCCACTTTGTGTGGTCTTGGGCCAGGGATTCCCAGGTGTCGGTGGGGATGTTACACTTTTTCAAGGAGGCTTTGAGGGTGTCCTTGAAGCGTTTCCTCTGCCCACCTGGAGCTCTCTTGCCGTGCAGGAGCTCCGAGTAGAGCGCTTGTTTTGTGAGTCTCGTATCGGGCATACGGACATTGTGACCCGTCCATCGGAGCTGATCGTACGTGGTCAAACCTTCAATGCTGGGGATGTTGGCCTGAGCAAGAACACTGACGTTGGTGCACCTATCCTGCCAATGGATTGGCAGGATCTT
This sequence comes from Somniosus microcephalus, assembly GCF_052327205.1. Lineage (NCBI taxonomy): Eukaryota > Metazoa > Chordata > Chondrichthyes > Squaliformes > Somniosidae > Somniosus > Somniosus microcephalus. The sequence continues at coordinate 177,220,181 of NC_140988.1, forward strand.
GCGGAGGCAGCATTGGTGGTACCTCTCCAGTACTTTGAGGTGCCTGCTGTACATGGTCCATGTCTCTGAGGCATACAGCAGCGTGGGTATCACTGCTGCTCTGTAGACCATGAGCTTAGTGCCAGGTTTGAGGTCCTGGTCTTCAAACACTCTCTTCCTCAGGCGACCAAAGGCTGCACTGGCACACTGAAGGCGGTGTTGGACTTCGTCGTCGACATCTGCCCTTGTTGACAGTAGGCTCCCGAGGTATGGAAAGTGGTCCACGTTGTCCAAGACCTTGTAGTGGATTTTTAGTGTAAGGCACATGCTCTCATACGCTTCGGTGAAGGTGTTGATGATGGTTTGGAGTTCGTCCTCCAAGTGGGCGCAGACGCAAGTGTCACCTGCATACTGTAATTTGACGACAGAGGATGGGACGACCTTGGATCTGGACTGGAGGCAACGGAGGTTGAACAGTTTCCCGTTTGTTCTGTAAATTAGCTCCACTCCAGCGGGGAACTTACTGAGGGTGAGATGGAACATTGCAGCAAGGAAGATTGAGAAGAGCGTTGGTGCGATGACACAGCCTTGCTTGACCCCGGTTCGTACGTGAATTGGGTCTGTGGTGGAACTGTTGGTCAGGATCACAGCTTGCATGTCGTCATGAAGCAGGTGAAGGATGGTGACAAACTTTTGAGGGCAGCCGAATTTGACAGTGTCGAAGGCCTTTGTGAGGTCAAAGAAGGCCATGTACAGCGGTTGGTGCTGTTCCCTGCATTTCTCTTGTAATTGACGTGCGGTGAAGATCATGTCCATTGTGCTCCTTAGTGGGTGGAATCCGCATTGCGACTCTGGGAGTAGCTCTTCGGCCACTGGGAGAAGGCGATTGAGGAGGATTCTTGCGATGACTTTCCCTGTGGCAGACAGCAGGGAAACTCCTCTGTAATTACCGCAATCGGACTTGTCACCTTTCTTGACTCCCCACCTCCCTCCCTTTCAGCATCCCTACCAATCTGCTGGAGCACAGACTGCTGGCCTGCTGTGACACTGTGAAAGCCCTAGTGGACTGTGGTGGACCCAGCGATGATGACCGCAGTCAGAGCTTTCGTGGCATCAAGCTGAGACTGCATGAGGGCAGTCTGAGACTCGATGGCAGCAACCATTGACTGCATTACAGCACTAAGACGTTGCGTCGCTTCTGCCTGTGCTGCAATGGAAGCTGCCAAATCGCCCATAACACGTGTCATGAGGTTTGGATCCGCACGGTCTCTCTGGGAGTCCACTATCCTCTGCACAGTGAAAATGATGGACTCCAAGGTATGCGCAGAGCTCTGTGCAATGTTGGAGCCAGACTCTTCCACGCTCCTTACCATTGCCGAGAGGCTCTTAGGCAACCCTGCTATCTCAGTGTGCATGGTTGTCACCCTTCTTGTGAACATCGCCTCATCGAGGTCCTCATCTGAGTCCTGTGCAGCAGAAGTCGTGTGTGAACTCACCCCCCAGGGAGCTGGCTCCCAAGCTACCCTTTCTCCCTGGCTTTGCTGCAGCCCACTCATCCCCGGTACATCACCCAGGGCAGACCCCTCTACTAAACCTGCCTCTAAAGATCGCGTAGTGCCAGTATCTGAGGTGGTGCCTGCGGATGAGACATGCAGTGATACGGTGCTTTGCTCCTCCTCCTCTTCTCCTTCCTCACTCTCAGTGAGAGGCTCAGGGACAGGCTGGTCATCTGGTTGCTGATTATCTGAAAGCATAAAGGCACAAGACTCGCGTTAAGGTGACGGCAGGGGGGCAGGAATGGAGCAAGGAATGCAGACATTCTCAGGAGGTGGAAAGTGAAAAAGGTTTGTGGTGTGAGGGGGAAGTGGGATGAGAGAAGGAGAGGGGCTGAAGATATTGTTTTTGCCACCAAGGGGGTCAACGTTACTGATGGCCATGCCGCCCATCACCTGCTGCCCAATGAGTCGCAGCACTCGCTCCTCCAGGTCTGAGAGCTGCTGGAGCTGCGCATCTCCCCCGTCTGTTCTCTGTTGCTCCCTCTTATGCTGGGCTATCTTGGCCTGCAAGAGAAACAAATGTGTTTGAGTCAGAGTCCAGCTATGTGTTTGGGAGATATGCCTGTCGACGTTGAATAGCTGTGATTGTAGGCAAGGCGTGAGATGTGGATGTGAGTTTGAGTAGGTGAAGATGTTTGGTGGGTGAGTGGTGGGGGTGTGGTTCTTTGCGCAGTGTGCAAAGACTGAGGCTCAGATGCTAATATGTAGGACCTGTTGAAACATGTATTCACCTTGACCACCTGAGTGAGGTCATTAAATTTCTTGTGGCACTGTATCAGGCTGCGTTCCACCACACTACTGGCCGAGACCTCCTGAGCTATTTCTCTCCACATTGCCCTGAACGCCTGAGGCATTGGCATCCTTCCAGTGTCCAGGAACAGCATTGCCCTCCTTCGCTCCACTCCAGCCACCAATGCCACATCTGTGAACTGACAAGCTCTCTCTCTGGGAGGGGGAACAGCCATAGCCATCAGGGGATTCACTTGCTCGCAGGTCGCCTCAAAGCCAGCAATGATAAAAATGAGCTTCTGCCCAATGATGCAACTTTCCCTTTAAGAGCTGGAAGGAACCAGTGTGAAGGATCATTGCTGAATGCATTGCACCTGAAATTCATTAGCACTCTGCTGGTAGCGCCTCTGTAGCGCCCCACTGAGGTAATTAGTGCTTGATTTAGCACCACACTTCCTTCCTGGGGTGCTAAAACCCAATTTACTAAGTTCAGAATCCTTAGCGCCTGGCGGTAAATTTTCAAAATTTCAAAAGTTAGCGCCCCAAACGGGGTGATATCCAATTTCACCCCAGATTCTCTACAAACTTGTAGCTTCTGTGGAGTTTCTTAACTAATGTCTCTATATAAGGTAAAATATATAAGGCCATTACATTATTACACTGTCTACAATGTAATGAAAGACACTTTTCTCCATCATCTCTGATTTTCTAAAAAGAATCTGCATTTGAGCTCAGGGTAGTTCATACATCCTAGAGACAAATTTGCAAACCTTGCTTCTGGTGTGGAGCTTCATCCATCAGGAACCATAAAGGGAATCCAGTTGAGTTTCATTCCACTCCTGTAGAATTTTCCATCTGGAAAATCATGGGGCGTGTAGGGGGTTTTGGTTTGGGGTTTGTGTCTGGCCAGTCAGGCGTATCTGAGCTGCTCCAGCCCCGTGCGGTTCGAATCGCTTCCCCTCTGGTTCTGACCACCGGACTTATTACGAGCAGCGATATAAACAAAACGAGACCAGTGGTTTGGTGCAAAGAAAACCAATGTTTATTAAAAATAGAGAAAAATAAACACTATACAGAGAAAATCACTATGTATGTAACACAATTACACTTAGCGAGGGTAGGAGAAATGGACACATCGAGGGAAAATGAATAAAATGACAATTCTAGCAATCCCCTTAACTCCCACCCTTTACACCTATCTAAGCTGTCTTGCGATGGGCCAGAAAGTTTATGCTCACCAGTCTTGGATGTTAGAACGCCTGCTCCGTGCCCCGTTGCCTGCCGATGTCTTTAGGGTTTTCACAGCCCAGAGCAGAGATACCCCAGTGATTTAAAATGTAACTGCGGGTACCCTGCTTCCCTTGGACAGGCTCTTCGTCGTCGATCTTCTTGATGGTAAGACAGGGCACCGGAGTCCAGGCGAGAGAGAGAGAGATGTGGCTTCCCGAGGGACTACTTATACCCCTTTCTGGGAGCCCTTATCACTCGCCAGATCAGCCTGTTTCTTTGTCTGACCTGGACGTGTTGAAGCCTATACAAAGGAAAACGATCTGGGCCCATTGACCTGGATGGCCGGTTAATCGGGTTTTAAACGTCCCATAAGTGTTTTCATTTGTGTAACTGGTCTTGTGATTTTTTTTTTAAATTCATTGATGGGATGTGGGCGTCGCTGGCTAGGCCTGCATTTAGTGCCCATCCCTAATTGCCCTTGAGAAGATGGTGGTGAGCCACCTTCTTGAACCGCTGCAGTCCATATGGTGTAGGTACACCCACAATGCTGTTCGGAAGGGAGTTCCAGGATTTTGGCCCAGCGACAGTGAAGGAACGGCGATACAGGTCCAAGTCAGGATGGTGTGTGGCTTGGAGGGGAACTTGTAGGTGGTGATGTTCCCATGCGTCTGCTGCCCTTGTCCTTCTAAGTGGTAGAGGTCGCGGGTTTGGAAGGTGCTGTTGAAGGAGCTTTGGCGAGTTGCTGCAGTGCATCTTGTAGATGGTACACACTGCAGCCACAGTGCACCGATGGTGGAGGGAGTGAATGTTGAAGGTGGTGGATGGAGTGCCAATCAAGCGGGCTGCTTTATCCTGAATGGTGTTGAGCTTCTTGAGTGTTGTTGGAGCTGCACTCATCCAGGCAAGTGGAGAGTATTCCATCACACTCCTGACTTGTGCCTTGTAGATGGTGGAAAGGCTTTGGGGAGTCAGGAGGTGAGACACTCACCGCAAAATTCCCAGCCTCTGGCCTGCTCTTGTAGCCACAGTATTTATATGGCAGGTCCAGTTCAGTTTCTGATCAATGGTAACCCCCAGGATGTTGATAGTGGGGGATTCAGCGATGGTAATGCCATTGAATGTCAAGGGGAGATGGTTAGAGTCTCGCTTGTTGGAGATGGTCATTGCCTGGCACTTGTGTGGTGCGAATGTTACTTGCCACTTGTCAGCCCAAGTCTGAATGTTGTCCAGGTCTTGCTGCATTTGGACACGGACTGCGTCAGTATCTGACGAGTCTCGAATGGTGCTGAACAGTGTGCAATCATCAGCGAACATCCCCACTTCTGACCTTATGATGGAGGGAAGGTCATTGATGAAACAGCTGAAGATGGTTGGGCCTAGGACATTCCAGTTTTAATGCCCCGTTGATCATTTCCAAACAGTGTTGAAGTCAGCTAACGAAGGTCTGAATGCAGCTATTACCCGTTGATTATCTGTGCAAACGGCCTTGATGGGTTTTAATCAGAGGCCCGAATGTCACTGTTTGCTTCTCATACATAAATGCAGAAGGCCTGTCTGCCTTCTAATTTCTGGAACATTCCTTCTTTGTCAGTCCAAACCTGAACTTTGCAGGCCTTGGCCATGAGGTTGACCGTAGCCATCTTGTTGGGCCCTGGAGCCCTGGATTTTAAACTCAGTCCAGCCAGGGTTTCTCCAATAAGCCAGAAGTAAATCTTCAGGGGAGACATGAAATTTGTGAATCCTTTCAGTCCCCCCTAGGATACTGAAACTTGCTTGAAGTATTCAATCAAGGTGAGCAAATTTCTGACCCCCCACAAACAACCTTCCCCTATATTTATCTATCCACGATCCCTCGACACATACATTCCCCTTACTTAGAGAAAACTACAGTGCATGACAGGCATCTATCGATAGAAACAAATGACTACCTGTTACAATAATCCAAGCACGGAGGGGGTCCAACACCCCTGCACCTCTTGGGACATCATAGAACTTCATTTCAACACACAACCTTTGATAAAAATAAACATCAGGCCAAAAAAAAACCATATTTATTAAAAATAACGAGCAAAATCAAAACGAGCTTTATTAAAATAACAAACGGATCAGCCATCATTCGGCAGTGATATTGCACAAAGCTCACACGGGTGTTTCTTCTTCCACCCGGGCATACTGGTCCTTCCACAACCCTTTTACTTTAAATTCTACCCCGGGACCCTTTCCCCTACACTGGACACAGACCAGGTATAGGACGATCCCTAACTGACGGACTACTAAGATGTGGGACGCCATTCAAATCCAGGAGGAGACCTCTATACTCTCAAAAATGTCCCACCAGGGCGGGGTCGTGATATCTAAAATGTCGGCCCCTATCTGTACAGTCTTCTGTTCCAAAGTGTAGAAGTGCTTTTGCGATACTAGGACGGCTTATAGTAATTTGGTAAGGTGCTCCGGGAGAGGGGGAATCGGGTAACCGAAATGGGCGACATATTTCTGGAGGTGAGTGAAATTCTCCTCCGCAGTGAGGTGAACAGTGGATGGTTCAGGAATGGGGACAATTTGTACTTGTGCCACTTGAACTTCTGCCTCAGGTTTGAAGCAGAAACTGCTGTTACTCACCGCGCACCAGCTGTGCTGTCCGTGCTGGTAGTGAGATGCTCTTGTGGTGACGCAATATGTCCCACCTTCTATATATGCTACCTGTGGGGGAACATGGCCTTGTGCCATGGCTTCCATGGTACAATTTATAGGTTTCGTGTCAGCAGCTCTGAACCCGCATTGTGGTTTTGAATAGGCATTCAAGTGCTGGGGACACAGGATGATGTGTGCTCCCTGGCTACGGCACCCCGAGAGGTCAGTACCCATCATAGCGTGCTCCCACTTTATGACATAGGGCGGTACCGCTGCAAAACAAATGTGTGCACCCCCTTGAATGATTCCAATGTTCTCCACCCTGTATACCTGTTGTGTCCGTGTGTTAATAGAGACACTGAAGACAGGAGTTGGTTTCACAGGTGCTTACTGAACAAAGTCAGGAGGGGAACTAACTGATACAACACAATATACAGGCTTATATAGCCCGAGTGGCCACTACCGGCATTACAGTACACAGGGGGCTCTTAAAGGCACATACACTACAATACCGGTGCGGGTTGGACCGTCCCGCCCATGACCTGCATTCTTATAACTATCCCCATGACAGTGTGGTTGGACCGCCCACAGTCCACTGGGACTGGGTAGGCCTCAGAAGCTAACCGGAGCTGGCACGGGCTTAATGCATTCTCAAAAGGGTGGAGGGCTGCAAGGTGTTTGTTGCTGATCCAGGAGGGGACTAAACCTTGCTTTAAATCCTTCAGATTGCTGCGGCCCTCGCCCAGCAACCATGCTCCATACAGCACGCACACCTCGTTTTGCGCAGCCTGGTCAGAAGCGTTTCTGTCCTCCCTAATGAGAGCATTTACCGTCTTTGCATGTTTTTCCAGCTCTGCAATGATCTCCTTCAAATGGAGAGTCATGGCTTGGCCTTCATGCAACTGAGAACCTACCACCTTATTCTCATCAGTTAAAATACCCTTTAATTGTGTTTTTAGACCATTAATCTGGGTCTGCAGCTCGATGTCATCTAAACTGTTGATGACCGAGGGTCCCGTGTTAAAACCAGTTAAAACGTCATTAAAAACACCCCTTCTTTGCCTCCCAACCCTGTCCCAAATCTCGTGCTGAGCATACAATGTGGTCTTATTGACCTCCGAAAAGTCAAATTCACGGAATTTTCGAAACATGTCAATTAACAGGGCTTGATACAATTTGGCAGTCTCTACGGGGCACCACGCAGGTAAGTGTATCTCAGTGAGGTTTAAAATCACCGAGGCCACCGCATAATGCATCCCTTAGTACAGCACCTGGTCTGTGGGTACCAGTACCAGGCCGTTCCCTGGTCCCTTGGTGGTGGCGGGCATCCCTCTGCTACTGTCCGTGATGCCGGGGTCGTGGGCAGGGGCCATCGGGGGTGGGTCACTAGTTCAGTGGCATTAACCGAGATTGGGGAGTACGGGATCGCGCATGCGTCCAGGCGGGACTCCCAGTCCATCCCCCTCCCGTTATTTTGCCACTGGCTGCGGAAAATGATGGAAACGCCTATGGGGCAGACTTTCTCTGATCCCCACATACAGACGTAGATCCCCGATCCGGTTCCCACCATTTATCCCAGCACACACTTAACCCTCCCTGGGTCCCTGTAATGGTCCTGTGAGTGTCATTCCCTAACATTTCCCACTCTACCCTGGGGTTCCCCATGTCTTTGCTTAACTTTCTGAGCCACCACCACCTATCCAGGGGAATGTTCCCTTTACAGGTCAAACATATTCTTTTGCCCACCGTGACGCTAATCCTTGGGGTGACAATTCGTATCCTCGGGCACTGGAGGGAGGCCTCCCCATACGTGAAGCCGGTCTCGCTAGAATACTGGGTTGAATTGGATCCCAGCCATCCTGGCCAGCTCCCCTCGTGGACATACGAGGTAATTTCATCCGCCTCCCGTAGACCACTTCCATCGTGTGCTAGGGGCGCTCTCTTCCCCGAGCATCCAAAGATATGGTGGGCCTCGACATCGCCCCTTCTCGCCAGGCTCAGCTCGAACAGGGCGAGCAGGATTATTCCTCTGTACATTTCGAAAATTCTGAAAAAGACATAAAAGCATCTAGCCAGGTTCCCTGGAGGCTGCCTGGCTCGGGGGAAGTGTGATCGGGTGCCGCAACCTCGGCTCACGTAGACAACACTCTGGAATGGTTCCATACTTAAAACTTATACACTACCGGTTCCTTGCCTAGAATTAAATTTAAAACACCCTAACTTAACCCTCTATACACATTACTTAAAATTATACTACCTAAACTATATACATCCGCCACCCATCTCCGGGCGGCCAGCGTAATCCCTGTTTGGGCTGCTGCAGGCTGCTCCCTGCGGCGTGGCTGCACTGATCTCCACTTCTGGTCCCTCGCAGCTTATGGCTGCTGGCTGGGGACCTCTGTCTTTCGGCTTCTCCCTGACATGGGGGGCCGTCCTTTTTAACTGAAGAGCCGGTGACCATACTTTTCTGGGCTGGGGTGGCCGAGGAGACTTCCTAGGGAGTGCTACCGGTGGGGCTACCCTGGCGAGCGGACCCTTGGCTCGGGTCACAGTCCTCGCTGGCTGGGGGCCTTCTCCCTCGGGTCCCTCCCTTCCCAAACCTGAACTGGGGATGGGCAATCCCTCGCCACCGGCTGCCGGTGGCTGAGGGTCTTCCCCTCCAGGCTCAACACCTGGTTCGGGCTCGGGGCCATCTAATTCGGGCTCCTTCTCCTCGGAGTCCCATAAGAGAGGGGGAGTGGTCTGGACAAAGTGCTGGGGAACTTTTCCCTTGACGCACGCGACTGTGCCTGCATGTGCAGCCTGCGTGCGTGTACCCGCTGCGGGCTGAGGATTTCTAATCTCGGGTTGAATCCCAGCTGCCTGTTTCCCTGCCTCCGGCTTAAACAACTTACATTAGTTCACATGGAACCATTTTGTGCGCCGGGGCATTTTTACTGCGTAAACCATGGGGCTGGCATTATCAACTATGTTATAGGGTCCCATGTACATTGGCTCTAAACTCCCCACTCGGGCGTAGTTCCTAACCATCACTTGGTCCCCTATCTCCCACTGTTGGCTCTTGCTAGGCTCAAGCAGCAACCGATTATTACGGTGTTGTTTCCCCATGCTACTTGCTGCCTGTTCATCGATCTGTTTGAGGAGTGTTCGGGCGAATTTATCCCGATTTATCTCCCGAAGCTGCCCTTCAGTAAGAACTGGGGCTAGGACATGGGTGGGGGTCCTCATAACCCTACCTGTCATGAGTTCGTGCGGAGAATACCCTGCACCCTTAGACTGGCTGGCCCGGATCCCCATGAGGACTAGAGGCAGGACCTCTGCCCATTTTTGGGGCGAGCTCACTGTCTCCTTCCTCAGCTTTTCCTTAACGGTGCGGTTCATGTGCTCCACAATCCCTGAGGACTGTGGATTGTGAGCTACATGCCACTTCCCCTTGATGCCGAGCAGCATAAAGGTGTTCTGCATGACCTGGCCGGTGAAGTGGCTTCCCTGGTCGGACTCCACAAACTGAGGTAGTCCCCACCGCGAGAACACTTCTCGCACCAAGATCCTTGCAGTCCCTAATGCTGTGGCCGTTTTGCAGGGGAAGGATTCCACCCACTTGGAAAACACGCCTACCAGGACGAGGCAGTATTTGTAGTCTCCCTGGGCGGTGGGCAGGGGCCCGATGTAGTTGATCTGGATCGATTGCCATGGTCCCTCTACCCTCCTAACGTGTCCCATGGGCACTTTCCTTCTGTGGGGGTCGGGGTTATTTGCGGCGCATACAAGACAGCTAGCACAGAACTCGCGGATGTCTTCCCGGAGTCCTGGCCACCATCCCGCCTGTTTCACCCGTTGCCAGGTGGTCTCAGGCCCGGGGTGTCCTGCTCCTGGACCCTGATGGGCCAGTTGAAGGAACTCCCTCCGGTGTTGCTGGGGTACTACCCACTGTTCTTCTTTGAACAGCATGCCTTCCCTTATGGAAAGGGCCGCTGCGCCGTAAGGGCCTTCTACCTTCCTGCCTTCCATTACTGTGCTAATGACGACTTTCAGGACAGGGTCCTGGGCTTGGACCATTTTAAGGTCCAGGGCTAACACTACTCCTAAGCTCCCTTGGGTCCCATCCCTGCCTCTAACTGCCGCTACGGGCCCGGACTCATACGGGTCCCAGAAAGTGCCTGCATGTGCACCCTCCTTGGCCAACATGTCGGCTTGCTGGTTACCCTGGCTGCGGGGTTCTGTGGAGGAATGGGCCTTCACTTTGTGGATGAAGACCTCGCCTTCCTCCCCCACAGCTGCCAGGATTTTTCCAGCAGGGGCTTTACTGTTAAGGGCCTCCCGTCGGCGGAGGTATACCCGCAACGGGACGAAATGGCCAGGTATTCCGTACACGAGTTGCAAGTGAACATGCTGTCCGAGCAAATCGTGTATGGGGTGGGGAAGATTTCAGGGTGGGTAACCACGTACACCACCGCGGACAGTTCAGCCTGTTGGGCGCTCATGGTGCTGGGGAGCTTGATCGCCAGGGCAATGTTTGCCGTTGGGTCATAAACTCCACAACCCGTGAGTCGTTCGCCAGCAGATACCATGCTGGAACCATCTACATAGATTTCGCGGCCTGAGGGATGTATCCCGGCCCGTAATCCTACGTTCACCTCCCATACCCTTTCTATGGAACACCAATGGGCTGTTCCAGGATATACCATATTGGCCGCGAGCTTTGGCTCGCAAAGGCCCCTCACCTTCAGATCCATCTGCGAGAGGAGGAGGGTCCAGCGCACAATGCGGGCACTGCTGACTGTCCCATCTTTAATCCTCCCATCCAGAAGCATCTGGGTGGGTGTGTGGTGTGTGAGGAGGGTGATGGGAGAGGCGCCTGTGAAGATCAAGGATCTTTTCACAGCCCAATATGTGGCCAAAGGTGCCGTTCGCAAATTGAGTAGCTCCTCTCCACATCAGTGAGCACTCTGGAGGAGTAGACCACGGGCCTTAGCCTGCCGTGCCGCTCCTGGAGCAGCACGGCACTGAGACTATCCCTGCTGGCCGCTACCTCCAAGAAGAACTCTTTCCCCCCATCTATGGCTCCTAGGGCTGGTGCGGTCTGCAAGTCTCCCTTGAGCTTGACAAATGCTGCCTGGCAACCCTCATCCCAAGACCACTCCACTCTTTTGTGTAGGAGTCGGAGCAAAGGGGCTGCTGTGGCTGCATAGTCTTCAATGAAGTCCCTGCAGTACCCCATTAACCCTAGGAATGACCTCACCCCTCTCACTGTGTCGGGGACCGGCAATTCTTGGACCGCTTCCCTCCTAGCCTTGTCTATGGCGCTCTCCCCTGCGCGGACAGTTAGGCCCAGGAATTTAACTCCCCGCTGGCCGATCTGTGCCTTTTTCGGGTTGACTTTGAACCCTTTACTCTGTAGCAGCTCCAGCAGTTCGGCGAGTAGCGGGCCATGCTCCCCGGCTGAGTCGGTAAACAAGAGCAGGTCATCCACATACTGCACCAACTGGGTGGGCTGACTAAATTCCTTTAAGCTATCTGCCATACACTGGTGGAAGATGCTGGGGCTGTTATTGAAGCCTTGTGGCAAGCAGTTCCAAGTATATTGTTGCCCCTTAAAATTGAAAGCAAACTTATACTGGTCCTCCCTCCTCAAGGGGATGGACCAAAACCCGTTGGAAATATCCAGCACCGTGAACGTGGTCGCGGATGCTGGAATATTCCCGATGAGGTCGGCTACTGCTGCCACTGTGGGGGCGCACGCGGGGATATTGCTGTTGAGCACCCAATAGTCCACCGTGGCTCTCCATGAATTGTCCGGTTTTCTAACCGGCCAAAGCGGAGAGTTAACATGGGTGGCTATGGGCCTCAACACTCCCTGCTGCACTACAGAGGACATGGCTGCCTCCATGTCGGGCTCTGCCTCTCTGGGGAAATTATATTGCTTCTGGGGCTGGGCCATGGGGTCCCCGTCTACTCTGACCTCAAACCCGGTGACCCTCCTGCAGTTGTGTTGGTGCGTGGCAAACGCAGCTAGGTTAGCCTGCACGAATGCTCAAAATTCCCCCGGGACACCGTCGACCATGAGCCCGAGGTCGTAACCTTCTTTTGGCTTCACACTGCACAGGGTCCCCTTCCCTTCCTTACTCGGGATGACTACTACACCTCCCTCTTTACCCGTATTAGCTCCCCAAAGGCAATGATTGCAGAGATCCACGAGGATCCCGTGGCCCACGATGAAGTTGGCCCCTAGGATCCCCTTTCCTCCCTCTGCTTCCCACTTCGCCAGGATGCACGTCCACTTGGTCCGTAGCGTGCTCGGGCAGATTGAGAGCGGCTTGGAGAATGCTCCCGCCTGTTCCTTACCGGTGAACCCCGATAGAACGTATGGAACCCCGCTAGACAGAGGTGAGGTGGTGGGGTTAGCTGCGTGGATCACAGTGCATGATGCTCCCGTATCCAGCAGATAAGTTCCTTTAACATTCTCTACCTCCATCTGCACGAGCGGTCTGGTACTCCAGGCGCTCTACCCTTGCCTGATGTTCCCGTTGCACCTCGACGGCCCGGGCCTCCAGACACTCTACCTTTGCCTGGTGTTCCTTGGCCATCTGCGCTCTTTCTTGGCTTAAAGCCTGAAACGCCACTAGCACCTTCTCTACTGCTGCAACCTTATCCTGCAATTCTAGGGCCAATTTTTTGAGCTTGGCAGCCTGCGCTGCTACAACACTGTCCAGCACTAGGACTTGTTTCTTATGGCACATTAACCAGACTGCCTTTTCAATTGCCCTCTTATGCTGTTTACTCGCCGTCCACTGGGCGGCAGCGTCTATGGGACACTCGGCCTTTAACATAGCGCCCACCCATTTCTTGGCGATATTGACCTTTCTACACACATAGGTGGACAACCTCTCTTCCATTGCGGTTTCTCCCTCCGCACCACTGTCTGTTATATCGCACACCGTCGCCGATGTCCTTGCCACGGTCGCCATTTCTGTAGGGGGTTTTGGTTTGGGGTTTGTGTCTGGCCAGTCAGGCGTATCTGAGCTGCTCCAGCCCCGTGCGGTTCGAATCACTTCCCCTCTGGTTCTGACCACCGGACTTATTACGAGCAGCGATATAAACAAAACGAGACCAGTGGTTTGGTGCAAAGAAAACCAATGTTTATTAAAAATAGAGAAAATTAAACACTATACAGAGAAAATCACTATGTATGTAACACAATTACACTTAGCGGGGGAGAAGAAATGGACACATCGAGGGAAAATGACTAAAATGACAATTTTAGCAATCCCCTTAACTCCCACCCTTTACACCTATCTAAGTTGTCTTGCGATGGGCCAGAAAGTTTATGCTCACCAGTCTCGGATGTTAGAACGCCTGCTCCGTGCCCTGTTGCCTGCCGATGTCTTTAGGGTTTTCACTGCCTAGAGCAGAGATAACCCAGTGATTTTAAATGTAACTGCGGGTATCCTGATTCCCTTGGACGGGCTCTTTGTCGTCGATCTTCTTGATGGTAAGGCAGGGCACCGGAGTCCAGGCGAGAGAGAGAGAGATGTGGCTTCCTGAGGGACTACTTATACCCCTTTCTGGGAGCCCTTATCACTCGCCAGATCAGCCTGTTTCTTTGTCTGACCTGGGCGTGTTGAAGCCTATACAAAGGTTGACACTGCCCTCGACCGTGTCAGTTCTATCTCCCGCACCTCTGCCCTCACCCCTGCCCCTCCCTCCCGGAACCACGATAGGGTTCCCCTTGTCCTCACCTTTCACCCCACCAGCCTCCACATTCAACGGATCATCCTCCGGCATTTCCGCTACCTCCAAAGTGATCCCACCACCAAATGTATCTTCCCCTCCCCTCCCCTTTCAGCATTCCACAGGGACCGCTCTCTCCGAGACACCCTAGTCCACTCCTCTATCACCCCAAACAGCCCTTCCCCTTCGCCTGGCACCTTCCCGTGCAAGCGGAGGAGATGTAACACCTGCCCCTATACCTCCCCCCTCCCCACTGTCCAGGGCCCCAAACACCCCTTCCAGGTGAAACAGCGATTTACTTGTACTTCTCGCAATCTAGTATACTGTATTCGCTGCTCACGATGCGGTCTCCTCTACATTGGGGAGACCAAACGCAGATTGGGTGACCGCTTTGCGGAACACCTCCGTTCAGTCCGTAAGGGTGACCCCGAGCTTCCGGTCGCCTGTCATTTCAATTCACCGCTCCATTCCCACTCGGACCTCACCGTCCTTGGCCTCTTGTACTGTTCCACGGAAGCTCAACGTAAACTCGAGGAACAGCACCTCATCTTCCGATTAGGCAGTCTGCAGCCTTCCGGTCTCAATATCGAGTTCAACAATTTCAGATCATAATTTCATTTTCACTTATATTTTTCCACTCCTTTCCTTTCCCCCCCCCCCTTTCCTTTTGTTTCTCTCTCACACCTGGCAGCTATCTTTTGCCCTGCCAGTACACTTTACACCTAATCACAGCCTATTACCATCTCGTCTAGCTTCTAATCTCTTTTACTTCTTTTGGTTCTTTTATTCTTTTGTCCGATCGCAGCCCTGCCTTCGATCTAGTTCCTTTTCTCTCCAGTTTTGAAGAAGGGTCAAACCCGAAACGTCAACTCAAATTTCTCTCCACGGATGTTGCCTGACTTGCTGAGTTTTTCCAGCATTTTCTGTTGTTATAAAGGAAAACAATCTGTGCCCATTGACCTGGATGGCCAGTTAATCGGGTTTTAAACGTCCCATAAGTGTTTTCCTTTGTGTAACTGGCCTTGTGATGGGGCCATTCCAGTTTTAATGCCCCGTTGATCGTTTCCAAATAGTGTTGAAGTCAGCTAACGAAGGTCTGAATGCAGCTATTACCCGTTGATTATCTGTGCAAACGGCCTTGATGGGTTTTAATCAGAGGCCCGAATGCCACTGTTTGCTTCTCATACATAAATGCAGAAGGCCTGTCTGCCTTCGAATTTCTGGAACATTCCTTCTTTGTCAGTCCAAACCTGAACTTTGCAGGCCTTGGCCATGAGGTTGACCGTAGCTATCTTGTTGGGCCCTGGAGCCCTGGATTTTAAACTCAGTCCAGCCAGGGTTTCTCCAATAAGCCAGAAGTAAATCTTCAGGGGAGACATGAAATTTGCGAATCCTTTCAGGAGCATGTACCCCGAGTCCCCGATATGCGATCCCGATGGAAGGGTTGCACGTTGGGAGTGTGATTTTGCCTTTGTGGAATCAGAGACTGATGAACTTCTTACAAATGAAAACATTTCTCTGCCGCTGTGGGAACTTTTTAGAGGGCCTGTGTCCCGGTGTGGCACTTAACTACCAACTCAGTTTTGTCACTTATTGGCCATTAACTATTACTATCAATTATATTTTTTAAATGGTGGAAGGTGGTAACGTTACAAAGGCATTGCTCTTGTAGGTGGCACTGTGAGCATAACATTACATGACCTAATGTTATGTGACCGGCAATGTTCATTCTAATTTTATTTGGGGTCGCGCGGGCCAGTCAAAATTCCGCGCATGTGCGTTTTTTCAATTGAAAAGCTGGCTCATCGCTTGCACGGGTCCTTCAGAGCGCTGCACGGCCGGGCAGCTTAAAGGGAACATTGGTGACCGGACTACCTGAATCAAAAATCAGTAACTTACGTATGCAAAAGTAGGAAATAAAAAAGGTTCTTTAAAAAACAAAGTGTACATTAAAAAAAAAATTATAAATTCTTACTGATGTCTTGTGTATCATACTCAACCAAAGTTCTGTCACACACACACACACACACACACACACACACACACACACACACACACACACACACACACACATACATTCATTAAGACTAAGCAGCTGAAAGGCTCTTTCCAAGGGGCATACTCCTGTTGTACAAGAGGAGCTGCACCAGAAGCAAGAGGTTCACAGAGTGAGGCTCCATGGCAAAAGACAGCAGCCCAATATAGTCCCCTGTTGGTGGCATTGTATTTGCGCTCATTTTATGCCAGTTTTTACAGTCTGGCATAGGTAAATGAGCTCTGCAGGAAATTTGGGCATAAATTCCCATTGGCAAGATTGGCACAGAAACCGGTGTAAATTTTGGCGTAATTCCTGTGAAATTGTGATCCAGGAAATTCCGACCAAACATCAGACACAAGATATACTGTACCAGATGTTCCACTTGGTTATGGAGAAACAAAGCCAAGCATTTCATTCTGGATTCTGGCCTCGAACTTGAAATTTACAAGCCATTTACTGAACCCCTAATTCACGGTATGAATTCACATGGAGCTACAGTTACCCTGATTTCTGCAGGAAGTGTTTGAGCAGTGGCCTTAGAGGGCCTGGCTGAGATTGCAACTAAGCATCAGAATCATGCGCCATACCCTTGGCTACTCGTGAGCAATGCTGTGGGAGATCTGCTAGTGTTTTAAAATGAACATGCTTATTGACGGCAGTTATCACAATCCCAATATGATATGATTTGAGTACTGATTCACTGTCCTGATTTGTGACATTCAAGTGCCTTTGTATATCAAGCAATTGCATGCATGCAAGCAGGTTAATATGTGTATGTTATTACAAATATCATAAATGTGTATGCTGTACTTAAGACTTGGAGCCTTTTGTTACCCATATATTAGTCACAATCATAACATGAATCGATGAATGAAGAAGAATGGAGATCGAATAGCTTTATCTTCTTCAGGAACAGGATTTCGGGGATATAATGGGACCTCTATATGTGCAATAAGACAAACACTTTAGAATGTGTTTGCTTATATAAACCTGCGCCACATGTGGTATTGCCTATAAATCAGGAAAGTGCCTCCCTTTTGTAGCCAGCTTGATTTATATTTAGCCTGCTTTATCGGACTGTATTATAATGCAGCTTTTGAGTTGTTTCTTAGTATTAAGGGAGCAGTACCTTTATCAAAATGTGTTGAGCAAGTCTTTAATTATTTGAGTTGAGGAGGGCCAGAAGAGGCATATCTCCATTTTGTTATGATGATATATTCAAATGATGCACTCCAAAGCAACTTGCATTATTACATCATGTGAGGGTAATTTTGATTTTGTGCAATAGAGTGAAATGGGTGAAAGCATAGATTTACATAGACGATAGGAGCAGGAGTAGGCCATTTGGCCCTTCGAGCCTGCTCCGCCATTCAATGAGATCATGGCTGATCATCCAAATTCAGTACCCTGTCCCTGCCTTCTCCCCAAAGCGAATTGGCAGTCTGTTTTACATGTCTCCCGATTTTTATTTCCATTGAAGTTACACTATTGCACAAAGTCAAAATTACACTCTATGGCTAGAAAGCAGGCCACTTATGGCTTAGAAATTTGCGCCACTGTCCTGGTGAAAAATGGCGGCTGCCACTCTAGCTCCCTTCTCTGGTGCGGGACTCGACAGCCACCATTTTGGCGAGGGCCATATCGCTGCCGATAGCAGCGCTGGCCCTGGACATGTAAATGAAGAGTGGGTGCTGTCAATCGGCGTGCAACGCCGAATTAATGTCGTCACAGTGAACTTTGACCATAGCGCTGAGTTCAGCACTGGGTCCTAAGCTCGCTCTAAAAACCCAGCGTGCAGCAGACTGACAGATGCTGTCAGCACTTCTTAAAGGGACACACACTTCTTCAGGTATGTTTGCATTTAAGCTTTTGGGCTGGATTTTTTTTATTTTATTGAAGTAATGGCTTGGTGCAATACATGGTAAAAGTTTTTCAAGAGTGCAGGGAGTGCTGCTGGATGCTTGCAAGGCCTTGGATAGTAAAGGAAGGCTGCTGAGAAGACAGAAAATGCTGGAAGTACTCAGCAGGTCAGGCAGCACCGTGGAGAGAGAAACAGAGTTCACGTCTCAGGTTGAGATGTTGCCTGACCTGCTGAGTATTTCCAGCATATTATGCTTTTATTTTTGATTTCCAACATCCACTCACAGAGGGAAGAGGAAGATGCAGAAGAGGAGGAAGCATAGAAGTGGCAAATGGAATTCAGTTCAGAGAAGTGTGAGGTAATGTATTTGGGGAGGGCTAACAAGGCAAAGGATTACACAATAAATGGTAGGGTACTGAGAAGTGTAGAGGAAAAGAGGGACCTTGAAGTGCATGTCCACAGATCCCTGAAGGTAGCAGGACAGGCAGCTAAGGTGGTTGAGAAGGCATACGGGATACTTTCTTTTATTAGCTGAGGCATAGAATATAAGAGCCGGGAGGTTATGCTTGAACTGTATAAAACACTAGTTAGGCCACAGCTGGTTCTGGTCACCACATTACAGGAAAGATGTGATTGCACTAGAGAGGGTACAGAGGAGATCTACAAGGATGTTGCCTGGACTGGAGAATTTTAGCTATCAGGAAAGATTGGATAGGCTGAGGTTATTTTCTTTGGGACAGAGGAGGCTGAGGGAAGACTTGATTGAGGTGTATAAAATTATGAGAGGCCTGGATAGAGTGGATAGGAAGGACCTATTTCCCTTAGCAGAGAGGTCAATAACCAGGGGGCATAGATTTAAAGTAATTGGTAGAAGGATTAAAGGGGAGTTCAGGAGAATTTTTTTCACTCAGAGGGTGGTGGGGGTCTGGAACTCACTGCCTGAAAGTGAGGTAGAGGCAGAACCCCTCATTGCATTTAAAAAGCACTTGGATATGCAATTGAAGTTCCGTAACCAAAATGTCTACGGACCAAGAGCTGGAAAGTGGGAGTAGGCCGGCATAGACACGATGAGCCGAATGGCCTTCTTCTGTGCTGTAAATTTCTATGATTCTATGACCTAGAAATTCAGTTGCTTGCGCCACCAGTTTGCGCCCAAAGAGGCCACTCAGAGGCTTTAGCGTCACTGGCCGCAACCACCGCGATATTTAGCGGGGCGCTAATGGCGGCGTTAGCCTGTAGCGCTGCGCCGCCACCGATGACATCATAGGTGTGCGCAACGCCCCGCTACCGCCCCGAACGCCATATTAGGTCACGGCCGCCTCTTCTGCGCCGGCCGCAAATAGCGACCGGTACACAGGGGCCTACCTGTGGCGGTAGTGGCGCGAGTTAAGTTGGAGGTGCGGCCGGCCGCTTTTTCGGCGGCCGCCTGCCCGCACCTCCGTCCCCGGCCTCCTACACCCTGCTGCAGGCACCTCCCCCTTAACAGTGGGAGGAAGGCCTGCAGTACCGCAGCGTGCCGTGCCGCAGCGGGTGGCGCTGCGGCACTTTGCGCGCCGATATTCAGTTTCAGCTCCCCAAGCGGGGCGCGGGAAGCCTCATTTAGCGGCCGGTTTCCATTTGGGACGCAGAAACTGAATATCCCGATGGCGCAAGTGGCTCCGCGCGCAGCGGTAATTCCAGCGCCCTGGTGACCTTGGCGCCCCAAACTGAATTTTTAGCCCTATGATTCTAAGTGGAGGAAGCAGAAGAGGAGGAAGCAGAAGGAGGGATGCAATCCAGACCGCCCCTTTCTGGCCGGGATATTCAGGATGGAATCATCCGCCTGTGGTTCCAGTAACCACAACCCCAATTCCCCTTTCAACATTTGTCCCACACCTTACCCTCCCTCTGTTGCTGGCCATCACAGTGTTCTCTTGGCCATGATGCTGAAATAAAAGCCACCACAAAGCAAACTTTCCAATCCAACTTTATACATCTATCGATCCAATATGACATCAAGAAATCAACTCATCACCCTTATGCATTCCCTCAGTGACTCTCTTGTGTGTGTCTTTGCCTATCCTACTGATGTCACACAATGCTACTGTGGTGTATGTAACCTGTTCCACCTTAAGAGAACTACTTTAAGAGATGTACTACTTTCTCTTGGCTGCTGTATACTGTAATACCGGTGGTGACCACACCGGTATATAAGTGTTGTGTAAGGATCTGCTGGGCAGTTCAGCCCTGACCTCCGAATAGTAAAGACCTGTTAAAAGTTATTCTTGTTGTCTGTGTTCAGTGATTGATCCTAAACATAACTGGGACACACAGACTCAACAGTGGCGATGAGTCCGATCTTACCCTGCGGCAATTTTACATCCAAGGCAGCTTCGTCCTCAAAACGGGCGTCGAGAAGAGGCATCCGCCCTCATCATCCTGCTGAGCACCATCGCACGGGAGGCCTCGAGAACCCGGGTTAAAAAGAAAAAGAATTCTGACCACGAAGCCCTCCATCAGCGACAGGCAGTGATCATCCCTTCTACCACGGTGGTGGGTAAGCTGATCAGCGACACGAGCAGAAAGTCGGCCGCGTTGACTGTGGAGTAGGGGAGGGAAAACGGAGGAATAAGGGCGGAGAGCTCGACCACGGCCGGTAGAAAGGGCCGGGCTGCAATCGAGGCCGAAAGGCACAGCGACTGGGGCAACTTAAGGCTCGAGAGCCGCGGAGAACTCAAACGCAGCCGGTGTACAGGACCGGGCTGCAAGCGGGGCTGCAAGGCAAAGCAGCGTCGGGGAGTTGAGAAGCTTAAGGCAGGAGAGCCGCGGAGAATTCAAATGCAGCCGGTGTAAAGGACCGGGCTGCAAGCGGGGCTGCGAGGCAAAGCAGCGTCGGGGAGTGAGAGCCGCTGGGGAGGCGAGAACGGCAGCAGCAAGGCAATCGCCATTGCAGCCAGCGGGGGAAGAAGGCAAACGCAGGAATCCGCCATTGTAGTCGGCGGGGGAGGAAGACAAGCGCGGGAAGCTGCCATTTTGAGAAAAAGAAAAAAAAAAATTTTAAACTTGCAAGGATGCCTAAACATGGGAGCATTAATACCTTTGATAGTGATATCGAAGATTGGACCACGTATGTAGAACGCATGGAAGTTTATTGTAAAGCAAATAAGGTACCAGATGATGAGAAAGCACTAACCTTATTAAGCTCAATGGGTGCGAAGACATATGGGCTATTGAAGCACCTTCTATCACCAAATAAACCGGCGGATCAGACTTTCGCGAATATTGTTACTGTCCTGAAAAATCATTTAAACCCCACGCCGCTGATGATAGCGGAACGATTAAAATTTTACAGGAGAACGCAGTTGAAAGACGAAAGCAACGCTGAATTTTTAATTGAACTACGTAAGCTATCGAAGTACTGTCAGTTTAGAACAGGACTAGCAGATGCGCTGAGAGATAAATTTGTGTGTGGATTGTTAAAAGAAGGAACACAAGAGCGACTGCTTGAGGAGAATGATCTTACGCTTGATAAAGCTGTCACTATTGCAGCATCGCAAGAAGCCGCAGCGAGAGGCACTGCGGAAATGCAGCTACGGTCACCGGAACTCTGCACCAATCAAATGGTCTTGAGTACAGTAAAATGTTATCGTTGTGGAAAGACAATGCACGATCAGAACCAGTGCTGGTTCAAAAATCAGGAATGCAGAAAATGTGGCAGGCTTGGTCACATAGCTAAAGTATGCCGGTCAGGAAAGAAGACCAGCAACAAAAAGTCACTGCAGGAAAAGTACAGAAAGGTACACAAGGTGACAGAGAACAGTTCGAACGAACAGAAGTCAGATTCAGACTCCAGCAGTAATGAACTGGGTAGTCTAAGAGTACACAATGTTGGTAAGGAAGCAGACCGCCAAACAATTTGGGTCACACTTCAGATAGCAGGAGTCCAAGTGAAGATTGAATTGGACACTGGATCGGCATTAACGGTCATGAATAAGAAAGATTACAAAAGGTTATTCCCACATATTCCCCTACGGGATACGGAGATTGTATTGAAAACATACACGGGGCAAAGTGTATACCCCATCGGGAAGATAGAGGTGAAGGTGGTCCACAAGGGCAAAGAAAGCCGAGGAATGGACTTATATGTGCAACCTGAGGGAGGTCCACCACTACTGGGACGGGAGTGGATTAGGAAAATAAATATGGACTGGCATTCCTTAAAAGCACTAATGGTAGATTCCGGTACAAAAGATGTCAAACCTAAACGATTGTCCAGAATATTGGACGATGCTAAAGATGTGTTCCAACATGGACTGGGAACACTGAGAGGAATTACGGCAAACATCAAGGTTGAAGAACATGCAAACCCAAAATTTTTCAAAGCCAGACCGGTACCTTATGCAATACGACCTGCTGTGGAAGCTGAGCTGGAAGGGCTAGAACGTTCAGGAGTACTGTCTAAGGTAGACTGGAGTGAGTGGGCCACGCCCATTGTCCCCGTCATGAAGCGTTCATCGAGCAACAAGCCGGGGGAACCGGGGAAGGTTCGCATCTGTGGAGATTTCAAGATCACTGTTAATCCGATGCTTCACACGGTGCAGTATCCGCTTCCGCGGAGTGAGGATGTCTTCGCTTCGTTGTCTGGCGGGAAACACTTCACCAAGATAGACCTGGCGCAGGCGTACTTACAGATGGAAGTTGAGGAAGAGTCACGCCAGTATCTCACGATCAACACGCATAGAGGCTTGTACCGGTATAATAGACTGGTTTTTGGAGTGGCATCGGCTCCAGCAATTTGGCAGAGGGCCATGGAGCAGGTATTACAGGGAATTCCAGGTACACAATGTTACCTGGATGATATTCTGATTACAGGAGATGATGACGAGGAACACCTTGCAAACTTGGAACTGGTGCTCACCAGATTGAAAGAATATGGTCTTCGAGTTAATCGCCAGAAATGTGAATACTTTCAGAAGCGGATCTCGTACTGTGGTCATGTCATTGACCAGGAGGGGCTTCATAAGTCTCCTGACAAGATCGAAGCTGTTGTGAAGGCTCCTGCTCCGGATAATGTATCCCAATTGAGGTCGTTTCTAGGGTTGATTAACTATTACCATAAGTTTCTGCCAAATTTATCCACGGTGCTGCACCCGCTGAACGCTCTTTTGCAGAAGGGAGTACCATGGAAATGGAGCGAGGACTGTAAGAGGGCCTTTCGCAAAAGCAAGGCATTGATCACCTCAGAGGAAGTGTTGGCTCACTTCAACCCAACGCTGCCTATTCGTTTGGCTTGTGATGCTTCTCCATATGGTATTGGGGCAGTACTCTCACACAAGTTGCCAAATGGCCTGGAGAGGCCAGTTGCGTTCGCATCCAGATCATTGACCTCCGCTGAGCGCAACTATGCTCAGATAGATAGGGAGGCTCTCAGCCTTGTGTGGGGAGTAAAGAAGTTTAATCATTACCTGCAGGGCCAAAAGTTTACGCTTCTGACAGACCACCAGCCGTTGGTATCCATTTTTAACCCTAAGAAGGGTGTTTCGGTGATGACAGCACAGAGACTCCAGAGATGGTCCCTTTTCCTAGGGGCACATCAATATCAGATAGAATTCAAAGGTACAAAGCAGCATGGTAATGCTGATGGGCTGTCGCGCCTGCCACTACCTACAGAGGAGGAGGCACCGACGGTTGACCCTGTTGAGTTATTTCACTCGACCATCATCGAATGTTTACCAGTCACCAATGCAAGTATTGAAAGAGAAACCAGGAACGACCCGACACTGTCCCGGGTCTACGAAGTGACAGTGAAGGGATGGCCAGCACATGGTGATCCACTGTTACCGGCATTCTCAGCAAGACGAGAACGGCTGTCCGTCTGTCAAGGAACATTGATGTATGGAACAAGGGTGATTAGTCCTCCTAAGTTAAGAGAGAGAGTTCTAAAGGAACTGCATGAAGGTCATCTGGGGGGAGTCAAGATGAAAAGCCTTGCTAGGGCTTATGTGTGGTGGCCGGGTATCGACCAACAGATAGAGGATCTGACGAAAAGCTGCTCAGGGTGCCAAAAAGTGCAAAATGCACCTCCGATTGCACCGCTGCATCCATGGGAATGGCCTTCAACCCCATGGCAACGTGTACATATTGACTTTGCTGGTCCATTCATGGACTCCATGTTTTTAATTGCGGTGGACACAGATTCTAAATGGCCAGAAGTGATTAAGATGACTACCACTACCTCGGAAAAGACGATCGCGGTGCTAAGAACGATATTTGCAAGAAATGGATTGCCAGAACAAATATGTTCAGACAACGGACCGCAGTTTGTGTCAGAAGAATTCCAGAAATTCATGAAGAAGAATGGGGTGAAACATTATACCCCTGCCCCATATCATCCGGCTACAAACGGGTTGGCCGAGAGATTTGTACAAACGTTCAAAAAAGCAATAAAGGCCATGAGCGAAGATCAGATTCCACTACAACACAAGGTGGACAAATTCCTTCTGGCATATCGAAACGCCACTCATGCAGTGACAAACCAAAGTCCTGCCATGATGTTCTATAACAGGAGGTTGCGGTCCAGGTTGGACTTGTTAAAACCAAATGTGTGGAGGGAAGTTGAAAACAAACAGTTCCAGCATATAAATAACAAGACCACTCGGAGTTTCGAAATAGGACAACCAGTGTTAGCCCGGGACTATAAAAACGAGAAATGGCAATCTGGAACAATTCGGGCCAGACAAGGACCCCTGATGTACACGGTAGATATTGGTGAAAATGTAATACGGCGTCATGCTGACCAACTGGTAGAATCGAGAACAAGGGTCGAACCCATGGTTACGGCAGAGACAACTGTGGAAGAAGTTAGTGAACCTGAAGCATCTACCTCAGAAGTGAATGTACCTGATGATGATGTCCAATCCATAAGAGACCAACTAGATGAGTCACCCCAGCAACGAGAATCAGAGACCCCTGAAAGGCGTTATCCAACTCGAATCAGGAGGCCTCCTCAGAGACTGAATCTTTGAACTGTTTTGCATGAAGTTGTATATATATATATCTATATGTTATTATGTTATGTTAAATGGGGATATAACTGTTAAGCTAAAAAGGGAGGATTGTGGTGTATGTAACCTGTTCCACCTTAAGAGGACTACCTTAAGAGATGTACTACTTTCTCTTGGCTGCTGTATCCTGTAATACCGGTGGTGACCACACCGGTATATAAGTGTTGTGTAAGGATTTGCTGGGCAGTTCAGCCCTGACCTCCGAATAGTAAAGACCTGTTAAAAGTTATTCTTTTTGTCTGTGTTCAGTGATTGATCCTAAACATAACTGGGACACACAGACTCAACAGCTACCCCAGTGGCTGCAACATGGCTGGTGGAAGGCTGCTGACTTTCAGTGGGGGACAGTGCAAATGGCCTTGCAGGTCAACCTTGAGGAGCTGGTGGCTGCGAGTGTGAAATCGAATGACCGTGTTTCTTCTTCTTCTTCATTCTCCTCTCCTTCTTCTTGTTCTACCACTGGCTGGGCAGGCTGCATTTCTTGGGTGTGTGAAATGAGGAAGACACAAGGGTGGAGTTGTGGTGAGGGGAGGGCGGGAAAGCAAGGGGTGCATGCCAGAAGGAGGATAACGTATGCGGATACCAGCATCTTGTATCCTTTCAGCTCTGCTGCTGGCCAAGGGCTCAACCATGCCCCTGCCAGTACTCTCCTCCAAGGGGGTGAGCTGAGGCTAGGAATGAGAAATTTGGTACAGATTGTTGGTAGGTGAGTGATGGGGGTGGGGCAGCAGGAGTCATGCATTGAGCCATGTGTGAGACTAGTGGTGCAGTTGGTAGGAGAAGGCTTTTGAAGATGCATTCACTGACCTTGACCTCCTGTCTGAGGTCATGAAGCTTCTTTGGGCACTGGAGCCAGGTGGTGGGGGCAGTGACGGCCTCGGTGATCTGGTCCCACATCGTTCTTTCTGGAGGGCCTCTTGGCTCCTGTGGGTAGAGGACCTCTTGTGCAGTATTGACCCCCCGCACAAAACTGGAGTGCTGTGTGCAAGACCCTCGATGCCCCTTCCCTGGCTTGCTGAGCCATTTGTGTTGGTGCTGAAGCAGTTTTCCCATTTTTTTAGATGTGGAAGGCAATTCAGCTTTAAGAGCTGAAGACTCCCATTTGGGAATTCTTTTTAATGTTAATTTTTTTTCAGAAGGCAGTTGAGCTGTAAGGGCTAAAAACTGCCTTTTTTAAACTTTTTTTTTATTTCGGAAGGCATTGCCCCTCTAAGAGACCAACAATGCATTCTGAAATGACAGCCTCACTTTCAGTACAGGCTGTCCTGGCTACAATGAAGCTTCAGCCTCGCTACATTGGGGCCTCCTGATGGGACAAACGCCACCAGGATGGTGTTGCACAGTCAGTTAAGCACTGGGCTAATGTCAATTAGTCCCCAGCCCCATTTTGTTGGTCCTGCCAGCGCCACCATTATCTGTGGCTGTTAACACTTGGCTGCAGTGGCACCGCCAGCTTTTGCGGCATTCACAAATTTCTCAGCCTATGTGTCCAAACAAATAATAAAAACTCTTCCAATAATTTTTGCACAAGGTACTAACCCTGTAAAATCTTATTAGAATTGGAATAATCAAGAAGTAATAGAGGCTTGTAAGAAAGTTAAGTCTGTAATCATGGCAGAATTTAATCTTCATATTGATTGGACAAATCAAATTGGTAAAGATAAACTTGAGGAAGAGTTCTTAGAGTGTATATGGGATGTGTAATGTATATACCTTTAAGGGGGGGAACTACTTTTTACAGCTCATGTATACTGTAGTACCGGCAGTGACCACACCTGTATATAGCACTGATTAGTAATCTGTACAGGCAGTTGCAGTGTGAGCCACGTTGAGTAAACACCTGTTGTACCGTTCTCCGCAGTCTGTGTCTTATTATACACGGAAGCAACATTGGCGACGAGGCAGGTTCGAACCTACCTGCAACTCTGCATCACCTCCCGGGGATTCGTTCCTGGAGATCAGTGGATTGGAGGTCAAGGCCAGAGACTCGGGCGTCGACCACGGGCAACCGCCCAGTCATCCAGCAGAGACTCGAGAATTGCGGGGGAGGCTGTCGAGAGCCAGGCTTGGCTTTCCAGTCGAGGTGGTCCAGCAAAACGGGCTGGCAACAGGTAGTGCGCAGACCCTTCCCGGACAGCGGTGGGCTAGAGCCCGACCAAATGGCACAGCAAAGGGCCGAGCAGCGTCGAGGGGGGAGAGAGAGAGAGGGCAGAGCGCACAGGGCGCAGCCGGCGTTCAGGGGCCGAGCAGCGTCGAAGAGAGGGAGAGAGAGATGCGCAGAAACCCGCGAGGTGCCGCCATTGCCACGAGGACCGCCGAGAGCGGCGTTGGCAGCAGTGCAGGAGAAGCGCGTGAAACCTACAGGGTGCCGCCATTGCCAGGAGTACCTGCGGGAGCGACGTTGGCAGCAGCGGGGGAGGAAGGAAAGCGCGGGGGACGCCATTTTAAGTCATTGGGAGATGCCATTTAAAACCACACCCAAAATGCCGAAGAGTGGCAGTATCACCACATTTGACAATGAAGTCGAAGATTGGACTACATATGTCGAACGAATAGAGGTGTACTGCAAGGCAAATGAGGTGTCAGAAGACAAGAAAGTGTCGGTATTGTTAAATTTAATGGGTGCAAAGACGTATGGTTTAATACGAAATCTAGTAACCCCAACGAAGCCAATGGAAAAGAGTTTTGAAGACACAGTAACGATACTAAAGGAACATTTAAACCCCACACGGCTGCTGATAGCAGAAAGATTCAAGTTTCACAAACGGAACCAGCATAAGGATGAAAGCAATGCTGATTATTTAACAGAATTGCGCAAACTATCGAAACACTGCCAGTTTGGAGCGGGAATGCCAGATACCTTAAGGGACAAGTTTGTGTGTGGGCTTCAAAGTGAAGGAACCCAGAAACGGCTTTTATCTGAAAAGGACCTTACGCTGGAAAAGGCTTTCAGCATTGCGGTATCATATGAAGCAGCAGCATGGGGCGCGGCAGAGATACAACAGAGACCGCAAGAATATGGCACAAACGAAATGTCATATGGAACAGAGAAGTGCTATCGCTGCGGCAGAACAACACACGACCAGAATGATTGCTGGTTCAAAGACAAAGTGTGCAGACAGTGTGGAAAAGTAGGACACATAGCACGAGTCTGCAGGTTGGGACAAAAACCAGCAATAAGAAACCTACCAAAGGAAAGTACAAGAAGGTACATAAGATGACGGAGAATAGTTCAGACGAACAAAAGAGTGATAACGACTCCGAAAGCGGGGGACTGAGTTGTCTGAAACTACATAATGTGATCACAACGGAGGATCACTGAACCATTTGGGTCACTCTCAAGATAGCAGGAGTCCAGGTAAAGATGGAATTGGACACAGGATCAGACCTAACAGTCATAAACCGACAGGACTACGAGCGGCTATTCTCACACATACCCTTGAGAGACACAAAAATTATTTTGAAGACGTACACGGGGCAAAAAGTCTACCCCCAAGGAAAAATAAGGGTGACCGTTATATATAACGGTAAGGAAACACCAAAACTAGACCTGTATGTATTGCAAGATGGAGGACCACCATGACTGGGACATGAATGGATCCGGAAAATACAACTGGATTGGCATTCCATACAGGCACTGACTGTGGCTGACAAAAAGGATGACGACGTCACGCCTGGGCGACTGTCAAAGATCCTAACTGACGCGAAAGAAGTGTTCCAGCAAGGACTCGGAACACTAAAAGGCATGACAGCGATGATTAAAATTGAAGAAAATGCAAGCCCAAAATTTTTTAAGGCCAGACCGCTACCTTATGCGATCCGCTCACCCGTTGAAGCACAGCTGGAGAGTCTGGAACGTTCAGGTGTACTGTCCAAGGAAGACTGGAGAGAGTGGGCTACACCCATCGTCCCTGTGATGAAAAAGTCGTTGAGCAGCACGCCTGGGGAACCAAGGAAGGTTCGCATCTGTGGGGACTTTAAGGTAACAGTGAACCCAGTCCTTCACACCGTACAATATCCACTTCCGCGGATTGAAGATATTTTCGCCTCACTATCTGGAGGGAAACACTTCACTAAGATTGATCTGGCCCAGGTGTATCTGCAAATGGAGGTAGAAGAAGCATCAAAAAAATACCTCACAATCAACACCCATAAAGGTCTCTACCAATACAACCAGCTGGTATTCGGGGTAGCATCAGCTCTGGCTATTTGGCAGAGGGCAATGGAACAAGTCCTGCAAGGGATCCCAGGGACCCAGTGTTATTTGGACGACATCCTGGTCACGGGCGAAAATGACAGTGATCACCTTGCCAACCTGGAGCAGGTGCTCACTAGATTGCAGGAATATGGGCTCCGAGCTAACCACCCCAAATGCGAGTTTTTTAGAAAACAGATCTCGTATTGTGGCCACATTATCGATAAAGAGGGGTTACATAAGTCCCCAGAGAAGATTGAGGCAGCAGTCAAGGCTCCAGCACCGGAAAATGTTTCACAACTGAGGTCGTTCCTCGGGCTGGTAAACTACTACCATAAGTTCTTGCCAAATTTGTCGACAATACTACACCCACTGAACACCCTACTGCAAACTGGGGTGCCATGGAAGTGGAGTGACGAATGTAGACGAGCTTTCCAGAAGAGCAAAACACTAATCACATGGAAAGAGGTATTGGCCCATTACAACCCAGCATTACCAATTCGGTTGGCATGTGATGCATCACCCTACGGCATTGGAGTGGTGCTGTCGCACAAATTCTCGGACGGCTCAGAGAGGCCAATAGCCTTTGCATCACGATCACTAACCTCAGTCGAGCGTAACTACGCCCAGATTGACAGGAAGGCCCTCAACCTAGTGTGGGGAGTGAAAAAGTTCAATCACTATCTGCACAGGCAGAAATTCACCTTGCTGACTGATCACCAGCCTCTTGTCTCCATTTTTCATCCGAAGAAGGGCGTTCCAGTGATGACTGCGCAACGACTACAAAGATGGTCACTTTTTCTAGGGGCGCACCACTATGAGATTGAATATAAGGGCACGAAACTGCATGGAAATGCTGATGGGCTATCACGCCTGCCACTGCCTACTGCGGAGGAAGCACCAGCAGTGGATCCTGTTGAAATATTCCATTCGACTATAGTTGAATACCTACCGTTAACTAACGCTTGTATCGAAAATGAAACCCGAAATGACCCGACACTGTCTTGGGTATATGATTTGACGGTGAAGGGATGGCCAGCACATGGCGACTCACTGTTGCCAGCATTCTCGACAAGGAGAGAACAGCTGTCAGTGTGCCAGGGGACCTTGATGTGTGGATCCCGAGTGGTAATTCCACCCAAGTTAAGGAATAGAGTGCTCAATGAGCTTCATGAGGGTCATCTGGGAGGGGTAAAAATGAAAAGCCTAGCCAGGGCTTATGTGTGGTGGCCGGGAATCGATAAACAAATCGAGGACCTGACCAAGAGCTGCTCAGGATGCCAGAAAGACCAAAATGCACCACCACAGGCCCCTCTACACCCATGGGAGTGTCCCTCATCTCCATGGCAACGGGTGCATATTGATTTTGCTGGTCCATTCATGGACTCAATGTTTTTAATAGCCATGGATGCGCACTCGAAATGGCCTGAGGTCATCAAAATGTCCTCCACCACCACGGAGAAAACTATTGCAGTCCTACGGACCATTTTTGCCAGGAATGGCTTGCCAGAACAGATTTGCTCCGACAACAGACCACAGTTTGTGTCCGAAGAGTTCCGGAGGTTCTTGAAAAAGAATGGGGTAAGGCATTACACATCCGCCCCGTATCATCCAGCCACAAATGGATTGGCTGAGAGGTTCGTACAAACCTTTCAGAAGGCAATAAAGGCTATGTACAATGACAACATTCCGCTGCAGCACAAGGTGGACAATTTCCTGTTCGCCTACCAGAATGCGACACATGCAGTCACCAACCAGGCCCCAGACATGATGTTCTTTAACCGAAGGTTAAGAACTCGCCTGGATTTGCTCAGACCAAACGTATGAAGAGATGTTGAGAATAAGCAATTCCAGCACATCCATGAGAAGCCAACAAGGAGCTTCAATGTAGGGCAACCAGTCTTGGCCCGCGGCTACCGAACAGAAAAATGGCAGCCAGGAATGATATGCACACGGCAGGGCCCACTAATGTACACAGTGGACATTGGGGAGAGCATCGTGAGACGCCATGCTGACCAGATCCTAGAGTCACAGGAACAAGTCAACCCCTTGCCTCGCCCATACGTACCTGGTGATGAACCCGACGTACAGGTCGCATCTACCCCAGAAACAGTAGCATCGGAAGCTGATGAACCAACCGACGACAGGGGGCCAGAATCGCCTCCGCACCAAGAGCAAGACACTCGGGAAAGGCGCTATCCAGAAAGGATCAGGAAGCCTCCCAAAGACTGAATATATAAATAGACTATTTTCAGCTAATGTTGCATGTTAAAAGTGTTAATTGTAATTAGTTTGATATTTAATTGTTAAATGAGTGTTATGGTACTGTTAATCTAAAAGGGGAGGAATTGTAATGTATATACCTTTAAGGGGGGGAACTACTTTTTACTGCTCATGTATACTGTAGTACCGGCAGTGATCACACCTGTATATAGCACTGAGTAGTAATCTGTACAGGCAGTTGCAGTGTGAGCCACGTTGAGTAAACACCTGTTGTACCGTTCTCCGCAGTTTGTGTCTTATTATACACGTAAGCAGCAGGATGGTTTCTTGGAACAATATGTTGTGGAACCAACCAGAGAGAAAACTATTTTAGATCTGGTAATGCGTAACGAGGCTGGATTAATTAATGACCTCGAAGTGAAGGATCCTCTTGGGAAGAGTGACCATAACATGGTAGAATTTCAAATTCAGTTTGAGGGTGAGAAAGCTAGGTCTCAAACTAGTGTCCTGAACTTAAAGAAAGGTAATTACAAAGGTATGAAGGCAGACTTGGTTAAAGTGGACTGGGAAAATATATTACAGGGTAAGACTGTAGAAAAGCAGTGGCAAACATTTAAGGAAATATTTCATAATTCTCAGCAAAGATATATTCCAGTGAGAAAGAAAGACTCTAAGAAAAGGATGAAACATCCGTGGCTAACTAAGGAAGTAAAGGATGGTATCAAATTGAAAATAAAAGCATGCAATGTTGCAAAGAATAGTGAAAGGCCAGAGGATTGGGACATTTTTAAAAACCAGCAAAGGATGACTAAAAAAATGATAAAGAGAGAGAAGACAGCTTATGAGAGTAAGTTAGCAAGAAATATAAAAACAGAAAGTAAGAGCTTCTACAGGTATATAAAATGAAGAGAGTACCTAAAGTAAACATTGGTCCCCTAGAGGATGAGTCTGGGAAATTAATAATGGGAAACAGGGAAATGGCGGAGACTTTGAACAAATATTTTGTATTGGTCTTCATGGTAGAAGACACTAAAAGCATCCCAATAATGGATAATCAAGGGGCTATTGGGGTGGGGGGGGGTGCGGGGGTGCTTAAAACAATCATTATCACTAGAGAGAAAGTACTAGGCAAACTAATGGAACTAAAGGTGGACAAGTCACCTGGACCCGATGGCCTGCCGCCTGGAGTCTTAAAAGAGGTGGCTGCAGAGATAGTGGCTGCATTGGTTGTAATCTACCAAAATTCCCTGGATTCTGGAGATGTCCCAGCGGACTGGGAAACTGCAAATGTAACGCCCCTATTTAAAAAAGGAGGGAGACAGAAAGCAGGCAACCATAGACCAGTTAGTCTAATTAGCAAGGTGGCTAATGGGGAACCTGTAGATGTTGTGTATTTGGATTTCCAGAAGGCTTTCGATAAGGTGCCACAGAAAAGGTTACTACACAAGATAAGAGCTCACGGGGTTGGGGCTAATATATTCGTGTAATACCCACTGGAAATGTATGTACGCTAAGTATGGTTATCAATCTTTAACTTAGACACTGTATTATCATTGTTATAAATCCCTGGGTTAAAGTTGCCCATGTGAAGATACGGCAAGAACTTTTAAGGGCACAATGTGACTAAGAGCAGACTTTCCATAATTCTGCACCGGTATCAACTGTTGCAGACAGTGAGGCTGCGCAGTCTCCAGGCAGAAACCCCAGGAGGAAGGGGTGGAGTCGGGTTTTTTTCGAGCGGGAAACGCGAACGACTGGAAGAAAAGAGGGCAGGAGCTCTGAAAAAGAGGGCTCAGGAGGCAAATGGCTGCCGCATCCCATCCCAGGCTTCCAAACTCGGCCGCCGCCCTTCGTATTAGTAGCTCTGCATCCAGAACTCAAAGTGGGATTCAGTGATCGTGAAGAGAATTCAACGAAGGGGTTCGGAGTCGTAAGTCTTGCAGACATTATACATACCATGAGCTCCAACTTAAGCGCGCCAACGAAAGAGTGCACTCGAATTTGGACACAGGGACAGATTCTCCTTTGAATCCATATAAATGGAGAATGTATGTTTATTATGTCTAGATTCATTCTAATGTATGCAAATGTCTAATTTAGGTCATTGACCCGTAATCTTCTTATACTGTCTGACGTTAAAACTATAAAGTAAGATAATTAGAATTAAGCCATTGTAGTAGTGATCTCCTTACTGGACTATAGAATACTGTCTACAACAGAGACCACATCTCACATATATCTAGAGAACCGTGAAGGGGTTACATTAGCATGGATAGAGGATTGGCTAACTACAGAAAACAGAGTCGGGATAAATGGGTCATTTTCAGGTTGGCAAACTATAACTAGTGGGGTGCCGCAGGGATCAGTGCTGGGGCCTCAACTATTTACAATCCATATTAATGACTTAGATGAAGGGACTGAGTGTAATGTAGCCAAATTTGCTGATGATACAAAGATAGGTGGGAAAGCAAATTGTGTGGAGGATGCAAAGAATCTCCAAAGGGATATAGACAGGCTAAATGAGTGGGCAAAAATCTGGCAGATGGAGTTTAATGTGGGAAAATGCAAGGTTATCCACTTTGCTAGGAAAAATTAAAAAGCAAATTATTATTTAAATGGGGAGAGATTACAAAATGCTGAGGTACAGAGGAATCTGGGGGTCCTTGTAGATGAATCACAAAAAGTTAGCATGCAGGTACAGCAAGTAATTAGGAAGGCAAATGGAATGTTGGCCTTTATTGTAAAGGGAATTAAATATAAAAGTAGGGAAGTCCTGTTACAACTGTACAGGGCATTAGTGAGACCACACCTGGAGTACTGTGTACAGTTTTGGTCTTCTTATTTAAGGAAGGATATACTTGCATTGGAGGCAGTTCAGAGAAGGTTCACTCCGGAGATGAAGGGGTTGTCTTATGAAGAAAGGTTGAGCAGGTTGGGCCTATACTCATTGGAGTTTAGAAGAATGAGAGGGGATCTTATTGAAACATATAAGATTCTGAAGGAGCTTGACAGGGTAGATGCAGAGAGGATGTTTCCCCTCGTGGGGGAATCTAGAACTAGGGGGCATAATTTCAGAATAAGGGGGCACCCTTTTAAATCAGAAATGAGGAGGAATTTCTTCTCTCAGAGGGTTATGAATCTTTGGAATTCTCTTCCTCAGAGAGCTGTGGAGGCGGAGTCATTAAATATTTTTAAGGTGGAGATAGTCAGATTTTTGAACGATAAGGAAATCAAGGGTTATGGGGAGTGGGCAGGGAAGTGGAGTTGAGGCCAAGATCAGATCAGCCATGATCTTATTGAATGGCAGAGCAGGCTCGAGGGGCCAAATGACCTGCTGCTGCTCCTACGTCTTATGTTCTTATGTTGTACTTTTCTTTAGTGGTGGCTATGATCAGTGATGCCGTGACTAACCTGGTAAACTGTCTTTCAAGGGAATTGATCAGACGCAATAAAAACAAAAAATACTGGAAATACCCTGATGGTTGG
This sequence comes from Somniosus microcephalus, assembly GCF_052327205.1. Lineage (NCBI taxonomy): Eukaryota > Metazoa > Chordata > Chondrichthyes > Squaliformes > Somniosidae > Somniosus > Somniosus microcephalus. Next base: position 177,254,883 of record NC_140988.1, read on the forward strand.
ACAGCACAGAACAGAGAAAGCCAGTTCCAAAGAAAGGTTTTCTATTGAGGCATTCTCGTTCAAATACTTCCTAACCCACTGTATATTTCCAGCATTTGCAATTTTACTTTTTATTTCATCAGATTTCAATGGCCCAGAAATTCGGGTCTCCACGGGTGAGTACGCACGGGGTACTCACCCGTAGGCCCAATGAAAGTGCCGGTTTCGTGCATGCACTGCGCATGCGTGGGAAACCAGAACTTCCGTTCCCTTAAAGGAAGGGGTTCAGAGGTCGAACGCGTACGCCGGAGAGGCACCGTGTGCACCTGGAACTTACGTTTTTTTTGCAGATTTCTCCGTGAGGGTAAATCGCCAAGAGTTGCACATTTAAAAAGCAGGCGCAAGGCCTACTTTTAACAAGGTAAGTGGTGAATTAATTAAAATTAAAACATTTTTTCCACAGGTTTATTATTTTTAAATACTTTAAAGAAAGGTAGGTTTATTTTTAGCCCCGTTAGAAAATGCAATTAATTTTTTCAAAAATTTAAATTACTGTTTAAAATAGTTATTTTATGTAATTTATAGTTATTTTAAAAATATGATTTAAAAAAAAATGTATTTGAAGTTTTAGTGATGTTTTGGGGCTTATAGTATTTATAGTCTTGACAGCTCTTCCTGTCAATTTTATGAATGGGCATTTCCCTGCTACCATTGGCTCTCCATGACCCACATGATCCCAGGGGACGCATCGAACTAACTGCGCCCCTGGGATACGCAAGCACTGCATGCCAGCAGTTGGAGCAGGACCAGGATCGGAATTCCACGCGGGCCCACAGCTCAACGGCCGGTGCGCTAGGTAAGTGCAGGTCGGGGGCTTGCACCCGCGGGAAGCCACCGACCCAAATTTCTGGGCCAATGTTTTTTTTCTTCTTTAAACGGATTCTTTTTATTCTAAAATGATTAACAGAAGAACGTAAAGTTCCAAAACTATTTGACTGACCAAACCATCTCATTGCACCACACCATACTTAATTTGCCCAGTCATGGATTGATTCCAGTTACCCACAATTGATTTAAACTGCAGGGTGAGGTGTATGACCACAGATAAATAAAGACTTGCATTTATATAGTGCCTTTCATGACCACCGGACGTCTCAAAGTGCTTTACAGCCAATGGAGTACTTTTAAAGTGGAGTCACTGTTGTAATGTGGGAAACGTGGCAGCCAATTTGCACACAGCAAGCTCCCACAAACAGCGATGTGATAATGACCAGATAATCTGTTTTTGTTATGTTGGTTGAGGGATAAATATTCGCCAGGGCACTGGGGATAAATATTCGCCAGGGCACTGGGGATAAATATTCGCCAGGGCACTGGGGATAAATATTCGCCAGGGCACTGGGGATAAATATTCGCCAGGGCACTGGGGATAAATATTCGCCAGGGCACTGGGGATAAATATTCGCCAGGGCACTGGGGATAACTCCCCTACTCTTCTTCGAAATAGTGCCATGGAATCTTTTCTGTCCATCTGGGAGAGCAGACGGGGCCTCAGTTTAATGTCTCATCAAAAAGACGGCACCTCTGACAGTGCAGCACTCTCTCAGTACTGCACTGGAATGTCAGCCTAGCTTTATGTGCTCAAAACCTCTGGAGTGGGACTTGAACCCACAACCTTCTGACCTAGAGGCGAGTGTGCTACCAACTGAGCCACAGCTGATCCTTAATTTAGAATTATTGATCAAAATTGGCAATGTTTGAACTGCTGAAGTTAGAAACTATTATAATATCCAATTGCTAGCTATCTGGTATCTGTTTATATTTCAAATCCCTTGATACTACATTCAGTTTGTTGACCCAAAATGAACATGACCCTCCTTACCCCCGCCAAAATCAACTCTGTAGGCAAGTCTGCTCTGTGTTAGTTCACATACCACGAGACACAATACCCAGTGAGATTATCTAATTTAAACATGCACTGATGTTTAATTTCGAGATTAAACCCTGGGGTATTCGCAGAAGGCCTGTTCAAAAAGCTGATACGAAGCTCACACTTGAACAAATGCAAGGGGAAGAGGTGGAAGTTTATACTTCACAATCCATTTGCAGGCTTGACTCCCGCTGTTCAGCCTGACAGCAGTTACTGACACTGTTTTACAAAGCAAATTTAAATTTGCAGCACAAGTATAAATTGAGTGTGCTGAGAATTACAGATGTATTAGTACCAGCTCTAGCCTAGTCAGTAATTGGTGTGATTTCCCTTTAATAGGTACAAACTTGTCGTTTCCCTATAATATATCCAAGATATAAGATTTCCCTACAATCAAATAAAGTATTGAATTGCACTTTGAATTGCTATTTCTGCTGATATAAACAACGTATCCCCTTTGACTCATAACAGAAGTAATGTTATTTCCCTATAACATAAACATGGTCTGTTTGTTTCTGTCTGTTATATACAAAGCTTGCCATTTCTCCATACAATATATACTGCATGTTAATTCCATACCATATAGACTGAATAACAAGTCGACTATAAAACACAGTGGCCTAGAAATTGAGTTTTGGCGCAGCCAGGGCTTTAGCGCTGGAAGTTAGTGCCGGAGCTAAGTCGCACTGGTCGGGCCCAAAATTCACCAATTCTGCGCCCAAACGGCTGCCGGCGCTGCTGAGAGCTGTTTGCGCCTGAAAACTGGCGCTACGCGCTGAATATCGGCGCTATTCCGGCGCTGCGACGCCCGCTACGGTGCGGCAGGTTCGGGAAGTGCAGGCCTCCTCCTTCCCTTAAGGAGGAGCTGCCTGCACCCGGCCGCGGCCCGCGAAAATCTTTTTAAAAATGAGCCCGGCACCTCGGACAAGTGCCGGGCTTGCTTCTGTTCCGGGGGGGGGGGGGGGGAAGTCCGGGGAGGGAGCTGCGGCCAGGCGGCCGGCGGGAAAGCGGCCGGCCGCCGCGGTGCCTTTAATGCGCCGGCGCAAAGTCATGTAAGACTCTGTTGCCAGAGTCTTAGTTGCGGCTGCCACGGGCGAGGCGGCCGCAACTGAATTTCGGCGCTGGGGCCCGTCGGCATGGCAACCGGGACGCTGCGCACAGCGATGACGTCATCGGTGCCGGCGCAGCGCTACCGGTCTACCGCGGCGGAAGGGCCCCAGGCAATTTCGGCGCCGGCGCCAATTGCAGCGCTAGGCCCTCTAGCGCCGCAAAATCGGCGCTAAGGGCACTCAATTTCTAGGCCAGTGTATGCTATAAACACACGGGCCTAGAAATTCAGTTGCGTTCGCCAGCCGTTAGCGCCATAAGAGGGGTAGATTTCGAGCGCTAGGCACTTAGCGCCCGGGCGCAGGCCGATCTGCTCCTACGCCCAACTTCATTTGACATTTAGCGCCGGCGCAAAGTGTTTGCGCCCGCTCAGCTGCGCGCGCAGCTTGTGACGTCATTTCGTCGTGCAACGCTGTTTGTGCGCCCCAAACCGGAAATTCAGTGGCGCCCGCCCAATGTGGGCGTGGCGCTGTTAAGAACTGTGAAGTGGAACGCAGCAGAGGCCCTGCGGGCCTCGGGGAGCGCTAATTAAAGGGCACTTAGACTGAACTATAAAGGCCAGCCATTTTGCTGCAATGACTTTAGTGCTTTGGATTTCTGGACAGAGACCAAGGAACAGACCTTACTGATTTGGGACAACATAGGAGAGGTATTTTTGGCTTCTGGCCAGAGCTTGGAAATTTGACTCATTGTGATTTCACTGTTTGCAAGTTTATTATGGGGGCTGCATTGGGTTCCAACCCTCAGTTCCAGCATTATGTGCGAAGGGCTCGCAGACGCCGTGTGAGAGGGCCAGCCATGCCTAGACGCAGAGGGGCCATCAGGCGTCGGCAACGTAGGCCTTACCCACTCAGGGAATACCGGCAGCAGGTGTCCTATCTCACCATGACTGCTGCGCATTGTGTTAAGAGGCTGCGCTTCAGAAGGGAGGTGGTTGCAGAGATCTGCCAGCTGCTTCACAGAGATCTGCGTCCACAGCTGATGTGCAGGACGTCTCTGTCGGTGGAAGTGAAGGTCACGGTGGCTCTGAACTTTTATGCAAGCGGATCCTTCCAAGCCGCTGCTGGGGACATAGCGAACATCTCCCAGTTCGCCGTGCATCGCTGCATCCGGCAGGTCACCGATGCCCTTTTCGCAAGGAGACACCAATTCATCTCCTTCCCCATGACCCTAGAGAGGCAGGAGCAGCGTGCAGTCGGATTTGCGAGGATCGCCGACTTCCCCATGGTGCAGGGCGCCATTGACTGCACGCATGTGGCTATGCGGGCACCTATCGACAATGCCGAGGATTACCGCAACCGGAAGGGCTACCATTCCCTCAATGTACAGCTGGTGTGTGACCACAGGCAGCGCATCCTAGCTGTCAATGCCCGCTTTCCAGGAAGCAGCCACGATGCATTTATCCTGCGCCAGACTACTGTGGCTGACATGTTCGAGGCACAGCCTCCACCAAAGGGATGGCTTATTGGGGACAAGGGCTACCCTTTGTGTACATGGCTCATGACCCCGCTCCGCGCGCCCAGGACCCCTGCTGAGGAGGCATACAACGAAAGCCATCAAGCCACAAGGAACATCATAGAGCAAACGATTGGCGTCCTCAAGCAACGGTTCCGCTGCCTGGATCGTTCCGGCGGATCTCTACAGTATTCGCCGGATAGAGTCTCCCAGTTCGTCGTCGTTTGCTGCATGCTGCACAACCTGGCTATCCGCAGGACTCAGGCACTGCCACCTCACGTTGGACCACCACCTCAGGAGGACGAGCAGGAGGACCATGAGGAGGAGGAGGAGGAGGAGGAGTACCAGCCCAGGAGGGAGCCACAAGGTCCAAGGGCCGTCCGCCGGCGGCTTATTGAACGACACTTCTAGGCCCCCTGTCAGGGAATGGCTCGTGGCAATGAACGCACCTGAATGCAGCCGCTCCGCAAGCCCTCAGCCGGTTAACGCAACAACCACTTGAAACATGACACCTGGACAAGCTGAATAAATAAAAAGCTTTATTTAACAAACTCAGGGCCCTTCCCACATGAAACAGAAAAACAGACAAGACCCCCAAAAAACAGTCAAAAACATATCTCACTCCCACAACCTGGGGAGGAATAACAAAACTTGTCCATCCAATTGGCCTTCATCCTCGGCCTAACCAAGACAAACCCCCCCATACAGAACACAAACACCCCCATATAAAAAAACAGTTGGCAACACACTCTACTTGGTGTGCCGAGAGGGCGAGTCCTTGTGCAGGCTTCTCCGGCCCCTGCCCGACCTGTTGCTCCGCCTCAACCTGGGCCCTGTGGGTGTTGCAAGGCTGGGGGAAGGCTCCTGAGGGGCACAATGCGTGACGACAGATGCCCTTGGGGGTCGGCCTAGATGAGGTCCGGCCCTGGAGGGGCCGGCTGCTGACTGCTGCAGCTGTGGCTGGGCAGCATCAGTCTCACCAGCAGCTCGTCACAGCTTGGCTGGGGGAGTGGCAGTGGCGGCTGCAGCAATGGGGGCAAGCTGGCTGATGCCAGGCGCTCGCTGGTCGCCAGAGACACTGGCACTCGGCCGGGCTGGCACTGCAGCAAGCACAGCAATCTGGTGAAGGCCAGACCGCTGTGCTGCAGCAGAGCGGCGGGTGCCCTGGCGATGCGTCCGTGACACAGCAAGTGTGGCAGAAGTGAGTGCCCGAACTGCCCTGGTCTGTGCCCGCATCAGACCAGCCAGTGTCTGCACGGCACCACTCAGGAACTCTCGACTCCCGTCCTGTGCTGCCGTGAGTTGGTCGACACCCCTGGCCTGTGAGTCCCCGAAATCGGCCACACTATGAGCCAGGGACTCAATGGCCTGAGGCAACTGTCCCACAACCCCCATGAACTCGGTGTGGCGCCGCTCCGAGTCCGCGGACATTTCATCAAGGAGGCGCACCTCCTGGGCGAGGACCGTCTCCGGACTGGAGGCCGGACTCTCCCTCTGGGGAGAAGGCCGCCGAGCTGCCCGACCCTTCCCGCGTGCCTGGACGCCACTGGGCCCAGCAACTGCCCTCCCCTGCAACACTTCCCCCTCTGGGGAGAAGGCAGCCGTGCTGCCCGATCCTTCCCGCGTGCCTGGACGCCACTGGACCTAGGAGCTACACCCCCCTGCAACACTTCCCCCTGGCTCTCCTCCAGGCAAGACGTGTCCCCTCCATTGCCATCCCCTGGCGCGGATGAGGGTTCCCCCGATGTGCCACCTTCCTCTTGGTCCTCGTCGTCCTCCTCTTCCGAGGGACTGGCACTCTCAGCTTCAGGGACCTCCTCCTCACCAGCTGAAAGCAGGAAGGCACAAGAGTAGCTTTAGAGTGAGGACAGGGCGTCAGCGAGGGAGGCATGAGTGTTGGCATTATGCGCATTGGTGGGACAGTGGCAAAAGATGTAGATCTGAAGCGCAAGGGGAACGAGAGAGGTCCAAACGGTCATGTCCTTACCATTGGGGCCCAGCACAGGGTCGGCATCTCCAATAGCTACGGGGCCAACCACCCGGGCACGCATGAGTCGAGCCACGCACTCCTCCAGGTCACTGAGCTCCTGGAACTGGACACGGCCTCCCCCGGTGACAGTCCGGCTCTTCAGATTCTGCGCCAGCTTGGCCTGCAAGAGAAAGGACGGCCTCTAAGTACAGTGTGGTGCCCTGTTGTTGTGTGCACTGCCTCCCATGGTCGAATAGCTTGGCCATTGTGGTGCCCTGTTGTTGTGTGCACTGCCTCCCATGGTCGAATAGCTTGGCCAGTGTGGTGCCCTGTTGTTGTGTGCACTGCCTCCCATGGTCGAATAGCTTGGCCAGTGTGGCGCCCTGTTGTTGTGTGCACTGCCTCCCATGGTCGAATAGCTTGGCCAGTGTGGTGCCCTGTTGTTGTGTGCACTGCCTCCCATGGTCGAATAGCTTGGCCAGTGTGGTGCCCTGTTGTTGTGTGCACTGCCTCCCATGGTCGAATAGCTTGGCCAGTGTGTAAAGTGCAGAAAGTGCTATTGATGATCATGCCAGTGCCATAGCTGCGGGAGGAGGGCTGGCCATTAGGCCTTTGAGGTCCCTTTGCCCATAATGTGAGGTGCACATGCAAGGATGAGGAGGACACTGGAAAGGGTACTCACCCTGACCAACCGAGTGAGGTCGTTGTACTTCTTGCGGCATTGGTCACCAGTCCTGGGGACATCGCTGTTGGCTGAGACCCTCTGGGCGATTTCCCTCCAGGCTCTCCTGTACTGCCTCCTGGGAGCCTTCTTGCCACTGTCCGGGCACAAGATCTCTCTTTTCTTTTCCAAACCCCTAAGCAGCACCCTCAAAGCATGCTCTGAGAAGCGCTGCGCTCGTTCACGGGCCTTCTGTATGGCTTCAGGCGCTATTTGGGTCCACCAGCAGTGTTCAGGCCTAGCTGCAGGGCTCCACTATCCAGGGCGTGGCAGCAGACAAAGTCGACCCTTCCCCCTTTAAGAGCTGGCCGGCGTCAGGGTGTCTGCTGTCAATCAAAACATGACCGCACCTGCGCTGCGCCCGGCCTCGGCGTTATCAGTCCGCACCGCCGGCTTAGCGCCTAAAGATAGGAGTGCAACGCCAGTTTCAGCGCTCGCCCAAACTCCTTGGCCAAAGCTACTGAATATCGGCGAAGTGGCCTCCACTTTCCGGCGGGCGCTAACTTTAGCGCCAGCCCGACTTTACCGCCCCAAAAGTGGCTACACTGAATTTCTGGGCCACAGTGTATGCTATTTCTACAGCGTCGGCGGGAAACCTGAGCGGCAGAGCGGGGTATAAAAGTCCCCAGAGACCAGGTAAGGCCTCACAGCGTCGGCGGGAAACCTGAGCGGCAGAGCGGGGCTGTAAAAGGCCCCAGAGACCAGGTAAGGCCTCACAGCGTCGGCGGGAAACCTGAGCGGCAGAGCGGGGCTGTAAAAGGCCCCAGAGACCAGGTAAGGCCTCACAGCGTCGGCGGGAATCCTGAGCGGCAGAGTGGGGCTGTAAAAGTCCCCAGAGACCAGGTAAGGCCTCACAGCGTCGGCGGGAAACCTGAGCGGCAGAGCGGGGCTGTAAAAGGCCCCAGAGACCAGGTAAGGCCTCACAGCGTCGGCGGGAAACCTGAGCGGCAGAGCGGGGCTGTAAAAGGCCCCAGAGACCAGGTAAGGCCTCACAGCGTCGGCGGGAATCTCGAGCGGCAGAGCGGGGCTGTAAAAGGCCCCAGAGACCAGGTAAGGCCTCACAGCGTCGGCGGGAATCTCGAGCGGCAGAGCGGGGCTATAAAAGGCCCCAGAGACCAGGTAAGGCCTCACAGCGTCGGCGGGAATCCTGAGCGGCAGAGCGGGGCTGTAAAAGGCCCCAGAGACCAGGTAAGGCCTCACAGCGTCGGCGGGAAACCTGAGCGGCAGAGTGGGGCTGTAAAAGGCCCCAGAGACCAGGTAAGGTTTACCAGTCTCCAGTCTCGGAGGGAAGGAGAGAGGTAAAAAGTAATCCAAGTGTGACGTCACCAGAAAGCCGGTAAGTGATTGGTTGGTGAGTATTTCTCCCTTTTAAGCTTAAATCTCTTTGGTTTATAGTTTCTAAGGTGTGATATACACCATCTAGAATCGGGGCAGAGGATATTTAAGAATAATATTAATAAATTTAATTAATTACATAGAATGGGAGATCAGGCGATGTGTTGCTGCTGCAATATGTGGGAGCTGGTGAACACCATTGATGCTCACGGTGATCACATTTGCAGTAAGTGTTGGCTGCTCGAGGAACTCCGGCTCCGTGTTGAAGAGCTGGAGACCGAGCTTCAAACACTGAGACACATCAGGGAGGGGGAGAGTTAACTGGACTCTGTGTATCACGAGGTAGTCACACCAATTAGATTAATTAATTCAGATGTAGTCCGTGGCCAGGGTCAGGATGGTGTGACTAGAAGTGAGGCAGGTACGGGGATCCAGGAGGTAGTGTTGGAGGAGCCGCAGCCCTTGCACTTGTCCAACAGGTTCGAGGCTCTTACTCCCTGTGGGGACAGGAGCAGGGACTGCAGGGAGGATGAGCAACCTGGCCACAGCACCGTGGAGCAGGGGGGCATTCAAGTGGGGGGAGTTAAAAGAAATGTTGTAGTGGTAGGGGATAGTATCGTTAGGGGGATAGATAGAGTTCTTTGCAGCCGAGAGCGAGAGTCCCGAAGGCTGTGTTGCCTGCCCGGTGCCAGGGTTAAGAACATCTCCTCTGGACTGGAGAGAAACTTGGAGTGGGAGGGGGAGGATCCAGTTGTCGTGGTCCATGTTGGTACCAACGACATAGATAGGACAAGGAAGGAGGTTCTGCTGAGGGAGTTTGAGCAGCTAGGGGCCAAATTAAAAAGCAGAACCACAAGGGTAATAATCTCTGGATTATTACCTGAGCCACGAGCGAATTTGGCTAGGACAAATAAAATTAGAGAGTTAAATGCGTAGCTCAAAGACTGGTGTGGGAGAAATGGGTTTTGCTTCCTGGGACACTGGCACCAGTACTGGGGCAGGAGGGAGCTGTTCCGTTGGGACGGGCTTCACTTGGCCAGTGCTGGGACTAGAGTCCTGGCGGATCATATAACTAGGGCTGTAGAGAGGGCTTTAAACTAACTAGTGGGGGGGAGGTTCCTAGAGAGCAAATAATAAAAATGACAACAGAGAAAGTAATAGACTTAGGTAGCAGTGGGGAAATTAAAAACCAGAGCGTGTCAGGAAGGGGCAGAAGGTATGGAGTAAAAGGTAAAGTAATAAAAAGGGCAAAAGCAGGAACTAAGTGTCACAAAACATCTTTGAAAGTTCTCTATCTGAATGCACATAGCATTCGTAACAAAATAGATGAGTTAATGGCACAAATAACTACATATGGGTATGATCTTGTGGCCATTACAGAAACATGGCTGCAGGGTGACAATGCTTGGGAATTAAACATACCAGGTTATTTAACGATCAGGAAGGACAGGCAGGAAGGAAGGGGAGGTGGGGTGGCTATGTTAATAAAGGAAGGAATCACTGTAATACAGAGAAATGATATTGGGTCAAAAGATCAGGATAATGAAACAGTTTGGGTGTAGGTAAGGAATAATAAGGGGAAAAAAACATTAGTGGGCGTAGTCTATAGGCCTCCGAACAGTGGCAACTCTGTTGGACGGAGTATCAATCAGGAAATAGTTGAGGCTTGTAATAAGGGAACATCTATAATTATGGGGGATTTCAACTGTCATATTAATTGGACAAATCAAATTGGGCAGAGCAGCCTTGAGGATGAGTTCATTGAGTGTATTAGGGATGGGTTTCTTGAGCAGTATGTAACTGAACCGACCAGGGGGCAAGCAACCTTAGATCTGGTCCTGTGTAACGAGACGGGATTAATTAAAAATGTCCTAGTAAAGGATCCCCTTGGAATGAGTGACCATAACATGGTTGAATTCCATATTCAATTAGAGGGTGAGAAGGTTGGATCTCAAACAAGCGTGCTAAGCTTGTATAAAGGAGACTATGAAGGTATGAGAGCGGAATTGAGTAGAGTGGATTGAGAAAATAGATTAAAGGGTAAGACGATACATGATCAGTGGTGTACATTCAAGGAGTTATTTTACAATTTCCAAAAAATATATATTCCACTGAGAAGAAAAGGGTGTAAAAGAAAAGACAGCCATCCGTGGCTAAGTAAAGAAATTAAGGATAGTATTCGACTAAAAACAAGGGCATATAAGGTAGCCAAATCTAGTGGGAGGATAGAGGATTGGGAAAACTTTAAAAGACAGCAAAAAATAACAAAAAGATTGATTAAGAAAGGGAAGATAGATTATGAAAGTAAATTAGCAAAAAATATAAAAACAGATAGTAAGAGTTTTTATAGTTATATAAAAAGAAAAAGGGTGGCTAAAGTAAATGTTGGTCCCTTAGAGGATGAGACCAGGAAATTAATGGTGGGAAATATGGAGATGGCAAAAACACTGAATGAATATTTTACATCAGTCTTTACAGTAGAAGACACGAAGAATATCCCAACACTGGACAAACAGGGGGCTAAAGGGGGGGAGGAGCTAAACACGATCAAAATCACTAAGGAAGTGGTACTTGGTAAAATAATGGGACTCAAGGCGGATAAATCACCTGGACCTGATGGCTTTCATCCTAGGGTCTTGAGGGAGGTGACGGTAGGGATTGTGGATGCATTGGTAATAATTTTCCAAAACTCCCTGGACTCGGCAAAGGTCCCGGCAGACTGGAAAACTGCTAATGTAACACCCTTATTTAAAAAGGGCAGTAGACAGAAGGCTGGAAACTATAGACCGGTTAGCCTAACATCTGTGGTAGGTAAAAGTTTGGAGTCCATTATTAAGGAGACAGTAACAGGACATTTGGATAATCATAATTTAATAGGACAAAGTCAGCATGGTTTTATGAAGGGGAAGTCATGTTTGACAAATTTGCTGGAGTTCTTTGAGGAAGTAACGTATAGGGTGGATAAAGGGGAACCAGTGGACGTAGTGTATTTAGACTTCCAAAAGGCATTTGACAAGGTGCCACACAAAAGATTATCGCTTAAGATAAAAAATCACGGGATTGGGGGTAATATTCTGGCATGGATAGAGGATTGGCTATCTAACAGAAGGCAGAGAGTTGGGATAAATGGTTCATTCTCAGACTGGCAATCAGTAACTAGTGGTGTTCCGCAGGGGTCAGTGCTGGGTCCCCAACTCTTTACAATCTATATTAACGATTTGGAGGAGGGGACCGAGTGTAACATATCAAAGTTTGCAGATGATACTAAGATGGGAGGGAACGTAGTGAGTGAGGAGGACATAAAAAACCTGCAAGGGGACATCGACAGGCTAAGTAAGTGGGCAGAGATTTGGCAGATGGAATACAATACTGGAAAGTGTGAGGTTATGCACTTTGGCAGGAAAAATCGTAGAGCAAGTTATTATCTTAATGGCAAGAAACTGGAAAGTACTGAAGTACAAAGGGACCTGGGGGTCCTGGTGCACGAAACTCAAAAGGTTAGTATGCAGGTGCAGCAAGTGATTAAGAAGGCCAATGGAATGTTGGCTTTCATTGCCAGGGGGATAGAATATAAAAATAGGGAGGTATTGCTTCAGTTGTACAAGGTATTGGTGAGGCCGCACCTGGAATACTGCGTACAGTTTTGGTGTCCATACTTAAGAAAGGACATACTTGTTCTCGAGTCAGTACACAGAAGGTTCACTCGGTTAATCCCGGGGATGAGGGGATGGACATATGAGGAGAGGTTGAGTAGATTGGGACTCTACTCATTGGAGTTCAGAAGAATGAGAGGCGATCTTATTGAAACATATAAGATTGTGAAGGGGTCGGAACGGGTGGATGCGGGGAAGATGTTCCCGATGATGGGTGAAACTAGAACTAGGGGGCATAGTCTTAGAATAAGGGGCTGCTCTTTCAAAACTGAGATGAGGAGGAACTTCTTCACTCAGAGGTTGGTAGGTCCATGGAATATGCTGCCCCAAAAAGCTGTAGAAGCTACATCATTACATAAATTTAAAACAGAAATAGACAGTTTCCTAGAAGTAAAGGGAATTAAGGGTTACGGGGAGCGGGCAGGAATTTGGACATGAGTCTAGGTTCGGATCGGTCATGGCCCTGTGGGTAGCGGAGCGGGCCCAGGGGCCGTGTAGCCTGATCCTGCTCCTATTTTGTGTGTCTAATTCTGTTAGATTCAGGAGGTGGTTCTGTGATAGTGGATTGGCGGTTAGGATCAGATCAGCCATGATCTTATTGCATGGCGGAGCAGGCTCGAGGGGCCGATTGGCCTACTCCTGCTCCTATTTCTTATGTTCTTATGTTCTTATAAGTTTAGTCTACTGATAAAGAAACTAATGTTGCAAATGAGTTGTACAGTCATCCTTCTACTATTTATATGATAGGTATATGTGGATAATGTTTATGGTTCAGGTATACATTACAAAACAGATTTTGGTCTTTTGCATTATGCCATGTGGAGTAGTATACCCTGTATAATAGTATCCCAAATGCTTAGGGAGTATTAGCGCATTGGGCAAATGGCTTCTTCTGTTAGAATTTCCCTAAAATAGATATTACAGCAATTTTCACCGTCACCACTTGGAGGGTGAACCGATGGAACGGATCGCTTTCTCCTTCTACCGCCATATTTTTAATCCCATTGAAGTCAATGCAAATGAAAATTGCTCAGGTTCCATAATGGGCAGGTGATCCTACCACCCTAGTGGTGAAGATAACAATTACCCCCATTGAATTTCCCTTTAATATATACAAGCATTCCACTGCATTCAAATTAGGCCCTAATAAAGCTCCTGACATTTAGACATGTCAAAACCACCATTTTGTTTGACAATGTTGGGAGGAATGGCTGCTCATAACATCAGTACTTAAAGAGACATTCCCCGTGAATATCTTTATTCATTGGAATTTTTGTTACTTTGTTGAAAACTGTTTTATTTTCATAATTAGAAAGACATGTGTAATGTGGCATCAATTACATCCTCCCAAACAAAAATTCACTTGTTAAAACTTGTAATTGCACAGAAGGAAGTATTAAAGCTTAAGAAATACACATTTCTGGCACTGCACAAATTGGTCTTCTGTTGGTACAAAAATATAGAAACAGCCAATTGTTTCTTAAATAGTCTCATTACATATAGTCAACATTCTAAGAATCAATAGGTAATTTTTCAGAAAAGGTTTAGTGTTGTCTGGCCATAACCAATACTGAATAATTTTTAAAACACATTCATTAAACCTTTGCAGCTTTTAATACATATAATAGAAAGGAAAAGTATATTGTTTGATGAGTTCCATTAATCAACAGCCTGAGATTATTTTCTTTCAGCATTACCATTGCATGGATCTATTTGTGTAACCAAATAACCCATATAAAAGCATATACAGAGCTTCTGTCACAGTCATACATGGACCTTCCTCCCCAACCCTTTTCTCAGTCATTGTCACTAACCCAGAGGAACCTTTGGGGCAGCAAAAGAGTAGGAGAAGCAGAAAAAGGGGCCTATGACAGATGTCAGCTTGATAATACAAGGGAGAATCAGGCTGAATATAAAAAAGTACAGAGGAGCAGTGAAAAAGGAAATAAGAGGAGCAAAGAGACAGTACAGGAATAGATTGGAGGCTAACGTGAAAAGGAATCCAAAGGTCTTCTATGGGCATATTAAAAGTAAAAGGGTTATCAGAGGAGTGGACCAAAGTGGAAATCTGTTGGTAGAGGCAGAAGGCATGACTGAGGTATTAAATGAGTACATTGCTTCGAAAGATCCATCACAGACTTGATGGACCGAATGGCCTCTTCTGTGCTGTACTATTTTATGATCTATTTTAAAAGTAGATTCATATCAGTACTTGGGAGTCCTAGTGGATGCCAACTTTAGGTCAGGACACAGTCCTTTGAGATCTTGGTGAGAAGGGATGTAAAGCACTCTGGTCTTTCTCATCTTTCTGCTGTGACAGCAAAGTCCCAATACAGGTTGTGTTTGTGGACATGCTTCCAGAACAGTTTTCCTTCATGTTCAGATCTCCTAGGCTTTGTAAGCAAGACTTAGCCTAATCCAGGGACAAGCTGTGAGAGGAATTTGTGGCAAAAGAAGAAGCAGTTGGAGAGAGAAGAAGCTGTTGCCGACAGTGACTTGTCGCTGAGTACCCTGGAAGGGCTACCGCCTCATGGTGGGCATGTCCCTCACAGGAGGAGCTGGATTAAGCAGTTAATTGTGAGTAAGCCTCATACACGGCACTGGACTTGGATATCTGGAACATCAAGGTGGCTGGCATGACTGAGCCTGCCCAGTGTAGGTCCTTTGCCATGCTGAAGATAGATGTATATCATATAGCTGATGGGGAAACTCTGAAAGCTGGGAGGAATTACTTATACTCCAGGTATGAAAATGTATGCACATTGTTCCAGGGCCTGGTGCTTAACATTATTGGAAGATGGCGGCAATGCACTCACACATTTAATGCTGCTCAATATGTCACTTGTGAGGAAGTCCTGATATCTGCAGTCCACCTAGTGAAGACTGAAATCCATGTAGGTCCGCTGTTTGATGCCCAACTAACAACAATCCACGTGTGTGTGTGTGCGTGTGTGTGTGTGTGAGTGTGTGTGTGTTGGAGGGGGGCGGGCATTGAGAAGAGCTATGTGGGGTACCTTTGGAGTTGAGTTAGTTCCAAGATTACAAGCCTGGTGATTAAAGTTCAGAATCAAGCCAACCCACTGTGGCAGCCTCAATAATCTGATACCTGAGTTATGAAGGCAGGTCCATAGTATTCTAATGCACTATTGATGATGGACCAGCCAGCCTGGCTTATTATTGGAACATGGACAGAAGGACCAGTTACTGGGGGGCTGGGATTTGTCACACTCAGCTCCAGATACATTTGTAAGCCAGTGCCTGAATGGATAGGGTGATCTGAGCAATGCAAGCAGCGGGAAGCTTACCACAGCTCTGTGCTGGTAAGTTGTGTGGTTTTAACTGGTTAAGCTTCACAAGTACCCTGAACACACTTGTGAGTCCCTAAGCCTTGGCTCTGCTAACATGTGCCTAAGCTCTTTGGACTTAGATATGTAGGACATGTCCCTTTAGGGAGAGAGAGGGTGCACTCTGGATCCGGCAAACAGAAACTTCATGCGGCAGGTTTTCCATCTATTGCACTTGGGTATAAAGGATCATTTGGGTGCAGCACACAGAGTGAAATCAGGCAGGGAGGATCACATGCTTGTAATGACACCCACTCCATTTTCCATTCATTAACATGATTGGATGGAAAGTCATGTGGGCTCCGATACGCGTGTGCAATCCTTCCCCTTTGATTTTTCACCGTGCACTGTGCCCAGATGGTTCCATATCCTCAAGCGCAATAAGAGGAAAATCAACCCTACCTGTGTGTAGTATGGAGACCCTGAAAACCTGGTGATGGGTTTATGTGCATGTCAGACACCCAGCTGACCAAAGATAAAATGACAGCCCTTTAATGTTAAAACAAGTGTGATCATATTCAACACATGAGTTTCTTTTGATTTCTGCTTCAACCCTTACTTTCTGACGAGGCTTATACAGATCAATCTTTACAGCCATTGTGTTACTACTTAATTTGTCATAAAATGCAGAATGCTCTTCCATTTTCAGTCAAGTTTTTCCATGGAGAGACTAGCGGAGGATTTTAATCCCCCGCTAGTCATCATCCGCCTATCTCTTTGTTGACTCAGAGATTAGATTGTGTAAAAATAAAATATACTACAGCTTATTGGGTTGTCTTGGCTTCCAAAAGTCAGGATTTTAACTTGGGGCGGGATCCGTGCAAAGGGGATCCCGAAGCAAGCAGCACACCTTGCATTCGGCCAATTTGAAGTGCCGGGCCTCTCTTGAGATGTAGTGGTTTGCACTTTTGTGATTTACTCTGATGAAGATAAATAATTTAATTGACAAATAATCTATTAATTACATTATTGCCTTATGTATCAAAGCAATACCAAGTAATTATGGATTTTCAGACTATGGCATTTTGAGCTAGCAACCAAAGTCTCAGTGACATGGGGCTGGAGTTTAATGCGCTGGGAGTGGGGGGAAGCAATAGTGCGTGGGAAACCTGGAAATATGTGAAGCACGTCTGTCAGTGGCTTTTTAATGCAGCCACTTCATTAACATCTGATTTCCGAGTTTCCCATCCAATTAGCGTCAGTGGGTGTGATGACGACCCACATGGCGGGATCTGAAATCCAGTATTTAAAGGGACATGCTGAACATGTAAGTTGAATCAGTTGGAGTTGGAAAGGAGAGAGAAGTGTTGCCTTGGAAGGTAGATGGTCCAAGGTTGCGCTCGCATCACCGACACCTCCCTGGATGTGCTTTTGGAGCTGTGAGGACTGGAGGGAGATACTGTTCCCTAACAACTGAAGGAAGAAGCCAGCTGGGGACACCAAGAAGGTGTGGTTGGAGGTGGCACAAGAGGTCAGCAGCAGGAGCGTGGTGCCACGCTCCTAGATACAATGCAGGAAGCCATTCAATGACCTAAGCAGGGCAGGAAAGGCAGGAGCAATGGTACATTCACCTACATCCTGATGTGCGTATCACTCTAAACCCCCTCACTCTGCCTTCCCTACTCCAACACTTCACTCCTCACACCAACTTACCTTGCAGGTACACACATCCCTCCCTGTCTATGCACTTCCTCACATCCCCAGCTATCCATCCACCACTGACACTCACCCTCATCCTGATGCAATGTCATGCCTATCCTTCAGCAAATGCTCTCCATCCATTGGGTGACCACATGCCATTACTCTCATTGGGTCTCTTCTTTCCCTCCTTACAGAAGAGAGCACAGAACACCAGGGAGAGGCAGAGAACCAAAGGTGGCCCTCCACAGATCTCACAACTAGCAGCTGCTGAGGAGGAGGCGCTGGAGATTAGCGGAGTCTTGGTGTGCCTGACCGTCGGAGATGGGGGCCTGTCAGCTACCTGGTGACAGAATTAAATATTAGACATTCACATGGCATACAACACTCAGTCATGTTGACTTGATGTCAACAGCAAATGAAATATATTTATGTGCCTAATGATAACGTCAAACATTCTTAACTTGACAGTACTCATTCATGTCTTTTATCTCCCACAGGGCCTTCATGTGTCCCACAGGAGGTGGTCCAGGTCGCCGTCGTCACCGCTGTCTCCTCAGAGGAGGTCACTCACTCTGAGGGTTCACCGCCACAGACTTAAATCAGACCATGGAGCAGCTCAGATACTCGCACTTCTGTGGGACTAGTCAGAGAGATAGTTGGGTTTTCACATGCTGATTCGCACTTCACAAGTGAGCAAGAGCAGACAGTGGAGTCAGGGACAGCAGTGGAGCGTCCACGTCGGAAGGGGCAGGCTGCATCCCGGGGCCGTTGATGAAGAGGATAATCATTGAGCAGCAGCAGTGATTTTGCGATGTACTGAAAGGTGTTCCAAGCACACTGCATGATTTCAGAGAGATTGGAGGAGTCCTCCTCAAGCATGAGTAGCATTCTGTTGCAGGCCATTGCAATGATGTCTTCTTCCATGGACAGAGTGGCCAACTGCATGGAGCATCAAATGCGGCAATCAAATAAGTGAATGCAGGCCTTCAACAAGGGCTTGCACACTCTGGATGCCACCTTAATTAGGATGAATAATACCCTAGCCGTGGCCTTTCAGTGCCCCCCTGATCTGCAGCAAAGTGTTCTCCAGCACAGTGCTAGCAGGGAAGTGCGGCTGGGTCTTGAGAAGGATGACGGCGAAAGGGGACATGGAAGTGGGGACACCACTCAAAGCGCTTCCAATTCTCACCCATTGCCCCCCCCCCTCAGTCAGTACCTGACGTGCTGCCTCATGTCCCGATGGCTGAGTCTGCCCCTGTGCAGGTGCAGGTGAAGCAGTCTTTGGCGGGGCCTTCACGGGCTCTAAAACACAGAGGACATTGCCCAAGAGCATCTCAGTAGTCAGAGCAGGGATCTGAGCAACCTGCCTTTAGCTCTGCTCAGTTTGGGTTCCGCCAGGACCACTTGGCTCCAGACCTTATTACAGCCTTAGTCCAAACCTAGACAAAAGAGCTGAACTCCAGAGGTGAGAAGAGATTGACTGCCCTTGATAAGTGGCAAGTAACATTCACGCCATAAGTGGCAGGCAATGAGCATCTCCAACAAGAGAATCTAACCACCTCCTCCATGACATTCAACGGCAGCTCCAACAACACACAAGAAGCTCGACACCATCCAGGACAAAGCAGCCCGCTTGATTGGCACCCCATCCACCACTTTAAACATTTAGGGGGAAAAATTCCCCTCCTTTGCGCCTCCCATGGGGGGCACTAACAGGACACAAAGGCCTTTTTACCCGGCCGTGGCAGTGACCGTGCTTCCCACGGGAGGTTTGCGGCGGCACTACCTTTAAGGAAACCAGCTGATGAGGTCTCATCAAATGACGTCACCAGACCCGCTTCCTTCAATTGGTCAGGAACCTCGCAGGGCAGGCGTAACAAGCCCAATCAATGGAAAATTCTTCTCAGTGTGGGATGGAGCTGGGAGTGGGGTTGCAACCTGCCACCTACCTCGGCTGCACTTAGCCCACCTCGGTACATGAAACCGTGGCCTCTGTTGCTGTTTGGCAAGTGGCCTTTTCAGTTGTTTGATGATGAATGGGAAGACCTGAATTGATGGCGACCAATGTGCGCCTGTGAAAGGGAGGCTTGGTTGTTTGTAGGACTGCTTTGTGTTAGTGACATTGGGCGGGGTGGGGTAAGGCGGGTAAAAGTGGCTTTTGTTTGAAGTTGTGGGATGGATGCACTGTTCGAATCTAAGCAAACCTCGCAATGTGCGCCGCTGGTGTTGCATTGCCTTCATCACCTTCTTCTTCCTCGTCTTCTTCTTACTCTTCCTTCTCGTCTTCCACCTCCTCCTTCCCCTTGTCTTCGGAATCATCTGAAGAGGCTCTATGCTCTGCGCCTTGTTCCTCCTGCAGGTCCAAACCTTGCTGCTGGGCAATATTGTGCAGAGCACAGCACACCATGATCATTTGGAGACCATCACTGGTGCATACTGAAGGGTGCCTCCAGATCTGTCCAGGCACCTGAAGCACATTTTCAGTATGCCAATGGCTTGTTCGATGACACATCATTCATTGTAGTGCTCCTGGGCCTCATTCCTTGTGTTTCTGAGAGGTGCCACCAGCCACATTTTAAGTGGGTATTCCTTGTCTCCGAGCAGCCAGCCGGTGATATCTGGTGGGTGGACTACTGCTGGATGAAAGCATCATACCAGCTGCCTGGGAATCTTGCATACAGCTGCATAAAGATCTTTTTGTGGTTGCATACCAGCTGCACATTGATGGAGTGGAAGCCCTTGCAGTTGATGAACATTCCAGGGTATGGGTGCCTTAATTGCTACATGTGATAACGCCCTGCACCTGTGGGAAGTCAGCCACAGAGGCAAACCTGGGCGTCGGCTCATTCTGACTGGCATCATCGCAGGCAAAGTTAACATAATTGGTGGCCCTGGAAAACAAGCCATCAGTCACCTGTCTTATGCACTTGTGTGCCGCTGACTGTGAGATCCTGCAAATGTCTCCAGCAAAGCCCTGGAAGGATCCAGAGGCAAAAAAGTTGAGGGCAGTGGTGACTTTGACAGCCACTGGTAAAGCATGGCTAACAGGTCTAGCTGGCAGCAGGTCTTGTTCCAATCGCGACGATCTGAGCCTCCTGAGACTCTGATTTTCAGACATGTTGAGGAAGCCTATCCTCTGCCTGTACACCCTGTGTGCTGGGTATGGCCTCGTGCAAGCTGCACCTCTCTGCTGCTCCCCTCTCTCCTGTGGAGCTACAGGTATGTGACCAGCAGGCTGTTGCTGCCGCTGTTGCTGCTGCTCTTCCTGGGTCTGTGCTGATGCTGTTGTTGGTGATGCTGTTGTTGGTGCTGCTGCTGGTCATCTTGTTCCTGGTCTGATGTTCAGTCTAAAGCAGCGTAAGCAACACCTATGCTGATCTGATAGATCAGAGCTTCAAAGTGCAGATCAGACCTCCAAACCTGCAAAGTGTTGAAGAAACCTCCAAAGTGTATAAAGTAACCTCTCAGCACAGTACTGTGAAGAAAGCCTATCCCACAAGCAGGTAAGAAAGCAGCTGTAAGTACTGAGTACTTATTGGCAGAGTTCCCTGACATGGCTTCAGCCTCCTCAACTGCCGCTCTGTACTCACCTTGCTTTCACTGGCAAGTTCCAGGAAGCCTGGAAAACCCGTGGACCCAAAGTTAAAGATAAAAACTCGTGTCAATATTGCTCCAAATGAGCGATTAACATATGTTAAGTGGCAACCTGCCTCTCCTGAGGGGTTTGCTCGCACGCAGCAATGGCACTGCAGTGAATCTCGGAAGTTTACGGGTTGGAGCCGGCTTCCTGATGCGCTATCAATTTGCCGGTTTTAACCCCCCACCTATTCCCAAACCCACGCACTCCTGCACATTAAGATCCAGCCTCATGGTCTTATTTGACATCCCAGAAATAACTGGAAGAGAATTGCAAACAGTAATTTATTAAAGTGGTTCAGATGACATATAAAATCCTAACATCAAACTTGTGTGAACCATGAGATTAAATTGATACCTTTGACTTCTTCCCATATACATTCATTATTACTTATATCATAGGTATTTTATTTGATTTGATTTTTAGCAGGGATAAAATAGAAGTGTATTGTTCTACTGATGGTGCTTACTGATTTCAGTTTTTTATCCTGTGTTAAGCGTCTTCAGTTCTGTAATTATATCCAGTCAGCTTTAAGTGTGCTTTCTTCTCTTTGACATTTACATTTCTAGATTTAGAGTTAAATGTGGTACTTCAATTTTTTTATATATGGTTGATAAGATAAAAGGTTTCAAGGGCCCAATTCATATTAGTCACCAAAGTTTTAGCTGTCTGTACAGATTACCAAGTAATATGAGACATATGTGAATTATTGCTCAAAGTGACTTAGAATCTGTAGGTATTCTGAAGCATTTTATAAATCTGCTATATAATAGAAATAGAAGGATATTTCAGATGAATACGTGGCTAGAGGAATGGTGCAAGGGGGAAGGATTCAAATTCCTGGGACATTGGAACCGGTTCTGGGGGAGGTGGGACCAGTACAGGCTGTTTGCACCTGGGCAGGGCCGGGACCGATGTCCTAGGGGGAGTGTTTGCTAGTGCTCTGGGGGAGGGTTTAAACTGAAATGGCAGGGGGTTGGGAACCTGAGCAGGGAGACAGGAAAGGGAAACAAGGATAGAAGCAAAAGACAGGAAGGAGAAAAGCAAAGGTGGCAGTCAGAGAAATCAAGGGTTTAAGTCAAACATGACCAC
The DNA here is from genome assembly GCF_052327205.1 of Somniosus microcephalus. Taxonomy (NCBI): domain Eukaryota; kingdom Metazoa; phylum Chordata; class Chondrichthyes; order Squaliformes; family Somniosidae; genus Somniosus; species Somniosus microcephalus. Next base: position 177,276,746 of record NC_140988.1, read on the forward strand.
AGTAAATAATAATTCTAAAAGGTCCAAGATGTTATGTTCATAAATAAATAGACGTTTTCATTATGAACAGCTAGCTTGAGCTAGTCATTTATTCAGCCATGTGGACTAGTGTACAGGCATCCATCTTGACTACTGCCTTGTGGGTAGCCCACTACTAAACATACAGCTCCACCTAGTGTACCATTCTAGAATGACATGTTACTGATCATTACATCCCCTTCCTTAGAGGTTAAACAAAATCAATATCAATCAATCATAACGACATAAACATCTTCACAACAGTCAACACATTTTCAAAGCTTTACTTTATGAACTCTAAGCTTTTCATTCTTTTATTATAGTTTTCTTTGTGCTCAAAGATTAAGTCCATCAGGCTTTTTTACTTCACGTGTGGATCTTCTCAGCACAGGTAAGTCTGATGTGTTTTCATGTGAGCCTGTATGTGTGTTTGTGTTAGATTGTTCTACATAAGAACATAAGAACATAAGAAGTAGGAGCAGGAGTAGGCCATAAGGCCCCTCGGGCCTGCTCCGCCATTCAATAGGATCATGGCTGATCCGAATCTAGACTCACGTCCACTTCCCTGCCCTCTCCCCGTAACCCCTAATTCCCTTATCTGCTAGGAAACTGTCTATCTCCATTTTAAATTTATTTAATGTTGCAGCTTCCACAGCTCTCTGGGGTAGCAAATTCCATAGATTTACCCTCTGAGTGAAGAAGTTTCTCCTCATCTCAGTTCTGAAAGGGCAGCCCCTTATTCTTAGATTATGCCCCCTAGTTCCAGTCTCACCCATCAGTGGAAACATCCTCCCCGCATCCACCCGATCAAGACCCCTCACAATCTTATATATTTCGATAAGATCGCCTCTCATTCTTCTGAACTCCAATGAGTAGAGTCCCAACCTACTCAACCTTTCCTCATACGTCAACCCCCTCATCTCTGGAATCAACCGAGTGAACCTTCTCTGAACCGCCTCGAGAGCAAGTATATCTTTTCTTAAATATGGAAACCAAAACTGCACGCAGTATTCCAGGTGTGGCCTCACCAATACCCTGTATAACTGCAGCAAGACTTCCCTGTTTTTATACTCCATCCCCCTCGCAATAAAAGCCAAGATTCCATTGGCCTTCCTGATCACCTGCTGCACCTGCAAACTAACTTTTTGTGTTTCATGCACCAGGACCCCCAGATCCCTTTGTACTGCAGCACTTTGCAGTTTCTCTCCATTTAGATAATAACTTGCTCTTTGATTTTTTCTGCCAAAGTGCATAACTTCACACTTTCCAACATTATATTGCATCTGCCAAATCTCTGCCCACTCACTTAGCCTGTCTATGTCCTTTTGCAGGTTTTTTATGTCCTCACTCACTGCTTTCCCTCCCATCTTTGTATCGTCGGCAAACTTGGATATGTTGCACTCGGTCCCTTCCTCCAAATCGTTAATATAAATTGTAAAGAGTTGGGGACCCAGCACTGACCCCTGCGGAACACCACTAGTTACTGATTGCCAGTCTGAGAATGAACCATTTATCCCAACTCTCTGCCTTCTGTTAGATAGCCAATCCTCTATCCATGCCAGAATATTACCCCCAATCCCGTGATTTTTTATCTTAAGCAATAATCTTTTGTGTGGCACCTTGTCAAATGCCTTTTGGAAGTCTAAATACACTACATCCACTGGTTCCCCTTTATCCACCCTATATGTTACTTCCTCAAAGAACTCCAGCAAATTTGTCAAACATGACTTCCCCTTCATAAAACCATGCTGACTTTGTCCTATTAAATTATGATTATCCAAATGTCCTGTTACTGTCTCCTTAATAATGGACTCCAAAATTTTAGCTACCACAGGTGTTAGGCTAACCGGTCTATAGTTTCCAGCCTTCTGTCTACTGCCCTTTTTAAATAAGGGTGTTACATTAGCAGTTTTCCAGTCTGCCGGGACCTTTGCCGAGTCCAGGGAGTTTTGGAAAATTATTACCAATGCATCCACAATCCCTACCGCCACTTCCCTCAAGACCCTAGGATGTAAGCCATCAGGTCCAGCTGATTTATCCGCCTTGAGTCCCATTATTTTACCGAGTACCACTTCCTTAGTGATTTTGATCGTGTTTAGCTCCTCCCCCCCTATAGCCCCCTGTTTGTCCAGTGTTGGGATATTCTTAGTGTCCTCTACTGTAAAGACTGATACAAAATATTCATTCAGTGTTTTTGCCATCTCCATGTTTCCCACCATTAATTTTCCGGTCTCATCCTCTAAGGGACCAACATTTACTTTAGCCACCCTTTTTCTTTTTATATAACTATAAAAACTCTTACTATCTGTTTTTATATTTTCTGCTAATTTACTTTCATAATCTATCTTCCCTTTCTTAATCAATCTTTTTGTTATTTTTTGCTGTCTTTTAAAGTTTTCCCAATCCTCTATCCTCCCACTAGATTTGGCTACCTTATATGCCCTTGTTTTTAGTCGAACACTATCCTTAGTTTCTTTACTTAGCCACGGATGGCTGTCTTTTCTTTTACACCCTTTTCTTCTCAGTGGAATATTTTTTTTTTGGAAGTTGTAAAATAACTCCTTAAATGCACACCACTGATCATGTATCGTCTTACCCTTTATTCTATTTTCCCAATCCACTCTACTCAATTCTGCTCTCATACCTTCATAGCCTCCTTTATTCAAGCTTAGCACGCTTGTTTGAGATCCAACCTTCTCACCCTCTAATTGAATAAGGAATTCAACCATGTTATGGTCACTCATTCCAAGGGGATCCTTTACTAGGACATTTTTAATTAATCCTGTCTCGTTACACAGGACCAGATCTAAGGTTGCTTGCCCCCTGGTCGATTCAGTTACATACTGCTCAAGAAACCCATCCCTAATACACTCAATGAACTCATCCTCAAGGCAGCCCTGCCCAATTTGATTTGTCCAATTAATACGATAGTTAAAATCCCCCATAATTATAGATGTTCCCTTTTTACAAGCCTCAACTATTTCCTGATTGATACTCCGTCCAACAGAGTTGCCACTGTTCGGAGGCCTATAGACTACGCCCACTAGTGTTTTTTTCCCCTTATTATTACTTACCTCCACCCAAACTGTTTCGTTATCCTGATCTTTTGACCCTATATCATTTCTCTGTATTACAGTGATTCCTTCCTTTATTAACATAGCCACCCCACCTCCCCTTCCTTCCTGCCTGTCCTTCCTGATCGTTAAATAACCTGCTATGTTTAATTCCCAGGCATTGTCACCCTGCAGCCATGTTTCTGTAATGGCCACAAGATCATACCCATATGTAGTTATTTGTGCCATTAACTCGTCTATTTTGTTACGAATGCTATGTGCATTCAGATAGAGAACTTTCAAATATGTTTTGTGACACTTAGTTCCTGCTTTTGCCCTTTTTATTACTTTAGCTTTTACTCCATACCTTCTGCCCCTTCCTGACATGCTCTGGTTTTTAATTTCCCCACTGCTACCTAAGTCTATGACCTTCTCTGTTGTCATTTTTATTATTTGCTCTCTAGGAACCTCCCCCCCACTAGTTATTTTAAAGCCCTCTCTACAGCCCTAGTTATATGATCCGCCAGGACTCTCATCCCAGCACTGGCCAAATGAAAGAGGTCCATACCAACCTTTTGCCATGGTGCTGTTGGTAAGTCAGCTACTATCATTGGTTCCTTTGCTTGTTTGTTTTGGTGTTTCTGACATGTCTCACATATGCCTATCATGTTCTCAATGTCCTTTTTTATGCCAGGCCAATAAACAGTGTCTCTTGCTCCCCTTTTGCATTTTTCAATTCCGAGGTGTCCCTCATGAATCCTTTTGAGCATGTCTTGACGTAGAGCCTGTGGAATGACTATTCTGTTCTGTTTTAGTAATAGTCCACTTGCGACACTTAACTCTGACCTGATGTGATAGTACTTTGGACAGGAACCTTTTGGCCAACCATGATGAATGTTCTCTTTTACTGTTTGTAACACAGTGGGCTAAAAATTCGGTATCGCCGCGCCAGGTCTTTAGTGCCCGAAATTTTGCGCTCACCCGGATTCCCGTAGCGCCCGCCTGAAATTCAGTTGCGCCGCCCCAAGACGGAGGCGGGCGCTATTGCAGGGTTTGGCCGCCTCGTTTGGGGCGATGAAAGTCAGTTTCAGGCGTCCAGCTGCCACTGCAGCACCCGATGCGGTGCGGCAGGCTGGGGTACTGCAGGCCTCCTCCTTCTCTTAAGGAGGAGCTGCCTGCAGCCATGAGATCGCCGCTGGATTCCCCCGGCAAATGAGCCCGGCACCACGGCCGCCCCTCCACCTTTCTGCGCCGGCCTCTTGGAGCTGCAAAGCACCGTTTTTCAAACGCTGTTTGCGGCCGCTACGGGCGAGGCGGCCGCAACTGAATTTGGCCATCGGCACGGAATAGCATTGGAACCGGGGCGCTGCGCACACCGATGATGTCATCGGTGCCGGCGCAGCGCTACCGGCTAATGCCAATGTTAGGGACCAACTGAATTTCGGGCGCTAAAAAACTTCCGGCGCAAACCACTCTATAGCCAATAAGTGGGCGCAAACGCGACTGAATTTCTAGGCCAGTATCTTTTACTGTTTCTTCTGCTATTTGCTTTGATTTTGTGTCTGACACGGGCAGCGCAGCAGTGACCATACTCACATGAACATCCACGTCTTCCTCAGTAGAGCTCACATGACTCATTGTGGGTGCTTGGGATAGTGCACCTGCTAACACTATGGCCTAGAAATTCAGTCACGCAGGGGTGCTGGAACTCTCCGTGGAGCATGTACCACTGGTTGAGCATCCTCCTTTAGCTGGATCTTGTAAGTGAATGGTAGAACTCCAAATCCTTTGAACACATCCTGGAAATTACTCACTACAGAATCCACTGAGTCATCTGGTCTGCTTATGGCACAGTTTATACGGTAGACTCTCTTGACCATTTCGAAGTCCTCACAAGCTTTGTCACCTAGTAGTGAATCAAGTCCTTCAGCCACAACAGAAAACATGAGATGATGCACTTTGTCTTTGACTGTCACTTTAAGTCTGCATACACCTAAGCTATCTATTTTCTGTCCATTATAGTTCTTCAGTAGTACTGACTTTTTCTGTATTTTGGGCTTTTCTTTCATATTTTTAATGTCACTCATACTGATTAAGTTTGCTTTTGCCCCAGTGTCTAGTTTCAATGTAACTAATGTTCCATTTACCTGCAGTGGCATTATCCATTTGTCCTCCTGTGCTGCATTAACTTTATGTTCAGCATTGTCCATTCCTGAGGGCTGCACATTTTCTGTATCCTTTTTGATATTGTCATATGACACCATTCCTACAAAAAATGTCTCACTTAAATCAGTGTCCTCAATCACATTGACTTGTTGCCCTTTCTTTGTTTTTACTTTTAAAAAGCATTGTTTGGCAAAGTGATTCTTTCCATTACATTTTGTGCACATTTTCCCAAATGCAGGGCATTGTCTTGACTGGTGCTGGTAACCACAGCATTTACAATTAAAAATTCCACCCTCCGATTGCTTTGCATTTCTGTTCTGCCCATGTTTCTTCCCTTTGTAGGACACAGCACCGACAGCAGCACAGTCACTCATTACAGTTGCATTATTATTAATTTCACTGAAAGTCTTTGCGTGCTGTTGAGCTAGCTCACTGGCATGGCATATTTTCACAGCATCCTCCAATGCTAGTTCGGTTTCTCTCAACAAACGTTCCCTGACCTTTTTATCATGAATACCAAACACAATCTGGTCATGAATCATGGATGATTTCAGTTCAGAGAAATTACATGTCTGTGCTTTCAGTTTCAGATCGGTCACAAAGCTGTCAAAAGTTTCATTTTGCTGCTGTGTCCGTGAACGGAACACGTACCTCTCATAGGTCTCATTCTTTTTGGGAGAACAATGTGTATCAAACTTCTTTAGCACATCGTCCATTTTTTCTCTGTCCTCCTCTTGATCACATACAAATGTATTAAATACCTCTATCGCCTTCGTGCCTGCAACCGTGAGCAGTAACGCTATTTTCCTTGTGCCTGGCATCGTACCGAACCCGATAGCAGCAATGTAGAGTTCGAATTGTTGTTTGAAAGTCCACCAATTGCAGTCAACATTCCCCGTGAGTTTCAAATTCTCCATGTCGCGTTTCACAATATTCGGCAGATATTACCAATCCTGGTACCATGTTATGTTCATAAATAAATAGAAGTTTTCATTATGAGCAGCTAGCTTGAGCTAGTCATTTATTCAGCCATGTAGACTAGTGTACAGGCATCCATCTTGACTACTGCCTTGTGGGTAGCCCACTACTAAAAATACAGCTCCACCTAGTGTACCATTCTAGAATGACATGTTACTGATCATTACACAAGAGTGTTAAAAAAACAAGCCTGAAGGCTTTGTGGCATAATGCGAGGAGCATTTGTAATAAGGTGGATGAATTAACTGCGCAAATAGAGGTAAATGGATATGATATGATTGGGATTACGGAAACATGGCTCCAGGGTGACCAAGGCTGGGAACTCAACATTCAGGGGTATTCAATATTCAGGAAAGACAGGCAAAAAGGAAAAGGAGGTGGGGTAGCATTGCTGGTTAAAGAGGGGATTAACACAACTGTAAGGAAGGATATTAGCTCTGATGATGTGGAATCTGTATGGGTAGAACTGAGAAATACCAAGGGGCAGAAAATGTTAGTGGGAGTGGTATACAGACGTCCAAACAGTAATGCGGAGGTTGGGGATGGCATTAAATGGGAAATTAGAGACGCGTGCAATAAGTGCACAGCAGTTATCATGGGTGACTTTAATCTACATATAGATTGGGCTAACCAAATTAGTAACAATACTGTGGAGGAGGAATTCCGGGAGTGTATACAGGATGGTTTCCTAGACCAATATGTTGAGGAACCAACTAGAGACCAGGCCATCTTAGACTGGGTATTATGTAATGAGAAAGGATTAATTAGCAATCTTGTTGTGCGAGGCCCCTTGTGGCGGTGCGATCATAATATGATAGAATTCTTCATTAAGATGGAGAGTGAAGTAGTTCACTCAAAGACTAGGGTCCTGAATTTAAATAAAGGAAATTATGATGGTATGAGGTGTGAGTTGGGTAGGATTGATTGGGGAATGTTACTCAAAGGGTTGATGGTGGATAGGCAATGGCAAACATTCAAAGGTCGCATGGATGAAGTACAGAATTTGTTCATCCCTGTTTGGCATAAAAATAAAACAAAAAAGGTGACTCAACCGTGGCTAACAAGGGAAATTAGGGATAGCATAAGATCCAAGGAAAGGACATATAAATTGGCCAGAAAAAGCAGTAAACCTGAGGATTGGGAGCAGTTTAGGATTCAGCAAAGGAGGACAAAGGGATTAATTAAGAGGGGGCAAATAGAGTATGAGAGTAAGCTTGCAGGGAACATAAAAACTGACTGTAAAAGCTTTTATAGATATGTGAAGAGAAAAGGATTGGTGAAGTCAAGCGTAGGTCCCTTGCAGTCAGAATCAGGGGAATTTATAATGGGGAACAAAGAAATGGCAGACAAATTAAAACATACTTTGGGTCTGTCTTCACAAAGGAGGACACAAATAACCTCCCAGAGATGTCGGGGAGCATAGGATCTAATGAGAGGGAGAAACTGAATGAAATCAGTATGTGTAGGGATATGGTGTTAGGGAAATTGATGGGATTGGAGGCCGATAAATCCCCAGGGACTGATAATTTACAACCTAGGGTACTTAAGGTAGTGGCCCTCGAAATAGTAAATGCATTGCTGGTCATCTTCCAAAATTCTGCAGACTCTGGAACAGTTCCCATGGATTGGAGGGTAGCTAATGTTACCCCACTATTCAAAAAAGCTGGTAGAGAGAAAACGGGGAATTATAGACCGGTAAGCCTGACATCGGTAGTGGGGAAAATGCTAGAGTCCATTATAAAAGATGTAATAGCAGAGCACTTGGAAAACAGTGACAGGATCGGACAAAGTCAACATGGATTTACAAAAGATAAATCGTGCTTGACTAATGTACTGGAATTTTTTGAGGATGTAACTGGTAGAATAGATAAGGGAAAACCAGTGGATATGGTGTATTTGGACTTTCAGAAGACTTTCGATAAGGTCCCGCATAAGAGATTAGCGTGTAAAGTTAAGGCACATGAGATTGGGGGCAAGGTACTGACTTGGATAGAGAACTGGTTGGCAAAGAGTTGGAATAAATGGGTCTTTTTCCGAATGGCAGGCAGTGACTAGTGGGGTACCGCAGGGATCGGTCCAAGGACCCCAGCTATTCACAATATATATTAATGATCTAGACGAGGGAACTAGATGTAATATCTCCAAGTTTGCAGATGACACAAAGCTGGGTGGGCGTGTGTGCTTTGAGGAGGATGCCGAGAAACTCCAGTATGATTTGGACAGGTTGGGTGATTGGGCAGTTGCATGGCAGATGCAGTATAATGTGGTTAAATGCGAGGTTATCCACTTTGATGGCAAAAAAGGAAGGCAGATTATTATCTGAACGGCAATAGATTGGGAGAAGGGGAAGTACAACGAGACCTGGGTGTCCTGCTGCACCAGTCGCTGAAGGTAAGCATGCAGGTGCGGCAGGCGGTTAAGAAGGCAAATGGTATGTTGGCCTTTGTAGCGAGAGGGTTTGCGTACATGAACAAGGATGTCTTGCTGCAGTTGTACAGGGCCTTGGTGAGACCACACCTTGAGTATTGTGTGCAGTTTTGGTCACCTTATCTGAGGAAGAATATTCTTGCCATGGAGGGAGTGCAGCGAAGATTCACCAGATTGATACCTGGAGTGGCAGGAATGACGTATGAGGAGAGATTGGGATGATTGGGCTTATACTCGCTGGAGTTTAGAAGAATGAGAGGGGATCTCATTGAAACTTATAAAATTCTAACAGGACTAGACAGACTAGATGCAGGAAGGATGTTCTCGATGGCGGGGGAGTCCAGAACCAGGGGTCACAGTCTAAAGATAAGGGGTAAGCCATTTAGGACAGAGATGAGGAGGAATTTCTTCACCCAGAGAGTGGTGAACCTGTGGAATTCTCTACCACAGAAGGCAGTTGAGGCCAATTCATTAAATATATTCAAGAAGGAGTTAGATATATTTCTTAAGGCTAAAGGGATCAAGGGATATGGGGAGAAGGCAGGGACAGGGTACTGAGTTTGGATGATCAGCCATGATCTCATTGAATGGTGGAGCAGGCTCGAAGGGCCGAATGGCCTACTCCTGCTCCTATCTTCTATGTTTCTAAACTTGACCTTAGTTGATCTTACTTGTACATCATCTTTCTGGACATCCAACCGTGGTTATCCATCCTGATTTAATCAATAACGTGCTATTTATTTTGTGGATCCCACTGATTTTCCTTTTTTAACATTCTCCTTTATATTCATGAGCCTCCTGTATGAGCCAATAGGTACAACTTTGAAGGAGTTAATTACTTTTGGAAATATTTTTTAAATGTTGAGTTACTTTTTAATATATAGTACTCTGATAGTAATCAAGAACCAAAACATATAATTACCAAGTTAATAATAACAATTATTTTACTTTCTATTTTATCAATTGCTCCTATAGGAAAAAATAAACACATACATGTACATGCCAGCAATTTTTTGGGCTGGAGGTCAGTCATTCTTAAGTATGGTACTTATACATATTTATTTATTGTATATACACGCTTTAGAGCTAATTGTTCCTATGAGTCCTATTAGGTAACAGATTGTTACATAATATGTTTATTGGTATTTGATTTTTTTTCTCGTTTATGGGATGAGGGCATCATTGGCAAGGCCAGCATTTATTGCCCATCACTAATTGCCCTTGAGAAGGTGGTGGTGGTGAGCTGCCTTCTTGAACCACTGCAGTCCATGTTATTAAGCTAGTCCCACAGTGCTGTTAGAGAATTCCAGGATTTTGACCCAGCGACGATGAAGGATTGGCGATATACTTCTAAGTCAGGATGGTGCATGACTTGGAGGGGAATTTGGAGGTGGTGGTATTCCCATGCACCTGCTGCCCTTGTCCTTCTAGGTGGAAGATGTCACAGGTTTGGGAGGTGCTGCCGAAAAAGCCTTGGCGAGTTGCTGCAGTGCATTTGTAGATGCTACACACTGCAGCCATGGTATGCTGGTGGTGGAAGGAGTGAATGTTTAAGGTGGTCGACGTGGTGCCAATCAAGCGGGCTGTTTTTCCTGGATGGTGTTGAGCTTCTTGAGTGTTGTTAGAGCTGCACTCATCCAGGCAAGTGGAGAGTATCCCATCGCACTCCTTCCTTGTGCCTTGTAAATGGTGGAAAGACTTTGGAGAGTCAGGTTGTGAGACACTCACCACAGAATACCCAGCCTCTGACCTGCTCTTGTTGCCACAGTATTTATGTGGCTGGTCCAGTTAAGTTTCTGGCCAATGGTGACCCCCAGGATGGTGATGGTGGGGGATTCGGCGATGGTAACGCCAATGAATGTCAAGGGGTGGTGGTTAGACTCTCGCTTGTTGGAGATAGTCATTGCCTGGCACTTGTGTGGCGCGAATGTTACCTGCCACTTACCAGCCCATACCTGCATGTCGAACAGGTCTCGTTGCATGCGGGCATGGACTGCTTCATTATCTGAGGAGTTGTGAATGGCACGGAACACTGAGCAGTCATCAGCGAACATCCCCATTTCTGACCTTATGTTGGAGGGAAGGTCATTGATGAAGCAACTGAAGATGGTTGGGCCTAGGACACTGCCCTGTGGAACTCCTGGGGCTGTGATGATTGACCTCCAACCACCACAACCATCTTCCTTTGTGCTAGTTATGACTCCAACCAGTGGAGAGATTTCCCCCCGATTCCCAATGACTTCAGTTTTACTGGAGCTCCTTGATGCCCCACTCGGTCAAATGCTGTCAAGGGCAGTCACTCTCACCTCCCCTCCGGAATTCAACTCCTTTGTCCATGTTTGGGCATCAGTGAGCAGGTTATTGGTGAGTGAGTGCCACTTGATAGCACTGTCGGTGTGGTAATTGGCCGGATTGGATTTGTCCTGGTTTTGTAAACATAGAAACACAGAAGATAGGAGCAGGCCATTCGGCCCCTCGAGCCTCCTCCGCCATTTAATGAGATCATGGCTGATCATCCAAATTCAGTACCCTGTCCCTGCTTTCTCCCCATATCCCTTGATCCCTTTAGCCTTAAGAAATATATCTAACTCCTTCTTGTAAATATTTAATGAATTGGCCTCAACTGCCTTTTGTGGTAGAGAATCCCACAGGTTCACCACTCTCTGGGTGAAGAAATTCCTCTCTGTCCTAAATGGCTTACCCCTTATCATTAGACTGTGACCCCTGGTTCTGGACTCCCCCACCACTGGGAACATCCTTCCTGCATCCAATCTGTTTAGCCCTGTTAGAATTTTATAAGTTTCAGTGAAATCCCCTCTTATCCTTCTAAACTCTAGCGAATATAAGCCCAATCGACCCAATCTCTCCTCATATGTCATTCCTGCCATCCCAGGTATCAGTCTGGTGAATCTTCGCTGCACTCCCTCCATGGCAAGAACATCCTTCCTCAGATAAGGCGACCAAAACTGCACACAATACTCAAGGTGTGGTCTCACCAAGGCCCTGTACAACTGCAGCAAGACATCCTTGCTCCTGTACTCGAATCCTCTCGCTAGGAAGGCAGTGGACAGAACATACCTGGGCAGTTTTCCACATTGTCGGTTAGATGCCAGTGTTATAGCTGTACTAGAACAGCTTGGCTAGAGGCGTGGCTAGTTCTGGAGCACAAGTCTTCTGGAGCACAGGTCTTCTGGGTGAAAGCTCTCCCAATTTTAGCACAAGCCCCCAGATGTTGGGTGAGGAGGACTTTGCAGGGTCAACTAGGCTGGATGTGCCATTGCCATGTCCATAGCTGGTGCCGAGGTCGATGTCAGGTGGTCCGTCCGGTTTCATTCTTTTTATTGTGTTTCATAGCAGTTAGTTACAATTGAGTGACTTGTTAGGCCATTTCAGAGGGTAGTTAAGAGTCAACCACATTGCTGTGGGTCTGGAGTCACATATAGGCCAGACCCGGTAAGGACGGCAGATTTCCTTCCCTAAAGGACATTAGTAAACCAGATGGGTATTTACGACAATCCAATAGTTTCATGGTTACCATTACTGATACTAGCTTTTTATCCCAGATTTATTTAATTAACTGAATTTAAATTCCCTAGCTGCTGTGGTGGGATTTGAACACATCGTTCCTTCATTGTCGCTGGGTCAAAATCCTGAAACTCCCTCCCTAACAGCACTGTGGGAGTACCTTCACCACACGGACTGCAGCGGTTCAAGAAGGCAGCTCACCACCACCTTCTCAAGGGCAACTAGGGATGGGCAATAAATGCTGGCCTTGCCAGTGATGCCCACATCCCATGAATGAATTTTTAAAAATGTGCAGCCCTAAACATATTGGATTATGATATTGAAAGAGGCCAGATCCATAACTGGGATAACCATTGATCCTAATCTTTTCCAGTACCTTTTGAGACTCCCACTGTGGATTCACCTAGAAATGGTCCAAATTATTAATTTTTTCTATACATTTCCTAATGGTTTAGTTAAAGAGGTAGCCGGACCTAAAACTACTACCTTTGACATTATTGTTGTATATACCAATATAAGAAGATACTTGATAGCAGACTTACTATCAGTGCATGTGACCTAGACTAGTAATAGTAAGTATTATTGTTGTCTGTATTTTTAACTTCCCATTCTTCATTAAACTGGAGGCTTGTGTATTTGTTGCTCTGGTTATTAATGTTGTTTTACATTTGACCTGTGATTATATCTGTAGTGTTGCCAAAAAAGCAGTAGCACACCAGTTTGTGTGGTTAACCCCTTTTATATACAAATATAAGAACACAATTTCCACTGAAAATTATATTTCCTGAAACTCTTGTTCATAAAAGATTTCTAGTTACGCTGCTCATACTTCTCTATTTTGATCGCAGTCTGATTTATTTCACCAAAGCACTCTACTGAAGCCTCCTGGGTTGCACTTCTGCTAAAATTTCTCATAAAACTATATTTTATGACTGGTGATGATGACTGGTTTCAAGGTTGCAAAATTTTCAGTACCACATGTCTCATAACTACCTTTATTTATTTTAGTACTCTTCATTGGGTCCTTCATTACTAACCACTCATTTCCCCATGGATGTATTCTCCATCATTATATTTACCTGTCTGGAGACACACCCAAAGTCTGTGGTGATAACTATTTTTAAAAATATATTTTAAAACTTTTTTTCATATTGGTGTAAGATTTCCTCCATATGCTAAACATAACAAATCCATATAGAGTTATAAAGAACATGCTTATGATGTTGCTAGTACATATAAGAAATATTTCCCCATTGTTAACCAGCCCATTGACTCATCTCTCTTGCTTGAGGGCCTTACTTGTCTTTTAATGCTTTGTTTGCTATTAAACAATCCAAGCCATTTTTTATTTCTCCTAATGCCCATTTTACCTTGCATTTCTATTTTTTAAATTTTCATTGTGTGAAGCCCATCCTGAATGTTCATTCTTATTGTAGTGTATGTAACCGTTCCACCTTTAAGAGAACTATTTTGTAACCGTTCCACCTTTAAGAGAACTATTTTAAGGGTTGCACTACTTTATCTTGGCTGCTGTATACTGTAATACCGGCGGTGACCACACCGGTATATAAGTGCTGTGTAATGATTTATTGGGCAGTTCCGCCCTGACCTTCAACCAGTAAAGACCTGTTAAAGTTTACTCTTGTGGTCTGTGTAGTAATTCGCAATATAACACACAGACTTAACACTTATTAATAATAATTCCTATTAATGTGATTCAATTTATTTAACCTCGGCTGTCCTCCCTATTTTGGTTGTATGATTGCGAATAATGATAGCTTTAGTTTTGAAAAAGTTATCGCTATATGTGAAGCTGATAAATTTTGCGTTTTGAGAAATCTAATCATATAAATAAGGAATGAGAATTGGCTTTGGTTTTTAATGATAGCTAAAATTATTCTTTCGCTGTGGCAGAAATGCTTTAGAAACTCTCACAGAATTTTAATCTTGCATTTGAATTCCATGACATATTGTTGGAATGTCTAAGAAGTATGCATAACAGGGAGCTGCTATAACACTGCAAGAGTAATCAAGGTCAACTGAATAAATCAACTCGATTAACTAACTCTGAGGCAGATTGGCAAGTTTAGACAAGCTGCAGATGAGACTATAGAAGTGGGGGAGGGAAGGCTTTCAGGCCCAGTTTTAACATTGGACTCAATGGGCTGGATTTTAATTCAGGGGCGGGTTGGGGGTCGTGTAATCCGCATTTCGTGTTATCCACACGAATGTAAATCGATGTGGGAGATTGATGCGAATTTAACTTAATTGCCCAATTGAGTTCCAGCGTGTGGGAACCCTTGGCAAATGAGTTTATCCAGTCTGAAAGTCGCCTCCGATGACGTCATCATTGCTGCTGCATTTAAGGTCTACAGCAAACCTTGCATCTTCTGCAGACTGCCAACCTTTTGGCCTTTGGTGTGGGAGGGACCTGGAGGCACCATGAGCAGCGGGAGAGCTAAGTCTGCTCCCAGATTCGATGATGTGGCCCTGCAGGCATTAGTTGATGGAGCTAGAGCACATAAGGAGGTGCTCTTCCTTTCTACAGGGAGGAAGAAACCTCCCCAGCAGACCAAGGCCGTGTGGATACAGGTGGCAGAGGAGGTAAACTCCTTAGCAATGACCCACAGAATCTGGATACAGTGTAGGAAGAGATTTCATGACCTTCAGCGCACTGGAAAAGTGAGTATGATTTTCCCATCACCCTCAATCTGATCCCCATTGCCTTTCCCCACCAGCACTCAGCTTTAGCAATCTCTTCCTCCACATCCCACTTGACATTGACATCCATGCACCCTTACCCATTCCCTTTCTCTCTATGGTCATATTCACCTAACTATTCGACTATGCAGCCCTCACACACCCTATCACTGTGATGCTATGCAGACAACTGACAACACACAGGGAGGGCCCTTGGTCTTGCCACTTCTCTCCATCTTTGTCTCCTTCTAAGTATCTATGCTATGGAATCTCTACACTCACTCTTTCATTCTCATTCAACCGCCACTTGTCTCCCTCATTGCAGGAAAAGAGAGCTCACAATAAAAGAGAAAGAGCGAGGACAGGAGGAGGGACACCCTCACTAGCCCACATCACCCCCTGGGAGGAGGCGGTCCTGGAAACCGTTGGAGTTGAGGAAGATGCGTAAGTGGGGGACGGACAGACGGGTGCAATACAGCAAGTTGGTGACAGAATAGTTTACCATCTCTCTCATTGACATTGCATGAGTCGCTGATAATGATTCTGAAGCTCTAACAGATGGACTTATGAGCATCTGCAATATGCAATGTGCATGTAACCTTGGCATCACATCTCTGACTCTTTCCTTTACTCCCCCACAGGACCATCACAAGCAGCTGTCCTAAATAGCCAGGAGGAACAGCCTGAGCAGCCAGACTCCTCAGAGAAAGCTGCAACCTCTGAGGGCACAGCGTCAGCAGAATTCAGCGCACCCAGCACCAGCGCAGACACTCACACCTCGGTGGGACCTTCGGGACATAGAGCAGTGTTGTCACCTGTATCACAGCTCACAAGTGAGCATCAGCAGATCGTGGAGACAGGGACAGCAGTGGAGAGTCCTAGTCAGAGGGCACAGGACTCTGCCAGCTCAGCTCAGCTGCATGTCGACCCTCTGCCTCTGGGTCCATCCATAAGATCAGTGGTGCTGGAACTCCAGGAACAGATGCAGGAGTCTCTGGCAGGTTTTGTCTCCAGGGTCGCTGAGAGTGTGGAGCGAATGGAGGAGTCCATAGCGAACATGAGCAGAGCCTTTGTGGAGTCATTGGCGCATGAACGCATCACCACGGAAGGGATGGCAACCTCCGTGCAAATGATGGCAACCTCCGTCGAAAGGATGGCTACAGTAGATGAGAGGATGGCTGCGGCCATGGAGGCAATAAGTCGCCAGAGTGCAGAAAACATGGTGAGTGTTCAGAATAGAATGACATCTCTGGAGGAGTGATGGTCATCTATTGAACAGAGAAACCAGACCTTCATGGCAGTCTCTCTGAGTAGGACTGCCAGTGCAGATACGGGTCCCCATGGCCCCCCTGATGTGCAGCAAGGTGCTCTCCAGCCACTTGCAGGTGCTGAAGGGGAACTGACCCATGAGAGGGAAGTTGGTGGCAGGCATCAAGGAAGTGGGGGCTCCTCTCCAAGCGCTCACACTTCCATGCCACTGCAGAGCCCTCGGTCAGAGCCCCACCAGAGTCCACACCCAACTGAGATCGGCGTCTCAACCCCTGCACAGCAGCAGGAGCAGCAGACTGTTGACGAGCCATCACAGGCTCTCAACCCCAGAGGAAGCCTGCCAAAGGTGTCAAGACAGGAGCAGCAGGAAAGTGAGCAAGGGGCCTCCATATCTGCTGAAGCCACAGGGGAAGCACCATGTAGGAGCACAAATAGTCACAAGGGTAGTCACTTGGGTGAAATTTGATGTATTGTTAGAAAAAGCCATTGGATTAATAATGTTAATAAAAATTCTGATGGCTACTGCTGTAGTTGTGGCGTGTGTCATTTTGCGAATGGAACTTTAACATTGAGGGCTTAGTATTACTTGCAATTGTCAATATGCTGGTCAAATAGCTAGGAATCCACAGGGTCTTGGCCATTGTTGATGCTCAGGTAAGAAGCTGCAAGGCAAAAGTGCTTGATCGGCTAGGCTAAGCAAATCTGGCCAAGATGAGTACGTTCCTTGCATCCCGGGCAGCAATGTTCTCATGTAATGCTGTCGCTAGTTGATGGGCCTCTGCAGGATGCTTGTTTTTGCTTTCCTCCTCCTCCTCCATCATCATCATCATCATCTGAGGAGGATATGTGAGGAGCCACTTGATCCTCAGGAATCTGCAAGCCATGACGCTGTGCCATGTTGTGAAGTGCACAGCAAACCACGACGATTCTGGAGACCCTGGCTGCTGAGTACTGCAGGGCTCCACCGGATCAATCCAGGCATCTGAAGCGCATCTTCAGCAAACCGATGGTTTACTCGATTATGGCTCTGGTGGACATGTGGCTGGAGTTGTAGCTCTCCTCTGCTTCGTTGGATGGTCTCCTCAACGGCGTCATTAGCCACTTCCTCAGGGGATAGCCCTTGTCTCCAAGTAGCCATCCGTTAAGTTGGTCTGGCGGACTGAATAGCGGAGGCACACTAGACTGGCGAAGTATGAAGGAGTCATGGCAGCTGCCAGGGTACTTGGCACAAACATGCAAAATTTCCTTCTTGTGGTCACACACCAGCTGAACGTTAAGGGAGTAGAAGCTCTTGCGATTGACAAAAATACCTAGATTGCGATGGGGTGCCTTACGGGCCACATGTGTGAAGTCAACGACGCCCTGCACCCTTGGAAAGCCTGCCAGATTAGCTAATCCAACCGCTCGCACTGTGACACTAGCTTGATCCTTGGTGAAATGGATGTGAATGTGCGCGATGGCAAAGAGGGCATCGGTTACCTGCGTGATGCAAGTGTGTGCGGCCGCCTGGGAGATGCCGCTGATGTCTGCTGCTGATCCCTGGAATGAGTCTGAGGCTAAAAAGCTGAGTGCGGTGGTGACTTTGACGGCCACTGGTAAGGCTTGTCCACTTGGTCCTCTGGGCTGCAGGTATTGTTGCAGCATTGCGCAGATGTCACTCACTACCTCTCGCGAAAGTCGGAGCTGCCTTTGGCACTGCTACTCCCTCATGTTGAGGTAGCTGACCCTGTGTCTGTAGACCCTGTTTGGGGGTATCTCCTGCGCTGATGGGCTTCTAGACGCTGGCCCCTTCTGGTCTGTGCAGCTTCAGGTGGGTGAGCAGCAGCCTGGCGCTCCTGCTGCTGCTGCTGTTGTTGGTGCTGCTGTTGTTCCTGGTTCTGCTGGTGCCGTGGCTGGTGCTCGAGCTCATCTAATGCCCAGAAGGGAAGGAAATAAATGGCTCCCATGCTTCTGGTATATGCCTCAGTTGAGGAAGCGCTCAGTGAAGGTGGCGAGAGGGGTTTCCCAGGAGGTCACACTGGAGATGGGTGTCAGGCTCCAAACTTCCACAGCTGTGGTTAAGCCTTCTGAAATTTCCCCCAGAACTGAGACAAGAAAGCCCTGCCACCTGCAAATGATGGCTGATCAAATCTCCTCTTTAATGGTTGACCTGCAGCTGATAGTCAGCAATCCAATTGTGTTCCCGCCAGGTTTCACCGGCGTGTTTCACACCAGGCGTGTTTCATGTGGGAAAAGGGTTAAATTGGCAAAGGCCTTTCAAAATGGCATTATAGAGGCAATTTAGTGATTGTTAAGGGCCTTAATGGCCTATCCCGCCTCTTGGAGGCGGGACGGGGAGGGGACCATTAGACACGAATGAATTAAAATTGCACAGAGGCGGGATGGTTAGGCGGGGATGGTCCCGCCCACCAGTTTTCGCGATTTTAACCCCCACATGCCTCCAATCATACCTCCACGGCTCAATGAAAATCCTGCCCAATGGCTTGGAGCAATTTAAGTTCTCCCAACCGCGCAAAAATACAGTCAAATTTCTATTTATTTGTGTATATATTTCACACATATTTCATTTGCCGAAGCCATTAAAGGTATAAAATTCCACTTAAAGGGAATTAGAGAGAACTGCAAATTGAAGTAAGGCTTTGGTCATCTAAAAAAGTCAAACTTTAAGTTGTTGCTAAGGATGACCAGCTTTATTCAGATTTTGTACAGTTGACAACACTAATCATTCTATTGCATTGGTTTCACCTCAAATCATAGTCCTTCAGTGTGTGGCATTAACAGCTATAGGCTTATAGGAAGGAGGTCAGTGACCTTCTCACGAGCATTCATCCCATAGGCCTTTCTGAGCACTAGCATTTTCATAGGTGCCACTCATCGGAAATGGCAACTGCTAAAATGGAGATCCTTGCAGCAATGTTTCAACACACTGTCAGCATTTTTGACAAGGGCTTAGCATGTGAAAGTGTTACTTCCGGCTGAATGGTGCAGCCATGCTGCTGGTTTTGCCCTATTTGAGTCTTATCAGTAGACTGTGGTGAAGAGGTCACATTAGTGGAATTGACCGTGTCAAATAGTTATCGGCTTCTGTCTTGTCATTTTTATGTGAGGGCCTGCTTTCCTTAATCTGTGGTGATTGCAGCTACCATTTTAGGTCAGAAGTAGGTTTTCAAAGAGAAAACTAGGGAACTTACTCCATTACTAATGGCACAATTTATCTTAGTTTTGTGATAAATGTCAAAACACCAGATTTGCTCAGCAGTTTGCTACTGAATACATGCTGTTATTGTAGATAGTGAAGCTTGAAAGAGATGGTTACTTTGCAGATAGTGCAGTGATAGACAACATAACGCGTGACAAAATTCTCACCTTTCTATTCACTGAAAATCAAACAAACAATTTAATACATTTGTAATGAACAGAGTCCTGATATCAAGGATTTGGAATTATAGCTGCTGATAAAGGTTTGCAACAAAAGTTCCTCTTGCCCAGTGTACCTGACAAAACTGTCCACTGTCACAGGAATTGAATCTTTAACCTGGATGCCCCAGAAACTTAACAAAAATGCATCCTTGAATATTAAGAATTTGTCATTAAAAAGGTTCAACCTTTGGGATTCAGGTCAAGCTATGCATCAACAATGAGTCATTCAGTAATGGTGAAGATTTAAGAGGATTTTGTTGAAGTGAAGAATAAGATTTCCTCATATATTAGTAGCAGTAAGATGGTGAAAAGTGTTTTCTCACAGATGCGTAAGCCTGAAAGGAAAGAAGACTGAAGTGGATTTGCCTTTGCAGGACATTGACTTATGAGGAGATTGGACTTCTATTTACTTGATGCATAAGACTCTCATTTTCAGTCATTAGTTCAGCCTGAAATAACCCACAGCTGTGACAACAGCTGGATCTTATATCTAAATAAAACAGCTGAAATCCTAGTTAATTGTTCTTTGTGAAGATGAATCTGAGCTAGATGAAGTGAAGCACTTTCTGTAACAAACACTGTCATAACTCTTCACTATATTATTAACATAAGACAACCAGAGTTTACTTTTCAAAATGAGCTGAAAAAATCTGGCATTTACATTACCATAACCGAAATGTGTCTTTTAGAAAAAAAATGCAAATCTGTTTAAGCTCTGTACTGAGTAAGAACCTTAGCTGTGCCATACCTTAAAACTTGGTGAACTAAAAATGTAACATTAGTTTGACGAAAGCTACTTTACATTATGGGTATGAAAAATATTTGCTTGAAATACCACGGCTATCACAACTACCCATAAGTTCAATTATGGTTTATAGAAATGTTCACGAGTCCAGGACAGCCACAAAATATTTCTGTTTTGACATAGGTACCATTTTATGTAAATATTCTGTGCATATTTCCTTCCATATTCACTCTCCAATTTTCTTTTACCTCTCCTAAAGATGCATATTCTGGAGAATGGTTCCACGGGGTTCTGGCCACATTCCAGTACATCACCCAAACAGCCATTCTTCATGTGTGAGCTTCAACGGTGAACATTGGTAGGAAGCTATTTAACCGCAGGGAACATCACCAACCGAATGTGATCCTGCCCTCAGCCAACATCTGCAGTCATGCAAACTTATCCCTTCCTATTCCAGGGTTGGTAAGACCTGTAGCATGCTGACCACAGCTAATTCAGTTCAGGCCAGAGATTGAACTTAAGACTTTCTTATTCTCTATCACTTGTAGCAACCAAAATGGGCGGGATGTGAAATCCTTTTTTTTAAAGTCCAAATGGCACTCATAAATGTGGAGCAGAAACAGCAGTTCCTGATAGGACAGGAGTGAAAGGTACAGCTGCACCTCACAGGTCGTGTATCCACCTGTCCTCACTACACAGCCCACGCTTATTGGCCCACACAATTCCACATGGGCTTGTAAGGGGTTTTCTCCGATACTGGTCCCCCGTTACACACAGTTCTTGGACATCAGGATTTATAAGAACAAAATACACACGGGACAGGGTTTGGCTCAACCTTTGATTCGTTCATTTATTGAATACACACACACAATTACCTTCTCAGTATAAATCCCTATGATTTATATTAGACTAACAACCCCAAAATACAAACCCCTACGCAAGGGTCATTTGCATCGACACAATATGACACAGTTAAACCCGTCCACGATTTGACTGTTACATATAAAGTTACTCAGACTCAATCACAAAAACCCCCTCTATGATTTGACTGAATCATACAATCACCACTCCCGATCGGCTGGCCACTGGAGTTGCTTGTAGGCCCGAAATCTTCTGCTTGCTGTTCTTGAGTTAGCTCCCCACGCCGACTCTCTTCAAAGTGCCTTACTTTAAACCAAAACCAACTTGCAATATCTTGAAACACATTTCCTGACCCCCCCTGTGCATACGAGGGCCGTATCAAAATGTGTGAATGTCTCTAGCAGAGAACAGTTGATGGCTAATTGTCCCTCGTATTGTCCATTGATTTCTGTATTGAGGTCCTTTCTGACAATGCAACCTTCCCAAGGTGACTGCATATGCTAGTTGTTGGTTTCAGTTAGCATTTGTATTCAAATGGTTCAGGACCCAGCCCATTGTCTAGGCCTGCACTGATACCATGGTCCAAAGTGAAGAATGTAATAAGGTACATGAATTTGCGAATATTCTTGTTCAGAAGCATTCGTATTTTAGATTGTCTGTGATCCAGCCTCTTGATGGTTCATAGCTTCGGTTGCAATGTTTGAATTAACCCTTTATTGCCCATCTCTTTTTGTGGGCTGTGCAGTTCTGGGTTTTTATATTTCATAGTCCAATTTTTACCATGGTGGGGGGGGGGGAGGAATGGATCCTACAGGCTTCAGAGGAGACCTGTCCTTGATACCTTCACTCCACAAAAGAAGTTGCCCCCTAGTGATGCCATTTCTTGGAGGCTAGGACAATTGGAGCTCAGATAGAGCTGTACAGAATTTTATTAGGTAAGATAAGGGTGTTAAGGAATATGGAGCAAAGTCAGGAAAATGGATCTGAGGTAGAGATCAGCTAAGTTCTAATTAAATGATGGAGTAGGGCCGAGGGGCTGAATGGCATACTCCTGTTCCTAATGTTCCTATATAATGAAATCATAGGCCTGTTTGAAAATAGCGGGCTTATGATTTCATTACACATAAGATTCTGAGAAAAGCTTCCCCTCAGTGTGTAATGTCAATGTTAGAAAGCTGATTGGAAGGAGGCAACAGGGTGACACATACCTCACATTTCCAGAATTGTCCTGACTACCAGTATAGTGCCACATTTAGGTCAGTGTTAATATTTTAAAAAGTGTTTTTCTAATATATATTTCAGTCCTGCTCCACTCAGCTCTGATCTGAGCCTCATGAAGCAAAGAACCAAACAGACTTGTGGCATCTCCTTAGTGGGCTCCTGTGACTCTTGGTAGTTAGCTAAAGGTGGTCATCCAGGAGCAGGCTACACTCCTGTCCTCTTGGCAGCAGGACTCAGGCCAGATAGACAAAGGAACGGGGACAAAAATACAAAAAGCAGCTGTGGAAACTTAGTTAAATGTAAAAACAAAGGATATTATTTTTTTGTTGCCGGTTTGAAATTCAGTAAGTCAATATGTATGATGTTGCAATACCTCCCCAAATTCTACTTATGCTGATCGAATATTACAGCTGATTGCAGACTCACAGGTGGGTGGACAGGCAGTGTCGCAGCAAATTATTACAGCCCATATTGACTAAAGCAGGCCATGATAGTAGAAGGATAAGCTCTCAGTAAAACACAATTAATGAAAATGAGCTTGTTATAACAAGAGTCATGAGATAGAGAATATTGGAGTAATTTAAGGGGAGACAAACATAGCCTGAATTTTTTTTCCATCACAATGCGAGTCCCGGTGCAGTGGAAATGTGTTATCATTACACTGTGGGACCAATTGGTATCCCCTGCTAACAATAGCTAGAATTGTTACTTTATTAGGAATCCTGCCACCCCGGTAAATACATTTCTGTGCACAATCAGTAGTTTTGCTGTGTCATGGTACCCGCCTTGGAGTCAGAGCAGTGGAAAATTGGATGTGAGACATAGAACAATTAACGGCTGCAACCATAGAGCTGATTTTATGTGTGCACTCTCCCTGCAAGGAGCTTTGCTCGTCGGGAGCATACATCAGGAAATTGTGGGTGAACGCCCCATGATTTTGCATCCAATAAAATGGATGGAACGAAAATGACAGAGAGCATGCCTGGGATTTCCTGACCTACACTCATGACGGGAGAGGATCCCGCTGGTGTGTAATTTTGTAAGATCAGCCCTCATAAGAGAGCCTGTAATGAGTAAAGGTATTGCGGCCGTCAACTTCACACCTTCCAGAGATCCTGTACAATTTACTGGGCCATGGACTTCATCCCATTCATTTAAATTCACAAAATATAAATATGTTTGATTTCTCCCAGAAGATAATTAAGCCAAACTCCAGATTAACTATGTAACTGCCGTTCTCTATACTTACATTTAATTCAGCTTTCGTGTTTCCCAACCAGTACTCCCTCCTCCCACCGCTTGGAAATCCTGCCCCAGTAAAGATCAGGGCCATTGTGCCTGTACCTTTATGTGACAAATTGAGTGTAATGAGGTAGCACCTAACATTACATGACAGCCCTTTACTCAACCATAAGAATTTCTAGTTTACCCTGTTTAGGATAAAATGATCGTGGTCCTGGGCTCCCAAGGTGTATACAAATGAAAAGTACCAAGGTTTAACAAGGAAGTGCATGCCAATACAAATAAATGAAGAAACACTCAGGTTAGCACATCCCAATAGTTCAAATTCAGTCTGCTGAAAAATGTGAAACAGTGGTCGGAATAACATAATCCCATTTAAAGTATCCAACTGTAAGTAAAGCAGTTATTCACATCAGCACCCAAAATGAACATGCGTCTATATGGGTGCAAACAATACATCTGATGTCATCCCACAGTGAGAATTCAGCTTTATGTGGGTTAATGGTGAACTTAGTGCGTAGGTCACACTTGCTCAGCTAACCTGCAGAAAATGCTTTGGTACTCAGGAGCCTAGCATAAAAGTGGCAATAGGACTATTCTATTGGTAGGCGACAAAAATTTTTTAATAGTAATTAAGGAGTTAGCATTAGAACAGATTGTACATTTTGGAAAGTTTGTTTTAACATCCAGTCAAAATTATTTTTGGCCTTTTATATAAGTAACTAGCTGGGGGGGGCCCGGCGTTGCCAAGGCTTTTTTGTAAAACAGCAGTTTACAGGGCCGCGTGGTTTACGGCCGGCCGCTGCCGCTCCCCCGCTCTGTGTCTCGGGCCGAGCGGTTGTGAGGCCCGGCCCGAGTGACCCCCAACTCACCTCCCGCTCCGGCGGGCCGGGAGAGCGGGATACTGTGCCGGAGCCGCACTGTGGGGGTTTGTTGTGCTGGTGCTGTCGCTGTCGGTATTAAAAAAATGGCCGTGACGTTTCGGGAGGCTGCAGTATTAGGCCCGCCCACACATGGAATGAAATGCCCCCCGTGATGCAAGAGAGAGAGAAAGACTGGGGGGAGATGAGAGAGAGAGGGAAGGAGAGAAAGGGAAGGAGAGAGAGAGAGAAGGAGAGAGAGACAGAGAGAGAGGGAAGGAGAGAGAGAGAGAGAGAGAAAGGGAAGGAGAGAGAGAGAGAGAGAGAGAGAGGGAAGGAGAGAGAGGAAGGAGAGAGAGAACAGACAGAGACAGAGAGGGAAGGAGAGAGAGAGACTGGGGGAGAGAGAGAGATGGGGAGAGAGAAAGAGTAGAGAGACGGGGCGAGAGAGGGGAGAGATAGAGACGGGAAGATAGAGAGAGAGAGAGAGAGAGACTGGGTAGAGAGAGAGAGACATGGGAGAGAGAGAGAGAGTAGAGAGACGGGGGAGAGAGAAGAGAGAGACTGGGGAGAGAGAGAGAATGGGGAGATGGAGGAGAGAGAGCGACTGAGGGGGGAGAGAGAGAGAGGGAGAGACTGGAGAGATAGAGAGAGAGACTGAGGGGGAGAGAGAGAGCGACTGAGGGGGAGGAGAGAGAGAGAGACTGGGGGGAGAGAGAGAGAGACGGGGGAGAGAGAGAGTAGAGAGACTGAGGGGAGAGAGAGGAGAGAGACTAGGGAAGAGAGAGAGAGAATGGGGGAGATAGATAGAGAGAGAGAGAGACTGAGGGGGAGAGAGAGAGAGAGAGAGAGACGGGGGAAGGGAGAGACTGGGGAGAGAGAGAGAGACTGGGGGAGATAGAGAGGGAGAGAGAGAGAGACTGAGGGGAGAGAGAGAGAGATGGGGGAGAGAAAGAGAGTAGAGGGAGAGAGTGGGGGGAGGAGAGGAGACTGGGGGAGAGGGAGAGAGTGGGGGGGGAGTGAGAGAGAGAGAGACTGGGGGGGAGGGAGAGACTGGGGGAGAGAGAGAGACTGGAGGGGAGAGAGAGAGAAACTGGGGGGAGAGAGAGACTGGGCGAGGAGAGAGACTGGAGGAGAGAGAGAGACTGGGGGAGAGGAGAGAGAGACTGGGGGGAGAGAGGAGAAAGACTGGGGGAGAGAGAGAGACTGGGGTAGAGAGAGAGAGACTGGGAGAGAGAGAGAGAGACTGGGAGGAGAGAGAGAGTGACTGAGGGGGGAGAGAGAGAAGGGGAGAGAGAGAGAGAGAGAGAGAGATGGGAGACTGGGGAGATGGGAGAGAGGGCGAGACTGGAGGAGGGAGAGTCTGGAGGATGAGAGAGAGACTGGGAGACTGGGGGAGAGAGAGAGACTGGGAGATAGAGAGAGAGAGGGAGAAGAGGAAGACTGAGGGGGGTGAGAGGAGAGAGACTGGGGAGAGAGAGAAGAGAGTCACCCAGCTGAGTAGGCTGGGCACAGTGAAAGCATTGATTTCTTTATGACAGCACAAAAACTGCTCTGACATCATAGCAGCTCTTCGACATCACAGTCACTCAATGCTAATGAGGGGATAATGAGCGGAATTTTGAACGTTTTTGGGATACCGTGGGCACAAATTTTGTCTCACCGAAACATAAATACACCTATGACTGGTCCGGAATCGTAAGCTTTCTTTTGATGTAACACACGTGTAGGTACGCTCTATAACTTTTGCGTGTATAGAGAACGGACAAGACAGACATCGGGACAGACAGAAGAGCCGCTTTATATATATAGACTAGCTGGGGAGCCCCGCGTTGCGAGGGCAATTTTGGGGCGCGAGGGCAATTTTGGGGCGTTTGGTCTCCCTGCCCCTGTGTGTCCCGCCTCTCCCTGTCATGTCCTCTCCCTGTCCTATCCCTCCCCTCCCCTCTCTCCCTCCCCTCCCCTCTCTCCTCCCTCCCCTCCCCTCTCTCCCTCCCCTCCCCTTCCCCTTCTCTCCCTCCCCTCCCTCCCCTGTCTCCCTCTCCCCCCCCCACCCCTCCCCCACTCCCCCGCTCTCCCCACTCCCCTCTGTCCCTCTCTCCGGCCCCTCCCCCTGCCTAGCGAGCCCCGCGTTGCGAGGGCAATTTTGGGGTGCGAGGGCAATTTTGGGACGTTTGGTCTCCCTGCCCCTGTGTGTCCCCCCTCTCCCTGTCATGTCCTCTCCCTGTCCTATCCCTCCCCTCCCCTCTCTCCCTCCCCTCCCCTCTCTCCCTCCCCTCCCCTCTCTCCCTCCCCTCCCCCTCCCCTCTCTCCCCTCCCCTGTCTCCCTCTCCCCCCCTCCCCTCCCCCACTCCCCTCTGTCCCTCTCTCTGGCCCCTCCCCCTGCCTAGCGCCTGAGGTCCGGTGCCGTTGCTGAGGTCCCCCGCGTATCGCGCGGCTGATGGACGGCCGCTGCATGCGGGCGGGCGGCGCAATGCGCGGTGAGTGCGGGCGGCGCATGCGCGGTGAGTGCGAGCGGCCCGCGGGAGCCGGCAAGGGCCGTTAGCGAGCGGGAAACTTCAGGCGGCGCGCTCGCGCTCCGTCCGTGACACCTGAGAGGGGGAAGTAGAGCGAGACAGAGAGGGAAGAGGAGAAGGAGAGAGAGGGAAGAGGAGAGGAGGGAAGAGGAGAAGGGAGAGAGAGGGAAGAGGAGAAGGAGAGAGAGAGAGGGAAGAGAGAGAGAGAGAGAGAGAGAGAAATTTTTTCAGCTTCAGGCCCCGAGTCCCCCCTGCGCGAGGGTGAGGAGGAGGGGGGGGGGGTTGCTAAACACAATATAAAAACTCAAATAAATTGTTAATTAATTGCCTAACACCATAATTGAAATATTTACCTTAGTTCCCTAACACACAGAAAGTGTGGGGGAAAAAATTGTGGAAAATCAAGATGGCGGCCACTCACCTCGGTTCAGAAGGATAAGGCCCGCCCCACACACGCACCGATTGGTCGACCGGTCAGGTCACCGAAGCATAGGATTGGTCAATCGTCGAGTCACTCGACACTCAACTGTAGGAAGACCTCGACGTCACACGGTCGCTAATGAGATGCTAATGAGCGGAACGCTGAACGTTTTTGGGATACCGCGGGCGGGATTTTTGTCCGTCCGAAACGTAAATACGCCTATGACCGGTCCGGAATCGCAAGCTTTCTTTTGAGGTGACGCGCGCGTCGGTACGCTCTGTAACTTCCAAACGTATAGAGACCAGGCGGACAGACAGACAGAAGAGCCGCTTTTATATATATAGATGTGGTTTATCTTAATAAGCTTGACAAATAAACTTGAAATTGTTAAAAAAAAAACTACGCCCGGTACAACGAATGACTTCTACCCAAGCAGCTTGCCTGGAACACCATCAAACTCAGTGCTGCGCATCTGCTGTGTCCTCTGGAGACAATAACTATCAAGTACTTTACTGGTTCAATCAAATTGCAGCCAGCCTTTATTCCTTTTCACTTGCCTGCATTTTATACATTAATAGTTGATGATATTTATTGATGAATTTGTCTTGGTATTCCAGCTGGATTGAAACCAGCAGTGTGCTTTCCTACAGAGCCACAGGTTCTGCCAAGTACAAAGATATTGGCCCAGCTGCTTTCTGTAAGTTTCGAACAAATTTTGAGTTTACTGAGTGGA
The DNA here is from genome assembly GCF_052327205.1 of Somniosus microcephalus. Lineage (NCBI taxonomy): Eukaryota > Metazoa > Chordata > Chondrichthyes > Squaliformes > Somniosidae > Somniosus > Somniosus microcephalus. The sequence continues at coordinate 177,304,901 of NC_140988.1, forward strand.
TCTAAATTGAAAAAGTACATTCATATACAAACATTTCTATTCCAGATACTGTTCCAACGCCAACAGGATTGGTCTTCCATAGGATAACATTTTACATTAATCAGGTAAGACATGGAAATATTGAACAAATATAACATGATGCCGGTTGAATAAATATAACTGTCATGCAGTCTAATGCTCAAAATATAATTGGCCCCATTATCCTGTGTCTGTAGATTTTATGGCTGTCATAAATTATAGTCATTTCTGAAAACTAGCTTTTCAACTTCCTTCTTGGAATGAAAACCCAAGTATCTGTCCCAGTAAAATCATAGAACTATAGAAGTTTACAGCACAAAGGAGGCCATTTGGCCCAAAGTATCTAGTTCCTTGATAGAGCTGTCGAAAACTACTCCCACTGCCTTGTTCTCTCCCCATAGCCCTGTATTTTCCTTTGCTTCAAATGTTAATTCAATTTTCGCTTAAAAGATGCAATGGTCGCCCTACCTCAACCATACCCTGAGGCAAAGCATTCCGTGTACCAACAAACCTCTAGGTAAAGACATTTCTCCCACCCTCTTTCTTCACTCCCTTAATAATATTTTAAATTGATGACCCCTAATTATTGACTCTCCAACTAGAGGAAATAGTCTTTCACTATTCATTTTATCAATAGAGATTTTGAAAATTATGAAGGGTTTTAAGTCTCCTTTTCTGCTCTAGTGAAAATAATCCTAGTATCACTACCCTCTCCTCATAACTTAGTTTCCCATCGCTGGCATCCTCTCTGGTAAATCTGCACTGTAGGTTCTTGATGGCTTTAATGGGATGCCCAAAACTGTACACAATACTCTAACTGTGGCCTAAACAATGCTTTGTATAAGTGTATAATTATTTTGTTACTCTTTTAATAGTCAAATAGTGTAGCCACATGGACAGAGTCTTATTCCTTCATTATTTTAAAGACCTCAATCAAACTTCCTTACAATTTACGCTTTTCTAGAGTAAAAAGACCTAGGGGGAGAAATTCAGTTGGTTAGCAGCTCCCGTTAGCACTGTGGGGGAGGGGGGGTCACTAACAGGGCGCTAAGGGGTTAGTGGACCGGGTGCGACGAATGCCGCAACGCCCGGGAATTTCATTTCCGGTTTAGCGCTGGCGTTACCTCTTACCGCCTGGGCCTCGAGCACTTCACAGATCGTGACACCATCAAGTGCGCAGCGCCCCGTTACCACCCCGGATGTGAAATTGCCTCCCGCCCCCCCGCTGTATCGCTGGCCGTGAACAATGGCAGGAAGAGGAGTCGTTGTCCACTCGGCTGGCCGCTTGGGGAGCACTAGTTAAAGGGAAGGGTTTTCAGGTCGGCCAACCTTTAATATTTCCACCAGTCTGGTTCCTGCTAAAAGTTTTTGGTCGCTTAACTGCTACAAGATGTCCGAGCCCTCCACTTTGTCGAGTGTTTGGGGCTGTAATGGCAGTCGCTCAGGCCGCCTTGTAGAGGGAAGCAGCCTCTGATGCCGTTAGCAATGCACTCCAAATTGTTCAGCGCTCTGCTGCTACCACCCCACTCCCGGACTTTAGCGCCCTAGGAGAAGTGGTTGGCGCTTCATTTAGCACTCCACTTCCCTCTTGGAGCGCTAAAGCTGAATTTCCTATCAGGAGAGAATCATTAGCACCTGGCACTACCTTTCCTACTTTTCAAAAGTTAGTGCCCCAACCAGGGCGATACCCAATTTCTAGCCCTAGGCTCTTAACTAAGGGCTTTTAATCTAGATATCACTTTAGTGGCCCATTCTCTGAAACCTTCCAGAGCCTGTTGGGAGAGGGGGTGAATTTCCTTGCCATTTCCACTGTTTAAGGTGCGCTTGAATGGCATTGGCAATTTTTCTAGTGAGGAAACTCAGAGAAGCTGGTTCCAGTGTTTGTGCACCTTTAAAAATCTTCCCCCCTAATGTTCTCATGATCCTGGAGCTGTTACGTGATCCGTCCACTAGTAGCCGCTAGTGGATGGGTGTTTCCTGGACTTACCTTGGTAGTGCACTTGGAGTAAGTTATAGCAGTTTCAATGAAGCGTCACAGCTGTCAGGATCAGCTGTTAAAGGTTAGAATTTCCTGAAATAGAACAGGCTGGAGATCTTTTATTTAATGGGCTGTAGTTTGCAGCCCCTACGGGTGCGTACTATGGCCTAGAAATTCAGTGGGCCTTGCGCCCACTTAGCGCCTAAAGAGGTCTTCTGCGCCGGCGGGGTTGGTAGCGCGGAAATTGAGTGCAGCGTTAATGGCGGCGGTAGCCGGTAGCGCTGCGCCAGCACCGATGACATCATCGGTGTGTGCAGCGCCCCGGTTCCGCCCCGATGCCGGCCCTACGCCCATATTCAGTTGCAGCCGCCTCTTCCGCAGCGGCCGCAAACAACGTTCGTGAACCACGGCCTTCATGCAGCGTTGGTGGGGCGCATAAAGGTGGAGGTGCGGCCGGCCGCTTTTTCGGCGGCCGCCTGCCCGCACCTCCCTCCCCGGCCTCCTACACCACCCCCCCCGCGGCATTGGTGGCTGATTCCCGCGAGCCCGGCACTTCTCCGTGGTGCCGGGCTCATTTGCCGGCAGAATCCAGCGGCGATCTCACGGCTGCAGGCAGCTCCTCCTTAAGAGAAGGAGGAGGCCTGCAGTACCCCAGCCTGCCGCACCGCATCGGTTGGCGCAGCGGCAGCTGGAGCGCCCCAAGCGGAGGCGGGCACACCCTGGAACAGCGCCCGGTTCCGACTTGGGGCGCTAAAAGTGAATTTCTGGCGGGCGCAACGGGCTCCGGGCGCTTCGCAAACTTTTGGGCGCAACTGAGCTGGCGGGGCCATACCTAATTTCTAGGCCTATGTGTGTACGCACCTGTAACGGCTGGGCAAGTTACGGGTTTAGGCATGCCAAGTGTATGCGCACAAACCCGGAACTTGCGATCTATCAAGAATCTTCTGGGAAAAAGGCATCTGTGGGCAGAGAGTTGGCAACTTCTACCCAGCGAATGGCCATGAAATTCTTACGCTTGGTAAAAGCAGGCATAAGGCCTGCTTTTACCAGCGTAAGAGTTTTATAAAACAGAGAAATAAAAAATTTTCAATAATTTATACATTTAAAAACCTGTGAAATAAGGTAAGTTTATTTTAGCCCCTTTAAAACATGTAAATTTATTTTTCAAAAAATTTAATTTTTGTTTTAAAAGTTAATTAAATGCCATTTTCATTCATTTTAAATATGTGATTTTTAAAAAATTTATTTGAAGTGTAGAGGTATTTTTTGGGGTATTCCCATTCATACTTATCGGGTTTCCGTACATACAGAATTCCCACAAGCATGAATGGGGATTCCCTTCTGCCATTCGTTGGTCTGGCCCACATGATCCCAGGGGCGCTTGCAAACTGCCTGTGCCCCTGGGATACGTGGGCCTCTACCCATGGGTACCCGGAGAGGCCCAGGACCGCAAGTCTCCATACCTCCCGGACCACCAGGTAGGCGCGGATTTTATTTATGGATCGGAGGCATTTCCCCGTGGGAAGTTTCCGACCACAAATGCAGGGCCAATATCTCTGAAGATAGGTAAAGTTTTTAAAGTGCTTTTTTGCTTTGTGCCTATAAATACTTGTACTTGCTTCTAACTGCTTCTCAAAGAGTTGGAGCGGCAGCACATTTTTGGACCTCCCACACCCCTCACCTAACGTCAGGGGTGCCCAGAAGGAGGTGTGTCATTTTGTACGGGCACCGATTCTCATGCTTCTTCTGGTATGAGAAGAGGGCCAGGATTGCAAGACATGATTGGCTCCTCATGATACACAGAAAGGTCATGGGACTTAGGAGGGCCTCGTCCCATGGCAGCTGGCTCCTGGCATGAAGATGCTGCTGGTTACATCTCTGAAGAGTGCTCCTGGGCAGCCTGGTTTCACCTCCCATATTCCACTGTCATGGTGCTCTGAGAAGGATGGCTGGAGGCCTGGCATGTGCTACTATCCTGAGGGACGGCAGTATCGTACAGCTGCAACTCCTGGGTGGCTTAGAAATCATCATTCTCTTTACCATCATCTTCTTCCACCCCCTGTACCACCTGTTGTTTTGGTGGAACTTCAGGAAGGGAGGCTAAAAGTCAAGAATAGATGAACATCATCCCCTTGAGATTAAGGAGACAGAGAAGGCAAAGGAAGGTTGTGGCTGCTTCACAGGAATACCCTGTGACAGTGTAGGTACTAAGTCAGCAATCTGGCAATGGCAAAATGCCACTGACCTCACCATATCCCACGACAAAAGCTGAGTGGCTCCCTATGAATTCTATGGCCTTCTCCGCAAAGGAGGCAAAGTATTTAATGTTGGGGAAGCTTCTCTGATGTCCTGCCTGTAGTGGATATTGCGTGCCAATTTTCCCTGCAAGAAGATAGAGTAAATAAGGTTAAGACTTAGCAGTTGAGTGTGTGCCAAGTGGCATAAAAGAGCTGAAGTAAGAAATGTGGGAATATGAGATTGTTAAAGTGCAGAAAGAGATTTCAGGGTTTTGCATGTAAGTACAGGAAAACCTTTGGTATCTGGCACCGACGGGACCGCCGTGTTGCCGGTTGATCAAAAATTCTGGATGACGGAGAGGGTTATCTACCGCGGCTATTTTTAACAAAGAAAAATTTAAAAAATCTAGAAATGTGCAGTATACAGTAATTGGGTACTCACCTACAGAGTGTTGTGTTAAATGGATGGTGGAAGATGCTTGATTAAGTACAGTACTGCCAGTTGAGGGTAATGCAATGCAATGACTACCAGCAGCGTGGGAGACACACAGTACCCCTGTAAAATGGCGGATCAGAAGAGGCTACTGGCAGCGCGGGAGAGTCAGACTCCTGTTACAGGGGTATTGAGGTGTTCCGACTTCCGACAGCGCCAAGAAGCCGAGTAGTGGCAGTTTGGAGAACTACCCCCACTGACTAACTCGGCCACCGCGGGAGACTCGAACTCGGACTCGGCAACATTGCCGGTTATTGAGGTGTTGTTTTCGGAGTGAGAATTTTGCTGGTTAATAGAGAATTCCGAATGTTTAGGTGCCGTTTAAACAAGAGTTTCCTGTAATTGCTGTGAGATGATCTAGGAAGCCATAGTGCAAGATGTCAAGTTAGAGTCCCACCCTTAACCAGAAAGTATTGTGAAGGATTAGTTGTGGAAGTGTTGCTTTAAGCAGGTCAAGTGTGTGCTGGTGTCCATGGCGGGCAAGGAAGAAAAGGCAGGGATGTCCAGCGTGTTCCCTGCTGAGGATGTGGCACTTTTTTCAGCACTCTTTGCAGTCCTGAGGTAGGGGACTTGGTACCCAGTGTCAATGCCACATCCCTCCAGGTGGCATAAATATATTTCTGGATGGCTTGCTGTCACCCTAATTCAATAGCCTGCTCGTCCGATTTTGCAACAAATAGCGAACAGAGGGAATCTTGCCCATTGTTAGTTTTCTTTGCTGCATCTGATCCTTTGTAGTCATCATGCTCTGGTCAGTTCTTCCTTGATTGCCAAACCAATGTTTATTCCTTTTTAAGATTCACATCCTCTGGTTAAAGTTTAAATAACAACCTTTGACAAATCAAATGCTAACTTGTGAGTTCAAAAAGTCTTACTGAGTAACTCTTCAAATATTTTCCCAAGACTAATACATGGAATAATTAATCTTTGATCTCTGAGTTTCTTTCTTGAGATACAACTTTTGATAAACATGCCTCTCTGATCCGAGACAGCACAGTTTCTCCCAAAGTAGCTTTATTTTTTCACTCTTCCTTTTGGAAATCTGATAATCGCAATCACAATCTCTTGCTTCATACTTGTACACCCTATGGAATTACTCTCAAATGATATAATTTTGAGAGAGAATTTTGATGCACCCCTGAAAATACACGTTTATTAATCCAGTTAATAATGTAATTTCATCAGAGCATAATCCAGTTGTGGATCCAAATGATAATTTTGACACATGATTATTACAGTGCCGCAATGTCAATGACTGGAACCTCAGCCACTACTATATCCCTGCAGTAGCGCATCGTTTGCATCCATTTTAAAGGTTTAAAAAATAATATTTCAAAATGCACTAAAATTATTTCTAAAGTTATTTTCTTCCATGACCTCAAATTCCTGGTTTCTCAATAGATATGGGAGCGCCTGTCTATGCTGCTCTTGAGTAAGGTGCTAGGAAATGATCAAGAGAGGCACTGGTGTCTGTTACAAATTTTGGATCCGCATTAGATATTCTCTCAGGTTCAATGATTGTGGTCTCTCCCATAACCAGACTCTGAGTCCCAGGAGTTCACCTTTATTGCCCAATAGCTAGACACATGATGCCATGACTGGGGGAATCATAAACATCATAATCCCTCATTGTGTAACCTAGAAACTATAATCTCACTTGTGCCTGCATGTGCGCTCTTCCTATCTTCAGAAGGTGGGCTGGTTACCACTCAAGTGAAATGAGGCTAATTGTAAACCAACAAGCCAGTTTATTTTAAATGTTATGTATGAATGACACAATATGGTCTTAAATAAATTTCACTTATTTCACAGCACTTCTCATAACAGAAAGTAACAAAATACACCATACTACCCCTGGTAATAGGTCAAATTCACGTTACAGACTAGAAAATTCCTTGAAACCAATGGACTCTAACCTTGGGAAGAGTCTGTGACTGTTTTCCAGTCCAAGTTTCTGCAGACTGCGCATCTGTCCCAGCTATAAAGGAAATCAAAGGCTTGACCTTCTCGTGGCAAGGAATTGGCCAGTCTTCTCCCCCCGACTGTTGAACTCAAATGAATGCAACCATTCCATATATTATATGTGAATATTACTAAAATATACCAATGAGTCCCAGAGTCTCACATTAAGCTGATATGCAAAACTTACCTTTCTGACGGATATGTAATCTGGCCTTGGTTGTGTATGCATTCTCAGAGAGCAAATAGATTTTTTAATCATTTGTTTTTATGATATAGGTGATGCTAGTAAGGCCATGACAGGAGAAGGACAGATGGATGTGTTGTGTATGTACCTTTAAGAGAATAACTGGTCTCAGACTGCAGTACCGGCAGTGACCACCCCTGTATAAAAGGCGCTAGTAAGCCTCTGTAGTTTCAGTTTCCCGATTGACTCCTTTCAGTAAAGACTTGTTTTGTTCAACTCCTGCTGTCCGTGTCTCAATCATACACGGACATAATGCTGGTGACGAGCAGATACGAACTTACCTACAGTCTGCACCACCTCCTGGGATCCATTCCTGCAGCGAAGTGAGCAGAGGTCGAGGCCAGAAGGAAGAAAGAAGCAGTAGAAACGGGCGTCGACCATGGGCAACCGCCCCTGTGTTAGCGAAGTTGAAGATTGCTGGAGAAGCTGTCGAAAGCGGGGCCTGGTTCCTGTCGACGGTGCTTCAGCTAATCGGGCTGGTGGCAGGTAGTACACTGATCCTTCCTGGGCTGCGGCGGTCGCGAACTCGAGCGGGTGGCTTGCAACAGGGCCGAGCAGCGTTGTCGGGAAGAGGAGAGAGAGAGAGGGTGGAGCACACAGGGCGCGGCCGGTGCTACGAAGCCGGGTTGCGTATAGACCCGAGAAGAGGGAGGCAAGAGTCCCACAGGGTTGTTCCACGACGGGAAAATAATTTAAAAAAAAGAAATATTAAACATGCAGGAAACCGCAAGGAGCTGCAGGTTGCAACGGAAACCGCGGAAAGCAGCGCTAGCAACAGCGGGGAAGAAGGCAAAAGCGCGGGAGGCGCCATCTTAATCAGCGGGGAAGAAGGCAAAGCGCGGGAGGTGCCATTTTGTTAAATCGGGGAAGAAGGCAAAGTGCGGGAGGCGCCATTTTAGATTTTCAAGATGCCGAAGACTGGCTGTATCACTGCCTTTGATAATACAATAGAGGACTGGACCACGTATGTGGAAAGAGTCGAGGTATATTGCGAGGCAAACGAAATAGCCGATGAGAAAAAGGCATCGGTATTGCTAAACTTAGTGGGCGCTAGAACGTACAGCCTATTGCGGGACCTGATTACTCCAGCCAAACCGAAGGCAAAGAGTTTTAACGAAATTGTTGCTGTCCTACAGGAACACCTAAACCCTGCACCGCTGTTGATAGCCAAACGATTTAAATTCCACAGGAGAACTCAGCATAAAGATGAGAGCAATGCTGAGTACCTTACGGAACTACGCAAGCTATCAAAGCACTGCCAGTTCGGAGCAGGACTGGCAGATACGCTACGGGACAAATTTGTCTGTGGACTCCTGAGTGAAGGAACACAGAAGAAGTTACTCTCAGAGAAAGAGCTGACGCTAGATAAGGCTTTCAGCGTGGCAGTATCGTACGAAGCAGCAGCCAGGGGAGCTGCAGAAATTCAACAAAAGCCACAGGAATACGGCACCCACGAAATGACACGGGGATTTGCAAAATGTTATCGCTGCGGCAGAACTAACCATGACCAGAAGGACTGCTGGTCCAAGGACAAAATATGCAGGCAATGCGGAAAGATGGGACACATTGCACGAGTTTGCAGGTCTGGGAAGAAGACCAGCGACAACAAAAAGGCTACTAAGGAACCGTACAAGAAAGTACAAAAGATGACGGACAGTAGTTCCGAAGACCAGATGAGCGATAGTGAATCCGGGAACAGGAGACTAAGCTGTCTCAAACTTCACAATGTAATCGCAAAAGAGGATCACCGAACCATTTGGGTCACCCTCACGATAGCAGGGTCCCAAGTTACAATGGAATTGGATACAGGATCAGCGCTAACCGTCATGAATCGACGAGACTACGAGCGGCTATTCTCACACATACCCTTGAGAGAGACATCCATCGTCTTGACGACGTATACGGGGCAAAATGTATACCCCAGAGGAAAAATATGGGTGCCTGTCGAATACAACGGCAAGAAAATACGGAAATTGTATATCTACACACTGCAAAATGGTGGACCACCGTTATTGGGACGTGAATGGATCAGGAAGATAAGCTTAGATTGGCACTCCATTCATGCAATGATGGTGGACGGTAAAAAAGATGAAGACGTCACTCCTGGACGATTGTCAACAATCTTAGCTAACGCCAAAGAGGTATTTCAACAAGAACTGGGCACTCTTAAAGGCGTAACTGCCTCAATAAAAATAGAAGAGAATGCAATTCCCAAGTTTTTCAAAGCAAGACCGGTACCATATGAAATTCGCCCAGCCGTCGAGGCAGAGCTGGAGAATCTGGAGAAGGCAGGCGTGTTGTCTAAGGTCGACTGGAGCGAGTGGGCGACACCCATCGTTCCTGTCATGAAGAAAACGTTAAGCAATAAGTCTGAGGAGCCAAGGAAGGTTCGCATCTGTGGGGATTTCAAGGTGACGGTGAACCCAGTCCTTCACACAGTACAATATCCACTTCCAAGGATAGAAGACATCTTCGCCTCACTGTCTGGAGGGAAGCGTTTTACAAAAATTGACCTAGCACAAGCATATTTGCAGATGGAGGTTGAAGAATCCTCTAGGAAGTATCTCACGATAAACACTCACCAGTATCATCGATTGGTATTCGGAGTAGCATCAGCTCTGGTGATATGGCAAAGAGCGATGGAACAAGTCCTGCAAGGGATTCCGGGGACTCAGTGTTACTTGGACGACATCCTTGTGACAGGTGAAGATGACAGTGAACACCTTAACAACCTACAACAGGTGCTCACTAGACTACGGGAACATGGGCTACGAGCCAACCGCCCCAAGTGCGAGTTTTTTAAGAAACAGATATCGTATTGTGGCCACGTGATTGATGAAGAGGGGTTACATAAGTCCCCTGACAAAATTGAAGCGGTTGTTAAGGCCCCAGCGCCTGAAAATGTGTCGCAACTGAGGTCATTCCTCGGATTGGTGAATTACTACCATAAGTTTTTGCCGAATTTGTCGACAATCCTGCACCCACTGAACGCCCTGCTATGAACAGGAGTAGCATGGAAATGGAGCAATGACTGTAAGCGGGCCTTTCAGAAGAGTAAGGACTTAATCACTTCAAGAGAAGTATTGGCTCACTACAACCCAGCACTGCCGATCAGACTGGCGTGTGATGCATCTCCCTACGGCATTGGGGCGGTACTGTCACATAAATTCCTTGATGGTTTAGAGAGACCGATAGCTTTTGCGTCACGCTCGTTAACCTCTGCCAAGCGTAACTACGCCCAGATTGACAGAGGCCCTCAGCCTAGTGTGGGGGGTGAAGAAGTTCAATCACTACCTGCACGGTCAAAAATTTACTCTACTAACCGATCATCAACCTTTTGTCTCCATTTTCAACCCTCAGAAGGGCGTACCGATAATGACAGCGCAACGGCTGCAGAGGTGGTCCCTTTTCCTAGGGGCACACCAATATGACATAGAGTACAAAGGAACTAAACAGCATGGAATGCTGATGGATTGTCACGCCTACCGTTGCCGACGGTGGAAGAAGAAGACCTTGCAGTGGATCCAATGGAGTTATTCCACTCTACCATAGTCGAATGTCTCCCTGTGACGAATGCAAAATAGAAAAGGAAACACGGACTGACCCGACACTATCACGGGTCTATGATTTAACGGTGAAGGGATGGCCAGCACATGGCGAACCACTGCTGCCAGCATTCTCGCCGAGAAGAGAACAGCTGTCAGTGTGCAGAGGAACCTTGATGTGTGGATCCAGAGTAGTAATTCCACCTAAGTTGATGGATAGAGTGCTCAATGAGCTTCATGAGGGTCATCTGGGTGGGGTAAAAATGAAGAACTTAGCCAGAGCGTTTGTGTGGTGGCCGGGAATCGATAGAGAAATCGAAGAGATGACCAAGAGCTGTGCAGGATGCCAGAAGGTCCAAAACGCCCCACCACAAGCTCCTCTTCATCCATGGGAGTGGCCCTCATCTCCATGGCAAAGGGTGCACATTGATTTTGCTGGTCCCTTCATGGACTTGATGTTTTTAATTGTGGTGGATGCACATTCAAAGTGGCCAGAGGTAATAAAAATGTCCTCAACCACCACGGAAAAAACTATCACAGTTTTACGAACCATATTCGCCAGGAATGGGCTGCCTGAACAGATTTGCTCTGACAATGGACCACAGTTTGTGTCTGAAGAGTTCCGGAGGTTCTTAAAGAACAATTGTGTTAAGCATTACACATCTGCCCCATATCATCCAGCCACTAATGGATTGGCTGAGAGGTTTGTTCAGACATTCAAGAAGGCTATCAAGGCAATGTGTAATGAAGATATACCCCTACAACACAAGGTGGACAACTTCTTGTTTGCCTACCGGAATGCGACACATGCGGTTACCAACCAAACTCCAGCCATGATGTTCTTCAATCGAAGACTATGATGCTGCTTGGATTTGGTTAAGCCAAACGTCCGAAGAGATGTGGAGAACAGGCAGTTTCAGAATATGAATGAAAGGCCGACCAGGAGTTTTAAGATAGGTCAACCAGTTTTGGCCCGGGACTACGGCACTGAGAAATGGCAGCCAGGAACGATTTGTACACGGCAAGGACCTCTCATGTATACCGTGGACATTGGAGAGAGCATTGTAAGACGCCATGCTGACCAGATTCTAGAGTCACTGGAAAACGTCAACTCCACACCACGATCTGATACACCTGGCAATGAAATCGACGTACCAATTGCAGCTACCGCAGAATCGGTGATATTGGAAGCAGATGAACCAAACAACGACATTGATCCCGACTCAACCTTGCCAGAGGAACCTGATACCCCAAAGAGGCGTTATCCAGACAGAATCAGGAAACCTCCTCAAAGACTGAACTTATAATTGCTTAAACTTAACCAATGTATCTAGCAACCGTAATTGTGATTGTAATTAGTTATCATTTAGTTGTTAAATGAATGTTATGTACTGTTTATCTAAAAGGGGAGGAATTGTTGTGTATGTACCTTTAAGAGAATAACTGGTCTCAGACTGCAGTACCGGCAGTGACCACCCCTGTATAAAAGGCGCTAGTAAGCCTTTGTAGTTTCAGTTTCCCGATTGACTCCTTTCCGTAAAGACTTGTTTTGTTCAACTCCTGCTGTCTGTGTCTCAGTCATACACGGACATAATAGGATGATTATACATTTGAGCCATAACAGAAAACAAAGGTGCTGGCCAGCCCACTGCTTGACTTGAACCTTTCATTTTGGGCCTGGGCCTCTCTGGGTACACGCGGGTAGAGGCCCACGTATCCCAGGGGCCCAGGTGGTTCGCAAACACCCCTAGGATCCCGTGGGCCAGCCCAACGAATGATAGAAGGGGATCCCCATTCATGCTTATTTCCAGCATTTTCTGTTTTTATTTCTGATTTCCAGCAGTCGAAGTATTTTGCTTTTGGGTTGTTTTTCAGTTAACCGCTGCTCACTCTCATTTTGCTTCTCTTCTTGCAACTTGTAATGATTGAACAAAAATGACCGTTAATCATTGGAAATACTCAGCAGCTCAGGCAGCATCTGTGGAGAGAGAAACAGAGTTAACGTTTCAGGTCCATGACCTTTCATACAAAAGCATGCAGTATAAAAATTGCTATTAATTTATAAACAGGTAGACCTTGCTCCATTACATCATAAATGAGGTACAGCCATTTGGACAAGCCACCAGGCGGGAAGGTGGGGTGTGGGGTGGGGGGGAGTGGGGTGCCTGGGCGGCATGAGCAATTGTGGAATATCCCAGTGAGATCCAGCACCGGAAACAAAAGTATAAATTGGGAAAGGGAGGAAGAAGCAAAACTTATTCTGAATCATTAAAGGCTTCTGTTGTATTTGAGTATTCAGTATTTATTTTATTTTATTCTATTTAATTTTGCAGATAAAATATTAGAACGATGAATTCTTCACATGGGAGAATTGTAAACCTCGAAATATACAAGATTAAAATTCAGTTTATGATCCTAAGAAGCAGATGGAATGTGAATTAATAAAAGGTTAACTCAGACAAAAGGGTAAGTGCTTGACTTTGTATTATGACTTGATCACATAAAATTGGACCCTAATCAGCAAAGAGGCACTTCAGCGTGGGGCCATGTGCTTAGCCTTAAATGATTTCCAGGTACTTTTATTTTAAAATGCAATTAATTTTACAAATATTCCTATTTACATAGCTCCTCCATGGTGCTCTGTGTAATCTCTATTTCAGCAGTGGAGTGGACCTCCTGGCAGGATGTGTGCCAAAGAGATTCCCTGGAGCTTGTCTGCTTCATATCATGCTGTCATCATCATCGCTCTGTCTGCTGACCAATTGTGAGTTGTCTTTTTAAGCTTTTCTCAATGTCCATCAAGTACTAGCTAAAACACAGAAAATACTCAGTGGGCACTGGCAGAGGCAGAAACAAACAGACAAGATGGTCTGCAATCGGCCTTTGAACATATACACTCCAAGATACCGTCCTTAGCCTGTGTCCTGCTAGCACACTATTGAGCAACTGAATTGAAGGTTATACAGCGCACCATGGAGAATGGGAAAAGGAAAGACAGACAGACAGATGTGTTTTACAGCCAAAGAAATACTTTTGAAGTATAGGCACCGTTGTAATGTAGGAAATGCAGCAGTCAATTTGTGCCCAGCAAGCTCCCACAAAGAGCAATGAGGTAATGAGCAGACAATTTGTTTTAGTGATGTTGGTTGCTTTTTAAAACAATAACATGGATCATTAATCCTTACTGGCAATACTCAGCCAATCTGTGGCTACTTTAAGCACGATTAGCACTGAACTCAGTATCTCTCAATGAATTTGATACAGAATCAGACCTTGAGGGATAGGTTTTCACAGCTGTTTTACAGTGATAGAGACTAATTCTGCAGTTATACTCTGGAAACTACTAGATTTAAAAAATGAACGACTGTACTTGAGACTCATAGGGCATACCTTCCCACCAACCGTCCTCATCAAGAATGTGCATTAAGTTCATAATATCATGTTAGTTTCACCTGAAAAAGTTGTCTTTCTTCCTTCAAATAATCTTTTTTAAATTATTTACTTTGTAATTTATTTTTTATCTGAACAGAAGAATTGCTGTGATCACTGTCTGTGGTGACATTATAAACATACTCTTTCTAAATGCATTTGCAATGTCACTACAGATAGTGACCAGAGCAATTTTTTCTCTCACATCTGGTGAAAGTCCTGATCCCTTCCATTTTATGAACCCTGTTGTACAATGTAAAATATTAAAAGTACTGTCATACCCGTACAGTGAAGTCTGTACACTACTGCTTTGACTTTGGGTCATATCATGAAATAAATTGGTGAGCCACTCTCTACTGATTTCCATATTTTAGCCCTTTCTGTTTCAGAACCTCTCTGGCCACAGGGGATGTACCAGAGGACTGGAGAACAGCTAACGTAGTATCATTATTCAAGAAGGGTAGCAGGGATAAACCAGGGAATTACAGGCCAGTGAATCTAACATCTGTGGTGGGAAAATTATTGGAAAAAATTCTGAGGGACAAAATTAATCTCCACTTGGAGAGGCAAGGATTAATCGGGGATAGTCAGCATGGCTTTGTTAAGGGTAAATCATGTCTAACAAATCTGATCGAATTTTTCGAGGGGGTGACTAGTGGGGTGGATGAGGGAAATGCTGTGGATGTGGTGTACATGGACTTCAGTAAAGCTTTTGACAAAGTCCCGCATAGGAGACTGGTCAAGAAGGTAAGAGCCCATGGGATCCAGGGTGCCTTGGCGCGTTGGATCCTAAACTGGCTGAGTGGCAGGAGGCAGAGGGTGATGGTCGAAGGTTGCTTTTGTGACTGGAAGCCTGTGTCCAGTGGGGTACCTCAGGGATCGGTGCTGGGTCCCTTATTGTTTGTGATCTACATAAATGATTTGGATGAAAATGTAAAAGGTATGATCAGTAAGTTCGCAGATGACACGAAAATTGGTGGGGTGGTAAATTGCGAGGAGGAAAGCCTCCGGCTACAGGACGATATAAACGGGTTGGTCAGATGGGCGGAAAAGTGGCAAATGGAATTTAACCCTGAAAAGTGCGAGGTGATGCATTTTGGACGGACAAATAAGGCAAGGGAATACACAATGAGTGGTAGGACCCTAGGAAGTACAGAGGGTCAGAGGGACCTTGGTGTACATGTACATAGATCCCACGGAGCAGGTAGATAAGGTGGTTAAAAAGGCATATGGGATACTTGCCTTCATTAGCCGAGGCATAGAATATAAGAGCAGGGAGGTTATGATGGAGCTGTACAAAACGCTGGTGAGGCCACAGCTGGAGTACTGTGTGCAGTTCTGGTCGCCTCACTATAGGAAGGATGTGATTGCTTTGGAGAGGGTGCAGAGAAGATTCACCAGGATGTTACCTGGGATGGAGCGCCTCAGCTATGAAGAGAGGCTGGACAGGCTGGAGTTGTTTTCCTTGGAGCAGAGAAGGCTGAGGGGGGACCTGATTGAGGTGTACAAAATAATGAGGGGCATAGATAGGGTAGATAAAGAGGAACTTTTCCCCTTAGTGGGGGGGTCAATAACAAGGGGGCATAGATTCAGGGTAAGGGGCAGGAGATTTAGAGGGGATTTGAGGAGGAACTTTTTCACCCAGAGGGTGGTTGGAATGTGGAACTCAATGCCTAAAAGGGTGGTGGAGGCAGGAACCCTCACAACATTCAAGAAGCATTTGGATGAGCACTTGAAATGCCATTGCATACAAGGCTATGGACCAAATGCTGGAAAATGGGATTAGACTGGACAGGGATGGATGGGCGGCGCAGACACGATGGGCCGAAGGGCCTCTTTCTGTGCTGTAAAACTCTATGACTCTATGACTCTATAATTGGCCTGCTTTCTGTCAAGTTTTTGTTAGGTTACTGAATTTCAACAAACCTGAAATAAACCCAGTAATGTTCAGTTAATTTTCTTCTCGAACCTACAGGTATACATTTCTTCGTCTATATACCTCTTTTCATGATAACTGCAGCTGGTCTGCAGTAAACCACTCCAAGAAACCAGCCAAAATAAATCTAAGCTTGTGTAGCACAAGGCTGGGCAGGTGGCAAAGTAAATGGCAGCAGTATTAAATGCATGCACATGCGAAACTATTGGGAAAATACTGATTCATTGTCAGGCCCAAAACGTAAGTGTAATGTGAGGCCCCAAACCGTCAGCATGTGGGATAATCATGGCCATGCTGCCTGCAATTTGCTGTCTATTGATTTCAATGGATGGAAAATAGTATGCAATGCACCTAGGATTGCTCATTATGCACTGACTGTGTACAAGGCTGCCAGCAGGTGGTCTTGCAAAGCTTACCTTCTGTTATGTCTGACATTGGTGATAGGTGTAGTGTATGTATCTTTAAGAGAGAACTACTTTTACAGCTCCTGTATACTGTAGTACCGGCAGTGACCACACCTGTATATAAGCCTTGAGCATGCCTCTGTACCCCCAGTCTTGAGACTACCCTACTCCAGTAAACACCTGTTGATTGTTAAGTTACAGCATCCGTGTAGTTATTGAAAAGCATCATACTCTCAGAATCACGGATCTAACAATAGGTACTCGATTGCCTTGGCCTGAGCACATGGAGTTTGATAGTGCTGTTATCATGGTATTGTGTATAGGTATTCGATTGCTTTTGCCTGGGAGTGTGTGTGTGGAGCAGCCATTAAAAAAGCAACATGAACTGAACTCTGCTTACGGTCTCTGGATTATCTTTGCAAATGCAACATTTGGCGACAAGGATGGCTGAAATCTCTCTTCCACCACCTCCTCCCTTCCTTGCACTACCCGGTGAGCCGCTGATCCCATGGGTTAACTGGTTACAGTCCTTTGAAACCTATCTCATTGCTCTTGGACTAGAAACTGTGAGTACGGCTCGGAAAAAGGCACTGTTATCCCATTGCTTGGGAGCGGAGGGCCAGCGTGTCCTTGGGACATTATGCACAGCAGACTCAATTCAAACATATGATGAGGCTGTGGCTCTGTTAAGCACACACTTCTCTGCCCCACAAAGTGCCCTCCTGCGGCGATTCATTTTTAGACAGTGTCACCAACTCCCCGGCGAGTCTGTGCATCAATACGTGGCTAATTTGAGGGGGTTAGCTAGCTCATGCAAGTTCAGTGCACTACAAGACGAGATGGTGCGTGATCAACTAATAGAGCACACCAACAACGTGAGAGTGCGTGAAAGACTGTTACTTGAGTCCGACGATCAGTCGTTGTCACAGGCAGTCAACATTGCCTTTCAAGTGGAGTCTGCAGCCGAATGTGCAGCGAAACTAGCACACACACCCAGTGACAGCGCCCTTGGCCCCGACAGCTCTGACATGGTAATGCTCGCACGACGGCAGCAACGCGCACTACCGCGGCAACAGTGTGTAAACTGCGGATCTCGTTCACATGCTACCAGAGCGCAGAATTGCCCCGCGCGCGGCCAAGCCTGTCGCAACTGTGGAAAACAAAATCACTTTGCCAATGTCTGCCGCTCTGCCCCGTTTGCTACAAATGAACACTCTCAGTCCTCAAGCACTATAATTCACAACGTGAGCTCTGGGCCAGTAGTGGCTTTCAAGTCATGCACAATTAACCTGAATGATGTGTGCATTCCGCTGTTGTTGGATACCGGTGCCAGCGTCTCACTGCTGAATGTGGACACATTCCAAAGCTTTTTCAGCTCCCTGCCACTCTCTGCGCCCTCCACTGCCCTTTGCGGGTATGGTAATTCAAAAATTGGACTAGTGGGCTCAGTCAACCTCACTGTACGCTATGGAACAAAAGTTTTGCCAGATTTTTGTTTTCATGTGGCACGCCAAGGAGCTAACCTGATGGGACTGGATCTTTTCACTGACCTGGGGTTTTCTCTCTTGGACACCGGCGGGCCTGCGATTCTGCACGTTGCCTCACTGTGGCGCCAAACATGGCCAGCACTCTTCGAGGGTCTGGGCTGCCTGACTGCCTTCACCCACCAGCCCATGGTTGACTCCACCGTTACCCCCGTCATTCAGCCACTGCGCCGCATCCCGCTTGCTCTCCGTGACGGGGTCACAGCTGAACTAAAGCAGCTACTGGAAGCTGGCATCATCGAACCAGTTGATGCCTCCCCATGGGTCTCCAACCTGGTGGTCGCAACGAAAAAGTCAGTTGGTCTACGCGTCTGTGTCAATCGTCGAGTAGTGAATAAGGCCGTAATCCCTGACAAATATCCACTGCCCACGTCAGAGGAACTCACAGCGCAGTTCTATTGTTCCATCCTGTTCTCGAAACTGGACCTTCGACAGGGCTATCTACAGGTTCCCCTCCACCCCAGCAGCAGGGACCTCACTGCTTTTGTGACACATGCTGGCGTCTTTCGGTACACCAGGATGCCATTTGGACTCAGCTCTGCACCCAGCTGCTTCCAAAAGGTGATGTCCTCTGTGCTCGCGGGCATTCCTGGGGTGGCCATCTACCTGGATGACATCGTCGTGCATGGGCCCGCGACCTCCACTCACGACGAACACCTTCACAGAGTTTTCACGGCTCTAGCAAAACACAAGCTCACACTGAATGGCGAAAAGTGTGTCTTTGCTGTTTCAGAGATCGAATTTGTGGGGTTTCGGTTGTCGGCTGACGGTATATCCCCACTCCAGTCAAACGTGGATGCCATTCACAGCATCCCAGAGCCCAGCTCTGCAGCACAGGTTGCCTCCTTCCTTGGCATGACTGGGTACTACCTGAAGTTTTTGCCCCAGTACTCAGCCACCACAGCCCCACTGCGTCAGCTCCTGTGAAAGGATGAGCCCTGGGTGTGGTCACAAGCCTGTACAGAAGCTGTTCGCTTCCTGAAATCGCAGCTCACATCGCCTCCAGTGTTGGCTCACTTTGACGACGCCAGCCCCACCCTCGTCACCTGCGATGCGTCCGCTGCAGCTGTGGGGGCGGTGTTATTGCAGATGCAGAATGGAGTGGAGAAACCAATCGCCTTTGCCTCCCGAGCCCTTAGCCCCACCGAACAGAAGTACTCAGTAGGCGAGCGTGAGGCGCTGGCGTGCGTCTGGGCATGTGAGCGGTGGCACCCGTACACGTATGGCCGTGCCTTCACCCTGCGAACCGATCACCAGGCTCTCACTGCCCTGCTGTCAACATCCGGCATGGGCCACAGACCACTGCGCCTACACCGCTGGTCTGATCGCCTCCGCCAATACAATTTCAGTCTCCAGTTGACACTAGGACGTGACAATGTTGTTGCAGATCTGCTCTCCTGCACTGTCTCTGCCCCAGCCCCACTCGTCGGGTCTGACCATGTGGAACAGGATATCGTCCAGATGCTGCACATGCCTCTCCAAACCACAGTCTCTCTCCAGGAGCTCAAAGAGGCCTCTGAACAGGATCCGGCCCTCTCCCAGCTGTGCACCTTCATCAGAGATGGCTGGCCTCGCAAGGTGCCTGAGGAACTGTCTGCCTACTCCAGAGTTAAAGAGGAGCTCTCCTGCTGGAATGACTCCTGTGGTGCAAGTGGGCTCTGCACTGTGGTCCCAAGTGCCCTTCGTGCGCGTGTTTTATCCATGGCGCATGAGGGCCACTTGGGCATAATGAAGCTCAAACAACGATGCCGAGACCTAGTGTGGTGGCCGGGTATCGACAGGGAAATCGAGGCCCTGGTCAAGGACTGTGCAGCCTGCCTTGTAAGTGGCAAGACTGGCCACCAAGCTCCTCCACCCCTGCAACCCCTTGCCTGGCCCTCTCAGCCCTGGGAGCACCTGCAGCTGGACGTCTGCGGGGAGATCCATGGTGTCCCCCACCATCAACGGTTCCTAGTGGTGACCTATGACCTGCACTCAAAATGGCCAGAGGTCACTGCCGTGGGCTCCGTCACCTCTCGGGTCATCATTGATATCCTTGAGCCCCTCTTCTCCCGCTGGGGGCATCCAAAGGCCATCACCACAGACAATGGCCCCCAAATGGTCTCTTCGGAACTCTCCTCTTACCTTGAGAGCAAGGGCATCCGTCATGTACGCACAGCGTACTACCACCCCGAGTCAAATGGGGGGTGGAGCGTTTTAACCAGACACTGAAAAACGGCCTCAGAGCACACCTATCCCAGAGGTGTGCGTTTGACAAGGCCCTCCTCCACACACTGCTGCACTACAGTGCCTCCCAGCATTCCACTACAGGGGTCTCACCCGCATCCCTCATGCTAGGCCGTGAGCTCATGCTGCCCCTTGGCAGGCTCCGCCCCTCACTAGCTCAGAGCCCTGCTCCACCGGCTCAAGCCATAGTCGCTACACAGCAGGAGAAGATGAAACTCCGCTTCGACCAGTCGAAGAGGGCCAAGGCGCCCAACATCTCAGTCTCCAATTGGGTCAGAGTCCGCAGGCCTCACCGCAACAATAAGATGGCGTCATTCTGGTCCTCCCCTCTCCAAATCAGCCGCCAACTTAGACCAGCCACTTTCTGCCTCACTCACGGCTCTCGGTGGCATGCCAGCCGCCTTCGGAAGGTGCCAGCACCCCCTGATGCGGGATTATACAGACCTAATCCCCAAGCCTTACCCCCAGAGTGGCGGGATGCACATGTGGCTCAGCCAGCCAACCCTCAAGCAGATATTGTGCCTCAGCCTGCTCCTCACCAGTCCCCACTTCGGCCTGCTCTTCACCAGTCCGCACCTCGGCCTGTTCGTACACGTTCTCGCCCTGGCCACCTACAGGACTTTGTTACCACATTTCATGTTTGAAATTCTGTGAGGGGGGAGGAAATGTTATGTCTGACATTGGTGATAGGTACTCGATTGCCTTGGCCTGAGCACATGGAGTTTGATAGTGCTGTTATCATGGTATTGTGTATAGGTATTCGATTGCTTTTGCCTGGGAGTGTGTGTGTGGAGCAGCCATTAAAAAAGCAACATGAACTGAACTCTGCTTACGGTCTCTGGATTATCTTTGCAAACGCAACACCTTCTAGTGCATGATGGTGAGTTTTTACCAATGTTGATCTGTTTGCCTGTTTACCTTGAAAAAAATACCAACAGAGCAGACACATCAGAAAAGGGGTTTTGTACTAATTTTTAGAATTTCAAAATTAGCCTTCCAGTCACAGAGGGCTCGATTTTGCCAGGCCCGAGGAGGCGGGATTGGAGGTGTGTGAGGTGTTAAAATTGCAAAAAATGGCGGGTGGGCCCAATCCCGCCTCCATCCCGCCTCCGAGCAATTTTCCCAAATGTGTGTTTTCTGACCCGCTTTCCATCCCGCCTCCAAGAGGCTGGATAGGCCCTTAAGGCCCTTAACAACCACTTAAATGCCTCTATAATCCCATTTTGAGAGGCCTTTCTGATTTTAACACATTTCCCCCATCCTACACACCTCCTCTGGAACACGCCAGGTAATGCTGGCAGCCTCACAAGTGGATTGCTTACTAACAGCTGCACCTCCACCATTACAAAGGAGTTTTCACCAATGGTCATTTGCAGGTGGCAGAACTTTGTTGTTTCAGGTCTGGGGGAACTTTTAGCAGGCATACTCAGTGTTGTGGAAGTTTGGAGCCTGACACCCATCTCCAGTGTGACCTCCTGGAAAACCCCTCTCCCCACCCTGACTAAGCGCTTCCTCAACTGAGGCATATACCAGAAGCATGGCGACCTTTTAATTCCTTTCCTCCTGGACATCAGACTCGGATGAAGACCAGCCGTGGCAGCAGCAGAACCATGAGCAACAGCAGCACCAACAGCAGGAGCGCCAAGTTGCTAGTCACCCACCTGAAGATGCACAGGCCAGAAGGCGCCAGAGCACGACCATATTGCTGCCCGGGATGCAAGGGATGCACTCATGTTGGTCACATTTGCTTAGCCTGTACAATCTAACACTTTTGCCTCGCACCTTCTTACCAGAGCATCGACAATGGACAAGAACCTGCAGATTCCTATAATTCTGACACCATAATGACAATTGTAAGTCGCCCTAAGCCCTCAATGTGGAAGTCCCATTTGCGAAATGACACAGGCCACAATTTCAACAGTTTAGCATCAGAATTTTTTATCATAACAAGCAACTGGTGGCATTTCAGAAATAAACACAACATAACACCCAAGTGACTCCCTTGTGACTACTTGTGCATTATCTTCCTCTTACGTGTGCTCCTACGTAGTGCTTCTCCTATGGCTTCAGCAGATGTGGAGGCCACTTGCTCACTTTCTTGCTGCTCCTGTCTTGACACCTTTGGCGGGCGTCTTCTGGGGTTGCGAACCTGTGAGGGCTCGGCAACAGTCTGCTGCTCCTGCGGCTGTGCAGGGGATGAGACGCCCATCTCAGTTGGGTGAGGACTCTGGTGGGGCCCTGACCGAGGGCTTTGCAGTGGCATGGTCATGTGAGCGCTTGGAGAGGAGCCCCCACTTCCTTGTTGTCTGCCACCAACTCCCTCTCATGGGTCAGCTCCACTTCAGAGCTAGCAAGTGGCTTGACAGCACCTTGCTGCACTGCAGGGGGGCCATGAGGACCAGTTTCTGCACTGGAAGTCCTACTCCAGAGGACTTCCATGAAGGTCTGGTTTCTATGCTCAATAGCTGACCATTGCTCCTCAAGAGATGTCAGTCTATTCTGAACAATGAGAATGTTTTTTACGATCTGGGGACTTAGCTCCTCCA
Source organism: Somniosus microcephalus (assembly GCF_052327205.1). Lineage (NCBI taxonomy): Eukaryota > Metazoa > Chordata > Chondrichthyes > Squaliformes > Somniosidae > Somniosus > Somniosus microcephalus. The sequence goes on from NC_140988.1 coordinate 177,327,463, forward strand.
TGGCCGTAGCCATCCTCTCCTCTACCATAGCCATCCTTTCCACGGAGGTTGCCATCCTTTCCGTGGTGATGCGTTCATGCGCCAATGCCTTCACAAAGGCTCTGCTCATGTTCGCGATGGACTCCTCAATTCGCTCGACACTCGCAGCGACCCTGGAGACAAAACCTGACAGAGACTCCTGCACCTGTTCCTGGAGTTCCAGCACCGCTCTCCTGGATGGACCCGGAGGCACAGGGTCGACATGCAGCTGAGCTGAGCTGGCAGAGTCCTGCGCCCTCCAATGAGGACTCTCCACTGCTGTCCCTGTCTCCACCATCTGCTGATGCTCACTTGTGAGCTGTGATACACCAGGTGACAACACTACTCTATCTCGCGAAGGTCCCACCGAGGTGTGAGTGTCTGCGCTGGTGCTGGGTGCTCTGAATTCTGCCGACGCTGCGCCCTCAGAGGTTGCAGCTTCCTCTGAGGAGTCTGGAAGCTCAGGCTCTTCCTCCTGGACAGTGGGGACGGGCTTTCGATGGTCCTGTGGGGGAAGAAAAGGAGAGAGTTAAAGATGTGAGGTCAAGGTTACATGACCATTGAATAGTGCAGATGATCATAAGTGTAAGGGGTTTTCTCTCTGAGATTGCAGAGGTTTCTCTCGCCAGAGGCCTCTCTATCTCTCTTTTGCACAGTAAAACCTTGAGTGGTTCGACCCACTCGCCCCTTAGGTTCTAGACACTGGACTTAGGTGCAGGAACTACAATGCAGAGAATACTCTTATAGACCAAGTTTAATGAAACGAAATGAAATTTTATTGCATAAGGAAAAACAAATCAAATGCAAGCAAATAAGAGGGTACATGGGAGGGAAAAACAAATCATAACAATACAGTACTAGCTAAAATAGATACAGGCATATTATAGCTTACAACAGTCATTATGAAATGGGGAAACACACGGAACATCGAGGGACAACAACTCATGTTAATTATACCCAAAATGACCACCCCCTTTAACCTATCTAGATCCGATTATGAAGGGCCAGAAACATGCTCACCAACCCAACTAGGAATTGCAAGGTTTTGAAACAAGTCTGCGTTTTGATCCTTTCAGGCATCCTGTCTCCACATGGTCGTTGGGCTGTGGGAGCAGCGGGCTGCTCAGGCTGATGGCTCCTCTACTTCAGCAAGACGAGCGGACCCTCATCTTGTTCACAGCTCGTTTTTCTCTGTGCTCCAGCCCACGATGTGATGGGGCATTTCGTCCTCTCTTCTTCTCCTCGACTTTCTCCTCATTTTGCAGCGGCCCCGGGGTTTTTGGTCGATGATCTCCGACGAATACCCCGGAGGCCGAATGCAAACTTGAACCACCTTCTCGACTCGGGAATGGCCGAGGCATTCCCGCTACCGACTTCTCTCTCTGGCTATGAGGTTTTAGCGCGCTCGTCTTCCAGAAGCATCTACAAGCTTCCTCCTAGATTTTCGATGGATCCCCAACGTCATCGGCTATCTGGGCACTCAATTCTTCAACCAGCAGTCCTGTCTTTCCCCGGGATCCCCAATTATACTTCTCAATTGAGGCCTTATCTCCCGCCGAATCAAGGTTGGTCTTTGTTTAACTTTTGGCGGGCTTATAGCACAGCGGGGTAGTTATTATATTTAAACTGCTTTCGGGATGGCCGGTGATAGCCATCTCTGGTCTGGAATGACCTGGTAATGTTTTAATGTTTTCTTGATGTCTTTAACGGGTCCTTGATGCGTTCTTTATGAATATGGAACTGTTCCCCTTTGTCTGGGTAAACATTTAGATGGCCTTTATCTACAGGCCAATCTGACTGGATCTGCATCCAATCTTTATGTATGTGTTAAAGTCTGGTTTCGTTTTCTCAGAAACGGCTTCCAGAACTTACTGTGGGTTGAATCCACAAAGGCTGTCTGGGGACTGCAGGAACCATTTTAAAGTGTCCCAATAAGTCGGTCACGGGGTCTGGCAGCCATTTTATGCGTCCCTTTTCTGGGCTTCTTTTAAAACAGTCTTAAAAATCAAGGCCTCTTCTGCCAGAGGACCCTTATAGTACAATATTAATTTTGCGAATTCTACATAAGCCAATCTGTTAGAGCATCAGATTCATTATCAGTGACTCATGCAATGTCAATGAGAGAGATGCCAAACTATTCTGTCACCAGCTTGCTGTGATGCGCCCGTCTGTCCGTCCCCCACTTGGGAATCCTCCTCGATCCCGGCAATTTCCAGGGCCGCCTCCTCCCAGGTGGTGAGCTGGGCTACTGAGGGTGGCCCTCCTCCTGTCATGGCTCGTTCCCTCTTATTGTGGGCTCTCTTTTCCTGCAATGAGGGACACAAGTGGAGTTTGAGTGAGAATGAAAGAATGAGTGTAGAGAATCCATAGCGTAGATGCTTAGAAGGAGACAAAGGGCCCTCCCTGTGTGTTGAAAATTGTTGTTGTTGCTTCACAGTGATAGGGAGTGTGAGGGCTGCATGGTTGAATAGTTAAGTGAATGTGACCTTGTAGGAACAGAGGTTCCTATCAAAAAGACTGAGTTCGACTCAGGCAATTAAAACAATGAACTTTAATGAAACAAAACAAGTTTAAACTGGAAACTGCTAGAACACATCAATTACAGGTCTACTCTCCTTGAGGGCTCCACGAGGACTGATCCTCTGGTCAGAAGACTGATGTCATGACATCATCACGTTCTTCCCACCAGTGGGGCATCACGTGACTAACGGCATGACGTCATCACATTGAAACCGCGCTGTAAAGGTAACTAGACATTGTACAGTCAAACAGTGTAATTAAAAGGTACAGGCACAGACAGTAACTACATTGCTGTTGAAGGAATTATGTACAACCGCTCTGAGTCCTTTGGTGGCTCCACCACATTCGCCCCCCCAGAATTGTCTTTAACAGAAAAAGTGAGGCGAGGAGGAGGCTTGACAAGCCTGTCCGATTGACTTCGATACCCTGGTAGAGGAAGTTGATGACCGGCGGTCGAGTTGGCAGTCGGTTGTGGTTGAGCAGGCGCAGCGAGCGCGGTCGAGTTGGCAGGCGGCTTTGGTTGATCTAGTGCAGCAGCTGCGGGCGGTCGGCCGCATTTGAGTGGTTGAGCGACTACGACAGGGTGGTCCAGGTCCAGGTGAGCCGGCTTCAAGCGGTCCACCAAGATGTGATCCGGCTTCCCTCCGACGTCGACCGAAAAGGGTTTGTCTCCTGGTTCGATGACGCGGAAAGGACCGGTGTAAGGGGGCTTGAGCGGATCCCGGTGAGCGTCGTGGCGGATGAATACATACTCCGCATTCTTCAGTCTCGGTGGCACGTAGGAGTTCTGCAAACCATGATTGGACGTAGGTATCGGAGCGAAGCATCTGGCCGCTTCCTGGTGGCGAACGAGTTGCTGGGAGGAGGACCATGGCTCCGTGGGAGAAGGGAGGAAATCCCCTGGTACACGGAGTGGCTGGCCATAGACGAGTTCAGCTGAAGACGATTGTAGGTCGTCTTTGGGCGCCGTACAAAGGTCCAAAAGGACCCATGGAAGTCTGTCCACCCATCCTGCACCTTGAAGACTGGCCCGAAGAGAGGCTTTAAGCGACCTGTGGAATCGCTCGCAAAGGCCGTTCACCTGTGGATGATAGGCGGTGGTGCGATGAAGTTTGGTGCCGTAGCCCCTGAGCCACAGTGTTCCAAAGCTCCGAGGAAAATTGCGGCCCGCGGTCAGAAGAGATGTCCGCCGGTACCCCGAAACGGGCAACCCAACAGGAGATGAAAGCTCTAGCGACGTCTGTCGAAGTGGTGGAAACCAAAGGAATTGCCTCTGGCCACCTAGTGGTGCGGTCCACTATGGTGAGGAGATGAGTATAAACCTGAGAAGGCGGAAGCGGCCCCACGAGTTCCACATGCACGTGGTCGAAACGATGCTCCAGAACTGTGAATGCAGCCATTGGAGCCTTGACATGACGCTGGACTTTGGCCTTCTGGCATACGACGCAGGTATTAGCCCAGTCACGGACATCGATGTGCATACCTTTCCAGACGAACTTAGCCGACATAAGCCGTTGCGAAGCCTTCATCCCAGGGTGCGACAACCCGTGTATGGCATCAAAAACCTCCCGGCGCCATGCGACTGGCACGATAGGTCGAGGAAATCCCATGGAGATGTCGCAAAGGAGCGTGGCGCCTGCGGCCTGGAAGATGACGTTGGTCGCTTGGAAGCTAGAGGGAACGGTTCTATATGATTGGACCTCTGAGTCTGAGGCCTGATCTGCAGCCATGAGGGCGTAGTCGATCCCCAGGTGCACCGCGTGGACCGTCGCACGGGAGAGGCAATCTGCCACCAGGTTGTCCTTACCAGACACACGTTGAATGTCCGTGGTAAATTTGGAAATGAACGTCAAGTGACGTTGTTGACGAGCGGACCACGGTTCTGCGGTCTTGGCCATGGTGAATGTAAGGGGTTTGTGGTCGACAAAAGCCATGAAGGGACGCCCCTCCAATAAAAACCGAAAATGGCGAATGGCGAATGGCGAGGAAAACGGCCAGTAGCTCCCGATCGAAGGTGCTGTACTTTTTTTCATTCTTCCATAGTTGACGGCTGAAAAACGCCAGCGGTTGCCACGTGCTGTTGACCCACTGTTCTTGCACTGCACCGATGGCGTAGTCTGACGCGTCGGTGGTAAGGGCAATGGTAGCACCTGGAAGTGGGTGCACCAGCATGGTTGCGTTGGCCAAAGCGTTCTTGGTGTCGTCGAACGCCTGGACCATCTCGGCTGTCCAGCTGATTGGATCTTTACCGGACTTGCCCTTAAGGGCCCCGAACAAAGGTTGAATGAGTTGAGCCGCCTTGGGGACAAAACAGTGGTAGAAGTTGACCATCCCTAGGAACTCCTGCAAGGCCTTGACTGTCGATGGCCGCGGGAAAGAGGTAACCGCTTCAACCTTCGTCAACAAAGGGACGGCGCCGTCCGATGTTATGCGATGTCCCAGGAAATCGATCTGTTGCAGGCTGAACTGGCACTTGGCCGGGTTGATGATTAAACCGTGTTGGCTGAAGCGTGTAAAGAGGGAACGCAAATGGGAGATGTGCTCCTCCTTGCTGGCACTGGCGATGAGAATGTCGTCAAGGTAGACGAAGATGAAACGCAGGTCTTGAAGAACTGAGTCCATTAAATGCTGGAACGCCTGTGCTGCGTTCTTTAAGCCAAACGGCATCCGCAAGAACTCAAAGAGGCCAAAAGGGGTGATGACTGCAGTTTTCGGGATGTCTTGTGGGTGCACTGGAACCTGGTGATATCCACAGACGAGGTCGACTTTAGAGAAGATAGAATTTCCCGCCAAATGGGCCGAGAAATCCTGGATATGTGGGATCGGGTACCGATCCGGAGTGGTGGCGTCGTTGAGGCATCGGTAGTCACCGCATGGCCGCCAGCCGCCGCCTGGTTTCGGCACAATGTGGAGAGGCGAGGACCAGGGACTCTTGGATCGGCGAATGATCCCGAGCCGCTCCATCATGTCGAACTCCGCCTTCGCAGCTGCGAGCTTGCTGGGTTCGAGCCTTCTAGCCTGCGCATAAACCGGGGAGCCAGTAGTGGTGATGTGATGTTCAACACCATGTTTCATCGCCGAAGAGGAGAAGGTGGGCCTTGTCAGCTCCGGAAACTCCCCGAGGAGCCGCGTGAAGTCACCTGGAGGAGGGAAAGCACAGGCAATGGAGCGCGACATGGAGGTACTGTGGTAGCACGGAATTGAGTGGAAGGTGGCCGTGTTGATCAGCCGGCGGTGCCGGACATCGACAAGTAGGCTGTTGGCACACAGAAAATCCGCCCCTAGGATAGCCTGTGAGACTGTGGCCGTGACGAATTCCCAAAAGAAGCGCTGACCGCCGAAACAGACTTCGACCCGCCACTTTCGGAACGTTCGAATTGCTGCGCCATTAGCCGCTACGAGGGAAAAACCGAGGTTCCCAGTCTGCATGTCGAGCTTCGACGCAGGTAGAATGCTACACTGCGCCCCGGTGTCACAAAGAAAACGGTGGCCCGAGATGGAATTGGTGATATAGAGGAGGTTCCCCGTAGAACCGACGGCCATCGCCACCGCGGAACGCCCATTAGACTTGGCCATCCATTGCCAGGGACACCGCCTGTGCTTTCTTGGGGGGTTTTTGGGGCGAAAAGCTGCAGGGGGAACGGCAGCATCATGCTTTCACGCCAAAACGTGTGTGGTAGGAGCACCAGCCCGCTGTAGGAGAAGCTGGAACCGCGTCTGTGGGGGATGGACGCCTCGTGGCCACGCAGCACTGCTGGGTAACCGTGAAAATCTTATCGGCTTCGGCCGCAAGCTCGCCGCAGTCTGTAATGTCGGATCTGGCTAGGGCAGCCTGAACCTGTTCAGGCATTTGATAGAGGAAAAGCTCCCGGAAGAGGAAACATTCCGGTTCAGCACCCAAGAGCATGAGCATTTGGCTCATGAGCTCGGACGGTTTGGAGTCCCCGAGGCCAGGCAGCGTGATGAGCCGTCGAGCGCGCTCCGACTTTGAGAGCCCAAAAACCTGAAGCAACCGTGCCTTAATTGCATCATACTTGCTGTCAGTAGGAGGACTACTGAGGAGGCTGATGATCTGTGATGCAGTTGTGCTGTCGAAGGCGGAGACCACGTAATAATAACGGGTCTGATCCGCAACGATATTCCTAATGGCGAACTGGGCTTCAGCCTGGATAAACCAGGCGTCTGGTTTTTGCTCCCAGAACTGTGGCAGTTTCTGCGTGACGGCGTTCGTGTCCATGTCGAGTCTTCCACGAAAATCATTCGTAGAAGTCGGGGTCACCAATGTAGGAACGGAGGTTCCTATCAAAAAGACTGAGTTCGACTCAGGCAATTAAAACAATGAACTTTAATGAAACGAAACAAGTTTAAACTGGAAACTGCTAGAACACATCAATTACAGGTCTACTCTCCTTGAGGGCTCCACGAGGACTGATCCTCTGGTCAGAAGACTGACGTCATGACATCATCACGTTCTTCCCACCATTGGGACATCACGTGACTAATGGCATGATGTCATCACGTTGAAACCACGCTGTACAGGCAACTAGACATTGTACAGTCAAACAGTGTAATTAAAGGTACAGGCACAGACAGTAACTGCATTGCTGTTAAAGGAATTATGTACAACCACTCTGAGTCCTTTGGTGGCTCCGCCACAACCTTAGAGAGAGAGGGAATGGGTAAGGGTGTGGGCATGTAAGTGTCAAGTGGGACGTGGAGGAAGAGGTTGGCAAAGCAGAGTGCTGGTGAGGAGAGGCGATGGGGATCAGATTGAGGGTGATGGGAAAGTCATACTCACTTTTCCTGTGCGGAGAAGGTCATGAAACCTCTTCCTGCATTGCAGCCAGGTTCTGCGGCTCAGCGAAATGGAGCTGACCTCCTGGGCCACTTGGAGCCACACATCTGAGGAAGGGAACAGAACCTTCTTATTGCATCTGGCTCCGTGCACCAGAGTTTGGAGGGAGGGCACATCAAATCGAGGAGCACACTTTTGCTTGATCGTGGACATTGTCGGGAAATCAACTCCCCTTCATATAATTTGCAGAGCCTTTGCAGTCTCCAAAAGAAGCAAGGCTGCTTGCAGGTCTTAAATTCAGCAGCATTGATGACGTCATTGGAGGCGACTTTCTGTATGAAAAGACTAATTGGGCCAAGGGTTCCCCCACACAGGAAATCAATTGCCCAATTAGGGGAAAATCCCACTTTTTCAACACTTCACTTAGGAGGCGGGGTCCTGACATGATTTCCACCTGACACGTCCCAGCCCGCCCAAACTGACAAAATCCAGCCCAGAGTTTTATATACCAGGAGCACATTTTTGGAATTTGGACAGGGGAATCATTGGGCTGGGTTTTCATTCAGGGGACGTGATGGAGGCAGGTCTACAACTTTCTGGATTGTTGTCCCACCTCCATCGAAATGTGGCCAATCCATGCGATTTTAACTTGATTGACCTTGTTGAGCCCGCCCAGCGGGCTCAGCAGGCCAATTAAGGGCCACCCGGCAACATGTGACACCACAGACTGAAATCTCATCTGTCAAGAGGTTTTGACAGATGAAATATCAGTGTTTGAAAGCTCTTTGAAGCTGTCAAACACTGACAGTCTTACTTCTAACATGAGTCCTTCTCCACAGACTCAGTTAGAAATCTCTCCTGCACAGAAAGCTGAAAGCTGTCACTTTTGACAGTTCGCAGCCATTCTGCTTTCTGTGCCGGTGAGATGAGGGACTCCTGGAACCTAAAGGAAGGAAGGCTGTAAAGGTAAGAAAAGGTAATTTAAACTTCTTTAAACGCTTTAGACACACCAAACACACTTACATAGAAACATAGAAGATAGGAGCAGGAGTAAGCCATTCGGCCCCTCGAGCCTACTCCGCCATTCAATGAGATCATGGCTGATCATCCAAACTGAGTACCCTGTCCCTGCCTTCTCCCCATATCCCTTGATCCCTTTAGCCATAAGAAATATATCTAACTCCTTCTTGAATATATTTAATGAATTGGCCTCAACTGCCTTCTGTGGTAGAGAATTCTACAGGTTCACCACTCTCTGGGTGAAGAAATTCCTCCTCATCTCTGTCCTAAATGGCTTACCCCTTATCCTTAGACTGTGATCCCTGGTTCTGGACTCTCCCGCCATCAGGAACATCCTTCCTGCATCTAGTCTGTCTAGTTCTGTTAGAATTTTATAAGTTTCAATGAGATCCCCTCTCATTCTTCTAAACTCCAGTGATTATAAGCCCAATCGACCCAATCTCTCCTCATACGTCATTCTTGCCATCCCAGGTATCAGTCTGGTGAATCTTCGCTGCACTCCCTCCATGGCAAGAACATCCTTCCTCAGATAAGGTGACCAAAACTGCACAAAATACTCAAGGTGCAGTCTCACCAAGGCCCTGTACAACCGCAGCAAGACATCCTTGTTCCTGTACTCGAACCCTCTCGCTACGAAGGCCAACATACCTTTGCACTCATGCACACATCACTCACCTGAACACCGACATCTCGACCCCTCCAAGTCCTTCAACCCGACGGCCCGCCTCCTCTAATTTGGCGTGGTTTGGTGCCATTGGGAATCCCACACTTCAACCTTAAAAATAGGGATTAGGCTACAAACTGCCTGTTAACTATCTGTTAACAGGCAGTTAACTGGCACTAATCCCCTTCCCGCCTCGGCTAGGCAGGTCCCAGTGCAGGGCGGGTACCCGCCTCCTTTGAAACTGGCATTGGGGCGGGATGGTGTCGGGACCCCTGATTTCGGGATTTTAACCCCCACCCCATACCCCCAATCCTGCCTCCACGGCCCAATGAAAATCCTGCCCATTGGGTCCCATGGACAAAACAAAATCCTACAAGGTCGACTGACCTCCCTGCCCGATTCCTGATAAGCGCTCCACGCTACCAGCATGAATTCATAACATTTGCCGTTTTGCATCCCTGTACATCAACTCACACTGAAAGCTGAGAAATCATATTGGATTTCTTTCTCCAGTTAATGATACCTACGTGTGATTTACATTTCATTCCATCCTGTCAATCCTTCACTCGTGCTATTCTCACTTGTTTCTCATCTATTGAAATACCATGAGGTCAATATCAACATCCCCCCCACCCCACGTTGGGCAGGTGAGGGTCGGGGGGTTAAAAATCCGGGAACGCATCCCCAACCTGTCACCATTTTTACGGGAAGCGAGGCGTGCATGTGTCCTGTCTTAGCGAGGCAGGACACTTCATTATATTTAAGTCAGGCTCTCACAGTGCAGTTGGGAGCCTGAATTAAATTTAACAGCTTTCGCATGAGTTTCCCAAGGCTCGGGAAACCCGACAGCTCAGTGGAGACAAGAGCAGCCAGCTGCAACAGGGAAGTGCCTATTAGAGCATTCCTTGTGGGCCAGGAGCAGCAGGAATACTCCCTGCCCACCTGTTAAGTCTGGGTGTTCTAGTTATTGTTAATAAGAATCACTGCACACAGACCACAAGAATAAATTCAACAGGTCTTTACTATTCGAAGGTCAGGCTGAACTGCCCAATAAATCATTACACAGCACTTATATACCGGTGTGGTCACCACCGGTATTACAGTATACAGCAGCCAAGATAAAGTAGTGCATCTCTTAAAATAGTTCTCTTAAAGGTGGAACGGTTACATACACCACAATCCTCCCTTTTTAGCTTAACAGTATATATTCCCCATTTAACATAACATAATAACATATATACACAACTTCATGTAAAAACAGTTCACAGATTCAGTCTCTGAGGAGGCCTCCTGATCCGAGACGGATAACGCCTTTCAGGGGTCTCTGGTTCTCGTTGCTGGGGTGACTCATCTAGTTGATCCCCTATGGATAGGACATCATCATCAGGTATATTCACTTCTGAGGTAGATGCTTCAGGTTCACTAACTTCCTCCACGGTTGTCTCTGTCGTAACCACGGGCTCGACCCTTGTTCTTGATCCCACCAGTTGGTCAGCATGACGTCGCATTACGTTTTCACCAACATCTACCATGTACATCAGGGGTCCTTGTCTGGCCCGAATTGTTCCAGATTGCCATTTCTCGTTTTTATAGTCCGTGGCTAACACCGGTTGTCCTATTTCAAAACTCCGAGTGGGCTTGTTATTGATATGCTGGAACTGTTTGTTTTCAACTTCCCTCTGCACATTTGGTTTTAACAAGTCCAACCTGGACCGCAACCTCCTGTTATAGAACATCATGGCAGGACTTTGGTTTGTTGTTGCATGGGTGGCGTTTCGATATGCCAGCAGGAAATTGTCCACCTTGTGTTGCAGTGGAATCTGATCTTCGCTCATGGCCTTTATTGCCTTTTTGAACGTCTGTACAAACCTCTCGGCCAGCCCATTCGTAGCTGGATGATATGGGGCAGAGGTATAATGTTTCACCCCATTCTTCTTCAGGAATTTCTGGAATTCCTCTGACACGAACTGTGGTCCGTTGTCTGAACATATTTGCTCTGGCAATCCATTTCTTGCAAATATCGTTCTTAGCACCGCGATCGTCTTCTCCGAGGTAGTGGTAGTCATTTTAATCACTTCTGGCCATTTAGAATGTGCGTCCACCGCAATTAAAAACATGGAGTCCATGAATGGACCAGCAAAGTCAATATGTACACGTTGCCATGGGGTTGAAGGCCATTCCCATGGATGCAGCGGTGCAATTGGAGGTGCATTTTGGACTTTTTGGCACCCTGAGCAGCTTTTCGTCAGATCCTCCATCTGTTGGTCGATACCCGGCCACCACACATAAGCCCTAGCAAGGCTTTTCATCTTGACTCCCCCCAGATGACCTTCATGTAGTTCTTTTAGAACTCTCTCTCTTAACTTAGGAGGGATAATCACCCTTGTTCCATACATCAATGTTCCCTGACAGATGGACAGCTGTTCTCGTCTTGCTGAGAATGCCGGTAACAGTGGATCACCATGGGCTGGCCATCCCTTTACTGTCAATTCGTAGACCCGGGACAGTGTCGGGTCATTCCTAGTCTCCCTTTCAATATTTGCATTGGTGACAGGTAAACATTCGATGATGGTCGAGTGAAATAACTCCACCGGGTCAACCGTCGGTGCCTCCTCCTCAGTAGGTAGTGGCAGGCGCGACAGCCCATCAGCATTACCATGCTGCTTTGTACCTTTGAATTCTATCTGATATTGATGTGCCTCTAGGAAAAGGGACCATCTCTGGAGCCTCTGTGCTGTCATCACCGAAACACCCTTCTTAGGGTTAAAAATGGATACCAACGGCTGGTGGTCTGTCAGCAGTGTAAACTTCTGGCCCTGCAGGTAATGATTAAACTTCTTTACTCCCCACACAAGGCTGAGAGCCTCCCTATCTATCTGAGCATAGTTGCGCTCAGCGGAGGTCAATGATCTGGATGCAAATGCGACTGGCCTTTCCAAGCCATTTGGCAACTTGTGTGAGAGTACTGCTCCAATACCATAAAGAGAAGCATCACAAGCTAAACGAATAGGTAGCGTTGGGTTGAAGTGAGCCAACACTTCCTCTGAGGTGATCAATGCCTTGCTTTTGCGAAAGGCCTTCTTACAGTCCTCGCTCCACTTCCATGGTACTTCTTTCTGCAAAAGAGCGTTCAGCGGGTGCTGCACCGTGGATAGATTTGGCAGAAACTTATGGTAATAGTTAATCAACCCTAGGAACGACCTCAACTGGGATACATTTTCCGGAGCGGGAGCCTTCACAACAGCTTCGATCTTGTCAGGTGACTTGTGCAGCCCCTCCTGGTCAATGACATGACCACAGTACGAGATCCGTTTCTGAAAGAACTCACATTTCTGGCGATTAACTCGAAGTCCATATTCCTTCAATCTGGTGAGCACCAGTTTCAAATTTGCAAGGTGTTCCTCATCGTCATCTCCTCTAATCAGGATATCGTCCAAGTAACATTGAGTGCTTGGAATTCCCTGTAATACCTGCTCCATGGCCCTCTGCCAAATTGCTGGAGCCGAAGCCATTCCAAAAACCAGTCTATTATATCGATACAAGCCTCTGTGCGTGTTGATTGTGAGATACTGGCGCGACTCTTCCTCAACTTCCATCTGTAAGTACGCTTGCGCCAGGTCTATCTTGGTGAAGTGTTTCCCGCCAGACAATGAAGCAAAGATATCCTCAATCCGCGGAAGCGGATATTGCACCATGTGAAGCATCGGATTAACCGTGATCTTGAAGTCTCCACAGATGCGGACCTTCCCCGGTTCCCCTGGGTTGTTACTCGATGAACGCTTCATGACGGGAACAATGGGCGTGGCCCACTCACTCCAGTCCACCTTAGACAGTACTCCTGAACGTTCTAGCCCTTCCAGCTCAGCTTCCACAGCAGGTCGTATCGCATAAGGTACCGGTCTGGCTTTGAAAAATTTTGGGTTTGCATGTTCTGCAATCTTGATTTTTGCCATAATTCCTCTCAGTGTTCCCAGTCCCTGTTGGAACACCTCTTTAGCCTCATCCAATATTCTGGACAATCGTTCAGGTTTGACATCTTTTTTTTTTCCGGAATCTACCGTTATTGCTTTTAGGGAGTGCCAGTCCATATTTATTTTCCTGATCCACTCCCGTCCCAGAAGTGGTGGACCTCCCTCAGGTAGTACATATAAGTCCATTCCTTGGTGTTCTTTGCCCTTGTGTACCACCTTGACTTTTATCTTTCCGATGGGGTATACTCTTTGCCCCGTGTATGTCTGCAATACTATCTCCGTATCCCGTAGGGGAATATGTGTGAATAACCTTTCGTAATCTTGCTTATTCATGACCGTCAACGCCGATCCGGTGTCCAATTCCATCTTCACTTGGACTCCTGCTATCTGAAGTGTGACCCAGATAGTTTGTAGGTCAGCTTCCTTACTCACATTGTGAATTCTCAGACTACCCAGTTCCTTGCTGTTGGAGTCTGAATCCGAATTCTGTTCATCCGAACTCTTCTCAGCCACCTTATGTACCTTTCTGCACTTTTCCTGCGGTGACTTTTTGTTGCTGGTCTTCTTTCCTGACCGGCATACTTTAGCTATGTGACCAAGCTTGCCACATTTTCTACATTCCTGATTTTTAAACCAGCATTGGTTCTGATCGTGTGTTGTCTTTCCATAATGATAACATTTCGCTGTACCCAAAGCCATTTGATCTACGCTGAGTACCGCTGCCTTCAGCTGCATTTCCGCAGTGCCTCTCGCTGCGGCTTTGTGCGATGCTGCAATAGTGACAGCCTTATCAAGTGTAAGATCATTCTCTTCAAGCAGCCGCTTTTGTGTTCCTTTTTTCGACAATCCACACACGAAGTTGTCTCTCAGTGCCTCTGTCAGTCTTTCCCCAAACTGACAGTATTTCGCTAGCTTACGCAGTTCAATTAAATACTCCGCGTTGCTTTCCTCTTTCAGTTGCGTTCTCGCATAAAATTTAAATCATCCCGCTAACATCAGCAGTGTGGGGATCAAATGATTTCTCAGGACAGCAACAATATTAGCGAAAGCCTGATCCGCCGGTTTAGCTGGTGATAGAAGATGCTTCAATAGCCCGTATGTCTTCGCACCCATTGAGTTTAGTAAGGTTAGTGCTTTATCTTCATCTGATATTTTATTTGCCTTACAATAAATCTCTATGCGTTCTACATACGTGGCCCAATCTTCAACATCGGCATCGAAATCGTTGATGTTACCACGCTTAGGCATCCTCGCAATCTTCTTGAGAAACAAAAAGAAATTTGTCTTTTCTTTTTTTTTCAAAATGGCGGTTTCCCGCGCTTGTCTTCTTCCCCCGCCTACGAAAATGGCGGCTTCCCGCGTTTGCCTTTCTCCCCCGCTGGCTGTAATGGCGATTGCCATATTGCTGCGTTCGCCCTCCCCAGCGGTTCTCAAATCGTGCCTCCCAGCCCCTCTTGCAGTCCGGTCCTTTCCCCCAGCTGCGGTTGAGTTCTCCGCGGTTTTTTTTTAAACTTATTTTTATTTTCTCCCGCGCCTCGCGGCCTCGGTAGCTGCCCGGCCTTTTTCCCCAGTCGCGGTCGAGCTCTCTCTCGACGCTGTGCGTCTCCCAGCCCGCTTGCAGCCCGGTCTTTTACACCGGCTGCGTTTGCATTCACCGCAGCTCCCGTGCCTTACGCTGCCCCAGTCTCAGCACCTCTGGCCCCGACTTCTGTCCGGCTCTTTTCCCCGGCCGTGGTCGAGTTCTCCGCCCTTATATCCTCCGTTTTTCCCTCCCCTACTTCACAGCCAACGTGGCGACTTGCTGCTCGTCGCTGATCGGCTTACCCACCACCGTGATAGAAGGGATGATCACTGCCTGTTGCTGATGGAAGGCTTCGTGTCAGGATTCTTCCTTGCTCTTCAGACCCGAGTCTTTTCTCAGCAGGATGATGAGGGCGGATGCCTCTTCTCGACGCCCGTTAAACTGCCTTGGATATATCTCTGCCGCAGGGTAAGATCGTCATCGTCGCCACTGTTAAGTCTGTGTGTTCTAGTTATTGTTAATAAGAATCACTGCACACAGACCACAAGAATAAATTCAACAGGTCTTTACTAGTCGGAGGTCAGGCTGAACTGCCCAATAAATCATTACACAGCACTTATATACCGGTGTGGTCACCACCGGTATTACAGTATACAGCAGCCAAGATAAAGTAGTGCATCTCTTAAAATTGTTCTCTTAAAGGTGGAACGATTACATACACCACACCACCAACCCTCCCCCACCCTCTTTCATGCCAACAAACAAAACTTCGGCCTCTCTTCACTGTCACGATGGGTCAACACCCCCACCGCACCAACCCCCCGCCCCCCGCCCACGATCTTTCCCTCCCGATTGCTGGGCTCTGACTCGCAACCCCCTCCCCCCCCCCATAAGCCCTGATCTTTCCCAATTGCCTCCTGCCATTGACTTTCCCACCTGGCAGCCAGTCAGGCTGTCAATCTGGTCAGCTGCCAGATGGGAAATGGAAAAAGAAAATGATAATGGGGTCCTGCCGTTAAATTCAGCAGATCCTCCATGCTCCTGGGCTTTCTGGGTTCTCTTCACATTCCTGTTTCCAAACATTTTTGTATGAGTGCATCTCTGGCCACTCTTCCTGTAGCTGGTCACTGTTTCTGTAGCTGGTCACTGTTTCTGTAGCTGGTCACTGTTTCTGTAGCTGGTCACTGTTCCTGTAGCTGGTCACTGTTCCTGTAGCTGGTCACTGTTCCTGTAGCTGGTCACTGTTTCTGTAGCTGGTCACTGTTCCTGTAGCTGGTCATTGTTTCTGTAGCTGGTCACTGTTTCTGTAGCTGGTCACTGTTCCTGTAGCTGGTCACTGTTTCTGTAGCTGGTCACTGTTTCTGTAGCTGGTCACTGTTCCTGTAGCTGGTCACTGTTCCTGTAGCTGGTCACTGTTCCTGTAGCTGGTCACTGTTTCTGTAGCTGGTCACTCTTTCTGTAGCTGGTCACTGTTCCTGTAGCTGGTCACTGTTCCTGTAGCTGGTTACTGTTCCTGTAGCTGGTCACTGTTTCTGTAGCTGGTCACTGTTTCTGTAGCTGGTCACTGTTTCTGTAGCTGGTCACTGTTTCTGTAGCTGGTCACTGTTTCTGTAGCTGGTCACTGTTTCTGTAGCTGGTCACTGTTCCTGTAGCTGGTTACTGTTCCTGTAGCTGGTCACTGTTTCTGTAGCTGGTCACTGTTCCTGTAGCTGGTTACTGTTCCTGTAGCTGGTCACTGTTCCTGTAGCTGGTCACTGTTCCTGTAGCTGGTCACTGTTTCTGTAGCTGGTCACTGTTTCTGTAGCTGGTCACTGTTCCTGTAGCTGGTCACTGTTCCTGTAGCTGGTCACTGTTCCTGTAGCTGGTCACTGTTTCTGTAGCTGGTCACTGTTTCTGTAGCTGGTCACTGTTTCTGTAGCTGGTCACTGTTTCTGTAGCTGGTCACTGTTCCTGTAGCTGGTCACTGTTTCTGTAGCTGGTCACTGTTCCTGTAGCTGGTTACTGTTCCTGTAGCTGGTCACTGTTCCTGTAGCTGGTCACTGTTCCTGTAGCTGGTCACTGTTCCTCTCCTGTAAACACAAGTTTGCCACAACAAAAACTCCTCTCCCCTTTAATAGTGAGCAGAAACCCTTCAGGAGTTGCTGCCTTGCCGAACATCCTGTCCCCCACCACTCATGCCTCTGGCCAGGTTTTCTGAGCCTATTTTCCAGGTGCAGGAAGCCTCTTAAAATGAGGAGGATCGATTAGCCCCATTTAATTTGGAGAAGCCAGCCCTCTCACCACTCTGCTGCCAAAATTGCAAAATGTAGACTAGCATGTTTACTTGAATTCCTTTTGTGCTATTTTAACACACAGTAACCCATCTTAAATAAACAACGTAACAGTTGTGTTAAAATACCATGGAAAGGAACTTATACACAAAAATGCTACGAGAGAAAATGAAACTCTCAGTATTACACAAGACCTGCTGCCTTCCACAGAATCATAAGTCCCGCATAGTAGATTCATGACTAAGGTCAGAACAAATGGAGTCAGGGGACAAGTAGCAGAATGGATAACAAGCTGGCTACAAAACAGAGAGTAGGAGTTACAAGTAGTTACTTAGACTGCCAAAAGGTGGGAAGTGGCATTCCACAGGGGCCGGTGCTGGGACCACTATTGTTCACCATTTAAATAAACAATGTGGACTTGGGAATTGGAAGTACAATTTCAAAATTTGTGGATGACTCCAAATTGGGGGGTGTAGTCTATCTTAATTAGTAAATTCTGGGAAGTTATCAGGATACAAGGTGAATTGAAAATAACCTAAAAATACTGCTATTGAGAGCTTGTTTTCTCTCCCAGGTACATTTATCTCCTTCTTATAATGGGCATACAAAGAGAATGCAATAGTTGGGTGTTAAATTTTCTCTAGGTTTACATTGATTTCTGTACTTTGCATAACTGAACTTTTGGCCAGCTTGTAACACTGCAAAAAAGATATATTTTCCCTTTGTCAGATGTCCTGTCCTCCCAGCCACTCCTGCTTCTGGCCAGGTTCTCTGAAATAGAAGGTATGAAATTACTGTTTTGCTAATGCTGAATTACTTGTGATCCATTATAACATTGCTGACTGTGAGATCTTTTTGTGTCGTAAATTTTTTTTATGGGACACAGGAAACTTAGGCAATTTAATTTCTATGGTGTTCCTCACATAGGGAGAGATGGCTCAGATTGCATTACAAAGCGATGGACAATGAGTTGACATAGTGCAGAAGGGAGAAAGAGGAATAAACAGTAGGGGAAAAGTAAAGTCAAGTAGTAGCATCTTTAGGAGGCTTTTAGAAACAGTGAGAGAGACTGCAAGGTAGAGGGTTCTAGAGGGTGCGGCAAAGAGGCAGATGGAATGAAATGTTTAACTGAGGCTCTGTCCGCCTGTTCAGTGGATTTTTTAAAATTTGTTTATGGGATGTGGGCGTCGTTGGCAAGGCCAGCATTTATTGCCCATCCCTAATTGCCCTGGAGAAGTTGATGGTGAGCTGCCTTCTTGAACCACTGCAGGCCGTGTGGTGAAGGTACTCCCACAGTGCTGTTAGGGAGGGAGTTCCAGGATTTTGACCCAGTGACGATGAAGGAACGGTGATATATTTCCAAGTCAGGATGGTGTGTAACTTGGAGGTAGTGGTGTTCCCATGTGCCTGCTGCCCTTGTCCTTCTAGGTGGAAGAGGTCGCAGGTTTGGGAGGTGCTGCCAAAGAAGCCTTGGTGAGTTGCTGCAGTGCATCTTGTAGATGGTACGCCGGTGGTGGAGGGAGTGAATTTTTAAGATGGTGGATGGTGTGCCAATTAAACGGCTGCTTTGTCCTGGATGGTGGCAAACGCCTTGAGTGTTGCTGGAGCTGCATTCATCCAGGCAAGTGGAGAGTATTCCATCACACTACTGACTTGTGTCTTGTAGATGGCGGAAAGGGAGTAAGGAGGTGAGACACTCGCTGCTGAATACCCCGTCTCTGACTTGCTCTTGTAGCCACAGTATTTATGTGGCTGGTTCAGTTAAGTTTCTGGTCAATAGTTACCCCCAGGATGTTGATGGTAGGAGATTCGGCGATGGTAATGCCGTTGAATGTCAAGGGGAGGTGGTTAGGCTCTTGTTTGTTGAAGATAGCCATTGCCTGCCACTTCTGTGGCATGAATGTTACCTGCCACTTATCAGCCCAAGCCTGAATGTCGTCCAGGTCTTACTGCATGCAGGCATGGACTGCTTCATTATCTGAGGAGTTACGAATGGAACTGAACACTGCAATCATCAGTGAACATCCCCACTTCTGACCTTATGATGGAGGGAAGGTCATTGATGAAGCAGCTGAAGATGGTTGGGCCTATGACACTGCCCTGAGGAACTCCTGCAGCAATGTCCTGGGGCTGAGATGCTTAACCTCCATCAACCACAACCATCTTCCTTTGTGCTCGGTATGACTCCAGCCAGTGGAGAGTTTTCCCCCTGATTCCCATTGACTTCAATTTTACTAGGGCTCCTTGATGCCACACTCGGTCAAATGCTGCCTTGATGTCAAGGGCGGTCACTTTCACCTCACCTCTAGAATTCAGTTCTTTTGTCCATGTTTGGACCAAAGCTGTAATGAGGTCTGGAGCCGAGTGGTCCTGGTAGAACCCGAACTGTGCGTCGGTGAGAAGGTTGTTGGTGAGTAAGTGCCGTTTGATAACACTATCGACAACACCTTCCATCACTTTGCTGATGATTGAGAGTAGACTGATGGGGCGGTAATTGGGCAGATTGGATTTGTCCTGCTTTTTGTGGGCAGGGCATACCTGGGCAGTTTTCCAGATTGTCAGGTAGGTGCCAGTGTTTTGCTGTACTCAGACAGCTTGACTAGAGTTTGGTCCCCTGGCCTGATAGTAATGGCAGAGTGAGGGATACGCTGGGCCATGAGGTTACAGATTGTGGTGGAATACATTCCTGCTGCTGCTTATGGCCCACAGCGCCTCATGGATGCCCAGTTTTGAGCTGCTAGATCTGTTCTGAATCTATCCCATTTAACAGGCGGTAGTGCCACACACAATGGAGGGTGTCCTTGTGAAGGAATGAGCCATAAATCCTCTTCAGAAAAAGACACCATTCTATGAAAGAACTCTGGCCTTATTAAAACATGACAAACTGGGTCTGGAAATCGAGAAACCCAACGATGGAGCAGCTGTATTGTTAACCGCATTCTGGCCATGGGGGTGGGGTGGTTGTTGACACTCAATCAATAACCTTATTGAAACAGAAGGTTGGAGGCTCCCGATGGTCTGAATCTTTGGAAAGAAGACAATGGTGCATCCTGGTTAAGGTGTTCTAAGTTACACTTCGTAAACAGGCACATAAAATTAAGAAATAACAACAGAAAATGCTGGAAATACTCAGCAGGCCAGGCAGCATCCGTGGAGAGAGAAACAGAGTTAACGTTTCAGGTCTGGGACCCTTCATCAGAACTGGAAAAAGCTGGAGATGTTGAGGCACTTTATAGCCTGCCGGACTCAACATTGAGTTCAACGGTTTCAGATGGTGATACCTGCTCCCTTTTTTCATGCTGTATGATTTTTGCCACTCCCATTTGCAACATTTTATCTTTCCAGGCTCTTACAAAAGTACAGGGTGTTCTTTCAATTCCTTCCTCCCCTCCTAAACACCCACCCGCCCCCCCCCGCCCGTCTCTGCACCTGCTTAACATCTGTTACACCTCCAGCTTTTTCCAGGGTATAAATATTGAACTCTCAAATAGGATACTAGACTCGCTGTAAAGGGGCAAAGAGATTCTCGGCTTCAGAGGCAGGCTCTGTAAGTCTACAACTCTTTGTATTTCAGGGATCAAAGGTACTGTATTTGATTTTGGTGGATATCCTGAATAAACTTTAAGAACTATAAACTGTAGCGAAGTTAAGATTTGAGAATAAGGATCTCTGATAAGATTGTAAAGCTTTCTCTTTTTGGAACTGTTAATGTTGGGATTGACTCACCAACTGTAAAATACATGTCGGTTCTTTAATAAATCTATATATTTTTAGAATTGTCTCACATAATACTTCTGTATCAAACTCATGAACTCAATCTCTGTACACTCTTTAGTGAGGAGTTGCAGAATTCTGGGGGAGTTTTCTGGACCCTCATAATGTCTGGAATGTTACAGTCTAACTAAACTTATTAAAAGTGCTATCTGGAGGACGGTAACATTTTCAGGTTGTTCCTTTCCTTTAGGGAGAGATAGTCTGGACCTTTAGACCCAATTAAGCATCTTTAGGATTCGGCTACCTCAGACTTCAGTTGAAAGTGATCTGGGGTAGCCCCAAAGAGGCTAGGACTAGTAATTATCCCTTCATCCTCAGTGTGAAGAAGGGACTTTGTCTCCCCAAGGACTGTGCAGTGGTCACTGCTACCAATGCGGTCATGGACAGATGCATCTGCAATGGGTAGATTGGTGAGGATGACGTCAAGTATGTTTTTCCCTCGTATTGGTTCTCTCACCACCTGCTGCAGGCCCAGTCTGGCAGCTATGTCCTTCAGGACTTGGCCAGCTCAATCAGTGGTGGTGTTACCGAGGCACTCTTGGTGATGGACATTGAATCCCTCAGCCAGAGTACATTCTGTGCCCTTGCTACTCACAGTGCTTTTTCCAAGTGGTGTTCAACATGGAGGAGTACTGATTCTTCAGCTGTGGGAGGGCAGTAGGTGGTAATCAGCAGGAGGTTTCCCTGCCCATGCTTGACCCGAGGCCATGAGATCCAGAGTCAATGTTGAGGACTCCCAGGCCACTCCCTCCGAACCATATACCACTGTGCCGTCACATCTGGTGGGTCTGTCAGGACATACCCAGGGATGGTGATGGAAGAGTCTCTGAAATTGACTAAAAGGTATGATTCTGTGAGTATGACTATGTCAGACCGTTGCTTGACTAATCTGTGAGACAGCTCTCCCAATTTTTGCACAAGTCCCCAAATGTTAGTGAGGAGGACTTTGAAGGGTCAACTGGGCTAGGTTTGCCATTTTTGTGTCCGAAGCCAGTGCCTTGGTCAATGCCGGGTGGTCCATCTGGTTTTATTCTTCTTACTGCTTTTTGTAGTGGTTTGTTACAACTGAGTGGCTTGTTAGGCCATTTCAGAGGGCAGTTAAGAGTCAACCACATTGCTGTGGGTTTGGAGTCACATATAGGCCAGACCAGCAGATTTCCTTTCCTAAAGGACATTAATGAACCAGATGGGTTTTTACGACAATCCAATAGTTTTGTGGTCACCATTACTGATACTAGCTTTTCATTCCAGATTTATTTAATTAACTGAATTTACCCAGCTGCCATGGTGGGATTTGAACTTCCAATCTCTGGATCATTAGTCCTGGCCTCTGGATTACTAGTCCAGTAAGATAACCACTACGCTACCGTTCCTGCAAAAGATCCTATGGTATTTTAAGTAAAGAAAGGGAGTTCTTCCGGTTTCTGGCTGACAAAAAACGATTAACATGTTATTTATCTCATTGTTGTTTCTGGGATCTTACTGTGAGCAAATTGGCTGCCATGTTTACTTACATAATGAGAGTGACTACACTTCAAAAGTAATTCCTTGGCTGTAAGGTGCTTTGGGATTTCATGAGAACAAGCTTTTCGTCACCCCTCCTAATATCTTTCTTTGGTTTGGTGTCCATTTTTTTTCCGATGACACCTCTGTGAAATGCCATGGGACATTGTTCCATGTTAAATGTGCTTTATAAGGTTTGTTGTTGTTGATAATAATAATAACGGCACTACATAAATGCAAGCTCTTCTTTTTCTTTCTTTCCTATTAGACATAAAAGCCAACTTGGAAAGAGGTCCAATGTTTCAAATAAAAACAGAAAATGCTGGAAATACTCAGCAGGTCAGGCAGCATCTGTGGCGAGAGAAACAGAGTTAACGTTTCAGGTCAATGACCTTTTGTCAAAGCTGGCAAAAGTTAGAGATGTAACAGGCTTTAAGCAAGTACAGTGTATGTTGGTGTTTACCCTCTACGGTAGCAGTAGTTCTAATCCCCTGTTCCCATATCGCTTTATCTCCCCTTTCCTTCAACCGCCTATCTAACCTGTTACTAAATGTTGACATGGCCTCTGCTTCAATCACTATCTCCAGTAGTGCATTCTACAGCTTCACAACCCAGGGCCTAAAAGAAAATGTTCTCCGTTCTCTCATTCTAGACCCTCAATCACTTGAAACAGTCGGTTTCTATTCACTCAGTTTCATTCTTTCATAATATTGTTGTTGTTGTTGATCAAATCATCCTTTAATCTCCTCTCTTCTAATGAAAACAGCCACAATTTTCAAGTCATTTTTGTATTTGAATTTCCTCATAAACCTGTGCTGTACCCTCTCTATTGCTTCAACATCTTCCCTATACTCATCCAAAATTCTGCTGCCCGTATCCTAACCTGCATCAAGTTCCGTTCACCCATCACCCCTGTGCTCACTGACCTACATTGGCTCCCGGTCTGGCAACGCCTTGATTTTAAAATTCTCATCTTTGTTTTCAAATCCCTCCATGGCCTCACCCCTCCCTATCTCTGTAACCTCCTCCAACCCTACAACTCTCTGAGATCTCTGCACTCCTCCAATTCTGGCCTCTTGTGCAACCCAGATTTTCAATGCTCCACCATTGATGGCCATACCTTCAACTGCCTAGGCCCTAAGCTCTGGAATTCCCTCCCTAAACCTCTCTGCCTCTCTACCTCTATCTCCTCTATTAAGATGCTCCTTAACACCTATCTCTTTGACCAAGCTTTTGGTCACCCAATATCTACTTGTGGCTCAGTGTCCAATTTTGTTTGATAACGCCCCTGCGAAGTGCCTTAGGACACTTTTCTATGTTGAAGGTGCTATATAAATGCAAATTGTTGTTGTTGTTGTAGTGTGGAGCCCAAAACTACACACAGTACTCTAACTGTGGTCTTACTAAGGTCGAACATTGATTCACCATTACATCTTGACTTTTATAATCTCTTATCATGAAACCCAATATTCCTTTAGCTTTCATATGGCTTTATCCACTTGAGGTATTGCTTTTAATGACTTGTGAATCTCACTCGGTGAAGGCGGAGTGGTGCAAAGGTCCCATAGAATTACGGTGCAGTGTAAATAATGGCATAACTCTCCAGTGTCATTATCTCCTAGAACTTCTACAATGGAATAATGGAGCATGTTATCATTGAATCATTACTATGGCACAGTTTCCAGGAAATTCCAGGCTGTTCTCTCTCGTATCACTTTTAAATAATTCACAATTTACCTCTTATCTCTTTTGTAAACACTAACATGAAATATTCTTGTCAATTTATGCTTATTCTCTGATAATTCACTGTACTCTTTTGTCAGAGGTATCACGTCACATTTGACAATTCTCTTTTCAGTGATATATTAGTAGAATATTTTACTGTTCTTTTACTATCTTTTTAGATTCTCTTCTCATACTCCCTCCAGCTTTCCTTATCCCTTTCTTAACCTCTTTCCTTATATTCTTATATCCTCTTTTATTTTTATCATACCTTCAGGCCCTCTTTATTTATTCATGGCATTCTGAAACTGGAAGTAGTCTCCTTTTTAAATACAGTACACAATCTTTTCAATTAGAATGAATTATCCCTCATTTTCACATTAAATTCCTATATTGCAGTTTCAGTAAATTTAATTTGTTAATTTGAGGTAACAACTTACTTATGGATTGTCCTGGATATTTACGGGCCATGTTCAGCAAGATCATTGCAAAAGGATTGCAATGGGACCCTGAAATTTGATTGTTTAATGTTTTCCACTCTCCCCTGAAGGCCTTCCTCTTCTGACACTGTTCCTTCTGCATCTTTTCCAATGCAACCGTGATATGAAATTTAACAAAAGGAGAAGAAGCAGGAACCTATATGCACAATCAGACAATTCCCAGCATTCATTGAAAAGGAACCGTCAGTTAAGAGGCATCACATCAGCTTGCTGTCATTTTCCCAAACCCTTGCATGATGTGCAGCTCTATCAGTAACCTCTGTGAAGTCTGAACCAGCAACAAACACATCATCATTGTTTACACTGAGTTTGTGCACTCTTACCTTAGTTGTAGGGTGCTTGATGTTCTGGTCTGCAGAGCTGGGCCAGGAGTGGGCATTTAAAAAAGTCCTTTAGCACCGGTTTGGAGATTATTCCTTCAAAGGCTAGGACTGTTACCATGTTAGAGAGAGAACTTTCTTAACAGCAGTTTGTGATTTAATTTTTTCCCTGACTTTATTTGAAAATTCCTGTTCTGGCCACCAGCAGGAATGCCAATTTAATTTAGCTTTACTTGGGGAAGAATTTGAAAGCCCTGCCAATGGCCCTCAGAGCCAAGGTGGCAGCTATCTGAGCTTCCATGGCAAAAGTGTGAGCTGCCACGGATGCTGTCCGCACTGTCAGAGGAGGCACCACTGTTGTGTTCATGGAGCTGACCACTTGCTCCATGATGGACATAATGGTCTCCAAACTCTGCACGAAGCCCCAACAGAAGATGGAGTTGGAATCCTCCATACTTTCAGCCATTGCACGCAAGCTCGCTGACAAGCTGCCCAGTGCACCTAGCATTGCCTGGTGTATATTCAGCAGCCTTCTTCAATAGCTTCAGTCTTTGAAGTCTGCATCTGAGTCTTCTGCAGCAGAGCTAATACGTGATCTTGATCTTTGGTGAGCTGGCACCTGTGGCTGCCCATCCTCCTGCTCTAGCTCCTGAACACTTGTGGCTGGCGAGTCACCACATGAAGACCCTCCTCTAGACTACCCTCTAAAGTACGCATGATGCCAGTCTCTAAGCTGGTGCTTACTATGGCCAGGCCTAGTGATAGTGCATCTACAGAAAGGCTGGCCTCCTCTTTCCAAAGTGGCAGAGTGGCGTCAACATTTTCAGCACCTGAAATGAAAGGGAGGGGCAAGGATTAGCTTTTAGTGTGAAGGCAGATCAGAGAGAGTGAGTGGCTGGTGAAAACAGCTGCAGTTTGTCATGCAGAGTGTATAAGGTGAGATAGAAGTAAGAAAAGAAAAAAAGGATAAGGTGTGATGTCTCCTCCAGGGTTGCCACTCACCACGGGCGTAGCCACTTATATGTACAAAGGTCATTGACACACAAAAAGTACAAACCATACCAACAACATGTTAACTGTATGCCATATGATGATAAACACCAGGATAGATTTTTAAACCTATCGTCCAGCGTAAAATTGGCATTACAGATCGGTCACCCCAATGGAGATGAGAATTGGGTAGTTTCTATCATAGGTGGCTGATCCACGAGGCCGTTTTTTACGTCCAGATGGTAAGTTGAAAACTAAGCCCATCGTTTCTTGTGTTTGAAGCATGCTGCACAATGTTAAATGCTTCAAGGTAGTGTGATGCAACATTTTAGTGGTTCAGAAATTAATCCTTTGCTCCATTAAAGAACCAAATAGATAAGAATGGGGGTAAATAGTGTATGACTTTTCCCTCTAGTAGGAGAATCCAGAACATGGGGACATAATCTTAGAATGTCATTATTAAAAGTAAATCCCAGTGTCGGGAGCAGCCGGTGAGTATTTATACTCAGTTCTGTGGGGTTTTTCAGAGGCCCAGTGTCAGGAGCAGCCGGTGAGTATTTATACTCAGTTCCGCTGGTTTTTTTAGAGGCTTACCAATCTCACAGACCGGCGGCGGCGTTCCGAAGCCACGTCACGATTCAAAAAGTGACGCAGGCAAGTGGAAGTAGCTGATTGGGTGAGTACGGCCAGGTGAGTATTTATTCTACTCTGTAGTTTGACAGTTAAGGTTAATAGTGTATAAGGTTTAAAACGTCTTAATTTTGTGGTTTATAGCTTCTAAGGTCTCTGTTCTGTAGTGGGGAGTGCTAGTAAACAAGGACCCTTGAATAATTAATATCATTTAATTGTTGTGTAATTAGTGGTCTTTGATTTGATGCAATTTAATTTAAGTTAATTAAAGGGTAAGTTATGGCAGCGTAGCTCAGCCCTGTGGCATGCTCCTTCTGCACCATGTGGGAATCAGGGACACTTCCTGTGTCCCTGACGACCATGTGTGCAGGAAGTGTATCCAGATGCAGCTACTGGCAGACCACAATTTGGCGCTGGAGCTGTGAATATATATACACTGGAGCATCCGCGAAGCTGAGGACATCATGGATAGCACGTTTAGTGAGTTGGTCACACCGCAGGTAAAGGCTGCAAAGGCAGGAAGGGAATGGGTGATCGTCAGGCAAAGTAGTAGGCGCAGGCAGGTAGTGCCGGAGTCCCCTGTGGACATCCCCCTCTCAAACAGATAAACAGCAGCCAAGTTCATGGCACGATGAGTGGCTCTGCTGCACAGGATGAGAGGAAAAAGAGCGGGAGAGCTATAGTGATAGGGGATTCTATTGTAAGGGGAATAGACAGGCGTTTCTGCGGCTGCAAAGGAGACTCCAGGATGGTATGTTGCCCCCCTGGTGCAAGGGTCAAGGATGTCTGGGAGCAGCTGCAGGGCATTCTGGAGGGTGAGGGTGAACAGCCAGTTGTCGTGGTGCATATAGGTACCAACGA
Source organism: Somniosus microcephalus (assembly GCF_052327205.1). NCBI lineage: Eukaryota > Metazoa > Chordata > Chondrichthyes > Squaliformes > Somniosidae > Somniosus > Somniosus microcephalus. The sequence goes on from NC_140988.1 coordinate 177,354,543, forward strand.
TATAGGTAAAAAATGGGATGAGGTCCTAAAAGCTGAATATAGGGAGTTAGGAGGTAAATTAAAAACTAGGACCTCAAAGGTAGTAATCTCAGGATTTCTACCAGTGCCACGTGCTAGTCAGAGTAGAAATAGCAGGATATTTCTGATGAGTATGTGGCTAGAGGAATGGTGCATGGGGGAGGGTTTCAAATTCCTGGGACATTGGAACTGGTTCTGGGTGAGGTGGGACCAGTACAAACTGGACGGTTTGCACCTGGGCAGGACCGGGACCAATGTCCCAGGGGAGTGTTTGCTACTGCTGTTGGGGAGGGTTTAAACTAAAATGGCAGGGGGTTGGGAACCTGTGCAGGGAGACAGAGAAAAAGGAAACAAGGATAGACGCAAAAGATAGGAAGGAGAAAAGCAAAAGTGGAATCAGAGAAATCAAGGGTTTAAATCAAACAGGGCCACAGTTAAAAATAATTCTAAAAGGACTAAGGGTGCTAAAAAAGCAAGCCTGAAGGCTTTGTGTTTTAATGCAAGGGGCATTCATAATAAGGTGGATGAATTAGCTACACAAATAGATGTAAACGGATATGATATAATTGGGATTACGGAAAAATGGCTCCAGGGTGACCAAGGCTGGGAACTCAACATCCAGGAGTATTCAATATTCAGGAAGGACAGGCAAAAAGGAAAAGGAGGAGGGGTAGCATTGCTGGTTAAAGAGGAGATTAACACAATAGTAAGGAAGGATATTAGCTCGCATGATGTGGAATCTGTATGGGTAGAGATGCAAAATACCAAGGGGCAGAAAACGTTAGTGGGTGTTGTATACAGACCCCCAAACAGTAGTGGTAGGTTGGGGATGGCATTAAACAGGAAATTAGAGATGGGTGCAATAAGGGCACCGCTGTTATCATGGGTGACTTTAATCTGCATATAGATTGGGCTAACCAAATTAGTAACAATACTGTGGAGGAGGAATTTCTAGAGTGTATACGGGATGGTTTCCTGGACCAATATGTCGAGGAACCAACTAGAGATCAGGCCATCTTAGGCTGGGTATTATGCAATGAGAAAGGGTTAATTAGCAATCTTGCGGTGCGAGGTCCTTTGGGGAAGAGGGAGCATAATATGATAGAATTTTTCATTAAGATGGAGAGTGACGTAGTTGACTCCGAGACTAGGGTCCTGAATTTAAATAAAGGAAACTACGATGGTATGAAGCACGAGTTGGCTAGGATGGATTGGGGAACGTTATTTAAAGGGTTGACGGTGGATAGGCAATAGCAAACATTTAAAGATCGCATGGATGAAGTACAGAATTTGTTCATCCCTGTCTGGCATAAAAATAAAACAGGAAAGGTGGCTTAACCGTGACTAACAAGGGAAATTAGGGATAGCATAAGATCCAAGGAGCAGACATATAAATTGACCAGATAAAGCAGCAAACCTGAGGATTGAGAGCAATTTAGGATTTAGCAAAGGAGGACAAAGGGATTAATTAAGAGGGGGAAAATAAAGTATGAGAGTAAGCTTGCAGGGAACATAAAAACTGACTGTAAAAGCTTCTATAGATATGTGAAGAGAAAAAGATTGGTGAAGTCAAGCGTAGGTTCCTTGCAGTCAGAATCAGGGGAATTTATAATGGGGAACAAAGAAATGGCAGACCAATTAAATACATATTTTGGTTCTGTCTTCACAAAGGAGGACACAAATAAGCTCCCAGAGAGGTCGGGGAAAATAGGGTCTAATGAGAGGGAGGAACTGAATGAAATCAGTATTTGTAGGGAAATGGTGTTAAGGAAATTGATGGGATTGAAGGCCGATAAATCCCCAGGGTCTGATAATCTACATCCTAGGGTACTTAAGGAAGTGGCCCTAGAAATAGTAGATGCATTGCTGGTCATCTTCCAAAACTCTATAGATTCTGGAACAGTTCCCATGGATTGGAGGGTAGGTAATGTTACCCCACTATTCAAAAAAGGTGGTAGAGGGAAAACAGGGAATTATAGACCGGTAAGCCTGACATCGGTACTGGGGAAAATGCTAGAGTCTATTATAAAAGATGTAATAGCAGAGCACTTGGAAAACAGTCACAGGATCGGACAAAGTCAACATGGATTTACAAAAGGTAAATCATGCTTGAAAATCTACTGTAATTTTTTGAGGATGTAACTGGTAGAATTGATAAGGGAGAACCAGTGGATGTGATGTATTTGGACTTTCAGAAGGCTTTTGATAAGGTCCCACGTGCAAAGTTAAAGCACACGGGATTGGGGGTAAGGTACTGTCTTGGATAGAGAACTGGTTGGCAGACAGGAAGCAAAGAGTTGGAATAAACAGGTCCTTTTCCGAGTGGCAGGCAGTGTCTAGTGGGGTACCGCACAACCAGCTATTCATAATATATATAAATGATCTAGATGAGGGAAATAGATGTAATATCTCCAAGTTTGCAGACAACACAAAGCTGGGTGGGCGTGTGTGATGTGAGGAGGATGCAGAGAAACTCCAGTATGATTTGGACAGGTTGGGTGATTGGGCAGATGCATGGCAGATGCAGTATAATGTGGATAAATGCGAGGTTATCCACTTCGGTGGCAAAAACAGGAAGACAGATTATTATCTGAACAGCAATAGATTGGGAAAAGGGGAAATGCAACGAGACCTGGGTGTCCTTGTGCACCAGTCACTGAAGGTAAGCATGCAAGTGCAGCAGGCGGTTAAGAAGGCAAATGGCATGTTGGCCTTCATAGCGAGAGGATTCGAGTACAGGAGCAAGGATGTCTTGCTGCAGTTGTACAGGGCCTTGGTGAGACCACACCTTGAGTATTGTCTGCAGTTTTGGTCACCTTATATGAGGAAGGATGTTCTTGCCATGGCGAGAGTGCAGTGAAGATTCACGAGACTGATACCTGGGATGGCAGGAATGATGTATGAGGAGAGATTGGGTCAATTAGGCTTATATTCGCTAGAGTTTAGAAGAATGAGAGGGGATCTCATTGAAACTTATAAAATTCTAACAGGACTAGACAGACTAGATGCAGGAAGGATGTTCCTGATGGCGGATAAGTCCAGAACCAGGGGTCACAGTCTTAGGATAAGGGGTAAGCCATTTAGGACTGAGATGAGGAGGAATTTCTTCACCCAGAGATTGATGAACCTGTGGAATTCTCTACCACAGAAGGCAGTTGAGGCCAAATCATTAAATATGTTCAAGAAGGAGTTAGATATAGTTCTTAAGGCTAAAGGGACTAACGGATATGGGGAGAAAGCAGGTACAGGGTACTGAATTTGGATTATCAGCCATGATCTCATTGAATGGCGGCTCAGACTTGAAGGGCCAAATGGCCTACTCCTGCTCCTATCTTTTATGTTTCTATCCAGAATTTTTTTTGCGAATTGCACTGACCCAGTAAGTCCCAAAGAGAGAATATTAATATGTCGTTAAAGACTGGAAATGTTCTATTCAGTGAGCAATATAGTCATGAAGAGCAAATTAAATTGTTCTTGGCTTCTAAAGTAGGTCATTTTCTATTTATCTAGCTTTATATTCTTTTGTTTAAATGCCTTCTTTCTGCTATTCCTTTGTGTTCATTATTCTCTCTGTTTTATTTCAATGTTTTCCTATTTGTGGTTTCAATATAAATCTAAATAACATGAAGTTTAATCTTTTTAAAATAATGGAACTAAGGCCTAGAAATTGGGTATAGCCCCGCCAGCACGTTTGCACCGAAAATTTTGCGCCCGCCGCGGAGCCAGTTGTGCCCGCCCCATATTCACTTTCAGCACCCCAAAGCGGAACCGGGCACTGGTACAGGGTGTGTCCGCCCCGCTTGGGGCGCTGAAAGTGAATTTCAGCGCTCCCGGTCCCGCTACGCCACCCGATGCGGTGTGGCGGGCTGCTGTACTGCAGGCCTCCCCCTTCTCTTAAGGGGGAGGTGCCTGCAACGGCCGGAGCCCCGATTGCAAGTGCCAGCAAAAGAGCCCGGCACAACGGAGAAGTGCCGGGCTCCACGGAAACCAGCCGGCAATGCCGCGGGGGGGGGGGTGGTGGAGGAGGCCGGGGAAGGAGGTGCGGGCAGGCGGCCGCCGAAAAAGCGGCCGCCCCGCACCTCCACCTTAACTTGCGCCGCTAAGGCTGCAGTAAGGACCCGGTCTCCCGATGTTGTTAGCGCCCGCCACGGAAGAGGCGGCCGCTACTGAAGATGGGGATCGGCGTGGTTTCGGGCGGTACCGGGGCACTGCGCACACCGATGACGTCATCGGTGCCGGCGCAGCGCTACTGGCTAACGCCGATGTTAGGGCCCACCTAATTTCGGGCGCGACGCAACTTCCGGCGCAACCCACTCTTTCGCCCCTAATTGGGCGCAAACGCAACTGAATTTCTAGGCCTAATTCTTTTAACTTCTGCCACTGATGAATTATCAACCAGTCAGGCAATACAAGATCAAAGCAGACTGACGAGAGATGGGGAACGCCTGGGGATAGGACCAGGCGATGCATGTATTAAAACACACTGCAAGGAATGGCTTACTAGTATTTAAATGTACTGTAGACGATCCGGTTTAGTTGTGCATTTGAAAGCTTTGGAAAGCCAATTCAGTTATGGACTTTGTAGTCTAGAGAATCTGATTTTGTTGTGTATTTTATAGTTTAGAATATTCAATTTAGCTGTGGTCTGGTAGTTTAGTGGGTGGAATATTTGTAATGTACGTGAGGTTTAAAAAGTTGTACTCTCATAACCATGATTTAATTACCATAGTACTATTCCTGATTTCGCTTCTCCTGACACTGACATAAATTCTGACAGTAAATTATGCACTAACAAGGTCTATCAGAAGCAGCCTTAGAAAATAAACAGAGTCATGCTAATGCCAGTGGTGGCACCAGGACACATTGTAAGAGAGTTTTGACCTGGTGGTTCTGATCACTAAGGGTTTCTGATGGCATCATGGTCCAGGTCACCATTTTAAGTCTGGCCACAGGGAGTGTTAAAGGTCAGCCTGCCCATGAACATAAACAACAATCTGCATTTTATATAGCACCTTTCACGTAGTAAAACATCCGAAGGGGCGTCACAGAGACGTAATAAGACAAAAAATTGACATTGCGCCAAGGAAGGAGATATTAGGAGGGATGACTGAAAGCTTGGTGAAAGAGGTAGATTTTAAGGAGGGTCTTAAAGAAGGAGAGGGTGGTTGAGAGGTTTAGGGAGCAAATTCCAGAGCTTAGGGCCTGAACGTTTGAAGGCACGGCTGCCAAAGGTGGGGGGAAGGGAGTAGGGGGATGTGTAAGAGTTGGAGGAACGCAGAGTTCTTAGAGGGTTAAAGGGCTGGAGGAGGTTACAAAGATAGGGAGGGGCGAGGCAATGGAAGGATTTCAACATAAGGGTGAGGATTTTAAATTTGAGTTGTAGGTGGATGAGGAGCCAATATAGGTCAGCAAGCACAGGGATGATGGGTGAGCGGGACTTGATGCATGTCAGGATATGGACTGCAGAGTTTTGGATGAGTTCAAGTTTAAGAAGGGTGGAAAATAGAAAGCTGGCCAGGAGAGCATTGGAATAGTTGAGTCTGGAGGTAACAAAAGCATGGATGAGTGTTTCCACTGCTGAAGCAGGGACAGATACAGACAATGTTATAGAGGTGGAAGTAGGTGGTCTTTGTGTTGGGGAGGATATGTTGTTGGAAGCTCAGACCATTCCACATTATCAGCTTCTATCGTCCTTCTTGTGCATGCACAATCATCCATTGTTGCTCAATTTAACTTGTACTATAAATGGGGGCAAAGTTAGCAGCAAGGGAATCAAAACAGACCGTGTCCGTTCTATCTCCCGCACTTCTGCCCTCACCCCTGCCCCTCCCTCCCGGAACCACGATAGGGTTCCCCTTGCCCTCACCTTTCACCCCACCAGCCTCCACATTCAACGGATCATCCTCTGGCATTTCTGCTACCTCCAAAGTGATCCCACCACCAAACACATCTTCCCCTCCCCTCCCCTTTCAGCATTCTGTAGGGACCGCTCCCTCCGAGACACCCTAGTTCACTCCTCTATCACCCCCAGCACCCCTTCCCCTTCGTCCGGCACCTTCCCGTGCAAGCGCAGGAGATGTAACACCTGCCCCTATACCTCCCCCCTTCCCACTGTCCAGGGCCCCAAACACCCCTTCCAGGTGAAACAGCGATTTACTTGTACTTCTTGCAATCTAGTATACTGTATTCGCTGCTCACGATGCGGTGTCCTCTACATTGGGGAGACCAAATGCAGATTGGGTGACCGCTTTGCGGAACACCTCCATTCAGTCCGTAAAGGTGACCCCGAGCTTCCGGTCGCCTGTCATTTTAATTCACCGCTCCATTCCCACTCGGACCTCACCGTCCTTGGCCTCTTGCATTGTTCCACGGAAGCTCAATGTAAACTCGAGGAACAGCACCTCATCTTCCGATTAGGCACTTTGCAGCCTTCCGGACTCAATATCGAGTTCAACAATTTCAGATCATAGCCTCGGCCCCTATTACTTTTTTACTTCTAATTTTTTCCACCCCTTTGTTTTGGGTCTTCCTTTCCTCCACCGCCCCCCCTTTCCTTTTGTTTCTCTCAACCACCTGGCAGCTATCTCTTATCCTGCCAGTACACTTCACACCTAATCTCAGCCTGTATTGATTTCTTTGTGGGTACAATGATGAGACATTTATATAAAGGAGAATAACTTTTAATCTAAGGTTTGTTCAAGAATTCATACAGCTTTTCAGGACACACCATGCTTGAGCTGCAGCTAAAGTGAAACTAAAAACTCTCAGCCTGCTTGTCTGGTCACATGACCTCTGCTGGTCAGGCACAAGCAATCAATACCTGCAATCATGCTATTAAGGCATCATAATCGAACAGGCAAATAACATCACTATTTGCTGATATCATTACATCTCCCTTTCTTAAAACAAATGTATTTTACTTTTAACTAACAACATGTTTTCTTTGTATTAATCTGCATTTTAACTGTAACACTTAATGAACTTACATTATCATTATCATGATCAAGGTTTTTTAACCTTGCTTTGTGTGTTCACATGAAATATGTCAATACACTAGAACTTGAAGAAAGAATAAGATAACATTACTTCCTTCTATAACAATAGTCCTTAAATTTGCTCAATGAGTCTCTCAGGAGGCTTCACGTGTCTTGAGGATTTTCTGATTGATTGTCCTTGAATCTGAGTTGTTGCCTCAGATGATGTGTTCTCAGCTGTGTGATCAGGTTGTTCAACAGTATCAGTCTCTTGACCTGCTGTGGCTAGTTCCATGAGAAGATCTCGACGATTTCTTCTCAGAACAGCACCCTCATCTGTCTGAATGGTGTATGATCTTGGTTGAACTTCACTCAGGACAGTTCCCTTCTCCGTCCATGTGTTTGTTTTGTCTTTGAACCTTACTTGGTCACCAGTGTGGAGTTCAGGTAGGTTTTGTGTTCCTCTGTCATAATAGTACTTTTGCTTTTCTTTCTGTTGTTCTTTGAACTTCCTCACTTTCTCCCCCTCTTTTGTTTTCAGGAGGTTCTCCGGGATGGGTAGGTTTGACCTTAGCCGACGTCCCATCAGGAGTTGGGCTGGTAACATACCACACTCGAGCGGCGTTGTGCGGTATACAAGCATGCTTTGGTAGAAGTCAGTTCCACTGTCTTTTGCCTTGTACATCAGTCTTTTAACTGTCTGGACCGATTTTTCCACTAATCCATTGGACTGTGGATAGTGAGGACTTGACGTTGTGTGGACAAAGTCCCACTCTTCGGCAAAGTGTCGGAAATTTGCATTGTTAAACTGGGGTCCGTTGTCTGTGAAGACCTCGCTTGCCAAGCCATGTCTGGAGAATATGGCTTTCATACTTCTTATCACAGCTTCTGCAGTGGTGGTGTACAGTCTACAAACCTCTGGATACAGGGAGTAATAGTCTGTGATGACAAGATAGTCCTTCCCTTGACATACGAATAGGTCAGCGCCTACCTTCTGGTAAGGTCTGTCTGGTGCTGGGTGTGGCTTTAGTGGTTCTACCGGATTGCTTGCTCGATATTTCAGGCATATTGTGCAGTTTGACACCTCATTTGTCACATCTTGGTTCATTCGTGGCCAGTACATCACCTCTCGTGCTCTTTTCTTACACTTTTCGATTCCCAGATGTCCTCCATGGATCTTTTTTAGCATCTCTTTTCTCAGGTTCTTTGGGATAACTATTTTACTTCCTTTGTGGATGATGTCTTCGACCACTGATAGCAGAGTACTGGAACTGCAGGGCAGAACTATGTCAGGTGAGCAGTCTTGTTTCATGTTGGGCCATCCATCCAAGGTGCTTTTCTTCAGTCGTCTCATTGTTTCATCTTTGTTTGTCTCAGTCTTTATGAGCTCCATTTTTGCATCTGCTATGGGCAGTGCACTTGTGATCATGTCCACGTAGGCGTTCACTTTTTCATCCATTGTGGTGTTTGCAGGCTCACTTGGGTCAACAGCTCTGGACAATGTGTCTGCTGTATACATCAGCTTACCCGGTGTGTACGCAACATTCAGTGTATAGCGTTGCAGCCTGATCATCATTCTTTGTATTCTAAGCGGACAGCTATTTAGTGGCTTTTGGAACAATGCAATCAAGGGCTTATGGTCAGTCTCTACACTGATTGCTTGTCCTGCCACAAACTGGTGAAATCTTTCACAGGCATATGTGATGCTGAGCAGCTCCTTTTCTATTTGAGCATATCGCGTCTCCGCGTCTGTCATTGAGCGCGATGCATATGCAATAGGTTGCCAGTAGTCATATTGTTGCAGAAGAACGGCACCGAGCCCACTCTGTGATGCACCTGATGATATCTTGATGGGTCTCGCTGGGTCATAAAACCTCAGAACTGGTTCCTCTGTGAGCAGTTTCTTTAGATCGCTCCATGACTTCTCATGCTCATGATTCCATTCCCATTCTATGTTCTTTTCAGTTAGTCTTCTCAGTGGTGCTATTTTTTCTGAGAGGTTGGGTATGAATTTACCCATGTAGTTGATCATTCCATTAAACCTCTGCACGTCCTTTTTGCATTGTGGCCTTGGCATATTCTCAATGGCGGACACCTTTCTGGGATCTGGTCTGATGCCCTCACTGCTAAGGATATCTCCCACGAATGTCAGTTCTGTCACCCCGAGCTGGCATTTCTCTCTATTCAGCTTCATCTACTGTATGGACCTTGCTTTGTTGCGCTTGGTTCTTACAGCAACGGGCATAATGGTTGTTTTTGTTGCATCTATTGCATGTTTTACCATATGCTGGACACTTTCTTGGTGGATGCTGTGTACCGCATCGACTACATGACTTCCGATTGTCCCTTTCATTTTCGTTTGCTGGCCACGCCTCTTTTTTCACATTGGCGCTCTCTTTGTTAAACGGTTTGTATCCGTTCTTTCTCACTGCATCCACATTGTAGCTACTGTCACTGAACAGCTCCTTTGCCTGCAACTTCACAGTCTCTGTAGCCCTACACAGTGCTATGGCTTTTCCCAGGTCTAGATCTTGCTCTCTTAGCAGTCTTTCCCTTAGACCATTATCTGGAATACCACACACCAGTCTGTCTTTTATCAGCGAGTCTGTCAGTCCCCCAAATTCACACGATTTGCTTCTGTTTCTCAGTTCAGTCACATACTGATCAATAGTCTCGCCGATTTTCTGTACACATGTGAAAAATTTGTGCCTCTCAAAGGTCACGTTGCATTTAGGTATGCAGTAGGCCTCAAACTGTTCCATTATTTTATCTAGCTTCATTTTGTCTCCATCAACGGCAAATATGAAATTATTATACACCTCCAGCGCTGCATCACCCACTACATGTAAGAACACGGATGATTGCTGTTTATCACTTTTCTCGTCAGCTCCGATTGCCGCTAAATACAACCCCAAACGCTGTTTGAACCTTCTCCAATTTTCAGCCACATTACCTGTCAAATGAAGCGTCGCTGGTGGGAGTAGACCTTCCATTTTTCACTTCGTTAGCTATTCTCTAATGGTAAGCAACGATTTTCTCTTTTGGCTTGCTAGTATGTGGAGAGCTGTTTTAACTTCAAACTTTTTTCTTCATCTCTTTCAGCCCCTCTCTTTCAGCCACTTCTGACACCATGTATTGATTTCTTTGTGGGTACAATGATGAGACATTTATATAAACGAGAATAACTTTTAATCTAAGGTTTGTTCAAGAATTCATACAGCTTTTCAGGACACACCATGCTTGAGCTACAGCTAAAGTGAAACTAAAAACTCTCAGCCTGCTTGTCTGGTCACATGACCTCTGCTGGTCAGGCACAAGCAATCAATACCTGCAATCATGCTATTAAGGCATCATAATCGAACAGGCAAATAACATCACTATTTGCTGATATCATTACACAGCCTATTACCATCTCATCTGGTTTCTAATACCTTTTATTGTCTCTTACTTCTTTTGTCCGATCGCAGCCCTGCCTTCGATCTATTTTCTTTTCTTTCCAGTTTTGAAGAAGGGTTTCGACCTGAAACGTCAACTCAAATTTTTCTCCACGGATGTTGCCTGACCTGCTGAGTTTTTCCAGCATTTTCTGTTGTTTTTTCATTGATGGAAGCAGTTCTGTAATGTAAATGTAGAAGTGGTTCTGTAATATGAATGTGGTATCATATTTCAATAGGAGACATTCTGCAAGGTACAGGAAACTTTCTGTTATCCGGCACTGACAGGACTGAGCTGGTGCCGTTAGATCAAAACTGCCGTATAATCCAGCCCTAATGTTGAAACATACAGAGCTTTTCAGCTCCGTGTGAATCAACAAACCCTGTTACTTAGCAACAGCTTCAAAACAGGCGGCTGCAGCTGCAAGCATCTCTAGCTGAAGCTGTTGCTTAGCTACAGACCTTGCAGAGCCTGACTGGGGAAAAAAAAGCAACGAGAATTTAAAAAACCTATAGAAAACGGCTCCTGAATTTTGCCGGTAGATAGAGCTTTCCGGACTTTTAACCTCCGGTTAAATGAAAGTTTCCCGTAAATGGGTATCATATTTACATAGCTTACATGATGTTGTCATAAGCGTTATTTCCAAGATTCGGCATTCCCAGTGGGGAGCTATGTTTGTAGGTAGCATGGGTGAGAGAATCAAGGCTAAAATGTTGCTCCCTCAGAGCACGGTTTCCTTGCTGGAAGTACCTCGTGCAGAATTAACCATCTAATATTCAAAAGTTTAAAGGTATAGTTCAGATGCGATTAAGCAAAATTGCAGGGAAGCTAGTCAGTAGCCATTTTACAGGGTTAATTTTATTAATGGAACAAATAGCTACATATATGACCATAATAGGGATGCAGTGTTTTATTAGGACCTGGATTTAAATCCAGTCTGAATTGATAGGGTAAAAGTCCTGGTCTTTTGTGGCTTTTTCATGTTCCTGAAAACTGTAATGCTTTTAAATCCATGAAAAAATCATTAGGAACTCGGTCCCTAAGGAGTGTGAACCTACAGCACAAAATTGGTCAGAATTTATCAATGGGCAATTATTTTTATATAAAATTACATCTTAAGTATTTGCTTTAGTAGTATAGGGTTAATATTACAGTAAGAAAAAGCAATTCTGATGTTTATAGCTTTTTACTGTAATATTAGCATTTATATCAGTAGCACAGTGTTCAGCTAAAATTTGGGGAAAAAAAGGCCACAAGAGCTTTAAATGCCCCTGGAATTGCCAGCAGTGTAAGGGTTAATTCAAGTCCCATAGTCTGTTGGGCTCAGTGACTCATTCAAGCCATCACCCTTAATTTTCATATTATTTCCTTAGTGTCTGCCAAAGAGCATCAAAGACTAAGATAGTAATCCTATCTGTGGGATAATTATGCTATGCTGTTGAAATTAAATCAACAATTCTGCCAAATTTGGAATTGTGGAAATATGGAAACTCCAATAACTACTATCTAATGTCTTTGTTGTTTTGTCAGCATTGGACAAAATATTTAAAGTGAGCAAATGGCCAGCAGGTGGAAAATAAATAATTGTACATAGTTGAACTTTCAACACATAGTTTACATGTTTACAAGTATTTTTTTAAAGCTAAATTACTAAGTTAATGAAGTATAAATGAACAACAACAACTTGCCTTTTATATAATGCCTTTAACGCAAGAAACATCCCAAGGAGCTTACAGATAGGCATAAAGAGGATGAACGGCAAGGCAGGAAAGGAGAGATTACGAGAGGTGGCCTAAAGCTTGGCTGAAGAGATATGTTTGCTGAAGATTTTTAAAGAAACAAAGAGAGGTAGAAAAGTGGAGATGTTTAAGGAGGGTATTCTAGAGAGTAGGACCCAGGCAGCTGAAGTACAAAGGGAGGGGAGATGCACAAAAGCCCAGTGGCAAAGGAATGGAGTGCTTGGGAGAGTATAGTGCTGGATTAGATTGCAGAGATAGAGGGGTAAGTATCAACTGTGTGGGACAGTGTAAAACGGGTGATAGCAAATCAGCAACCCATATTACAACTCTCCCAATTTTCATTTCCATTGAAGTCAATGGTGAGGCCATGGAGAGATTTTAAGACTAGGACAAAAAATTTAAATTAATGTGTTCAGGAGTATAAGGCAGCAAGGACAGGGTTGATAGGCAACCAGGACTTAATGCAGGATAGGATATTTATGGAAGAGTTTTGAACAGGTTGGAGCTCATTGAGGGTGAAGATTGGGAGGCTAGTAAGGATAACATTAGAGTATTTGAGTCCAGAGGTAACAGGGGCATGTGCAAGGGATTCAGTGGAAAAGAATCTAAGATGGGGTGAAGGTGGATAATGTCACAGAGGTGGATGTAAGCGTTCTTTGTGAGGGAAAGCATGTGGGGTCTCAAACTCTGCTCTAGGTTCAACAGGACATTGGGGTTGTAAACAGTCCAGTTCAGCCTGGGACAGCGACCAGGAGGGTGATGAAATCAGTGGCAAGAGAAAAAAGAGTTTGCAGTAGAGGCCAAAGATGAGGGCCTAGAAATTCGATCGTGCCCGAATTGGAGTGTGACCCTGGTGCTGAGCTTGCTGCTCACGCCTAATGAGGCCACTGGCTGGACATTGGCAAATTAGTCCGCCGACCTCATCTGTTTATTATCAGCTAGCCAAGGGCGCAAGTCGCAGCTCCAGAGGCAGCTCACAAGTCATGGAGGGGGCACACATTTGGCTGGTTCAGATGAGGGCCAAGGTTCTCAAGAATGTCTGGGGAGGGGAAGCAAGCAGTAGCCAGCAGCAGCACTCCTACTCCTCCCGACTCCATAATAAGGGAAGTAAAAACGGGGAAATCTACATTTCCGGTGGCAACCTACAGCTTTAAGGACCACTGGTTTGGCTGCTAAGTGTGTGCACGATGCATACTGCGGTCAGTCGCAATCAAATTATGCAAAGGGGGACTCAAACAGCGTTAGGCCCCATATTTGCATATGAGAATGGCCTAAAGCCGGTTTCAGGCATGCTCCTCGGATGGCTATGGAGGAGCCCTAACCAATATGGTGGGCGCGTACTTCTGACGCAAAATGAGCGCACACTCGCTGCCATCATATTGAACCCTTAGGCACCCGTTTTACACCAAAATAGCTGGTCAGAAATTGGATTTTTGGGTCATACTATTTGGCTTTTCAAAATGGAAGTATATCTAATCCGCTGACTCAACTTCAAGGACTCACTGCCAGGCTAAGCTGTTACAGAGTATCAAGTTTCTGCTATGAAGTAAGGATATGTTGATGTGTTTACTAATCACAGCTCTACTTTCTTTTATAAGGTAATGTTGGCTCTGTGTGGAGTATGTTTTAGTAGGCATTACTTCTGCTGCCCGTGCTTGCCTAAATAGCCTAATGAAGACATTATTTTACAGAAAAACTGCCCAAACTTTTCTACAACGTACTGTGGAGCAAAATCCCTAGTCAGCTACAACATTAAGCTTCTGTCTCTATTGCATTTAGTTAAAATAATATTTTCAAGGTTATTTAACTTACTTAACACATATACATATTAATGTTATCACATGTACTGTGAGATTTGTATTTCGAACACAAGCTATGAATTTATCTCAAACCGAACCACTCATTCTCCTCCATCGGTCACCATTCATCAAATTGTTCAATGAATATTTGAATAAACAGTAGGTAATTACAGGTTGCATAGTTAAATAATTCTTCAATTGCTGTGATGGGTAAGATCCTTGAAATCCCTCAAGATCAACCTCCAATGAATACGCAACACTCAAACAACCTGCAGAAACAATTTCCTGTTGTTAATTTGTTAAACAACCAATTACAACTCTCTGTAGTTTGCCATTAACAAAAAAAAAATCAATCTTTGAAGTTTGTTTTCCAAACAAGTAAAAGCTAGACAACTGTTCTGGTGAACTCCTATTATTTCATTAAACATGAAAAATCTAAGGGCTTTACCTCAGGAATAAATGTACATTGTCATAACATAACAGCTGTTTTCAATTACATATAAACATGTGTCTAATGCCACATAAATGAGACATAGCAGATTTGAGAAATTGTGGAAATTTCTGACTTAACTGGAAAAGTTTCAACAACTGAGCAATTTCCTCAGAGAAATAAGAGCTAGCTACTTTCTGCTTGGTTTCTTCCACCTGATCAAACAGGAAGGACTGGAGCTCAGAGACATGCTCAGCTGTGGAGTTAAAAGAGAGAAAAATCATCGGATCTGCCCGGTAATGTTATATGTAAATTGGGTCATTTGTGTGTCACTGTGGAAAAATATCAAAGGCTGGCAATCATTCAACAATTAGAAAAAAATGATGGGAACAGCAAAAGAGGCTTATCAATGCCAGAATAAAATATTACTCCAATTCTCTTTGATTTTTGTTTTACAAGAAAAGTCCTAAAATAAATTGAACCAAGGCAGCAGAGTAGTTGAAGACAATGAATACTTGACATGCACCAGATGGTGGTCAGCCTGTCACTCATTTTTGCCTACCTTAATAAGGTGAACTTGGTCTGTTCTCTCCTCCAATGGCTGCCTAAAGTATTATGCAGAAGTGACTTCTGATCTTATATCCCTGTTCCTTAACACTGGGATGAGTTTAAATCTGGTGCAGATAGGCGGGATGAAAATTGGGCTCCTTCGCCAGTTATGAGGGTCTTGTGTGAAATGAGTTTGGGCAATCGCCACTCTGTTCTTATTTGGCATTGGCCTACAATGAAAACATGGCCCATAATTTGGCACAAACTAACAATAAAATATAATCTCACTCAGTGGTCCTAAGGGTGGCTGATGTGGCAGGAGTGCATGATGCTGACATGGGTGCCTATAAAGGAAGGTCTTCCATTCTTCAGCACCAATGTCCATTATTTAGGAATTAAGATTTCACGAGAAACAAACAAGCATGTCGGAGCTGTTCTCTGTGATCCAGGCAGTCCAGGTTAATTTGTGCAGCAAAAAGATTATAGGGCTGATATTTCAAGGCTGTGCTATTGGTGCAGAACCTTGAAAGAAACATGGAAACATAGGAGGGAATTTCCCCAGCCCTGAGGAGGCGGGTATGGAGGCAGGACTGCCGGGAAAATGTCAGAAACTGGGAGCAGGTACTGAACCCGCTCCCAACCCACCTCCGTGCCATCTTCCCGGGAGGCGGATCCCCGACTCATGCAGGGACCCGTCTTCTCGAGGCAGAAAGAGGATTAGGCAGTTAAGAGGCTTATCCTCATTTTACCCCTGCAAGTGCAGGCTTCCCGATGGCTGCGAACCTCGCCAGGGTCAGCGAGGCAAGCAGTGGGTCTGCGGGGGTGAGAGGGATCGAAAAGTCCGCTGTGGAGGTGAGTGATGGGTGCAAGTGTGGAAAGGTAAGTATGAGAGGTGAGTGTAAAGTGTTAGAAAAGGTTTACTTACCTTTGCTTCTTCCTGCAGGCTTCAACCCTTGGGGATCCGAAGGTGCCTCATCTCAACGGCAGAGATGACAGAATGGCTGCTGCATTCTCAGATGCAACAGCCATCTGATTTCTGCTGAGGAAAGAGGTTTTGCTGAGTCTTTGTGCCACCTTAGAACAGAGATTGTCAGTGTTTGACAGCTTCTCAAAGCTGTCAAACGCTGACAATTCATCTGTCAAAAATTCTCGACAGATGAAACGTCATACGCTGACGTCCTCTGTCACCGGCTTTCCCTTAATTGGCCGGCTAAGCCCGCAGGGCGGGCTTAACAAGGTCAATCAAGGGAAAATAGCATGGGTTGGCCAGACATTGTTGGGGGCGGGGCTGAAACCCGACAACCAGCAGTCCCGTCCCCAATGTGCCCCCATTGAGAAAACCCAGCCGAACGAAACATAGAAAAATAGCAGCAAGAGTAGGTCATCCGGCCCTTCAAGCCTGCTCCACCATTCAATATGGTCATGGCTGATCCTCTATCTCAATACCATATTCCCGCTCTCTCCCCATACCCGGTGATGCCTTTTGTGTCCAGAAATCTATCTATCTCCTTCTTAAATATATTCAGTGACTTGGCCTCCACAGCTTTCTGTAGCAAGCAAGAGGCAGTCATAAACTTGGGCCGACAGGCCCATGTGCCCTCAGTTTATGATGAAGAATTTTGGACTTGACCAGAGGCTGTGCTTTCAGCAAGTGGAAGCTTCATTACAGCCATGGCAATTATGCAAATAGATTCCATTGTTCAGCACAGGCATGATGGGCCAAATGGCCTCCATTGTATGATTTGGTTCCTTTGTCTCTAGGGATTTGCTGCAGATAGCGAACTGTTGCATTCCAGGGTGCATTACCTGTAGAAACCCATGGCACATTGATCAGATTTGCACTCCTGCACCTCCTTTGACATCCCTTATGAGGATTAGAAGAGTCCAAGGATAGATCCTTGGGGGATCCAAAGGTAATGGTATGGAACAGAAGCCATTTCTGGAGATGCGTTGGCTCTGGGGACCATACCGGGAGCATGACCAGGATGGGACAGAGTAGAGGTTTTACTGGGGACAAGGGCATCAGACGTGGAGGTGAGAGAATGGTTGAGCAGATTGATAGCTGCAGAAGTATTGTGGCAAATGGAGGGTCAAAATATCACAGGGTATTTAAATGCAGGAAGCTATATTTAAATTTCCCACATGACGTGTGAGCAATAAAAGGACTTTCTCAAATCACCAGACTCGGGCGGTAGCAGTGCCAGATTGTTACTATATTATCCTAGTTTCCCTTTCCTCCCTGACCTCCTTTCTACCACAGCAGCTCTAATCAAATGCCCTGCTTTCTCGCGTCCTCCTCGCATATTTGTGACCACTGGTTGTTGGTTCTTATTGGGTTAGATTAAAGGGAGGTTTGTACCCAGCATGAATTGAGTCAGCCTTGGAGCCCTTTTCTGCAGCAGGTTTTGCTGTGGTTTCTGCTGCTGTTCAGCCTCTATACTGTTGGCATTGTCATCTTGTGGGTTGAAATCAAACAGTACAATATTCGGAATTAACATGTTAATGTGTCAGTATGAATTTCCTCTGTCCACTATTTCAGTGAAGACATTAACCCAGTTGACTATCAGCTAGCTTCACTTGAAGTCTCATGTGCCACTTTTCAAGAATGCCAACCAAAGGAACTGTTGGCATAGGCAGCCAAACAAGGGACCAGGGCACAGCATAGAGGCACAGAAGGAGATAGCACTATTTCATAGAGTCTGACCTGCAAACACTCCTTAATGTAGTTGAGTTCAGGAAATAAGACAGCTGCTGAGCATCTGTGGCAGGCAGCCTGCTAGAAATCTCGCTACTGGCACAGAGTGGCAACTTTCTCACCCCAGGACTTCAGAACAGTGCTGCATAAAGTTCAGTGACCAGTCCAGGGCAGGCAAAGTAACACACTGACCACTCTCCCTTTGCTGCTTTGAGCACCCTGCGCATCACTCTTCATCCTACCAACACAACACTTATATAACTGGGGGAGAAATTCAGAATTGCCCCGTTTGGGGCGCAATTATCGGCCAGGTGCAAAGATTCGTGCCTGACGCTAATTATCGCCTCTGACTGCAAACTTGGCTTTTATCATCCCTGGAGGTGATTGGAGCGCTGAATCAGGCGCTACACACCTGTCTTAAGGCACAAAGGCCGAGGAGCGAGGCGCTACCTCAGAGCGCTGGCGAAGCTCATGTGATGTCAGTCAGCAATGGAACACAGACACACTGGCGCCGGCCAGTTCTTAAAGGGGAGAGTCGATCTTGCTCTCCATCCACACCCTACTTATTGCAGCCTTGAATCTCGGCCTGGAGAGACCTGTACATCAAATCTGTTGGAAAGAACAATGGAGAGGCCCAAGGAAAGAGCTCAGAGTGCAGCCCCCATATTCTCTTTTAAATCGATGCAAGGAAGATCAAATCAGAAGGAACCTGCAAAGTGCTGTTTAGTACCCAAAAGTCCTCAACACAGCTTTGAATATCTCCTGCAGTCTCTCTCTCTCACTCAGAATGCGTGGTGCAAAGATTTTGCTGACAAAAAAAGGCAGGAAGCGGTCGCCTTTAAATAGCGTTCCCCCAGTCCCTTCCTAACTGCAAAATACTCCCCTCAACCTGTCGTTGCTAGCGGCAGGCAGTAAGAAAGGGGGCGCCACTCAATATCTGGTCTGGGGCGCTACCGGGGCATTGCACACTCGACTGACGTCATAATCTGCGGGCGCAGGAGCTTGTGGCGGTAGTGTTTAGCGCCGCTGCAAAATGTCTAGTTAATTTTGTGAGCGGCGCAAACATCGCCGCGCACGGGCGTTCGTTACTTTGCGCCCCATTAGCGCCCTCTTAAGGCGCTAACGGGAGGCGCAAACCAACCAAATTTCCCCCCCCCCAACTAATCTTTCACAATGCACTCTTGTCAATGAGTGGGGGCGGGGTGGGGGATGGGGGGTAGCACTAATTCATGATCTTGCTATCTGTTGTGTCCGTCAGTAGTAAGACACAAGAGTGCAGGAGAATGGTACAACAGGTGTTTACTCAATGTGGCTCACTCTGGAACTGAACTGTACAGATTTCTACTCAGTGCTATATACAGGTGTGGTCACTGCCGGTACTACAGTATACATGAGCTGTAAAAAGTAGTTCCCCCCTTAAAGGTATATACATTACAATTCCTCCCCTTTTAGATTAACAGTACCATAACACTCATTTAACAATTAAATATCAAACTAATTACAATTAACACTTTTAACATACAACGTTAGCTGAAAATAGTCCATTTATATATTCAGTCTTTGGGGAGGCTTCCTGATCCTTTCTGGATAGCGCCTTTCCCAAGTGTCTCGCTCTTGGTGCGGAGGCGATTCTGGCCCCCTGTCGTCGGTTGGGTCATCAGCTTCCGATGCTACTGTTTCTGGGGTAGATGCGGCCTGTACGTCAGGTTGCTCACCAGGTACGAATGGGCGAGGCATGGGGTTGACTTGTTCCTGTGACTCTAGGATCTGGTCAGCATGGTGTCTCACGATGTTCTCCCCAACGTCCACTGTGTACATTAGTGGGCCCTGCCGTTTGCATATCGTTCCTGGCTGCCATTTTTCTGTTCGGTCATCGCGGGCTAAGACTGGTTGCCCTACATTGAAGCTCCTTGTTGGCTTCTCATGGATGTGCTGGAATTGCTTACTCTCAACATCTCTTCGTACGTTTGGTCTGAGCAAATCCAGGCGAGACCTTAACCTTCGGTTAAAGAACATCATGGCCGGGGCCTGGTTGGTGACTGCATGTCTCGCATTCCGGTAGGCGAACAGGAAATTGTCCACCTTATGCTGCAGCGGAATGTTGTCATTGTACATAGCCTTTATTGCCTTCTTAAAGGTTTGTACGAACCTCTCAGCCAATCCATTTGTGGCTGGATGATACGGGGCGGATGTGTAATGCCTTACCCCATTCTTCTTCATAAACCTCCGGAATCCTTCGGACACAAACTGTGGTCCGTTATCGGAGCAAATCTGTTCTGGCAAGCTCATTTACATTCGTCACTCCACTTCCATGACACTCCAGTTTGCAGTAGGGTGTTCAGTGGGTGTAGTATTGTAGACAAATTTGGCAAGAACTTATGGTAGTAATTTACCAGCCCGAGGAACGACCTCAGTTGTGACACGTTTTCCGGTGCTGGAGCCTTGACTACTGCCTCAATCTTTTCTGGGGACTTATGTAACCCCTCTTTATCGATAACGTGGCCACAATACGAGATCTGTTTTTTTAAAAACTCGCATTTGGGGCGGTTAGCTTGGAGCCGATATTCCTGCAATCTAGTGAGCACCTGCTCCAGGTTGGCGAGGTGATCACTGTCATTTTTGCCCGTGACCAGGATGTCGTCCAAATAACACTGGGTCCCTGGGATCCCTTGCAGGACTTGTTCCATTGCCCTTTGCCAAATAGCCGGAGCTGATACTACCCCGAATACCAGCCGGTTGTATTGGTAGAGACCTTTATGGGTGTTGATTGTGAGGTATTTTTTTGATGCTTCTTCTACCTCCATTTGCAGATACGCCTGGGCCAGATCAATCTTAGTGAAGCGTTTCCCTCCAGATAGCGAGGCGAAAATATCTTCAATCCGCGGAAGTGGATATTGCACGGTGTGAAGGACTGGGTTCACTTTTACCTTAAATTCCCCACAGATGCGAACCTTCCTTGGTTCCCCAGGCGTGCTGCTCAACGACTTTTTCATCACAGGGACGATGGGTGTAGCCCACTCGCTCCAGTCTACCTTGGACAGTACACCTGAATGTTCCAGACTCTCCAGCTGTGCTTCGACGGCTGGGCGGATCGCATAAGGTACCGGTCTGGCCTTAAAAAATGTTGGGCTTGCGTTTTCTTCGATTTTAATTGTTGCTGTCATGCCTTTTAGTGTTCCGAGTCCTTGCTGGAACACTTCTTGCGCGTCGGTTAGGATCTTTGGCAGTCGCCCAGGTGTGACGTCGTCATCCTTTTTGTCAGCCACAGTCAGTACTTGTATGGAATGCCAATCCAGCTGTATTTTCCGGATCCATTCACGTCCCAGTAATGGTGGTCCTCCATCTTGCCATACATACAGGTCTAGTTTTGGTGTTTCCTTACCGTTATATATAACGGTCACCCTTATTTTTCCTTTGGGGTAGACTTTTTGCCCCGTGTACGTCTTCAAAATAATTTTTGTGTCTCTCAAGGGTATGTGTGAGAATAGCCGCTCGTAGTCCCGTCGATTTATGACTGTTAGGGCTGATCCTGTGTCCAATTCCATTTTTACCTGGACTCCTGCTATCTTGAGAGTGACCCAAATGGTTCGGTGATCCTCCGTTTTGATCACATTATGTAGTTTCAGACAACTCAGCTCCCTGCTTTCGGAGTCGGTATCACTCTTTTGTTCATCTGAACTATTCTCCATCACCTTATGTACCTTCTTGTACTTTTCTTTTGGAGATTTCTTATTGCTCGTTTTCCTTCCCGACCTGCAGACTGGTGCTATGTGTCCTACTTTTCTACACTGTCTGCACACTTGTCTTTGAACCAGCAATCATTGTGGTCGTGTGTTGTTCTGCCGCAGCGATAGCACTTCTCTGTTCTGTATGACATTTCGTTTGTGCCATATTCTTGCGGTCTCTGTTGTATCTCTGCAGCGCCCCGTGCCGCTGCTTCATATGATACTGCAATGCTGAAAGCCTTGTCCAGCGTAAGGTCCTTTTCAGGTAAAAGCCGTTTCTGGGTTCCTTCACTTTGAAGCCCACACACAAACTTGTCCCTTAAGGTATCTGCCAGTCCCATTCCAAACTGGCAGTGTTTCGATAGTTTGCGCAGTTCTGTTAAATATTCAGCATTGCTTTCATCCTTATGCTGGTTCCGTTTGTGAAACTTGAATCTTTCTGCTATCAGCAGCGGTGTGGGGTTTAAATGTTCCTGTAGTATCGTCACTATGTCTCCAAAACTCTTTTCCACTGGCTTCGCTGGGGTTACTAGATTTCGTAATAAGCCATATGTCTTTGCACCCATTAAATTTAACAATACCAGCGCTTTCTTGTCATCTGACACCTCATTTGCCTTGCAGTATACCTCTATTCGTTCGACATATGTAGTCCAATCTTCAACTTCATTGTCAAATGCGGTGATACCGCCACTCTTTGGCATTTTCGGGTGTGGTTTAAAATGGCTTAAAATGGCGTCTCCCGCGCTTTCCTTCCTCCCCCGCTGCTGCCAACGCCGCTCTCGGCGGTCCTCGTGGCAATGGCGGCACCCTATAGGTTTCGCGCGCTTCTCCTGCGCTGCTGCCAACACCGCTCTTGGCGGTCCTCGTGGCAATGGCGGTGCCTCGCGGGTTTCTGCGCGTCTCTCTCCTTCTCCTCGACGCTGCTCGGCCCCTGAACACCGGCTGCACCCTGTGCGCTCTGCCCTCCCTCTCTCTCTCCCGTCGATGCTGCTTGGCCCTTTGCTGTGCCGCTCGGTCGGGCTCTAGCCCGCCACTGTCCGGGAAGGGTCTGCGCACTACCTGTTGCCAGCCCGTTTCGCTGGACCACCGCAACTGGAAAGCCAAGCCTGGCTCTCAACAGCCTCTCCCGCAATTCTCGAGTCTCTGCTGGATGACTGGGCGGTTGCCCGTGGTCGACGCCCGTGTCTCTGGCCTTGACCTCCAATCTACTGGTCTCCAGGAATGAATCCCTGGGAGGTGATGCAGAGTTGCAGGTAGGATCGAATTTGCCTCGTCGCCAATGTTGTGTCCGTCAGTAGTAAGACACAAGACTGCAGGAGAACGGTACAACAGGTGTTTACTCAACGTGGCTCACTCCGGAACTGAACTGTACAGATTACTACTCAGTGCTATATACAGGTGTGGTCAATGCCGGTACTACAGTATACATGAGCTGTAAAAAGTAGTTCCCCCCTTAAAGGAATATACATTACACTATCCATCCTACCGATCAGCAACTACTTGCATGCACAAGCCTAAAATCTCTTCCTCCATTTTAACAGGATGATACTACCACATCTCTTACTTCAGCTCTCCCATGCACTTGGCACACACCCCTCAACTGCTAACCTTCCCCTAAATTATTCAATTTTGTTGCAGGAGAAAATAGTGTACAATGGCCATGAAAGGCATCTCCAACCTGAAGACCTTACACCCTAGGAGCAGAAAGAATGGAGCTCAAGGGGAGACACTGTGCTCTTGCCGTGGGAGATAGCAAAGTCAGCAGCATATGTGCCGGCACTAGGTTAGTGATTGAACACCAACACTGTCACCTTAGCATCTCTGTGAAACATCACACAGTCACAAGCTTCCATCTCCTTCTTTGTCTCCTTAGTTTCAAGGGGGTAATACTCATCCATTCTAAGCTTGTACTCTCCTTCCCTGCAGATTCACCACAGCAATTGGGAGAACAGGAGGAGGAAGATGATGATGAGGAGGAATAAAGACACAATTACCTCCTTGTGACTATGATGATGATGAGCAAGATAAGGAGGTGATGATGAAGAGGGAGATAAACTAGATGAATTTGGACTTCACCTATGGGTCCCTGCAGAGACCTCCTGCCCATGTTTGCCTGTTGTAACCCCCTCAAACTCACCCACTGCGTCACTTGCTTCCATACTCCCAGGCACAGTTCAGGTACTTTCATCTGGGGTAATTGAATGGTGTTGGTGCCGATGTGGCACTTGACGATTCACAGAGCACGAGGAAGCTGAAGAAGCGGGTGAGGATGTGCCAACTTCCGAGTGGAAGCTGAGGAGAAGGTTGCCTATAGTTTTGGAGTTATGGAACCCATAACTCATGGCTACTCACCTGAAAAGATGGATGGAAGAACCTATGTTTAGGCTCTGAGGTCAGTCTCTGAGGGTGTTCTGCAACTCTTTAGTCTACAGCTCTCATTTACAGCAACATCAGAGAAAATTCTTTTTATTGCAGACTTTAATGGAGCATGTGGCGACTTCATTGGTTTTGTAAAATATTGTGCCAGTTAAACAGGGAATAAATTTTAAAAAACAGCTTTAAAAAGATTGTAAATTTCAGTGGTTTCACTGCCAGTTAGTTTATAAAAGTAACAGAATCTCAGATGATGTTCATTAAGTCTGATATGGTAATATAAATTGCACCACTACAGCAATTTTAGAATTTAAAGTGACAGCTTATTACAATTTTAGTTGATGGTTATTGAGGGCAACAAACTGAAAAGAGTCTCCACAATTATTCCCCAGTGAATGTGAGTCAAAGGGATTCATTTTTGACAAAGAAATTGTCAATGTTTTTACACTGATGTTGAAAGTTATGAAGTACGTAAGAATTGGTAACGGATATTGAACACTGCAAAGGGAATATGATTGAGGTTGGAATCAAGAATAAATTGCCCAGTGAAATTCAGTGCACGTAATAATCTTTTCCCTTTATTTTGTCTGAGGAGCAGAGTTTTTAAAGGAACACAATGTATATTTTTCATATTGAGTTAAATCAATTTACATTAAAACTAATATAGAAATTTGAAACTTGATAGACAGACAGACAGACAGACAGACAGAGTAAATCTAACAACAGAGTAACAGATGCATATTTGGGCTGAAGTTTGATCATGAATGTAAGGACAGAGACCTTCTATAATCTGCCTGAGCTACTAGAACTACATCTTATCAAAAATGCTTTTCTAATATATCCCATGAGATATGTTTGGCTCAGGAACTCTTATTTTTGTGGTGATTAAGTCATAGAAGTAGCTCACATCGCTATTTTTTTCTCATGAAAGCAATGGGAGCGCAAGTAACATTCTATCATTATCCCGCCTGAAGTTAGGTTCATTTTAGCTCCCCTCCTGCACTCCAATTGTTTCTCATTGCGAGCTTGTGCTCGGTTGATTTATAAGTATGGATTTGCATTCAGATCGGAATCTCAACTCACAAACAAACCTAACCGCTGTATGGGTGAGTTTGATGAGTTCTTGAATGGGCCACTAGATGGAGTGGATTACAGTGTGCTCTGTTCGGTGGGGAGGTAAACGATCTGAGAGAAACCTATGCTACCCCACAGTTGGAGGCATAGACTTTAAATCCAGTCCAGGGGGCAGAGATTAAAGCATTCTTTTGATGAAAGCTATTAAAGGTTACAAGTTAATTAAGTTCTCGAAGTCTCAGCACACTAACAGTGAAGATGTTACTAAGTAATCTTGGCCAGCTTTGGCAAAGTGAGTATAAGTCCATGTGGCCCTGCATTGAGAACAGAAAGAACATACATGTTTTGTGATGTGTCGAGGGACACCCGAGGTAAGGATGGTGTTTGTGCTGCATTGTCAAGGGAATTGACCTCTGGCATACCTGATCTAGGAGGGCTCGGTGCTGTCTCTCTTTGCAAGTTAATTTGCAGCAGTGCCAAAAGAATTAGTGCTAAATGGTTTGGCTGGATTTGAACTCAGCCAAATCCATCAATTCCAATCCAAATTACAATGATTGTCATTCTGTCTTCTGTCTCAATGCAAATAAATTGTCTCATGTCCAAGTTTCCATTTTGTCTTCTGTCCATTCTGTCTTCTGTCTCAATTAAAATACATTGTGTCTCAAGTCCACGTTTCCATTTTGTTTTTTTGAAAAAGAATCACAAGCTCATCTAAGCCTGAAGCACGCAAACCTTGGCATGAGCTCTGCTTGATTGACCTAACAGTATTAGACCAGCTCCAGGTTCACAGCTCAGTTCCATGTTCATCCCTAATAAGAACATGAAAGGAAATCATCTGTTCAGTGAACTTGAAAAATAATGGTGAACATCTCTTTGTGAACATCTACCTGTCACAGATGCATCTGTCCATGACTGTGCGGTGCTCACTGCTACCAATACTGTCATTGTGGAGTCAAAGTCCCGTCTTCACACTGAGGACATCCTCCATCGTGCTGTGTGGCACTACCACCTGTAACATTTGCATATTGAATTATCATTGGCCCGCAGGCATCTGTAAGGAAAACCTATTATATTCACATGTGATCACATGCTGAGTTGTCATTGGCCTGCAGGCATCTGTAAGGACTGCTATTGTTTTGGAAGACCCAGGCGAGGGGTCCTAACTCCATCTTGTCCACACTGTGCTGTATGATTGAGATCACAGTCCTGCAATTTATTATTTTTGTACAAAGTGTGCAAAACAAGACATGGTGTCAGAACAGGGATTTGAAATGGACATCGTTGGAGCTCCCTTACCCCGAATGAATTGGGAATCTTTGAACTTACATAGAGAATGGTGCAAGTTCAAGAAACATGTGCAGTTGATATTCTCGGGACCACTGAAAAGCAAAGGGGAGGAAGAAAGATGCAGCTACCTACTCCTGTGGATCGGAGAAAAAAGGAGAGACATTTTTAACACATGGTCTCTCACCGCGGATGAAGCAAAGGTACTGAAAAGTTATTTTGACCGTTTTGAATCATATGTGATGCCCAAGACAAATACGATATTCCCCAGGTACAAGTTTCAGGAGAAAGTACAAGGAGCTAGTGAGTCGTTTGAACAGTTCGTGACTGAGTTAAAACTGCTGGTAAATGACTGTGAATATGCAGATAAAGATGAGATGGTCAGAGACTGCATCGTGTTTGGAATACATTCAGCTAAAGAGAGAGATAAACTTTTGAATGTTGGGTCCGGGCTAACGCTGGACAAAGCTATGGACATAGCTAGATCGCACGAGATAGCCCAAGCACAGTTAAAAACCATAACCGGCGCCACAAACAGCTCACGTGAACAGACAGTGCACGCAGTTAATAGACATACACCAAAGAACACTGCCCAGAGAGCGTGTTTCAGAGTTCTAAAAATGAGCGACACAGACATAAAACGCTTCAAAAACTGTGGATATTGTGGAAACAAGATGCATGGGGAAAAGGAGCATTGCCCTGCCAAAGGAAGGCAATGTGCTAAATGTGGTAAACGGAACCACTTTGCTAAAGTTTGCAGGATTGTTTTCGGAAAGCAGTACACACAGTGAGTGACAGCCAAATGCCAGATAGAGAGCCAAATGCAGAGGAACTGTTTATTGATTCTGTGTCATAGAAAAAACAGATTTCAGAGACTGAGCAAGCCTATGCCGATATTGAGATAGGAAAACAGGGCAAAGAGCTTAAGTTTAAACTAGACACTGGATCTCAGGTTAACGTAATTCCTCTGAGTGAGTATCACAGCTTGAAGGATGAGTGTGAGCTACAGCCCACCTCATGCAGACTGACCGGCTATGGGGGTGAGCAGCTCATTGTAAAAGGCACATGCGTGATGAAATGCAAGCACAAAGAAAGCGGCATGATGTTGGACTTTTACATTGTTGACACTCAAGCACCTCCAGTGCTAGGTCTAAAGGCATGTTTAGACATGGACCTCGTCAAGCTAGTGCTATCATTGACAGCACCAGTTGAGAAGCAGACAGTCATGGAGGAGTTTGCTGACGTTATCAAAGGAATCGGACTATTCCCAGGTGAATGCACTATTCACCTTGACCCAGCAGCAACCCCTGTGGTTTGCCCACCGAGAAGGATACCCCTTGCTCTACATAGTTGCCTGAAGGAGGAGCTGCAGAGCATGCAGAATACAGAAATCATCGTCCGGGAAACAGAACCAACAGAGTGGGTCAACGCGTTAGTAGTGGTTGAGAAACCACATACAGGTAAGCTCAGAGTCTGTCTCGACCCCAGAGATTTGAACAAGGCTATCAAACGCCCTCACTACCCTCTACCAATGCTAGATGACATTGTACCCAAGCTAGTGGGAGCATGTTACTTCAGTGTAATGGACGCACGATCAGGATACTGAACTATCAAGCTCACGGAAGAGTCATCTAAGCTAACAACGTTCAACACACCATTTGGACGCTACCAATTTCTGCATTTACCATTTGGTCTTATCTCAGCTCAGGATGAATTCCAGCGGAAGATTGACGAAACCTATGAAGGCCTCGATGGAGTAGTCGCAATCGTAGACGACATCCTCATCTATGGCAGGAATAGAGAGGAACATGACAGGAACCTCCGTGCGATGCTACAAAAATCACGGGAGAAAGGTATCCGGCTCAACCCTGAGAAAAGCATAATCGGATCCACCGAGATCAGTTATTTCGGGCATTGCCTCTCAACTGATGGCATTAAGCCAGATCCAGAGAAAATCTCCGCCATCAAGAAGATGGAGCCGCTGAAGAACCGCGCAGAGCTAGAGACAGTACTAGGCATGGTTAACTATTAGCCAAGTTTCCCCGAGCCTCTCCGAAATCAACGCACCCATGCGTCAGTTGCTCAAACAATCCAATGAGTTCCTGTGGGACAAACAACATGACACAGCATTTCAGAAAATGAAAGACATAATCACCAGAGAACCAGGACCAGTTCTTGCCTACTTCGACCCCAACAAAGAGCTCAGACTACAAGTGGACGCGTCAAAGTACGGACTAGGCGCAGTATTACTGCAAGAAGGAAAGCCCATCGGCTACGCTTCCAGATCTCTCTCAGACAGTGAAATCAACTATGCTCAAATCGAGAAAGAGCTATATGCAATTCTGTTTGGATGTAAGCATTTCCACCAGTACGTCTATGGCCGACAAGTCATTGTGGAATCCGACCACAAGCCCCTCGAGTCAATCAGGAGGAAACCACTAGCCGCAGCCCCACCAAGGCTACAGAGAATGATCCTTCACAATCATTCACCGTCCAGGCAAAGACATTCCTGTCGCAGACACACTCTCCAGAAAGTCTCTTAGCTACCAGGACAGCAGCCTCAGTGAAGGCATGGATGTGCAGGTGCACATGGTGTACAACAGCTTACCTGTGAGTGACTCAAAACTGAAGGAGATCCGAGCAGGAACAGAGAAAGATGCACAACTCACACTGCTGAGCAAAAACATACATGAAGGATGGCCTGAAGAAAGGAGGAAATGCCCTCAGAGCATATCTGAAATCTGGAACCACAGAGACGAACTGTCACAAATCAACAGAATCATCTTCAAAGGGGAGAAAATCATCATTCCTACCAGTCTCAGAGAAGAGATGTTGACAAAAATTCATGCTGGACATATGGGCATGGAAAAATGCAAACAAAGAGCACATGACATTATGTTTTGGCCCGGAATGTGCAAACACATTGAGGACATTGTTGGAAAATGTTCCATTTGTCTAGAATGCCACCCATCAAATGTCAAAGAGCCCATGATACCCCACCGTATCCCAGACAGGCCCTGGCAGGTCGCGGCAACGGATCTGTTCACATGGAACAACGAGGACTACATAGTGAATGTTGATTACTACAGCAGATTTTTTGAACTGGACAAGCTTCACAGCACCACATCTGCAGCTGTGATCCACAAGCTAAAGGCAGCCTTTGCCAGGCATGGCATCATAGAGACTTTAGTCTCAGACAATGGCCCCCAATACAAATCAAAAGAGTTCGAGTCATTTGCCAAGGCATGGGATTTCACACATGTCACATCAAGCCCACATTACCCTCAAAGTAATGACCTTGCTGAAAAAACTGTCCAGATTGCAAAAACACTCATGGACAAAGCCAAAGCGGACAAAAGAGACCCCTACATCAGTCTCCTTGAGTGCCGCAACACTCCGGTTGACAACTTCAAGTCACCAGCACAGCTGTTGATGAGCCGTAGACTTCACTCAATCCTTCCAAGCACCAACCAGCAGCTGCAGCCAGAAGTCGTCAGCTGCAAGCAAGTGCATGCAAAACGTGTACAGAGACAGCAACACCAAAAAAGTTACTATGACAGGTCAGCTAGACTACTGCCGCTGCTGCACAATGGAGAATCCATCAGAATCCAGGAGCATGACTACTGGAAGCCAGCAGTCGTCATCCAGCCAGCTGACACTGAGCGATCGTATCACGTCCGCACCCCAGAAGGACAGGTGTACCGCCGCAATCGCAGGCACCTCCTGAACACCAAGGAACAACACCGTCATTCCGACGAGAGGATCAGTTCAACAGAGTGTGATGAACAGAGCAATACACAAAACACATCATACTTACCAGAACCTGAACGTGAACCTGAATTGTTGACCGATTCAGGAGCATGCTCAGTTCCATACCACACAAGGTCAGGATGAGAGGTCAAGCCTAGAGTTATCCTTGACTTGTGAACTGTCAAAGGGTGCAGGCGGATGGCTGCCCTAAAAAAAACTGTACATCGTTATTGAAACGTTGAGATGTTTTCAGCGCTAGTTAAATGCTGAGTTTACTTATATGTTTATGCTACCGAGAACATTAGGTAGAAGAAAGGTTTAAAAGTAATGCATAACATTTTTCTTTTAAAAGAAAAGGGATGCAACATTTGCATATTGAATTATCATTGGCCCGCAGGCATCTGTAAGGAATACCTATTATATTCACATGTGATCACATGCTGAGTTGTCATTGGCCTGCAGGCATCTGTAAGGACTGCTATTGTTTTGGAAGACCCAGGCTAGGGGTCCTAACTCCATCTTGTCCCCACTGTGCTGTATGATTGAGATCACAGACCTAATGCTTCATAAAAGAGTTTAAACTGTAATACTCCGTTGACCTGCAATTTATTATTTTTGTACAAAGTGTGCAAAACAAGACACCACCATGCTAAATGGGATAGATTCAGAACAGATCTAGCAGCTCCAAACTGGGCATCGATGAGGTGCTGTGGGCCATCAGCAGCAGCAGAATTGTATTCCACCACAATCTGTAACCTCATGGCCCGGCATATCCCTCACTCTACCATTACCATCAAGCCAGGGGACCAACCCTGGTTCAATGAGGTGTGTAGAAGAGCATGCCAGGAGCAGCACCAGGCGTAGCTAAAAATGCAGTGCCAATCTGGGGAAGCTGCAACACAGGACCACATGCATGCTAAACAGCAGAAGCAGCATGCTATAGACAGGGCTAAGCAATCCCACAAGCAACGGGTCAGATCAGAGCTCTGCAGTCCTGCCACATCCAGCCGTGAATGGTGGTGGACCATTAAACAACTAACGGGAGAAGGTGGCTCCATGAAGATCCCCATCCTCAATGATGACGGAGATCAGCACACAAGTGCAAAAGGCAAAGCTGAAGTGTTTGCAACCATCTTCAGCCAGAAGTTCCATGTTCCATATCAGCCTCCTCCTGAGGTCCTCACCATCACTGAAGCCAGCCTTTAGCCAATTCAGTTCACTCCATGTGATATCAAGAAATGGCTGAGCACACTGGATACAGCAAAAGCTGTGGGCCCCGACAACATCCTGGCTGTTGTACTGAAGACTTGTGCTCCAGAACTAGCCGCGCCTCTAGCCAATCTCTTCCAGTACAGCTACAACACTGGCATTTATCCAACAATGTGGAAAACTGACCAGGTATGTCCTGCTCACAAAAAGCAGGTCAAATCCAATCTGGCCATTTAGCGCCCCATTAGTCTACTCCATCATCAGCAAAGTGATGGAAGGTGTCGTTGACAGCGCTATCAAGCGGCACTTACTCACCAATAACCTGCTCACCGATGTTCAGTTCAGGTTCCACCAAGATCACTCGGCTCCTGACCTCATTACAGCCTTGGTTGAAACATGGACAAAAGAGCTGAATTCCAGAGGTGAGGTGAGAGTGACTGCCCTTGACATCAAGGCAGCATTTGACCGAGTGTGGCATCAAGGAGCCCTAGTAAAATTGAAGTCAATGGGAATCAGGGCAAAATCTGTCGTCTGGCTGAAGTCAGACCCAGCACAAAGGAAGATGGTTGCGATTGTTGGAGGGCAATCATCTCAGCCCCAGGACATTGCTGCAAGAGTTCCTCAGGGCAGTGTCCTAGGCCCAACCATCTTCAGCTGTTTCATCGATAACCTGCCCTCCATCATAAGGTCAGAAGGTGGGATGTTCGCTCGTGACTGCACAGTGTTCAGTTCCATTCGCAACTCCTCCGATAATGAAGCAGTCCATGCCCACATGCAGCAAGATCTGGATGACGTTCAGGCTTGGGCTGATAAGTGGCAAGTAACATTCGCGCCACACAAGTGCCAGGCAATGACTATCTCCAACATGCGAGAGTCTAACCACGACCCATGACATTCAACGGCATAATCTTCGCCGAATCCCCCACCATCAACATCCTAGAGGTCACCATTGACCAGAAACTTAACTGGACCAGCCACATAAATACTGTGGCTACAAGAGCAGGTCAGAGGCTGGGTATTCTGTGGTGAGTGTCTCACCTCCTGACTCTCCAAAGCCTTTCCATCATCTACAAGGCACAAGTCAGGAGTGTGTTGGAATACTTTCCACTTGCCTGGATGAGTGCAGCTCCAAAAACTCAAGAAGCTTGACGCCATGCAGGACAAAGCAGCCATTTAATTGGCACCCCATCCACCACCTTAAACATTCACTCCCTCCACCACTGGCGTACCGTGGCTGCAGTGTGTACCATCTACAAGATGCACTGCAGCAACTCACCATGGCTTCTTTGACAGCACCTCCCAAGCCCTGACCTCTACCACCTAGAAGGACAAGGGCAGCAGGCACATGGGAACGCCATCACCTCCAATTCCCCTCCAATTTGTACACCATCCTGACTTGGAAATGTATCACCATTCTTTCATCGTCGCTGGGTCAAAATCCTAGAACTCCCCCCCCACCTAACAGCACTATGGGAGTTGCTTCACCACATGGACTGCAGTAGTTCAACAAGGCAGCTCACCACCTCCTTCTCAGGGCAATTAGGGAGGGGCAATAAGAACATAAGAAATAGGAAGTAGGAGTAGGTCATACGGCCCCTCAAGCCTGCACCACCATTCAACAAGGTCATGGCTGATCATCGACCTCAATTCCACTTTCCCACCCGATCTCCATATCCCTTGATTCCCCTAGAGTCCAAAAATCTATCTATCTCAGCCTTGAATCTACTCAAAGACTCAGCATTCTTGTATGTTTCAATGAGATCACCTCTCATTCTTCTAAACTCCAGAGAGCATCGACCCATTCTACACAATCTCTCATCATAGGACAGCCCTCTCATCCCAGGAATCAATCTAGTGAACCTTTGTTGCACCGTCTCTAAGACAAGCATATCCTTCCTTAGGTAAGGAGACCAAAACTGTGCCCAGTACTCCAGGTGTGGTCTCACCAAGGCCCTGTACAATTCTAGCAAGACTTCTTACTCTTATACTCCAACCCCCTTGCAATAAAGTCCAACATGCCATTTGCCTTCCTTAGTGATTGCTGTACCTGCATGCTAGCTTTCAGTGTTTCTTGCATGAGGTCACCCAAATCTCTCTGAACACCAACATTTGAAAGTTTCTCACCATTTAAAAAATATTCTGTTTTTCTATTCTTCCGGCCAAAATGAATACCCTCACATTTCCCTACATTATACTCCATCTGCCACCATACTGCCCACTCACTTAGTCTATCTATATCCCTTTGCAGACTCTTTGGGCTCGATTTTGCCAGGCCCGAGGAGGCGGGATTGGAGGCGTGTGAGGTGTTAAAATTGCAAAAAATGGTGTGCAGGCCTGATCCCGCCTCCATCCCGCCTCCGAGCAATTTTCCCAGAATCGGGGTTTCAGACCCTGTTTCCATCCCGCCTCCAAGAGGCGGGATAGGCCCTTAAGGCCCTTAACAAACACTTAATTGCCTCTATAATCCAATTTTGAGAGGCCTTTCTGATTTTTAGACATTTCCCCCATCCTACACACCTCCTCTGGAACACGCCAGGTAATCGTGGTGGCCTCATACATGGCTTGCTTAGTAACAGCTGCAGCTCCACCATTAAAAAGGAGTTTTCAGCAATCATCATTTGCAGGTGGCAGAACTTTGTTGTCTCAGGTCTGGGGGAACTTTTAGCAGGCATACCCATTGTTGTCAAAGTTTGGAGCCTGACACCCATCTCCAGTGTGACCTCCTGGGAAACCCCTCTCCCCACCTGACTGAGCGCTTCCTCAACTGAGGTATATGGCAGAAGCATGGGAACCATGTATTTCCTTTCCTCCTGGACATCAGATTCGGACGAAGACCAGCCGCGGCAGCAGCAGAAGCCTGAACAACAGCAGCACCAACAGCAGGAGCAACAACAGGAGCGCCAAGCTGCTGCTCACCCACCTGAAACTGCACAGGCCAGAAGGCGCCAGGGCGTGACCACATTGCTGCCCGGGATGCAAGGGACGCAATTGTCTTGGCCAGGTTTGCTTAGCCTGCACAATCAAACACTTTTGTCTCGCACCTTCTTACCAGAGCATCAACAATGGACAAGAACCTGCGGATTCCTATCACTCTGACCACCATACTGACAATTGCAAGTTGCCCTAAGCCCTCAATGTGAAAGTCCCATTTGCGAAATGACACAGGCCACAACTTCAACAGTTTGCCATCAAACCTGTTTATGATACCATGACAAGGATGGCTGGTCCAAATGCAATACATCACAGCCCCCAAGTAACTACCTTTGTGAATACTTGTGCATTATCTTCCTCTTATGCGTGCTCCTACGTGATGCTTCCTCTGTGGCTTCAGCAGATGTGGAGGCCCCTTGCTCACTTTCTTGCTGCTCCTGTCTCGACACCTTTGGCGGGCGTCCTCTGGGGTTGCGAACCTGTGAGGGCTCGGCAACAGTCTGCTGCTCCTGTGGCTGTGCAGGGGCTGAGATGCCCATCTCAGTTGGGTGAGGCCTCTGGTGGGGCTCTGATCGAGGGCTTTGCAGTGGCATGGTCATGTGAGCGCTTGGAGAGGAGCCCCCACTTCCGTGTTGTCTGCCACCAACATCTCTCTCATGGGTCAACCCCACTTCAGAGCTAGTAAGTGGCTTGACAGCACCTTGCTGCACTTCAGGGGGGCCATGAGGACCCATTTCTGCACTGGAAGTCCTACTCCAGAGGACTTCCATGAAGGTCTGATTTGTATGCTTAATTGCTGACCATCGCTCCTCAAGAGATGTCATTCTATTCTGAACAATGACCATGTTTTCAAGACCCTGGCAACTAAGCTCCTCCATGGCCGTAGCCATCCTCTCCTCTACCGTAGCCATCCTCTCCTCTATGGTGGCCAGCCTTACCATGGAGGTAGCCATCCTTTCCACGGAGGTTGCCAGCCTTTCCGCGGTGATGCGTTCATGCGCCAATGCCTCCACAAAGGCTCTGCTCATGTTTGCGATGGACTCCTCCATTCGCTCCACACTTGCAGCGACCCTGGAGACAAAACCTGACAGAGACTCCTGCACCTGTCCCTGGAGTTCCAGCACTGCTTTCCTTCTGGATGGACCCGGAGGCACAGGGTCGACATGCAACTGAGCCGAACTGGCAGAGTCCTGCGCCCTCCGACGAGGACTCTCCACTGCTGCCCCTGTCTCCACCATCTGCTGACGCTCACTTGTGAGCTGTGATACACCAGGTGCCAACACTACTCTATCTCGTGAAGGTCCCACCGAGGTGTGAGTGTCTGCGCTGGTGCTGGGTGCACTGAATTCTGCTGACGCTGCACCCTCAGAGGTTGCAGCTTCCTCTGAGGAGTCTGGATGCTCAGGCTGTTCCTCCTGGATAGTGGGGATGGGGGCTTTCGATGGTCCTGTGGGGAGTAAAGGAAAGAGTTAGAGATTTGAGGTCAAGGTTACATGCACATTGAATGGTGCAGATGACCATTAGTCAATCTGTTAGAGCATCAGATTCATTATCAGTGACTCATGCAATGTCAATGAGAGAGATGCCAATCTATTCTGTCACCAGCTTGCTGTGATGCACGCATCTCTCCGTCCCCCACTTGGGAATCCTCCTCAATCTTTCCCTCTTATTGTGGGCTCTCCTGCATTTTCCTGCAATAAGGGACACAAGTGGAGTTTGAGTGAGAATGAAGGAGTGAGTGTATAGAATGCATAGCATAGATGCTTAGAAGGAGACAAAGGGCTCTCCCTGTGTGTTGTCAGTTGTTGTTGTTGTTGCTTCACCGTGATAGAGAGTGTGAGGGCTACATGGTCAAATAGTTAAGTGAATGTGACCATAGAGAGAGAGGCAATGGGTAAGGGTGCAGGGATGTAAGTATCAAGTGGGATGTGGAGGAAGAGGTTGGCAAAGCAGAGTGCTGGTGAGGAGAGGCGATGGGGATCAGCTTGAGGGTGATAGGAAAGTCATACTCACTTTTCCTGCGCGGAGATGGTCATGAAACCTCTTCCTGCATTGCAGCCAGGTTCTGCAACTGATCGATATGGAGTTGACCACCTGGGCCACTTGCAGCCACACAGCTTTAGTCTGCTGGGGTGGCTTTTTTCTCCCTGAGGAAGGGAAGAGCAACTCCTTATTCGATCTTGCTCTCTCCACCAGAGCTTGGAGGGAGGGCTCATTGAAGCGTGGAGCACACTTTTGCCTGCTGGTGGACATAGTCGATCAATAAAGTGCTTACTACAATCACCATAAAGTTTGCAGTCTCCAGAAGAAGCAAGGCTGCTTGCAGGCCTTAAATCCAGCAGCATTGATGACATCATCGGAGGTGACTTTCTGTATGAAAAGACTCATTGGGCCAGGGGTTTCCACACGCTGGAAATCAATTGCCCAATTAGGGGAAAATCGCACTTTTTCCCCACTTCACTTCGGAGTAGGGGTCCTGACACGAAGTCACCTGACACGCCCCAGCCCGTCCACACTGGGAAAATCGAGCCCTTTCTGTTCTCACAGCTTACTGTCCCACCTAGCTTTGTATCATCAGCAAACTTGGATACATTACTCTCGGTCCCTTCATCTAGGTCATTAATATAGATTGTAAATATCTGAGGCCCAAGCACTGATCCTTGCGGCACCCCACTAGTTACAACCTGAAAAAGATCCGTTTATCCCTACTCTCTGTTTTCTGTCCGTTAACCAATCTTCTATCCAAGCTATTATATTACCCCCAACCCCATGAGCCCTAATCTTGTTAATAACCTTTTATTTGGCACCTTATCGAATGCCTTTTGGAGATCCAAATATATTACATTCACTGGTTCCCCTTTATCTCTCTTCTTCTTAGGCTGTCCCTCGGAGCCAAGGATGACTTGCTTCCACATTAAAAATGAGTTCTCTGGTGACTGATGAGTCCAATGCGGGACCTACAGTCTCTGTCACAGGTGGGGCAGATGGTGGTTGAAGGAGCGGGTGGGTGGAGTGCTTGGGTTGACGTGCGCTCCATGTGCTGCCTGCGCTTGGCTTCCGCTTGCTCCCGGCGAAGAGACTCGAGGTGTTCGGCGCCTTCCCAGATGCTTCTCCTCCACTTTGTACGGTCTTGGGCCAGGGATTCCCAGGTGTCAGTAGGGATGTTACACTTTTGTTACCCTTTATCTACCCTACTAGTTACATCCTCAAAAAAGCCAAATAAATTTGTTAAACACGATTTCCCTTTCATAAAACCATGTTGACTCTGCCTAATCATGTTATGATTTTCTAAGTGACTTGATACCACTTCCTTAACAATGGATTCCAGCATTTTCCCGATGATTGTTGTCAGGCTAATTGGCCTGTAGTTCTGTTTTCTCTCTCCCTCCTTTCTTGAATAGCGGTGTTACATTTGCGACCTTCCAATCCGCTGGGACTGTTCTAGAATCTAGGGAATTTTGGAAGATCAAAACCAATGCATCCACTATCTCTTCAGACACCTCTTTTAGAACCCTAGGATGTAGACCGTCAAGTCCAGGGGATTTGTCGGCTTTTAGTCCCATTAATTTCTCTCGTACTTTTTCTCTACTTATATTAATTACGTTAAGTTCCTCATTCTCATTAGACCCTTGGTGCTCCACCATTTTTGGTATGCTTTTTGAGTCTTCTACTGTGAAGACAGATACAAAATATTTGTTTAACGTTTCTGCCATTTCCTTATTCCCCATAATAATTTCTCCTGTTTCAGCCTCTAAGGGATCAATGTTTACTTTTGCTATTCTCTTCCTTTTTACATACTTGTAGAAGCTCTTACAATCTGCTTCATTCTGGATCATTCTGGAATGCAAAGATAAACCCCAGCTCCTATTCTCTATCGCTAACCGTCTTCTTAAACCCCTGTGGGCTTACCAGCCAATTAAGGGAAAGCCGGTGACAGATGACGTCAGCATTTGACGCTACATCTGTCGGAAATCTTTTGACAGATGAATTGTTAGCTGACAATCTCTGTTCTAAGGTGAACCCTTGCACAGAAGACTCACCAAGACCTCTGCCTCAGCAGAAAGCAGATGGCTGCTGCATCTGAGAATGCTGCAGCCATTCTGTCATCTCTGCCGTTGAGATGAGGCACCTCCGGATCCCCGCAGGTTGAAGCCTGCAGAAAGAAACAAAGGTAAGGAAACTTTTTCCAACACTTTACACTCACCTCTCATACTTACCTGTCCACACTTGCACCCATCACTCACCTCTACAGCTGACATTTCAAACCCTCACCCCCGCAGACCAACTGCTCGCCTCGCTGACCTTGGTGAGGTTCACAGCCATCGAGAAGCCTACAATTGCAGGCGTAAAATGGGGAAAAGCCTCAAAACAGCCTGTTAACTACCTGTTAACAGGCAGTTAATTAGCTCTAATCCCCTTCCCACTTCGAGGAGATGGGTCCCTGCGCGAGTTGGAGACCCGCCTCCTGGGAAGATGGTTCGGAGGTGGGTTGGGAGCTATTTTACCAGCAGTCCCTCCTCCAAGCCCACCTCCACAGGGCTGTTAAAATCCAGCTCACAGTTCTGGATGAGCAATTAAATATTGTGAAAACTGAAGCCATTGTTTTTGGTCCCCACCACAAACTCCGTTCCCTAGCCACTGACTCCATCCCTCTCCCTAACATCTGTCTGAGGCTGAACCACACTGTTCGCAACCTTGGTGTCATATTTGACCCTGAAATGAGCTTCCGACCACATATCTGCAGCATAACAAAGACCGCATATTTCCACCTCCATAACATCACCCGTCTCCACCCTTGCCTCAGCTCATCCGCTGCTGAAACCCTCATCCATGCCTTTGTTACCTCTAGACTTTACTATTCCACTGCACTCCAGGCTGGCCTCCCACATTCCACCCTACGTAAACTTGAGGTCATCCAAAACTCGGCTGCCTGTGTCCTAACTCGCACCAAGTTCCGTTCGCCCATCACCCCTGTGCTCGCTGACCTACATTGGCTCCCAGTTAAGCAGCATCTCAATTTCAAAATTCTCATCCTTGTTTTGAAACCCCTCCATGGTCTCGCCCCTCCCTATCTCTGTAATCTCCTCCAGCCCCCACAACCCCCCGAGGTATCTGCGCTCCTCTAATTCAGCCCTCTTGAGGATCCCTGATTATAATCGCTCAGCCTTTGGTGAACGTGCCTTCTGTTGCCTAGGCCCTAAGCTCTGTAATTCCCTACCTAAACCTGTATGCCTCTCTACCTCTTTTTCCTCTTTTAAGACGCTCCTTAAAATCTACATCTTTGACCAAGCTTTTGATCACCTGCCCTAATTTATCCTTATGCAGATCGGTGTCAAATTTTTTGTCTTAAAATACTCCTGTGCAGCACATTGGTACATTTTACTATGTTAAAGGTGCTACATAAATCAAGTTGTTATTGTTGCTTTTATATTTCTTGTTAGTTTTCTCTCATACTCTATTTTTTCTTTTCATCAATTTTTTGGTCATCCTTTGCTAGTTTCTGAAACTCTCCCAATCCTCAGGTTTACTACTATTCTTCACAACATTATATGCTTCTTCTTTCAATCTAATGCTATCCTTAACTTCTTTATTTAGCCATGGTTGGATCACTTTTCCCATGGAGTTTTTGTTTCTGAATGGAATGTATTTTTGTTGAGAATTATGAAATATTTCTTTAAATGCTAGCCACTGCTTATCTACCACCATACCTTTTAACCTATTTTTACTATCTACCTTAGCCAACTCACCCCTCATACCTATGTAATTGGCTTTATTTAAGTTTAAGGGCAGGATTTTCATTGGGCCATGGAGGCAGGACTGGAGGCATGTGGGGGGTTAAAATCCCGAAATCGGGGGTCCCGAACCCATCCCACACCCAACCCACCTCCATGTCAGTTTCAAAGGAGGCGGGTACCCGACCCGCACTGGGACCCGCCTCCCCGAGGCGGGAAGGGGATTAGTGCCAACAGGCAGTTTTTAGCCTAATCCCTATTTTTAATGTTGAAGTGTGGGATTCACGACGGCTCCAAACCATGCCAAGTTAGAGGAGGCGGACCGTCGGGATGAAGGGCTTGGAGGGGTCGAGATGTCCGGTGTTCAGGTGAGTGATGGGTGCATGAGTGCAAAGGTAAGTGTGTTTGGTGTGCGTAAAGTGTTTAAAGAAGTTCTACTAACCTTTACTTACCATTACAGCCTTTCTTCCTTCAGGTCTCGGGAGTCCCTCATCTCACCAGCACAGAAAACAGAATGGTTGCAAGCTGTCAAAAATTGCAGCATTCAGCTTTCTGTTCCGGGGAGATCTCTAAATCAGCCTGAGAGGAAGGAATTAACTTAGTACAGATTGTCAATGTTTGACAGCTTCAAACAGCTGTGAAACACTGATATTTCATCTGTCAAAAGGTCTTGACAGATGAAATTTCAATCTGTGACATCACCTGTTGCCGGGTGGCCCTTAATTGGCCTGCTGAGCCCGCTGGGTGGGCTCAACAAGGTCAATCAAGTCAAAATCACGTGGGTTGGCTAGAACTCGATGGAGGCAGGACTACAACCCCGAATGTTGTAATCCCGCCTCCTACCCGACTTCTCAATGAAATTCCAGCCCTAAGACTCTAGTTTCGGACTTAGGCAAGTCACTCTCAAACTTAACCTGAAATTCTATCATATTATGATCACTCTGCCCCAGAGGATCCTTTACTATGAGATTACTAATTAACCCTGTCTCATTACACAATACACGATCGAATATAGCCTGTTCCCTGGTTGGTTCCATGATGTATTGTTCTAGGAAACTGTCCCGAATGCATTCCATGAACTCGTCCTCCAGACTACCTTTGCCAATTTGATTTGTCCAGTCTATATGAAGATTAAAGTCCCCCACGATTATTGCATTACCTTTGTTGCAAGCTCCTACTATTTCTTGATTAATATTCTGTCCAACGGTATAGCTACTGTTAGGGGGCCTATAAACTACTCCCACCAGTGTTTTCTGCTCCTTGTTATTCCTTATCTCCACCCATTCTACTTCCTGATCTTCTGAGCTGAGATCCTTTCTCTCTACTGTCCTTACGTTATCGTTTATTATCAAGGCTACTCCCCCTCGTTTTCCATTCTGCCTGTCTTTTCGAAACGTCAATGCTGGCTTTGCCAGCGATGCCCACATCCCATGAACGAAAAAAAAAATTAAGGCAAAGACAATCTGCTCAGCCCTAGGTAACCATAACAGTGTGTAACCAATACAGTTCCAATGAGTACGTGGGACCTGCAGAAGGTGTGTAGAAATTAGAAACAGATGTCTGTTTAAATGTAACAGAATGTTATTCTATTTGCTGATAATAGCCAGTAATGCACGAAGCGCACAAAGAAAGTTACAGTGTAATATATCTGGTTACATGCTCTAAAAGTACTGTGGTTGCAATTCCTGTTAGTCTCTTTGTGGATGGTGTGCATCTTTTCAACAACATAACACAAGAGTACATAAAAGAAGCATGTTAGGTATAGGTTCACATCAGATCCAGTACATAGAATTACATAGAAATTACAGCATAGAAACAAGCTATTTGGCCCAACTGGTCTCTGCTGGTATTTATGCTCCACACGAGCCTCCTCCCACCCTACAAATAGCAAATATTAGGCAGATAAAAATACAGGAAGCAAATAATTTCAGTCATAACACTGTAAAATCAAAGCATAATAAAATAACATATAAATTAGTAAGAAGAAATGAGAAGCAGAGTAAAGTAACAAAGTGGTAGAATCTAAAAGAAACACCATTTGTGCATGAGTAGTTTGCCATTATCTTTTTCATAAGCACTGATTTTAGGGCTTTATATAAACAGAAATTCCTTGGAAGATGTCAAGAATGTCTCCAACAAATGCTGAAGTCTTAGTTCTGTATCATCTGTGCTCCAGAGGTGGGAATAAATCATGTTCACAATTGTCTTTTCAGGTTTGGGCTCAACATGAGTGCAAGTTCCTAAACAGTGCCTGGAGCCAGGGTTAATGCACACAAAAAAGCATTCCACATATTTGCTTAGTGCCGAGTATCAGTGGAAAAGGCAGTTACTAGTAATAAAGTGGTGAAATCGACAGCTGCAGTAAAGCAAGATCACAGGGCTGGCTAATGAGAACCAGACCCGATAACTAGTATTCAGCAGAAACGGCCACCACTAGAGTGTCCCCGCCCCACAAGCAATGAGCTACACTTTTTTGCCTCTTTCCATGTGGAAAGTACACCCAATCCAATTGTGTCTGCCATAATGCCAAGATCTGCCCTCCCTTTCTCCCCTCCCATTCTTTCCTCCTTGAGTGTACATCCAAATAAGACATAGCTGCTTATTCTGCAAATCTACATTGTTTAATGCAGATTCTGAAACATGCCTGTGATTATCACTGTAGGAAATGTGAGGCCTTTTGTGTAAACCATAGGGGTGCATTAATTTTCAAAACATATGTAATTTGTCATTGATACAGCTGTACTTAGCTAAAACTTTCCTAGTCAAATAATCATTTAGCAGACATTTATATGTAAAAAATTGCCATTTGTCACACTATTCTTCAAATATTGTGATTTAGTCATACACTAAAAATCTACAACATTACAACTAATTGTCCATATGGTAAAAGACTATGTGGGTTTTACTTGTTCATCTGCTGTAACTTCAGCAGAAAAGCTGTGGAAATTCTGGGAAAAAAATTAGGTTTTCGCTACTGCCTTTTTCTGCCGAATTTATGGTGGACAAATGAGAGAACCCCCGCGGGAATTCACCCTTGAGATGTTAGTGTTTCTATCAAAAGCCAAGAAGGCAAAAGCTGAGACATTCCTGTAATTCATTACTATTAGTTACTGTTAGGTACATTGGGGGAAAAATTCGTTAGCAACCATTTTGGGTCGCTAACATCACCTGGGCACCCAGCAAAAAATAGCGCCGGCGATCGCAAAATTCAATTTTAGCGCCCCAAGAGGGAGGGGAGTGCTAATTCAAGCACTCCACTTCCTTCTTAGAGTGCTAACCCCGAATATCGGGGCCGTGCATTCAGCAGTGCTACGCACTGGGCCATGTAGTGCTGCCACATTAAAGGGGAGAGCCCAAGCCCACAACACTGCGGGGATCTACCTGGACCACCGGGGAGTGGGGAGCCATGCCAGCAGCCTGGTACACAAGAGGAATATCTCACACTCCTTGCATTTACATAAAAACAATTTAAAGGTCTCTCATCTACCTTCTTAGAGTTATTTATTCCTGTATGCTTCCTACCTGGTGTATCTG
The DNA here is from genome assembly GCF_052327205.1 of Somniosus microcephalus. Lineage (NCBI taxonomy): Eukaryota > Metazoa > Chordata > Chondrichthyes > Squaliformes > Somniosidae > Somniosus > Somniosus microcephalus. The sequence goes on from NC_140988.1 coordinate 177,397,794, forward strand.
CATGCTTAGAATCTATGTAATTATCAAGGTCAATAAGGCTATCTTTGAACTTATCTGTACTGTCCCCTTGCTGAATTAGTTTAAATGCTTTCTGAAAGCATGCTCAACACCCTCTGCCAGCCTTTGTGCTCCCAGGAAGTTAAGATGGAGGCCGTCCCTCCTAAACAACTTACCTTGTCCAGCGAACACCTCCCAATTATCGATGAAGTGTAGCTTCTTTTTGCAAAGGTCCCGAAGCCAGATGTTGAATCCTATGATTCGGCTATTCCTCGTCATCGATCTGGACATGACTGGTAATAGCCCGGAGACTACTACCCTTGCACCCCTTCGCTGAAGGTCAGCTATGAGGCTTTTGTAGGAATTCTGCAATATAAATGGATTTCATGAGTACCAATATGTAAACCTACTACTGTGCCTTGGCACTCACCTTTCATCAGATCATCCACACAGTCCCAGAGATCAGCTACCTTGGTCCCTGGAAAGCAGAAGACTGCTCTTGACAGAGCCTTATCTCTACATAGGGTGCTGTCTGTATGCCTGATGTTAGAGTTCCCTATAAGGATTGTTTGCACCGTCTCTTGCTCTTCCTTGGCTGTTCACCCAACGACGTCCTCTTAGACTTTGCAGCCTTCCCCTTACCTTTTCCAATATTTTGAGCATTGAGGTTGTTCAATGTCACAGGTGCTGACCTCACTGCCTGTTGTGTCCTCCAAATCTCAAAGTGGGGCACAGCTATTTGGAACAGCAAAAGAATCCAGAGTAGTGAAAGATCCAGTAATATCAATGCCATCCAATGATGACTTACTTTTCGTCCCAGTCAGGAAGTCATCGAAATCCTTTCTTTTGAAGCAGAGGCAGTGAAGAGACCTCATCTCAGATGTGCCCCAGTATATGTGCAGAGTCCTATAAATGCAACTCTGGGGATATTGAACCCTCCTAAATTTGTCTTTCTCATCTAAATTGTGCAACACTATGAAAATCTCCAAAGGACAGTGTTGTGTATGTACTTTTAAGAGAAGCACAGTGGCTGACCTGGGAGTGGAGTGAGCAGCGACGCCCGACCAGAGCTGACCTGCGTGAGGTACAAGCAGCGCGGCAACTTTAAAAGGAGGGGCGAGACGAGGCCCGACCACCGCGGCTGACCTAGGAGTGGAGTGAGCAGCGACGCCCGACCAGAGCGGACCTGCGTGAGGTACAAGCAGCGCGGCATCATTAAAAGGAGGGGCGAGGCGAGGCCCGACCACAGCGGCTGACCTGGGAGCGGAGTGAGCAGCGACGCCCGACCAGAGCGGACCTGCGTGAGGTACAAGCAGCGCGGCAACTTTAAAAGGAGGGGCGAGGCGAGGCCCGACCACAGCGGCTGACCTGGGAGTGGAGTGAGCAGCGACGCCCGACCAGAGCGGACCTGCGTGAGGTACAAGCAGCGCGACAACTTTCAAAGGAGGAGTGAGGCGAGGCCCGACCACAGCGGCTGACCTGGGAGCGGAGTGAGCAGCGACGCCCGACCAGAGCGGACCTGCGTGAGGTACAAGCAGCGCGGCAACTTTAAAAGGAGGGGCAAGACGAGGCCCGACCACAGCGGCTGACCTGGGAGTGGAGTGAGCAGCGACGCCCGACCAGAGCGGACCTGCGTGAGGTACAAGCAGCGCGGCAACTTTAAAAGGAGGAGCGAGGCGAGGCCCGACCACAGCGGCTGACCTGGGAGTGGAGTGAGCAGCGATGCCCGACCAGAGCGGACCTGCGTGAGGTACAAGCATCGCGGCAAGTTAAAAAGGAGGAGTGAGGCGAGGCCCGACCACAGCGGCTGACCTGGGAGTGGAGTGAGCAGCGACGCCTGACCAGAGCGGACCTGCGTGAGGTACAAGCAGCGCGGCAAGTTAAAAAGGAGGGGCGAGGCGAGGCCCGACCACAGCGGCTGACCTGGGAGTGGAGTGAGCAGCGACGCCTGACCAGAGCGGACCTGCGTGAGGTACAAGCAGCGCGGCAAGTTAAAAAGGAGGGGTGAGGCGAGGCCCGACCACAGCGGCTGACCTGGGAGTGGAGTGAGCAGCGACGCCTGACCAGAGCGGACCTGCGTGAGGTACAAGCAGCGCGGCAAGTTTAAAAGGAGGGGCGAGGCGAGGCCTGACCAAATCAACAGCAGGGGAGAGAGGTAAAAAGTAATCAAAGTGTGACGTCACCAGGAAGCAGGTAAGTGATTGGTTGGTGAGTATTTCTCTCTTTTTTTAAACTTTAACTCTGGTTTATAGTTTCTAAGGTCTCTCTAGTGTAGCAGGGACTGTTGGTAAACCAGTTAACTGTAGTGTAATGAGTGGGATTGATTGATTTAATTTTAAATTCAATTAATTAAAGGGTAAGTCATGGCAGGACAGCCAAGCCCCGTGATCTGCTCCACCTGCGATATGTGGGAAATCAGTGACACTTCCTGTGTCCCTGACAACTACATATGCAGGAAGTGCATCCAGCTGCAGCTACTGACAGACCGCATTGCGGCGCTGGAGCTGCGATTGGATGCATACTGGAGCGTTCACGATGCTCAGGACATCATGAATAGCACATTTACGGAGTTGGACACACCGCAGGTAGAGGTTGGACAGGAAGAAAGGGAACGGGTGACCAACAGGCAGAGTACTAGGCGCAGGCAGGTAGTGCAGGGGTCCCCTGTAGCCATCCCCCTCTCCAACAGATACAGCACTTTGAGTACTGTTGGGGGGGGATGGCTTATCAGAGGAAGGCAGCAGCAGCCAACTTCCTGGCACCAGGGGTGGCTCTGCGGCACAGAATGGGAGGAAAAAGAGGGGTAGAGCTATAGTAATAGGGGATTCAATTGTAAGGGGAATAGATAGGCGTTTCTGCGGCCGCAAACGAGACTCCAGGATGGTGTGTTGCCTCCCTGGTGCAAGGGTCAAGGATGTCTCCAAGCGGCTGCAGAACATCTTGGAAGGGGAGGGTGAACAGCCAGTTGTCGTGGTGCATATAGGCACCAACGATATAGGTAAAAAGCGGGATGAGGTCCTAAAAGCAGAATATAGGGAGTTAGGAGATAAATTAAAAAACAGGACCTCAAAGGTAGCAATCTCAGGATTGCTACCAGTGCCAAGTGCTAGTCAGAGTAGAAATAGAAGGATACTTCAGATGAATACGTGGCTAGAGGAGTGGTGCCAGGGGGAGGGATTCAAGTTCCTGGGACATTGGAACCGGTTCTGGGGGAGGTGGGACCAGTTCAAACCGGACGGCCTGCACCTGGGCAGGGTTGGAACTGATGTCCTAGGGGGAGTGTTTGCTGGTGCTGTGGGGGAGGGTTTAAACTAAAATGGAAGGGGGTTGGGAACCTGAGCAGGGAGACAGAGGAAAGGGAAACAAGGATAAAAGCAAAAGATAGGAAGGAGAAAAACAAAAGTGGCAGTCAGAGAAATCAACGGTTTAAATCAAACATGGCCACAGTAAATAATAATTCTAATAGGTCTAAGAGCGTTAAAAAAACAAGCCTGAAGGCTTTGGCCTAGAAATTCAGTTGGCGCCGCGCCAGGGCTTTAGCGCCGGAAAGTTAGCGCCGGCGCTAAGTCCCCCTGCGCGCGCCAAAAATTCAGTAGTGCCGTGCCCAAACGGCTGCCGGCGCCACTGAAGGGTGTTTGCGCCTGAAAACTGGCGCTACGTGCCGCATTGCGGCGCTATTCTGGCGCTGCGGCGCCCGATGCGGTGCGGCAGGCTCGGGAAGTGCAGGCCTCCTCCTTCAGTTAAGGAGGAGCTGCCTGCACCCGCCCGCTGGCCGGTAAAATCGCCACAAAAATGAGCCCGGCACCTCGGGGAAGTGCCGGGCTCGCAGCCGAGAAGCATCTGTTCCGCGGGGGGAGGGTGGGGGAGTCCGGGGAGGGAGGTGCGGGCAGGTGGCCGGCGGGAAAGCGGCCGGCCGCCGCTCCACCTTTATGCGCCGGCGCAAAGTCGTGTAAGACTCTGTTGCCAGAGTCTTAGTTGCGGCTGCCACGGGCGAGGCGGCCGCAACTGAATTTCGGCGCTGGGGCCCGTCGGCATGGCAACCGGGATGCTGCGCACACCGATGACGTCATCGGTGCCGGCGCAGCGCTACCGGTCTACCGCCGATTCCAGGGCCCCAGGGAATTTTTAAACTGGCCATAACTCCGGCGCTAGGCCCTCCAGCGCCCCAAATGGGGCGCTAGGCCTACTGAATTTCTAGGCCCTTGTGTCTTAATGCGAGGAGCATTTGTAATAAGGTGGATGAATTGGCTGTGCAAATAGAAGTAAACAAATACGATTTGGTTGGGATTACGGAAACGTGGCTCAAGGAAGGCCAGGACTGGGAACTCAACATCCAGGGGTATTCGATATTCAGGAAAGATAGGCAAAAAGGAAAGGGAGGTGGGGTAGCATTACTGGTTAAAGAAGGGATTAACACAATTGTGATATACCTATCAATTCGTCCAATAAAAAGCGACGAGTTAGGAACGTAACTAAAGGTTTACCACATTCACCCCTTGTTTAGATTTGAGTCCGGCGGGGTGAAGTGTACTACCAGTTCTGGTATGTCAGTCTGTCCGGAGGCCTCGTAAGCCTCTCCGATCGTCGCAGCGGCGGTGCTGCATTATCCGGTGTTAGTGCTGGTGTCTGCGTGGTCGGCGAAGGCTCGTGGGGTTCCGGCATGCCGTCTACCTGGGCTGGAATTGGGGGGGTGGTGGGGGGGGTAAAGGTGGTGTCTCCGGAGTGCCCGAGGGTGCGAGGTCTCATAAGGAGACAGTGTCCTCCCGCCCGTCTGGGTAAGCCACGTAGGCGTACTGGGGGTTGGCGTGCAGGAGGTTCACCCTCTCGACCAGGGGGTCTGTTTTATGGGCCCTCACATGCTTTCGCAGCAAGACGGGCCCCGGAGAGGTCAGCCAGGTTGGTAGAGTGGTTCCCGTAGTCGACTTCCTGGGGAAAACAAACATTCGTTCATGGGGGGTGGCGTTAACGGCAGTGCAAAGTAGTGACCGGATGGAGTGCAGCGCTGTCGGGAGGACTTCCTGCCAGCGGGAGGTTGGGAGGCCCTTAGACTTTAAGGCTAAGAGGACGGCCTTCCATACCGTCGCGTTCTCTCTTTCCACCTGGCCGTTCCCTCGGGGGTTGTAGCTGGTGGTCCTACTTGCTGCAATACCTCTCGCTAGTAGGAACTGACGGAGTTCCTCGCTCATGAAAGAGGAGCCCCGGTCACTATGTATATAGTTTGGGAACCCGAACAAGGCGAAGAGGTCGTTCAGGCATTTAATGACCGTGGTACTGGTCATGTCTGGGCAGGGGAAGGCAAAGGGGAAACGGGAGTACTCATCAACAATGTTGAGGAAGTACACATTACGGTCAGAGGACGGGAGGGGCCCCTTAAAGTCGATGCTCAGGCGCTCGAAGGGGCGGGTGGCCTTGATCAGGCTTGCTCTGTCCGGCCTAAAGAAGTGCGGTTTGCACTCGGCGCAGGTCTGGCAGTTCCTGGTTATGGTCCTGACCTCCTCGATGGAGTAGGGCAGGTTGCGGGCCTTAATGAAGTGGTAAAGTCTGGTGACCCCGGGGTGGCAGAGGTCGTTGTGGAGGGTCTGAAGTCTATCACTTTGCGCGCTGGCGCATGTAATTCGTGACAGAGCATCGGGGGGTTCGTTCAGCTTACCTGGCCGGTACAAGATATCATAATCGTAGGTGGAGAGCTCGATTCTCCACCTCAAGATCTTGTCATTCTTGATTTTGCCCCTCAGCTTGTTATTAAACATAAAAGCGACCGAACGTTGGTCGGTAAGGAGGGTAAATCGTTTGCCTGCCAGGTAGTGCCTCCAGCGTCGTACCGCCTCCACAATCGCCTGGGCCTCCTTCTCGACCGACGAGTGTCGGATCTCAGGGCCCTGTAGGGTCCTTGAGAAGAAGGCCACCGGTCTCCCCTCCTGGTTAAGGGTGGCGGCTAGGGCGAAGTCGGATGCATCGCTCTCGACTTGGAAGGGGATGGACTCATCCACTGCGTGCATAGTGGCCTTGGCAATGTCTCCCTTAATGAGGGAGAAGGCTGCGCACGCTTCCTCCGTAAGGGGGAAGGATGTGGACTTCATGAGGGGTCTGGCTTTGTCCGCATAATTGGGCACCCATTGGGCATAGTAGGCGAAGAGCCCCAGGGTTCTCTTAAGTGCCTTAGGGCAGTGGGGGAGGGGTAGCTCCATGAGGGGGCGCATTCTTTCGGGGTCGGGGCCGATGAGTCCGTTCTCTACTACACAGCCAAGGATGGCAAGGCGCGAGGTGTTAAACACACATTTCTCCTTATTGTAGGTGAGGTTCAGCCGTTGGGCTGTACGGAGGAATTTCTCCAGATTCACGTCGTGGTCCTGCCGGTCGCGGCCGCAGATGGTGACGTTATCTAGGTAGGGGAATGTGGCCTGCAGTCCGTTCTGGTCAACCATCCGGTCCATCTCCCTTTGGAAGACCGAGACCCCGTTGGTGACACCGAAGGGGACCCTAAGGAAGTGGTATAGGCGCCCATTCGCCTCGAAGGCGGTGTACTGGCGGTCCTCGGGGTGGATAGGGAGTTGGTGGTAGGCCGACTTAAGGTCGATGGTCGAGAATACGCGGTATTGTGCAATCTGATTGACCATGTCAGGTATGCGGGGAAGGGGGTATGCGTCCAGCTGGGTGTATCTGTTTATGGTCTGGCTGTAGTCGATGACCAGGCGATTTTTATCGCCGGTCTTAACGACCACGACCTGGGCACGCCAGGGGCTGTTGCTCCCCTCGATGATGCCCTCCTTCAGGAGACGCTGCACCTCAGAGCTAATGAAAGCTCTGTCCCCAGCGCTGTACCGCCTGCTCTTGGTAGCGACGGGTTTGCAGTCGGGGGTGAGGTTAGCGAACAGGGAAGGTGGCGGCAGCTTGAGGGTGGATAGGCTGCAGGTGTTACGCGGTGGGCGGTTTAACCTTCGCTGGTTGTCGACTGTGAGTGGGGGGAGGGGTCCACCGTATGCTAGGGTTACACTTTGGAGGTGGGATTGGAAGTCCAGCCCTAGTAGGACGGCAGCGCAGAGCTGGGGGAGGACGAGGAGTTTAAAGTTTTTATACTCTGTACCCTTAACCGACAAGGTCACAGCACAGTAGCCGCTAATGTCCGTGGCGTGGGACCTCGATGCCATCGAGATTCGGTTGCGCGTTGGCAGGACAGGGAGGGAGTAGTGGCTCACCGTGTCTGGGTGGATGAAGCTCTCCGTGCTTCCGCTGTCGAACAGGCAGGTCGTGGCGTGGCCGTTTACTTTGATGTCCATCATCGACTTGGACAGGTGGTGTGGGCGGGCTTGATCCAGAGTGACGGAGGCTAGCGTGTAGGTAAGCGAGTCGTTGTCGTCTGCGGGCGAGGCGGTCGTCGGGTCCGGGGGCCCGGTGGCAGTCGGGCGTGGTGGGTAAAATGGCGTCTCCCACGAGGTAGGACAAAATGGCGGAGAAGATGGCTGCCTCCATAACTCACATGAGGCACTATTGGGGTCGGTTGCCTTGATCAAAGATGGCCGCCCCCATGACTCACGTGTGGGGATACTGGCCTCAGTTGCCGTGAAAGAAGATGGCCGCCCCCACAGTTCGCATGAGGCACTGCTGGCCTCTGAAGATCCGCTCCTGCAGGCCTTAGAGAAGTGGCCTTTCTTCCTGCAGGTTGTGCAGGTAGAGTTCCTGGCTGGGCAGCGCGACCTCGGGTGCTTCTCCTGGCCGCAAAAGAAGCAGCCGGCGGCCCGATCGCGGGTGCCCGATGTCGGAGCCGGTACTGGGGGTGGCGGGCCCGGTCGGGTCCGGGACGCCGACGCTGAGGTAGGTCCCGGGGGCGGCGCTGCGAAGGGTATTGCGGTAGGGGTCGGGCCCGAGTCCCAGGGTCGCGAGCAGTACCTGGAAAACGCCTCCTGGTCCTGATGGGCCACCTCCAGGGAGAGAGCGAGGGCTTCAGCTTTGTCCAGGTCGAGGTCTTTAGCTTCAAGCAGTCTTTGCCGTGAGTAGTCGGACCGTAGGCCTTTCACAAAGGCATCGCGGATATTATCTTCCGTATTTTCAACAGCCGTCACCGCTTTAAAGTCACAGTTCCTGCCGAGTGCTCTTAGCGCCCGTAAAAATTCAGCTACAGACTCTCCTGGCTGTTGCGGGCGGGATCTTAGGAGGTGCCTGGTGTACATGTAATTTACCGGGCTGCGGTACTGCTGTTTCAGTAGGTTGATAGCGGCCTCGTACGTAGTCGTGTCCTGGATGAGTGCGTATACTCTCGGGCTCGCTTGGGCGTTCAGAAGTCTTAGTTTGGATCTCTGCGGGGCGCCGGATTCTTCCAGGTAGGATTCGAAGCAGTCCAGCCAGTGTTTGAAGTTGAGGGCTGCGTTTGCTGCCTGTGGGTTTAGATCCAGGTACGGTGGTTTGAGGGCTTGCAGCCAAGCCGGCTGATGTGGCTGTGCTTCTGGGAGGGCTTCTGGCTGGCCAGTAGTAGACATCTTTAAAATTTAGTCAATAAAATTGATATACCTATCAATTCGTCCAATAAAAAGCGACGAGTTAGGAACGTAACTAAAGGTTTACCACAAATTGTAATGAAGGATATTAGCTCTGATGATGTGGAATCTGTAAGGGTAGAATTGAGAAATACTAAGGGGAAAAAAACATTAGTGGGAGTGGTTTATAGACCTCCAAACAGTAAGGCGGAGGTTGGGGATGGCATTAAAAGGGAAATTAAAGAAGCGTGCAATAAGGGCACAGCAGTCATCATGTGTGACTTTAATCTACATATAGATTGGGCCAACCAAATTAGTAACAATACTGTGGAGGAGGAATTCCTGGAGTGTTTACGGGATGGTTTCCTGGACCAATATGTCGAGGAACCAACCAGAGATCAGGCCATCTTAGACTGGGTATTATGTAACGAGAAAGGATTAATTAGCAATCTTGTTGTACGAGGCCCCTTGGGTCGGAGCGATCATAATATGATCGAATTCTTCATTAAGATGGAGAATGAAGTAGTTGACTCAGAGACTAGGGTCCTCAATTTAAATAAAGGAAACTACGATGGTCTGAGGAGCGAGTTGGGTAGGATTGATTGGGGAATGTCACTCAAAGGGTTGATGGTGGATAGGCAATGGCAAACATTCAAAGACTGAATGGATGAACTACAGAATTTGTTCATCCCAGTTTGGCATAAAAATAAAACAAAAAAGGTGACCCAACCGTGGCTAACAAGGGAAATTAGGGATAGCATAAGGTCCAAGGAGAGGGCATATAAATTGGCCAGAAAAAGCAATAATCCTGAGGATTGGGAGCAGTTTAGGATTCAACAAAGGAGAACAAAGGGATTAATTAAGAAAGGGAAAATAGAATATGAGAGTAAGCATTCAGGGAACATAAAAACTGACTGTAAAAGCTTTTATAGATATGTGAAGAGAAAAAGATTGGTGGGTGAAGTCAAGCGTAGGTCCCTTGCAGTCAGAATCGGGGGAATTTATAATGGGGAACAAAGAAATGGCAGACCAACTAAATACATATTTTGGTTCTGTCTTCACAAAGGAGGACACAAATAACCTCCCAGAGATGCCGGGGAACATAGGGTCTGATGAAAGGGTGGAACTGAAAGAAATCAGTATTTGTAGGGAAATGGTGTTAGGAAAATTGATGGGTCTGAAGGCTGATAAATCCCCACGGCCTGATAATCTACATCCCAGGGTACTTAAGGAAGTGGCCCTAGAAATAGTAGATGCAATGCTGGTCATCTTCCAGAACTCGATAGACTCTGGAACGGTACCCATGTATTGGCGGGTAGCTAATGTTACCCCACTATTCAAAAAAGGTGGTAGAGAAAAGGCGGGGAATTATAGACCGGTAAGCTTGACATCGGTAGTGGGGAAAATGCTAGAGTCCATTATAAAAGATGTAATAGCAGAGCACTTGGAAAGCAGTGACTGGATCGGACAAAGTCAACATGGATTTACAAAAGGTAAATCATGCTTGACTAATCTACTGGAATTTTTTGAGGATGTAACTGGTAAAATAGATAAGGGAGAAGCAGTGGATGTGGTGTATTTGGACTTTCAGAAGGCTTTCGATAAGGTCCCGCATAAGAGATTAGCGTGCAAAATTAAGGCACATGGGATTGGGGGCAAGGTATTGACTTGGATAGAGAACTGGTTGGCGGACAGAAAGCAAAGAGTTGGAATAAACGGGTCGTTTTCCGAGTGGCAGGCAGTGACTAGTGGGGTACCGCAAGGATTGGTCCTAGGACCCCAGCTGTTCACAATATATATTAATGATCTGGACGAGGGAATTGGATGTAATATCTCCAAATTTGCAGACGACACAAAGCTGGGTGGGAGGGTATGCTGTGAGGAGGATGTCGTGAAACTCCAGTACGATTTGGACAGGTTGGGTGATTGGGCAGAAACATGGCAAATGCACTATAATGTGGATAAATGTGAGGTTATCCACTTTGGAGGCAAAAACAGGAAGGCAGATTATTATTTGAATGGCAATAGATTGGGAGAAGGGGAAGTGCAAAGAGACCTGGGTGTTCTTGTGCACCAGTCGCTGAAGGTAAGCATGCAGGTGCAGCAGGCGGTTAAGAAGGCAAATGGTATGTTGGCCTTTGTAGCAAGAGGGTTCGAGTACAAGAACAAGGATGTCTTGCTGCAGTTGTACAGGGCCTTGGTGAGACCACACCTTGAGTATTGTGTGCAGTTTTGGTCGCCTTACCTGAGGAAGGACGTTCTTGCCATGGAAGGAGTGCAGCGAAGATTCACCAGGCTGATACCTGGGATGGCAGGAATGACGTATGAGGAGAGATTGTGTCGATTTGGCTTATACTCACTGGAGTTTAGCAGATTGAGAGGGGATCTCATGAAAACCTATAAAATTCTGTCAGGCCTGGACAGACTAGATGCAGGAAGGATGTTTCTGATGGCCGGGGAGTCCAGAACCAGAGGTCATAGTCTAAGGATAAGGGGTAAGCCATTTAGGACTGAAATGAGGAGGAATTTCTTCACCAAGAGAGTGGTGAACCTGTGGAATTCTCTGCCACAGAGGGTGGTGGAGGCCAGTTCATTAAGTATATTCAAGAAAGAGTTGGATATATTTCTTAAGGCTAAAGGGATCAAGGGATATGGGGAGAAGGCAGGGACAGGGTACTGAATTTGGATGATCAGCCATGATCTCATTGAATGGCGGAGCAGGCTCGAAGAGCCGAATGGCCTACTCCTGCTCCTATCTTCTATGTTTCTATATACTGCAGTACCGGCCGTGACCACCCCTGTATATAAAGCCATAGCAGGCTTCTGTATTTCAGTCTGAAGTTACCCTCTGTTCAGTAAATACCTGTTATTATTGTTCTCCTGCAGTCCGTGTATTATTTATACTCGGACACTACATTGGCGACGAACAGGTTCGAACTCACCTGCAGTACTGCATCACCTCACGGGGATCTTTCCCTGAGAAGAAGCTTTTGGAGGTCGAAGTCAGAACAACAGGCGTCGACCGTGGGCAACCGCCCAAGGATCCATCGGAGTTCGGAGAGTTGCAGGAGAGGCTGTGGAGAGCTGGACTTGGCTCCCCAGTCAAGGTGTTCCAGCAAATTGTGCTGGTAGCAGGTAGTGCGCTGACCCTTCCGGACTGCGGCAGGCTCGAGCTCGATCAAGCGGCTCTGCAAAGGGGCCGTGCAGCGTCGTCGGGAGGAAAAGAGAGAGAGAGAGAGGGTGGAGCGCACAGGGCGTGGTCGGTACTCAAGAACCGGGCAGCGTAGCGAAAATAAAACAAGGGGAAGGAAAAGTGAGACGCGCCGAAGCCGCGGGTCGCCGCCATTACCCTGCAGAACGCTAGGAGCAGCGTGGCAGCAAGGGGAAGAAGGAAAAGTGTGGGAGGCGCCATTTTATTCCATTGGGGAAGAAGGAAAAGCGCGGGAGGCGCCATTTTAATCCATTGGTGAAGAAGAAAAAGCGCGGGAGGCGCCATTTTAAATCACCCAAGATGCCGAAAAGTGGCAGTATCACTGCTTTCGACAACGAGGTAGAAGACTGGACAACGTATGTGGAAAGAATTGAAGTGTACTGCAAGGCAAATGAGGTGGCCGATGGAAAGAAGGCGTCGGTATTATTAAATTTGATGGGCGCGAGAACGTACGGCCTATTGTGGAATTTAATTACCCCAGCTAAACCAATGGAGAAAAGTTTTGAAGAGATTGTTAATACCTTACAGGAACACTTAAACCCTACACTGCTGCTGATAGCAGAAAGATTCAAGTTCCATAAAAGAAACCAGCACAAAGATGAGAGCAATGCTGACTATCTTACGGAACTACACAAGTTATCGAAGCACTGCCAGTTCGGAGCAGGACTGGCAGATACCTTATGGGATAAGTTTGTCTGCGGGCTCCAGAGTGAAGGAACCCAGAAACGAATACTTTCGGAAAAGGACCTGACGCTAGAACAGGCTTTCAGCGTGGCAGTATCCTACGAAGCAGCAGCACGGGGAGCTGCAGAAATACAACAGAAACCACCAGAATACAGCGCTAACGAAATGGCGTATGGAGCAGAAAAGTGCTATCGCTGCGGCAGAACAATCCATGATCAGAAGGACTGCTGATTTAAGGACAAAGTATGCAGGCACTGTGGGAAAATGGGACACATAGCAAGAGTCTGCAGGTCGGGAAAGAAAACCAACACTACAAGAACTACTAAGGAAAAGTACAAGAAAGTAAAGAAATTGACAGACAGTAGTTCGGAAGATCAGGAGAGTGATAAGGACTCCGGGAGCAGGAGACTATTTTGCGTAAAGTTACACAACGTGATCGCAAAGGAGGATCACCGAACCATTTGGGTCACCCTCATGATAGCAGGGTCCCCAGTAAAGATGGAATTGGACAAAGGATCAGCCTTAACTATCATGAATCGACGAGACTATGAGCGGCTATTCCCACACATACCCTTGAAGGACACGTCCATTGTATTGAAGACATACACGGGGCAAAAAGTCTACCCCAGAGGAACAATAAGGGTGCCAGTTGAATACAACGGCAAGGAAACAGAAACTGTATCTATATATACTACCAGATGGAGGACCACCATTATTGGGACGTGAATGGATCCGAAAAATACAATTGGATTGGCATTCCATTCAGGCGCTAACTGTGACTGATAAAAAGGATGATGACGTCACACCTGGACGACTGTCAAAGATTCTAACTGACGCAAAAGAGGTGTTCCAACAAGGACTTGGGACTCTAAAAGGTGTAACGGCAACGATAAAAATCGAAGATAACGCAAACCCAAATTTTTTTAAGGCCAGACCGGTACCTTATGCAATCCGCCCAGCCGTTGAAGCAGAGCTGGAGAGTCTAGAGCATTCAGGTGTGCTGTCCAAGATGGACTGGAGTGAGTGGGCCACACCCATCGTTCCTGTTATGAAGAAATCATTGAGCAGCACGCCTGGGGAACCGAAGAAGGTTCGCATCTGTGGGGACTTCAAGGTTACTGTGAACCCAGTCCTGCACACAGTACAATATCCACTTCCACGGATAGAAGATATTTTCACCTCACTATCAGGAGGGAAGCGCTTTACAAAGATTGATCCGGCCCAAGCGTATCTACAAATGGAGGTGGAAGAAGCGTCTAGGAAATACCTCACGATAAACACTCACAAAGGCCTTTACCAGTACAATCGACTGGTATTCGGGGTAGCATCAGCCCCAGCTATTTGGCAGAGGGCGATGGAACAAGTCCTGCAAGGGATCCCGGGGACCAAGTGTTATTTGGACGACATCCTGGCTACGGGCGAAAATGACAGTGAACACCTTGCCAACCTGGAGCAGGTGCTCACGAGATTACAGGAATATGGGCTACGAGCCAACGGCCCCAAATGCGAGTTCTTCAGGAGACAAATCTCGTATTGTGGCCACATGTTTGATGAGGAAGGGTTGCATAAGTCGCCGGACAAGATTGAGGCTGTAGTAAAGGCTCCAACACCGGAAAATGTGTCGCAACTGAGGTCGTTCCTCGGGTTGGTGAACTACTACCATAAGTTCTTGCCGAATTTACCTACAATCTGCACCCACTGAACGCCCTGCTGCAAACTGGAGTAACATGGAAATGGAGTGATGAGTGTAAGCGTGCCTTTCAGAAATGTAAATGCCTAATCACTTCAAAAGAAGTATTGGCCCACTACAATCCAATACTCCCGATTCGGTTAGCATGTGATGCATCTCCCTATGGCATCGGAGCGGTGCTGTCACACAAATTCCTTGACGGTTCAGAGAGGCCAATAGCCTTTGCGTCGCGCTCGTTAACCTCAGCCGAGCGTAACTATGCCCAGATTGACAGGGAGGCCCTCAGCCTGGTGTGGGGGGTGAAGAAGTTCAATCACTATCTGCACGGGCAGAAATTCACCCTACTGACTGATCATCAGCCCCTGGTCTCCATTTTTAACCCAAAGAAGGGCGTTCCGGTGATGACGGCGCAACGGCTGCAAAGATGGTCACTTTTTCTAGGGGCACATCAGTACGACATAGAGTACAAGGGTACGAAACAGCATGGAAACGCTGATGGGCTGTCGCGCCTACCGTTGCCTACAGTAGAGGAAGCACCTGCAGTGGACCCTGTTGAGATATTCCATGCAACCATAGTCGAATGTCTACCTGTTACAAACTCAAGTATAGAGAAGCAAACCCGAAATGACCCGACACACTCTCGGGTCTATGATTTGACGGTGAGGGGATGGCCAGCACATGGCGACTCACTGTTGCCAGCATTCTCGCCAAGGAGAGAACAGCTGTCAGTGTGCCGGGGGACCTTGATGTGTGGATCCCGAGTGGTAATTCCACCCAAGTTGAGAGATAGAGTGCTCAATGAGCTTCATGAGGGTCATCTGGGAGGGGTAAAAATCAAGAGCCTAGCCAGGGCGTTTGTGTGGTGGCCGGGAATCGATAAAGAAATCAAGGATATGACCAAGAGATGCACAGGATGCCAGAAGGTCCAAAACGCTCCACCACAGGCCCCGCTACATCCATGGGAGTGGCCCTCATCTCCATGGCAACGGGTACACATTGATTTTGCTGGTCCATTTATGGACTCAATGTTCCTAATCGCTGTGGACACCCATTCGAAATGGCCAGAGGCCATCAAAATGCCCTCCACCACCACGGAGAAAACTATTGCAGTCCTATGGACCATCTTTGCCAGGAATGGCTTGCCAGAACAGATTTGCTCCGACAATGGGCCACAGTTTGTGTCAGAGGATTTCCGGAGGTTTCTGAGGAATAATGGGGTGAAGCATTACACATCTGCCCCATATCATCCAGCCACAAATGGATTGGCTGAGAGGTTTGTTCAGACTTTTAAAAAGGCAATAAAGGCAATGCATAATGACGACATACCACTACAACACAAGGTGGATAATTTCTTGTTTGCTTACCGGAATGCGACACATGCAGTCACCAACCAAGCTCCAGCCATAATGTTCTTCAACCGAAGGCTAAGATGTCACCTGGATTTGCTCAAACCAAACATAAGACGAGATGTTGAGGATAAGCAATTCCAGCACATAAATGAGAAGCCAACCAGGAGCTTCAAGATAGGGCAACCAGTCTTGGCCCGCGACTACCGAACAGAAAAATGGCAGCCAGGAACGATATGCACACAGCAGGGACCACTAATGTACACAGTGGACATTGGAGAGAGCATCGTGAGATGCCATGCTGACCAGATTCTAGAGTCACAGGAACAAGCCAAACCCATACCACGAGCAGGTGCACCTGGTAATTAACCTGAAGTACAGATTGCGTCTACCTCAGAAGCAGTGGTATTGGAAGCTGACGAACCAACCAATGACAATGAGCCAGAATCAACTCCGCCGCAAGATCAGGATACTCGAGCAAGGCGCTATCCAATCAGGATCAGGAAGCCTCCTCAAAGATTGAACTTATAAATGATTATTTCAGTTGATGTATATAGTACAGAGAAAATTGTAATTGTAATTAGTTATTATTTAGTTGTTAAATGAATGTTATGTACTGTTTATCTAAAAGGGGAGGAATTGTTGTGTATGTACCTTTAAGAGAAGAACTGATTCTATACTGCAGTACCGGCAGTGACCACCCCTGTATATAAAGCCATAGCAGGCTTCTGTATTTCAGTCTTAAGTTACCCTCTGTTCAGCATTCACAGCATTGCTGGCTGTGCAGCTGCAAGCACAAACAGAGGGAGCAGCCAGACTTGAAGAGTGGTCTAAAGTGGTGGTCCCCTGACCAGGCAGAGGAGGAGAATGCTGGACCACCACCACCTCCACCTCCACCATCATCATATCAACTGAGGTGCCTGGAGGGAGAGGACAGAGGAGGAGAAGGAGAAGGGAGGCCAGCAACAACACCAACCAGTGGAGAGGCCTTTCCCATTACTGCCTCCCCAAATTGGCCTCCACTTCAGGAGGAGAGAGGGGAGAGAAACAACCAACAACTACCAACTGTTTGGAAGGAGGGAAGAACAACAGCATCTTTCAGGTGGGTGTTATTTAGTGCACTCTCCCAAAGACTTTGTATTTTAGGTGGGGGGAGAAAAGAAGAAAAAAGGGCCGGATCATCAAGGGGTGTGTGTGTGTGTGTGGCTCTTGTAAAACACTAGGCCACACACACCACTAATGAAGCACCCCTTCCTATTGCCTGACCTGGGATAGCTGGAGCTGCCTAGGTGATCAGCCCAATTGTACATCGTTAAGACCTGGTGTGGGACTGAGCCTGGGGCGTCTCCAGCTTTCCCAGGTGAAGACATCTTCTCCCCCTGCTAGAAGACCACCTTCAAAGACTTAAATTTTTCATCGGAGAGTGCACCCCTGCCGACACCCACCCACCCACCATCCTGAGTGGCGACCCTGCCTTTGCGGCCTCCCTCCTTCCCACCACCCCCCTCTCTCTCTCTCTTTGTCTTTCACTGCCTTTCTCTCTGAGGCACCTCATTTCATCTTTAATTATTAATTGCCTATTGAGCAGAGGGGAGAAGGCCCCTCCCAATTTCAATCAATAACGGGGAGAGGTGTGCCTTCAATTTAAACAGCTCCCTCTGCTCAATTGAGGACCAAAAAAATACCAGAGGCCACATTAACACCTTCAGGCCTGTGACTTGGGGTGAGTGTAGCCCTTTTTTAGAAAACACCCCAGAATGGCGAATGCATCTTCGCCAGTGACGGGGCTAGCCAAGACGTATGCGGGAGTGGCAGCCACAGCCACAGCTGCTCCCACTGCTTCTGCTGCCCCGTCACCATTCAGACTAATAACAAAAAAGCTTGGGGTGAAGAGCTACACTCACCCCACTATGACCATTGAGGCCTGCGTTAAAGCCATAGCTGGGGTTGTCGGCCCCTCAGCCATCGTCGCGGCCTGAAAAATGTATGGGAAGGCTGTGTTCTTCCTGGGGTCGGAGCGGGCGGTGTCCCTGGCTATCACCAAGGGGCTCACCGTGAGCGGGACCTTCCTGCCGGTGGACCCCCTCGAGGCCATCGCGCAGAGAGTGGTTATTTCGAACGTCCCGCCCTATGTTCCTGGTGAGCTCCTCCTTCCCCATCTACGTCAACTTGGGGAGGTGAGGTCGGGGATCATACCCATCCCGCTCGGCTTCCGGGAGGCCAGCCTTCGCCACGTCTTCTCCTTCCGGCGCCAGCTGTTCATCCAGCTGGCGCAGGAGGACACTGACGGGGCATTCATCGTCCACCACGAGGGGACCGCCTATCGTGTCTTCTGGACGTCGGACGGTGTGCGGTGCCACGCCTGCAAGGAGGTGGGGCACATCCGGAAAAACTGCCCCGCCTCCAAGGCTGCCGGATCATCTCGTGCGGCCGAGGCTGGCGCCGCCGACGCTCCTCCCCCTGGATCTGCCCGCGCGTCGGGAACGTCTGATGCGCGGTCGACGTCGGGGGCCGATGCCACCAAGGCCTCCGCCGGGGGGGAGGGAGCGTGTCTGGCCGGAAAGAAGGCACGGCGGAAAAATAAACACCTTAGGGCGGGTCCCCCCGTGGATGGCCAGCCCTTGCCCCTTGAGCCCCTTACACCCGCGCTCCTCGCGGAGTTAATCGGGGCAGACGCGAGCGGGAGGGGCCTCGTGCCCGAGCCTGTGGCCGCAACCGCCGTAGCGGAAACGCCATTACCTGCGGCCGGGCTCGGGCCCGAGGAGCCCAACAAACCTGCTCCACCGGAGGGAGCTGAGGAGGAGGCCTCTGCAGTCATGGAGCTCTCCGTCGCTCCCTGCGTGCTAAAAAGAAGGCGTGACCCCCTGGAAGAGGAGGAGGACCGGGAGGAGGAAGGTCCCTCCGAGCAGGGGGAATCGTCGCCTGCCACGGGTACTGCGCCCCCCCCCTGATGTCGTCATCACCAGCGATCGGCAGGGGTCGCCTGTCTCTCGGGAGGCTGAGGCAGATGTGTCTGTCCGACGCGTGCCTCCCGGGGATGGGGACGAGACCCTGCCCGTGGGGGGGGGGTCGCGGAACAACCCGCGGCGGTAATTGAAATTGACCTTCTATCGGTGCCGTTACCCCTCGCCGGGTCGGGCGGCCTGGGGTCTGGGTCGGGCGAGCTCGAGGATAATGAGCTCGCCCAATGCGACCCGAACATCTCCCAGGGGCTGCTCGTCCTGGTAGAGCTTTTAATTCAAAACCCCCCATCCGCTGGGTCGGAGGTTGGTGGCGGGGAGGAGGATGGCCCCCTGGCTGCGTCTCTGGTGCCGGACCTACTGGACGAGCTGGGAATTGATCTCTCCCCGGTTTCTCCGGTCGTTTCGGCGTCTGAGGCAGAGGGGAGCTCTGAACCGCCGCCGTCTTCTGGCCCAGCACCCCTAGAGGAGCCCAGGGAGAAATCCTCTGCCGCCGATCCTGGGGGTGGGATCCGGGCGGAGGCGGGGCTGGCTGGCGCGGCCGAGCCGTTCGCTTCGCACTGCGCGGCGGACGGGTCGGTCGCTGGTGACGACCCCCTGGAGGAGGATGGGGACTCGGTGATGGGCACGGAGGACGATTCGGACTCCAGCGCCGACGAGGCGATGGATGACCTCGTGCCCCTTGCCGAGTCTCCCCTCATTCCCGTAAGGGAACTCCGGGATTTTATGGCCACGTGCCTGGGTCGGCGCAATAAGGTCCGGCTGGCCCTCGACAGGCGGTCGGAGCTGGCGCTGCTCATCGTATCCGTCCGCGCCGCCGTTAAGATCATGGGCGCGGACGAGGGTGTGAACCCGCTCGAGCTGCGTCGGCTCGCAACGTTGCTCACTGGGCTGCTGAGGAAGTGGCAGCTGACCAGCGGCTGCGCTTCCTCCCCCCGTTAGGTGTAGGTAGAGGTTGCACTATGCTTCTGACATGAAGATAACCATAGCCAGCCTCAACATCAACGGCAGCAGGGAGGCGCGCCGCAGATTCAATAACTTCTCGGTCCTTCAGGACGGGAAGTATGCGGTGTGCTTCCTGCAAGAAACCCACACCGTACCGGGAGACGAAGCCACGTGGCTCCTGGAGTGGCAAGGAGTGGTCAGCATGAGTCACCTCTCCAACAATTCCAGCGGGGTGGCTATCTTGCTGGCCCCGCATTTTCAGCCGGAGATCTTGGGGGTCAAGGAGCATGTGCCGGGCCGCTTGCTCCAGGTCACTGTTCGCCTGGGGGGCGTGCCGCTCCATCTAGTGAACGTGTACGCCCCTCAGACTGGTGCGCAGCAAGTGCGCTTCTTCGAAGAAGTTTCCGCTCTGTTGGGCTCTGTCGACGTGGGCGAGTGCGTCATCCTCAGGGGGGATTTTAACTGCACCCTCGAGGCGAGGGACCGTTCGGGTCCCCCGCGAAGCCCGGCGGCGATGGAGAAGCTGAGGGACCTGGTTGGGTCCTTCGACTTGGTGGACATCTGGCGAAATCTCCACCCCGACTCCAGCGCCTTCACTAGCGTGAGGTCTGGGGGAGGAAGGTCCAGAATCGACCGCCTTTACATTTCCTGGGCGTACGTCTCCTGCGTTCCGGCGGCTTCCATGCGACCGGTGCCGTGCACGGACCACCACCTGGTGTGGGCGGAGCTCGCTCCGCTGCGCGCGCGGGTGGGGGGGTCCGCGTACTGGCATTTTAACAAACTGCTGCTGGAGGATGCGTGGTTCCGGGATTCATTTCGTCTGTTCTGGGCCGACTGGAGAAGGAAGCGGGGGGGCTTCCCCTCCTGGAGGCTATGGTGGGATGTGGGCAAGGCTCACATCCGTCTCTTCTGTCAGGAGTACGCGAAGGGGTCGACCAAGAGGCGGGAGGCCCGGGTCGGGCGGTTGGACAAGGAGGTGCTCGACCTGGAGTCCCGTCTCGGTCAGGTCGTCGAGGACCCGGCCCTGCGGAAGGTGTATGAAGAGAAGAATGGCGCGCTGAAGGACCTGCAGCTCGTCTGGTCCTGAGGCGCGTACGTGAGGTCGCGGATCCAGCTCCTGCGCGTCCTGGACCACGGCTCCCCCTTCTTCTACTCGCTGGAAAAAAGACGGGGGGTCCGTAAGCAGCTCTTGGGGCTGCTGGCCGGCGACGGATCTCTGGTCTCGGATCCGGAGGGAATCAGCGCGGAGACCCATGCCTACTACGGGGCTCTGTTCTCTCCGGATTCGTCCAGCGAGTATGCGCGCAGAATTTTGTGGGAGGACCTGCCGAAGGTCAGCCCAGAGTGCGCTGAAAAATTGGACGCTCCGCTAAGCCTGTTGGAGCTGACCGGCGCCCTCCGCCAGCTCTCTGGGGGAAAGTCCCCGGGGCTGGACGGGCTGACTGTGGAGTTCCACAGGGCGTTCTGGGACGTCTTGGGGGAAAGTTTGGCGACCGGGGAGATGCCCCTCTCTTGGCGCAGGGCGGTCATTGTCCTGCTGCCTAAGAAGGGTGATCTCTGTAGTGTATGTACCCGTCTATCTTTAAGGGAACTACTGAATGTAACCATTCACCTTTAAGGGAACTACTTTAGGTGTGGCACTATTTGTTTGGCTTCTGTATACTGTAATACCGATAGTGACCACACCAGTATATAAGTGTTGTGCCAGGAGTTATTGGGCAGATTCGCCTGGACCTTCGAATAGTAAAGACCTGTTTGTTTGTTACTTCTGAAGTCTGTGTATTTATTAACTGCACAACCCACAGACTTTACAGTGGCGACGAGTCCGATCGTACCCTGCGGCAAGATTACCAAAAGCAACGAAGAGCGTCGAAGAGAGACAACCGCCCTCGTCGTGCTACCAAAAGAAAACACGAGGCTGCAACAACAGAAAGCAGGAAGACTAACAACAAAAGCTGTATCAGCAACAGGCACTGACTACCCTTCTGCCACGGTGCGGAGTGAGCCGACCAGCAAGAAACAAGGCGGCCGAAGAGACTGTGAGTAGGGGAAGGGGTAGAAGTATCCGGAGGATAAGGGCAGAGCACTCGACCTCGGTTGAGGGGGAGCTGTGCCGGCCAAAAGTCGGGTCCAACGGCGTCGGGTGACAGCCGGACCGCGATCGGCGGGAAAAATCCGGGCAGCGACCGCAGCCACGAAGCGCTGAGCCTGCGAGTAGGCGCGGGAAGAGAAACCCAGCCGCAGCCGGGGAGGGAAACACCGGTCTGCGAGAGGGCTGGGGAGGCGAACGGGAACCATGCGGGTGAGAGCCGGGTGCGGAGAGAGAGACTGCGAGGAGCCAGTCCAGCGGCTGAGCTGTTCTCCACCAACGGGGTACTCAGAGCCGGCAAAACCGAACGTGCGGGAGTGGGTGAGAGACACAGCCGAAAATGGGGTGAGAGACTGCGCGAGAGCCAGTCCAGCGGCTGAACTGTTCTCCACCAACGGGGTACCCAGGACCGGTAGCACCGAACGTGCGGGTGAGATAGCGACAGAGCCGGGTACGGAGAGAGAGACTGCGCGAGAGCCAGCCAGCGGCTGAACCTGTCTGCTGTGGGGGAAGCGTACCCCTTCCACCGGGAAGAAACGCGGGAAGCCGCCATTAGGCGGAGAAGACGCCAGAAGCGGGAAACTGCCATTGAAGTGGGCGGGGCGAGAAAGGAAGAGCGGGAAACCGCCATTTTCGCGGGAAAACCGCCATCTTGATTGACATACCGCCATTGAAGTGGGCGGGGAGAGAAGGAAAGAGTGGGAAACCGCCGATTTCGCGGGAAAACCGCCATCTTAGAAACAACAAATAAATAAGAATACTTAAAGAAATACTGGTGCTGCTCCCAAGGGAAGAAAAATGCCTAAGCGAGGGAATATTAACGACTTTAATTCGGAAATAGAAGACTGGGCCACGTACGTGGAACGCATAGAGATCTATTGCGAAGCCAACAAAATAGAGGAAGACGACAAGGCGATAACATTGCTAAACTCGATGGGGGCAAAAACATACAGGCTCTTGAAGCATCTAATAGCACCAAATAAACCAGCGGATCAGACCTTTGAAGAGATTGTGGCTGTGCTGAAGGACCATTTGAACCCCACACCGCTGATGCTGGCTGAACGATTCAAATTCTACGCAAGAACGCAGAAGAAAGACGAAAGCAATGCGGAATACTTGGTCGAACTGCGTAGGCTCGCGAAATACTGCCAGTTCGGAGGGAATCTGACAGAAGCGCTGCGGGACAAGTTCGTATGCGGATTGTCCAAAGAAGGGACGCAGAAGCGACTACTGGAAGAGAACGACCTCACACTGGACAGGGCTGTCCTTATAGCTGCATCGCACGAAGCCGCAGCGAAAGGAACGGCGGAAATGCAACTAAAGGCGGCGGCACTTGGGGTGGACCAAATTACTTCAAGCACAACAAAATGCTACCATTGTGGGAAGACAACGCATGACCAGAATCAATGCTGGTTTAAGAACCAAGAGTGTAGGAAATGTGGCAAACTGGGTCACATCGCGAAGGTATGCCGGTCCGGGAAAAAGACCAATAATCAAAGGAAGCCACCACAAGAAAAGTACAACAAGGTACACAAGGTGGCTGAGAAGAGTTCAGATGAACAGAATTCAGACTCAGACCCAAACAACCAGGAGCTGGGTAGGCTGAGAATCCACAATGTGGGTAAAGAAACGGATCTACAGGCCATCTGGGTCATACTAAAAATAGCTGGAGTCCAAGTAAGAATGGAGCTGGACACTGGATCAGCTCTATCAGTCATCAACCGAAGGGACTACCACCGGCTATTCTCTCACATACCTTTAAGAAATACCAAGTTCGGATTACAGACATACATGGGGCATAACGTATACCCCATGGGGAAAATAAGAGTCAAGGTGAGAGATAGGGGTAAAGAACACCCAAGAATGAACTTGTACGTATTACCTGAGGGAGGACCACCACTTCTAGGATGGGAGTGGATTAAGAAAATAGACATGGAATGGCATTACTTAAAAGCCATAATGAGGGAGGACTCGGTGCAAGCTATTAGCTCAGATTCTGAAATGGATGATGATAAGACCAAGTCGAATATGGAAGACAAGGCTAAAAGGGACTTGCCGACGATGGGAAAGAAAACGAAGACATGCAGAAGGACTTATGGTACCAAGAAGAATAAAGCTGCAGAGCAGAACTCCAGGTTGACAGAGAATTCTGAGCCTGTTCAAGCAAAGGATTCATCCATGATGGAAGAACACCGAGCTCGGACGCAAACTTATGTCAAAGTACTACAACAATTAGAACAGTTGAGTGACCGTCTCGTACAAAAGATGAAAAATATGGAAAGGTTCTGGGACACCGAATGGGAGAACCTGGAAAGACTACAGAGACAGCTAGCTCAAGCAGAGAGCGACCATAGAGCCATCGTGGTCAAATACCAATCACATTCCCCTGATGCTGTTCAGGAACTAGAATATTTACAGAATGAACCAAAGGAAGAGGAATCTTCAGGGAGCCAGGATTTTATTCCAGTTCTTCTCTACGACTCCTTACAAGCAGAGTGTGAGAAGTTGAAAGAACAGTATGAACAGGCCCAGGCTACAATTCTGGAGGGGGTTAACTCGGCAGCCTCCGAAAAGCTAGTTTCAGTAGAAGCATATGAACAACTAAAGGTTGAACATGAGCAAGAAGTCCAAAGGCTGCAGGAAATTCTTGATGAGCTCAAGGCCAAGACAGACTCATCGGTAGGAGATCCATCCATAGATGAGAAATTAGAGGTGAAAATCATGGCAGAGCATGAAAGACAGGATGTCCAAGAACTTATAAAAACATTGAAGGACACCCAAGACAAATATGAGGCGGCAATGACCGAGGTTCAACAACTTGAAGAACAGATTCAACTGGGAATCCTTTCAGTGGAAGAACAGGACACTGTAAGAATGGTCCCTGAACATGAACTAGAGAGCATCAGGGCGCAACTTTTCCGAGCGCTGAAAGCCAAAGTTCAAGAGGAACGTAAGGTGGAAGTATTGGAGAAAGAGGTGGAGGAAATGGAGAAGACTCTGATCCACCGTGTTCCCAGGGAAGAGTTAACGGTCAGCCAACTCCTTCATATGCTGAAGGACAAGACTCTGCAAGGGGAACAATCTGAACACGAGCTTCAATCTTCAGGGGGAACGAGTTTGGAGCTCTCAAAAGTCACGGAGATAGCTGAGGTGGCAACACAAATTTTACAAGGATGCCAAAAGTACGTTGAATCACGTCAAGGTGAACAGAAGAATGTGGAAACCGTTACTTCAGTAGAAGGGTTAAATAGCCTGATAACGCAATTACCGATGGAAAGGAAGGTATTGAACTCACAAATGAGGTCCGTCGTGAAGGAATGGCAGATAACCCAGGAAGAGCGGGATGAATATGAATGCATGAAGAAGGCTTTTCAAGAAAGATGTTTAGGGAAGGAACCACCGTCAGCTAACGTCCAGACGGGTGAGGAGGAAGAAGAAGTCTCTCTCGCTGGCCTAACTCAGGACGAACCCGAATATTACCATGACCTGTTGAGTGACACTGAATATTACGAGGATGTGGTCTGCCCAGCTTGTGATGAAAACTCTCAAAGTGCTGAAATCCGGAGGAAGCACTTAAGGTCTCTAAGGAACATAGAGAGTTGGTGGCGCTACAGCTGGCAGCCGAGAAAGGAGCTCCGAGAGTTTCAAAAAGGCAGAAAAGAAAAAGAAGAAGCAGAAGATAATAACTGTCTAAAATATTAGCACTTCTACCATTCCAGGCGGGACATTACGAAAGGAGCTAAATTAGTTGAAAAACTGGAAAATGTCAAGACAGCCAGTTGGTTGTAAAAGTCCGCACTGCTGGTTCAACAGGACGAAGGTTCAAGCTGTTACGTCAAGAAAAAGGCTATGGAGGAGTCACGCTAGCCAGGTAATCCGGCTACACCAAAGAAATGTTGTTCGGAACGAGTCAAGATCAGAGACTGAATCTATAAACTGTTTCCGCAGAGACTGAACCTGTGAACTGTTTCCACCGAGATTATATTTGTAAATTGTTTTATATGACATTGACTCCACCGAGATTATATCTGTAATTTGTTTTATAGGAAGTTGAAGATATGTATGTTTAACGGGGACTCTGTAAGTAATAAGCTAAAAAGGGAGGATTGTAGTGTATGTACCCGTCTATCTTTAAGGGAACTATTGAATGTAACCGTTCACCTTTAAGGGAACTACTTTAGGTGTGGCACTATTTGTTTGGCTTCTGTATACTGTAATACTGATAGTGACCACACCAGTATATAAGTGTTGTGCCAGGAGTCATTGGGCAGATTCGCCCGGACCTTCGAATAGTAAAGACCTGTTTGTTTGTTACTTCTGAAGTCTGTGTATTTATTAACTGCACAACCCACAGACTTTACAATCTCCGCCTCCTTAAGAACTGGCGCCCGGTCTCCCTCCTCAGCACGGACTATAAAATCTTTGCCAGGGCCATGTCTGCTTGCCTTGGCAATGTGCTGGCCCACATGATCCACCCTGACCAGTCCTACACGGTCCCGGGCCGGACCATCCACGATAACATCCATCTGGTCCGGGACCTGGTCCACCACTCCCAGAGGGCTGGTCTGTCGGTCGCCTTCCTTTCCCTGGATCAGGAGAAGGCGTTCGACAGGGTGGATCACGAGTATCTCTTCGGGACTCTGCGCGCATTCGGGTTTGGGACGCATTTCGTCGCCCGGATCCGACTTCTGTACGCCGCCGCGGAGTGTTTGATTAAAGTTAACGGGTCCTTGACGGCGCCCCTTCGCTTCGGGAGGGGGGTGCATCAGGGATGCCCCATGTCTGGTCAGTTATACGCCGTTTGCGTGGAGCCATTCCTGCGCCTCTTGCGGAAGAGGTTGACGGGACTGGCTCTGCAAGGGCCGGGCGTGGAGGTGGTCCTCTCGGCTTACGCCGATGACGTGCTCCTCACGGTCACGGATCCCGCTGACTTGCGGAGGATGCGGGAATGCCAGCAGATTTACTCGGACGCATCCTCCGCCAAGATCAACTGGGAGAAATGTTCCGGACTACTGGTGGGTCAGTGGCGGGTGGACTCCCTGCCGGAGGAGTTCAGGCCTTTCGCCTGGAGCACCACGCACCTCCTCTATTTGGGAGTCTACCTTAGCCCTGCCGAGGACGCCTGGCCAGCGAACTGGCAAGAGCTGGAGGCCAAAGTCACCGCTCGCCTAGGACGCTGGACAGGACTGCTCCGTGTGTTGTCCTACAGGGGTCGAGCGCTGGTCATAAACCAGCTGGTGGCCGCCATGTTGTGGTACCGGTTGGTCACTTTGATCCCTCCCCCTGCGTTTGTCGCCAAGATGCAAAAGAAGCTCATCGACTTCTTCTGGGACAAAAGGAAGCACTAGATCTCTGCCGCGGTTCTGTTTCTCCCGCTTAGGGAGGGCGGTCAGGCGCTGGTGTGCCTTCGCACCCAGGCTGCGACTTTCCGTCTTCAGACGCTGCAGAGATACCTGTACGTCGAGAATCCTCCGAGATGGTGTGCGCTGGCGACGTTTTTCTTCCGCCAGCTGCACGGTCTCAATTACGACACGCAGCTCCTGTTCGCGAAAGTGGGCGGCAGGCGTGCCGGCCTGCAGGAGCTGCCTGTCTTCTACCAGGAACTACTATGGGTTTGGAACTACGTCGCTTCCAGGCGGAGCTCTCCCCCATCAGGAGCGGCGGCTGTCCTTCGGGAGCCGCTGCTCAGGAATCCGCACCTCCACGAACGCGGTTTCAGGCGGCTGACGGAGGGCAGGGCTGTGCCTGGCAAGGTGACCAGAGTCGGTGACCTGCTTGATGGCGGAGGAGCGGGCTGGATGGCGCCGGAGGAGCTGGCGCGGCGCCTGTCCTGGGCCAACGTCCGGCTCGCGGTCGAAGCCATCGAATCAGTGAAAGCGGCACTGGGCCCCGACTCCACTAGGTGTATCGAGGCGGCTCAAGCATGTGGGGCGATCCCGTCCGAGCTTATCCCCGTTCGGACGGAATTCCTCATCGGCGCCCGGCCCCGAAACTCCCCTCGGGAACCGGCGCCTCACAACTTGAGCCGTCTCGAGGAAATACCCTCCATGCCTTTTCATTCCGCGCGGAGGGGTTTCCTGTATGGGCTGCTCCTGCACACTCTCCACTTTGCCATCTTCGTCTACCATCCGGACACGCCTTGGCGTGGCGTCTTGCCGACTGGCGGTGGCGGAGGTCCCCAATGGAGGGCTCTCTATGCGGGAGTCCTCCCTTGTTCCATCGGGGACTTGGCCTGGAGAGTGTTGCACGGAGCAGTCCCGTGCAATAAGGTTTTAAGTAGGTTCACGGACTCCCAGGCCGCCTACATTTTTTGCGGCCTGGAGGAGTCCGTGTTTCACATTTATATGGAGTGTGAGAGGTTGCAGCCCCTCTTTCACTACTTGAAGGGGCTGCTCCTCGATTTTTGGTTGCACTTCAGTCCCACGCTCTTGATCTACGGTCACCCGGTGCGGACGGGAGCAGACAGGTTGGAGGACCTCCTTGTGGGCCTGCTCCTGGGCCTGGCTAAAAGGGCCATCAATTGGTCCAGGCAGTGGGCGGTCGAGGGGGTCATCCAGCCGGATTGCCTGCCTCTCTTCCGCGGCCATGTTCGCGCCCGGGTGGCCCTGGAGATGGAGCACGCGGTGTCCGCCGGTGCGCTTGAGTATTTCCGCGACCGGTGGGCGCCGCGGGGACTGGAGTGCATCATCAACCCGGATAACCGAATTTTAATATGATTTGTTAAGTTTTAGTTGAACTTTTGTTTACAGTCAATTTGTTTTTTTTTTGGTACAAACAAAAAGAGCACCCTCTGTTCAGTAAATACCTGTTATTATTGTTCTCCTGCAGTCCGTGTATTATTTATACTCGGATACTACAGACAGCCCATCTTTTCCACTGTGCAACAATCAGGAATAATGAAAGCATGCAGAAAAAAAAGTTGCTTAATTGACAGGCTACCCAGAAAAAACTAATGAATGGGTCAAAATGCAGCAAAATCTTATTAAAGATTAAAAAATATATATTTTTAGCAGTAACTCAAACAATAATCTCTATAAGAAACCTAGTCCCAGGATTCCCAAAATGCTCCCTTGATATGAGTGAAGTGCGTTCTGTGGCCGAAGTCTTATCTGGAGTTGTGAAATTCAGTGTGGAACCTTGTTGGGCTGAGGCCAGAGAGGTTTGTGCATGTGTGCAGCACTGCCTCATTTTGTCCCCCTATCCCTGAAATCACAGTACATCACACCCACATTTTCCACCAGCGAGACTCCATGCCATCAGTGCAGCCTGCAGACTGTGAAGTTTACCCTGCAGAGTCTAACTGCCACAGGCCAGGCATTAGACATGTCTATATAGGCAAGGTGAGCAGCGGGAGCAAAGCCAGCCACTTTGGCTAGGGACCAATTAACTTAATTGTGTAAGCAGTTGACTCAGACCCCATGGATTTTTAACCCCTATTAAAAACTGGACAGGCTGCTTGGGGGGGGAAAGCAGTGAAAAACCACTCAAGCTGGCGATGACTCATTCGTATGGAAACAAACTGTCCTTGGGAACAATGGCCCGAGAGGCCCACTCCCAATTCTTGATTAACAAGGCTGATGACTCATTGTTCTAGTCAAGATGAACTCGTTAAGTTAATCGGCAGGAAGATTGAAAAGAGATCGAAAACCATTCCCCCAGGCCATGTGTCCATTAATACCACAGACTGCGGTATGTGCATTGGAGGGGTATAAAAGAGAGCAGTTTGGATAGCTCTCTCTCTCTCTCTCTCCTGCCCTCCACACAACAGAACATCAAGGGGAGCAGAGCCTTGCTCTTCCAACCGAGACGGACTTCGAATGAGGCTGGGACTCGCATGCTGCAAGGCGGGTACGGAACCAGGCAGCCGAGACGTACGGGAGAAAGCTGCAAGCAAGATCAAAAGGGCAATCTAGGTGAGCATTGACAAGCCTACACACCCACAAGATCACTTAGCTGTGTGAGGGGGTGCTTGTATGTTCCTACCAAACCAGAGGGGGTTTAGCGTTGGAAGGCTCCTGTGATAGTTTAGTTCACGGGAGGGTGTTTTTAGGCCCTGGTAAGTCAGCACGGCAGGGGCTTGTTGGACAAGTCAGGGTTGTACTGTTTTAAACTGTACTGTTGTGTTCACACTGCTCGTACTGTATGCGAGTGGAGTGGTTTTTGTTAACCTTAATAAACACTGTATGGGTGAGCCCGAAAACGCTGCCCGTGTTCAAATCTGTCCGCAGTAATCCTTATCGTCTGGAACTTGTAGTAAGTGGGTTTGCATGCTCGCTATGGGCAGGCCGAAACCACTTACAATAATTGGCGATTGCAGCAGGGGCCATAGGAAGTTGACCACCGCAAAAACCGGTTACAATTGTTGAGCCTGTCATAAGACTCATACTGCCAGCAGTGCACTCTCCTGAAAGCTGGCCAGTTTCTTTGCAATTTTCCAACCAACATTTGCCCCAGACAAATGTACTGTCAGCACAGCCTCACAAAATCTGGACTATAATGTCAGGTTGTCCAGACAGACCTAGAAATTTAAATTAGGACTGTTGTTATTTCATTAATATAATCAAAATACTGGTGGGAAATAGAATAAATGGAGCACAATTTTCTCAGAATTTCAACTGGACATTCACTATAGCCTTGATATTTACAGGGAGGTGGAAAGGGTTCGGGGGAGGTTGGAAATGGCCGAGGAACCCGGCAAGGCTGGGGACACGGACATCATGCCAAATTTAACGGCAGGACCTCGTTATCAATTTTTTCTTCCGTTTCCCGCACGGCAGCCAGCCAAATTGACAGACTCGCCAGGTCCAGGCGGGAACACCTTCAGCAAGAGCCGCAGCTGGGGACCCTTGGGGACTGGCCTCGGCAATTGGGAGGGGGGGCAGAAAATATCGGCCGCGATCTGCGGCATAGAAAGAAAGGCATCAAGGCTAGAGGGAGGGGTGAGAGCGGTTGCGATTGGCTGGATGGAGAGAGAGTCATCGAGGCTAGGGGGCAGAGGTCGGCGATCGCGGTAGGGGGAGAGAGGCCTCGATCGGCAGGGGGGAAGTCTGTTCCTCCTGGCCCACAAGGAGTTCTAGAAAAGGCACTTACCTTGTGGCGCCAGCAGCTCCTGCTTCCCATTCACTGATGTTTATCACGACCCCTGGGAAACCCCCGCAGCAAATGTTAACTTTAAATCGGGCTCCCAATTGCACTGTGGAGGCCCTAGTTAAATATGTTAATGAAGTTCCTCACCTCTCCACGGTGGGACACTCATACGCCATAAAACGGCAATGGGCGCCTACATGGCGAGTTGTGGGTGCGTTCCCCGTTTGTTTATTTTTAACCCCGTCCTGACCCTCTCTCGCCCATCGTGGGGGGGTTAATATTGAGGCCGATAACTCTGGGGGAGTCTGCCGGAATTGCTCGGAAAAAAAGGTCAGAACATTGATACACCCACCCATTACAAGGCCATCCAGATCAAAGAGGGTGGGGACACCCTTGTTCCTGTTTCCTTAGCCCAAACGGGACCTGGCACAAGACTGGCGGCTGGTATGCCAAGTCAGCTGAAGTGTGCAGGCCTTTTTGGAAAGATTGTCCCCTTACACAGGGAGACAAGCGGCGCTACATAAGGTCTCCAGGGAAGGGTTGGCATGTGCATCCTGGGTGATGGTGGCCAAGTGGCATCGTTTCTGGCAGCGTGGGGCAGGTGGGTGTCTGAGGTGCAACCAGTGGTGACATGTGCACTGCAGCCCCGTGTAAACGAGGTGCTGTGCCACTGACACTGCGAAGTCCATCATGGTTAATGCTGGAGGGCACCGGCGGATGTGATCTCAGAGTGACTGCCAGGATCGCAGCCCATGCATTTTCAAGCCTAATACATTTAGAAGCAATTTTCATCCAAGGCTTATTTTCAGGTACAATATACAGAGCTGATCATCTAGCGTGGCTAACATTTAATGGCAGTAATTGGCATCCAGTTTCCCTGGAAAATTCAGTTAAACAGCAGAAAATATTCAAATGACTGTCAGCAGCTCCACAAAGAGTGCCGAGAGCGGGAGCAGCAGAATAAAGAGCGCCGAGAGTGGGAGCAGCAGAATAAAGAGCGCCGAGAGTGGGAGCAGCAGAATAAAGAGTGCCGAGAGTGGGAGCAGCAGAATAAAGAGTGCCGAGAGTTGGAGCAGCAGAATAAAGAGCTCCGAGAGTGGGAGCAGCAGAATAAAGAGCGCCGAGAGTGGGAGCAGCAGAATAAAGAGCGCCGAGAGTGGGAGCAGCAGAATAAAGAGTGCCGAGAGTGGGAGCAGCAGAATAAAGAGCTCCGAGAGTGGGAGCAGCAGAATAAAGAGTGCCGAGAGCGGGAGCAGCAGAATAAAGAGCTCTGAGAGCGGGAGCAGTGGAATAAAGAGCGCCGAGAGTGGGAGCAGTGGAGTAAAGAGAGCCGAGAGCGGGAGCAGTGGAATAAAGAGTGCCGAGAGTGGGAGCAGCAGAATAAAGAGTGCCGAGAGTGGGAGCAGCAGAATAAAGAGCTCCGAGAGCGGGAGCAGCAGAATAAAGAGCTCTGAGAGCGGGAGCAGTGGAGTAAAGAGCTCCGAGAGCGGGAGCAGCAGAATAAAGAGAGCCAAGAGTGGGAGCAGCAGAATAAAGAGTGCCGAGAGTGGGAGCAGCAGAATAAAGAGCTCCGAGAGCGGGAGCAGCAGAATAAAGAGTGCCGAGAGCGGGAGCAGCAGAATAAAGAGCGCCGAGAGTGGGAGCAGCAGAATAAAGAGTGCCGAGAGCGGGAGCAGCAGAATAAAGAGTGCCGAGAGCGGGAGCAGCAGAATAAAGAGTGCCGAGAGCGGGAGCAGCAGAATAAAGAGCGCCGAGAGCGGGAGCAGCAGAATAAAGAGCGCCGAGAGTGGGAGCAGCAGAATAAAGAGTGCCGAGAGTGGGAGCAGCGGAATAAAGAGCTCTGAGAGCGGGAGCAGTGGAATAAAGAGTGCCGAGAGTGGGAGCAGTGGAATAAAGAGCGCCGAGAGCGGTAGCAGCAGAATAAAGAGTGCCAAGAGTGGGAGCAGCAGAATAAAGAGCACCGAGAGTGGGAGCAGCAGAATAAAGAGCTCCGAGAGTGGGAGCAGTGGAATAAAGAGCGCCGAGAGCGGGAGCAGCAGAATAAAGAGCGCGGAGAGTGGGAGCAGCAGAATAAAGAGTGCCGAGAGTGGGAGCAGCAGAATAAAGAGCGCCGAGAGCGGGAGCAGCGGAATAAAGAGTGCCGAGAGCGGGAGCAGCAGAATAAAGAGTGCCGAGAGCGGGAGCAGCAGAATAAAGAGCGCCGAGAGCGGGAGCAGCAGAATAAAGAGCGCCCAGAGTGGGAGCAGCAGAATAAAGAGTGCCGAGAGTGGGAGCAGCAGAATAATGAGCTCTGAGAGCGGGAGCAGTGGAATAAAGAGCTCTGAGAGCGGGAGCAGTGGAATAAAGAGCAGCGAGAGCGGGAGCAGTGGAATAAAGAGCGCCGAGAGTGGTAGCAGCAGAATAAAGAGTGCCAAGAGTGGGAGCAGCAGAATAAAGAGCACCGTGAGCGGGAGCAGTGGACTAAAGA
This sequence comes from Somniosus microcephalus, assembly GCF_052327205.1. Lineage (NCBI taxonomy): Eukaryota > Metazoa > Chordata > Chondrichthyes > Squaliformes > Somniosidae > Somniosus > Somniosus microcephalus. Next base: position 177,430,741 of record NC_140988.1, read on the forward strand.
GAGCCGAGAGCGGGAGCAGCAGAATAAAGAGCTCCGAGAGCAGGAGCAGCAGAATAAAGAGAGCCAAGAGTGGGAGCAGCAGAATAAAGAGTGCCGAGAGTGGGAGCAGCAGAATAAAGAGCTCCGAGAGCGGGAGCAGTGGAATAAAGAGCGCCGAGGGCGGGAGCAGCAGAATAAAGAGCGCAGAGAGTGGGAGCAGCAGAATTAAGAGTGCCGAGAGTGGGAGCAGCAGAATAAAGAGCACCGAGAGCAGGAGCAGTGGAATAAAGAGCGCCGAGAGCGGGAGCAGTGGAATAAAGAGCGCCAAGAGTGGGAGCAGCAGAATAAAGAGCTCTGAGAGCGGGAGCAGTGGAATAAAGAGTGCCGAGAGTGGGAGCAGCAGAATAAAGAGCTCCGAGAGCGGGAGCAGTGGAATAAAGAGCGCCGAGAGCGGGAGCAGCAGAATAAAGAGCGCCGAGAGTGGGACCAGCAGAATAAAGAGTGCCGAGAGTGGGAGCAGCAGAATAAAGAGTGCCGAGAGTGGGAGCAGCAGAATAAAGAGTGCCGAGAGTGGGAGCAGTGGAATAAAGAGCGCCGAGAGCGGGAGCAGTGGAATAAAGAGAGCCGAGAGCGGGAGCAGTGGAATAAAGAGCGCCGAGAGTGGGAGCAGTGGAATAAAGAGCGCCGAGAGCGGGAGCAGTGGAATAAAGAGTGCCGAGAGTGGGAGCAGTGGAATAAAGAGCGCCGAGAGCGGGAGCAGTGGAATAAAGAGAGCCGAGAGCGGGAGCAGTGGAATAAAGAGTGCCGAGTGTGGGAGCAGCAGAATAAAGAGCGCCAAGAGCGGGAGCAGCGGAATAAAGAGCGCCGAGAGTGGGAGCAGTGGAATAAAGAGCACCGAGAGTGGGAGCAGCGGAATAAAGAGCGCCGAGAGCGGGAGCAGCAGAATAAAGAGCACCGAGAGCGGGAGCAGCAGAATAAAGAGCACCGAGAGCGGGAGCAGCAGAATAAAGAGAGCCGAGAGCGGGAGCAGCGGAATAAAGAGAGCCGAGAGCGGGAGCAGCAGAATAAAGAGTGCCGAGAGTGGGAGCAGCAGAATAAAGAGTGCCGAGAGTGGGAGCAGCAGAATAAAGAGCGCCGAGAGCGGGAGCAGCGGAATAAAGAGCGCCAAAAGTGGGAGCAGCAGAATAAAGAGCACCGAGAGTGGGAGCAGCAGAATAAAGAGCGCCGAGAGTGGGAGCAGCAGAATAAAGAGCGCCGAGAGTGGGAGCAGCAGAATAAAGAGTGCCGAGAGTGGGAGCAGCAGAATAATGAGCTCTGAGAGCGGGAGCAGTGGAATAAAGAGCACCGAGAGCGGGAGCAGTGGAATGAAGAGCGCCGAGAGCGGTAGCAGCAGAATAAAGAGTGCCAAGAGTGGGAGCAGCAGAATAAAGAGCACCGAGAGTGGGAGCAGCAGAATAAAGAGCTCCGAGAGCGGGAGCAGTGGAATAAAGAGCGCCGAGAGCGGGAGCAGCAGAATAAAGAGCGCGGAGAGTGGGAGCAGCAGAATAAAGAGTGCCGAGAGTGGGAGCAGCAGAATAAAGAGCGCCGAGAGCGGGAGCAGCAGAATAAAGAGTGCCGAGAGTGGGAGCAGCAGAATAAAGAGCACCGAGAGCAGGAGCAGTGGAATAAAGAGCGCCGAGAGCGGGAGCAGCGGAATAAAGAGCTCCGAGAGCGGGAGCAGTGGAATAAAGAGCGCCAAGAGTGGGAGCAGCAGAATAAAGAGCTCTGAGAGCGGGAGCAGTGGAATAAAGAGTGCCGAGAGTGGGAGCAGCAGAATAAAGAGCTCCGAGAGCGGGAGCAGTGGAATAAAGAGCGCAGAGAGCGGGAGCAGCAGAATAAAGAGCGCCGAGAGTGGGACCAGCAGAATAAAGAGTGCCGAGAGTGGGAGCAGCAGAATAAAGAGTGCCGAGAGTGGGAGCAGCAGAATAAAGAGTGCCGAGAGTGGGAGCAGTGGAATAAAGAGCGCCGAGAGCGGGAGCAGTGGAATAAAGAGAGCCGAGAGCGGGAGCAGTGGAATAAAGAGCGCCGAGAGTGGGAGCAGCAGAATAAAGAGTGCCGAGAGTGGGAGCAGCAGAATAAAGAGCGCCGAGAGCGGGAGCAGCGGAATAAAGAGCGCCGAGAGTGGGAGCAGTGGAATTAAGAGCGCCAAGAGTGGGAGCAGTGGAATAAAGAGCACTGAGAGCGGGAGCAGCGGAATAAAGAGCGCCGAGAGCGGGAGCAGCAGAATAAAGAGCACCGAGAGTGGGAGCAGCAGAATAAAGAGTGCCGAGAGTGGGAGCAGCAGAATAAAGAGCTCGGAGAGCGGGAGCAGAAGAATAAAGAGCACCGAGAGCGGGAGCAGCAGAATAAAGAGCACCGAGAGCGGGAGCAGCAGAATAAAGAGCACCGAGAGCGGGAGCAGCGGAATAAAGAGAGCTGAGAGCGGTAGCAGCGGAATAAAGAGAGCCGAGAGCGGGAGCAGCAGAATAAAGAGTGCAGAGAGTGGGAGCAGCAGAATAAAGAGTGCCGAGAGTGGGAGAAGCAGAATAAAGAGTGCCGAGAGTGGGAGCAGCAGAATAAAGAGCGCCGAGAGCGGGAGCAGCGGAATAAAGAGCGCCAAAAGTGGGAGCAGCAGAATAAAGAGCACCGAGAGTGGGAGCAGCAGAATAAAGAGAGCCGAGAGCGGGAGCAGTGGAATAAAGAGTGCCGAGAGTGGGAGCAGCAGAATAAAGAGCGCCGAGAGCGGGAGCAGAGGAATAAAGAGCACCGAGAGCGGGAGCAGCAGAATAAAGAGTGCCGAGAGTGGGAGCCGCAGAATAAAGAGCGCCGAGAGCGGGAGCAGCGGAATAAAGAGCGCCGAGAGCGGGAGCAGCGGAATAAAGAGCGCCAAGAGCGGGAGCAGTGGAATAAAGAGCGCCGAGAGCGGGAGCCGCAGAATAAAGAGCGCCGAGAGCGGGAGCAGCGGAATAAAGAGCGCCGAGAGCGGGAGCAGCGGAATAAAGAGCGCCGAGAGCGGGAGCAGTGGAATAAAGAGTGCCAAGAGTGGGAGCAGCAGAATAAAGAGTGCCGAGAGTGGGAGCAGCAGAATAAAGAGTGCCGAGAGTGGGAGCAGCAGAATAAAGAGCACCGAGAGCGGGAGCAGCGGAATAAAGAGTGCCGAGAGTGGGAGCAGCAGAATAAAGAGCACCGAGAGCGGGAGCAGCGGAATAAAGAGCGCCGAGAGCGGGAGCAGCGGAATAAAGAGTGCCGAGAGTGGGAGCAGTGGAATAAAGAGAGCCGAGAGCGGGAGCAGCGGAATAAAGAGTGCCGAGAGCGGGAGCAGTGGAATAAAGAGAGCCGAGAGCGGGAGCAGCAGAATAAAGAGAGCCGAGAGCGGGAGCAGTGAAATAAAGAGCGCCGAGAGCAGGAGCAGTGGAATAAAGAGCGCCGAGAGCGGGAGCAGTGGAATAAAGAGCGCCGAGAGCGGGAGCAGTGGAATAAAGAGTGCCAAGAGTGGGAGCAGCGGAATAAAGAGCACCAAGAGCGGGAGCAGCACTGGAAGGAGCGGACCAGGTGGGAGCACAGTGAGAGCGAGCAGTTAAAAGTATCAGTCCCGAACGGCAGCAACGCAACAGTGGAGTTTTTGAAAAAGTGACGTCAGAGTAAAAAAAGTGGCATCGACACAAGGGAAGGAGCTGATTGGTGAGTAGCTGGTGAGTGTATTTTATTTAAGTTTATAAGTTTATTTCTGCTAAGTTAGTTAATAGCCTATTAAATAAAGGGAAAGAGCTGATTGGTGAGTAGCTGGGGAGTGTTTTTTTTTAGGTTTAAAGTTTATTTCTGCTGGGTTAGTTCTTAGTCTATTAAATAGAGGCATGGCCGGGCAGGTCAATCCCATGGAGTGCACATCCTGTGCCATGTGGGAAGCCCTGGATGCTTCGCGTAGCCTAGACGACCACATGTGTGGCGAGCACCGGGTTTCGAAGCTTGAGCGGTGACTGGAGTCACTGCGATGCATCCGCGAAGCTGAGAGTTACGCGGATAGCATGTTTCTGGAGGTGGTCACCCCGTAACTTAAGAGTATACAGGCAGAGAGGGAATGGGTGACTGCGAAACAGAAGAGGAGGACCGGGCAGGTAGTGCAGGAGTCCTCGGAGTGCATCACGCTCTCCAACCCGTATTCTGTTCTGAGTACTGGTGAGAGCGATAGTTCCTCTGGGGAGTGCAGCCAGAGTCAAGCCCACAGCACCACGGGTGGCTCAGCTGCACAGGGGGGGGAGGAAAAAGAGTGGAAGAGCAAAGGTAGTAGGGGATTCTGTTCTATCCGTGTATCTTAATGTTGTGTCCTTCAATAATTAGACAACAGACTGCAGGGAACGATCAACAGGTGTTCACTGAATGAGGGTTCAAACTGCAACTGACTGTACAGATCACTACTCAGGGTTTATATACAGGTGTGGTCACTGCCGGTACTACAGGATACAGGAGCTGTAAAAAGTAGTTCTCCCCCTTAAAGGTACATACATTACAATTCCTCCCCTTTTAGATTAACAGTACCATAACACTCATTTACCAATTAAATATCAAACTAATTACATTTAACACTTTTAACATGCAACATTAACTGAAAATAGTCTATTTATAAATTCAGTCTTTGGGGAGGCTTCCTGATTCTTTCTGGATAACGCCTTTCCCGAGTGTCTCGCTCTTGGTGCGGAGGCGATTCTAACACCCTGTCGTCAGTTGATTCATCAGCTTCCAATGCTATTGTTTCTGAGGTAGATGCGACCTGTACGTCAGGTTCCTCACCGGGTACGTATGGCCGAGACATGGGGTTGACTTGTTCCTGTGACTCTAGGATCTGGTCAGCACGGCATCTCACAATGTTCTCCCCAACATCCACTGTGTACATTAATGGCCCCTGCCGTGTGCATATCATTCCTGGTTGCCATTTCTCTGTTCGGTAGTCGCGGGCCAAGACTGGTTGCCCTACATTGAAGCTCCTTGTCGGCTTCTCATTGATGTGCTGGAATTGCTTACTCTCAACATCTCTTCGTACATTTCGTCTGAGCAAATCCAGACGAGATCTCAACCTTCGGTTAAAGAACATCATGGCCGGGGCCTGGTTGGTGACTGCATGTGTCGCATTTCTGTAGGCTAACAGGAAATTGTCCACCTTATGCTGCAGTGGAATGTCGTCATTGCACATGGCCTTTACTGCTATTTTAAAGGTTTGTACGAACCTCTCAGCCAATCCATTTGTGGCTGGATGATACAGGGCGGATGTGTAATGCCTTACCCCATTCCTTTTCATAAATCTTCGAAACTCTTCGGACACAAACTGTGGTCCGTTATCAGAGCAAATCTGCTCTGGCAAGCCATTCCTGGCAAAAATGGTCCGTAGGACTGCAATAGTTTTCTCCGTGGTGGTGGAGGACATTTTGATCACCTCAGGCCATTTCGAGTGCGCATCCACGGCTATTAAAAACTTTGAGTCCATGAATGGACCAGCAAAATCAATATGCACCCGGTGCCATGGAGATGAAGGCCACTCCCATGGGTGTAGAGGGGCATGTGGTGGTGCATTTTGGACCTTCTGGCATCCTGAGCAGCTCTTTGTCAGGTCCTCGATTTGCTGATCGATCCCCGGCCACCACACATAAGCCCTAGCAAGGCTTTTCATTTTCACCCCTCCCAGATGACCTTCGTGAAGCTCATTGAGCACTCTCTCCCTTAACTTGGGTGGAATTACCACTCGGGATCCACACATCAAGGTCCCCTGGCATACTGACAGCTGTTCTCTTCTGGATGAGAATGCTGGCAACAGTGAGTCACCATGTGCTGGCCATCCCTTCACCGTCAAATCATATACCCGAGACAGTGTCGGGTCATTTCAGGTCTCCTTCTCTATACCAGCGTTAGTTACTGGCAAGCATTCAATTATAGTCGAATGAAATATTTCGACAGGATCCACTGCTGGTGCTTCCTCCGCAGTAGGCAGTGGCAGGCATGATAGCCCATCAGCGTTTCCATGCTGTTTCATGCCCTTATACTCGATTTCATATTGGTGCACCCATAGAAAAAGGGACCATCTTTGTAGCCGTTGCGCAGTCATCACCGGAACGCCCTTCTTTGGAATAAAGATGGAGACAAGTGATTGGTGGTCAGTCAGCAAGGTGAACTTCTGCCCGTGCAGATAGTGATTGAACTTTTTCACTCCCCACATTAGGCTGAGGGCCTCCCTGTCAATCTGGGCATAGTTACGCTCGGCTGAGGTTAGTGACCGAGACGCAAAGGCTACTGGCCTCTCCGAGCCGTCCGGGAATTTGTGCGACAGCACCGCTCCAGTACCATAGGGTGATGCATCACACGCCAACCGAATTGGTAGTGCTGGGTTGAAATGAGCCAACACCTCTTTTGATGGGATCAATGCTTTGCTCTTCTGGAAAGCTCCTTTGCATTCGTCACTCCACTTCCATGGTACCCCCGTTTGCAGTAGGGTGTTCAGTGGGTGTAGTACGATAGACAAATTCGGCAAGAACTTATGGAAGTAGTTCACCAGCCCCCGGAACGACCTCAGTTGTGACACATTTTCCAGTGCTGGAGCCTTGACTACTGCCTCAATCTATTCAGGGGACTTATGTAACCCCTCTTTATCAATAACGTGGCCACAATACGAGATCTGCTTCTGGAAAAACTCGCATTTGTGGCGATTAGCTCGGAGCCCATATTCCTTCAATCTAGTGAGCACCTGCTCCAGGTTGGCGAGGTGATCACTGTCATTTTCGCCCGTGACCAGGATGTCGTCCAAATAACACTGGGTCCCTGGAATCCCTTGCAGGACTTGTTCCATTGCCCTTTGCCAAATAGCCGGAGCTGATGCTACCCCGAACACCAGCCGGTTGTATTGGTAGAGACCTTTATGAGTGTTGATCGTGAGGTACTGTTTCGAGGCTTCTTCTACCTCCATTTGCAGGTACTCCTGGGCCAGATCAATCTTAGTGAAGTGTTTCCCTCCAGATAGCGAGGCGAAAATATCTTCAATCCGTGGAAGCGGATATTGTACAGTGTGAAGGACTGGGTTCACTGTCACCTTAAAGTCCCCACAGATGCGAACCTTCTTTGGTTCCCCAGGCGTATTACTCAATGACCTCTTCATTACAGGAACGATGGGTGTAGCCCACTCGCTCCAGTCCACTTTGGACAGTACTCCTGAACGTTCCAAACCTTCTAGCTCTGCTTCGACGGCTGGGCGGATCGCATAAGCTACCAGTCTTTTCTTAAAAACCATGGGGCTTGCATTTTCCTCTATTTTGATCGTCGCTGTTATGCCTTTTAGTGTTCCGAGTCCCTCCTGGAACACTTCTTGTGCATCAGTTAGCATTTTTGACAGTCGTCCAGGTGTGACGTCGTCATCCTTTTTGGCATCTACAGTCAGTGCTTGTATGGAATGCCAATCTAGCTGTATCTTCTGGATCCATTCACATCCTAGTAGTGGTGGTCCTCCATCTGGCAATACATATAGGTCCATTTTTGGTGTTTCCTTGCCGTTATATATAACGTTCACCCTTATTTTTCCTTTGGGGTAGACTTTTTGCCCCGTGTACGTCTTCAAGACAATCTTTGTATCTCTCAAGTGTATATGTGAGAATAGCCGCTTGTAGTCCCTTCGGTTTATGACTGTTAGGGCTGATCCTGTGTCCAATTCCATTTTCATTTGGACTCCTGCTATCTTGAGCGTGACCCAGATAGTTTGGTGATCCTCCGTTTTGATCACATTATGTAGTTTCAGACAACCCAGCTCCTTGTTTCAGGAGTCTGTATGACTCTTCTGTTCGTCTGAACTACTCTCCGTCACCTTATATACCTTCTTGTACTTCTCCTGTGGAGATTTCTTGCTGCTGGTTTTCTTTCCCGACCTGCAGACTCTTGCTATGTGTCCTACTTTTCCATACTGTCTGCACACTTTGTCCTTGAACCAGCAATCATTATGGTCGTGTGTTGTTCTGCCGCAGCGATAGCACTTCACTGTTCCGTATGATATTTCATTTGTGCCATATTCTTGCGGTCTCCGTTGTATCTCTGCAGCGCCCCGTGCTGCTGCATCGTGTGATACTGCAATGCTGAAAGCCTTGTCCAGCGTAAGATCCTTTTCTGATAGAAGCCGTTTCTGGGTTCCTTCGCTTTGAAGCCCACACACAAACTTGTCCCTTAAAGTATCTGCTAGTCCCGTTCCAAACTGGCAGTGTTTCGATAGCTTGCGCAGTTCCATTAAATACTCAGCATTACTTTCATCTTTATGCTGGTTCCTTTTGTGAAACTTAAATCTTTCTGCTATCAGCAGCGGTGTGGGTTTTAAGTGGTCCTGTAGGATTGACACTATGTTTTCAAAATCCCTTTCTACTGGCTTCTCTGGGGTTCCTAGGTTTCGTAGTAAGCCATACATTTTTGCACCCATTGAATTCAACAATACCAGTGCTTTCTTGTCATCTGGCACTTCATTCGCCTTGCAGTATACTTCTATGCGTTCGACATATGTCGTCCAATCTTCGACTTCATTGTCGAACGCTGTGATACTGCCACTCTTCGGCATTTTTGGGTGTGGTTAGACTGGCTTAAAATGGCGTCTCCCGCGCTTTCCTTTCTTCCCCGCTGCAGCTTAAAATGGCGTCTCCCGCGCTTTCCTTTCTTCCCTGCTGCGGCTTAAAATGGCGTCTCCCGCGCTGCTGCCAACGCCGCTCTCGGCGGTCCTCGTGGCAAATGGCGACGCCCTGTGGGTTTCGTGTGCTGCTCCTGCGCTGCTGCCAATGCCGCTCTCTGCGGTCCTCGTGGCAATGGCAGCGCCTCGCGTTTTCCTTCGCGCCTCTCTCCCCCGTTGACGCTGCTCGGCCCTTGAACACCGGCTGCGCTCTACTCTCTCTCGTCTCTCTCCCCGTTGACGCCGCTCGGTCCTGAACACCAGCTGTGCCCTGTGCGCTCTGCCCTCTCTCTCTCCCCCGTCGACACTGCGCGGCCTTTTTCTGTGCCGCTCGGTCGGCTCCAGCCCGTTTCGCTGGACCACCGTGACTGGAAAGCCAAGCCTGGCTCTCGACAGCCTCCCCTGCGATGCTCAAATCTCCGCTGGATGACTGGGCAGTTGCCCATGGTCGACGCCCGTGCTTCTGGACTCGACCTCCTTCCGCTGTTCTCCAGGAGCGAATCCCTGGGAGGTGATGCAGAGTTGCAGGTAGGTTCGAATCTGCGTCGTCGCCAATGTTATATCCGTGTATCTTAATGTTGTGTCCTTCAATAATCAGACAACAGACTGCAGGGAACGATCAACAGGTGTTTACTGAATGAGGGTTCAAACTACAACTGACTGTACAGATCACTACTCAGGGTTTATATACAGGTGTGGTCACTGCCGGTACTACAGGATACAGGAGCTGTAAAAAGTAGTTCTCCCCCTTAAAGGTACATACATTACAGATTCGATAGCTAGGTTAGCAGGCAGGCATTTCTCTGGCCGTAGATGTGACTCCAGGATGGTATGTTGCCTCCCTGGTGCCAGGGTCAAGGATGTCACTGAGCAGCTGCAGGACACACTGAGGGGGGAGGGTGAATTGCCAGAGGTCGTTGTCCATATCGGTACCAACGACATAGGCAGAAAGAGGGATGAGGTCCTGCAGGCAGAGTTTAGGGAGCTAGGAGAGAGATTAAAAAGCAGGACCTCAAAGGTAGTAATCTCTGGATTACTCCCGGTGCCACATGCTAGTGAGTACAGGAATAGGAGGATAGAGCAGATGAATGCATGGCTGGAGAGATGTTGCAGGAGGGAGGGCTTTAGATTCCTGAGTCATTGGGACCGGTCCTGGGGAAGGTGAGATCTGTACAAGCCAGACGGGTTACACCTCAACAGAGCCGGGACCAATATTCTCGTGGGAAGGTTTGTAAGTTATTGGGGAGGGTTTAAACTAGCTTGGCAGGGGGATGGGCACCAGGATATATGAGTAGAAAAGAGGAATAAGGTGTATAAAAGAGTGATTGTATTGGATAGTACTAGAGAAGATAGTACTAGAGGTGGTAGTAGTACCATATTAAGTAGGAGCAGACTAAGAAAGACTCAGAAAAATTCAAAAATGTGTTTAGAAAGCATGTACGAAAACGCACAAAGTGCGGTGAATAAGGCTGGTGAGCTACAAGCACAATTAGCCGTGTGGCAATATGATGTGGCAATAACAGAAATGTTGCTTAAAAACAGTGAGGACTGGGCACTTAATATTCAAGGGTACAAGGTGTTCAGAAAAGATAGGGAAGGAGAAAAAGGAGGTGGGGTGGCAGTGCTGATTAAGGAAGACATTGCAGTGTTGGAAAGGGAGGATGTTCTTGAGGGGACAAGGACAGAATCCATTTGGTTAGATTAGAGGAGCAAAAAGGGTATGATCACGCTATTGGAGGTATTCTATAGGCCTCCAAATAGTGAGAGGGAGGTAGAGGAACAAATCTGCAAGGAAATTGGAGAGATATGCAAGAGTTATAGGGGGAGAAATTCGGTATCGCCCCGTTTGGGGCGCAATTATCGGCTGGGCGCAAAGTTTAGCGCCTTGCGCTAATTATCGCCTCCGACTGCTAACTTGGCTTCTAACGCCCCTGGAGGTGATTGGAGCACTAAATCAGGTGCTACACACCTCTCTTATGGCGCTAACGCTGAGGAGCGAGGCGCTACCTCAGAGCGCTGGTGAAGCTCATGTGGTGTCAGTCAGCAATGGAACACAGACACACAGTTCTTAAAGGGGAGGGTTGATCTTGCTTTCCATCCACACCCTGCTCATTGCAGCCTTGAATCTCGGCCTGGCGAGACCTGTACATCAAATCTGCTGGAAAGAACAATGGAGAGGCCCAGGGAAAGTGCTCAGAGTGCAACCCCCATAGTCTCTTCTAAATCGATGCAAGGAAGATCAAATCAAAATGAACCTGCCAAGTGATGCTCAGTACCCAAAACTCCTCAACACAGCCTTGAATATCTCCAGAAGTCTCTCCCTCTCACTCAGCATGCGTGGTGCAAAAATGTCGTTGACAAAAAAGGCAGGAAGCGGTCGCCTTTAAATAGCGCTCCCCCAGTCCCTTCCCGACTGCAAAATGCTTCCCTCAACCTGTCGTTGCTAACGGCAGGCGGTAAGGCAGGAGGCACCACTCAATATCTGGTCCAGGGTGTGACCGGGGCGTTGCATGCTCGACTGACGCCACGATCTGCGGGCGCAGGAGATCATGGCAGTAGTGTTTAGCGCCGGCGCAAAATGTCTGGTCAATTTCTCGAGCGGCACAAACATTGTCACGCCCGGGCACTAGTTGCTTTGTGCCCCATTAGTGCCCTCTTGAGGCGCTAACGGGAGGCGCACACCAACCGAATTTTCCCCCCATAGAGTGGTGATATTGGGGGACTTTAATTACCTAAATATCGATTGGGATAATGCTAGGGTAAAGGGAAAGGAGGGGGAGGGATTTCTGAAATGTGTTCAGGAGAATTTCCTTGACCAGTATGTTCTTGGCCCAATGAGGAAGGCAGCATTGCTGGACCTGGTGTTGGGGAATGAGGTGGGCCAGGTCGACCAAGTGTCTGTGGGAGAACACTTGGGTATGAGTGATCATCGTATCATAAGATTTAGATTAGCAATGGAGAGGAGCAAAGAACAATCTAGAGTGTAACTTCTAAACTGGAATAGCGTTAACTTCAATGGGATGTGAAAGGATCTAGTCACGGTAAAATGGAACCAAAGACTGACAGGAAAAACTGTAATGGAACAATGGGTGATCTTTAAGGAGGAGATGTTCCAAGTACAGGCTAGGTACATTCCAACAAGAGGGAAGTGTAAGGGAACCAAAGCAATAGCTCCTTGGATGATGAGGGAGATAGAGAAGATGATGAAACAAAGAAAGAGGGTATATGATGCATGTCAAGTGAATTCTTCAAGGGAGAACCAGACCTTAATACAATAAGTTGAGAGGGGATGTGAAGGTGAAAATAAGATTGGCAAAGAGAGAATATGAGAGTAGAATGGCGGTTAACATAAAAGGGAACCCAAAAATCTTCTACCGGCATGTAAACAGTAAGCAGGTAGTAAGAGGCGGGGTGGGGCCTATTAGAGACAAAGAGGTGATATATGCTTAGAGGTGTAGGACAAGGCTAGAATACACAATGAGTACATTGTATCGGTGTTTACTAAGGAGGTGGATGTTGACAAAATATCGGTAGAAGTGGAAAAGGTAGAAGCAATGGGAGGGGTGAAAATTGATAGACAGGATGTACTAGAAAGACTGGGTATGCTTAGAGTGGACAAGTTGCTTGGCCCAGATGGTTTGCATCCCAGGTTGCTAAGGGAATTGGGGGAGGAGATAGCGGAAGGGCTTGCCATAATTTTCCAATCTTCCCTAGATGCAGGGGAGGTGCCTTGGATTGGAAAGTGGCAAATGTGACACCATTGTTCAAGAAAGGGTGTAATCTAATCTACTGAAATTTTTTGAGAATGTAATTGGTAGAATAGATAAGGGAGAACCAGTGGATGTGGTGTATTTGGACTTTCAGAAGGCTTTCGATAAGGTCCCGCATAAGAGATTAGCGTGCAAAGTTAAAACACACGAGATTGGCGGTAAGGTACGGTCTTGGATAGAGACCTGGCTGGCAGACAGGAAGCAAAGAGTTGGAATAAACGGGACTTATTCCGAGTGGCAGGCAATGACTAGTGGGGTACCACAGGGATCGGTCCTAGGACCCCAGCTATTCACAATATATATAAATGATCTAGACAAGGGAACTAGATGTAATATCTCCAAGTTTGCAGACAACACAAAGCTGGATGGGCGTGTGTGCTGTGAGGAGGATGCAGAGAAACTCCAATATGATTTGGACAGGTTGGGTGATTGGGCAGATGCATGGCAAATGCAGTATAATGTGGATAAATGTGAGGTTATCCACTTCGTTGGCAAAAACAGGAAGACAGATAATTATCTGAACAGCAATAGATTGGGAAAAGGGGAAGTGCAATGAGACCTGGTTGTCCTTCTGCAGCAGTCACTGAAGGTAAGCATGCAGGTGTAGCAGGCGGTTAAGAAGGCAAATGGTATATTGGCTTTCATAGCGAGAGGGTTCAATTACAGGAACAAGGATGTGTTGCTGCAGTTGTATAGGGCCTTGGTGAGACCACACCTTGAGTATTGTCTGCAGTTTTGGTCACCTTACCTGAGGAAGGATGTTCTTGCCATGGAGAGAGTGTAGCGAAGATTCACCAGACTGATACCTGGGATGGCAGGAATGACGTATGAGGAGAGATTGGGTTGATTAGGCTTAAATTCGCTATAGTTTAGAAGAATGAGAGGGGATCTCATTGAAACTTATAAAATTTTAACAGGACTAGACAGACTAGATGCAGGAAGGATGTTCCCGATGGCGGGGGAGTCCAGAACCAGGGGTCACAGTCTAAGGATAAGGGGTAAGCCATTTAGGACTGAGATGAGGAGGAATTTCTTCACCCAGAGAGTGGTGAACCTGTGGAATTCTCTACCACACAAAGTAGTTGAGGCCAATTCATTAAATATATTCAAGAAGGAGTTAGATATATTTCTTAAGGCTGAAGGGATCAAGGGATATGGGGAGAAAGCAGGAACAGGGTGTCATAAATCGCAACTTCTACAAGAAGTAACTCAGGAAGTGATGCGCTATCAATTACTCATAAAAGACTGAGAGTTAAGAGAGTAACTAAAGGCTTTTATTAACAAAAGAATGAAGGTCTGCCTCGAGTGGTCGACCGGTCCAGAAATACAAAGGGCTGGGGAGCAGTCACCTTTATACTAGGACTTGTGGGAGGAGTCAGCCGAGGCATGTCCAGGCATGTACACAGTGGAATACAAACAGTGGTTTACCACATTCACCCCTTGTTTAAAATTGAGTCCGGCGGGGTGAAGTGTATTAAAAGTTAGTGTATTGGAGTCTCTCCGGAGGTCTTGTCTGCCGCTGTGATCGGCGTGGCGACGGCAGGGGTAGTGGAGCTTCCGGCGTCGAGTCCTGCGTGGGCTGTGGCACAGGCGTGTCGTCCTCGTAGATGTCGAGCGGGTCGCGGGGCCCAGGCCTGCCGTCTGCTGGGGCTGGATATCGGATCGTGGGGGGGGGTGGTAGTGAGTAGTGGGTTACTGCGGCCCCCGAGGGTGCAAGGTCTCTTATGGAGACTGTGTCCTCCCGCCCGTCCGGGTATGCAATGTAAGCATACTGGGGGTTGGCGTGGAGGAGGTCGACCCTCTCGACCAGGGGGTCCGTTTTATGGGTCCTCACGTGCCTTCTCAGTAGGACCAGCCCTGGGGACGTCAGCCATGGCGGTAGCGATGTCCCCGATGTGGACTTCCTTGGGAAGACAAACATTTTCTCATGAGGGGTGGCGTTAGTGGCAGTGCAGAGCAGTGACCGAATAGAGTGGAGCGCATCGGGGAGCACATCCTGCCAGCGGGAGGTTGGAAGGCCCCTAGACTTTAAGGCTAGCAGGGCAGCCTTCCAAACTGTCGCATTTTCTCTTTCCACCTCTCCGTTCCCCCGGGGGTTGTAACTGGTGGTCCTGCTTGTGGCAATACCACTAGTTAGCAGGTACTGACGGAGTTCGTCGCTCATAAACGATGAGCCCCGGTCGCTATGGATATAGCTGGGGAAACCGAACAGGGTGAAGAGGTCGTTCAGACATTTAATGACCGTGGCACTGGTCATGTCCGGGCAGGGGATGGCGAACGGGAAACGGGAGTACTCATCAATAATATTGAGGAAGTACACATTGCGGTCAGAGGAGGGGAGAGGCCCTTTAAAATCAACGCTCAGGCGCTCGAAGGGGCGAGTGGCTTTTATCAGGTGGGCCCTGTCTGGTCTATAAAAGTGCGGTTTGCACTCAGCGCAGACTTGGCAGTTCCTGGTCATGGTCCTGACCTCCTCAATAAAGTAAGGCAGGTTGCGGGCCTTGATGAAGTGGAAGAACCTGGTGACCCCCAGGTGGCAGAGGTCATTGTGGAGGGCCCGCAGTCTATCGATCTGCGCGCTGGCGCAGGTGCCACGCAATAGCGCATCCGGGGGTTCATTGAGCTTCCCGGGCCGGTACAAGATCTCGTAATTGTAGGTGGAAAGTTCGATTCTCCACCTCAAGATCTTGTCATTTTTGATTTTGCCCCTCTGCTTGTTGTTAAACATGAAAGCAACTGAACGTTGGTCAGTGAGCAGGGTAAATCGTTTTCCGGCCAGGTAGTGCCTCCAATGACGCACAGCCTCCACAATCGCCTGGGCCTCCTTCTCAACAGCGGAGTGTCTGGTCTCCGGGCCTTGGAGGGTTCGTGAAAAGAAGGCCACGGGTCTCCCCGCCTGATTGAGGGTAGCAGCCAGGGCAAAGTCGGACGCGTCGCTTTCCACCTGGAAGGGGATGGATTCGTCCACTGCGTGCATGGTGGCTTTGGCAATGTCTTCCTTGATACGGTGGAAGGCTAAGCGGGCCTCTGCCGTCAAGGGAAAAGAGGTGGACTTGATCAGCGGATGGGCCTTGTCCGCATAGTAGGGGACCCACTGGGCATAATAGGAGAAAAACCCTAGGCACCTCTTCAGGGCCTTGAGGCAGTGGGGCAGTGGGAGTTCCATAAGGAGACGCATCCGGTCGGGGTCGGGGCTGATGACTCCGTGTTCCACAACACAGCCAAGGATGGCGAGGCGGTTTGTGCGGAATATGCACTTCTCCTTGTTATATGTCAGGTTCAGGAGTTGGGCGGTGCGGAGGAATTTTTCGAGGTTTGCGTCATGGTCCTGCAAGTCACGGCCGCAGATGGTCACATTGTCCAGATATGGGAAAGTGGCCTGCAACGCATTTTGATCTACCATCCGGTCCATCTCCCTTTGGAAGATGGAGACCCCGTTGGTGATGCCAAAGGGAACCCTAAGGAAGTGGTAGAGGCGGCCGTTTGCCTCAAAGGCAGTATACTGGCAGTCCTCAGGGCAGATAGGGAGCTGGTGGTACGCTGATTTCAGGTCAATGGTCGAGAAGACGCAGTACTGCGCGATCTGGTTGACCATATCAGCTATGTGGGGGAGTGGGTAGGCGTCCAGCAGGGTGTAGCGATTTATTGTCTGGCTGTAGTCGATGACCAGGCGCTGCTTCTCGCCGGTCTTAACGACCACAACCTGGGCTCGCCAGGGGCTGGTGCTGCCCTCAATAATCCCTTCCTTCAGGAGCCGCTCCACTTCGGTTTTAATGAAAACCCTGTCCCCGGCACTGTATCGCCTGCTCTTTGTGGCGATGGGCTTACAGTCGGGGGTGAGGTTAGCAAACAGTGGGGGGGGGTGACTCTGAGTGGGGAGAGGTTGCACCTGGTGCGCGGCGGGCAATTTGGGAGCTGCTGGCTGCGGACTGTGAGTGGGGGTAGGGATCCACCATACGCCATCGTAACACTTTTAAGGTGGCACTGAAAATCTAACCCCGGCAGGACGGCAGCGCAGAGGTCGGGCAGGACCAGAAGTTTAAAATGATCGTACACGGTCCCGTCTACTACGAGTGTCACTACGCAGTAGCCGCCGATGTCCGCCGACTGGGACTCGGAGGCCATAGAAATCCGCTGGTGCGCAGGCAGGACTGGGAGAGAGCAACGCCGCACCGTGTCGGGGTGGATGAAGCTCTCCGTGCTCCCAGAGTCAAAAAGGCAGATTGTATCGTGGCCATTTACCTTAATGTCCATTGTGGAACTGGCCAGCTGGTGCGGTCTCGCTTGGTCCAGTGTAACGGATGCCAGCGTAGGGGTCGGTGTGTCGCTGCGGGTATCAGATGAGGCAGTGTTGGGGGCCTGCTGCATTCCAGCTGTCGTCCAAGATGGCGGCGTCCATGATCCCCATGTGGCTGGAGGCGTCCAAAATGGCTGCTGTACCGGTGGTTCGCACATGGCCGGGGAGGCCCAAGATGGCGGCCCGCATGGCCCACACGCGGCGCTGCTGGGGTTCGGGGTGGCTTTGGCCCTGCAGACGTTAGTGTAGTGTCCCTTCTTCCCGCAGCCCGAGCAGATTGCTTTTTTCGCCGGGCAGCGCGCTCTGGGGTGTTTTGCCTGGCCACAGAAGTAGCATTTCTGGCCTTGGGGCACTGCTGTCTGGCCTTGGGACACTGCTGCGGTAGTTGGGCCATTGCTGGGGTGTGGCTGGGGTGGCACGGCGCTATGAGGCGGTCCTACCGTGTCCCAGGCTGTCATTCCCCGCGGCGTCCATGGTGCAGAGGAGTAGGCATCCATGCCCCGGTAGGCTGCATCCAATGATAGTGCGAGTTCAGAGGCCTTGTTGAGGTCGAGGTCACTCTGCTCCAACAGTTGCTGTCGGGTGTAATTGGATCTGTGGCCCGCTACAAAAGCGTCCCGGATAAGTTCCTCTGTGTACACGGCGGCCTTTACATCCTTACAACCACAGGCCCGGCCAAGCACAGACAGTGCCTGAAGGTATTCCATGGTCAATTCCCCAGGTTGTTGTTTACGACTCCCCAGAAGGTGCCTGGCGTGCACTTCGTTCACTGGGCGCGTGTACTGGTCCTTGAGGAGCTTGATAGCGTCTGCGTATGAGGTCGCGTCTTGGATGACTGAGTACACTCGGTGGTTCACTTTGGAGGTCAGGACATCCAGTTTGTCCTCGTCCGATTTGATTGCTGCGGAGGCGGTCAGGAATTTTTCGAAACACTTAAGCCAGTGAGTAAACTTGGTGGATGAGTCCACCTCCCGATGATCTAAGTCCAGGCATGCTGGTGTGAGGATCTTCTCCATTATAAAAATTTTGTTAATAAAATTGATGCGCTATCAATTACTCATAAAAGACTGAGAGTTAAGAGAGTAACTAAAGGCTTTCATTAACAAAAGAATGAAGGTCTGCCTCGAGTGGTCGACCGGTCCAGAAATACAAAGGGCTGGGGAGCAGTCACCTTTATACTAGGACTTGTGGGAGGAGTCAGCCGAGGCATGTCCAGGCATGTACACAGTGGAATACAAACAGTGGTTTACCACAGGAAGTACTACTGAACGGCCAGCTGAGGGCGCCGTCCGAGGAGTATAAATACTCGGGTGTGGGCCCAACTTGGCCAGAGACAATCTGGAAACAGGAAGCTAGTGACTATTAACTAGACCTCCATGTTTTGTTACAAGTCGATTAAAGCCTTGCTTTATGTACAACCAAGTGCGTAGTGAGTCTTTATTACGTCACAGGGTACTGAATTTGGATGATCAGCCAAGATCTCATTAAATGGCGGAACAGGCTCGAGGGGCCGAATGGCCTACTCCTGCTCCTATCTTCTATGTTTCTATGTTTCTATGTATGGACAATCCTAGTAACTACAGGCCAGTCAGTTTAACATCAGTGGTGGGTAAAGTTTTAGAAACAATAATCAAGGAAAAAATTACCGGGCACTTGGAGAGGTTTAAGCTAATTAAGGAGAGCCAACATGGATTTGTAAAAGGCAGATTGTGTTTGACTAATCTAATTGAATTTTTTTATGAAGTAACAGAGAGGATTGATGAAGGGAATGCAGTAGAAATTGTCTACATGGGTTTTTGGAAGGCGTTTGACAAAGTTCCACATAGAATGCTGGTCAACAAAATTGAGGCTCATGGAATAGATGGGTCAGTGGCAGCTTGGATAAAGAAATTGGCTTAAGGACAGAAAACAGTGAGTTGTGGTAAATGGCTGTTTTTCAGACTGGAGGATTGTAGACAGTGGTGTTCCCCAAGGGTCAGTGCTGGGGCCACTGCTTTTTTTGATACATATAAATGACCTGGATATTGGAATACAGAGTAGAATTTCTAAATTTGCCGATGACACCAAACATGGGGGTGTGGCAAACAGTGATGATGATACCAATCGACTGCAACAGGACAGCCCAAAAGGGTGGAACTGAAAGAAATCAGTATTTGTAGGGAAATGGTGTTAGGAAAATTGATGGGACTGAAGGCCGATAAATCCCCAGGGCCTGATAATCTACATCCCAGGGTACTTAAGGAAGTGGCCCTAGAAATCGTAGATGCATTGCTGGCATCTTCCAGAACTCGATAGACTCTGGAACGGTACCCATGGATTGGCGGGTAGCTAATGTTACCCCACTATTCAAAAAAGGTGGTAGAGAAAAGGTGGGGAATTATAGACCGGTAAGCTTGACATCGGTAGTGGGGAAAATGCTAGAGTCCATTATAAAAGATGTAATAGCAGAGCACTTGAAAAGCAATGACAGGATCGGACAAAGTCAACATGGATTTACAAAAGGTAAATCATGCTTGACTAATCTACTGGAATTTTTTGAGGATGTAACTGGTAAAATAGATAAGGGAGAACCAGTGGATGTGGTGTATTTGGACTTTCAGAAGGCTTTCGATAAGGTCCCGCATAAGAGATTAACGTGCAAAATTAAGGCACATGGGATTGGGGGCAAGGTATTGACTTGGATAGAGAACTGGTTGGCGGACAGAAAGCAAAGAGTTGTAATAAACGGGTCGTTTTCCGAGTGGCAGACAGTGACTAGTGGGGTACCGCAAGGATCGGCCCTAGGACCCCAGCTGTTCACAATATATATTAATGATCTGGACGAGGGAATTGGATGTAATATCTCCAAATTTGTAGACGACACAAAGCTGGGTGGGAGGGTGTGCTGTGAGGAGGATGTCATGAAACTCCAGTACGATTTGGACAGGTTGGGTGATTGGGCAGAAACATGGCAAATGCACTATAATGTGGATAAATGTGAGGTTATCCACTTTGGTGGCAAAAACAGGAAGGCAGATTATTATTTGAATGGCAATAGATTGGGAGAAGGGGAAGTGCAAAGAGACCTGGGTGTTCTTGTACACCAGTCGCTGAAGGTAAGCATGCAGGTGCAGCAGGCGGTTAAGAAGGCAAATGGTATGTTGGCCTTCGTAGCAAGAGGGTTCGAGTACAAGAACAAGGATGTCTTGCTGCAGTTGTACAGGGCCTTGGTGAGACCACACCTTGAGTATTGTGTGCAGTTTTGTTCGCCTTGCCTGAGGAAGGACATTCTTTCCATGGAAGGAGTGCAGCGAAGATTCACCAGGCTGATACCTGGGATGGCAGGAATGACGTATGAGGAGAGATTGTGTCGATTGGGCTTATACTCACTGGAATTTAGAAGATTGAGAGGGGATCTCATCGAAACCTATAAAATTCTGTCAGGCCTGGACAGACTAGATGCAGGAAGGATGTTTCTGATGGCCGGGGAGTCCAGAACCAGAGGTCATAGTCTAAGGATAAGGGGTAAGCCATTTAGGACTGAAATGAAGAGGAATTTCTTCACCCAGAGAGTGGTGAACCTGTGGAATTCTCTGCCACAGAGGGCGGTGGAGGCCAGTTCATTAAGTATATTCAAGAAAGAGTTGGATATATTTCTTAAGGCTAAAGGGATCAAGGGATATGGGGAGAAGGCAGGGACCGGGTACTGAATTTGGATGATCAGCCATGATCTCATTGAATGGCGGAGCAGGCTCGAAGGGCCGAATGGCCTACTCCTGCTCCTATCTTCTATGTTTCTATAGAAAGACCTGCAAAATGGGCAGACAAGTGTCAGATAGAATTTAATACAGAGAAGTGTGAGGTGATGCATTTCGGCAGAAGGGACAGGGAGAGGCAATATACACTTAATGGCACAGTTTTAAAGAGTGTGCAGGGACAGAGGGACTTGGGAGTTAATGTGCATAGGTCCGTGAAGGTGGCAGGACATATTGAGAGAGTGACTAACAAAGCATATGGGATCTTGGACTTCATAAATAGAGGTACAGGAAACTTTGTGCTATCCGGCACCCACGGGACCGAGCTGCTGCCGTTGCCTGAAAACTGCCGTACTCTCCAAAGTTAATGTTGAGAGATACGGAGATTCTTATCTCCGTATTTGACAACAAGCACTGTTGCTTAGCAACAGCTTCTAAACACTCGGGTGTGGCCCTAAAGCTCTGTAGCTGAAGCTGTTGCTATAGCTGCAGACCTTGCACAGCTTGACTGTTCAAACAATGCAAAAAAAACAAACAAAAAGAATAAAAAATGGCTGCTGATTTTTGCCGGTGGCTCCAGATTGACGGATAGCTCACCTCCGGATAGCAGAAATTTTCCTGTATTGAGTACAAAAGTAGAGAAGTTATGCTGAACCTTAATAAAGTGCTGGTTAGGCCACAACTGGAATATTGCATCCAGTTCTGGTCACCACACTTTAGGAAGGATGTAAAGGTCCTTGAGAGAGTGCCAGAGGAGATTTACCAGAATGTTTCTGGGGATGGTGGATCTTAGCTACAAGGACAGCTTGGAGAAGCTGGATTTGTTTTTGTAGTGTATGTGCTTTAAGTCAGAACTACTTTTTACAGCTCCTGTATACTGTAGTACCGGCAGTAACCACACCGGTATATAAGCTGTGCGCATGCCTCTGTACTCTAGTCTAGAGATTGCCCTCCTCCAGTAACGACTTGTTATTTGTTTATGTACAGCATCCGTGTAATTATTTATCCACTGAACCACGGATCTAACAGTGGCGATGAGTGCTGATGCGAATCTACTTGCAACATTAAAAAAAAACAGTCGAGTCCAGGAACACGGGCGTCGACCGCGAGCAACCGCCCAGCAGTCAGGCACAGATCCAACTTCACTGGGGAGGCTGTGGAGAGCCGGGCTTGGTTCCCCAACCACAACGAGCAGTAAGAGACCGACGACAGGTCCAGAGCAGACCATTCCCGAGCAGCGGCGGCTGGAGCCGACCGACGGCAGAGAGAGAGAGCCGGGCAGCGTCGACAGAGTAAGAAAAAGGGTGAAGAGAGCAGGGCGCAGCCGGGGGTTGATCACCGAGCGGCGTCGAGGAAAAATACTGCAAAACCGGAGAGAGAGAGGGTAAGGAACAGCCGGGTTCTAGACTGAGCGGCGTCGACAAATATCAAGAGAAGAACACGCAGAGCACAGCCAGGGATCATGGGCTGATCAGGGTCCGCGGGGCGAAGCAAGGGGAGATGCCATTGAGCCGCGGAGAAGCAGGGAGTGCGCGGGAGACGCCATTGAGCCGCGGAGAAGCAGGGAGAGCGCGGGAGGCGCCATTGAGCCGCGGAGAAGAAGTAAGAGCGCGGGAGATGCCATTTTGCGAAGCCGCAGCGGAGAAGACGGGCGAGCGCGGGAAGGAAGGAAAGCGTGGGAGACGCCATTTTGTGCCAGCGGAGAAGAAGGGGAAGCGCGGGAGGCGCCATTGGTGATAGTTAACGCACAACCAAGGATGCCGAAGAGTGGCAGCATCGCTACGTTCGACAATGAAGTCGAAGATTGGGCGACATATGTGGAACGTATTGAGGTGTACTGCAGGCGAATGAAGTGCCAGATGCTAATAAAGCACTGGTTCTGTTAAATTCCATGGGTGCATAAACTTATGGGTTACTGCGAAATCTAATAACCCCAGAGAAGCCGGTAAACAAGAATTTTGAAAGCATAGTAGAAATCCTACAGGACCACTTAAACCCCACACCGCTGCTGATAGCAGAACGATTTAAGTTCCATAAAAGGAACCAACACAAAGACGAAAGCAATGCTGAGTACCTAACGGAACTGCGCAAGCTATCGAAATACTGCCAGTTTGGAGCAGGACTAGCAGACACGTTAAGGGACAAGTTTGTGTGTGGGCTACAAAGTGAAGGAACCCAGAAACGGCTTCTATCAGAAAAGGACCTTACGCTGGACAAAGCTTTCAGTATGGCAGTATCACACGAAGCAGCCGCAAGGGGCGCTGCAGAGATACAACGGAGACCGCAAGAATATGGCACCAACGAAATGACCTATGGAACAGGGAAGTGCTATCGCTGCGGCAGAACAACACATGACCAGAAAGATTGTTGGTTCAAGGACCAAGTGTGCAGACAGTGTGGGAAAGCAGGACACATAGCAAGAGTCTGCAGGTCTGGGAAGAAAACCAACAGTAAGAAATCTCCACAGGAGAAGTACAAAAAGGTACACCAGGTGATGGACAGTGGTTCAGATGAACAGAAAAGTGACACAGACTCCGGAAGCAAGGAGCTGGGTTGTCTGAAACTACATAATGTAACCGAAATGGAAGATCACCAGACTATCTGGGTTACACGCAAGATAGACGGAGTCCAACTGGAAATGGAATTGGACACAGGGTCAGCTCTAACAGTCATAAATCAAAGAGACTACAAGCGGCTATTTTCACACATAACCTTGAAAGCTACAGAGATTGTCTTGAAGACGTATACGGGGCAAAAAGTCTACCCCAAAGGAAAAATAAGGGTGAAAGTGACATATAAAGGTCAGGAAATACCTAAAATGGATATATATGTATTGCCAAATGGAGGGCCACCACTGCTAGGAAGTGAATGGATCCGGAAGATACATTTAGATTGGCAATCCACACAGGCACTGAAGGTGGAGGCCAAAAAGGATGACGACGTCACACCTGGACGACTGTCAAAAATGCTAACTGACGCAAAAGAAGTGTTCCAGGAGGGACTAGGAACACTAAAAGGAATAACAGCAACAATTAAAATAGAGGGTAATGCAAGCCCAAAGTTTCTGAAGGCCAGACCAGTGCCTTATGCGATCAGACCAGCGGTTGAAGCAGAGCTGGAAGGGTTGGAACATTCAGGAGTACTGTCCAAAGTGGACTGGAGCGAGTGGGCTACACCCATCGTTCCTGTAATGAAGAGGTCGTTGAGTAATACGCCTGGGGAACCAAAGAAGGTCCGCATCTGTGGGGATTTTAAGGTGACAGTGAACCCAGTCCTTCACACGGTGCAATATCCGCTTCCACGAATTGAGGATATTTTCGCCTCGCTATCTGGTGGTAAACGCTTCACAAAAATTGATCTAGCCCAGGCGTACTCGCAAATGGAGGTAGAAGAAGCTTCGAAACATTACCTTACGATCAACACCCATAAAGGTCTCTATCAATACAACCGGCTGGTGTTTGGAGTAGCCTCGGCTCCGGCTATCTGGCAAAGGGCGATGGATCAGGTCCTGCAAGGGATTCCAGGGACCCAGTGTTATTTGGACGACATCTTGGTCACGGGCGAAAATGACGGTGATCACCTCGCTAACTTGGAGAAGGTGCTTTCCAGATCAAAGGAATATGGGCTATGAGCTAATTGCCACAAGTGCGAGTTTTTCCAGAAACAGATCTCGTATTGCGGCCATGTCATCGATGAAGAGGGGTTACATAAGTCCCCTGACAAGATAGAGGCAGTAGTCAAGGCTCCAGCACCGGAAAATGTGTCACAACTGAGGTCGTTCCTCGGGCTGGTAAACTATTACCACAAGTTCTTACCAAATTTGTCTATGGTATTACACCCGCTGAACACCCTACTGCAAACAGGGGTACCATGGAAGTGGGATGATGAACGTAGACGAGCTTTCCAGAAGTGTAAAGAATTGATCACATCAAAAGAGGTGTTGGCCCATTTCAACCCAGCACTACCAATTCGTTTGGCATGTGATGCATCACCCTATGGCATTGGAGCGGTGCTGTCGCACTGTAGTGTATGTGCCTTTAAGAGCCCCATGTGTACTGTAATGCTGGTAATGGCCACTCGGGCTATATAAACCTGTATATTGTGTTGTATCAGTTAGTTCCCCTCCAAACTTTGTTTAGTAAACACCTATGAAACCAACTCCTGTCTTCAGTGTCTCTATCAACACACAGACACAACAGTGGCGACGAATTGGAAACGGACTTACCTGCAATTCGGCAGCACCTCAAGGACATCGATTCCTCTGGCGTCCAAAGTTGAAGAAAAATCAAGAAAAAGAAAAAGCTGTAGTTTCACCAGCTAGCCAAGCTGGTGGCAGGTACTGCAATAATCCTTCCTGGGCATCGGGCTGGGGCTCCAGCGGCTGGCTCTACAGCTAGGCCAAGCAGCGAAACCTGAGGCAAGCAGTAACAGAGTGGGAGGGAAAACTCGGGAGACGGCCGGCGCTGCGAGCAGGTCGGCGTTCAGACCTAGAGAGAGAGAGTCCGGCGGGAACGAGTCTCCAACTGTAAATAAATAAATAAAAAGAACGGAAACCGCGGGAAACAGCGTTGTCATCGGCAGCAGCAGCGGGGAAGCGCGGGAAGCGCCATATCTTTACTGCAGAAAAGAAAGAAAAGTGCGGGAAGCGCCATTTTTTTTCTAGGATGCCTAAGTCTGGCAATATTGATGCTTTTGATAACGAGATAGAGGATTGGACCACATATGTGGAAAGAGTGGAGGTATATTGCACCGCAAATGGAATAGAAGATGAAAAAAAAGCTTCAGTACTACTAAATCTAATGGGCGCAAAGACATACGGGCTGTTACGAAATTTAATCACTCCAGCCAAACCAAAGGACAAGAATTTTAAAGAAATTGTTGATACCCTACAGGAGCACTTAAACCCAACACCGCTGCTGATAGTGGAACGATTCAAATTCTTCAAGAGAAATCAACACAAGAATGAAAGTAACGCTGATTACCTCACCGAATTAAGAAAGCTATCAAAACACTGCCAATTCGGGGCAGGACTAGCAGATTATCTTCGAGACAAATTCGTCTGCGGTCTCTTAAGTGAAGGAACACAGAAAAGGCTGCTTTCTGAAAAAGATTTAACACTGGACAAGGCTTTCAGTATGGCTGTATCATACAAAGCAGCCGCAAGAGGAGCTGCAGAGATACAACAAAAGACACAGGACTTCGGCACCCATGAAATGACACAGGGTTTCGAGAGATGTTATCGCTGCGGCAGATCCACCCATGACCAGAGGGACTGCTGGTTCAAGGACAAAGCATGCAGGCAATGCGGAAAGGTTGGACACATTGCACGGGTATGCCGATCTGGACAAAAAAAATCCACAGACAGGAAAAGAAAATCAATAAAGAAAAGTACAAAAAGGTACAAATGATGACGGACAGTAGCTCCGAAGACCAGAAGAGCGATAACGACTCCGAAAACAAGAGACTAAGCTGTCTCAAATTACATAATGTAATTGCCAAAGATGATTACCAGAACATTTGGGTTACCCTCATGATAGCAGGGTCCCCAGTTAAAATGGAGCTAGATACAGGATCAGCTCTGACCGTCATAAATCGACGGGATAACGAGCGGCTATTTCCGCATATACCTTTTAAAAGACACATCCATTATCTTGAAAACATATACGGGGCAGAAAGTATACCCCAAAGGAAAAATAAGGGTGCCTGTTGTATACAACGGCAAGGAAATACAAAAGTTGTATTTATACATTCTACAAGATGGTGGTCCACTGCTGTTGGGACGTGAATGGATCAGGAAAATACGTTTAGACTGGCACTCCATTCAGGCACTGACGGTGACCAGTAAGAAATAAAACGATGATGACGCCATACCTGAACGATTAAAAGACATCTTGGCCAACGCCAAAGAAGTGTTTCAAGAGAAACTAGGAACCTTGAAAGGCATCACCGCCTCAATAAAAGTGGAAGATGCAGCAATTCCCAAGTTTTTTAAGGCAAGACCGGTGCCATACGCAATTCGTCCAGCAGTCGAGGCAGAGCTGGAGAATTTGGAAAAGGCAGGCGTATTATCCAAAATAGATTGGAGCGAGTGGGCAACACCCATCGTTCCAGTCATGAAGAAAGCATTGAATAATGATAAATCTGAAGAACAGAGAAAAATTCGCATCTGTGGAGACTTCAAGGTGACTGTAAACCCAGTCCTTCACACGGTACAGTATCCTCTTCCGAGGATAGAAGATATTTTCGCCTCACTATCCGGAGGGAAACGTTTCACCAAAATTGACTTGGCACAGGCATATCTACAGATGGAAGTTGAAGAGGCCTCTAAAAAATATCTCACGATAAATACACACAAAGGTCTGTACCAGTACAATCGACTGGTTTTCGGAGTAGCATCCGCTCCAGCTATCTGGCAAAGAGCTATGGAGCAAGTCCTCCAAGGGATTCCGGGGACTCAATGCTACCTAGACGACATCCTTGTAACAGGAGAAAACGACAACGAGCACCTTGCCAATTTGGAGCAGGTGCTCACTAGGCTGAGAGAACGGGGCCTACAAGCAAATCGCCCCAAGTGCGAATTTTTCCAAAATCAAATATCATATTGTGGCCACATAATTAATAAGGAAGGGTTGCATAAGTCACCTGAAAAAATTGAAGTGGTCATAAAAGCCCCAGCACCTGAAAATGTTTCACAATTAAGGTCGTTCCTGGGATTAATAAATTACTATCATAAATTTTTACCAAACTTATCAACTCTTCTACACCCTCTTAATTAACTGCTACAAACAGGAGTAATTTGGAAATGGAGCGAAGACTGTTAAACGTGCCTTCCATAAATGCAAAGACTTAATCACATCCAAAGAAGTTTTGGCTCATTACAACCCATCACTGCCAATCAGACTGGCGTGCGATGCATCCCCTTACGGCATAGGAGCAGTATTATCGCATAAATTCCCTGATGGCACGGAATGGCCGATAGCTTTTGCGTCACGCTCATTGAACTCAGCTGAGCGTAACTATGCCCAAATCGACAGGGAAGCACTCAGCCTGGTATGGGGAGTGAAGAAATTCAACCATTACCTACACGGACAAAAATTTACCTTGTTGACTGACCATCAACCCCTCATCTCCATATTCAACCCTAAAAAGGGTATTCCCATTATGACAGCGCAAAGGCTACAGAGGTGGTCCCTTTTTCTAGGGGCACACCAATACAACATAGCATTCCCATGCTGTTTTGATCCTTTGTATTCTGACGGGTTATCGCGCCTACCGTTGCCAACGGTAGAAGAAGCACCTACCGTAGACCCAGTGGAGATTTTCCACTCTACCATAGTCGAATGTCTACCAGTAACAAATTCTGCCATTGAAAGGGGAACTAGGAGTGACCCGACTTTCTCACGAGTCTACGATTTAACAGTGAAGGGATGGCCAGCACATGGCGAACCACTGTTGCCAGCATTCTCGCAAAGAAGAGAACAGCTGTCAGTGTGCCGAGGAACCTTGATGTGTGGATCCAGAGTGGTGATTCCACCCAAACTTCAGGATAAAGTTCTAAAGGAGCTTCACGAGGGGCATCTGGGTGGAGTGAAAATGAAGAACCTAGCCAGGGCATTTGTATGGTGGCCAGGTATCGATGGAGACATCGAAGAAATGACCAAGAGCTGCCTAGGATGCCAGAAGGTCCAAAACGCTCCACCCCAAGCCCCTCTACATCCATGGAGTGGCCCTCATCTCCCTGGCAAAGGGTACACATCGACTTTACTGGTCCATTTATGGACTAAATGTTCTTAATTGCGGTTGATGCACACTCCAAGTGGCCAGAGGTAATAAAGATGTCCTCCACCACCACGGAAAAAACCATCACAGTATTAAGGACCATATTTGCCAGGAATGGGCTGCCGGAACAGATCTATTCTGATATGGACCGCAATTTGTGTCCGAAGAATTCAGGAAGTTCTTAAAAAACAATGGGGTTAAGCACTACACCAATGGATTGGCTGAAAGGTTTGTCCAGACCTTCAAGAAGGCCATAAAGGCCATGGGTAATGAAGACATAAAACTTCAGCACAAGGTGGATAATTTCTTGTTCGCATACAGGAATGCAACACATATGGTTACAAACCAAACTCCCGCCATGATGTTCTTCAATAGAAGCCTAAGATGCCGGCTGGATTTGATCAAGCCCAACATCAGAAGGGACGTGGAGAACCGGCAATTTCAAGGCATGAATGAAAGGCCAACTAGAACCTTCCAGATAGGTCAACAGGTTTTGGCCCGGGACTACCGTACCGAGAAATGGCAGCCTGGAACTATCTGCACACGACTAGGACCGCTGATGTATACCGTGGACATCGGAGAAAGCATAATAAGGCGTCATGCTGACCAAATCATAGAGTCATCCGAAAAGGGACAACCTACACCACAACTCTATACGCCTAACGATGAAGTAGAGATACCCATATCTACCTCCGATCCGGTGATACTGGAACCCGATGAACCCGACACTGGCATTCAAGCCGAATCAGCCTTGCCAAAAGAACCTACTACACCACCAGAAACTACTACACCCCCGAGGCATTATCCGGACCGAGTCAGGAAGCCTCCAGAGAGACTGACTTATAATTAATTAACTGCAACAATGTGTAGATTATTTTTCTTGTAACATGTAATTAATAATTACTTAAAATATTATGTACTGGTTGGCTAAAAGGGGAGGAATTGTAGTGTATGTGCCTTTAAGAGCCCCATGTGTACTGTAATGCCGGTAATGGCCATTCGGGCTACATAAGCCTGTATATTGTGTTGTATCAGTTAGTTCCCCTCCAGACTTTGTTTAGTAAACACCTATGAAACCAACTCCTGTCTTCAGTGTCTCTATCAATACACAGACACAACACGCACAAATTCCCGGACGCTTTGGAGAGGCCAGTAGCCTTTGCGTCTCGGTCACTATCCTCAGCCGAGCGCAACTACGCCCAGATTGACATGGAGGCCCTCAGCCTAGTATGGGGAGTAAAAAATTCAACCACTATCTGCATGGACAGAAGTTCACCTTGCTGACTGACCACCAACCACTTGTCTCCATCTTTAATCCTAAGAAGGGCGTGCCAGTAATGACTGCACAGCGGTTACAAAGATGGTCCCTGTTTCTAGGGGCGAATCATTATGAAATAGAATATAAAGGCACGAGACAGCATGGGAACGCTGATGGGCGATCGCGCCTGCCACTGCCTACTGTGGAGGAAGCACCAGCAGTGGACCCTATCAAGATATTTTATTCGTCGATAATTGAACGATTGCCAGTAACAAACGCGGATATAGAGAAGGAGACCCGCAAAGATCCGACGCTGTCACGGGTGTAAGAGCCATAAAAGCTTAAGGAAATACTTTAAAATAGTGGCTAAATGGCATAATACAGTTAATTTACCTGACCGACTTATTGTATTAAGAAACCCCCTATTTGCTTGCTCCAGTAGTATAGTCCGACACCCCCTTCATTCTTGCCACAATGGAACAGTCCCTAAGCCACACATGGGTGCAGCCATTTTACAGTTTAAACTGCACGTGGTGAAAGAGGCAGAAGCTGTGAGGTTTGGAGCAGTACAGTTTTTGACCGTGTTCGTTTATACGTGTTTGCTTTGTAATTCCGTTCGTTAAGTGTTATAGTAAACAGTTTAAAAGACAAAGCTATGTTTGGGAACGTTTTATTTCGACACGCGTCTACTTGTTGTTAAAGGCCCCACAGCTCAGTGGCCTGCCTGTTTGGAAACTAAGAAGCCCCACTACATTAGTCAAAAACTTGCTCCCTAAGAAGGAAGGGACGGAATCGTCGGCGAACGTATACATGAATGGTCACGGAGCCAGACGACAATATAAGAAAGCGAAGGTACAGTGACTGTTACTTGCTTTGTTCATTCTATTGAGAAGCTAAATAAGAGCTGCGGGTAAAATGGCCGAGGCCTTGCGGAGCCAGGAGCTTCCCTCAGCCAGAAGGATTGCTAGCCAAAAGAGGGAAATAAAGCTCACCCCAAAGGCAATGGAAGAGAAGTTACATAGAAGCATAGGTGCAAGGAAGGCTAAATTAGCTCAGATAACTGGAAAAATGAAGATAATTGATCGCCTCATGGAAGATAATGCTAATATTAAGAAAGCTGAAGACATAATGTATTACGATTTCTCCAAGCTGCATGAAGAATTTAATGTACTCAATGAAGATGTATTAGCACTTCTGTCTGAAGAAGAGGGAAACGATAATCAGCACAACTGGTTTGATCTTAAATCAACCAGCATTAAGGACTATATCAAGGCCACGGAACAGTGGATTTTAAAGATTCGTCAAGATGCTGATACAGCAGAGAAAGATAAAGTTGACGATGAAGTCGGACCAGACGATAGCATTTCAGAGACTTCCGCCAGACCGAGCAAAAATCGAAAAGAAGGTAGCTCTGTTTCTGGACGCAGGTCAGTCGCTTCCACCACAAGCTCGTCGCGACGCATGAGAGCGGAGGCTGAACGGGCGGCGTTGATGGCGCGCGCAGCATCTTTAGCGGAGAAGCAAGCTCTTGAATGGGAAGAGGCCCGACTGCAGGTCCAAGAGGCCCAACTGCAGGCCCAACGGGACCAGGTGCAGGCAAAGAAAGAACAGCTGGAGATAAAAACAGCTATCGAGGTCTCAGGCGCCAGGTTGAGTGCGTACGAAGATTATGAAGGCTCACGGGATGGCGGGAGCCACTGCCAGTCAACGTTGTCACATAGAGTTGGATCCAGGGCACCTTCAAGAGTTACAACAGAGCCCGAAGGCAATCCCCTGGCATTACAGCATGGAAGAGTGGCCTCTCCACTAACAGGAGCACGTGATGCTACCCCAGACGTCAGACGGTCTAGACTAGACCCTGCTGATGACCACCAGAGGCCTGAAGACACAGGGAGAAGCCTATACCGAGTGATGCAACGTCAGAACGAAATTACAGAGATGCTTGTAAAACAACAGAATCTGTTTCGACTCCCTCAAAGAGACATACCAGTGTTCCAAGGCGACCCACTCAAGTATAAGCCCTTCATCAGATCCTTTGAACAAGCCATTGACTCCAAAACAGAGAGCAGCAGTGATAAGTTGTACTACCTGGGACAGTACACCAGTGGTAAACCACAAGACCTGGTCAGAAGCTGTGAACACATGAGACCGGACCGGGGATACATAGAAGCCAGGAAGTTGCTGCAGGAGCACTATGGTAACGAGCTGAAGATAGCCACTGCATATATTGAAAAGGCTACCAAGTGGCCACAGATCAGATCGGAGGACGGAGAGGCATTGAACGCATACGTTCTTTTCCTCATAGGATGTCGCAACACCATGGAGGATGTTGAATTCATGGAAGAGATGGACAATCCTACGACTATGAGAATCATCATCTCTAAGCTTCCTTACAGGATGAGAGAACAATGGAGAAGAACAGCCTTTGAGATAATGGAGAGACGGAAAAGTAGAGCCAGGTTTGCAGGCTTAGTGAATTTCATAGACAAACAGGCTAAAATTGCTAGGGACCCATTGTTTGGAAACATCCAGGATGTCAGCCCGACTACTGATGGAAGAGTGAAAGCCAAGCCTGTTGAATCAAAGACTCTCAGGAAAGGTGGTTCCAGGGGAAGCAGCTTTGCAACTATCGTCACTCAGGCCGAGGAAGAAAGGCCCCAGAACTCCTCTACCAAAAGGAGCAGCACAGTGACGTCTGCTAATGCCTTTCAGAAGCCATGCTTATTCTGCCAGAAGAATCATACATTGGATTTCTGCAGCGACATCAAAGCACAGCCACATAAGGACAGAATCGAATTCCTGAAGTGCAACGGCCTATGTTTTGGATGTCTCTCTCAGGGGCACCTGAGTAGAAACTGTAAGCAAAGAACAACATGCAGAGAGTGCACTCGGAAACATCCCAGTCTGCTGCATATCCATAAAGAAGAACAAGTCCCTAAGAAGAGTGAAGAAAACAATACCGACGAGAAGGTTGTTTCAAGTGCTCTGGTGTCGCTAGAACCAGAGACTTGTGGACTTACTGGGGCCGGTGACAGTGATTGTATTCTTGCCATCGTACCAGTAAGGATCAAGTCTAAGAGGAGTGAGAAGGTTGTGGAGACTTACGCCTTCATGGATCCAGGTAGTTCAGCAACGTTCTGCACAGAATCACTCATGCGACAGCTGAACGTTAGAGGCAGAAGAACAGAAATCCTATTACGCACCATGGGTCATGAGAAGGCAATGCAAAGTTATATCCTGTCAGACCTAGAAGTGTGTGGACTTGAAGAGAAGGACTTCATAGACCTGCCTAATGTTTTCACACAGAGGGAGATTCCTGTTAGAATAGGGAACCTAGCCCTGCAGAAGGATGTGGATAGATGGCCTTACCTAGAAAAGGTGCGTCTCCCATACATTGAAGCAGAAATTGGCCTATTAATTGGAACCAATGCCTACAAAACTATGGAGCCATGGCAGGTGATAAACAGCAAGGATGACGGACCCTACACCGTCAGGACAGCCCTTGGATGGGTAGTCAATGGACCGGTAAGGAGAGATGATGGCAACAAGTCGAACAAGGAGGAACGACAAAATGTCACAGTTAATCGCATCTCTATCGCAAGCATTGAAGAGCTGTTGATACAGCAGTTCAACGCAGACTTCTCAGAAAGCAGCTGTGAGGAAAAGACAGAGATGTCACAAGAAGACCATCAGTTCATGGATTTGATGACAAGGTCTACACAGTTCATTGATGGCCACTATCACATTGGTTTGCCACTGAGAAGACAGACCGCGAAGATGCCGAACAATCGCTGCATAGCAGAGCAACGCGCCATCAGTCTAAAGAGAAAGCTGAACAAGAACCCTGACTTTCACGAAGACTACAAAGACTTCATGAGAAACATCATAGCGAAAGGCTATGCTGTAAAAGTGCCCGAAGAACAGTTGAACAGAGACGATGGATGGGTCTGGTACATTCCTCATCACGGGGTGTATCACCCAAAGAAGAAAAAGATCCGTGTAGCGTTTGACTGCGCCGCCTCATTCAGAGGAACTTCACTGAATGACCAGCTGCTTCAAGGTCCTGATCTTACTAATACCCTCATTGGCGTCTTGACTAGGTTTAGACAAGAGCTCGTTGCCATGATGGCAGACATAGAATCAATGTTCTACCAAGTCAGAATCCCTGATGAAGAAGCTGATCTTCTGCGTTTCCTTTGGTGGCCAGATGGCGACGTTAGTCAAGCGATGGTGGAATGTAGAATGGCCGTACACTTGTTTGGAGCCACATCATCTCCCAGCTGTGCAAGCTACGCTCTCAGAAAAACTGCAGAAGATGGCAAAGGCAAAGCACCATCAGAGGCTGTGGAGACAATCTTCAGAAACTTTTATGTCGATGACTGTCTGAAGTCCGTGTCAACAGAAGACGATGCCATCGCACTGTCAAGAGACCTTAGAACTCTGTGTTCGAATGGAGGATTCCATCTGACTAAGTGGATAAGCAACAGCAGAGCAGTTCTAGCTTCTATCCCAGAAAAGGAAAGAGCCACTGAAGTCAAAGATCTGGACCTGAGCCACGATGTCCTTCCTATCGAGAGAGCTCTTGGTGTACAATGGTGCATCGAGTCAGACACGTTCAACTTCAGGATAATGGTGAACGAAAGACCATCCACAAGACGAGGGATTCTCTCTGTGGTCAGTTCCATCTACGACCCTCTCGGATTCCTGGCACCACTCATTCTGCCGGTGAAGCTGATGCTACGAGAGCTGTGTAGAGACAAGAGAGGATGGGATGAAGATATCCCAGAAGGTCAAGCTCAGAGATGGCACAGATAGCTGACAGATTTGCAACAACTTTCTAGCTTCAACATCAGTAGATGCATCAAGCCCGCGAGTTTTGGAGTTACAAGGACGGCTCAACTACATCATTTCTCGGACGCCAGTGAGGACGGCTATGGCACGGCTACTTACCTCTTGCTGACAAATCAACAGGGCCAGAAACATTGTGCCTTCCTCATGGGGAAATCCAGGGTGGCTCCGCTGAAGCAGGTCACCATCCCGAGACTGGAATTGACGGCAGCGGTTGTTGCAGTTAAAGTTGACCAGGCGATGCGTAAAGAGTTACAGCTCCCATTAGAAGAATCTGTCTTCTGAAAGGATAGCACGACGGTGCTGAAGTATATAGAGAATGAGAAGATACGCTTCAAGACCTTCGTAGCAAACAGAATCTCATCCATTAGAGAAGCTACACAACCATCTCAATGGAGGTATGTAAACACCTCATTAAACCCAGCAGATCAAGCCTCACGGGGATTGAAGGCTGAAAACTTCATGAGGAGCGAAACTTGGATACAAGGCCCAAGTTATCTGCTGGAAACAGAGAGATCATGGCCAGAAAGACCAGATATGCCAAGTCAGATTGCTGAAGACGACGTCGAAGTCAAGAGATCAGTCACAGTAAATCTCATAAATACGAAAGAGAACTTCGACACAGTGAACAAGCTTGTTAACCATTTCTCAGGATGGCACCAGTTGAGGAAAGCAGTTGCATGGTTCCTAAGGTTGAAAGAGTTGCTGCTACACCGGAGCGGTAAGAGAAAAGAGTACCGAGCCACTATCAGTCAGTCTGAAAGTAACCCTGATAAGCAGAGAATGCTTCTACAGCAGTATATGCATCAGCACAAGACCACATTGGGCAAGAATTCACTGACCGTGGAGGATTTGGCCAAGGCTGAGAAGGAGATAGTTCGCTTCAGTCAAAGACAAAGATACCCAGAAGAAATCGAAGCTCTACAGCGAAATACTCCAATCAAGAAAGGTAGTCATATCTACAAGCTGGACCCTACACTGCAAGATGGAGTACTGAGGGTGGGAGGGAGACTAAACAAATCTGCTATGCCAGAGGAGGCCAAGCATCCTGCTATCCTTTCTAAGGACCTTCGGGTTGCTACTCTCATTCTTCAGCATATACACCAGAGTATTGGACACAGTGGGAGGAATCACGTGCTTGCGAAGCTAAGACAAAGATACTGGATTCCAGGAGCTAATTCCGTAATAAGAAAAATACTCTCTGAATGCATTGTTTGCAGACGGTTACACGACCCTGGAAAGACCGATCACAAAGCTCTGCCTGCTACAAGAAGTAGCGTGAAAGGTTCCTGAACAAAAAAAGTGGACATTTATATTGTAAATATGTTGAACTCATTCGTTTATGACTCTTAAGAATGTTTGAGTAATTGATATGCTTCATGTGCCTAGTCAATTAGGGGCCGGAATGTAAGAGCCATAAAAGCTTCAGGAAATACTTTAAAATAGTGGCTAAATGGCATAATACAGTTAATTTACCTGACCGACTTATTGTATTAAGAAACCCCCTATTTTCTTGCTCCAGTAGTATAGTCCGACACCCCCTTCATTCTTGCCACAATGGAACAGTCCCTAAGCCACACATGGGTGCAGCCATTTTACAGTTTAAACTGCACGTGGTGAAAGAGGCAGAAGCTGTGAGGTTTGGAGCAGTACAGTTTTTGACCGTGTTCGTTTATATGTGTTTGCTTTGTAATTCCGTTTGTTAAGTGTTATACTAAACAGTTTAAAAGACAAAGCTACGTTTGGGAACGTTTTATTTTGACACGCGTCTACTCGTTGTTAAAGGCCCCACAGCTCAGTGGCCTGCCTGTTTGGAAACTAAGAAGCGATTTCGACACGCGTCTACTCGTTGTTAAAGGCCCCACAGCTCAGTGGCCTGCCTGTTTGGAAACTAAGAAGCGCCACTACAACGGGTATATGAATTGACGGTGAGGGGATGGCCAACACATGGCGACTCACTGTTGCCAGCATTCTCATCCAGAAGAGAACAGCTGTCAGTATGCCAGGGGACAGTGATGTGTGGATCCAGAGTGGTGATTCCACCCAAGTTAAGGGTGAGAGTGCTAAATGAACTACATGAACGTCATCTGGGGGGAGTGAAAATGAAAAGCCTAGCTAGGGCTTATGTGTGGTGGCCGGGAATCGATCAACAAATCGAAGACCTAACTAAGAGCTGCTTAGGATGCCAGAAGGTCCAAAATGCACCACCACATGCCCCTCTACACCCATGGGAGTGGCCCTCCTCTCCATGGCAATGGGTGCACATTGATTTTGCTGGTCCATTCATGGACTCAATGTTCTTAATAGCAGTGGATGCTCATTCAAAGTGGCCTGAGGTGATAAAGATGTCTTCAACCACTACAGAGAAAACGATTGCAGTCCTACGGACCATATTTGCCAGAAACGGGTTGCCAGAGCAGATCTGCTCTGATAATGGACCACAGTTTGTGTCCGATGAGTTCCAAAAATTCATGAAAAGGAATGGGGTAAGACATTACACATCCGCCCCGTATCATCCAGCCACCAATGGATTGGCTGAGAGGTTCGTACAAACCTTTAAGAAGGCGATAAAGGCCATGTGCAATGAGGAAATTCCACTACAGCATAAGATGGACAATTTCTTATTAGCCTACCGAAACGTGACACATGCAGTTACCAACCAAACCCCGGCCATGATGTTCTTTAACCGAAGGTTGAGATCTCGTCTGGACTTGCTCAGACCAAATGTGTGAAGAAATGTTGAGGACAAACAATTCCAGCACATCAACGAGAAGCCGACAAGGAGCTTCAATGTAGGGCAACCAGTCTTGGCCCGGGACTATCGAACAGAGAAGTGGCAACCCGGAACAATATGTACAAGGCAGGGGCCATTAATGTACACAGTGGATGTTGGGGAGGACATTGTGAGACGCCACGTCGATCCGATCTTAGCATCACAGGAATGCGTCAACCCCATGTCTCGAGTACCTGGGGATGAACCCGACATACCGGTAGTATCTACTTCAGACCCAGTAGCAGTGGAACCCGATGAACTACCCGATGAAAGGGGGTCAGAATCGCCTCTGCACGAAGAACAAGAACCTCCGGAACGGCGCTATCCCGAAAGGGTCAGGAAGCCGCCCCAAAGACTGAATCTATAAATGGACTTTTGTTATTGAATGTACATGTAAAAATGTAATTGTTATTTGAATATTAAGGGGGTATTATTAATCTAAAAAGGGAGGAATTGTAGTGTATGTGCTTTAAGTCAGAACTACTTTTTACAGCTCCTGTATACTGTAGTACCGGCAGTAACCACACCGGTATATAAGCTGTGCGCATGCCTCTGTACTCTAGTCTAGAGATTGCCCTCCTCCAGTAAAGACTTGTTATTTGTTTATGTACAGCATCCGTGTAATTATTTATCCACGGATCTAACAGTTTTCATTAGCGTAAAGGTGGTTGAGGGGTGATTTCATAGAGGTGTACAAGATTATGACGGGTTTGGATAGGCTAGAAGGGGAAAGGCTGTCCCCACTAGTTGATGGTACAAGAACTATGGGACACAGATTTAAGGTTTTGGGCAAGAGATACAGGAGGGATATGAGGAAAAACTTTTTTACACAGCGAGTGGTGATGACCTGGAATTCGCTGCCGACGGAAGTGGTAGAAGCGGAGACACTCAGGGTTGGATTTTGTGAATGGAGGCGAGTTGGAGGTGGAACTGCTGCTTGTCATGTCAATGTCCCACCTCTACCCTCACCGGACCAAACAGAGGGATTTTCCCCTGATTGACCTTGTTAAGCCTGCACTTAGGGAGGAAATCACTGACAGAGCACGTCACCATCAGATGTGTTATCTGTCAAGACTTCCTGAAAGAAGAAATGTCAGCGTTTGACAGCTCTGTGAAGCTGTCAAACACTGACATTCTCTTTAGATGAATGAGCCCTTGTGTTCAGGACTCATCAAAACTTTCAAATTTGTAATTTTCACATGGCTGTTGGATCGGAGGTTCCAACAGCCAGTCTGTGAAACTGACAAGGAGGCTGTCGGCTCTCCCAATCCACCAAGGCTGAAGGCTGTAGGAAGAAAACAAGGTAAGTGAACACTTTTAAAAACTTATCACTCACTTTGCATACTTAGCACTCCACACTTGCACCCATCACTCACCTCTACATCTTGCTTCCAGGTGCTTCCGACCGCCGCAGACCTCCTCCACATCTCCTCCAACCCGACGGGGTTCTCTGTGGTTGGGAAGCCTTCACCTGTGAAGGTAAAATGGCACTAACCCTTTTTTCTGCCTGTTAACATAGAAACATAGAAACATAGAAGATAGGAGCAGGAGTAGGCCATTCGGCCCCTCGAGCCTGCTCCGCCATTCAATGAGATCATGGCTGATCATCCAAATTCAGTACCCTGTCCCTGCCTTCTCCCCATATCCCTTGATCCCTTTAGCTTTAAGAAATATATCCAACTCCTTCTTGAATGTATTTAATGAACTGGCCTCCACCGCCCTCTGTGGCAGAGAATTCCACAGGTTCACCACTCTCTGGGTGAAGAAATTCCTCCTCATCTCAGTCCTAAATGGCTTACCCCTTATCCTTAGATTATGACCCCTTGTTCTGGACTCCCCGGCCATCGGGAACATCCTTCCTGCATCTAGTCTGTCCAGGCCTGACAGAATTTTATAGGTTTCGATGAGATCCCCTCTCAATCTTCTAAACTCCAGTGAGTATAAGCCCAATCGACACAATCTCTCCTCATACGTCATTCCTGCCATCCCAGGTATCAGCCTGGTGAATCTTCGCTGCACTCCTTCCATGGCAAGAACATCCTTCCTCAGATAAGGCGACCAAAACTGCACACAATACTCAAGGTGCGGTCTCACCAAGGCCCTGTACAACTGCAGCAAGACATCCTTGTTCCTGTACTCGAACCCTCTCGCTACGTAGGCAAACATACCATTTGCCTTCTTAACCGCCTGCTGCACCTGCATGCTTACCTTCAGCGACTGGTGCACAAGGACACCCAGGTCTCTTTGCACTTCCCCTTCTCCCAATCTATTGCCATTCAAATAATAATCTGCCTTCCTGTTTTTGCCACCAAAGTGGATAACCTCACATTTATCCACATTATAGTGCATTTGCCATGTTTCTGCCCAATCACCTAACCTGTCCAAATCGTACTGGAGTTTCACGGCATCCTCCTCAAAGCACACCCTCCCACCCAGCTTTGTGTCGTCTGCAAATTTGGAGATATTACATCCAATTCCCTCGTCCAGATCATTAATATATATCGTGAACAGCTGGGGTCCTAGGACCGATCCCTGCGGTACCCCACTAGCCACTGCCTGCCACTCAGAAAACAACCTGTTTATTCCAACTCTTTGCTTTCGATCTGCCAACCAGTTTTCTATCGAAGTCAATACCTTGCTCCGAGTCCCATGTGCATTAATTTTGCACGCTCATCACTTATGCGGGACCTTATCGAAAGCCTTCTGAAAGTCCAAATACACCCCATCCACTGGTTCTCCCTTATCTATTTTACCAGTTACATCCTCAAAAAATTCCAGTAGATTCGTCAAGCACGATTTACCCTTTGTAAATCCATGTTGACTTTGTCCGATCCTGTCACTGCTTTCCAAGTGCTATTACATCTTTTATAATGGACTCTAGCATTTTTCCCACCACCGATGTCAGGCTTACCGGTCTATAAATCCTTGCTTTTTCTCTACCACCTTTTTTGAATAGTGGGGTAACATTAGCCACCCTCCAATCCATGGGTACTGTTCCAGAGTCTATCGAGTTCTGGAAGATGACAAGCAATGCATCTATTATCTCCAGGGCCACTTCCTTAAGTACCCTGGGATGTAGATTATCAGGCCCTGGGAATTTATCGGCCTTCAATCCAGTCAACTTCCCCAACACCATTTCCTTACAAATACTGATTTCTTTCAGTTCCTCCCTCTCATTAGTCCCTATGTTCCCCGACATCTCTGGGAGGTTATTTGTGTCCTCCTTTGTGAAGACAGAACCAAAACATGTATTTAATTGGTCGCCATTTCTTTGTTCCCCATTATAAATTCCCCTGATTCTGATTGTAAGGGACCTACGCTTGCCTTCACCAATCTTTTTCTCTTCACATATCTATAAAAGCTTTTACAGTCAGTTTTTATGTTCCCTGCCAGCTTACTTTCATAATCTATTTTCCCCCTCTTAATTAATCCATTGTTCC
This sequence comes from Somniosus microcephalus, assembly GCF_052327205.1. NCBI lineage: Eukaryota > Metazoa > Chordata > Chondrichthyes > Squaliformes > Somniosidae > Somniosus > Somniosus microcephalus. The sequence continues at coordinate 177,471,314 of NC_140988.1, forward strand.
TCCTTTGCTGAATCCTATACTGCTCCCAATCCTCAGGTTTGCTGCTTTTTTTGGCCAATTTATATGTCCTCCCTTTGGATTTTATGTTATCCCTAATTTCCCTTGTTAGCCACGGTTAATTTATTTTTATGCCAGACTGGGATAAACAAATTCTGTAGTTCATCCATGCGGTCTTTGAATGTTTGCCATTGCCTATCCACCGTCAACCCTTTGAGTGACATTACCCAATCAATCCTACCCAACTCGCGTCTCATACCACCATAGTTCCCTTTATTTAAATTCAGGACCTTAGTCTCTGAGTCAACTACTTCACTCTCCATCTTAATGAAGAATGCTATCATATTATAATCGCTCCGATCCAAGGGGCCTCGCACAACAAGATTGCTAATTAATCCTTTCTCACTGCATAATACCCAGTCTAAGATGGCCTGATCCCGAGTTGGTTCCTCGACATATTGGTCCAGGAAACCATCCCGTATACACTCCAGGAATTCCTCCTCCACAGTATTGTTACTGATTTGGTTAGCCCAATCTATATGTAGATTAAAGTCACCCATGATGATTGCTGTGCCCTTATTGCACGCTTCTCTAATTTCCCTTTTAATGCCATCCCCAACCTCTGCATTACTGTTTGGGGGTCTATACACCACTCCCACTAACGTTTTCTGCCCCTTGGTATTTCTCAGTTCTACCCATACAGATTCCATATCATCAGAGCCAATATCTTTCCTTACAATTGTGTTAATCCCCTCTTTAACCAGCAATGCTACCCCACCTCCTTTTCCTTTTTGCCTATCTTTCCTGAATATTGAATACCCTTGTATTTTGAGTTCCCAGCCTTGGTCACCCTGGAGCCATGTTTCCGTAATCCCAATCAAATCGTATTCATTTACCTCTATTTGCGCTGCTAATTCATTCACCTTATTACGAATGCTCCTCACATTAAGACACAAAGCCTTCAGGCTTTTTTTTTAATGCTCTTAGACCTTTTAGAATTAATTACTGTGGCCATATTTGATTTCTCTGACTGCCACCTTTGTTTTTCTCCTTCCTGTCTTTTGCTTCTATCCCTGTTTCCCCTTCCTCTGTCTCCCTGCTCAGGTTCCCAACCCCTTGCCATTTTAGTTTAAACTCTCCCCCACCCGTTTGTACTGGTCCCACCTCCCCCAGAACCGGTTCCAATGTCCCAGGAATTTGAATCCCTCCCCCTTGCACCATTCCTCTAGCCACGTATTCATATGAAATATCCTTCTATTTCTACTCTGACTAGCACGTGGCACTGGTAGCAATCCTGAGATTACTACGTTTGAGGTTCTATTTTTAAATTTACCTCCTAACTCCCTATATTCAGCTTTTTGGGCCTCATCCCATTTTTTACCTATATCGTTGGTACCTATATGCACCACGACAACTGGCTGTTCACCCTCCCCTTCCAAAATGCTCTGCAGCCGCTCTGAGACATCCTTGACCCTTGCACCAGGGAGGCAACACACCATCCTGGAGTCTCGTTTGTGGCCGCAGAAACGCCTATCTGTTCCCCTTACAATAGAATCCCCTATCACTATAGCTCTTCCCCTCTTTTTCCTCCCGTCCTTGCAACAGAACCACCCCTGGTGCCAGGAAGTTGGCTGCTGCTGCCTTCCCCTGGTAAGCCATCAGTATCCAAAGTGGTATATCTGTTTGAGAGGGGGATGGCCACAGGGGACTCCTGCACTACCTGCCTGCGCCTACTACTCTGCCTGTTGGTCACCCATTTCTTTTCTGCCTGTACAACCTTTACCTGCGGTGTGACCAACTGGTTAAACGTAATATCCATGACGTCCTCAGCCTCACAAATGCTCCAGTGTGCATCCATCCACAGCTCCAGCGCTGCAATGCGGTCTGCCAGTAGCTGCAGCTGGATACATTTCCTGCACACAGGAAGTGTCCCTGATTTCCCACATAGCGCAGGAGGAGCATACCATGGGGCCAAGCTCTCCTGCCATGAATTACCCTTTAATTAATTTAAATTAAATCAAAACCACCAATTAAATGATATATTCAATGGCCCTTGTTTACCAACTGTCCCCGCTACGCCACAGAGATCCTAGAAACTATAAAACACAGAATTTAAGCTTGTAAAAAAGGAGAAAGAGAGAAATACTCACCAACCAATCACTTACCTGCTTTCTGGTGATGTCACACTTCAATTCCTTTTTAATTCTCTCTCCCACTCTCGGAGCTCTGAGATTGGTAAACCTACCTGCTCCTCGGGGTCGCTTTTGTAGTCGTTCCGCCACCGCCGCCCGCTCCACTCAGGTCCGCCGCCGCTCTGGTGCCTACCTGGTCCTTGGGGTCACTTTTGCAGTCGCTCCACCGCTGCCGCCCGCTCCACTCAGGTCCGCCGCCGCTCTGGGGCCTACCTGGTTCTCGGGGTCGCTTTTGTAGTCGCTCCGCCGCCGCCGCCCACTCCACTCAGGTCCGCCACCGCTCTGGGGCCAACCTGGTCCTCGGGGTCGCTTTGTAGTCGCTCCGCTGCCACTGCCAGCTGCACTCAGGTCTGCCGCCGCTCTGGGGCCTACCTGGTCCTCGGGGTCGCTTTTGTAGTCGTTCCGCCGCCGCCGCCTGCTCCACTCAGGTCCGCCACTGCTCTGGGGCCTACCTGGTCCTCGGGGTCACTTTTGTAGTCGCTCCGCCGCCACCGCCCACTCCACTCAGGTCCGCCGCCACTCTGGGACCTACCTGGTCCTCGGGGTCGCTTTTGTAGTCGCTCCACCACCGCCGCCTGCTCCACTTAAGTCTGCTGCCACTCTGGGGCCTACCTGGTCCTCGGAGTCACTTTTGTAGTCGCTCCGCCGCCGCTGCCCGCTCCACTCAGGTCCGCCGCCGCTCTGGGGCCTACCTGGTCCTCGGGGTTGATTTTGTAGTCGCTCCACCGCCGCCACCTGCTCCACTCCGGTCCGCCGCCGCTCTGGGGCCTACCTGGTCCTCGGGGTCGCTTTTGTAGTTGCTCCACCGCAGCCACCCACTCCACTCAGGTCCACCGCTGCTCTACCTGTTAAAAGGCAGTTAAAAGGATTAAATGCCTTTCCCGCCTCCAAGAGACGGGACCTGAAGCTGCACATCTTCCCGCCTCCTGGCGAAAGGGCACGGAGGCAGGATGGGGGCGGGTTTGCCATCTGCCCCCACTTTCTCCGATTTTTCCCGCCTCCATGCCCACCTCTTCGGGGCTTGGAAAATCCAGCCCCCAATGTTTTCAAGGGGAGACTGGATTGGCACGTGACAGAAATAAACTCGCAGGGCTACGGGGATAGAGCGGGGGAATGGGACTGACTGGATTGCTCTACAGAGAGCACAGATTTGATGGGCTGAATGGCCTCCTCCTGTGCCGTTATGACTCTAGGGGCCGGATGTTCATTGAGCCGTGGAGGCAGGATTGGAGGCATGTGGGGGGTTAAAATTGCAAAAACTGGCGGGCGGAAACCACCACCCCGCCTGGTTCCTGACTCCGAGCAATTTTAACTCAGGTGTGTCTGATGGTCCCGACTACGTTCCGTCTCCAACAGGCAGGAATGGTCATTAAGGCCCTTAACAAGCACTAAATGGCCTCTATAATCCTATTTTAAAAGGCCCTTGCGATTTTAACCCTTTTCCAAAGTGAAACACGCCTGGTGGGAAACACAACAGTGATTGGATTGCTGACTATCAACTGCAGCTCAACCATTAAAGAGGAGATTTGATCAGCCATCATTTGCAGGTGGCAGGACTTAGTGGTCTCAGGTCTGGGGCAACTTTAGAAGGCTTAACCACTCCTGTGGAAGGTTGGAGCCTGACACCCATCTCCACTGTGATCTCCTGGGAAAGCCCTCTCGCCACCTTCCCTCAGCGCTTCCTCAACTGAGGCAATATACCAGAAGAATGGGAGCCATCTATTTTCTTCCCACCTGGGCATTAGAGGAGCTCGAGCACCAGCTGTGGCACCAGCAGAACCAGGAACAACAGCAGCACCAACAACAGCAGCAGCAGCAGGAGCGCCAGGCTGCTGCTCACCCACCTGAAGCTGCACAGGCCAGAAGGGGCCAGCGCCTGGAAGCCCATCGGCGCAGGAGGTACCCCCCAAACAGGGACACCTATCTCAACATGTCTGAGCAGCAGTGCCAAAGGCGGCTCCGACTTTCGCGAGAGGTAGTGAGTGACATCTGCGCAATGCTACAGCAAGGCCTGCTGCCCAGAGGACCAGGTGGACAAGCATTAACAGTGGCCGTCAAAGTCACCACCGCACTCAACTTTTTTGCCTCAGACTCATTCCAGGGATCAGCAGCAGACATCAGCGGCATCTCCCAGGCGGCCGTACACACTTGCATCACGCAGGTAACCGATGCCCTCTTTGCCCTCGCGCACAATCACATCCATTTCACCAAGGATCGAGCAAGTGTCACCGCGCGAGCAGTTGGATTAGCTCATCTGGCAGGCTTTCCAAGGGTGCAGGGCATCGTTGACTGCACACATGTGGCCCTTAAGAAACCCCATCACAATCCAGGTATTTTTGTCAACCACAAGGGCTTCCACTCCCTTAACGTTCAGCTGGTGTGTGACCACAAGAAGGAAATTTTGCATGTTTGTGCCAAGTACCCTGGCAGTTGCCATGACTTCTTCATACTGCACCAGTCCAGTGTACCTCCACTACTCAGTCCGCCAGACCAACTTAACGGATGGCTACTTGGAGACAAGGGCTATCCCCTGAGGACGTGGCTAATGACGCCGTTAAGGAGACCATCCAATGAAGCTGAGGAGAGCTACAGCTCCAGCCACATGTCCACCAGAGCCATAATCGAGCCAACCATCGGTTTGCTGAAGATGCGCTTCAGATATCTGGATAGGTCAGGTGGAGCCCTGCAGGACTCAGCAGCCAGGGTCTCCAGAATCGTTGTGGTTTGCTGTGCACTTCACAACATGGCACAGCGTCGTGGTTGGCAGATTCCTGAGGACCAAGTGGCTCCTCGCATATCCTCCTCAGATGAGGAGGAGGAGGAGGAGGAGGAGCAGGAGGAGGAGGAGTGCAAAAACGAGCATCCTTCAGAGGCCCATCAACCAGCGGCAGCATTACATGAGCACATTGCTGCCCGGGATGCAAGTAACGCACTCATCCTGGCCAGATTTGCTTAGCCTAGCCAATCAAACACTTTTGCCTCGCAGCTTCTTACCAGAGCATCGACAATGGCCCAGAGCCAGAGGACTCCTAGCACTCTGACCAGCATACTGACAGTTGCAAATATGCCTAAGCCCTCAATGTGGAAGTCCCAATAGCGAAATGACAGAAGCCACAACTGCAACATTTGCCATCAGAATTTTTATGTACAATTACGATGTGATGGCATTTTTACACTAAACACAAAATTGCACCCAAGTGACTACCCTTGCGACTATTTGTGCAGAATTTTCCTCTTATGCATGCTCCTACGTGGTGCCTCCCCTGTGGCTTCAGCAGATGTGGAGGCCCCTTGCTCACTTCGCTGCTGCTCCTGTCTCGACATCTTTGGCGGGCGTCCTCTGGGATGGCGAGCCTGTGAGGGCTCGGCCACAGTCTGCTGCTAATGCGGCTGTGCAGGGATTGAGACGCCTATCTCACTTCGGTGTGGACTCCGGTGGGGCTCTGACCGAGGGCTCTGCAGTGGCATGGAAGTGTGAGCACTTGGAGAGGAGCCCTCACTTCCTTGAGGTCTGCCACCAACCTCCCTCTCATGGGTCAGGTCCCCCTCAGCGCCTGCAAGTGGCTGGAGAGCACCTTGCTGCAATACAGGGGGGCCATGGGGACCCATATCTGCAAATGGCAGTCCTACTCAGAAGGACTTCCATGAAGTTCTGGTTTCTCTATTCAATAGATGCCCATCGCTCCTCAAGAGATGTCATCCTATTCTGAACAATAACCATGTTTTCCATACCCTGGCGACTAAGCTCCTCCATGGCCTCCGCCAAAAAAAAAAAAAATGGCGGCGCGCATGGACGCAGCGGCTTTGTCTCTCCCGAGACTGAGCGTTTTTACCCTCTTTCTGAGTCTCTTCTGGACTCTGCTGATACGGGAATTGAGGGCAGACCTACTGTACAGTCGGCAGATGCTCCTTGATATCGGGGCCGACTGCGTGCGGCTCACACTCGGCGCCGTCGATCTGCCTCCCGACATCGCCCGACCCCCGGGACCAGCGTGGCGTCCTTCCCCAGCCGGAAGTCGGCACAGACCGCGCAGGGAATGCAAGCAGAAGCGGGGTAAGAGGGCCGGAATCCAAAATAGGCTGAAGAGGGCCCCACACAAACCTTCCCTCCCAAGTATTTTCCTGGCCAACGTCAGGTCACTAGAAAATAAAATGGATGAGATCAAACTTGATCTCTCCTCACAGAAAAGGACAAAGGAATGCTGTGCCATGATCTTCACAGAGACCTGGTTGAACAACGGCATCCCTGACACCACCATCCAGCTAGAAGGACGCACGGTCTTCCGCGCCGACAGCACTGCAGACTCCGGTAAGAGCAAGGGAAGCGGTTTGTGCATTTACACTAACAATGCCTGGTGCACTAACACGGACATAATCGATAGATCCTGTTCGGCTGATTTGGAATTCCTCATGGTAAGGTGCAGACCCTTCTACCTGCCTCGGGAATTCACGGCTGTTATCATCATTGCGGTCTACATCCCACCACACGCTAATGCCAAACTAGCACTGAAGGACCTCTACAGGGCCATCAGCGAACAACAAACTGCGCACCCAGACGGAGCTTTTATCGTCGCGGGGGACTTCAATCACATAAACCTAAAATCTGTACTACCGAAATTCCATCAGAATGTTTCCTGCCCCACAAGAGGGGAGAACACATTGGATCAAGTCTACACGAGCATTGTAGATGCTTATAAGGCCATTCCCTGCCCCCACCTTGGGAAGTCTGACCACCTCTCCCTGTTTCTAGCCCCGGCATACAAACTGCTCATCAAAAGAGGGTGAACATCAGTGAGATCAGTGAAAGTATGGCCAGAGGGGGCAGTATCGGAGCTTCAGGATTGCTTCGAACGCACTGATTGGGGCATGTTTGCCCATAATGACATCGAGAAATACGCATCCACAGTGCTATTCTACATTAACAGTTGCGTCGAGGTCGTCATGACCCATAAAAATATCAGGACATACCACAACCAGAAACCCTGGATAAACGGAGAGGTCCGTTCGCTGTTGAAAGCACGCGACGCAGCATTTAAATCTGGCGACGCGGCGGCTTACAGTGCAGCTAGGACCAACCTAAAAAAGGGTATCAGGACTGCCAAAAGGAAACAGACACTGCGGATAGAGGATCATTTCCACAACAACTCGGACCCCCGGCGCATGTGGCAAGGCATCCAGTCCATCACTGACTACAAGAGTAAAAACACCAGCCCCCCGGTTAGCGATGCCTCCCTTCCGGAGGAGCTTAACAACTTCTACGCTCGCTTTGACAGGGACAACAGGGAGCCGGCTACCAAAGCCTTGCCACCCCCAGAAGACCAGGTGCTCACTCTGTCGACCTCCGACGTAAGGGGTGTTCTACGCGGAGTGAACACACGAAAGGCTGCTGGACCTGACAGCATCCCTGGACGGGTACTCAAGGAATGTGCTGATCAGCTGGCTGATGTCTTCACCGCCATCTTCAATCTGTCATTGGCCCAGGCAGTAGTCCCTACATGCTTCAGGACCGCTACCATTATTCCTGTGCCAAAGCAAACGGCTGTGACGTGCCTGAATGACTATCAACCTATCGCACTCACACCCATCATAATGAAGTGTTTCGAGAGACTGGTCCTGGCTCACATCAAAGCCAGTGTTCCCGCCTCTCTTGACCAACACCAGTTTGCCTATTGTGCAAACAGATCAACGGAGGATGCAATCACAACTGCTCTACACTCTGCACTGAATCACTTAGATGGTAAAGAGACCTACATCAGAATGCTGTTCATAGACTACAGCTCAGCATTCAACACTATCGTCCCCAACAAGCTGGCCACCAAACTCCACACTCTTGGCCTGAACACTTCCCTCTGCAACTGGACCCTGGACTTCCTAACAAACAGACCCCAGTCTGTCAAATTAGGTAACCACACCTCCCCCCCCTGACCCTGAACACGGGGGCCCCACAAGGATGTGTGCTGAGCCCCCTCCTCTACTCCCTCTTCACCCACGACTGTGTGGCTGTTCATGGTTCCAACACCATCATCAAGTTTGCGGATGATACCACGGTAGTAGGCCAGATCACCAACAACGATGAGTCAGCCTACAGGGAGGAGGTCCAGCATCTCGTGAAGTGGTGTGCCGATAACAACCTGGCCCTTAACATCAAGAAAACCAAAGAAATCATTGTGGACTTCAGGAAGTCTAAAGGCGGAAGTCACCCCCCCATCCACATCCATGGGGCTGTGGTGGAAAGGGTGGACAGCTTTAAGTTCCTCGGAGTCCACATCACGGAAGACCTCTCCTGGTCCCTCAATACCTCCTCTCTGGTGAAGAAGGCCCAGCAGCGCCTATATTTCCTAAGGAGGCTGAAGGGATGTAACCTGTCACCCCTGATCCTCCCTAACTTTTACCGCTGCACAATAGAGAGCATCCTGACGAACTGTATCACAGTATGGTATGGCAGCTGTAGCTACTATGACCGGAAAGCCCTGCAGCGGGTAGTCAAAACTGCCCAACGCATTACCGGCACCCAGCTACCGACCATAGAGCACATATACCAGAAACGCTGTTTACGGAGGTCACGGACCATCATCAAAGACCCTACCCACCCCAGCCACAGTCTGTTCGCCCTCCTGCCATCTGGGAGACGCTACAGATGCATTCGCACCCGAACGACCAGATTTAGGAACAGCTTCTTTCCCAGGGCTGTCATCCTACTGAACTCCACAAATAAACTCTAAAGCCTGCACATCTGCCAATGCACTTTATTATGGTTATGTTTATGTTAATGTATTACAAGCCAAATGAATGTTGAATGTTTAAATGTCTTAATCAAAATGTACACTCTCGGGAGCTGCAAGCCTACATTTCGTTGTACTGCACTTGTGCACTAACAGTGACAATAAAGTTGATTATGATTATGATTATGATCCTCTCCTCTACCGTAGACATCCTCTCCTCTATGGTAGCCATCCTTTCCACGGGGGCAGCCATCCTTTCCATGGTGATGCGTTCATGCGCCAATGACTCCACAAAGGCTCTGGTCATTTTCGCTATGGACTCCTCCATTCGCTCCAGTGACCCTAGAGAGAAAACCTGCCAGAGACTCCTGCATCTGTGCCTGGAGTTTCATCACCACTGATTTCATGGATGGACCCAGAGGCAGAGGGTCGACACGCTGCTGAGCTGAGCTGGCAGAGTCCTGCGCCCTCCGACTAGGACTCTCCACTGCTGTCCCTGTCTCCACAATCTGCTGATGCTCACTTGTGAGCTGTGATACACCAGGAGACAACACTACTCTATGTCCCGAAGGTCCCACCGTGGTGTGAGTGTTTGCGATGGTGCTGGGTGCACAGATTTCTGGTGACACTACGCCCTCAGAGGTTGCAGATTCCTCTGAGGAATCTGGTTGCTCAGCCTCTTCTTCCTGGCTAGGGGGGACGGATGCTTGTGATGGTCCTGTGGGGGAGTAAAGGAAAGAGTCAGAGATGTGATGCCAAGGCTACATGCACATTGCTTTTTGCAGATGCTCATAAGTCCACCTGTTAGAGTGTCACAATCATTTTCAGCAACTCATGCAATGTCAAAGAGAGAGATGGGAAACTTTTCTGCCACCAGCTTGCTGTGTTGCACCCGTCTGTCCGTCCCCCACATACGCATTATCCTCGAGTCCCACTATTTTGAGTACCACCTCCTCCCAGGGGGTCAGGTGGACTATTGAGGCAGCCCTTCCTCCTGTCCTCGCTCGCTCTCGTTTGTTGTGAGCTCTCTTTTCCTACAATGAGGAAGACAAGTGGAGGTTGAGTGAGAATGAAGGAGTGAGTGTAGAGATTGCATAGCATAGATACTTAGAAGGAGACAAAGATGGAGTGAGGTGGCAAGACCAAGGGCCCTCCCTGTGTGTTGTCAGTTGTTTTCATAGCATCACAGTGATAGGGAGTGTGAGGGCTGCATAGTCGAATAGTTATGTGAATGTGAGCATAGAGAGAGAGGGAATGGGTAAGGGTGCATGGATGTCAGTGTCAAGTGGGATGTGGAGGAAGAGATTGCTGAAGCTGAGTGCTGGTGAGGAAAGGCAATGGGGGTCAGATTGAGGGTGATGGGAAATTCAGACTCACTTTTCCAGTGCACCGAAGGTCATGAAATCTTTTCCGGCACTGTATCCACGTTCTGCGGGTGACTCCCAAGGAGTTGACCTCCTCAGCCAGCTGCAACCACACTGCCTTAGTCTACTTGGGAGGCCTCTTCCTCCCTGATGAAGGGAAGAGCATCTCCCTGTTGGCCCTAGACCCATCCACCAATGCCTGCAGGGCCACCTCGTCAAAACAAGGAGCTGATCTGGGCCTCCCGCTTGTCATGTTTCCTGCAGGTCCCTCTCACACCAAATAGAGAAAGCTTGGAAGCCTGCAGAAGAACCAAGGTTTGCTGTAGACCTTAAATGCAGCAGTAATGATGACGTCATTGGGGGTGACTTTCAGCCAGGAAAAACTCATTTGCCATGGCTTCCCACATGTTGGAAATTAATTGGGCAATTAAGTTAAAAGTGCATCAATCTCCCTCGATTCGGGTGGATAACACAAAGGCCCAGTAATTCCGGTCCCAACGCGTGAGTACGGACGGGGTACTCATGCGTGGGCCCGTTGGAAGTGCTGGATTTCAGCATGCACAGCGCATGCGTGGGAAACCGGCATTTCCTCTCCTCTGAACCAAGGGGTTAAGAGGCGGTTCCCTAGCAACGTTTCAGGCAGCGCGTATGCGTTGAACTTCGGTTTTTTTCACAGGTTTGTCCGTGCGTGAAGGCCTCCACTTTTTACAAATGTAAAAAGCAGACGTAAGGACTTAGTTTTATAAGGTAAGTGGGCTAATAATTAAAGTTAGAATTTTTTTCCCACAGGTTTATTATTTTTTAAGAATTTACGGTAAGGTAAGTGTATTTTTGGACCCGATTTCTTGAAAAAAAAATTTTGGCAGTAATTTGAATAATTGTTTAAATTAGTTTTTTAAAGTTATTAATAGTTAATTTAATTATTGGAATGCGTTTGAACTTTTATTTAAAGTTTAAGTAGTGTTTTGGGCCCCCGTACTTTTCATGAGTTTGACAGGTCTTATGTCTAACTCATGAATGGACTTTTGTAAACTCCCATTGGTTGCCCAGTGCTCACGTGATCCCAGCCGGCTCATCGCACTAAGTACGCCACTGGATCACACATGCACAGCGTGCCGGGAGCTGAACCGGGCCACAGACCGGAAATCCAAGCAGGCCCAGTCTTCAAATGTCAGCGCGATATGTAAGTGTAGGTCGGGGGCTTGCACCCGCGGGAAGCCCCCGACCCGAATTTCTGGGCCATTATGCGGATAACACGACACCATACCGCACCTGAGTTAAAATCCTGCCCTATGGCTCTGTTGTGGCTCCTTGTGTTCTTATATATTATATATATATTACAGACACTTTAAGTTCATTTTAGTTAGTGCTTTTATTTTGCAGTATCCTTGCTTTGTTACAGTGCTGCCGCATGGTGCGGAGTGATACAAGATGTCCGACGCTGCACTGTGCACTGCCCATGCACAGTGTGCCGCATAGCAATATAACTACACCATACCAAGGTAGTTCCATACCAAAGTAGTTCCATTTAACGATGTGATACTATAACAATGTAACATCCCTCTTTCTCAAAAAAACTAAAACATGAAATGTAACAATTTAAATTAACAAATATTATATCTAAACTATTATTATCAACTACAAAGAATCGTGAGTTTTTTTTTATTCGCGATATCACTCAGGTGGTTGGATGTTGTCCCTCCATCTTGTGGATTTGGTGGTGACCATTCCTCTCTGCGGTGTTTTGGTGTGTTCCGCTCTCGTTGTTGTTATTGCTGTCGCCTTTGGAGTTGGAGTGTGCATGCTTGTGGTTGTTTGATTTGTAGCGCTTGTACTGCTTGTGGTAGCTGGTGTTGTCAATATTGCTGATGTTGTCTGCTGCTTATCCAGTTCAGGTGAAGGTCTGATGTGGAGTCTGCTCCATCTGTATTGGTTACCAGGTTCAGTCTCTACGAAGTAGGATCTTGGAGTATCAGCTTTTCCAATGACCTTGGCTGGATTCCAGGTTTTCAACATCGGGTCTTGCACATGCACTGATTGTCCATTCAGCAATTCTGGTAGCGTCTTTGCATGTTTATCGTAATGTTTGCTTCCTACGATTTGTGCTTCTGACAGCTTTTGTCTGAAGTCCTCCTGGTCCTGGGGAGGATGTATTTTTGCTGGTAGTGTAGTCTTAAACTTCCTCCCATTCAGCAATTCCGCAGGTGATTTCATGTCTGCTTTCAGTGGTGTTGATCTGAGTGATAGGAGGGCAAGGTCTTGGTCTTCTCCCATCTCACTACTTTTGATGAGAGCTCTCTTGACAGTCTGGATCTGTCTTTTGATGAACCCGTGTCCCCTTGGGAAATGTGGGGATGAGGTTACTATTTTGAACCCATACTTTTCTGCCAGAGCTCTGAATTCACTCGATGTGAACTGGGTTCCATTGTCACAGATGACCTTTTCTGGGATTCCTTGTTCAGCAAACAAGCTCTTTGCAATCCTGGTGGTAGTTGTGGCTCTCAAGTCTTTCATCCTTCTCACAAAAGGAAACTTGGAATAGTAATCTGCCACTATGAGATACCATTCTTGATTGCACATGAAGAGATCTGCCCCAACAGTGTGCCATGGTCTTGACGGTATTTCACTAGGTATCATCTCCTCTTTCTGTTGTGCATTTCTGTATTTCTGGCATATACCACATGCAGAGACCATCTGTTCCATATTTTTGTACATGCCTATCCAGTATACAGCTGATCTGGCTCTCAGCTTGCATTTCTCCATTCCCATGTGGCCTTCACGTATGAGATGGAGAAGTTGTGCCTGCATCGTCTTTGGCATGATGATCCTCGATCCAGCAAGAAGAATACCGTCTTCTACTGCAATATCGTCTTTAATCGTCCAGTATTGACGAATTGTCGCCTGTACCTACTGGATTCTCTCCAGCCACCCCTGTATTACTTGTTGTGTGAGTAGTTGCAACTCCTCACCTTTGCTAGTCTCATCTCTGATTTGACTGAGCTTTGTAGGGGTAACATTCACTAGGTGATGGATTTTTACTGTTAGGCCCTCCACCTCGTGTTTCTCATCTGGTGACAATCGAGACAACGCATCTGCTAGCACCATTTCCTTTCCTGGCTTATATTTAAGCGTGAAATCATAGCTTTGGATCCTTAGAAGTAGTCTTTGCAGTCTTGCAGGCGCTTTGCACAGATTCTTCTTATAGATCTGTTCTAGTGGACGATGGTCACTCTCGATTGTAAATCGCCTGCCATATAGGTATGTATGGAATTTCTCACATCCGTACACTACTGCTAATAGTTCTCTTTCTATGTTGGCGTATCTCATCTCGGCTGACGTCAAGGCCTTTGATGCAAAAGCTATCGGCTTTCCTTCCTGCACCAGAGCTGCCCCTAGTCCTCTGGTAGAAGCGTCTACTTGCAGAGTGACTGGTTTTCTTCTGTCATAATATGACAGACTTGTTTCTTTGCACAACAGTTCTTTAAGTTGTTTGAAATTCCTTTCATGTGATTCAGACCACTGGTATTCGGCGTCTTCTTTCAATAGCTCTCTGAGATTTGTTGTATGTTCCAACATGTGTGGGACGAAAGAACTCATGCATTGGACCAAGCCGAGGTAACTCCTCAGCTCTTTTTTGTCTTTGGGTGGTTTCATTTCAGCAATCGCCGCAATCTTCCCTGGATTTGGCTTGACTCCCTCTGGTGTATAGATCATACCGAAGAATTGGCATTCCTTGACTTTAACTATGCACTTATCTGCATTTAACTTGATGCCAGCCTTCCTGGTACTCTCCATGGCCTCATGTAGGTGCACGTCATGGTCTCTTTCATCTGCTCCATAGATCTGAATATCATCAGCTATTCCTATAGCTCCTTCACAGCCTCTGTATGTCTCGTCTATTTTCCGTTGAAAGATATCTTGACTGACCTTTAGCCCGAATGGTAGCCGCAGGAATTTGTAACGCCCAAATGGTGTGTTGAATGTTGTCAGTGTTGTTGATTCCACATCCAACTTCACGTTCCAATATCCATTTCTGGCATCTTGTTTTGAGAAAACCTTGGCTTCTGCCAGTGATGGCGTAATCTCCTCTAGCATTGGGGTGGAATAGTGGTCCCTCTTTATTGCCTGGTTTAGATCTTTGGGGTCCAAACATATTCTGAGACGCCCGTTTGGCTTTTCTCGTACCACAATTGAGTTTACCCAGTCTGTGGGTTCAGTGACCTTTACTGTAAGAATTCGCAATAATTTACAGTTCTGAAGATTCATGTTTTTTGATTAAAGTATCCCTGGGCAATGTGCTTTTTAAATTTCCAGGGATAAAATGGCTGTCACACCACATGGCCGAATGACAAAAGAGGTTTGGAATGCAGCTTTCTGTGTCTGGAAGTAAGGTTCAATGAAGACAAAGGACATTGCTTTGTTTATAAAGCAATTGAATGCTATTAGCATTTGTTTGTATATCGAGTGGATACACCTAAACTGCAGAAGAGACTCTTTGTATCTTGAATGGGTTTCCAATCACCCAGTACTGGACTATAGAGCAGATGTATCTCCCTTTTGTTTCAGCAAAGGGAGCTCTGAAAATCACATTAACTCAATCTAACCACTTTGAGTTAGCCTATCACAGCTTTGGGGTTAATTTTGCACACAGCCCTTGTAAGGCAGGATGTGAGGGGCTCACCAGGTATAAAAAAAGGCTGAGCAGCCAGCTCACTCTCTTGACTCTTGACTCTTGGCTCTTGGCTCTTGACTTCCTGGTACGATAGGTGAGCTCTCTCTCTCTCTCTTCGCTGGACCACATGTCGGCAGAGTTTTTGACTCCACACAAGGCAACCTAGCAGGAGTTAAGGGGGGATGGTGATTTAAGGGAATTGCTAAGATTGTTTAAATACATTGTAGCCATTGTATCCCTCGTTTTTGCCGTGTGTACCCCCTTGTTATATAGTTTTACAATTTTACTGTGTTCATGTGGGATAGTTTGATATTGTGATTATAGTTTCTTTTAGTTAATAAAGATTGATATTTTTCTCTCATCCAAACCACGTGTTCCGTTTTAGTATCATTAATTATAAGTTCCTCCACTCAGAACAAAAGGAGGGGTGGCGATTCAAAACCGCTGTTTTAAAATTGGTTTTATTGGAAATGGTCTGATGTGCAGGCAAAGGCTGCAAGACCAGGAAAATTACTTTAAACCAGTTTAAAAGAAACCCCCGAAATCCTTACATATGATCACTCCCTTTTCTTCCATCTCCTTTAGCTCTCTTTCAAGCTTTGTCTTCAGCTCAATGGGTACTTTTCGTGGAGCATGGATAATGGGCTTTACCTCTGGATTGATGGTGATGTGGTATTGGAAATCTCCGAAACATCCCACTGTATCATCGAAACATTCCGGATACATGTCTATCAAACCTTTTTTACTCTTGATCTGTGGGCGGTTCTCCAGTGGGGTGTTGCTGTCTATCTTCAGTGGCGTTTCCATCAGCTCGTGATGCACTGAGATCAACCTCAACTTCTCACAGCTGTTTAATCCCAGGATCGCTGGCCCTTCAGTGTCGGTGACATAGAACATGCAGTTGATGTTCTTTCTTTTATGTGTCCCTTTGATAAAGGTTATTCCGAGTTGTTTAATCTCACTCCCCCCGTATACTGTCAGTGTGACATTGCTTGCCTTTAAACAACCATTTTTCGGGTAGCCATCTTCTCTCAGGTTTTCGGGAAAGATCTGCTGGTACAGTCTCAATGGGAGAATGTTGCTCTGAGTCCCTGTGTCCAGCTTCAACTTTAAGTTGATGGTTGTGGGCCGACCTTTGACCTTTTTTTAAAATTTGGATGATGGTGTGCAATTCTCTCCTCGGAGTATTTTCCGCTCTGGACATCTCGTGAAGCTGTATCTTTATGGTTTCGATATTTAGTGCATTGTCGAGATCATCATCATCATCCTGCTCATCCATGGCATGGATATTGTGTTTCTTTCTCTGGTTCTGCTGTCCGCCTTTGTTTTTGATGTATGTTCCTTCTTTCTTCGTTCTACACCTCTTTTCCCAGTGGTTTAGTTTGCCACATGCATTGCAGCTTGTTCCATATGCTGGACATTTCCTCTTGTCTGTGTAATCGTGCGGTCTTCCACAATTTCTGCACATGTTTCCCCCGTTGTCATGTGCATGTCTTTAGTGTTGTCCTTTTCTCTCACTGCATCCACTCTGTTGTCCATCTCAGAAGCCGTCCGCATGTCAGCCGTTTGAGAAATCAACGTTTTCATTTGCTGCTTCATGGCTTCATGAGCTCTCGCAGTATCTATAGCCTCTGTTATTCCGAGCTTTTCTTTTCCTATCAGGGCTTTTTGTACCTCTACATGCGCTGACCCCCATATTAGCTGGTCCGCAAGCCTTTCCTCCATTTCCTTAAATTTACACTTGCTGGCTTCATTTCTCAGCCTTGTCAGGAAATTGTCAGCTCTTTCACCTGGTTCCTGTCTTAGACTCTGGAATTTGTATCTGTGTATACGGTGATTGGATTTAGGCTCCAGATGGTTGCTGAATTCATCAAAAATTGTCGCAGGGTTTTCCTTTTCCTCTTCAGTCAAACTCCAGCTATTATACAAATCTAAACCTTTTTCTCCTGTCCACAACAGAATGTAACTAACCTTTTCCTCATTGGTAGTACCCTTCAGGAAGCTTTTGAATGTAAGCTCACATTTCTGTTTGAACTTGCGGAATGCTTCTACTATATCGTCGGCTTCCCAGTTCATGAGGGGTTGCATTTGCACAGTCAGTGCCATCATTTTAGTTTCCTGTACGATTCACTCTCAATCAGCTCATAAAATCACTTTTCGTCTTATTCGTAGTTCGTATAGCACAATTTTGTACTCACTTATACCACTGCCACCATGTTGTGTCTCCTTGTGTTCTTATATATATTATATATATATTACAGACACTTTTAGTTCATTTTAGTTAGTGCTTTTACTTTGCTGTATCCTTGCTTTGTTACAGTGCTGCCGCATGGTGCGGAGTGATACAAGATGTCCGACGCTGCACTGTGCACTGCCCGTGCACAGTGTGCCGCATAGCAATATAACTACACCATACCAAAGTAGTTCCATACCAAAGTAGTTCCATTTAACGAAGTGATACTATAACAATGTAACAGGCTCTATGAAGTTCAAAGTGTTCCGAGCTGACCATTTACAATGTTTTTAGCTCTCATACCGTGATGTTGAAATATACCTTACTATGATTTTTCCTTCAAAGTTTATTTTATTTTTGTTTCAAATGTAGCCCAGTGTGAATTGAGGAGGAACAGGGGAGTAGAAGAGTGCCGATGTGAACTGGGGAAAACAGTGCCGGGGAGAGAGAAGGAAGAAAAAGAGAAAAATGCAAACATGAACTGGGGTAGTGGGGGTGGGGGACGGGAAAGGACGCCTGCATGTCACTGTGACAACTTTAAAACAATGAACTATCAAATCTACCAACTGTGGATGCAATTACATACACAATTGCCCAAAATTTCTCTGCAAGCAGTTAGGGAATATTGGGTATTCACTCTTCTCAGGCGGCCCTTTATGCCTAAGCACAATAAGAGGAAAATCTGCCTTTGTACTCAAATGATATATTTTCAGTCATTTGTGCCATGGAAATGCTGGATGCCGGAGACATCTGTTCAGGGTCAGGGACACATTTTGTGGCATAGGAGGTCACAAGAGATTTGTTCATACACATGCATGTAAGCCTGAAGTATGATCAGGAAATGTTCATATGCTAATATTGCAAGCAGTAATTTCTGGTTTCCTACAATGATGATTGTGAACAAGTTTCTAAGTAAATTACTTAATCCGTGCCATCTGGAAAGGAATCTTGGATGATAAGCAAACAACATATATAATAAGGTCACATAACCGTTACAAGTCAAAGTGTATTCTTTATGAAACCTACCTCTTCGGAACCATTTAAAATAAAAATGAGTTCACAAGCAATATTTAGGTATTGGTTCTCCATTAACTGATGAACAGCATAAATATTGAATTTCAACAATTTATGTATATTTTAAGTAGAAAAATGAAATGGTAGTAAAATAATGAATAGATTACTTTAAATTTCTGAGGATAATAATCTAAGCTTACCCTCAATGTGCTCTGCCTATTTATATAAGAATCATTGGTAAATATCAAAAGAAATTAGAGTAAAATTAATTTAATGTTATATTTGGGAAATAACTCTTTCTAAGTGCAAATGTAATTCACTGCAATGCGGTGCACACATATCCATATAGAATCGCAGAGTCATAGAATAGTACAACACAGAAGGAGGTCATTCAGCCCTTTGAGTCTGCACTGGCTCTCCCACTCTTTCCCCATATCCCTGCATTTTTTTGTCCTTCAAGTATTTATTTAATTCCCTTTTGAAAGCTACTATTGAATCTGTTTCCACCACCCTTACTCATCA
Source organism: Somniosus microcephalus (assembly GCF_052327205.1). Taxonomy (NCBI): domain Eukaryota; kingdom Metazoa; phylum Chordata; class Chondrichthyes; order Squaliformes; family Somniosidae; genus Somniosus; species Somniosus microcephalus. The sequence goes on from NC_140988.1 coordinate 177,490,030, forward strand.
ATAACCTGCTCATCGATGCTCAGTTTGGGTTCTGCCAGGACCACTCAGCTCCCGACCTCATTACAGCCTTGGTCCAAACATGGACAAAAGAGCTGATTTCCAGAGGTGAGGTGAGAGTGACTGCCCTTGACATCAAGGCAGCATTTTACCACGTGTGGCATCAAAGAGCCCTAGTAAAATTGAAGTTAATGGGAATCGGGGAAAAATTTCCACTGGCTGGAGTCATACCTAGCACAAAGGAAGGTGGCTGTAGTGATCGGAGGCCAATCATCTCAGCCCCAGGACATCGCTGTGGGAGTTGCTCAGGGAAGTGTCCTAGGCCCAACCATCTTCAGCTACTTCATCAATGACCTTCCCTCCATCATAAGATTAGAAGTGGGGACGTTCGCTGATAACTGCACAGTATTCAGTTCCATTCATAACTCCCCAGAGAATGAAGCAGTTCATACCCGCATGCAGCAAGACCTGGACAACATTCAGGCTTGGGCTGAGAAGTGGCGGGTAACATTTGCGCCATACACATGCCAGGCAATGACTGTCTCCAACAAGAAAGAGTCTAACCACCTCCGCTTGACATTCAATGCATTACCATCACCGAATCCCCCACCATCAACATCCTGGGGGTAACTATTGACCAGAAACTTAACTGGACCAGCCACATAAATACTGTGACTACAAGAGCAAGTTGGAGACTGGGTATTCTGCTGCAAGTGACTCACCTCCTGACTCCCCAAAGCCTTTCCACCATTTGCAAGGCACAAGTCAGGAGTGTGATGGAATACTCTGCACTTGCCTGCATGAGTGCAGCTCCAACAACACTCAAGAGGCTCGACACCATCCAGGACAAAGCAGCCCGCTTGATTGGAACCACATCCAACACCGTAAACATTCACTCCCTCCATCACCGGCGTACCGTGGCGGCAGTGTACCACTAAGATGCACTGCAGCAACTCACTAAGGCTTCTTCAACAGCACCTCCCACACCCGCGACCTCTAACACCTAAAAGGCCAAGGGCATGGGAACCCCTCCACCTCCAAGTTTCCCTCCAAGTCACCCTCCATCCTGACCTGGAAATATATCTCCGTTCCTTCATCGTCGGTGGTTCAAAATCCTGGACTTCCCTATCTAACAGCGCAATGGGAGTACCTTCACCACACGGTCTGCAGCGACTCAAGAAGGTGCCTCACCACCACCTTCTCAAGGACAATGAGGGATGGGCAATAAATGTTGTCCTTGAAAGTGACGCCCACATCCCATGAATGAATTTAAAAAAAACTTTTAGGCATTGCATTCCAAATCCTAACCACCCGTTGCGTAATTAAGGTTTTTCCTCATGTCGTCTCTGGTTCTGGTTCTTTTGCCAATCACTTTATACCTGTGCCCTCTGGTTTTCAACACTTCAGCCATTGGAAACGGTTTCTCTTCATTTACTCTATCTAAACCCTTCATGCATTGAAACACCTCAATTAAATCTCCTCTTAGCCTTCTCTGCTCTAAGGAGAACAACCCTAGCTTCTGTAGTCTATCCACGTAACTGTAATCCCTCATTCCTGGAACCTTTCTACTAAATCTTTTCTGTACCCTCTCCAAAGTCTTCACATCCTTCCTAAACTGTGGTGTCCAGAATTGAACACAATACTCTAGCTGGGGCCGAACTTGTGTTTCATAACTTCCTGGCTTTATCTACATGCAATAGATTTAAATGAAAGCAGGTTAAGACAAATCATTCCATTTACTGTATTCTTCCCCAATGTTCACATGGAAACCCAAGTCACTGATTAAAAGATAGAGGGAATCGCACAGTTCTATGCATCCTTTGGACATACCAAACTCTCCCCCTCTCTCTGCTGACAAATACACTGCGAAATTTTAATTATACAGACTCAGTATTGCTTCCTGAGGCTTCCCACAGAGATCCACGAGGTCCATATATGTAAAAGGCTTGAGATTTTCTTGTCATAACCACTGAACTGGAGACATGGAGATCTACCCATCCCAGCCAGTATGGGTCCAAATGCTATGGACAATGGGCTAATCTGAGAAAGTTATGTAATTATTGAAATTAAAGTAGGAATAAGTTTCTATGGCCTGATCAGCCTGGATTGCCTGATGCCCGGCACCTCACTGTTGCAGTGTAAATTGAACCATTGGTACTGGAAAATGGGTGACAGTTCTATTCTGCCAAAAATCTATCCGTTTTGTGCACCTACATATTTTTTGGTGGGTAGAATGTGCAGCAGTGGAAATGTCTGTCTCAAACAGGTGAAAACTTAATTTAAATATGAATTTGAGGGGCTGGTTGTCCTAAATGTCATTTTCCCCCAATTCTGTCATGAAAGACATCCAACGCAAATCTCAACCACTTGAAATAGGTGTCCAGGGGTTTCTTAACAGTAGCAAATATACTAAAGATATGAAAGGATACACTGTATTTTAACCATTTTACAACCATTTTCTTCATTTTTAATTTACCCTGCAAGCACTAGCAAACCACCAAAACATGCAGATTTCTCCATGCCCAGGATTTGGAATAGGATCTATGTCATTGTACCTGGGCATCTGGGAGGTCCGCTCACTAAACTTCCATTGGCGGAGCAACTCATGGAATTTCAACCTCACTGACTTGAAAAGACAAGCTGATGAATACCTTCAAATCAGCAATAGGGACCAAAACAAATTTAAATCACTGTCTGTTAAATTCAAAAAGCGCTAACAATCAAACATTTTTTATTGAATCTTGGGATGTGTGCCTCGCTGGCAAGGCCAGCATTTACTGCCCACCCCTAGTTGCCACAACTGAGTGACTTGCTAAGCACAGAGTATGCTTGTATTTAAATTGAATGGTTTTGCCCCTCCCTCAATCAACTGCCTGACAATAACTAATAAAATTTGCAATAATTGTGACAAAATGCAATGGAACATTTTTTGTGAGTGAAGTTAGTTTTTAACCCCTTATGTATCGAGACAGAATTTAAAAAGTCAATCCGTCTATTGTGTTCTGCCCTAGGGCAGGTCCTAAATCAAATTTCACACATGAAATTCTTGAGCCACTTGCTGTGGAAGTGTAGCTGAGGTGGTTCCCCAATGCCTTCCTCACGGTTTTGATGATCGGAGTACCTTCTCCTAGGTCGACCACAACCAAGGCTAAAGAGGACCACCTGCCCGTTACGATGTGGGGGTGGGGGGAAGGGGGGTGGAGCCACCAGCAATCATCAGACGCAAATACCCCCACAGGACGTCAACCCAGTATTCAGAGCCAGTGCTCTGGTCTCTGCTCGCCATGGCTGTCTGAAGTGGGGCCTAAACTCAACCCTTCTGACTTAGAAGGGGAAATGCTACCACTGGGCCAAAGGCTCATTCTAAAGAAGCTAGATGTTAAACACAAATGCTTTGTTTTTCGCACACTGGTTTCTGTGCTAAACTTGCCCTTCATAATCTTGAACCTGCATCTTGTCCTACATATCTGAAAGTTTCTTTTTCAAGTTTAGCAATCTGAATGCAGGTAACATGGAGGCTGGAAAAGTATGAACCATTGGCATATAATCAAGGGGAAATGATTGAACAAACAAGTTCTCTAATGCTATTACCCAGTAACAGAGCTAATCAGCATTGGCAAAGGTTTATACTTCAACTGACAGCTATAACCTCTGTTAAGTTGGTTGTTTGAGCTGAGCTGAACTGAGGACAGCAATGAATGGTATCTGAGATGTCCATAGGCTATACTACCACCTACGGGTCTGAAGAGACAAGGTAGAATCATCTTTGCAGAGAACATGGAAGAAAAGTTATAAAACTAAATTTAGAAACAAACAAAAGAAAGAGATTTATGCCTAAAGGATTTATGAGCTAAGATAATTTTCTGCAGAGGTGAGGCTGATCACAAATGAAGAACTTTCAGGCAGGTTATCACTGGTCTCCATGACATTTGTATTTAAAATGTAATTTTACAATATCGTAAGTGTAGAGATATGAAAATTCTAAAGGTGAGTTAAAGAAGTATACAGAACTGTACAATGTGATTGTTATTACCATATTAGTAAATATTGAATTGCAAAATTGTTTTCTTTTACTTTGGTGCAAAAATTCCAATGAAGTTGTTGAAGAGCTAAGGAGCACCTTGTTACTTTGTTACATATTTTGTGAACAGAAAAGTCTGTTCTTAGGCTCCTAGGCCTCAACTTGGTGCACAAAGCTCATAGCAACCCAGAAACACACAGGTTGGCTCTGTTGGAAAACTCTGTTTTCATTCCGCACTTTAATCTTGAGAGACCTGGTGTCTTTTCCATTGGAGCAGAACAAATTGCTCTCCAGTTTTTTGGACTGGAGCTTAAAGCTTGTGTCGGTAAGTGGAGCTATTTATTTACTTTATTGCAACTTTAACCGCAGTCTCTCCTCACACAACTATTCTCCTGCGTGCTGCAGCCAATCTTTCACACTCAGTTTAGACACGGTTGGCAAGGAATCATTTTGATAGCAATTTAAAAATTATTTCTGTACAAATATGTGGTTTTGCTGCATGTTAAAAGTCCAACTAAATACTCTCAACCACCACTTGCTGTAGACCATGACATTGCATGAGAGCTAAATCAGAGGAGGAAACCAATGCTAGAAATAAAGTTCCAGTTTTACAAAATATTAAATGGACAAGATTGTCATGTCATGAAAGACACTGCATATTGTTTATAAATAGAGGAGGTTGCAATGACAAACAGTAATGTGACGAGGTTTTCCTGTTAACAATTTTACTTATAACTATTAATTTATTATCTTGTATCCGCATTTCAAAAAAGGTAAACGTTCCAATGAAGTTGTTGAAGAGCTAAGGAGCACCTTGTGGTGGTCTCATACTTTGTTACATATTTTGTGAACAGAATAGATATAACATTTGTGCTATGCCTCTCCTGGCCAAGGTGCACCAGAGTTTGATGGGAAGGGTCCTTAACATGATCCCGTCACACCCCTGGCACAACTTGCACCAGGACTCGGGAGTGGAAACAAGAGCACAGGTGTAGGTCTGACTTCTGGGTTCAGGGCTTTCTGACCCCTAAATTCAATTGTACCTATTATTAAAAAAAAGGCAAATTACCTACTGACCATTCTGTGCCTTTTTGCCTGCCCCCGCAGAATCTCGAGTTTGCAAGAAGTCCACGCACAAGACAGACTGACAACTTCTTGGGTCATCATCGTAAATGGGAACCATTTAGACGTTAACATAGGAAATTGGTGCTGGAGAATGTCCCCTTCCATCTCATCAATATGCCAACACCTGGCTTTCAGAAATGTGAATATGATTGCAGGTATTATTATTATTATGTGGTACAAGCCCAAAACCATGCTTCTCCTCGGTGACCCTACAGGCTATCCTTATCCTACTTCTTAACCTTAGGTTGTGTTTCTTCTATTGCCTTCCAATGTTGAGGACAAGCACATGATAAAACTAGTAGCTGAGGTACATTGACAAGAGTTTTCTGTTTGAACCATGGGCTCACTATAAATTACCAGATATTGAGCAGGTAAAGGTGCTTTCTGGTTTATAGGGGGCAGGTTCTGACCAAAGGGAATTGTCTGACACACTGAATCTGAGGAAATGTTTGGAATAGAAATCAGAAAATGGAGCAGGGTATCAAGGCATTTGCAGCAAATAATGGCCAACAATGCCCTAACAAATAATTGAAGCAACAGGAAAGTATCCAAAGTGAACCCCAGGCTCCCAGTATGGGAACAAACCTCTCCAAGAAAATGCTATTAATGGATTTACAACACAACAGATAACTCTATGAGAAAGAATAAGCATTTTATCAAGAATTAATTTTTAAAATCTGTCTCTTTGTGCAAAATGTTACTTTTACTAGTTACCCTGAGGGGATTAAGAGTCAATCACATAGAGTGGGAGTCAGGTATAGATTAGATTAGACTAGATAAGGGTGGTAAATTTACATTCCTGAAATATTTTTGTGAACCAGAAGGATTTTTACAATCTGGCAGCTTTCATAATCATATTTCTCCTGCCATCCTAAAAACTACCATCACCAGATATATTGGCTAGAAATTAATTATAGCCAAGGAATGGGCGGTGTCAGTAGAAAAGTTGGAGGGGAAAAATTCATCAACTTATCACCTCCATTAGTGCCAGTAGATGGCGTGTAGGGGGTGGCGCGTGAGCCCAGTCAGTTTAGCCTCTGACTGCCCGTGAGCGGTTCGAATCGCTCTCACGCCCCTGAGATTCTCGACACTGGACAGGTAGCGATACAGAAAAGACTCGAGTAGACAGGTGGTTTGGAAGTAAGCAAAACTCAAGATTTTATTAAACAGAAAGATAATACAGTCTTATGAGAAGTTACCAGTGTATAAAATTACAGGCAAATACAAATAACTATACTTATACAGGGAATGGGGAACAAACGGCACATTGAGGGAAAACAACTATCTTAACAATCCCCTTATCCTTATCCCACCCGCTATACCTAACTAGATTAAGCTATGAGGGGCCAGAATTTATGCTCACCAATCAAAAGGGTTTGTTGAACTCAAAACAGCAGTGGGGTTCGGGGTTCACTCTTGGTGCTCTCTGGAGCCTGCCGTTGTCACGTGGTCTCTGGGTGCTGCAAGGGCGTTGTCCAGGTTCGAGTACCCCAAAGTTAAAGTCTCTGTTTGGGTACTCTATCTTGCAGGGATGATTCCTCTTCTTCGGCAGTTTGAGTTTGTATGAAGATAGTCGCAGGTTGGCTGAGACTGAAGGCCCGATGATTCGAAGCCTACCCTCAGTTGGTCTTCCTCAGTTGGTCTTCCTCAGTTGGTCTTCCCTCCTCCCCTCGTCGCGTCCCGCCTCGCCTGGCCTGAATTGTCCGTGTCCGCCCGATGCAGTGCCTGGGCGATTTCCAGATGGAGTGGGTAAAGGCACGGGCAAAGGCCAGGAGGTAAGCACGGGACGGGGAAAGAGCAACAGCCACGAGGGCGAGGGGCAGAAGAGCCGAGCAGAGAGAGAGAGGGAGATTGCTAACCGGGGCCTTCAATTATACTCTTTTCGAAAACCCTCATCTGCGCGCCAAATCAGGTTAGTTCTTTGTCCCAATCTTGGCGGGCTATTTTAAATAATGGTAGCAATCCATACTAACTGTTTTTAGATGGCTGGTAATCGCATCTACCGGCCCGATAATTGACTTGTTTAGTTATGAATGTTCCTTGATGGGCCTGTCCAGCCTCGATGGCTTCCTTAATCTGTTGCCGATTATTTATGTAAACTGCTTGATGGCCTTAACTATAGGCCTAACTGAATTTAGATTTGTCTCCAATTCGACCTAATACATAATTCAAAGTCCTGTCTGGCTTCAAAATACAAAGTCTCTCTTCACAGAAACTGCAGCTTTGGTTTCAATTTCTCTACAAGTTGCCTGCATTGCAGAGTCCAAGTTTAAAAAATCTCACAGGCTTTCTGCCATGAGGCGCAGATGCCATCTTGGGTACCCTTTCTGATTTAAAATGTCCACGCAGGGTCCCTTTTCTTAATAACAACCTTTGGGGAAATGTAGAAATTTTGCAAACCTTACACTCCCCCTATGATACTAAAACTTGCTTGAAGTATCATACTTTCAAGGTGAGCAAAATTTTTCTTACCCTCCATAGTCAACCTTCCCCTGCAATTACCTATCTAATATACCCACGACACATGCACTTCCCATTCCGCGAAAAATGTAGTGTACATAAGCATACATAGGATAAAATTACAGACTTTACACACATCCAAGCATGGAGGGGGTCTAACACCCCTGCACCACTTGGTACACATATCTTTATTAAACCGTGTCGCAACAAACCAACAGAAAAACCTTTATTAAAAATAACAAACACAAAAAAACAACAATCTTTAATCAGAATGCGAGGAAAAAGACTCAAATGGGCGTATCTCCCTCCACCTTCACATAATGTTCCTTCCAGATCCTCTGGTTTTGGAATTCTGACCACTGACCTTTTCCCTTACATTGAATGCAAACTAGATATAACACTATCCCTAACTGGCAAACCATGAGAATGTGGGAAGCCAGTCTGATCCATGAAGGGACCTCCATGTTATTGAAAATGTCCCACCAGGATGGAATCACAATATCCAATATCTTAGTCCCTATCTCTACTGTTTTCTGCTCTAGAGTGTAAAAGTGTTTCTGCGAAACTATAACGGCTTTGAGTATTTTGGTAAGGTGTTCAGGGAGAGGGGGGATTTCGTAGCCAAAGTGCGCTACATACTTTTGCAAATTCGTTAAATTCTCCTTCACCGTGTGGTGAACAGTGGCGGTTTCAGGAATGGGGACAATTCGCTCCTGGGCCACTTGAACTTCTGCCTCGGGTTTAAAACAGAAACTGCTGTCACTAACCGGACACCAGCTGTGCTGTCCATGCTGGTAGTGGGACGCACCGGTGGTGACACAATATGTCCCACCTCCTATATATGCTACCTGCGGGGGAACATGGCCTTGTGCCATTGCCTCCATGGTACAATTTATAGGCTTCACGCCAGCAGCTCTGAACCCACACTGCGGTTTTGAATAGGCATTTAGGTGCTGGTGACACAGGATTATGTGTGCCCCCCCGGCTCCGGAATCCTGAGAGGTCAGTACCTGTCATAGCATGCTCCCACTTTATGACGTAAGGTGGGACTGCTGTGAAATGAATGTGTGCACCCCCTTGAATGACTCCAATGTTCTCCACCCTGTATACCGGCGCGGGTCGGGCTGTCCTACCCATGACCGGCATCCTAACTACTACTCCCATGATTGTGTGGTTGGACCGTCCACAATCCACGGGGACTGGGTAGGCCTCGGAAGCTAGCCGGAGTTGGCATGGGCTCAAAGCATTCTCAAATGGGTGGAGGGCTGCGAGGTGCTTGTTGCTAATCCAGGAGGGGACTAAACCATGTTTAAAATCCTCCAGATTACTGCGGCCCTCGCCCAGTAACCACGCCCCGTATAACACACACACCTCATTCTGTGCAGCCTGGTCAGAAGCATTTCTGTCCTTTCTTTTGAGAGCATTTACCATCTTTGCGTGTTTTTCCAACTTGGCTATGATTTCCTTTAAATGGACCGTCATGGCCTGGTCCTCATGCAACTCCGAGCCCACTACCTTGTTCTCATCCAGCAATATTTTCTTTAACTGTGTTTGTAAACCGTTTATCTGGGTCTGCATCTCTATGTTCAAGTGAGGCCCCACAGCAGCAGCGGAGGCGGCGGCGGTGCGGACCTGCGAGGGACGAGGCTGAGCGGCGGTTTAAAAAAGGATGCCAGAGTTCAGGTGAGGCCCCACAGCAGCAGCGGAGGCGGCAGTGCGGACCTGCGAGGGACGAAGCTGAGCGGCGGTTTAAAAAAGGGCACCAGAGTTCAGGTGAGGCCCCACAGCAGCAGCGGAGGCGGCGGCAGTGGTGTGGACCTGCGAGGGATGAGGCTGAGCGGCGGTTTAACAAAGGGCACCAGAGTTCAGGTGAGGCTTGCTAATCTACAGTCTCCGAGCTCAGAGGGAGGGAGAGAAGTAAAAAGTAATTGAAGTGTGACGTCACCAGAAAGCAGGTAAGTGATTGGTTGGTGAGTATTTCTCTCTTTTTAAACTTTAACTCTGTGGGTTGTAGTTACTAAGGTCTCTCTGGTGTAACGGGGACTGTTGGTAAACCATTTAACTGTAGTGTAATTAGTGGGATTGATTGATTTAATTTAATTTCAATTAATTAAAGGGTAAGTCATGTCAGTACAGCCCGGCCATGTGGTATGCTCCTCCTGTGATATGTGGGAACTCAGGGACACTTCCTGTGTCCCTGACAACTACGTGTGCAGGAAGTGCATCTAGCTGCAGCTACTGACAGACCACATTGCAGCCCTGGAGCTGCGATTGGATGCATACTGGAGCGTTCGCGATGCACGGGACATCGTGAATAGCACGTTTATGGAGTTGGACACACCGCAGGTAGAGGTTGGACAGGCAGAAAGGGAAGGGGTGACCAACAGGCAGAGTACTCAGCACAGGCAGATAGTGCAGGGGTCCCCTGTGGACATCCCCCTCTCAAACAGATACACCACTTTGAGTACTGTTGGGGGGATAGCTTATCAGAGGAAAGCAGCAGCAGCCAACTTCCTGGCACCAAGGGTGGCTCTGCTGCACAGGATGGGAGGAAAAAGAGGGGTAGAGCTATAGTAATAGGGGATTCTATTGTAAGGGGAATAGATAGGCATTTCTGCGGCCACAAATGAGACTCCAGGATGGTGTGTTGCCTCCCTAGTGCAAGGGTCAAGGATGTCTCAGAGCGGCTGCAGAACATCTTGGAAGGGGAGGGTGAACAGCCAGTTGTCGTGGTGCATATAGGTACCAACGATATAGGTAAAAATCGGGATGAGGTCCTAAAAGCTGAATATAGGGAGTTAGGAGGTAAATTAAAAAATAGGACCTCAAAGGTAGTAACCTCAGGATTGCTACCAGTGCCACGTGCTAGTCAGAGTAGAAATAGAAGGATATTTCATATGAATACGTGGCTAGAGGAATGGTGCAACGGGGAGGGATTCAAGTTCCTGGGACATTGGAACTGGTTCTGGGGGAGGTGGTACCAGTTCAAACCAGATGGTTTGCACCTGGGCAGGGCTGGAACCGATGTCCTAGGGGGAGTGTTTGCTAGTGCTCTGGGGGAGGGTTTAAACTAAAATGGCAGGGGGTTGGGAACCTGAGCAGGGAGACAGAGGAAAGGGAAACAAGGATAAAAGCAAAAGATAGGAAGGAGAAAAACAAAAGTGGCAGTCAGAGAAATCAATGGTTTAAATCAAACGTGGCCACAGTAAATAATAATTCTAATAGATCTAAGAGCGTTAAAAAAACAAGCCTGAAGGCTTTGTGTCTTAATGCGAGGAGCATTCGTAATAAAGTGGATGAATTGGCTGCGCAAATAGAGGTAAACGAATATGATTTGGTTGGGATTATGGAAACGTGGCTCAAGGATGGCCAAGGCTGGGAACTCAACATCCAGGGGTATTCGATATTCAGGAAAGATAGGCAAAAAGGAAAGGGAGGTGGGGTAGCATTACTGGTTAAAGAAGGGATTAACACAATTGTAAGGAAGGATATTAGTTCTGATGATGTGGAATCTGTATGGGTAGAATTGAGAAATACCAAGGGGCAGAAAACATGAGTGGGAGTGGTATATAGACCTCCAAACAGTAAGGTGGAGGTTGGGGATGGCATTATCAGGGAAATTAAAGAAGCGTGCAATAAGGGCACAGCAGTCATCATGGGTGACTTTAATCGACATATAGGTTGGGCTAACCAAATTAGTAACAATACTGTGGAGGAGGAATTCCTGGAGTGTTTACGGGATGGTTTCCCAGACCAATCTGATGAGGAACCAACCAGAGATCAGGCCATCTTAGACTGGGTATTATGTAACGAGAAAGGATTAATTAGCAATCTTGTTGTATGAGGCCCCTTGGATCGGAGCGATCATAATATGATCGAATTCTTCATTAAGATGGAGAATGAAGTAGTTGACTCAGAGACTAGGGTCCTAAATTTAAATAAAGGAAACTACAATGGTCTGAGGCACGAGTTGGGTGGGATTGATTGGGGAATGTCACTCAAAGGGTTGACAGTGGATAGGCAATGGCAAACATTCAAAGACCGCATGGATGAACTACAGAATTTGTTCATCCCAGTTTGGCATAAAAATAAAACAAAAAAGGTGACTCAACCGTGGCTAACAAGGGAAATTAGGGATAGCATAAGATCCAAGGAGAGGACATATAAATTGGCCAAAAAAAGCAATAATCCTAAGGATTGGGAGCAGTTTAGGATTCAACAAAGGAGGACAAAGGGATTAATTAAGAAGGGGATAATAGAATATGAGAGTAAGCTTGCAGGGAACATAAAAACTGACTGTACTAGCTATTATAGATATGTGAAGAGAAAAAGATTGGTGAAGTCAATCGTAGGTCACTTGCAGTCAGAATCAGGGAAATTTATAATGGGGAACAAAGAAATGGCAGACCAACTAAATACATATTTTGGTTCTGTCTTCACAAAGGAGGACAAAAATAACCTCCCAGAGATACCGGGGAACATAGGCCTAGAAATTCAGTTGCTTGCGCCACCAGTTTGCACCCAAAGAGGCCACTCAGAGGCTTTAGCGCCACTGGCCACAACCACCGCGATATTTAGCAGGGCGCTAATGGCGGCGTTAGCCTGTAGCGCTGCGCCGCCACCGATGACGTCATCGGTGTGCGCAGCGCCCCGCTACCGCCCCGAACGCCATATTAGGTCGCGCCCGCCTCTTCCGCGCCGGCCGCAAATAGCGACCGGTACACAGGGGCCAACCTGTGGCAGTAGTGGAGCGAGTTAATGTGGATGTGCGGCCGGCCGCTTTTTCGGCGGCTGCCTGCCCGCACCTCCGTCCCCGGCCTCCTACACCACCACCCCCCCCCCGCGGCATTGCCGGATGTTTCCCGAGAGCCCGGCACTTCTCCTTGGTGCCGGGCTCATTTGCCGGCACTCGCGAGCGGGGATCGCGCTGTTGCAGCCACCTCCCCCTTAACAGTGGGAGGAAGGCCTGCAGTACCGCTGCATGCCGTGCCGCAGCGGGTGGCGCTGCGGCACTTTGCGCACCGATATTCAGTTTCAGCGCCCCAAGCGGGGCGCGGGAAGCCTCGTTTAACGGCCGGCTTCCATTTGGGGCGCAGAAACTGAATATCCCGATGGCGCAAGTGGCTCCGCGCGCAGCGGCAATTCCGGCGCCCAGGCGAGCTGGGCGCCCCAAACTGAATTTTTAGCCCATAGGATCTGATGAAAGGGTGGAACTGAAAGAAATCAGTATTTGTAGGGAAATGGCGTTTGGGAAATTGATGAGACTGAAGGCCGGTAAATCCCCAGGGCCTGATAATCTACATCCTAGGGTACTTAAGGAAGTGGCCCTAGAAATAGTAGATGCATTGCTGATCATCTTCCAACATTCGATGGAATCTGGAACAGTACCCATGGATTGGAGGGTAGCTAATGTTACCCCACTATTGAAAAAAGGTGGTAGAGAGAAAACGGGGAATTACAAACCGGTAAGCCTGACATCGGTAGTGGGGAAAATGCTAGAGTCCATTATAAAAGATGTAATAGCAGAGCACTTGGACAACAGTGACAGGATTGGACAAAGTCAACATGGATTCACAAAAGGTAAATCGTGCTTGACTAATCGACTGGAATTTTTTGAGGATGTAACTGGTAAAATAGATAAGGGAGAACCAGTGGATGTGGTGTATCTGGACTTTCAGAAGGCCTTCGATAAGTTCCCACATAAGAGATTAGCATGTAAAGTTAAGGCACATGGGATTGGGGGCAAGGTATTGACTTGGGTAGAGAACTGGTTGGCAGACAGAAAGCAAAGATTTGGAATAAACAGGTCTTTTTCCGAATGGCAGGCTGTGACTAGTGGGGTACCACAGGGATCGGTCCTTTGACCCCAGCTATTCACAATATATATAAATGATCTGGACAAGGGAACTAGATGTAATATCTCCAAATTTGCAGACGACACAAAGCTGGGTGGGCGTGTGTGCTGTGAGGAGGATGTTGAGAAACTCCAGGTTGATTTGGACATTTTGGGTGATTGGGCAGAAACATGGCAGATGCAATTTAACGTTGATAAATGTGTGGTTATCCACTTTGGTGGCAAAAACAGGAAGGCAGATTATTATCTAAATGGCAATAGATTGGGAGAAGGGGAAGTGCAATGAGATCTGGGTGTCCTTGTGCACCAGTCGCTGAAGGTAAGCATGCAGGTGCAGCAGGCGGTTAAGAAGGCAAATGGTATGTTGGCCTTCGTAGCGAGAGGGTTCGAGTATAGGAACAAGGGTGTCTTGCTGCAGTTGTACAGGGCCTTGTTGAGACCACATCTTGAGTATTGTGTGCAGTTTTGGTCACCTTATCTGAGGAAGGATGTTCTTGCCATGGAAGGAGTTCAGCAAAGATTCACCAGGCTGATACCTGGGATGGCAGGAATGACGTATGAGGTGGGATTGGGTCGATTGGACTTGTAATCGCTGGAGTTTAGAAGAATGAGATGTGATCTCATTGAAACTTATAAAATTCTGACAGGACTGGACAGACTAGATGCAGGAAGGATGTTCCTGATGGTCGGGGAGTCCAGAATTAGGGGACACAGTCTAAGGATAAAGGGTAGGCCATTTAGGACAGAAATGAAGAGGAATTTCTTCACCCAGAGAGTGGTGAACCTGTGGAACTCTCTACCACAGAAGGCGGTGGAGGCCAGTTCATTAAATAGATTCAAGAAGGAGTTGGATATATTTCTTAAGGCTAAAGGGATCAAGGGTTATGGGGAGAAAGTAGGGACTGGGTAATGAATTTGGATGATCAACCATGATCGCATTGAATGGCGGAGCAGGCTCGAGGGGCCGAATGGCCTACTCCTGCTCCTATCTTCTATGTTTCTATGTTTCTATGTCATCCAGACTGTTGATGACAGAGGACCCAGTATTAAACGCAGTAAAAACATCATTCCATACTCCCCTTCTTTGCCTCCGTACATTACCCAAAAATTCTCGGTGTGTGGTGTACAGTTCGGTCTTGCCCACGTGGGTGACATCGAACTCGTAAAACTTCTTGAACATGTCCTTTCATAGGGCCTGGTATAGCTGCTCTGTTTCTTTGGGGCACCACTCCGGTAAATGTACCTCGGTGAGATTTAAAATCACGGAGGCTACCACATAGTATACCCCCTGGTACAGCATCTGATTGGTGGGGACTAGTACCAACCCATTCCCTGGTCCCTTGGTGGTGGTGGGGCACCCCTCCATGTGTGTCCTTGCTGCCTGGGTCGTGGGCAGGGGCTTACGGGGGCGGGTTACCAGCTTAGTGGCATTGACTGGGATCGGGGAGAATGGGACTGCGCGCGCCTTCAGGCTGGTATCCCATCTCATCCCCTCCCCGGCATCTTGCCACTGCCAGTGGAAAATGATGGATATGCCTACGGGGCAGACCTTCTCTGACCTCCACATACAGATACAAATCCCTTGGTCTGGTTCCCACCACTTGTCCCAACACACGCTTAATCCTCCATGAGTCCCGGTAATCGTCCGATGGGTGTTGTTTCCCAACCGTTCCCACTCGACTTCGGGGTTCCTCATGTCCTTGCTCAACTTTCTGAGCCACCACCACCTATCCAGTGGAATGTGTCCTTTACAAGTCAAACATATTCGCTTTCCAACGGTGACGCTGACCCTCGTGGTAACGACACGTACCCTGCGGCACAGGAGGGAGGCCTCCCCGAACATGAATCCGGTTTGGCTGGAGTACTGAGACGAATTGGACCCCAGCCATCCTGGCCACCTTCCCTCGTGGACGTAGACGGCGGTCTCCTCCACATCCCGCTCACTGCTCCCATCGGTCGCTATGAGCGCCCTGCCTCCCGAGCACCCATAGATGTGGGAATCCTGGATGTCGCCCCATCTTCCCATGCTCATCCCAATCAGGGCGAATAGGATCACGATCCGCTCCATCCTGAAAGTCTTTCTGCAAAAAGATGTAAAAACATGCAGCCAGGTCCCCAAGAGATTCTCTGGCTTGGTGAAGCATGGTCGGGTCTCACGACCTCGACCCCAATATACACACTCTTAACAGATTACTTATCTTAAAACTACCCATCACCTTACTTAACTTAAACTAAAAACACCCAAGCTTAAGCTAAATAATTAAACTTAACAGTAAACACTAACCAAAACTTAAACTAAACTATATACATCCGCTGCCCGTCTCCGGGCGGCCAGGCTAATCCCTGGTTGGACTGCGGCTCACCGTTAGCCCCAGCGTGACCGCACCGTCCTTCACTGTTGGTCCCTCGCAGCCCATGGCTGCTGGCTGAGGACCTTTGTCCTTGGACCTCTCCCTGACTCGAGGGGCGGCCCTTGGTAACTGAAGGGCTGGTGACCATGGCTTTCTCGGCTGGGGCGTCCGTGGGGACCTTCTCGGGTCCTTGGCGGGTGGGGCTTTCTTGGCCGGTGGGCCTTTAACCCGGACCGCTGCTCCCTCAGGCTTGACCTCTCCCGAACCCGGGCTGGGGGCAGGTAACTCTTCGCAGCCTGTTGCTGCAAGCTGAGAGTCTCCGCCCCCAGGTCCCATGGCTGGGTCCGGGGCAGGGTTTTCGACCGCAGGTCCCTCCCTTTCTACACCTGGGTTAGGGGCGGGGTTTTCGCCCTCAGGTCCCTCCCTCTCGTCTGGATCCCAGAAGAGCGGGGGATTGTCCCAATCGATGGGCGGGATGGCCCCTCCCTTTAAGCAAGCCACAGCGCCTGCCTGTGCAGTCTGTGAACTCGCTCCTGCTGCAGGCTGAGGATCTCTATCCTCAGACCTTACCCCAACTGGCTGCTTTCCCCTTTCAGGTTGAAACAGCTTGCACTGGTTGATATAACCAGCAGCCTGTTTTAAACCCTCGTCCGCTGCCCCGAACGAGCCTTCTAGGGACTCCCCATTCTCTTTCCTTACCGGGACGGCCTCACAGACGAGATCTCGGGCTTGGACCTGCTTTAGGTCCGGGGCCAAAGCTACCCCCTGTGTGCCTCCCTTGTCCCGGACTGCGGCTACCGGGCCTGCTCTACAGGGACCCCAGAACTCTCCTTCCCTAGCCCTCTGCTCGGCCACCTCGTCGGTCTTTTGGTTAACCTCCCACGTGGTATGGAGGGATCCTAAACCTATGGCTAAAGGTTTTGACCTTTCCCCAGCCTGCTCGTTCCCTGTGGATCCCATTAAGCTAAATGGGACCTTGTTAGACCTGGGTGAATTGATCGGGTCTTCCGAATGGACCACCGTGCTGGAAGCTCCAGTGTTGACCGAATAGCTCCCCTGCACCGTCTTCACCCCCATCTTAACATAGGGCCTGCTCCCCTTAGCATTTTCGCGGGGACACAGGTTAACAGGCTGCGCTGGTTCTAGTCATTGCTGGGAGCTGGATGGGGCTGACGGAATTACAGCACCGGTGGTGGCTGCTACTCTCCCCTGGCCAGTCAGAAGAGACCGCATTGCCTCTAATCGTGACTCGGCCGAGGCGGGAGGAATTCCTGTCTCTACCTTTTGGACTGGGGCTGTGGGATTCTTTCCCTTATTATCCTTCCAGGGATTCTTACAGTCTTTTCTCCAGTGACCGTCCTTCCCGCACCCATAGCAATTGAGCTTGGCGTGGGGAGGGTGATTCCCTCCCTGATGCCATTCCTTTCTACTCTGCACTCCTGGTTTTACCTCATGCACCTTCCCTTTAAGCGGGTGTGCATCGGTTCCCCTGCCGTTTTTGTAGGCTAGGGTTAGCTGCCTGATCACCGTAAGTTCGGTGGTTTGTGGATCTCTGGGGTCGAACCAGACCTCTGCCTTGGCCCGGACCTGTGGCAGGCTGTTCGCCACCAGGCAACGGAGCCAGTGGATCCGTTGATCCCGGGTCAGGTACGCCCGGTCAGGCATTCCCGGACAGGCGCTCCTATAAACTGGCCACAGCCTGTCCGCGAAAGCCTGTGGGGCTTCCCCTGCGAGCTGCACAGTCCTCTCCACACGGGAGAAAGGACTGCCCTCATTCACCCCCAGTTCATCCCTTAGCACTGCCTGTGGGACCGTTCTCCCCTCGTTCCCCGTGAAATCCGCCGGACCTGCCTTCGGGCTTATGAGGCACACCATGACTTTTCCTTCCTTAGGGCCAGGCTCAGATTTTCAATTTCCTCTCTGCAGGGGCCATGATCTGCGTCTTCAAACCCCTGTTCTCTCGCTAACCTATACGCTGCCTTAACCTCCTTCACTTTCTCCTCCTGCTCTCTTACTTGCCTTGCGAGGCGGGCGTTCTTTTCCCGCAATCTCATCTCACTGCTCTTGGCCTCAGTGACCTGGCACTGTAGGTATTCTAACTCGGCCTTGTGCTCCCCCATTACCTGTATCCTTTCCTGATTCAAAGCCTGTAGCGCTATGATGTGCCTTCAATAACCACAAAACTAGAAGTTATAAACTTAAACAAGTTGGCTTTTAATCACTAAGATCAGAGCTTACATCTCAACACACCGACTGGCTCACAGATCCTGAGATCTTTAAGTAAGAGAAGTCAGGGGCGGAGCCAAGAGCCAAGACCTGGAACCTTCCAGATTAGTCAGGAAAGAGGAAGTGAAACTATACACAGTGTGGGGGAGGGTAATATACATGAGTGCAAAACGAATACAGGCAAGACAAACAGATTTCATTACATTCACCCCTTCTTTAGAGTTAGTCCATCGGGGTGATGTTTCTTAAAAGTTGGTATAAGTGAGTCTGTCAGGAGGTTTTGCGGTTCTCAGTGATCGGCGCAAAGCCGGTTGGGGTGCCTCTAGGGGAGTGGATTCTGGTTCCTCCGCTGTCCGGGCCTCCGCAGTGTCTTCCAGGTTATCTGCAGTGTCCTCCAGGTTAAAGTTGGGTATTGATACCTCTGGGCGTCCTGTCTCTTTTTGGTGTAGGTCTTCCTCGGGTAGTCTCTCATCGTTCTCTCCGCTCCCCGAGAGAGCGAGGTCTTTTATGGAAACAGTGTCCTCTCACCCGTCAGAGTATTCGATATAGGCGTGCTGAGGGTTTGCATGGAGGAGCTGTACCTTTTCCACAAGGGGGTCCGTTTTATGGCCTCTCACGTGCTTCCGCAATAATACTGTCCCCGGAGACGTCAGCCACGCGGGTAGTGATATGCCCGAGGTGGATTTCCGGGGGAAAACGAACATCTTTTCGTGAGGGGTAGTGTTAGTGGCTGTACATAACAGAGACCTTATGGAGTGGAGCACGTCTGGGAGGACTTCCTGCCAGCGGGAGGTCGGAAGGCCTTTTGACTTTAAGGCTAACGTGACAGCCTTCCAAACAGTAGCATTCTCCCTTTCCACTTGCCCATTGCCCCGGGGGTTGTAGCTAGTGGTTCTGCTAGTGGCTATCCCCTTTGAGAGCAAGAACTGGCGCAGTTCGTCACTCATAAATGACGTCCCCCTATCGCTGTGTATGTAGTTCGGCATGCCAAACATGCAGAATAGATTACAGAGACACTTGATGACCGTGGCACTGGTCATGTCTGGGCAGGGAATGGCGAAGGGGAAGCGGGAATATTCATCGATGATATTGAGGAAGTATACGTTACGGTCGGCAGAGGGAAGGGGTCCCTTGAAGTCCAGACTTAGGCGCTCAAATGGCCGTGTGGCTTTGATAAGGTGTGCACGGTCAGGCCTGTAGAAACGAGGCTTGCATTCCGCACAGATGCGGCAGGCTCTAGTCCTTGCCCTGACCTTCTCGATGGAGTGGGGCAGATTGCGGGACTTTATAAAATGGTATAGTCGGGTGACCCCTGGGTGACAGAGGTCGTTGTGGAGACCCTGTAATTTGTCCGTATGAATGCTGGCACACATTCCCCGCGATAGGGCGTCTGGGGGTTCATTAAGGGCTCCCGGCCTGTACATAATATCATAGTCGAAAGTGGATAGTTCGATCCTCCACCTGAGTATTTTGTCATTCTTGATTTTCCCCCTTTGTTTG
Source organism: Somniosus microcephalus (assembly GCF_052327205.1). Classification (NCBI taxonomy): domain Eukaryota; kingdom Metazoa; phylum Chordata; class Chondrichthyes; order Squaliformes; family Somniosidae; genus Somniosus; species Somniosus microcephalus. The sequence goes on from NC_140988.1 coordinate 177,509,564, forward strand.
TTATTAAACATGAAAGCCACCAACCGCTGGTCGGTGAGCAGGGTGAAACGTTTGCCGGCTAGGTAGTGTCTCCAGTGCCGCACTGCCTCCACTATAGCCTGTGCCTCCTTCTCGACAGAAGAGTGCCTGATTTCAGGTCCCTGAAGGGTTCGGGAGAAGAAGGCCACAGGTCTCCCAGCCTGATTGAGGGTCGCAGCTAAGGCAAAGTCTGACGCATCGCTTTCGACTTGAAAGGGAATGCTTTCGTCCACTGCACACAGTGCAGCCCTTTCAATGTCCTGTTTGATACTGGTGAAAGCCTCCCGAGCTTCAGCTGATAGTGGGAAGGACGTCGATTTAATGAGGGGTCGGGCCTTATCAGAGTAATTGGGCACCCATTGGGCATAATACGAAAAAAATCCCAGGCACCTTTTTAAAGCTTTGGGATTGTGTGGCAGGGGCAGTTCCTTTAGGGGGCGTAATCGGTCAGGGTCCGGTCCAATTACCCCATCTTCCACCACACAGCCGAGGATACAGAGACGGGTTGTGTTGAAGACACATTTGTCTTCGTTGTAGGTTAGATTCAGCTTTAGGGCAGTTTTTAAAAATCTCGCAAGATTTAGATCGTGGTCTTGCTGGTTGTGCCCGCAGATAGTGACATTGTCCAGATAGGGGTAGGTAGCTTGTAGTTTATTCTCGTCAACCATGCGGTCCATCTCACGTTGGAAGACCGAGACCCCATTTGTTACCCCGAAGGGCACTCTGAGAAAACGGTAGAGGCGTCCGTTCGCCTCAAAGGCGGTGTATGGGCGGTCCTCCGTTCTAATGGGGAGCTGGTGATACGCGGATTTGAGGTCGATAGTCGAGAAGACTCGGTATTGCGCAATCTTGTTGACCATTTCTGATATGCGGGGTAAAGGGTAGGCGTCCAGCTGGGTATAAATATTAACAGTCTGGCTGTAGTCAATTACCATCCGTTTCTTTTCGCTATTTTTAACTATGACTACTTGGGCACGCCACGGACTGGTACTGCATTCAATAATGCCTTCCCGCAGGAGTCTGTCCACTTCCGCTTTGATAAAGTGTCTGTCTTCCAGACTGTACCGTCTACTTTTGGTCGCTATGGGCCTACAGTTCGGAGCGAGATTAGCGAATAAAGAGGGCGGGCTGATTTTTAAGGTTGATAGGCCACAGACTGTGAGTGGCGGCTGGGACTCGCCATATGCTAGCGTGACACTTTCGTGGTGGCACTGGAAGTCCAGGCCCAAGATTACATTAACACAGAGTTCTGGCATCACGAGGAGTTTAAAATCCTTGTAGTCCGTGCCTTTTACAGTCAGTGTTACCACACAGTAGCCCAAAATGTCCGAAGTGTGGGGCTTAGCAGCCATAGCAATTCTGCTCCGTGTAGGGGTTACCGTTAATGAGTGCCGCCGTACCAGGCTAGGGTGGATAAAACTCTCGGTACTCCCACAGTCAATTAAACATTTCGTTAAATTCCCGTTTACCTGTATGTCCATCATGGATTTTGTCAACGGGTGTGGCCTGGATTGATCCACCATGATCGAAGCCACTGTTGGGCCCTGGGCGGCCGTTGAGTCGGGAAAAGATGGCGGATCCCAGTATGGCGGCCCGCACGGCACGCACGAGGTGGTGACGGAGTTGGAAATCGGATTCCCCCTGCAGACTTTGCTAAAATGCCCCTTTTTCTTACATTTGAAGCATGTAGCGTCCTTCGCTGGGCATCGTTGTCTGGGGTGCTTGGCCTGGCCGCAGAAGTAGCATTTTGGGCCTCGAGACATTGCCGCTGTAGTAGGACTCCTGGGTGAACTTCTGTGTGGGGACTCCGGCGGTGTAGAGCTGGTCTGAGACCTGGATGGGGAAGATGGCTGATTCCAAGATGGCGGCCCGCTCGGCGTGCATGAGGCGGTGAGGGCCGCATGGCCGGAAGAATAAGAGTCAGAGTTTTTCTGGGCCACGTCCAGCGATCGCGCAGTGGCCACTGCCTTTTCAAAGTCCAGGACCTCCTTCTCCAGCAGTCTCTGCCGGATATAATTCGATTTGAGGCCCGTGATGAAGGAATCGCGGACCAATTCGTCAGAGTACACGTTGGCCATCACGGCCTTGCAGTTACAGTCCCAGACCAAGTCCTTTAGGCCCTGTAAGAAATCGTCCATTGATTACTCAGGTCGCTGCCTGCGTGTAGCCAGCAGATGTCTGGCGTACACTTCGTTTACCGGCCTCTGGTATTGGGCCTTCAGGATAGTGATGGCCTCCGTGTAAGAGGTGGCATCCCGGATGAATGAATAAATCCGATGACTAACGCGAGTAGTCAGTAGACTCAGTTTATCTACCTCGCTAGCAGATGAGGCCCCCGTGAAGAGTTCGAAGCATTTGAGCCAGTGTCCAAATTGATTTGATGCTTCGGCAGAATGTGGATCCAAGTCCAGACGCTCTGGTTTTAGGAGTCGATCCATCCTAGTATTCTTTAGTGATTAAAATTGATGGGCCTTCAATAACCACAAAACTAGAAGTTATAAACTTAAACAAGTTGGCTTTTAATCACTAAGATCAGAGCTTACATCTCAACACACCGACTGGCTCACAGGAATGAGTCATACAGATCCTGAGATCTTTAAGTAAGAGAAGTCAGGGGCGGAGCCAAGAGCCAAGACCTGGAACCTTCCAGGTTAGTCAGGAAAGAGGAAGTGAAACTATACACCGTGTGGGGGAGGGTAATATACATGAGTGCAAAATGAATACAGGCAAGACAAACAGATTTCATTACACGCTACTAATAACTTTTCTCCTGCTAGGGCCTTATCCTGGACCTCCAGGACTGACTCTTTGATCTTGGCTGCCTGTGCTGCAACAACTCCGTCCAAAAGCTGGACCTGCTTTTTGTAGCACATCAGCCAGACTGCTTTCTCTACGGATTTCTTATGCTCTTTACTCTCTGTCCACTTGGCTGCGGCATCTACCGGATGCCCAGCCCTTAACAAAGCGGTAATCCACCTTTTGGTGATATTCACCTTACTAAACACGTAATCAGAAATCCTTTCCTCCATCATGGTTTGCTCATCCGAACCATTGTCTACTGTATCGCAACCCTGTTGCTGGTGTCCTGCCGCAGTTGCCATTATGTATGGGGTGGCGCGTGAGCCCAGTCAGTTATGCCTCTGACTGCCCATGAGCGGTTCGAATTGCTCCCACGCCCCTGAGATTCTCGACACCGGACTTAGGTACAGGTAGCGATACAGAAAAGACTCGAGTAGACAGGTGGTTTGGACGTAAGCAAAACTCAAGATTTTATTAAACAGAAAGATAATACAGTCTTATGAGAAGTTACCAGTGTATAAAATTACAGGCAAATACAAATAATTATACTTATACAGGGAATGGGGAACAAACGGCACATCGTGGGAAAACAACTATCTTAACAATCCCCTTATCCTTATCCCACCCGCTATACCTAACTAGATTAAGCTATGAGGGGCCAGAATTTATGCTCACCAATCAAAAGGGTTTGCTGAACTCAAAACAGCGGTGGGGTTCGGGGTTCACTCTTGGTGCTCTCTGGAGCCTGCTGTCGTCACGTGGTCTCTGGGTGCTGCAAGGGCGTTGTCCAGGTTCGAGTACCCCAAAGTTAAAGTCTCTGTTTGGGTACTCTACCTTGCAGGGATGATTCCCCTTCTTCGGCCGTCAGTTTGAGTTTGTATAAAGATAGTCGCAGGTTGGCTGAGACTGAAGGCCCAATGATTCGAAGCCTACCCTCAGTTCATCTTCCTCAGTTGGTCTTCCTCAGTTGGTCTTCCCTCCTCCCCTCGTCACGTCCCGCCTCGCCTGGCCTGAATTGTCCGTGTCTGCCCGATGCAGTACCTGGGCGATTTCCAGATGGAGTGGGAAAAGGCACGGGCAAAGGCCAGGAGGTAAGCGCGGGACGGGGAAAGAGCGACAGCCACGAGGGCGAGGGGCAGAAGAGCCGAGCAGAGAGAGAGAGGGAGATTGCTACCCGGGGCCTTCAATTATACTCTTTTCGAAAACCCTCATCTGCGCGCCAAATCAGGTTAGTTCTTTGTCCCAATCTTGGCGGGCTATTTTAAATAATGGTAGCAATCCATACTAACTGTTTTTAGATGGCTGGTAATCACATCTACCGGCCCGATAATTGACTTGTTTAGTTATGAATGTTCCTTAATGGACCTGTCCAGCCTCGATGGCTTCCTTAATCTGTTGCCGATTTTTTATGTAAACTGCTTGATGGCCTTAACTATAGGCCTAACTGAATTTAGATTTGTCTCCAATTCGATCTAATACATAATTCAAAGTCCTGTCTGGTTTCAAAATACAAAGTCTCTCTTCACTGAAACTGTAGCTTTGGTTTCGATTTCTCCACAAGCTGCCTGTGTTGCAGAATCCAAGTTTAAAAAATCTCACAGGCTTTCTGCCACGAGGCGCGGATGCCATCTTGGGTACCCTTTTTGATTTAAAATGTCCACGCAGGGTCCCTTTTATTAATAACAACCTTTGGGGAAATGTAGAAATTTTGCAAATCTTACAGGCTCTGGACCAGTATCGCTGGGGCGAGGCGAATCCAGCACCACACGCCAAATCCAGCCGCCCCATAGCACCGCTGGTAAATGGTATTGCCGGGAACATCAACGTCGGGTAGATCGTGACATCAGTGAGTGTGCTATGCTCACTGACCACCTGATTTGAAAAATTGATTCTCGCCACTTACCTCATCAACAGGGGTAATTTCAAGGTTCTTTTGTAACAGGAGTCTTCTGGAAAGCCAAGCTCATTGGCATTACATGCAACGGGTGGATCAATATCAGGTGCACTCTAATCGCAAGTCATGATTGCCACAGGCTTTTTGCACTACTTAAAGGGGAATTTCATTGATGCTACAGCACCTCATTCTCAGCATTGCTGGCTGTGCAGCGACCTGAACAAGTAGAAGGAGCCGGAGGACTGAACCAGGTGTGTTCATGGCAGGTCCACGCCCAAGGGAGAGAGCCCGCAGATTCTCCGATGAAGCATTGGAGGCATTGGTTTTCACAGTGGCGAGATGGAGGGCAATGCTCTACTCGGCAAGTGGCATGAGGTCCTCACCACAAGTCTTCCGCACCGTATGGAGGGAGGTAGTGCAGCACATCTCGGGCAGCACTGTGTTCCCCAGGACCCACACACAGTGCAGGAAGAAATTTACCGACCTCACTCGTGTGGTCAGGGTGAGTGAATGTTTCAACAAATGTTACATACCACCATCTGTACCACAAGCTTCACACGCTGCCCAAAACACCACACCCCCAGCGTTCACCCACCAACAATCTCTACCTATCAACACTCACACCCACATCTCATACCTTGCACACAATGACAGCTATTCAACTGTGGCAGGTACATCACCCAAACACATTGGCCCACAATCACTCACACACATTCTTTTCTCTTGCAGGCCAAGGTGGCTCATGACAGGAGGGAGCAGGAGCACACAGGTGGGGGACAGCCTGACACCCTACCACTGTCTGCACTGGAGAATAGAGTGCTGGAGATTATTGGGTGCCAGGTGTAGGGGGGCATCTTTTACCTGGTTTACAGTAATTTACCTGGTCAAGCAGCCTTTTTTCCATTGCACTGTGACCAATACCAATCAGCGGTTTCGAATCGCTAAACCCACCCTTCCAGTTGTGACTGGAGGAACTTATAATTAATGATATATTAAAAACGGACAAATGGTTTGGATGCAAGAAAGTCAAACTTTATTAACTAAATAAACTACACCACACGATCAATGTAATCACGGTAAAATTGCTTAGATAGGGGAGGAAAAACGGGCATAATGAGGGAAAACGACTAAAATGACAATTCTAACGAAATCCCACTTTACTCCCCACCCCTATGCCTATCCTAAGTTGCCTTGTGGAAGGCCAGAAAAATATATGCTCACCACTATAGTGCCAGCTCCGTGTCCCATGAGATCTTCACTGTCCTGAAGTAAAGAAACACCCCATTGTTTTAAAAGTAAACTGCTGGTGTTCTTACTTCTTCAGACAGACTCCCACGCTGTAGAGGGCACATGGAGGCAAGCCAGAGAGAGAGAGATGCCTCTGAGAAGGTATCTCTATATACCCCAATTTTGGGGCTGAAATGTTCCCACCCAAATCTGGAGTTTCTGGGCTAAAACAAAAGGGATCCAACTGTCCCCATTGTCCAGTAATGGGTGATTCAAACCCATACAAATTTATACTGTTCCCTTCCTCAGTCCAAATGTCCCTTCTGTGATAGCTGCAGTTTTGAATGTGTCTTCATTCATCCTGATGGGTTTGAATGGAGTTGTATTACTATGTCCTGGGAGGAGTGTAAACAGAAACCCATTGTCTGTGGTCACTGAAACCGCAGCCTAAGTGGTTTAATTCTTTGTGTCAACAAGGTAGCAGTTTCAGTAAACAAATCAATCATCTGCTGCAGGGCGGGGAAACTCCCTGAATTGCCTTTGATTGGCAGATTCAAATGGGCTACTCCCCAGTGTAAACAAACAGCTTGTAGGTTACCTGACCCGCCCAATTCCACAGGGTGATTGACAGCTCAGCCTCCATTCAAATGCTAATGGCCTGTCTGTCCTTTTTCCTGCTGAAAATTCTGTTTCCATGAGGTTCAAAACTCAAGAGTACACCCTTTTCTTTAATAAAATGTACTATCTTAAAGTGTGTGATTTTTACAAAGTCCTTTGATTCCAGTGTCCAAGTGCTGCTTAGCTCACGGGCTCCTTAATGCAGCCTTTTGTGGTTCTGGGCACATTTTAAAACATTGTCCAGCCCAGAGACAATTTAAATCACACAAAGTCTTCGTCCACGATGTGGATTAATATTTCCCGATCTTCGGGGGCTGAGGGGATTTTGCGAACCCCTACACAGGTGGTGGGCACCGTGGCCACCGGCAATGCTGACCCCCTTGGGGACAACAATGGTATGTTCATCCCTACTCCTTCTTCTCACATCCCACTTTCCCCTCACCCCACAAGTGTTTTGCGCTTTCCAGCTAATCATGCTGTATGTATGCATTTCTCCCTTCCAGCCCCCCTCCCCTCACCTTAACCCGACTCTTGTGTCTTTATACTTTCAGAGAATCAGCAAGCACCTGAGGGTACCATAGAGAGCGAGGCAGGAGAAGAGGAGGAGGAAGAAAATCACTGCATGTCTCACCAGCAGACACCAGCTCAGATACTGGCACTACACGTTCTTTAGAGGCTGGTAGAGTAGTGAGATCTGCACAGGGTGAGGCACCGGGGATGAGTGGGCTGCAGCAAGGCCAGGGGAAAGGGTAGTTCAAGGGCCAGCTCTCCGGAGGGCGAGTTCACGTGAGTTCTGCTGCCCAGGACTCAGATGAGCACCTTGATGGGGAGACTTGTAGAAGGAGGGTGATGGGCATGCACACGGAGATGATAGGCGCAATGGCAAGGGTGCCCGAGAGTCTCTCGGCAATGATAAGGAGTGTGAAGGAGTTCCCCTCCAACATTGCACAAGGTTCTGTGCACACCATGGAGCCCATCATTTCCAGTCTGCAAAGGATGGAAGACTCCCAAAGAGACCGCAGCGACCCAGACCTGATGCCGCATGTGATGGGTGATCTGGCAGCTTCCATTGCAGCACAGGTGAAAGCGACGCAACGTCTTAGTACTGTAATGTAGTCTATGCTTGGTGGCATCCAATCTCAGACTGCTTTCATGCAGTCTCAGCTTGATACCACGCAAGCTCTGACTGCTGCCATCATCGCTGGATCTACCACCGTCGACCAGGGCTTTCAAGGTGTCGCAGCAGGCCAGCAATCTGTACTCCAACAGATTGCTAGGGATGCTGAGGTGCTGCCCTGGGGGAGTGGCAGTGGGTCAGTGGAGCAGGAACCTGCTGTCCTCTCTCAGATTGCCAGCATTTCTGCTCCCACCACTGCCACTCTGCCATTGCCCTTGTCGCTGCCTGTCAACCAGCCAGCCCAGACTGCTGTTGCCCATGCTGAGGTGGTGCAGTCTACAGCTGGGCCTTCCAGGCCCAGAGCTGGTCGAGGGCATCCTGCAAGGCCATCTGGAGTCTCCCGCACAGACACTCAGCAGCCTTCCACCAGCCCTGCTGCAGCCACTGGGCGAACTCTTCATAGGAGCACTAGAGTAGGCAAAGGCACAGTAACGACAGGCACTCAGGGATTGCACAAGAGTGAATAGTTAATATTTTTGTTGTAAATATGTGTTCACTGATTTTTAATAAATGTATTAATTTGCTTACCATTCTGTTGTGGTGTCTGTCATTTCAGCTTGGTGGTGTGAAAGGGCCTGCAAGAGGGATGGAATGATGGGGATGTGGTGAGCAAAGGGGTCTGGGCTTTAAATCATCCTGGTGTGAGGCTGGAGGTCTGTTTGGAGGAGGTGGCAGATCAGTGACCACCTCCTTGGTGAGGCAGAGCTGTCTAATACACTGCTCCTCACTTAATTGAAGGTAGGAGAAGTGCTCTCAGAATACCCTCTGAGGATAAGGCCTCCTGGTGAGAGCCCTGATGTCCCTCTCCATCTCTCTCTGCACATGTTCCCGTATTTCTTGCTGCCTATGCTTCCTCCACCGTAGATCCTGGAGGGCAAAGTGGCATGCCAGTACAGCCCCCCATTAATGTTGCCAAGTGTAGCAGTTTGAATCTTTGAAGAATAAATGTAGCTACGTTTTAGTTGCCAGAAGACTCCTGATACAAAAGAATCTTGAAATTACTGAATGAAACTGTTGCAATGGGTATAACTGACAAGTAACAACTGAAACTGCACTAACCTGACAGCTGCGAGTGATTACTGATGATTCCTTTAAATAATGTCCCTGGAACCGGCTTCCTGGTGCTGCATGCCAGCTCTCCCTGTCGATGTTTACTCCAGGCGGTGAAGTAAGTGGCGAGAATCAATTTTTCAAATCGGACAGTCAGTGAGTGTTGCATACTCACTGTTGTCACGATCTACCTGGCATTGACGTTCCTGGCGATACCTCTTACCGGCAGTGCTACAAGGTGTCTGGACTTTGCGTGCAGTGCTGGATTCGCCTCGCCCCGGCAATATTAGTCTAGCGCCCCATTAGTGCCATCTATTGGCACTAACAGGAGTCGCTAAGGGGATGAATTTTTCCCCCATTGAATTCAATGTCACAAAGTGACATGGTGGGTTTATGAAATGACAACCTCTGGATTCCTAGTCTCATACCATAACCACTACACTACTCTATCCAGTGTAATGAGTCAGAACCGACTGATGCTACTAAACCTGAGAAGGTATCTAAAACAGATCCAAATTTGTAGCAGAATAAACATTAAAGGATGATGCTAGCCCAAATTTTGCAGGACCCTCTTGTTTGAAAAAAATTAAGGGTTATAGGTTAGGTGGCCCCACCCTCAGTCTACATGCGCTGCCATCTATCATGTGCACCCCTCTCCTCCAAGCAAATAGAAAAGAGACAAGTGTTGGAAAGAGGAATCAGTGTGCACCCGAGTGCCCAGGCCAAGAGCAACCTTATATAAGTATGTGAACATGCACCATACAGTTTTTTTTGACAGTTTGCCTAGTGTTTCTCACTTGCCGCATGTACTGGGCCACAGGGCATAAACACTGCCATTGTAATAATACAGTGGCTTGGTAAACCACAAGCATGCCTGTATAATTGTGAATCACATGAACAATTGCTGCAGTGCTGTATATTTTCCCTCCCTGATTCTACCCCAAACTTAAACAAAATGCTGTTCAGATTCCTTGTACATCACGGGCACGGGCTCGACGGGCCGAATGGAATTTTCTGTGCTGTAATCATTCTATGATTCTAACATTATAAAATGAACCTAAATGTGAGCACATTTATCTTGGCTACGTTCCTGGTCCAGCAAATTGCTTGTTCACCTGCTCCCAGGTTCAGGACACAGCTGAAAAAAGTGACTTTGTCAACTACCTCCATCCAGGCTTTTGAAGCAATGCTTCTCACTGGAGGATGGCCCTCAGTTCCCAAAGGGACCTCTTCCGCCATCAGCTCCAAAGCTGCCACATTAAATGGTGCCATTCTGCTGCATGTGTTTGCTGCAGCTATTTCTCTTCAGGAGTAGAACAGCCTTAAGTGTGACCAGTAGTTCGTCAGGAATTGCTGATGCCAGAAAACCGACTCTTTGTTTGTGGAGCACTCTCAGAGTACCCTACGCTGTTTTCCTGGTGTACCACAACTTAATTCCAATGAGTCAAAGGGCTGGATTTTCATTCAGAAGTCGGGTTGGAGGCGGGACTACAACTTTCGGGGTTGTAGTCCCGCCTCCATCGAGATGCGGCCAATCCACGCGATTTTAACTTGATTGACCTTGTTAAGCCCACCCAGTAGGCTCAGCAGGCCAATTAAGGGCCACCTGGCAACAGGTGATGTAACAGACTGAAATTTCATCTGTCAAGAGGTTTTGACAGATGAAATATCAGTGTTTCACAGCTGTTTGAAGCTGTCAAACACTGACAGTCTTACTTCTAACATGAATCCTTCTCCACAGACTCAGTTAGAAATCTCTCCTGCACAGAAAGCTGAAGGCTGTCACTTTTGACAGATTGCAGCCATTCTGCTTTCTGTGCCGGTGAGATGAGGGACTCCCCGAACCTAAAGAAAGGCTGAAAAGGTAAGAAAATGTATGTAAAACTTATTTAATCACTTTAGACACACCAAACACACTTACCTTTGCACTCATGCACACATCACTCACCTGAACACCGACATCTCGACCCCTCCAAGCCCTTCAACCCGACGACCCGACTCCTCCAACTTAACGTGGTTTGGAGCCGTTGGGATTCCCACAGTTCAAGCTTAAAAATAGGGATTAGGCTAAAAACTGCCTGTTAACTACCTGTTAACAGGCAGTTAATTGGCACTAATCCCTTCCCGCCTCGGGTAGGTGGGTCCCAGTGCGGGGCGGGTACCCGCCTCCTTTGAAACTGGCGTGGAAGCGGGTTGGGGGCGGGATGGGGTCGGGACCCCCGATTTCGGGAATTTATCCCCCCGCACGCCTCCAAACCCGACTCCACGGCACACTGAAAATCGAGCCCAAAGTCTCAGTATATCACCGGGGCAGCTTTGTACACCTGACGTGCCACAGGCCCCGGAGTGCTTCAGTGTGGCAGCACATTATCAGCCCTCATTGGTCAATAAATGTGACATCAATCCATGAAGCTAACCCTTGAATTATATTACCGAATCAGGGTTATGCCTGCATATCTCATTTAAACATAGAAGGTAAACAATTGAAATAGTAAAATGTCTCCATTTATAAACTTTGGAAATTTAGCAGCTGCCATGGCAAAGGATTGGATAATTGCTCTCAAATAATGAATAAAGGATCTAATTTCTGTTCAGTCCTATTTAGAATACCAAATTCACCTTGAAGGCAGCAATTTCTCCAGATATATTACTTCCTGAAAACCCCAGAGACCCTAGAAAATTTGCCTGTTGATAACATCAGAGTCTTTAATTAACTCAGAATGCAAACTGATCTCTCAAATTTATAGAATTATTCTGTCTCATAGGAACAGGAGTAGGCCATTCAGCCCCTCAAGCCTGTTCTGCCATTCAATGAGTTCATGACTGATCTGTATCTTAACTCCATCCACCTGCCTTGGCTCCATATCATTTAATACCCTTGGCTAGCAAAAAGCTATCAATCTCAGGTTTAAAATTATTAATTGAGCTAACATGTATTGCTTTTTTGTGGGAGAGTGTTCTACACTTCTACCACTATTTGTCTGAAGAAGTGTTTCCCAACTTCTCTGCTGAATGGCCTGGCTTTGATTTTAAGGTTATGTCCCCTTGTCCTAGACTCCCCACCAGCAGACAAAGGTTCGCTCTATCTACCTTATCAATTCCTTTCAAAATCTTAAAATCTCAATCAAATCATCCCTTAACCTTTTATATTCCAGGGAATACAAACCTAGTTTATGTAATTAACCATCATAATCTAACCCTTGGAATCCTGATAACATTCTGGTGAGTCTGCACTCCTTCCAAGGCCAATATCTCCTTTCTAAGGTGCAGTGCCCAGAGCTGTCCACAATACTCTAGATGTGGTCTAACCAGGGCTTTGTATTGCTGTAGCAAAACTTTCATATTCTAGCCTTCTAGATATAAAGGCTAAAATGTAATTAGCATTCCAGGTGTTAGACTAACAGGTCTATCATTTCCTGGTTTCTCTCTCTCACCTTTCTTAAATAATGGAATTAAATATTACATTTGCAATTTTCCAATCCAAAGGGGCAATTCCTGAATTGAGAGAGCTTTGGAAGATTACGGCTAAAGCAGCTGCAATTTCCTCACTTACTTCCTTTAAAACCCTGGGGTAGAAAACATCAGGTCCTGGGGATTTGTCAGTCTTTAGTGGCATTGGCCTGTAATTTGTGTTAAGCGGCAAAGCAAAGGCGATCACCGCTGGTTCTGAAGTAAGCTTCCCACAAAGATCTCGTGATCTCTGTGGTGAGAAGTTCAGCTTCTCCGTCATGTAGGTGAAATCAGCATAATTTATGGGAAGAAGCTGTCTGAGCAGTCAATTACAATGCAGAATTCTCACAGACCAAGAAACAGGAAATGAGTAAGTTCCTTTGATTCTAAGGGGGTGAAATTGGGTGCAACTATCTGTTGTGTATGTACCTTTAAGAGAATAACTGGTCTCAGACTGCAGTACCGGCAGTGACCACCCCTGTATAAAAGGCGCTAGAGAGCCTCTGTTGTTTAGTTTCGTTATGGACTTCCACCAGTAAACATCTGTTTGTGTTCACTCCTGCTAGTCCATGTCTAAATCATTCACGGACTTAACACTGGCGACGAGTAAAGAAACGAACTTACCTGCAACTCAGCAGCAGCTCCGACGACGTTGTTGAAGGTCGGAGCCAGAAGAAAGAAAAAAAATAGAGGCCATTGAAACTTGAGAAACGGGCGTCGACCGTCAATCATCGGGTTCAAGGCTTTGCAGGAGCGACTTTCCAGAGCCAGGCTGGGTTCCTCGGTCCGTGGTTTCCCAGCTAATCGGGCTGGTGGCAGGTAGTGCTCTGATCCTTCCTGGGCTGCGGCGGGCTGAAGCTCGATCGGGTGGCCTTTCAACGGGGCCGGGCAGCGAGTCGGGAGGCAGAGAGAGAGAGAGGGTGGAGCACACAGGGCGCGGCTGGTGTTTCGAAGCTGGGCAGCGTTCGGACCTCAGAAGAGGGAGGGAAGTGTCCCAGAGGGTCCGCTCCACGACGGGAAAATAATAAAAGAAAAAGAATACACGCAAGAAACCATGGAAAGCAGCGCTAACAACAGCGGGGAAGAAGACAAAGCACGGGAGGCGCCATTTTGTTAAATCGGAGAAGAAGGCAAAGCGCGGGAGGCACCATTTTAGATTTGCAAGATGCCGAAGACTGGCTGTATCACTGCTTTTGATAATACATTAGAGGACTGGACCACGTATGTGGAAAGAGTAGAGGTATATTTTGAGGCAAACGATATAGCGGAGGGGAAAAAGGCATCGATATTGTTAAACTTAATGGGCGCTAGAACGTAAGGCCTATTGCGGGATCTGATTACTCCAGCCAAACCGAAGGCGAAGAGTTTTAACGAAATTGTTGCTGTTCTACAGGAGCACTTAAACCCTGCACCGCTGTTGATAGCAGAAAGATTTAAATTCCACAGGAGAACTCAGCACAAAGATGAGAGCAATGCTGAGTATCTTACGGAACTACGCAAGCTATCAAAGCACTGCCAGTTTGGAGCAGGACTGGCAGATACCCTACGGGACAAATTTGTCTGTGGACTCCTGAGTGAAGGAACACAGAAGAAGTTACTTGCAGAAAAAGAGCTAACGCTAGATAAGGCTTTCAGCGTGGCAGTATCGTATGAAGCAGCAGCCAGGGGAGCTGCAGAAATTCAACAAAAACCACAGGAATACGGCACCCACGAAATGACACGGGGATTTGCAAAATGTTATCGCTGCGGCAGAACTAACCATGACCAGAAGGACTGCTGGTCCAAAGACAAAATATGCAGACAATACGGGAAGATTGGACACATTGCACGAGTTTGTAGGTCTGGGAAGAAGACCAGCGACAACAAAAAGGCTACTAAGGAACTGTACAAGAAAGGGGCACACCAATATGACATCGAGTACAAAGGAACTAAACAGCATGGAAATGCTGATGGATTGTCACGTCTACCGTTGCCAACGGTGGAAGAAGAAGACCTTGCAGTGGATCCAATGGAGTTATTCCACTCGACCATAGTCGAATGTCTCCCTGTGACGAATGCAAACATAGAAAAGGAAACACGGAATGACCCAACACTATCACGGGTCTATGATTTAACGGTGAAGGGATGGCCAGCACATGGCGAACCACTGCTGCCAGCATTCTCGCCGAGAAGAGAACGGCTGTCAGTGTGCAGAGGAACCTTGATGTGTGGATCCAGAGTAGTAATTCCACCTAAGTTGACGGATAGAGTGCTCAATGAGCTTCATGAGGGTCATCTGGGTGGGGTAAAAAGGAAGAGCTTAGCCAGAGCGTTTATGTGGTGGCTAGGAATCGATAGAGAAATCGAAGAGATGACCAAGAGCTGTGCAGGATGCCAGAAGGTCCAAAACGCCCCACCACAAGCTCCTCTGCATCCATGGGAGTGGCCCTCATCTCCATGGCAAAGGGTGCACATTGACTTTGCTGGTCCCTTCATGGACTCGATGTTTTTAATTGCGGTGGATGCACATTCAATGTGGCCAGAGGTAATAAAAATGTCCTCAACCACCACGGAAAAAACTATCACAGTTTTACGAACAATATTCGCCAGGAATGGGCTGCCTGAACAGATTTGCTCTGACAATGGACCACAGTTTGCATCTGAAGAGTTCCGGAGGTTCTTAAAGAACAATGGTGTTAAGCATTACACATCTGCCCCATATCATCCAGCCACTAATGGATTGGCCGAGAGGTTTGTCCAAACATTGAAGAAGGCTATCAAGGCAATGTGTAATGAAGATATACCCCTACAACACAAGGTGGACAACTTCTTGTTTGCCTACCGGAATGCGACACATGCGGTTACCAACCAAACTCCAGCCATGATGTTCTTCAATCGAAGACTACGATGCCGCTCGGATTTGGTTAAGCCAAACGTCCGAAGAGATGTGGAGAACAGGCAATTTCAGAATATGAATGAAAGGCCGACCAGGAGTTTTAAGATAGGTCAACCAGTTTTGGCCCGGGACTACCGCACTGAGAAATGGCAGCCAGGAATGATTTGTACACGACAAGGACCTCTCATGTATACCGTGGATGTTGGGGAGAGCATTGTAAGACGCCATGCTGACCAGATTCTAGAGTCACTGGAAAACGTCAACTCCACACCACGATCTGATACACCTGGTAATGAAATCGACGTTCCAATTGCAGCTACCGCAGAACCGGTAATATTGGAAGCAGATGAACCAAACAACGACATTGATTCCGACTCAACATTGCCAGAAGAACCTGTTACCCCAAAGAGGCGTTATCCAGACAGAATCAGGAAGCCTCCTCAAAGACTGAACTTATAATTGCTTAAACTTAACCACTGTATCTAGTAACCGTAATTGTGATTGTAATTCGTTATCATTTAGTTGTTAAATGAATGTTATGTACTGTTTATCTAAAGGGGAGGGATTGTTGTGTATGTACCTTTAAGAGAATAACTGGTCTCAGACTGCAGTACCGGCAGTGACCACCCCTGCATAAAAGGCGCTAGAGAGCCTCTGTTGTTTCGTTTCATTATGGACTTCCACCAGTAAACATCTGTTTGTGTTCACTCCTGCTAGTCCGTGTCTAAATCATTCACGGGCTTAACGCTATCAAGTACCTGTTAACAGGCAGGTAAGTGGCTTTAATCCTCTTCCCGCCGCTAGTGTCAGATTCATGCGCAAATCGGGGACCCGACACTTGGGAAGATTGATTGGAGGCGGGTTGACAGCGGGTTTCCTACCCACTGTCAATCTTTGTGATTTTGACAGTGGTCCCACCTCCAAACCTGCACTCTGAGCGCCGGCAAAATTCTGGCCAGAGAGTCCAAACAAGAGGGATCTTGGTCAAATTTAATTGGTGAGAGTAAATCATCTCTTCTGACTGGGCTATTTTCCAGTGTATTTGGGTCCAGCTTGATCATTTTGTCGGCACTGTCTAGTACCACATTACCAGGATGCATCTTTGTAAAGCATAGAGAAGGAGGCATTTAACCAGCCCAGACCAAGATCTGCGAGGAGAGTTTCATAAGGCAGTGCAGAAATATACATTTGATGGTAATTGCAGCAATGGCCTCTTGATTTTCCTGACGAGTACAGTTCAATACGGTTAAATCTGCAGAAACTCTATGCAACCATAGCAGGATTCCTGCAATAAATCTGTATCAGAGTACAGTATATATGGTGCAAGAACTTGAACTGACCCTCCCTTAGCCTGTTGGTGACCAAAAGCTTAGTCAAATAGACAGGCTTTAAGGAGCGTCCTATAGGAGGAGGGAGAGGTATAGAGGTTTAGGGAGGGAATTCCAGAACTAGCTATCTGATTACAATACAGTTATAAAGCTGGAATTGTTTTGTGTTGTGCTTTCTTTACAAAATGAAAAAGACAATGTTAGAAAGAAAAGGAGATTAATTTTAGAATATTCTTACTTAGTTTTCTACAGTCATCAATTCACTCAGCTCTCTTGTTTACTAGCAAGACTGAGAATGTCTCTTTGTAATTATTATTAATGTTTTGCTGTAAAGCCAGTAACTTTTGAGTTGGGAGCCCATTATTGGATAATGGTTCCATGGGAAAATCAGAGTGCAGGCATATTTGCAAATCTCAACCTGGTGACCAAAGTTCAGAGAAGGTACACAACCCAGGGTGGGTTCTTTCCTGCATCATTCACCTACAATTTCAGGAGACTGCAGCTGACACCACAGTAGTC
This sequence comes from Somniosus microcephalus, assembly GCF_052327205.1. Taxonomy (NCBI): domain Eukaryota; kingdom Metazoa; phylum Chordata; class Chondrichthyes; order Squaliformes; family Somniosidae; genus Somniosus; species Somniosus microcephalus. Next base: position 177,526,519 of record NC_140988.1, read on the forward strand.
TCTGCAGGCTTTTTCCATTCTGCTGGCTGCAACAGTGTTTTAAAAAAATAAAAATAATGAAATGTGGGAAATGACGTTTAGATTGAAGTATTGAGTGCTCGGCAAAGACAAGGGGAACACTTTTACAAGAAACCGTTACGGGATACTGCAGCTTGCATTTCAGTGCAACAGACCCACTGTCAGCCCTCCTCCTAACTCAGGCTAAATACACAAAGGTCCCTGGTTGGTTCTTTCTGAATTTATGACATTTACCTGCCAACGAGAAGTCTGAGATTGGCGATGGGAGAGTGCAGCTGTTAATTATGAAGCCTTTTTGCACAGTCTGTATATTGAACCCTGTACCTGAAGTTTAAATCAAAGTTGAATAGAAAAGGGCTTAAAACAAAAAAAAATCCATCACTGCATGCGTAATACTTTGTTCCAAATTGAAGATCAAGCAGTTTACTGAGATTACTTGTGCTGTGTGGGATTTTAAATTGCAGAATGCTCTCTTGCAGAGTGGTGGTAAAATAAAGGTGACAGCCTGATGTTAATCTATTGGCTTGTCTGGGTGGTCAATCAACAAACACTAAGCCACAGCCTATCCAAATAAACTCTGATGTACTGAATTAAAACATCAAAAACCGCAGTACAAAGTGCTATATCAGGATTCCTATCTCGTTCTGCACAGAATGGTATGTCAGATGTTTACCTTCAGCTTCACTGCATATGCAAGCAAAATATTTCAAAACCATTTGCTATCTTTATTGAAGTTGAGATGCAATCATTTTCAGACTTAACATTGAATTACTTTTCAGCATGCAACATATTAACAGAATTTCCATTACATAGTATAATAAAAATGAATACTTTGCCTAAATTGTGATGATGGCTATTATAAATTATAAACGTTAAGGAATAATGGGTAGAAACTAAAACCTGTTGCGCTCATTTTATGGGCATAAAACAAGCACAACGAGGCCCAATTTTCGTGGACCATCGTTCTGCGTCCCAAGGACGCCTGAAAGACATCTGACCTGAAAATCTGCTTTGCTATTTTCTTCTTATTCAATAATGCCCAAATGAGCAGAAATGGTTTGTAATCCCTCAGATAGAATCAGGTAATTGGGGAGCAGGGGTGAGTTGGAGAAATTATTGCATCGTGTCACATTTACCGGTAATTTCAGCAGTAATGAGGGCAACTAGAAGCAGCCTTTATCACCCAGAGCTTGATTTCAAATCTCCATTCCTCACAACTTGGGGAGAGGGTTGACCTTCCTCTTATAAGAAAAAGGGAGAATGCCTGTTTTTATCCGTAATTAAAACATACTAACAAAACTGGAAATTGAATAACTCAAAGCTGCATGTCCCTGCAATGTTATTAATAGGTCATTAATTGCGAAGGGAAATGGGCATTGTCCTGTTTTTCGTTCAACATAAATGGCCCCTCACCCCCATCCTTGAAGTGTCAGTGTTGGTTCCCTGATTGGCTGCTCTTGATGAGAAGTCATGCTCACAGGGAGCGCTGGTCGGGAACTCACGGGCCGCAGCTCTAACTTTTCATTCATTGATGTAAATGGATGGAGACTCGGTCACTGCAGGCCCACAGTATTCTGACTAGTGCTTCCTGTTCATTATCCCTCCTTGTCTGCTGCACTCAACTAGAGTAAAGCTCTGTTACAACATCAGTGAACCAGAAGTACAGCTATATGTTTGTTTGGCATGGGGGGTTGGTGGGTGGGGGTGGTGGTTGGGCGGGTGGGGGACGGAGGAAGGGCAAGTGCAAAAACCTAGGCAAGCATTTCACTGTTGGTCTGGATATCTGTCCCTCCTTTTATCCACCAGCAATATTTAATATTTTGGGTCTAAAAATGTCTGAAAACCGCTGGCAAAAAATGTAAAATATTTAAATTATAGGTCTATAATCAGCAGTGGAAAATAGCCATGGTGGACACCATTACTCTTTTGTGCCAGCAGTAAATCTCTACCCTTGCCTTGCAGCCACTGCAAAACTCCAATTCCTTATTACTGAATATCCTCTGAATCAACATCAATATAATTGTTTGACGAAAGGTCATCGACCTGTAACGTTTCTCTCTCCACAGATGCTGCCTGATCTGCTGAGTGTTTCCAGCATTTTCTGTTTTTATTTCAATATAATTCTTGTTTAGCATCATACAGAATTATTAATCTTTTAATTTATATAATTTATTGTTATGAACTCATTAAATGTACAAGAGCAGAAATTGCTGCGGATATTGTACAGATGATTAATTCTTTGGTACAAAATTCCTCTCTCCGCTCTTTTTTATGGAGGAGTTAATCCATTTGAAATACACAGGTTAATACTCCCATTAAAATAGTGAGGCAAAAATTTGACACAACGGTGTTTGTATGATAACAGCACCGACAGTAATTCTACTTTATGTACATTAATTATTATGGGTGATTCTGTGGTCTGGTGCTTCCAGTGGGGCGTAGCAGCGCAGGGAGTGCAACTCGAGAAATGACAGGAAATCAAGTAAATTGACACAAAATTATGGTCTGTGTACTCATAATTTCCTGAGATGTACTCCCTGCAGTTGCCACTCTCTGTTAGGCGTGCTGAATAACAGAATCACTTCTATTATTTATATGAATTTTTTTTTGCCAATAGCATACACAAGAATAATTTACACTTATGTAGCATCTTTAGCAGAGTGAAACATCCTGGTGGGCGGGAGTAATGGACACCAAACAAGAATTGAGAGAAGGAGGTAAAGGGAGGCGACTAAAGGTACGCCCAAAGAGGTAGATTTTGAACAGTCTTTTGAAGCTGGAAGAGATATAGCAAGGTGGGGGGATTTGAGGAGAGAATTTCAGAATGAAGCCTGTGCCACTGATGATGGAACAGAGACAAAGGCGGGAGTTTTCCAGTCCCGAGTGTACGGGTTTGGGAGTGGGCCAGCAGTAAAATTCGATGAAATTGCCAGATGCCTTGAAAAATCTGGAGGAGCCCTTCAGTACACACCAGCGAGGATCTCCAGAATCATCATCGTTTGCTGTGCGCTGCACAACATAGCGCAGCAGCGAGGATTGGAGCAGCAGGAGGAGCAAGGCGCAGAGTGCACAGTCTCTTCAGAGGAGGAGGAGGAGCAGGAACAGGTGGAAGACAAGGGGGAGGAGGAGGTGGAACCTGAGGTGGAGATGGCACCAACAGCGGTGCACATTGCTGCCCGGGAGGCCCGGGATGGCCTCATAATGGCCAGATTTACTTAACTTGCTCCAATGCACCCATATGGCTCCCAGATGCTGTGCTAAGTCCCCCCAACCCCACCCAACAAAACCCTAAAGCAGTCCTACAATGACCAAGCCATTCCTCTCACCCAAGCCCCAATTGCTCAAGGTTAAGTAACGTCTCACAATTCACTCCAAGAGACAAGGCCACTTCCCAGGTAGCAGGCAAGCATGGACAAGACTGGAAAGTGGTGCAAACAAATAAATTTACGTGTGTCATAAATAGAACTGAAACTTAACACCAACGTTTGTTCATACACCCACATGCATGCCCTTGTGCATCTAGGATTGTGTCTTTTTTCTTTTCTTTTGCTTCTACGAGGTGAAACCCCTGTGGCTTCAGCAAAGGTTCAGGCAGGCTACTCACTTCCCAGCTACGACCGCTTTGACACTTTTGGCAGATGTCCTCTGGGTTTTGAAGCCTGTGAAGGCCCCGCCAATGACTGCTCCTCCTGCAACTATGCAGGGGCAGACTCGGCCATCGGGATCCAAGGAAGCATGTGGGACTCTGACTGAGGGGGAGGCATTGGGGGAGAAGTGGGAGCACTTTGAGAAGAGCCTCTACTTCCATGTCCCCTCTCAACGTCATCCCTCTCATGGGTCACCCGCACTTCCCTGTAGCAAGGAGCTGGAGAACACCTTACCGCATATCAGTGGTGCAATGAAGGCCCAAGTCTACGTTTATATCCCTCCTTGAGATGTGGTCAATGAGCGTCTGCCATCTGTTGTCCAAAGCAAGCATGTTGTCATGTGACTGGCACATTTGCTGCTCCCTGCAGGTGGCCATCCTTTCCATAGAACAGCACATCATCACCATCACCTGCGAGATGTTAGTTCTCATGTTGGAGATGGACTCCTCCATTCTCTGTACTGTTGCACACACAGTGGCTGCAAATCTGCCAGAGCCTCATGCAATTGTTGCTGCTCCTCCAAGATCACCCTCTTTCTTGATGACCCCTGAGTTTCAGCATCTGCATCCAGCTCAGCAGAGCTTGTAGCGTCCTGCACCCTTTGACGAGGACTCTCCACTGCTGTACTTGTATCCACCATCTGCTCTTGCTCATGTGTGATGTATGAGACACCAGGTGACAATGCTATATCTCTAACAGGACCCACCGAGGTGTGCGTATCTGAGCTGGTGCTGGCTGCTCATGGGTCTGGTGATGGAGCACCTTCAGAGACTGGCGTTTCCTCTGAGGAGTCATCTTCCTTCACTGGCTAGACAGTGGGCGGGGGCGGGGGGCACTTGATGCACCTGTGGGAGAGTAAAGAGATGAATTAGAAGTGTTATGATAAGAATGGGTAAAGTTACCATTATGCACATGATGACATTTCACTGGGTGCTGACATCAGTCCCTATATGAGTGACTGCTGTATGCCATGTGTCTTTATGAGATTTAATTCTGTCACCAGGTTGCTGGGATGTCCCCCTCTCTCCACCTCCCACCGCCAGGAGCTCTGCAACTCCAGAGATCCTCAAGGCCTCCTCCTCTGCTGGAGTCAATTGACTGAAGAGCCACCTCCAGTTCCCTGTCTCTCCCTGTTGTTCTGCACTCTCTTCTGCAAGGAGGGAAAGAAGAGAACTTTGAGTGAGTGTGATGGAATGAGTGTAACAAATGAATGGGCTACATCTGTAGAGGGTGACTATGAGGGAGTGGTGTGACACTGCCAAATGACCTCCTTCTGTGGCGTTACTTACTATGATTGCATTAGGATGAGGGTGAGTGTCAGTGGTGGTTAATCAGATGGGGATGTGAGTAGAAACATAGACAGAGAGGGATGTCCAAAGCAAGCATGTGCTTGTAAGTTAGGTTGGTGTGAGCAATGATGCGCAGGAGTAGGCTTGGAAAAGCAGAGTGATGGGGATGCGGTGACAGGCACATCAGGATGTAGGTGAGTGTGGCATTGCACTCACCTTTCCTGACCTCATGAGATCATTAAATATTTTCCGGCACTGGATCCACGTCCCCCTGACGACATCCCTGCTACTGACCTCCTCTGAGATCTCCAACCAAGCCCTTTTTCTGTCTTTGGGTTGTTGTTTGTGTAGATCACCAGGGAAGAGGACCTCCCTGCATGCTCGTACTGCCAGCAACAGAACTTCCAGGGAGGCATCGGTGAATCTTGGGGCTGTCAAAGTTATTCAGCTATTTAGAGCTCTGGAAATCACCTTCAACACTCCTACAGCAACCTTCAAATGAGATGTGTGCAAGGCTGCTTTAAATATCTGCGCTGGAAATGAGTTATCGGTGACATCATCAGACCCACTCCATTTGGGCCAGGAAACACGCACAACTGTTTTAATTGGGGCCATTAAGTTAAACTTGCACTGCAGAGTTCACATCTTTGGGTTCCCAACCCACTACGTGGCCCGCACGCACAAAACCCGACTCCAAGACAAAGATTCCGGCTAAAGAGAGAGCAAGAGAGAGTCACATTTCATTTTATCTCCTCAAAATTAGAATCCTCCAGATTTTTTGGAGCCATAGAAGTTTATTGTACAGAAGGAGGCCATTCAACCTATTGTGTCAGTGCCAACTCTTTGTTAGAGAAATTGAAAACTAATCCCAATGCCCCGCGATCTCCCCATATCCCTGTATCTTCCTTTGTGTCAATATTTATAGTACCATAGTAATGTTATGCATGTAATTGAATCTAAGATTTTGCAGATTAAGAATAACAGATTTGATATTAAAAATGGATGGCTGAAAATAAATCTGAAGGCATTTGTAACAGCTAGCACTGTCTTAAAGAACTATTAATTAAGAGTGGATACTATTTCTTTATCTATAAAGAGATTTTTGTGTAGAAACTCCCCCAGTGACTTGGCTACTTTTCTGTCTTATACAGACTATATATTTCAGTGATGGATGGATTTAAAAGCTATGTAATAAATACAGAACTTTGGATTTAGAAAAGAAAATCATTGACATCAAACAGATCCAAAAAGAAAGATCTATGGTGCAAATCTCATCAATTGGCTTTTACCCTGTCTGATGAAGTTTATTTGTTTTGGGATCTTTGACTCTATTGACCAAGCAGTGATTGTCTTCTGAAAATTGTAAATCGGTTGCTACCACACATAGTGAATGTAAAATGTCAATGTGTTGAGTTAGGGCTGAATAAAGTTATAGTTTAATAAAGAGGCCAGTATCTCTGGCAGATTATGTTCTTCTACCATTCCTCTTCACCATTAGTACTCATGCAGAGTAAAATTTGTGTCCACAAGGAAATAAGGAGTTTGCCTCTTCAAATCACCCAAGGTGAAGATTTCCTCTGCATGCTCAGTGCAGTACAATTGTAAACCTGCTCTTTATAACTATGTTTACGATATTGCTGCACCCAGTGCAGGGGAAATCTCTCCTTCCCGTCCGCATTTCTTGATTATGTTTATGGCATTGAGCAATATTTTCAGAAAGTTCACTTTTGTTCTTGTAAGTATTGCATGTTATTTCACAACATCAGTATATTCAAATTGTAGAGTATTTGAAAAATCATGCATTCTCGGGCCAAGCACTGTGGGAATGACACCACAAAGATACATGTGTCACAGTCGGACATAAGGTGCAAGAAGATCCCTTTAGAGGACAAACCTGATGGTCCCATTTGGGCATAATGCCTGCAAGATAATAGAAGGATTAAACTAAATAAATTATTATTATTCCCCCTCCTCCCACTACTGTAGGTTGAAAAATGGTCACTGTTTAAATACCATTTGTATTTGAGAAAACAATGGACCAGAAATTCGGGTCTCCACGGGTGAGTATGCACGGGGTACTCACCCGTAGGCTGAATGGAAGTGCCGGTTTTCTGCATGCGCGGGAAACCGGCACTTCCGATCCTCTAAGCGAAGAGGTTCAGAGGTCGAACGCGCGCGCAGGAGAGGCTGCGCGTGCGCTTTGAACTTAGGATTTTTTCGCAGATTTTCCCAGGATCGTAAGCCTGCAGTATTTAGAAATGTAAAAAGCAGGTGTAAGGCCTGCTTTTTACAAGGTAAGTGGTCAATTCATTAAAATTAAAAAAAAATTTCCACAGGTTTATTATTTTTAAATACATTAAAGCAAGGTAAGTTTATTTTTAGCCCCATTAGAATATAAAATTATTTTTTTCAAAAATTTAAATTATTGTTTAAAATAGTTATTTAATCTAATTTATAGTTTATTTAAAAAGTGTGATTTAAAAAAAAAATTTACTTGAAAGTTTACTGCTATTTTGGGGCCGTAGTATTCATAAGTTTTGACAGGTCTTCCTGTCAATCTTATGAATGGGCTTTTCCCTCCTCCGATTGGCTGCCCATGGCCCACGTGATCCCAGGGGACGCATCGCACTAACTACGCCCCTGGGACACGCAAGCACAGCGCGCCGGCAGCTGGACAAGGCCCCGGAGTGGAATTCCACGGGGCCCTACAGCTCAACTGCCGGCGCGCAAGGTAAGTGCAGGTCGGGGGCTTGCACCCGCGGGAAGCCCCCGACCCAAATTTCTGGGCCTATGTCTCCAGTAATGTCTCTGAATTGTGATGCCAAACAGATTTGTTGGGGAAAGGGGAAAGAAAAATTGAACTGTGTTAAAGTTGGTATACCAGAAAATATTATAGTGATATGAACAAAATGGAATTCATACAAACCTTCTGCAACCTCGCCCCAAAAAAGTGATCAAATAGTCAGCAGTGCCACCTGAATGTGCTTGTAAATCAGGGAGGAATCTTGTATGAGTCTATTAAATATTGAAACAGTAACACCAGCAAGAGGTCATTTCTGCTGTTACATATTTCTTCAGATTATAAGAACAAATGATATAAATTAAAGAAATAACGTGCCAAAATCATTCTTAGACATTTTTATCTTCTAATTATTCAATTTTTCTGGAGGGTGCTAGAACAGTTAATGAATAGTAGCACATTTAATTTGGAAAATTGGTTGAGTTCCGCAAGAATGATTCCTAAGATCTGAGAACAAAATCATCCGAGAACATAAGAACATAAGAATTAGGAGCAGGAGTAGGCCATTCAGTAAGATCATGGCTGATATTTGACCTCAACTCCACTTTCCCGCCCAATCCCCATATCCCTTGATTCCCCTAGAGTCCAAAAATCTATCGATCTCAGCAACTGAGCATTCACAGCCCTCTGGGGCAGAGAATTCCAAAGATTCACAACCCTCTGAGTGAAGAAATTCCTCCTCATCTCAGTCTCAAATGGCCAACCCCTTATCCTGAGAGTATGTCCCCTAGCTTTAGACTCTCCAGCCAGGGGAAACAACCTTTGAGCATCTACCCTGTCAAGCCCTCTCATAATCTTATATGTTTGAATGATCTGTGAAGATGTTTTTCTGCAACTGCAATGTACTTGGATCACTTGGAGTTAGAAAAATATTATTCCATGCAAAAATCTGTAAAAATTTAATTTGAAGTTAATTGCACACCAAAAACCGAAAAATCTTAGCTCTTACAGTTGCCGCCACACTGCTAGGTCTCTTTCAATATTATTCTTAGCTATTCAATGCCATTCAATTAATGTGTGTATTCTATGGTTTTCTTTCTTATGTTTTACATTTTTTGAATTAAATTTCAATGCCACTGTTCTGCCATCTTATATATTTGCAGAGTATTTACAGCACAGAAACAGGCCATTTGGTCCAACAGATCTATGCTGGTGTTTATGCTTCACATGAGCCTCCTCCCACCCTTCTTCATCTAAACCCATCAACAGATCCTTCTATTACTTTCTCCCTCATGCATTTATCCAGCTTCCCCTTAAATGCACCTAGCTATTGGCCTCAACTACTCCTTGTGGTAGTGAGTTCTGTAGTGTATGTACCTTTAAGGGGAGAACTACTTTTTACAGCTCCTGTATACTGTAGTACCGGCAGTGACCACACCTGTATATAAACCCTGAGTAGGGATCTGTACTGTTAGTTTTTAGAGTAACCCTCATCCAGTAAACACCTGTTGTTTGTTATCTGCAGTCTCTGTGTCTATTTATTGAAGGACACCATACATCAAGATACACGGATTTAACAAGTTCCACATTCTAACCACTCTCTGGGTAAAGATGTTTCTCCTGATTATTATTAGTGACTATCTTACATTTATGCCCCCTAGTTCTGGTCTCCCCCACAAGTGGAAACATCTTCTATATGTCTACCCTATCAAACCCTTTCTTAATCTTAAAGAGCTCTATTAGGTCACTCCTCAGTCTTCTCTTTTCTGGAGAAAAGAGCCCCATCTTGTTCAATCTTTCCTGATAGGTATAGAATCTCAGTTCTGGTATCATCCTGGTAAATCATTTTTGCACCTTCTCCAGTGCCTCTATATCCTTTTTATAATATGGAGACCAGAACTGTTCACAGTACTTCAAGTGTGGTCTAACCAAGGTTCTAAACAAGTTTAACATAACTTCTCTGCTTTTTAATTTTATCCCTCCAGACATGAACCCCAGTGCTTTGTTTGCTTTATTTATGACCTTATTAACCCGCATCGGCACTTTTAGTGATTTGTCTATCTGTACCCCCAGATCCTTCTGTTCCTCTACTCCATTTAGACACTTAGGGGGGAATTTTATCAATGGGGGTGCGTTGGGGGCAGGGCTGCTGGTTGTCGGGTTTCAGTACCGCCCTCAACGACGTCCGGCCAACCCACGCTATTTTCCCTTGATTGACCTTGTTAAGCCCGCCCTGCTTAGCAGGCCAGTTAAGGGAAAGCCGGTGACAGAGGACGTCAGCATATGACGTTTCATCAATTTTTGACAGATGAATTGTCATCTTTTGACAGCTTTGAGAAGCTGTCAAACACTGACAATCTCTGTTCTTTGGCGAGTCCTTGTACTCAAGACTCACCAAACCTCTTTCCTGAGCAGAAATCAGATGGCTGTTGCATCGGAGAATGAAGCAGCCATTCTGTCATCTCTGCCGTGGAGATGAGGAGCCTCCGGATCCCCAAGGGTTGAAGCCTGCAGGGCGAAACAAAGGTAAGGAAACTTTTTCTAACACTTTTCACTCACCTCCCATACTTACCTCTACACACTTGCACCCATCACTCACCTCCACAGCGCACTTTTCGACCCCTCTCACACCCCGCAGACCCACTGCTCGCCTCGCTGACCCTGGCGGGGTTTCCCGACATCGGGAAGCCCGTACTTGTGTTGGTAAAATGGGGATAAGCCTCTTAACTGCCTGTTAACTACCTGTTAACAGGCAGTTAAGTGGCTGTAATCCCCTTCCCACCTCGAGGAGACGGGTCCCTGGCACGGAGGCGGGTTGGGAGCGGGGTTGGTACCCACTCCCAGTTTCTGCCATTTTCCTGGCAGTCCCACCTCCAAACCCACCTCCACAGGGCTGGCAAAATTTCCCCCTTATTTTCCAAGGAGCATGTGGCCTTATTCTTCCTACTGTAGGAATTGACGAATTCCTATAAATAACTGAGATTGACACCAGGAAACAAGCAAACAGGTCTTTACTGATCAGAGACTCCATGAGGACTGCCTGTGCAGCCCCGTGGCTTGCAACGTGACGTCATCACGTTTGCCCACGTTTTCCCGCGCTCTTAAAGGGGCCACGCCCCGTACATGCAAACTCTATATACAAAACACAGTAATGCCTAACACAATGGTACAGGTTTAGGCTGGTGTTAGAACATCATTAAAGGGAAGGTTCTGCCACATGCGCCCCCCCAGAATTCGCTTTAACGGACAAAGTCAAATGGTGAGGGGGTCTGACGAGCCTGTCAGAACGACTCCTGTACTCTCGAGGCGGAGGCTGCTGGGTGGCTGGCGGTCTGGCAGGCGGGTGCATTTGGTCTGCGGTGACGACGATGGGTGGCCGACCCCGTCTCGGCAGCTGTGCTGTCTCGACGGGGCGGTCGAGGTCCAAATGTGCTGGCTTTAAGCAGTCGACCAAAATGTGGTCCGGTTTACCGCTGACATCTACCATGAAGGTTTTGTCCCCTGCCTCCAACACGCGGAAGGGACCGGTATATGGGGCCTTGAGCGGATCCCTATGCGCGGCATGGCGAATAAAAACATATTCAGCCTTGTGCAGCCCCGTGGGAACGTGTGACCTCTGCAGCCCGTGGTGCGAAGTGGGTACCGGTGCGAAACATCTGGCCGCCTCTCGGTGACTAGCAAGCTGAGCAGACGCGGACCATGGCTCTGTCGATGTTGGTAGGAAGTCCCCTGGGACTCGCAGCGGTTGACCATACACCAGCTCCGCTGATGAAGAGTGAAGGTCTTCTTTGGGGGCCGTGCGAAGGCCCAACAGGACCCACGGTAGCTTGTCTGCCCATCCAGCGTTCTGGAGACTGGCCCTCAGGGCGGCTTTCATTGACCGGTGGAAGCATTCGCAGAGGCCATTCGCCTGTGGGTGGTAGGCTGTGGTGCGGTGTAATTTGACACCAAGTCCTTGGGCCACTTCATTCCAGAGTTCGGAGGAAAACTGCGGTCTCCTGTCTGATGAAATATCTGCAGGTACTCCGAAACGGGCGATCCAGGAGGAAATGAACGCCCTGGCCACGTCCGCCGAAGTAGTTAATGACAGGGGGACCACCTCCAGCCATCTGGTGGTGCGGTCCACCATGGTCAGGATGTGTGAAAAACCATGGGAGGGTGGAAGTGGTCCTACCAGGTCGACGTTGACATGGTCAAAACGTTGCTCCGGAACTGTGAAGGTGGCCAACGGAGCTTTGACGTAGTGCTGTACCTTGGCCCTTTGGCAGACCACGCAGGTGTTGGCCCAGTCGCGGACATCCTTATGCATGCCATGCCATGCAAACTTCGCTGACATCAGTTTCTGAGAGGCCTTCATTCCTGGGTGTGACAACCCATGTATGGCGTTGAACACTTTGCGGCGCCAGACGACCGGCACGACAGGGCGAGGATCCTGTACGGAGACGTCACACAACAGCGTGGTACCTGCCGCATGGAACATGACGTCGGCCAACTGGAGGCCAGTGATGGCTGTTCTGTAAGCTTGGACTTTCGGGTCTGAGGCTTGGTCCGCTGCCATGAGGGCGTAGTCGATTCCCAAATGAACCGTACTGACGATCGCGCGGGAGAGGCAGTCTGCCACCAGGTTGTTCTTACCGGACACGTGCTGTATATCCGTGGTGAATTCGGATATGTTGGTCAGTTGACGCTGCTGTCGGGCTGACCACGGTTCGGCGACCTTGGCCATTGCAAAGGTTAACGGCTTATGGTCCACAAAGGCGGTGAAAGGACGTCCTTCTAGCAGGAACCGAAAATGGCGAATGGCCAGAAAAAGGGCGAGCAACTCCCGGTCGAATGTGCTATATGCTCTCTCATTCTGCCGTAGTTGACGGCTGAAGAATGCCAACGGCTGCCACATCCCGTTCACCCACTGCTGTTGCACGGCATCGACGGCGTAGTCCGACGCGTTGGTGGTGAGGGCGATGGCTCCTGGCAGCGGGTGCGCCAGCATAGTCGCATTGGCTAAGGCGCGTTTGGTGTCGGCAAACGCTCGGGCCATGTCATCCGTCCAGTCGACCAGGTTCTTGCCAGTCTTGCCCTTGAGGGCCTCGTACAGGGGCTGCATGAGCAGTGCCATCTTACGCACGAAGCGGTGGTAAAAGTTTACCATGCCTAGGAATTCTTTCAGGGCCTTTATGTTCTGCGGGCGTGGAAAAGGTGTCACCGCCTCCACTTTTGAAGGTAAAGGAACCGCTCCCTCTGAGGTGATGCGATGCCCCAGGAAATCGATTTGGTGCAGGCCAAACTGACACTTGGCCGGGTTGATAATCAGGCCGTGTTGGCTGAGGCGTCGAAAAAGGGTGCGTAGGTGACAGGTATGTTCTTCCTTAGTAGGACTGGCAATTATAATATCGTCCAGGTAGACGAAGCGGAATTTGAGGTCCCGCAGCACGGAGTCCACCAGGCGTTGGAAAGCCTGGGTGGCATTCTTTAACCCAAACGGCATTCGTAGAAACTCGAAGAGGCCGAATGGGGTGATGACTGCGGTCTTCTGGACGTCTTGTGGATGCACCGGGACCTGGTGGTAGCCCCAGAGGAGGTCGACTTTTGAAAACACAGTGCTCCCTGCCAAATGGGCAGAGAAATCCTGAATGTGGGGGATCGGGTACCGATCAGGAGTGGTGGCGTCGTTAAGGCGTTGATTGTCGCCGCATGGCCGCCATCCACCGCCAGGCTTCGGGACGATATGAAGGGGTGAAGACCAGGGACTATTCGACCGGTGAATAATCCCTAACCGTTCCATGGTTGCGAACTCCGCCTTTGCGACCGCCAGCTTGCCAGGTTCCAGGCGCCGGGCCCACGCGTAGACCGGGGGACCGTTGGTGGTGATGTGGTGTTCCACACCATGTTTCGTGGCCAAGGAGGAGAACGTGGGTCTTGTCAGGTCGGGGAATTCGCTGAGCAGGTGGGCGAACTCATCAGGAGTCGGGAACGCACAGGAGACGGTGCGTGATGTAGTGTTACTGCGGTAACACAGAAGAGAATTAAAAGTCGCTGCGTTGATCAGCCGCTGGTACCTGACGTCGACCAGGAGGCTGTTGGCGCACAGGAAATCCGCGCCGAGGAGGGGCTGGGAAACTTTGGCTGTAACAAACTCCCAGTGAAAGCGTAGCCCCCGAAGCACACCTCAACTCGCCGTCTGCCGAAGGTCCGAATTGCTCCACCATTGGCCGCTCCAAGGGTGAGGCCGTGATTCCCTGTCTGCACATCGAGAGTGGACACGGGTAAAATGCTGCACTGCGCTCCAGTGTCGCACAGAAAACGGCGACCGGAGAGAGTGTCGGTGATGAAGAGCAACTTTCCCTCATTGCCGATTGCCATCGCGGCCGCGGGGTGTCCGTTAGACCCGTTCCTCGGTGGTCGCAGTTGTTGGTTGTTTTTTTGGGGGGGGGGAAAACTGCAGGGAGGGCGGCAACGCTTCGCCTTCACGCCAAACTGCGCGTGGTAGAAACACAGCCTAGCAGGCTGACGAGCAGGGGCGGCATCCGCGGGGGATGGGTGCCTCATGGCGGCGCAGTACTGCCGAGTTACAGCGAAAATTTTGTCAGCCTCCGCAGCGAGTGTTGCACAGTCCACGATTTCAGATCTGGCCAGGGCAGCTTGCACCTGTTCAGGCAGTTGGCTGAGGAAAATTTCTCGGAACAGGAAGCATTCCGGTTCTGAGCCCAGGAGTGTGAGCATTTGGCTGATCAACTCTGAAGGCTTGCAGTCCCCAAGGCTGGGCATCGTGAGTAATCGACGGGCGCGCTCCAATTTTGTGAGCCCGAAAACCTGCAGTAACCGCGCTTTGAGGGTTTCATACTTGCGCTCCGTTGGGGGGTTTTCGAGGAGGCTGACGATCCGAGAGGCGGTAGAGCTGTCGAGTGCGGAGACCACATACAGGTATTTGGTCTGATCCGCATCGATGTTCCGCAGGGCGAACTGGGCCTCGACCTGAATAAACCACGAGGTCGCTTGCTGCTCCCAGAACTGTGGCAGCTTCAGTGACACAGCGTTTGCTTCCATGCTGTGCTCTTCTTTTGTGAAAACGTTCACAAAAACGGGGCCACCAATGTAGGAATTGACGAATTCCTATAAATAACTGAGATTGACACCAGGGAACAAGCAAACAGGTCTTTACTGATCAGAGACTCCACGAGGACTGCCTGTGCAGCCCCGTGGCTTGCGACATGACATCATCACGTTTGCCCACATTTTCCTGCGCTCTTAAAGGGGCCACGCCCCATACATGCAAACTCTATATACAAAACACAGTAATGCCTAACACAATGGTAGAGGTTTAGGCTGGTGTTAGAACATCGTTAAAGGGAATTATATACAGTCAGCCAGAGCCATTCAGTGGTTCTGCCACACTACCAAAATATATCACCTCATACTTATCTATATTAAAGTTTATTTGTCAATTACATGCCCATTCTGCAAGTTTATTAATGTTTTGTTGTATTTTGTCACAGTCCTCCTCTGTATTAACTACACCCCCAATTTGGTGTCATCCACAAATTTTGAAATTGTACTTACGGTTCCCAAGTCCAAATAATTTATGTAAATGGTGAACAACAGAGGTCCCATCACCGATCTTTGTGGAACACCACTTCGCACCTTTTGCCAGTCTAAGTAACTACCTTTAACCCCTACTCTCTGTTTTTGTTTTGTAGTGTGTGCAAGGTGTGAGATGTGAGTGTTGCAGCATTAGGTTATTTTACCAAATGCCTTAGGTCTAGGTGCCCAATGTTGTAGGGTTTCCACAGTCAACAACAGCTACCACAACAAGAGCAGTTTGAAATTATAGTCTCTTCTATGTAGAAAAGTGTGTCAAGTTGCTTCACACAGTAGTAATCAGATAAAAATGGATGCCTTTCACCAGGCTTCTTAATATATCTTTTTCTCACACGTCTGTAACGTACCTTGTGATGTTTTTCTGCATTAAATGCACAATATAAAGTTGATATAGTCATCTTCTCATACAGTTTCAACACTTGACCAAAAGTTTTATTATGATAGCTGAGAATAAATTTGCTAACTTGTATTACAATTGAGAAAATGTAACAGTGCCAGTGCTCATGTGACAGCATAATAATGAATTAAATATTGATTTATTCATCTAACTGGCAAGCAGGACTACTGGCTGTTTCAGGATCAGTGTCACCAGGGCACCAAACGTCAAGAGGAGAAAAATTAGACTTATGAGTAATTGAAGCATATTATCAGGTAGGAATGGAGAAAAGGAGGCTTTTGTTTAGATGAGTCAAATATTAGGCAGGCAGTATATTTGTGGGGATATTGAAATGCCAGCAGATCAAAATGATAATTATCCTTAGTTGTCCCAAGATCCTGAACATTATGTACTGACCACGTGAAATGGTGTTATAAACAATACAGATCTGTAAAGAATTTACCAGAGGAACATTTAGGCTCAAGTTCAATTCAAGGGACAGTTTACCTACCTCTGTTGATATGATTATGGGAATTATTTTGGCCAAAGGGTGAAAACAGGCTCTAAATGGGTGCTGAGCACATAAGAAATGCCTGTTTGAAAGTCCGGATTTAGCACACAGTTTTCGAGCTAATTGATGATTATCATGATTTGAAAGTGCCTACAGGCACTAACCAGAAACCTATAGGTTTAGCACTCAAGTACTGATTAGTTGCAATTTTCGTAGAGCTGTATATGTAGCCAGCACTCATCCACTTCCGCTGAAGGTGTGGAGTGTGATGGCTGGGAGTGGAAGGATGTCACAAGGAGCAAGAGAGAGGGCACCCAGGTTCTCCGATGTGGCACTGCAGGTCCTGGTGGAGCAGGTAAAGAGGAGGAGGGATGTCCTCCACCCGTAGAGAGGAAGAAGGCCACAGAGGCAGCTGATACACCGCATGTGGGAAGAGATCGCCCGGGAGGCCACAGCCAGGAGCCCTGGCCCAGAACATGACTCCAGTACCGCAAGAAATTTAATGACTTGACATGAGTGGTCAAGGTAAGGTCCCATCTTACAAACACACTTCTCGATAACTACACCACCACCACCACCAGCATCACAACCTCATCCACCATCTAACTATACACTGACATTCACACGCCCCACACTATTGCATGCTTCACAGGCACTACTCACACCTCAGACACATTTTACAGCTCTTCAACCATGTGATGCATCACACACACACAAATACACCTGCCAATACACTCCTTCACATTCACCACTCTTTCTCTTCCAGGAAAAATTAGCACATAACAGGTGACAGCAGGACTTGACCGGGGATGGGGAAGCATGAATTCATGATATTACTCCCCTTCAGGAGGCAGTGCTGACCGTGATCGGGAGGGGAGTGGCAGACCTTGTGGCCAGAGACAGAGCAGAGGGCATATCGCATAGAGGTCTGTGGCTACTGCAGCTTCCTTGCAGATGCTGAACTATTCCAGATCCCTAATCACCCAAAGCTACCCTCACTCCCAACCTCCATATGGTCTGATCACACACATCCTGCTATAGTGGCCACATGCGCTGCACCCAAACATTTCCAACTTTATCATTGCAGGCTCCCAGGAGCAATATGCACCTCATCCCGTAGAGCGGGTTCAGCAATAGCCACCTCACCCTAGGAGGAAGAGAAGGAGGAGGAGAACAAGGACAAATGCACTGCGTCAATGGCTACCTCTGTTGCAATGGCACCAGCTCAGAGACCGGCACCACGCGCAACTTAGAGGCTAGCTTAGAAGGGGGATCCTCACAGGGGGATGCACGAGCACTAGTGGGCAGCAGCCATGCAGGGTGGAAGGGACACCACAGGTGCCACCTTTCTGGGGGTCACATACTAGTTCTGCTGCAGAGGAGTCAGATGAGGACCTCGCAGGGCTAAGCTTCAGGAGAAGGTTGATGGATGCGACAAACCAAATGATTGGTGCAATGGAGAGCTTGCTTGAAAGCCTGTGAATCATGTCTCAGGGGATGGAGGAGTCGCCTCCACCTTGGCCCGTGGCTGGACGCAGAGCCTGGAACCCATCCTCTCTAGCGTGGCGAGGATTATCAATTCCAGCCAGCGACCTGAAGCCCAACATCATGCAGCATCAGCTGACTGAGGTCGCAGCTTCCAATGCAGTCATTGCTGATTGCATGGAGCGGCAAGCTGCTGCAATAGAAGCTCACATAGCTGGCATGGTGCCTCTGGGCTCCTCAGTTGAAAGGGGCTTGCAGAGTGTCTCCGATATCCACAGATCTGTCCTCCACCAGATCACTGGGTGGGCTGAACAGAGGCCCCGATATAGTGGCCTGGGAATCATGGAGCAGGAACGTTTTGGCCTCTCTCCGGAAGACAGCATTCCTGCTCCCTCCACCGCCACCCCGCCATTGCTCTTGCTGTAGCCTGTCAGCCAGGCGGCCCCGACTGCTGAAGCCCATGCTGAGATAGTGTCATCTTAGGCGGGGCCATCATGGCCTACAGCCTCTCGAGGGTGTACCAGGAGAACATCTGAACTGCCCTCTTCAGATTCTCAGCAGCCATCCACCTCGCCTGCTGCTGTCACTGGGGTTGCACTTCGTAGAAGCACTAGAATACACAAGAGCACTTATAGATAACCACTAAGGGTAAGCACCAGGGTGAATAGTTTAATATTTTTAAGTGATGTTGGTTTATCATGTTTACATATTTTGTTTTTGATGTATATAAACAGTGATTATGGTAATTGGGTAGTGGTGGAATCGGTGGTCTGTTTTATTGTGATCTTCATGGGGAAGGTGTTGAAAGGATTGAGTGCAGATGATGCACTGCCCGATGGATCCTAAGTCGTGGAAGTTACATCATGTGACCACAGCGCTCTGGGGTCTGATGGTGCAGCACTTCTCTCAAAAGCGCTGTTCAATTAGATGGCAGCGAGGGTCCCTCCCAGTTGCAGCTCATCTACCTGGAAGCCTCTGGAGGTCACCCTGGTCCTCCTCCTCCTCCTGCTCTTCTTCCTCCTCTTGTGGCTTCTGAGCTTGACCCTCTGGCACAATTGTTGGTGGTAACAACTGGTCTCTCATGATCACCAGATTGTGGAGCATGCAGCAAATCACCATGGATACATAGATACATAGAAGATAGGAGCAGGAGTAGGCCATTCGGCCCTTCGTGCCTGCTCCGCCATTCGATGAGATCATGGCTGATCCTTTAATTCAGTATCCCGTCCCCGCCTTCTCTCCGTAACCCTTAACCCCTTTTGCCCGTAGAAATATATCTAATTCCCTCTTAAATATATTTAATGAGCTGGCGTACACTGCCCTCTGTGGCAATGAGTTCCACAGGTTCACCACTCTCTGAGTGAAGAAATTCCCCCTCATCTCTGTCCTAAATGGTTTAGCCCTTATCCTTAAATTATGTCCTCTAGTTCTGTTCTCACCCGCCAAGGGAAACATTCCTTCTGCATCCAGTCTGTCTAGACCTGTCAGAATTTTATACACTTCTATGAGGTCCCCTCTCAATCTTCTAAACTCCAGTGTGTACATCCCTAAACTACATAGTCTCTCCTCATAGGTCATTCCCGCCATTCCTGGTATCAGCCTGGTGAATCGCCGCTGCACCCCCTCCATGGCAAGAACATCCTTCCTCAGATGAGGCGACCAAAACTGTACACAGTACTCGAGGTGTGGTCTCACCAGTGCCCTGTACAGCTGCAGCAAGGTATCCCTGTTCCTGTATTCTAACCCTTTTGCTATGAAGGCCAGCATACCGTTTGCCTTCTTGACCGCCTGTTGCACCTGCATGCTCGCCTTCAGTGACTGGTGTACAAGAACACCCAGGTCTCTCTGTACTTCCCCCTCTCCCAATCTATTGCCATTTAAATAATAATTTGCCCTCCCGTTCCTGCACCCAAGGTGGATAACTTCGCACTTGTCCACATTATAGTGCATCTGCCATTTATCCGCCCAATCGCCCAGTCTGTCCAAATCGCTCTGGAGCTTCCTGGTCTCTTCCTCTGAGCCCACCCCCCCTCCTAGTTTAGTGTCGTCTGCAAATTTGGAAATGCTGCATCCGACTCCCTGATCCAGGTCATTAATATAAATTGTGAACAGCTGGGGGCCCAGGACAGATCCCTGTGGTACCCCACTTGTTACTGCCTGCCATTCAGAAAATGAGCCGTTTATTCCAACTCTCTGTTTTCTATCTGACAGCCAGATGTGGACACCTTCTCGGCCGAGTACTGCAGGGCACCTCCTGACTGGTCAAGGCATTAAAAACCTCAGCTTGAACAGCCCAATGGCCTGCTGAATGATATTCCTGGTGGCTGAGTGGCTCTCATTGTACAAGTGCTAAGCTGGTGTCTGACGGTTTCTCAGGGGAGTGATGAACCATGGCATCACCTAGGGCCTCCTGCTGAGAGCCATCCTCGCCCTCCTGTCCCTCACTCGTACAGCAGCTGGTGCTGCTCTACCCGGCCTCATCTCCTCTTCCAAATCATCATGCAGAGCAAGGAGGACTCCTATCAAGATGCCCATGACCAATCACTCCCTTTCTCCTTGTGACTCCCGTAAGCTGTCCAATAAGGTAGAGTAGCTCAGCACTCATTATTTTAGGTGAAGTCCTGAGAGAATATCCGGGGAAAATGTTGAGAGAGTGTTGGTGAAGTCTTGACAAAGTGTCCCAGAAAGTTTTCAAATGTGTCTCAAAAGACCTTTTCAAATGCAGTGTAGTCAGTCGATCTCAGTCAGCAAGTGAACAGTGAAAGCTGAGCATTGCTTAAGTAACGTTCACAATCCTCACCAAGGATATGTTTACTCCTGTTCAGCTGGTCGGTGTTAGGAGAAGTAGTTAAATTAAGCATTATCCACCAAAATGGCATGCAACCTCTTTAATGAATGCTAGCAGGCAAATTAATTGTCAATCAGCCACTTAACGCTCCTCCGGGCGGCCATTCCTAGCGCTGGCCTCAACTCCTTTACCAAGATGGCATCTTGCACTAAACACAGGCTAAACCGACATTGTAGCTTAAGACCCCATCTTGGCTACCTCTTTAATGCCTAAAGTATTCGGCCAAAATAGCCCCCTATATGTTCAGGAAGTTTTTTGCAATGTTTATGGTTTGGATATTTTTACTCAACCTCTCCTTAATCTTACTGGTGTGGTCCACTAACTGGAAATAAAAAATCATATTAGCTGAAATTGCACATGGCTGGTCTTCTGCCTGCTTTCAGACAGTGTATGAAGCAGTAACAGTAACTCTCTCCATCTATTCAGCAGTCAATTACAAATTAGAGAAGGGATCTGATGATGCTGACAAATTGGGAAAGATATCTGAATTTGCATTGTGTTGATACAGATCCTCTGAGCTATAAAATCACACTAATCCCACAATTCACAAGCAAAATACATGATATTTGGGCTGACATAGCCACGTAAATTTAAAGAAGTACAGTGTCATGAGGGTGAAATATCATGCTAGACATTTGATGATGTTTAGAAACAGAAAAGAGGGCAATGAAGTTTTAATATAATCTAGGATAAACAATGCCAAGGCTGCTTGGGAAAAGTCTCTGCTCCAGAAGATACAATGTCCATGTTCCATGGCAGCCACTGCGGTAGTGTGACAGCAGAGTGTTTGAAACATATTGCTCTTGAATGTTTCAGCAATTGAGCCTGCCTACAATGCTCAGATGAACCAATAACACCTCTTTAATATTGAAGGGATAATTTTATAAGGCTGTTCTTCCTCCAGCTAGGCTGGTAATACCTATTAGAATTTTGACAATTTTCCAATCACCAATCAGAAACTCACTACAGTATTGCAATCATATAAAATTACAGGCACAAGATTTCCATAATATATAGATGGATATGATAGGAAATATCACAAAAGGCAATAAATATCTGGGATCAGTGGCCTGGTGAATCCAATAACTAGAGCTGTAGATAGGGCTTTAAACTAAAAAGGGGAGGGAAGGGGTCAGGTGAGGGGAAATTTAGAAACCTAAAGAGAAAAGCCAAGGCAATGGAGAAGTGTAGTGGCTTGGGTAAAGATAAGCAGAGTGTGACAGGAAGGGACAGAGAGTTTAACAGTAATAGTGCATCAGCGAATAAGGTGAAAGCAATGAATAATGGTAAAAAGTTAAAATTAAAGGCTCTTTATCTGAATGCATGAAGCATTTGTAACAAGATAGATGAATTAGTGGCACAAATAGAAATAAATGGGTTTGACCTAATAGATATTACAGAGACGTGGTTGCAAGGTGACGAAGTTTGGGAACTAAATATTCCAGGGTACTTGACATTTCAAAAATACAGGCAGAATGGAAAAGGTGGGGAGTAGCCCTGATAATAAAGGATGATATAAGGACAGTAGTGAGAAAGGACCTTGGCTCGGAAGATCAGAAAGTAGAATCAGTATGAGTGGAGATAAGAAAAAACAAGGGGCAGAAAACACTGGTGGGAGTAGTTTATAGGCCCCCAAACAGTAGCTATACTGTTGGACAAAGAATTAATCAAGAAATAATAGAAGCTTGTAACAAAGGTAATGCAATAAACGTGGCCAACTTTAATCTTCATATAGACTGGGCAAATCAAATTGGCAAAGGTAGTCTGGAGGACAAGTTCATGGAATGCATTCAAGACAGTTCCCTAGAACAATACAACATGGAACCAACCAGGGAACAGGCTACTTTAGATCTTGTATTGTGTAATTAGTAATCTCATAGTAAAGTATCCTCTGGGGAAGAGTGATCATAATGTGTTAGAATTTCACATTGAGTTTGCAGTAAATGCTTAAGCCTGAAACTAGAGTCTTAAACTTAAATAAAGCCAATTATGTAGGTATGAGGAGCAAGTTGGCTAAGGTAGATTGGGAAATTAGATTAAATTATGAGAGTAGGTAAGCAGTGGCAAACATTTCAAGAAACATTCCAAAATTCTCAATGAATACACATTCCTTGAAAAATAAAAAGTTCACAGGAAAAGTGATCCATTGATGGCTAACTAAAGTAGTTAAGGGTAGTATTAGATTAAAAAAGAGGCTTATAATGTTGCAAAGAATAGTAGCAAGCCTGAGGATTGGGAGAGCTTCAGAAACCAGCAAAGGATGACCAAAAATTGTGAAAAAGGGAGAAAATAGAGTATGAGAGTAGGGAGTAAACTAGCAATAAATATAAAACACAGATTGTAAGTGCTTCTGCAAGTATGAAAAAAGGAAGAGACTAGCAAAAGTAAGCATTGGTCCCTTAGAGGCTGAGACAAGAGAAATTATAATGGGGAGTAAGGAAATAGCAGAGACTTAAACAAATATTTTGTAACTGTCTTCACAGTAGAAGACACAAAAAGCATACCAAAAATAGTGGGGATCCAAGGGGCTAATGAGAGTGAGGAACTTAAAGTAATTAAAATCAGTAGAGAAAAAGTAGTTGAGAAAGAACAACAACAACAGCTTGTATTTATATAGCGCCTTTAATGTAGTAAAACATCCCAAGGCACTGCACAGGACTATTATAAAACAAAAACAATTTGAAACCAAGCCACATAAGGATAAATTAAGGCAGGTGACCAAAAGCTAGATCAAAGAGGTAGGTTTTAAGGAGTGTCTTAAAGGAGGAATGAGAGGCAGCAAGGCGGAGAGGTTTAGGCTGGGAATTCCAGAGCTTAGGGCCTAGGCAACAGAAGGCACGGCCACCAATGGTTGAGCGATTATAATCAGGGATGCTCAAGAGGGCAGAATTAGAGGAGATTACAGAGATAAGATGGGGCGAGGCCATGAAGGGATTTGAAAACAAGGATGAGAATTTTGAAATCGAGGCGCTGCTTAAACGGGAACCAATGTAGATCAGCGAGCACAGGGGTGACTGGCGAATGGAACTTGGTGCGAGTTAGGACATGGGCAGCCGAGTTTTGGATGACCTGAAGTTTACGTAGGGTAGAATATAGGAGGCCAGCCAGGAGTGCATTGGAATAGTCAAGTCTAGAGGTAACAAAGGCATGGATGAGGGTTTCAGCAGCGGATGAGCTGAGGCAAGGGCGGAGATGGACGATGTTGCAGAGGCGGAAATAGGCGGTCTTTGTTATGCTGTGGGTATGTGGTCGGAAGCTCATTTCAAGGTCAAATATGACACCAAGGTTGTGAACAGTGTGGCTCAGCCTCAGACAGATGTTAGGGAGAGGGATGGAGTCAGTGGCTAGGGAACGGAGTTTGTGGCAGGGACTGAAAACAATGGCTTCAGTCTTCCCAATATTTAATTGGAGAAAATTTCTGCTCATGCAGAACTGGATGTCAGACAAGCAGTCTGACTATTTAGAGACAGTGGTTTCGAGAGAAGAGGTAGTAAGGTAGAGCTGGGTATCGTCAGCGTACATGTGGAAACTGACGCTGTGTTTTCAGATGATGTTGCCAAGGGGCAACATGCAGATGAGAAATAAGAGGGGGCCAAGGATAGATCCTTGGGGGACACCAGAGGTAGTGATGCAGGACTAAAAGCTGACAAATCCCCTGGAACAAATGGCCTGCATCCTAGGGTTCTAAAAGAGGTGGCTGCCGAGATAGTGGATGTATTGGTAGTGATCTTCCAAAACTCCCTAGATTCTAGAACAGCCTCATTGGATTGGAAGGTAGCAAATGTAACCCCGCTATTCAAGAAAGGAGGGAGAGAGAAAACAGGGAACTACAGGCCAGTTAGCCTGACATCAGTCATTGGGAAAGTTTTGGAATCCATTACTAAGGATGTGGTAACAGGACACTTAGAAAATCATAATATGATTGGACAGAATTACGAAAGGGAAATCATGTTTGATAAATTTATTAGAGTTTTTTGAGGATGTCACTCTCAGGGTAGATAAAGGGGAACCAGTGGATTTCTAAAAAGCATTTGATACAGTGCCACATAAAAGGTTGCTACACAAGATAAGGGCTCATGGGGTTGGGGGTAATATATTAGCATGATAGAGGATTGGTTAACAGACAGAAAACAGAGAGTAGGGATAAACGGGTCTTTTTATGGTTGTCAGGCTGTAACTAGTGGGGTGCCGCAAGGATCAGTGCTTTGGTCTCTACTATTTACAATCTGTATTAATGACTTAGATGAAGGTGTGAAGGAATAAGCAATATAACCTATTCAGAAAAATACACCATTCTATGAAAGAATTCTGGCCTTATTAAAACATGACAAACTGGGTCTGGAAATCTAGAAACCGAACGATGAAAAAGCTGTGATAGCATTCTGCCTATTGAGATAAGATAAGTTGTTGACAGTGAATCAATAACCTTATTGAAACAGAAGGTTAAATGCTCCTGAAGTCTGAACCTTTGGGAACAAGAAAATAGCTACCCTGTATAAGGTGTTCTAATTTACACCTTGTAAAGTAGCACATAAAAGTAACAAACATCTGCCTTCATTAAAATGACACCAAGTAAAGCGCACCTGCTGTTACATCATTTTTTATGATAAATTTAGAACACCTAGAGGAGAGACATGATCCTGTAGTGCTACCAGCTGAGATGACTGTAAGAATTGCAGGGGTCAGCAGAAAGATGATTATAGATAATTAGCCTACATCAGCAGAAAACCATAAAGGAAATCCCACTGGAAAAGGGTATAAATATTGAACTCTCAAAGGGGATAATAGACTCGCTTAAAAGCGATTCTCGGCTTCAGAGCTAGCTCTAAGTCTTCAACTCTTTGTACCTCAGGGATCAAGGTACTGTATTTGATTCTGGTGGATATCCTGAATAAACTTTAAGAACTGTAAAACTGTAGCAAAGTTAAGATTTGAGAGTAAGGATCTTTGATAAGGTTGTAAAGCTTTCTCTTTTTGGAACTGTTAATGTTGCGATTGACTCACCAACTGTAAATTATATGTCGGTTCTTTAATATTTTTAGAATTGTCTCACATAATACTTCTGTATCAAACTCGCAAACTCAATCTCTGTACACTCTTTGGTGAGGAGTTGCATAATTCTGGGGGAGTTTTCCAGACCCTCATAATATCCAGAATGTTACAGTCTAGCTAAACTTATTAAAAGGGCTATCTGGAGGACGGTAACATTTTCAGGTTGTTCCTTTCCTTTAGGGAGAGATAGTACGGACCTTTAGACCCAATTAAGATTCTTTAGGATTCAGCTAACTCAAACTTTAATTGAAAGTGAACGTCTGAGGAATACACTTGATCCGGGGTAGCCCTAAAGGGGCTAGGCTAGTAATTATCCTTTCAAAGGGACCGAGTATAATGTATCCAAGTTTGCTGACAATACAAAGCTAGGTGGGAAAGTAAGCTGTGAGGAGGACACAAAGCGAGAGAAATTCGGTATCACCCCATTTGGGGTGCTAATTTTTTAAATGCTGAAAAGTTAGCACCAGGCACTAATGATTCTGAGCTTCCCCTAAATTGGCTGTTGGCCCTGCAGGAAGGAAGTGGAGCGCAAATCTAGCGCTCCACTTACTTCCTGGAGTGCTAAAAGACGTAGGCGGGCCGGTAGTGGTGCAGGTCTGCACAATGTCCCATGCAGCACTGCCGAGATCCAAGGCTCCTTTCCTATCTTAAATGGAAGGGCCATCATTGCAGGCTTTGAATTGGGACCAGTTAGTTGGTCCCCGACAGCAGCCCTGATCCAGCCCAATCAGCCCATGCATTCCAGCAAAGGATTTTTACTAGTCCTAGTCCCTTTAGGGCTACCCCAGATCAAGCGTATTTCTCAAGGCGTTCACTTTCAACTAAAGTTTGAGGTAGCCAAATCCTAAAGACACTTAATTGGGTCTAAAGGTCCGGACTATCTCTCCCTAAAGGAAAGCAACAACCTGAGAATGCTATCGTCCTCCAGATAACGCTTTTAATAAATTTAGCTAGACTGTAACATTCTGGATATTATGAGGGTCTGGAAAACGCCCTCAGAATTCTGCAACTCCTCACCAAAGAGTGTACAGAGATTGAGTTCACGAGTTTTTGATACAGAAGTCTTATGTGAGACAATTCTAAAAATATATAGATTTATTAAAGAACTGACATGCAATTTACAGTTGGTGAATCAATCAATCGCAACATTAACAATTCTAAAAAGAGAAAAAATGCTTTCTTATTATTAACAGAGAATCTTACTTTTAAATCTTAACTTCACTACAGTATTACATTTCTTAAAGTTCTTATACAGGATATTCACCAATATCAAATACCTTTGATTCCCGAGGTACAAAGAGTTGGAGACTACAGAGCCGCCTCTGAAGCTGAGAATCACTTTGCCTGATTAAGGTGAGTCTGTTATCCCATTTATGAGTTCAGTATTTATACCTTTTTCCAGTGGTATTTCCTTTAAGGTTTTCTGCTGATGCAAGCTAATTATCTCTAGTCATTTTTCTGCCGAGCTCTGCAACTCTGACTGCCATCTCAGCCAGCCTCCTGTCTCATCTCTAGGTGTTCTAAGTTTACCAAATAAAAACGGTGTGACGGCACGTGTTCCTTATCTTATGTGCATCTTTATGAAGTGCAAATTAGAACACCTTATCCAGGGTGAACCATTGTTTCATTTCCAAAATTTCAGCTTGTCGGAGCCCTTCACCTTCTGTGTCAATAGATTATTTATTCAGGGTCAACAACTATCTTATCTCAATAGCCAGAATGTTTTCACAGCTATTTCATAGTTCGGTTTCTAAATTTCCAAACCCAGTTTGTCATGTTTTAATAAGGCCAGAATTCTTTCATAAGATAGTGTATTTTTCTGAATAGGTTATATGGCTTATTCCTTCACACCCCCCTCTTGACCAAAAAATGAGCTCGAGCATCAGGGCAGAATTTGGTCAATGCTACAAATAAGGTTACAATAGTACATTAATTTCATGAGATTCACAAGAGCCCAATCATGTGCTACATGAAAATTCCTTTAAGTCATCCCAAGGCAATGTTTTGCCTTATTTGAAATTGAACACAAATTAAAAGAATGATCGGTACATTTTCATGCAATTAGTGAAACAACATGTAATTAGAATGTCCAATTGGCAGATGTACATTCCGTAGAGGTGAGTTATTCATACGAGTCAAGGAGATATCATTTGGAGCTGTCTGAAGCTTGACACGCTGTTCCATTGATCCAGCGTGAGGACAGATTCTTGTTTTCGTAAAGGCCTTGCCAGAAGCTCAGTTGATTCCTCCTCCATCCGCAGTGCTTTCCTCCTTTGTTGAAGTAACTTGTTGGTCTTTACTTGTTTTGGTTGTGGCTTTTTGCGAATCCAATTCCTGAGGCATTGCCAAGCATTGTGTGGAGGAGTCGGCGACACCGTCTGGCTGACCGTCGTCAGTAGTTCGATTGCATCCATTTCCTGTGTCGTGCTCCAAGCTGGGTCTTGGAAGACAGTGTACAACTGCACCTTGTATTGTTCCTCCATTTCGGTATCCTGCAGGACATCTTTTGAGATTGTCTATGGAGACAGTTTGAAGAATATGCTTGCCATTCGGCTGATTAATATGTATTTTAAAAGTTCTTCGTTAATAACAGGTTTTTTTCACTTAGGTCTTAAACCAGGTTTTTGCTTGAACTTCTTTTCCTGTACCCATTCTCCTGCTAGGGGTTGCCATGCTTTGTTTGTCAATTTTCTCTGCCTATTTGTCTCCCTTATCCTCTGATCAATTTGATGTATCTCCTCTGTTACTTTTTAAAAACCTAACTGTCGTTGTCGGTTCAAGGAATCGGAGAGTGTAGAGGCAATAAAAGAACCATGGGTAAGCGATGTATGCATCTCAACCCCATACATTAGATAATATGGAGTTTTAGGGGACACTGTCCCTGATGCAGATGCAGGCACATTATAAAGTGATAGCTGCACCTTCGGAATGACGGTGGTCCACTTATTTCCCCTGATTCTTAACAGTTTGACCAATAGCTTTTTTACTTCCTGGTTTTTACATTCCACCAGCCCCACTGATTGCGGGTGACATGGCGTGCTGTGATCTAACCCAATCCCCCTTTATTCGCAGTAGTCTTTGAAGACCTTGGAGACAAAGGCTCCGCCTTGATCGGAGTGTAAGATTTTGGGAGCACCAGCTACAGTAATTATGTCAGTAATAGCATTGACGAGTGCGTTTTCCGAAACAGTTTTTGTGGAGACCAGCCAGCAGAAGGAAGTACATCCATCTACACAAATGAGAACATGTCTGTGTCCCAAAGACGGGGCAAGTGGTCCAATGAAGTCAATAAAGAATTTTCCCATTGGCTCAGCAGCTTTCACAGGAGCCAATGGGTAGTGGCTTAATTAGTGGTGACTTATTGGTTAAATTTCATGGCTCACAATTTGCCACGTATGTTTTACAGGCCTTAAGCATGCCTGGCCACCAATATAAGGGAGTCAGTTTGCAGAATGTTGTTCTGGCACCACAATGTGCTTGACCTATGCCCTCGTGAGCTTCTTTTACAAGTTGTGCTCGTTTGTGTCTCGGTTTCCCTTGGGAAACTTAACTAGCACAATACCAGTAGGGGTTTCCGAGTAAAAAGTACTTTGATGGATATCCTGGTGGATTCTCTTTTGTTGGGTATAATAGCCGAATTGTAGGGGGTGGCGTGTGGCATGTGCGCCCAGTCAGCTTCGCCTCTGACTGTCCCGTGAGCAGTTCGAATCGCTCCCACACCCCTGGGTTCTAGACACCGGGCTTAGGTACAGGCAGCGATACAGAAAATCGAGTAGACAAGTGGTTTGGTGTAAGAAAACCAAGATTTTATTAAAACAGAAATAAAACACATCTTAAGAGAATTACTGGTATAAAATACAGGCATAAACAATTACACTTATACAGGGAATGGGGAACACACGGCACATCGAGGGAAAACAATTACATTAACAATCCCCTTATCCTTATCCCACCCCTATACCTAACTAGATTAAGCTATGAGGGGCCAGGAATTCATGCTCACCAATCCAAAACCTGTTGCTTTAACAGTTGCGAGTTTTGAGGTCTGGTCCTGCTGTCCTTTGGGGTACCCCGTCGCCACGTGGTCTCAAAGTGCGGCGCTGGAGTTGTTGCTGCGACGCACCTTCCCTCTCCTCAGCCACCATCATCGTCTCGTCGCGATGGGTTTTCTTCTTCTTCTCCCTCGGGTGGTCGTCGGCGGTAGCGTTGCGGTTGTGGGTTGGTTGGCAGTTTTTACTGCTTATTCGATTTTACTACCCAAGCGTCAAACGCCAGCATATTCGTTGCGGGCGTGGACACCCGCGTCTAACACCAGCTTATTCACAGTGTTCAAACGCCAACTAATTCTCACTGTCCATACATACACTGTTAATTTCTTTCCCAAACGCCAGCTTATAAATAGGCATTTGTTTTTTACCAATGCGTCTTTTGCTGCCCGTCTCTGCTCTTGTCAGGTTTTACCTTCTTATTCGTCTCGTCTTGTCTCGTCTCATTTCGTCTGCCCTTTTTGTGGCCTGTGTGTCCTGTATGACTTTGAACTCGGGTCTCGTTCTCCTCCCGCGTTTGGTATGGATGTCCTTGGTTGTTTGAGCGGTGCGGGGAGCGAGAAGAGAACCCGCCACGAGGCCAGGGCATGAGTACGAGCAGCAGCAGCCCAAGACCAAACAAGAGGTCAGAGTCAAGAGAGCGATTGCTACTGATGGGCCTCCAATTATACCCGTTCTTCCACTCCTTATCTGCGCGTTAAATCAGGTCAGTCCATTGTTTAATTTTTGGCGGGCTGTTTTAAATGATTACAACCATTTGTTTTAAACGACTTTAGGAGTGGTTGTCTCCGGGTCTAATGGCCCCGATGTCCTGGTTGCTTTGTCATGGATGAGACTTGATTGTCCCCATCCTACCTTGATGGCTACTGTGAGCTGTTATCGATTAAATATGCAGGAAGCTAATGGCCACCATTATGGGCCCATCTAGCTTGATTCAATTCGATTCAGATAAATGCGTATTCTGTGTTTACTTTGTCTGGCTGGGCTCCAAAGAGTCTCTGATCACAGATCCCTGCATTTTAATGTTTTGTCTCCAGGCCTGCTTGCTGGCAGAGCCTTGCTTTTAAAAATCCTGTCAATGTTGGTCACAAGGTTTACAGAAGCCATTTTGGATACCCTACTTTTAATAACTTGTCCAAAACAGGGTCCCTTGATCCATAACTCGGGGAGTGCGGGAATTTTGAGAACCCTGCAACTTACAGAATCAGTTCCTCATCCTGATTAGCTACCCGTTCTGCCCTAGTGATAACACTAATATTGGCAGGCCCCTCTCGAGGGGGTGTCATGCAGACCAAATGTTTCGCTTGTTCATCGGCAAGACTGTTTCCTTTTGCGTGTACTGTCCCAGTGGTATGCCCATTTACATGAATCCCTGACATTTCTGTTTCTCCATCCTCGAACGGAGAATGGCTTCCCACAATGTTTTATTAAATGAATATCCCCATCCTCAATGATGGTGGAGCCCAGCATCTGAGAGCAAAAGACAAGGTTGAAGCGTTTGCAACCATCTTTAGCCAGAAGTGCTGAGTGGATGATCCATATTGGCCTATTCCTGAGGTCCCCACCATCACAGAAGCCAGTCTTCAGCCAATTTGATTCACTCTACATGTTATCAAGAAACGGCAGAGTGCACTGGATACAGCAAAGGCCATGGGCCCTGACAACATCCCGGCTATCGTGCTGAAGACTTGTGCTCCAGAACTAGCCGCGCATCTAGCCAAGCTGTTCCAGTACAGCTACAACGCTGGCATCTATCTGACAATGTGGAAAACTGCCCAGGTATGTCCTGTCGACAAAAAGCAGGACAAATCCAACCCAGCCAATTACTGCCCCATCAGCCTACTCTCAATCATCAGCAAAGTGATGGAAGGTGTCGTTGACAATGCTATCAAGCGGCACTTACTCACCAATAACCTGCTCACTGATGCTGAGTTTGGGTTCCGCCAAGACCACTCGGCTCCCGACCGCATTACAGCCTCGGTCCAAACATGGACAAAGGAGCTGAATTCCAGAGGTGAGGTGAGAGTGACTGCCCTTGACATCCAGGCAGCATTTGACCGAGTGTGGCATCAAGGAGCCCTAGTAAAACTGAAGTCAATGGGAATCAGGGGGAAAACGCTCCACTGGCTGGAGTCATACCTAGCACAAAGGAAGATGGTTGTGGTGGTTGAAGGTCATCATCACAGCCCCAGGAGTCTAACCACCTCCCCTTGACATTCAACGGCATTACCATCGCCGAATCCCCCACCATCAACATCCTGGGGGTCACCATTGACCAGAAACTTAACTGGACCAGCCACATAAATACTGTGGCCACAAGAGCAGGTCAGAGGCTAGGTATTCTGCGGCGAGTGTCTCACCTCCTGACTCCCCAAAGCCTTTCCACCATCTACAAGGCACAAGTAAGGAGTGTGATGGAATACTCTCCACTTGCCTGGATGAGTGCAGCTCCAACAGCATTCAAGAAGCTCGACACCATCCAGGACAAAGCAGCCCGCTTGATTGGCACTCCCTCCACCACCGGCGTACCGTGGCTGCATTGTGTACCATCTACAAAATGCACTGCAGCAGCTCGCCAAGGCTTCTTCGGCAGCACCACCAAACCCGCAACCTCTTCCACCTAGAAGGACAAGGTCAGCAGACACATGGGATCACCACCACCTCCAAGTTCCCCTCCAAGTCACACACCATCCTGACTTAGAAATATATCACCGATCCTTCAACGTCGCTCCCTACCTAACAGCATTGTGTGAGTACCTTCACCACACGGATTGCAGCGGTTCAAGAAGGCGGCTCACCACCACCTTCTCAAGGGCAATTAGGAATGGGCAATAAATGTTGGCCTTGCCAGCGATGCCCATATCCCATAAACAATTTTTTTTTAAATGCAGAAATTCTGAGCATGGTCTATGCTGAAAGTAAGTCTGATATTTCTCCACTCTCCATCTGGCTTGGGGCCCAGGTTGGATTGCGATCATATTCACTAAACAGGGATCCAGCAGCAAAGTTAACTGATAACCGGCTGACTGACATGAAAACACTGTTGACTGCTCCAAGACAGTTCAAAGAATTAAATGTCATTAATGCACTGAATTGGAATAGAAAACAATTGACGTTATTGGCATTGAATTCAATATCCAGCAAAGTATGAAGCTGAAAAGTGATAGTGCCTGAAATACTCTGATTCATTCTCAGATTTCATCCATCTTCAGTAGTTCAGCCCCAGTCAATGGAATATTTTGTACAAATCATTCAAGTTTTGCTTACTTTAAGATATTGGGAATATTGGTGCTTCCTGGTACTGGTGTACACTGCTGCATTTTCAAACCCTTTGGCCTAGAAATTCAGTTTGGGCCCGCCAGCTGGCTAGCGCCCAAAAGTTAGCGCTGGGCGCGGAGCCAGTTGCGACCGTCAGAAATTCAGTTTTAGCGCCCCAAGTCGGAACCGGGCACTATTCCAGGGTGTGCCCGCCCCCGCTTGGGGCGCTGAAACTGAATTTCAGCGCTCTAGCTACCGCTGCGCCACCCGATGCGGTGCGGCAGGCTGCGGTACTGCAGGCCTCCTCCTTCTCTTAAGGAGGAGGTGCCTGCAACGGCCGGAGCCCCGATCGCGAGTGCCGGCAAAAGAGCCCGGCACAACGGAGAGGTGCCAGGCTCCACGGAAACCAGCCGGCAATGCCGCGGGGGGCGTGGAGGAGGCCGGGGAAGGAGGTGCGGGCAGGCGGCCGCCGAAAAAGCGGCCGGCCGCACCTCCACCTTAAAGCACCCCGCTAAGGCTGCAGTAAGGACCCAGTCTCCCGATGTTGTTAGCGGCCGCTACTGAAGATGGGGGTCGGGGCGGTAGCGGGGCGGAACCGGGGCACTGCGCACACCGATGACGTCATCGGTGCCGGCGCAGCGCTACCGGCTACCACCGCCATTACCGCGGCCCTCAAAATCAGCGCTACCACCCCTACTGGCGCAGAAGCCCTCTTTGGGCTGTAACTGGGCGCAAAGCCCACCGAATTTCTAGGCCTTTGTTTCAATTGGCATTCATTTCCATTTTATAATTTTACACAACATGCTGTGATATCACAAACTTTAATCGAAGGCAAGAACAGTTCTGTGGAATTGGATCGGCTGTTATGACTGGGAAATTCCCTTCAGGTCTGATTATCACCAGCCTTAAAATAAAAAGCTGATGCTGCTTACCTGGCAGAATGTAGATTGTAACCCGAGCTGTCCAGAGCACAAAGGGTCAGCCCTCAAGCATAATCATCCAAAATTTCATTTCATTATCAGACAATGTACATGTTCCTGTTTAGTAACTATATTTGTATCTGCCCATTTCTGTGGTTATTTTGCATTTTGTTCAGTTCATTGTCAAAAATAGACTTATGGATTGTCTTAGCTTGTTTTTTTTAAATGTTTACACATGTTGTTTAAACTGAATAAAAATTGGGTTTTCTCTACAGTTCGTTTGTCTCAAAATATAACAGATCTCCAATGGAGTTGCATAGGTTAATGACAAATGTTATATAATTTAACAGATAAAGTATTATTCTGCTGCTAATATAAGGCTGCATTTAATCTGGCCCACTCCCCCAAATCCACAGAGTGTAAGGTTAATTGCTGTTGGTAAGGAAGTTAGAAGATTGGTCATTGCTTGTAAATTCCTTGGTCCATGTCAGAAGAAACCAGCATGAAATGACTGGTTTTATTTATCTATTTTTTTAAACACCTTTGACACTTTCAAGTAGCATAGTGATTATGTTTTCCTTTCGCCTTGCACCATCATCTCTTTCGTCATTTAATCTCTCCTACCTTCCACCCTAGCACAGGCCTTCCCTTTTGTTCTTTCCTCCCCTCCCACCTTTCCCTGCCTCTGTACTTGCTTAAAACCTGTTACATCTCTAACTTTTTCCAGTTCTGGCAAAAGTTCATCAACCTGAAACATTAATTCTGTTTCTCTCTCCACAGATGCTGCCTGACCTGCTGAGTATTTCCAGCATTTTCTGTTTTTATTTCAGATTTCCAGCACCCGCAGTATTTTGCTTTTGTAGTAGTGATTATGCTACTGGGCTAGTAATCTAGAGGCCTGGACTAATAATCTAGAGAATTTAAATTCAAATCCCACCATGTGTGGTAAACCACTGTTGTTGTTGTTGTTGTTGTTGTTACACACTGTTGTACCTATGCATGCCTCAACATGTCTCGGCTGGCTCCACCCACACAGGCCCAGGTATAAAGGTGATTGACCTGCAGCCCCCTGCCTTCTTGGAACCCAGTCAACCACGAGAGGCATGCTCTGTTCTTTGCTAATAAAAGCCTTTAGTTACTCTCTTAACTCTCAGTCTTTTATGAGTAATTGATAGCGCATCAATTTTATTAGCAAAAACAAAATGTCGACATTTGCTGAACAGCAGGCTGCTGCACCAAACGCTGAACAGCAGGCTGCTGCACCAAACGCTGAGCAACAGGAGCTGCTGCGAGCCCTCAGACCAACATGCCTGGACCTAGACCCCCAAGAAGCGGGTTCGGCTACCAAATTCGCGCATTGGCTGCGTTGCTTCGAGGCCTACCTGCAAGCCTCAACTGTGACCCTGGACGAAAACAAGTTGGAAATCCTGGCCTCAAAGGTGAGCCACCAAGTTTATACAATAATCCAGGACAGGACGACCTACACGGCGGCTATCGATCTGCTAAAAGGGCAATACGCACGCCCGGTAAATACGGTCTATGCCAGGCACCTCTTAAGATCCCGCAGACAGCAGCCCGGGGAATCGGTGGAGGCCTTCCTACGGGCACTACGGATACTTGGCCGAGACTGCGATTGCAAAGAAGCATCAGCCGCAGCACACACGGAGGGACTGATCCGAGATGCTTTCGTTGCAGGTCTAAGGTCCGACTACTCCAGGCAGAGACTGTTGGAAAAGGGAGAAATGGACCTGAGAAAGGCAGTGTCCCTCGCGCTCTCGCTCGACGCGGCCCACAGGAATATGGACGCCTTCTCCCCTAACCGCTCCGCAACGTGGACGCCACAACCTTGGGTCATGGGACCGCCACCTTCAACTGCTGCTGCGATGTCCAAGGCACAGAAATGTTATTTTTGTGGCCAGGCAAAACACCCCAGAGCACGCTGCCCGGCGAGAAACGCTACCTGCTCCAGCTGCGGGAAGAAAGGACACTATGTCAGCGCCTGCAAAGGTAAAACCGCTAACGCCAGCAGCGCCGCGTGCGAACCGTGGGGGCAGCCATCTTGTCCGCCATCTTGGACTCCCCCAGCCGCGTGGGGATCGGGACCATGGGCGCCGCCATTTTGTCCGCCATCTCGGACGTCTCCAACTTCAACCACGGGGGACCCGGACTCAACCACCGCCTCATCTGAGGACCACGTCGACTCGCTCGACCATACGCTGGCCTCCGTGACGCTGGACCAATCTCTCCCTCATCAACTGTCCAGGTCCATGATGGACATTAAGGTAAACGGCCGCACCACTACCTGCCTTTTTGACAGCGGGAGCACGGAAAGCTTTATCCACCCCGACACGGTGCGGAGTTACTCTCTCCCGGTCCTGCCGACGCGACATCGGATCTCTTTGGCTTCCAAAGCCCAGTCAACGGACGTTGGTGGCTACTGTGTAGTGACCCTTTCAGTAAGGGGCACAGAATACAAAAATTTTAAACTCCTGGTCCTGCCCCATCTTTGCGCTGCCGTTCTACTGGGGTTGGATTTTCAGTGCAACCTTAAGAGTGTCACATTAGCGTACGACGGACCCCTCCCCCCACTCACAGTCTGCAGCCAGCAGCTTTTAAATCGCCCGCCGCGCAACATTTGCAGCCTCTCCACCCTTAAAGTCCCCCCCCCCTCCTTGTTCGCTAACCTCACCCGCGACTGTAAGCCCATCGCTAACAAAAGCAGGCGTTACAGTGCCGGGGATAGGAGCTTCATTAAATCCGAGGTAGCAAGACTCCTGAAGGAAGGGATTATTGAAAGTAGCACCAGCCCATGGCGAGCACAAGTGGTGGTAGTGAAGACTGGCGAAAAACAGCGCCTAGTTATTGACTACAGCCAGACGATCAATCGCTACACCCAGCTAGATGCATACCCACTCCCCCGCATATCTGACATGGTCAATCAGATAGCACAATACCGGGTGTTCTCGACGATTGATCTGAAGTCGGCATACCACCAGCTCCCCATCAGGGCTGAGGACCGCCAGTACACAGCTTTTGAAGCTGACGGTCGTCTCTACCACTTCCTCAGAGTTCCCTTCGGCGTCACCAACGGGGTTTCAGTCTTCCAACGGGAGATGGACTGGATGGTCGACCAGAACGCGCTCCAGGCCACTTTCCCCTATCTAGACAACGTCACCATCTGCGGCCGCGACCAGCAGGACCATGATGTTAATCTAGAGAAATTCCTCCGTACAGCCCAGCGGCTGAACCTAACATACAACAAGGACAAATGTATGTTTCGTACCAAGCGCCTTGCCATTCTTGGCTGTGTAGTGGAGAACGGAGTCATCGGCCCCGACCCCGACAGGATGCGCCCCCTTATGGAGCTCCCCCTCCCCCACTGCCAAAAAGCACTGAAGAGATGCCTAGGGTTTTTCTCGTACTATGCTCAGTGGGTGCCCAACTATGCGGACAAAGCCAGACCCCTCATCAAGTCCACCTCCTTCCCCCTGACAGCAGAGGCCTGTGCAGCCTTCACTCTCATAAAAGGAGATATTGCGAAGGCCACAATGCACGCAGTGGATGAGTCCATCCCTTTCCAAGTGGAGAGCGACGCATCCGACTTTGCCCTAGCTGCAACCCTTAACCAGGCGGGGAGACCCGTGGCCTTTTTCTCAAGGACCCTCCAGGGCCCCGAGATTCGACACTCCTCTGTCGAAAAGGAGGCCCAGGCCATTGTGGAAGCTGTGCGACATTGGAGGCATTACCTGGCCGGAAAACGATTTACCCTGCTCACTGACCAGCGTTCAGTAGCTTTTATGTTTAATAATAAGCAGAGGGGCAAAATCAAGAACGACAAGATCTTGAGGTGGAGAATCGAACTCTCCACCTACAATTACGATATCTTGTACCGGCCCGGGAAACTCAATGAGCCCCCAGATGCCCTATCACGTGGTACATGCACCAACGCGCAGGTCGATAGACTGAAGACCCTCCACAATGACCTCCGCCACCCGGGGGTCACCAGGTTTTTTCACTTCATCAAATCCCGTAACCTGCCCTACTCC
This sequence comes from Somniosus microcephalus, assembly GCF_052327205.1. Taxonomy (NCBI): domain Eukaryota; kingdom Metazoa; phylum Chordata; class Chondrichthyes; order Squaliformes; family Somniosidae; genus Somniosus; species Somniosus microcephalus. Next base: position 177,564,351 of record NC_140988.1, read on the forward strand.
ATCGAGGAGGTCAGGACCATGACCAGGAACTGCCAAATCTGTGCCGAGTGCAAACCGCATTTTTATAGGCCAGACAGAGCAAGCCTGATCAAAGCCACGCGCCCCTTTGAACGGCTGAGCGTCGATTTTAAAGGGCCCCTCCCCTCCTCCGACCGCAATGTGTACTTCCTCAACATAATTGATGAGTACTCCCGTTTCCCGTTTGCCATCCCTTGCTCAGACATGACCAGTACCACGGTCATTAAATGTCTGAATGACCTCTTCGCCTTGTTTGGTTTCCCTAGCTATATTCATAGCGACAGGGGCTCATCCTTTATGAGCGACGAACTCCGGCAGTACCTGCTCTCGAGAGGTATCGCTACAAGCAGGACCACCAGCTACAACCCCCGGGGGAATGGCCAGGTGGAAAGGGAGAATGCGACGGTCTGGAAGGCAGTCCTTTTAAACTTGAAATCTAAGGGCCTTCCGACCTCTCGCTGGCAGGAAGTCCTCCCTGCGGCGCTCCATTCCATTCAGTCACTGCTCTGTACAGCCACCAATGCTACCCCTCACGAGAGAATGTTCTCCTTCCCCAGGAAGTCTACATCGGGGATCTCGTTACCGACATGGCTGACTTCTCCAGGACCCGTCCTACTGTGGAAGCACGTGAGGTCCCATAAGACGGACCCCCTGGTCGAGAGGGTGAGCCTCCTCCATGCCAACCCTCAGTATGCTTACGTGGTGTACCCGGACGGGCGGGAGGACACAGTCTCCATACGAGACCTCGCACCTTCGGGTGCTCCCGAAACACCCCCCTCGCCATCCACCACTACCCACGCCTACCCCCAGTACGCTTACGTAGCGTACCCGGACGGGCGGGAGGACACAGCCCCCACACGAGATCTCGCACCTTTGGATGCCCCTGAAACACTACCATTGCCATCCACCACTACCCACAACCCAACCCCGCTAGACGGCATGCCGCAGCCCCAGGACCCGTCATTGACCACCCAACCACTCAATGAGATGCCAGACTCAACGTTGGATGCTGCATCATCACCGCCGCCACCACGACGATCAGGATGGCATACAAGGCCACCTGATAGACTTACTTACATGAACCTTTAGTACACTTCATCCCGCCGGACTCAATTTTAAACAAGGGGTGAATGTGGTAAACCACTGTTGTTGTTGTTGTTGTTGTTACACACTGTTGTACCTATGCATGCCTCAACATGTCTCGGCTGGCTCCACCCACACAGGCCCAGGTATAAAGGTGATTGACCTGCAGCCCCCTGCCTTCTTGGAACCCAGTCAACCACGAGAGGCATGCTCTGTTCTTTGCTAATAAAAGCCTTTAGTTACTCTCTTAACTCTCAGTCTTTTATGAGTAATTGATAGCGCATCACCATGGCAGTTTGAGAATTTGAATTCAGTTAAAAGAATATCTGGAAATAAAAAGGCTGGTGTCAGTAAAAGATGTTGGATTGTCATTAAAAACCCAACTGGTTCACTAATGTCCTTCAGGGAAGGAAATCTGCTGCCTTTACCCAGTCTGGCCTGTATGTGACTCCAGTCCCACACCAATGTGATTAACTCTTAACTGCCCTCTGAAATAGTCTAGCAAGGCAGCCAGTTGTCTCAAATAGAAAAAGGCCCACCACCACATTCTCAGGATAACTAGGGATCATATAATCATAGAATAGTACAGCACAGAAGGAGGCGATTCAGCCCATTGATTCTCCGCCGGCTCTTTCAAAGAGTAATCCGGTTAGTTCCACTCCCCACCCTTTCCCCATATCCCTGCAATTTTTTGTCTTTCAAGTATTTATCCAATTCCCTTTCGCAAGCTGCTATTGAATCTGTTTCCACCACTCTGTCAGGCAGTGTATTCCAAATCCTAACCACTTGTTGCGTAAAAAAATGTTTTTCCTCATGTTATGGTTCTTTTGCCAATCACCTTATATCTGTACCCTCTGGTTATCGACCCTTCAGCCATTGGAAACAATTTCTCTTTATTTACTCTATCTAAACCCTTCATGACTTTAAACACCTCTCTCAAATCTCCTCTTATGCTTCTCTGCTCTAAGGAGAACAAACCCAGCTTCTCCAGTCTATTCATGTAATTGTAATCGCTCATCCCTGGAACCATTCTAGTAAATCTTTTCTGTATCCTTGCCAAAGCCGTCACGTCCTTCCTAAAGTGTGGTGCCGAGAATTGGACACAATACTCCAGTTGGGGCTGAACTAGTGTTTTATATAGGTTCAGCATAACTTCCTGGCTTTTGGATGAGCAATAAAGCCAGCCTTGCCAGTGACATCCACATCCTGAGAATTAATAAAAACATACACTTTCAAGTGTGACATCTGAAATGTGGTGTTTGAAGTGTGATGGGTGCACATTATATGCAAGACCCCACAGAGGAAAGATTTCCACTTACTTTGGATGGCCTCTTTGTCCTCTGAACAGCTGCCAATCTGGCAGGAATGCCACAGTGGCTTCCCTGCACAGTTCTGGATTAAAATGCATTCGGGGTCCGATTTGCATAAATTTATGCTGCTCCTGCCTGTTTCTGGTGGGCACCTCAGCCACCTAAACTGCAGTGAGTAGTTGAAATGGTGACCAGCACAATTCCAGCAGGAATAAGGCAGTAAAGCTGAACGCTCAATTTTAAACACCCCTCCCTCCCCGCCCCCCACACCCCTACACCCCCTCCACCCCGCTTCATTCCCACTGGGCAGGGTGGGTTAAAATACCCTGTTAGATTACACTTGTTAAACACAAATCTTTAGGGATAAAATAGCAATTTGTCTTTTACAAATTGAAATATCTTTATGCTGCTGAGTCACACAAATGATATCATCTCCATGATGTTCGGAGAAGCACAACTGTTTCAGTGATATCATTCCAGAGATAGAGGGGGGAATTTTCCGGGGTCACAGTAGGCGTGATCGGTGGTGGGTCGGGTGGGAAAGTGTTTTTTTCCCCAGCGGGTCGGGACCCCGCTGTCAACCTGCCGCTACGCACCTTTACCAAATGTCAGGTCTGTCATCGCTGAGCAGACCCGACAGGCAGTGGCAGGGGAAGCAATTCAGGTCATTATGACCTTGTTAACAGAGGATTAACAGCAATTTTGAGCTCACCTTTAGAATTTACCAGCTTGCCAATGAGGCCCATGCTGCTCGGGGATCACGTCAGGTAGGCAGGGCGGGAGTTGAATGGCCATGGAATCATCTAATTACTTGACAGCTTAAAATATGCTTTAAAAGCTCCCATCTCATAGCTGTTCACTTTCCAAGCTCAGAAGCTGTTGCTTACTGCATTTGGAAGACAGATTGAACTGTATGCAGGTTGCAAGTGTTTGGAGCAAACTCTCTATCCAATGTCACCTCATTGGAACAAGCTCTCTCACCAGTGACAGATCATTTCTGTCATCTCAAGTTCACCTGCCATCTATTCCATTAGCATGGGTACGGTTTATACTCTCTCACCTTGCTCCTCAGAATCTGACCATGATCAGCCACAATACCAGCATCACCAGGCACACCAGCAGCACCAACAACCACACCAATCTTCTTTGCAATCACCTGAAGCTGCACAGGACAGAGGGCATCAGCACCAGACCACAGTGCTGCCAGGGATGGACTCACCATGGCCAGATTTACTTCACTTGATGCTGCAAATCCTGGCTGCCACATGATGCGCCAGGTTGGCACCACCCCACACCAACAACATAAAGCATCGCTATAATGCCCAAGCCATTCCTTCCACACCCATCAGCATTGCGGGGGGGTGGGGGAGGCGGGGGTGAGGCGGGGGTACCGTTATGCCTCACCATTCACTGCAACTCATTAAGCCACTTCCAAAGGTGCACACAAATCTGTCCAAGAACGCAAAGTGTTGAAAATAAAGGTTTTAATGTTTGACACCACATTAACAGAAACTTTACATGAACATTGCACAAAACACCCAAGTGCCCACCCTTGTGTGTTAGTTGGTATGATTGCATTAGGATGAGGGTGAGTGTGAGGGGTGGCTAGTGAGATGGGGATGTGATAATGTAGATAGAGAGGGATGGGTGGAGGTGCAAGGTAAGTTGGTGTGAGTAATGATGTGCAGGAGTAGGGTAGGGAAGGCAGAGTGATGGGGATGTGATGAGTGGCACAGCAGTATGAGGTAGAGTTTGACTTTGCAGTAACGTTTCGTGATCTACTGAGATTATTGAAAGGTTTGCGCCATTGCAGCCTGGTCCTCCTGACGACATCCCTGCTTGTGTCCTCCTGTGCAATGTGCAACCAGGCTGCGTTGGTCTCCTGGGCAGGTCTCTTCTGCCCATGGGAAGGGAAGCGAACCTCCCTGCGTGCTGTGACTCCCTCCATAAGCATATGGAGGGAGTCATGGGAGAGCCTGGGTGCAGCCCTGCACCTCTGTGCCATGCTGGTCAGTGTTTGCAGCTCCTCAATACTGTAGAACACTGACAGCACAAATGTCAAAGTAAATTTGCACATGGTCCCTTTAAGGAAAACGGCTGATGGCACATCATCAAATGACATCATCAGACCCGCTTCCTTCAATTGGCCGGGAATTGCGCTGGGTGGGCTTAACAAGCCCTATCAGGGGAAAGCCATGATGGAGGCAGGGATGGAGCCAGCAGCAAGGCTGCGACCCGCTACCGACCTCACCCACCACGGACCCGCCGAGGTAAGGGAAATCACGGCCAGAGAGTAAAACAGAATTGTAAAATCCGCGCCTCAATAATACACGAACTTCGGGAGAACAGTTTAACAGGTACTTTACTGAACAGGAGGGCAACGTCAGACTGAAATACAGAAGCCTGCTAGGGCCTTTTATACAGGGGTGGTCACTGCCAGTACTGCAGCCTAAAACCAGTTCTTCCCTTAAAGGTACATAAACAACAATTCCTCCCCTTTTAGATAAACAGTACATAACATTCATTTAACAACTAAATAATAACTAATTACAATTTTCTGGATACTATATACATCAACTGAAATAATCATTTATAAGTTCAGTCTTTGAGGAGGCTTCCTGATCCTGACTGGATAGCGCCTTTCTCGAGTATCCTGTTCTTGCGGCGGAGTTGATTCTGGTTCATTGTCATTGGTTGGTTCGTCAGCTTCCAATACCCCTGCTTCTGAGGTAGATGCAATCTGTACTTCGGGTTGATTACCAAGTGCACCTTCTCGTGGTAAGGGTTTGGCTTGTTCCTGTGACTCTAGAATCTGGTCAGCATGGCATCTCACAATGCTCTCTCCAACGTCCACTGTGTACATTAGTGGTCCCTGCTGTGTGCATATCGTTCCTGGCTGCCATTTTTCTGTTCGGTAGTCGCGGGCCAAGACTGGTTGCCCTATCTTGAAGCTTCTGGTTGGCTTCTCATTTATGTGCTGGAATTGCTTATCCTCAACATCTCGTCTTATGTTTGGTTTGAGCAAACCCAGGCGACATCTTAGCCTTCGGTTGAAGAACAGTACGGCTGGAGCTTGGTTGGTGACTGCATGTGTCGCATTCCGGTAAGCAAGCAAGAAATTATCCACCTTGTGTTGTAGTGGTATGTCGTCATTATACATTGCCTTTATGACCTTTTTAAAGGTCTGAACAAACCTCTCAGCCAATCCATCTTTGGCTGGATGATATGGGGCAGATGTGTAATGTTTCACCCCATTATTCCTCAGAAACCTCCGGAAATCCTTAGACACAAACTGTGGCCCATTGACGGAGCAAATCTGTTCTGGCAACCCATTCCTGGCGAAGATGGTCCTTAGGACTGCAATAGTTTTCTCCATGGTGGTGGAGGACATTTTAATGACCTCTGGCCATTTCGAATGGGCGTCCACAGCGATTAGAAACATTGAGTGCATAAATGGACCAGCAAAATCAATGTGTACCCGTTGCCATGGAGATGAGGGCCACTCCCATGGATGTAGCGGGGCCTGTGGTGGAGCGTTTTGAACCTTCTGGCATCCTGTGCATCTCTTGGTCATATCCTTGATTTCTTTGTCGATTCCCGGCCACCACACAAACACCCTGGCTAGGCTCTTCATTTTTACCCCTCCCAGATGACCCTCATGAAACTCATTGAGCACTCTATCTCTCAACTTAGGTGGAATTACCACTCGGGATCCACACATCAAGGTCCCCCGGCACACTGACAGCTGTTCTCTCCTTGGCGAGAATGCTGGCAACAGTGAGTCGCCATGTGCTGGCCATCCCTTCACCATCAAATCATAGACCCGAGAGAGTGTCGGGTCATTTCGGGTTTCCTTCTCTATACTTGAGTTTGTAACAGGCAAACATTCGACTATGGTCGCATGGAATATCTCAACAGGGTCCACTGCAGGTGCTTCTTCTACCGTAGGCAACGGTAGGCGCGACAGACCATCAGCGTTTCCATGCTGTTTCGTACCCTTGTACTCTATGTCATACTGATGTGCCCCTAGAAAAAGTGACCTTCTTTGCAGCCGTTGCGCCGTCATCACCGGAACGCCCTTCTTTGGGTTAAAAATGGAGACCAGGGGCTGATGATCAGTCAGTAGGGTGAATTTCTGCCCGTGCAGATAGTGATTGAACTTCTTTACCCCCCACACCAGGCTGACGGCCTCCCTGTCAATCTGGGCATAGTTACGCTCAGCTGAGGTTAGCGAGCGCGACGCAAAGGCTATTGGCCTCTCTGAACCGTCAAGGAATTTGTGTGACAGCACCGCTCCAATGCCGTAGGGTGACGCATCACATGCCAACCGAATTGGTAGTGTTGGGTTGTAGTGGGCCAATACTTCTTTTGAAATGATTAGGCATTTACATTCCTGAAAGGCACGCTTACACTCATCACTCCATTTCCATGTTACTCCAGTTTGCAGCAGGGCATTCAGTGGGTGCAGAATTGTAGATAAATTCGGCAAGAACTTATGGTAGTAGTTCACCAACCCGAGGAACGACCTCAGTTGCGACACATTTTCCGGTGCTGGAGCCTTGACTACTGCCTCAATCTTGTCCGGCGACTTATGCAACCCTTCCTCATCAATCATGTGGCCACAATACGAGATTTGTCTCCTGAAGAACTCGCATTTGGGACGGTTGGCTCGTAGCCCATATTCCTGTAATCTCGTGAGCACCTGCTCCAGGTTGGCAAGGTGTTCACTGTCATTTTCGCCTGTAACCAGGATGTCGTCCAAATAACACTGGGTCCCCGGGATCCCTTGCAGGACTTGTTCCATCGCCCTCTGCCAAATAGCCGGGGCTGATGCTACCCCGAATACCAGTCGATTGTACTGGTAAAGGCCTTTGTGAGTGTTTATTGCGAGGTATTTTCTAGATGCTTCTTCCACCTCCATTTGTAGATACGCTTGGGCCAGATCAATCTTTGTAAAACGTTTCCCTCCAGATAGTGAGGTGAAAATATCTTCTATCCGCGGAAGTGGATACTGTACTGTGTGCAGGACTGGGTTCACAGTCACCTTGAAGTCCCCACAGATGCGAACCTTCTTTGGCTCCCCAGGCGTGCTGCTCAATGCTTTCTTCATTACAGGAATGATGGGTGTGGCCCACTCGCTCCAGTCCACTTTGGACAGCACACTCGAACGCTCCAGACTCTCCAGTTCAGCTTCAACGGCTGGGCAGATCGCGTATGGCACCGGTCTGGCCTTAAAAAATTTTGGGTTTGCTTTATCTTCAATCTTTATGGTTGCCTTTACTCCTTTTAGAGTCCCAAGTCCTTGTTGGAACACCTCTTCCGTGTCAGATAGAATTTGTGACAGACGTCCAGGTGCGACGTGATCATCCTTTTTGTCAGTCACAGTTAGCGCCTGAATGGAATGCCAATCCAATTGTATTTTTCGGATCCATTTACGTCCCAATAATGGTGGTCCTCCATCTCGTAATATATACATATATAGTTTCTGTGTTTCCTTGCCGTTATATTTAACTGGCACCCTTATTTTTCCTCTGGGGTAGACATTTTGCCCCGTGTATGTCTTCAATACAATGGATGTGTCCTTTAAGGGTATGTGTGAGAATAGCCGCTCATAGTCTCGTCGATTCATGACAGTTAGGGCTGATCCTGTGTCCAATTCCATCTTTACTGGGGACCCTGCTATCATGAGGATGACCCAAATGGTTCAGTGATCCTCCTTTGTGATCACGTTGTATAACTATAGACAACTTAGTCTCCTGCTCCCAGAATCCTTTTCACTCTCCTGATCTTCCGAACTACTGTCTGTCAGTTTCTTTACTTTCCTGTACTGTTCCTTAATAGTTCTTGTCGTGTTGGTTTTCTTTCCCGACCTGCAGACTCTTGCTATATGTCCCATTTTTCCACATTGCCTGCATACTTTGTCCTTAAACCAGCAGTCCTTCTGCTCATGGGTTGTTCTGCCGCAGCGATAGCACTTTTCTGCTCCATACGCCATTTCGTTAGCGCTGTATTCTTGTGGTTTCTGTTGTATTTCCGCAGCTCCCCGTGCTGCTGCTTCGTAGGATACTGCCACGCTGAAAGCCTGTTCTAGCGTCAGGTCCTTTTTCGAAAGTAGTCGTTTCTGGGTTCCTTCACTCTGAAGCCCGCAGACAAACTTATCCCGTAAGGTGTCTGCCAGTCCTGCTCCGAACTGGCAGTGCTTCGATAACTTGCGTAGTTCCGTAAGATAGTCAGCATTGCTCTCATCTTTGTGCTGGTTTCTTTTATGGAACTTGAATCTTTCTGCTATCAGCAGCGGTGTAGGGTTTAGGTGTTCCTGTAAGATATTAACAATCTCCTCAAAACTTTTCTCCATTGGTTTAGCTGGGGTAATTAAATTCTGCAATAGGCCGTACGTACTCGCGCCCATCAAATTCAATAATACCGACGCCCTCTTTCCATCGGGCACCTCATTTGCCTTGCAGTACACTTCAATTCTTTCCACATACGTGGTCCAGTCTTCTACCTCGTTGTCGAAAGCAGTAATACTGCCACTTTTTGGCATCTTGGGTGATTTAAAATGGTGCCTCCCGCGCTTTTTCTTCTTCCCCAATGGAATAAAATGGCGCCTCCCGCGCTTTTCCTTCTTCCCCAACGGGATAAAATGGCACCTCCCGCGCTTTTCCTTCTTCCCCTTGCTGTCACGCTGCTCCTAGTGTTCTACAGGGTAATGGCGGCGACCCGTGGCTTCGGCCCGTCTCGCTTTCCTTCCCCCCGTTTATTTTCTCTCCGCTGCCTGGCTCTTGAGTACCGACCGCGCCCTGTGCGCTGCTCCCTCTCTCTCTTGTTTTCTTTTCCAGGCGACGCTGTGCGGCCCGTTTTGTCGAGCCGCTCGATCGAGCTTGAGCCCGCCGCAGTCCGGAAGGGTCAGCGCACTACCTGCTACCAGCACGATTTGCTGGAACACCTTAACTGGGGAGCCAAGCACAGCTCTCCCCCCCTCTCCCGCAATTCTCCGAACACTGATGAATCCTTTGGGCGTTTGCCCGCGGTCGACGCCCGTTGCTCAGACTACGACCTCCAAGGAACCTCCTCTCAGGGTGAGATCCCCGTGAGATGATGCAACACTGCAGGTGAGTTCGAACTTACTCGTCGCCACTGTAAAGTCCGCGCCTCAATAATACACGGACTTCGGGAGAACAGTTTAACAGGTACTTTACTGAACAGGAGGGCAACGTCAGACTGAAATACAGAAGCCTGCTAGGGCCTTTTATACAGGGGTGGTCACTGCCGGTACTGCAGCCTAAAACCAGTTCTTCCCTTAAAGGTACATACACAACAAGAATGATCAGTCAGGTTAAACTCTTCACAAGAGTGAATACAAGACCCAGCAATACCACCATATGAGAGTGCTGCTATTGCCTTGCCATCTTTACAGTCCACCAGCTCTTCATTCTGTGCTATGCGTTTTATCTTTTCACTTTCCTACTTGCACATGGAACAGCAGATCTGGGATTACCGCATTCTTTTAAGTGAGGCACTAACCTAAAAGCATGATTGGTGAGAATGGCATTCATCCAACCCACTGCAGCCTGTTTCATTATTGCCTCTCAGATGATAGTGCTGTGTTTAAGTCCTACAACATTTTCATTATAAAATCAAGAGCGTATCCAGACCTATTCCAAATGATTCTTTTGATAACTTTGATGATTTCCTAATAGAGATTATTAGCATGCTTATTCCTCATTAATAATGGACTGTTCAATCTCATTGTTTCAAAGGTCCACCAAAAGTTTAATGATTTCCATCGTTTTTTTTTAATAGACTACAATTGCTTATTTAATCCTCTGAGTACTGCATAGCCTTTGCAATTTTAAATATGCATTTAATCATACAGAAGCAAGCGCAATAATGCCCTGTATTCTCTGCAGAGACTAAATTTGTTTTTGTAAATTTGTATTTTACGAATAATTGCCCTCTTCACATTGCTCAACACTATTCCAATCTTTAAAGCTGTTCTATAGACTATAGACGTCATTACTCATTTTCCCAAAACAATTGTAGTTACATTGATTGCAGTTACCAGAGTAAGGCTCAAGCAGGAACATCAAAGCGTGATGGATTTCTTAATGATGTGATAATTGCTTTCAAATGGATCAAAACAAATTAATGATTACAATACAGTAGTGTATAATGAACACAATGATTTATATCTTCCAGAGCTAAGGAAAAGAAAATCAGGTGTGGTGTAAACTGAGCTGCTGATTCCAATTTCACCCACTGGGGTAGATTAGCATTAGTGTAAAACGGGTGATAGCGAGTTGGCAGCCCGTTTTACACCTCTCCTGATTTTTGAAGTCAATGGAAATAAAAATCGAGAGAGATGTAAAATAGGCTGCCAACTCGCTATCACATGTTTTATACTATTGCACAATGTTAAGATCTACCCCACCCTATGTTTGTATAGTGACCTGTGATTCAAGTGGTGGGTTGCCTGTTCCCCATCCAAAAGGTTATGGGGCTGATTGTGTGATCCAGAGCTCTCCACTGGCTCCCTCTTCCCCACCAAATTGGCTCGAGGAATCTCATCCTCATTTTCAAATTCCTCCATGGCCTCACTCTGTCTTACCTTAACAACATCCTGCAGCTTATGTGCACCTGCTGCTCCTCGGACTCTGAGCTACCCATTTCCCGTTCCCTCTGCTTCACCATTGGCAGCTGCCTTTCAGCCACTGCACTCCTGCCCTCTGGAATTCCAGCCCTAAGCCCCTCCACCTTGGCATCTTCCGCCTGCCTGCGAAAGCCTCCATAAAACCATTCTTTGTGACTATTCCTACACCCCCCAATCATCACCCTTCCCCATTTTCCCTTTCTCGCTGCTGCTCAACAAGCACAAGGTTTCCTCCTTAACTATACAGCACTTTGAGACGTCTTGTAGTACACGAACAGCACAACAAAAGAGCAAATTGTAAACATTGTGGTACGGTGCAGGTCAGATTTAGATTTAAATTTTACTGTAGTTTGGATTGGGGAGCATTTGACTTTATTTTATATCTAGCTTGTTAGGCTGGTTGGTATCACCAGTAAATTCATTTTGGGATCTGCCGTGAGAGTAAATCACTGAAAAGAAATGTGCAGAGAGCAGCAGTTCAATATAAATATGTTGCCTGCAAAGCTGAGAGTGCTAAGGTTGAAGGTCGCTGAAAGATGATGGATTCAGTTCCTCCCTTTATTTGGTTAAATCATTCTGTTACCCACTATATTGTTGAGCATAACGGGCAATTTCATTACCAGATGGTCACTCACATGCAACCTGTTCTCAAACCTTTAACAAAGCTGCTCTTGAGTCAGATGCTAAGGGTGTGTGAGATTGGCACAGGCTGACTCTCTCTTTACCCCCTGAGGAAAATCTTTTCTTCCATCTGGCATCTCCTTTAGAGGGCCAGCTGAGAACAGGAAATAACAGGATGGGGAACATGAGGGGGAGTTCTTATGTGCTACCCACACTGTGGCACAGCCTAGCAGGGGATTACAGTGGGACCAACAGAGAGGTGGATTTTTTAACCTCACTGAAAAAAATTGCAGTAGCACATTCCCAAACAACCGAAGTGTATTAATCAATTGCAATAACTGTGAGCTGTGTTCAGTTAATCCAGCAAAAAAAAGGCCTGTTTGCTTAAACCCATAATAGCAACAACAATAACAACTTAAATAAGCACCTTTACATAGCAAAGCATAAGGGGTAGGATCTTGCTAGAAAAATAATGGTTTGTTAATGATGCAAGGCAAAAAATCAGCCAGCAAATTCAGGGGTTAAGAGATACACTGTGAGCTGCAAATCTCCAGAACTTGCTGGCCGAGTTACTTTGCACAAACAGCATTTTGCCCTTAGCCTCCACGTTCTTTTTAAGAACCTGCTGGATTTGCACATTAATTGCCCATTAAACTCACCGCAGAAAGTTAGGGCTGGTGATTAAGAGCGTAAGTATCCTTTTAATGACGTGGTAATTGTTAATGCAATGCCAGTGAACCTCTCTGGCCCAGAAAGGGAACAATTAAAACTGTTCAATCTCATTCCTGCATGTAGTAAATTCTTAGAGATTTAAAAAAATAATTGTTTTCTTACTTTTCCTTTCTGTCTCTTTTTTCTCTCACTCTCTCTCTTAAGCCAACGTTTCTTTCCCTCTCTTTACTTCTGTTTCTGAACCTAATTTGTCTCTAATTCATCCTCCTTCTCCATCATTCCTGTTTCTTTCTCAATCCTTAAATCTCATTGGTTAAGGAAATACACTGTTGGTCCTACCATTCACTAACGTCCCAGATGCCCTGTTGCCCTGTTGTCAGTTCGAACATCCAGCAAGTTAAAGTGCAAAAAATATTCGAGCTGAAGATTGCAGGTGGAGGTGCTGTCTTTCGGATGAGATGTTAAACTGAGGTCTGTCTGCGCTTTCAGTTGAATGTAAAAGATCCCATGGCACTATTTCTAGGAGGTGGTTGGTGTCATTGACCATGTTGTAAGCTACACAGAGGTCAAGGAGGAACGGGAGGGATAACACATTGCAGGCACAGTGTACTATTGTAAGTCTGACAAATCTAAACTTGCAATATTCAAATGATATTTTAAAAAAGAGTTATCAACAAATCAATTTGAACCAAGTCAGATAGTAAGGTACAACATTAAGTTTGGTCAGTTTGTATCCCTTACCAAGATCCATACCATAGTTTCAACTAGAATTAGAATTTGGGCCACCTCAAGGAGAACGGTGGCATAGTGGTTAGCACTGTTGCCTCACAGCGCCAGGGACCCGGGTTCGAATCCGGCCTCGGGTGACTGTCTGTGTGGAGTTTGCACATTCTCCCCGTGTCTACGTGGGTTTCCTCCGGGTGCTCCGGTGTCCTCCCACAGTCCAAAGATGTGCAGGTTAGGTTGATTGGCTATGATAAATTGACCCTTAGTGTTAGGGGGATTAAATACGTGGGGTTACGGGGATGGGGTGGGATATGTGTCGGTGCAGGCTCGATGGGCCGAAATGGCCTCTATCTGCACTGTGGGGTTTCTGTGATTCTGTGAAGGGAACTGCTCAATCACTTTCTCAGGCCACTGGGACTGTCAAAAAAAATTCACTCCAAAGACAATTCTTTAATGTTTAACCAGGGAAACACTGGGCTGGATTTTGCTACGGGGGCGGGTTGGAGGTGGGAAACCCACATTCGGGCTTGTTGTCCCGCCTCCATGGAGATGTGGCCAACCCACTGGATTTTCCTCTGATTGACCTTGTTGAGCCCACCCTGTGGGCTCAGCAGGCCAATTAAGGGCCACCCGGCAACAGGTGACGTCAGAGATTGACATTTCATCTGTCAAAAGCTTTTGGCAGATGAAATATCAGTGTTTAACAGCTGTTTGAAGCTGTCAAGCACTGAAAAACTGCTAATTCAGCCTCAGTCCTTTCTCAGGTTAACTTTAAAATCATTTTGCTGCAGAAACCAAGAAGCTGATTTTTTTTTTTAAATCGGAGCTTCTGTGGTTCTTGCAGCCGACACCCGACACCGGAATGCAGGACTCCTGTAAAGGTAAGTAAAAGTAAGTTAAACTTATTTAAACACTTTAAACACTTGCAAAACACTTACCTTTGCACTCCTGCACCCCTCACTCACCTGAACACTGGGCATCTCGACCCCTCCAAAACCTCAGACCCACGTCCCGCCTCGAAAACTTTCGTGGCGGGTTCTCTTCTCGCTCCCCGCACCGCTTAACAACCAAGGATGCCCATTACACCGGGGCCAAACGCGGGAGGAGAACGAGACCCGAGTTCAAAACCACACAGGACACACAGGCCACAAACGGGCAGACGAGACAAGACGAGACGAGACGAGGAAGAAGGTAAACCAATAAAAGCAGAGAGGGGCAGTGAACGACGCATTGGGAAAACCCAAACGCCTAGATATAAGCTGGCGTTTGGTGAACAAGTTGGCAGTGCATGCATGGACTGTGAGAATAAGTTGGCGTTGCATGCATGAACATTGCGAATAAGCAGGCGTTCGAAGAGTGGGTGGCAGCGCCTGCGATGAATATACTAGCGTTCGAAGGATGGGTAGTAAAATCTTTTAGATGATAAAGACCGCCAATTGACTCCAATCGTAACATTACCGCCGACGACCGCCCGAGGGAGAAGAAGAAGAAAACCCATCGCGACGAGACGACGACGATAGCTGAGGAAAAGGGAGGGTGCTTCGCATTAACAACTTCAGCGCCACGCCCTGAGACCACGTGGTGATGGGGTACCCCAAAGGACAGTGGGAACGGACCTCAAAGCTCATAACCATTTAAGTAACAGGTTTTGGGATCGGTGAGCATGAATTCCTGGCCCCTCATAGCTTAATCTAGTTTAGGTATAGGGGTGGGATACGGATAAGGGGATTGTTTAATGTAGTTGTTTTCCCTTGATGTGCCGTGTGTTCCCCATTCCCATATAAGTGTAACTGTTTTATGCCTGTAATTTTCATACCAGTAATTCTCGTAAGATTGTTCTATTCTGTTTTAATAAAATTTTGGTTTTCTTGCACCAAACCACTTGTCTACTCGATTTTCTGTATCGCCGCCTGTACCTAAGTCCAGTGTCTAGAACTCAGGGGTGTGGGAGCGATTTGAACTGCTCAGAGACAGTCAGAGGCGAAGCTGGCTGGGCACAACACACCACCCCCTACACCACTAACCATTGGTCCCATATCTAGCTTCCCCTCATTTATTATTGTTTCTCTCCATTGCGAAGCAGGCTTTCAACATAATTAGCTTGTATGTTATTAATTCTATGAGTCTCAATCTTGTTAAGAGCCTCACACGTGGAAGTGAGTTAAGTGACAAGACTGAACCGATTCCAACATTGCCAGACCTCTTTTCAAGTTGTGCCTTCATTTAAAAGGAGACACTACAGGCAAATGGCAACAGTTTAACTGATTAAAGCTCTACAAAAATTGCAACTATACATAGAGAGTAAAGATAGGGTGGACCCATGGTCACCAGGTGCAAACCAGAACCCTGCATATCTTCAAGCAGTTAAAAAAATTCAATGAGCCAGATTTTTCTTTAATTTTGAACACAATATGCAATTGACAGCAGGGACTCTAGTAACTGCTACCGCCAGGAAAAAAACACTAACAATTGGGGGGAGGGGGAAGGGAGGAAAGGATTTCTCGCCAAACAAATTACTTGTTTCAGACAAATAATGATTAAAAAATGAGCGTGCAGTTAGGCTGGATAGTCAGTCATGAAATGCTTCTGTCAAACCAAGTGTATATGTTCACTCACATACCATGGTCACCTGAACCGTGACTTTCTTGACAGTTTTCTTCTTTTAAATATTATTTTTCCTTGTTCACTATCACGGGAAACTAATTAACAAAGTCATTAAAGTGGTATATTAGCATAATTTCATCTAACCTACCAATGGATGATTGAAGTTACAGCTATTAAAATGCCGAAATGTGGAATTGACACAGCCATGGAGCAGCTGTAACAGCAGAGATTTACTGCCAAAACCGTGCATAATGTCACCACCCAGGGTGATTCTTCCTCAGATTTTTTATAGTTGATCTAAAAATAAGTAAAAATTACAGACTAGAATGGGAATCTTCAATAAATTCAAGCCTTTCTGGTATGAATGTTGTGTACAATACGTGATGCATTTCACAGTTTCCACCTTTTTCACACTGTGTTTGCTATCATGTTTACATGGAGGAAAATCTACTGGAAAATCATCAAAAAAGGGTAAAAAGTGTGTGATACACGAGATGTAGCAATATTGCATGCCCCAAATGGAATATTATAACCTGGTTTATTCTACCAAATAGTGAAGCATGTAATTCATAATGCTACATTAAAAATGATGTCCAGATTGTCACAAGATCCATATATGAATGCCCACTGTGGACTGATAACCATAAACAATCATTTCAGAGGGACTAGAAGGTCGCTAGTAATCATCAAAAACAATAACAAATTGAACAGAGGATCCTGACCTACACCAAAGAGTGAGCACTTCAAATAAAATTTGAACTGTGAGACAAGTGTACCTAGTCCAAACAACAATTATAGAGGAATCAACCTATTATGTATGAGTCAGCAATCAGCACAGATTTGCATTGGTCCTTAGGGGTCAGTCAGCTTTGACTTTCAGCCAAGCCAAGGAAATATTAAAGCAAGGCCTGACACCATTCTAGAAGGAAATGCTCTATTAGAGCACCCCCTGAGAGAATAACAAAACCTTTGATCTGGAGTCCCTGTCCTTAACAAAAACAGACCAGATCCAACTGCCCATCTCTTGCAAATGGCCAGAAGCCAAGTTAACAATTTAATCTGCTGGCGCACCAAAAAGGCAGTATACAAACATAAGAAGATTTATGAATTATGAACTGCTGAACTAGGCTTGCTAAGGTGTATCCCTAGATCACAGAAAAGTAATAAATTGTGCTTTAAAGCAATCTCTCAATGTCTGTTCTGTACTTTATTGACAATATGAAATGAACTGCTCATGCCCACTTCTCAAACTTGTCAGTTTCTTTATTCAGGTACTGGATATGTCATGCCAAAAATGTGCTTAGTAGTAACCACAGGATGCCAGTCATCAGAAATGCCTTTTTGATCAAATAAACTCCAAACATGGTGATTACAAGCAAAAATAGTTTTCTGCATTTTTTTTCATTTTTGATCAATTTTTTATGTCTTTCAGCTTTAATCCTACCGCTGCTGAAGTGAATGATTTTTCTTTAACAAACTACAATTTGGTCAAACTATGTTTGCTAAAGATGAGATTAATCAGCCATTCAAATCCCTTAATTTATGCTTAAAACTTTGCTCATTGCTTTCAGATGCACTGAACCATGGCAGGTGTGGGTCAGCACTGCATGAGATATTATTTGGCTTGGACTAAATAGCGGCTACATAAACAATCATTTAGTTATCAGAGTGAATCAGTGTTTCCGCTCAACTTTATTTATCATATAAGCTTTGGGCTATTTAAAAAGAGAAAGACACAGAGAAAATAGACATTTAGCTTTTGCCACTTGTTGCTGTTTTAGCCCATATACATTAAGTCCCACAATAAGGCCGCGATTTCGCCTACCGAGGCAGGTTCAGTGCGGCTGAGGTAGGTGACAGGTTATGACCCCGCTCCCGGCTCCAACCCACTCTGTGAGAAGAATTTTCTGTTGATTGCCCTGCGAGGTTCCCAGCCAATTAAAAGGAAGCGGGTCTGATGATGTCATTTGATGATGCGTCATCAGCCGGTTTCCTTAAAGGGACCATGTCCACATTCATTTTGACAATTCTGCTGTCAGTGTTCTGCAGCATTGAGGTGCTGCAAACACTGACAATCACTGCACAAAGGTGCATGGCTGCCACACGCAGGGAGGTTCTCTTCCCTTCTAATGGACAGAAGAGACCTGCCCGGGACATCAACGCAGCCTGGTTGCACATTGCACAGGAATGCACAAGCAGGGATGTCATCAGGAGGACCAGGCTACAGTGGCATAAACCTTTCAATGATCTCAGTAGATCATGAAACTTTAATGCAAAGCCACACTCAACCTCATCCTACTGTGCCACTCATCACATCCCCATCACTCTGCCTTACCTACCCTACTCCTGCACATCCTTACTCACACCAACTTACCTTGCACCTCCACCCATCCCTCTCTATCTACATTATCACATCCCCATCTCACTAACCACCCCTCACACTCAGCCTTTTCCTAGTCCAATCATACCAACTAACAACAAACAAGGGTAGGCATTTGGGTGTTTTCACCAATGTGGATGTAAAGTTTTCATTGATGTGTTGCCAAACATTGAAATCTTTATTTTCAACACTTTCCGCTTTTGCACAGATTTGTGTGCACCTTTGGAAGTGCCTTAGTGAGATGCAGGGAATGGTGAGACATAACGGTACCCCCGGCAATGGTGATGAATGTGAAAGGAATGGTTTGGGCATTGCAGGGATGCTTTATGTTGCTGGTCTGGGGTGGTGCCAACCTGGCACATCATGTGGCAGCCAGGGTGTACAGCATCAAGTGAAGTAAATCTGGCCAAGGTGAGACCATCCCTGGCCTCCCAGGCAGCAATGTGGTCAGGTGCTGATGTTCTGTGTCCTGTGCAGTATCAGTTGATTGCGGAGCAAGTTGGTGTTGCTGGTGTGCCCGGTGATGTTGGTGTTGCAGCTGATCGTGGTGGGATTCTGAGGACCAAGGTGAGATTTTTTCAAGGGTACCGATGTTGCTAGAATAGATGGCAGCTGAAGTTGAGATGACAGAAGTGATCTGTCAGTGGTGAGAGAGGTTGCTCCAAGGAGGTGACAGTGGATAGAGAGTTCACTCTAAGCACTTCCAAACTGCATAAAGTTGAAAACTGTGTTCAAATCCTGAAGGCTCCAGCTTCTGACATTGGAAAATGAACAGCTGTGAAATGGTAGCTATTATGCAACTTTTGCAGCTGTCAACTATTCAGAGGAAAGGAGAGTCATTGACAGCCCGACCTACTTACGTGACATGATCCCCGAGCACCAAGAACCTCATGAAAAGGCTGGTAAAATGGTAAGTGCATGGTAAAATGGTGTTTAAGTACCTTTTAACAAGCTCTAAAGTATCTGAATTGGCTCACCCGCTGCAGACAGACCTGACACTTGGGAAATTGACATGTAGGTGGTTTGACAGCGGAATCCTGACCCGGTCAATCTTTTTGATTTTGACAGCAGACCTGCCTCCGAACCTGTCCTTTGAGTGCCAGCAAAATTCCGGCCATTAAGTCCCACACTATGGCTGCAATTTTGCCGGCACTGAGAGGACAGGATCGGAGGCAGGTCAGCTGTCAAAATAGAAAAGATTGACAGTGGGTCGGGGGCCTGTTGTCAACCCACCTCCACGCTAGTCTCCCAAGTGTCGGGTCTGTCAGCGCTGAACAGACCCGACACCAAGCGGCGGGTCAGGCAATTAAGCTCATTAAAAGCTATTTAAAAGGTTGTTAAACACAATTTTACCGGGGTACTTACTATTTTTACACTTTTTTCATGAGGTTCACGGTGCTCAGGGAGTACGTCAGGTAAGAAGGTCGGGTGTTGTGTCAGAATGGGATGATTTACTAACTTGACAGCTGAAAATGGTCTATAAAAGCTTCCATTACATAGGTCTTCACTTTCCAAGGTTACAAGCTGTTGCTTACTGCAATTGGAAGACAGATTGAGCTTTATGCAGCTTGCTAGTGTTTGGAGCAAACTCTCTATCCAGTGTCACCTCATTGGAACAACCTCTCTCACCACTGACAGATCACTTCTGTCATCTCAAGTTCACTTGCCATCTATTCCATCAGTATCGGTGCCTTTGAAAGTATCTCACCTTTGTCCTCAGAATCCCACCACAATCAGCCCCAACACCAATATCACTGGGCACACCAGCAAAACCAACATGATGCACAAGGTTGGCACCACCCCACACCAACACCATAAAGCATCCTACAATGCTCAAGCCATTCCTTTCACACTCATCACCATTGCGGGGGTGGGGGAGGAGGGGGTACCGTTATGCCTCACCATTTACTGCAACTCACTAAGCCACTTCCAAAGGTGCACACAAATCTGTCCAAGAACGCAAAGTGCTGAAAATAAAGATTTCAATGTTTGACAGCACATTAACAGAAACTTCACATGAACATTGGCTAAACCACCCAAGTGCCTACCCTTGTGTGTTGTTAGTTGGTATGCTTGTAGTAGGATGAGGGTGAGTGTGAAGGATGGCTAGTGAAATGGGGAAGTGATAATTTAGACAGAGAGGGATGGATGGAGGTGCAAGGTAAGTTGGTGTGAGTAAGGATGTGCAGGAGTAGGGTAGGGAAGGCAGAGTGATGGGGATGTGATGACTGGCACAGCAGGATGAGGTTGAGTGTGGCTTTGCAATAAAGTTTCGTGATCTACTGAGATCATTGAAAGGTTTGCGCCACTGCAGCCTGGTCCTCCTGACGACATCCCTGCTTGTGTCCTCCCGTGCAATGTGCAACCAGGCTGTGTTGATCTCCTGGGGAGGTCTCTTCCACCCATTGGAAGGGAAGAGAACCTCCCTGCATGCTGTGACTCCCTCCATAAACATATGGAGGGAGTCATGGGAGAGCCTGGGTGCAGCCGTGCACCTTTGTGCAGTGCTTGTCAGTGTTTGCAGCACCTCAATGCTGTAGAACACTGACAGCACAACTGTCAAAATCAATTTACGCATGGTCCCTTTAAGGAAACCGGCTGATAATGTGTCATCAAATGACGTCATCAGACCCGCTTCCTTTGAATTGGCCAGGAACCTCACAGGGCAGGCTTAACAAGCCCAATCATCATAAAATCACTTGGAGAGAGCGGGCTGCAGTCGGCAGTGGACTGAGACCGCGACACCGACCCCGGCCGCCCTGGACCCGCCTCAGTCGGCGAAATCGTGGCCTATATTTTACTTTTGGTTATATGGCTGCTACATTTGTTGTGGAAAGTTTTACAGCTTCTGATCTAATTGCCATTGATCAAACATGGAACATTAATTAAGTGACCTTGTTGTTGTTATCTCCTGTTGTTCCTCTCACTATTCCATGTTCATCCATCTTCAACTAACCAGACACACTAAAGGCTGTATTGTCCTCAGCCCTAAATCAGGAATGGGAGCAAATTGGATGGTGAGGCCTATCACTGCCTTAACATTGACCTGCATTTCTTTGCTCATACCCCCACCTCTGCCTGAACTGCCGCTGGAAGCCCTTCCCTGTCCACTGCATGCAAATAGAAACAGAAGGGCAGAGTCCCCAGTGATTTTTCTGGCATCCAAGCATGTTACTGCTGCTGCCAAAGACAGCACTCAAACTCCCCTCAGCTCCACAAGAAGTAAGTTTAAAAGAAGAAACATTTTCAGTGGCAGTCTCTTTAAAGGCCGCTCATACAGCTGCTGAAGAACCCCAATCTGAGCACGCCCAGCTCAGACCTAATGAATTTCTGGGCGAGGTTATGAAGCAGATATTAGGCCCCTCGTTAATATATGCATGGGGCCTAATATCTATTTTAGGCAGCCGCCAGGGTGACCGAATATTGCTCGACTCACTATGTCGTTGGGCTTATTTCAGGTGCCCTTGGGAGACAGCACCAGGAAATTGATGCTTTTTACTTCAATTCTGCACCCAGAAAACGGGTGCAGTGGGGTCCAATTTCTCTATTTTCTAACATTTATGAAACAGAGAGAGAGAGACAGGTAGTTTTATTTTTTCCTCATTCTAATTTGATTTATTTTTAAACCAAGTTGAATTTTGAAAGCAAACAAAGCCTCTTTGAGAAATCTGATGGGGAAGGAGAGGGAGTAGCGGAGGGGAATTGGTTGAGGCTGAGGGTGGGAAAGAGAGGAGATAGTGGGAAGGTGAACGGATATGGTATGTGCTTGAAGCAAGGGGTGAGGGGGAAGAATGAGTTATTGGGACGGGGGTAGGAAGGGAGCTGCTGACAGTCATATGTTCCCTGTGAAACCCCCTCCCCAAATGCAACCATTGGTGACTCCTTTCCCAGCCACACCATGCATTACTACCCACCACCTGCCACCTAGAAGAAAAGAGGAAAAAGACGGAGAGAGAAACAAAAAGAAAAATTAAGGGAAGAAAAGCAACAGAAGCAGGAGAAAGAGAGAGACAGAAGCAGAAGAGATGAGACAGAGAGATGCTGCAATACAAAGGCATCAGAGACAGGTAGAAGAGTGATCACATTCAATGCCATGGCAGATTAACTAGTGTATATAACAAGCCTTACACCTTATGCACATTCCTCACACACACGGATTCATTTTTACTTTCGGCGGGAGTAGAAAACTGGCAGTAGAGAATTGGCTGGCCATTATACACCCATTTCCATTGGAGAAGGTAAATTGTTCAGCAGCCTATCCACCAGTTTTCCACCACTGCCGAAAGTGAAAATTAATCCCCAGAATCACACTTTTTGCAGATGTAAAACAACCTTCAAAAAATAGGGGAAAAAAAGCCAATTGTTATCTGGACCCTGAAATTTACAAACAGCTATAACTGCCCTCTGATTGACCTGGGCAGTTTCTAAATGGCTACCTTTAGCTGGAGTTGTCTATATCGATCAGGCACGGCCAGTTTCACAGTTACTCATCGCAATCATGCTGCAGAACTGAGACTACCCATGAGCAATGCCACAGGAGATTGCCAGCACTACTAAAAAAGAGTTTTGATTTTTATTATCAAACGTCTTCAGAAGCAATAATACTAAAAATGCTAATAAGTGCCATACCCGAAATATTATTTTATCCAGCTGAGCAAAGTAGATTTTATTGATTCAGGGGGACTATTTAAATTTGTACCTAAATGTTCTTTTAATGTAATTTTGTTCTCGCACCACCATAATAAAAACATATTGGAAGAAATTACCATAGCTGGAAAAAGAAGATCCCCCTCACATGACCAGAATTTTTAAAATAGCTTAATCTCTCTTGAGAGTTCCTTTCTTGTAGCACACAGAGATTGGGGTATGTATATATTACTGGGAGCCTACAATGAAGTGATCTGACCTGCTGTCACCATTATGCTACCTCCAAGGTCGACATATCAGTTCCAACGTGCTGTGACTCCGTGCTATTGAAACACAAGAGCTGATTCCATGGTGTTACTGTTGACCGGCACCTCCTCACCAGCAGCACGTGCAGCCCAAGAGATGGGTTAGGTAACTCTCACATTGAACTCTCGATTCTGTGGGAGGATATATAATTTTGTAACATTTTTGAGGCAGCACCATGGGTGTGCACTGGGCTCATCAACCCCAGTAAAATTATGCAAATGTATGCAAAGTGGTCTCACTCTAGATCCCCTGTGCAAACTCTTGATATGCTGAGTAACTCCGTAAAACATAGATGAAGAACTCCACCACTTAAAGCTAGGTTGGCATATTTATGAGACTTGCATTCTGATCACTGCTTTTGACTTCATAAACTGAACTTTGTGCATTATTGCTGGTGTTTTGCTTTTCCCTGCTGCTTGCTGCTGTTTTCCTCCAATGCCGCACTCCTTTGATACACACTTCCCACAGCAGCATCCTTCCTGCCATCAGTTTGCACTGCAGCTACTAGTAATGCTGATCGTGGGCATTCTATTGGGCTTGCCCATGATTGTCCTGGATTTGGAGGAGGATGAGGAATTCCTGAAGAGGGAGGATATTCAAGGGCACTGACATGGGCAGGCACCTCACACCCACCCACAGGTAGGCCAAGAATTATATCATACAATATCGAAACATACCTGCCTTCATCATTATTAAACCCATTGAGGATGTTCAGTGTAGTTCAACAGGATTCTATCAGGGGGGAGAAACGATACAACTACAACTTGCATTTTAATGTAGAAAAACGTCCCAAGGCACTTTACAGAGGTGCAATCAGAAAACAAATGTATGCTAAGGCAAAGAAGGGGTGAACATCAGAGATGTGTGTTTTAAGGAGTAGAAAAGGCATTTAAAAGGGTTTTAATAGGCTGTATAGGGAAAGATCATTCCTCTGGTTGGGGTCATCAATTTAAGTTGTCACTAAGTGAGTGAGGAGAGAGCTAAGGAGAACTTTCCTCACTCAGTTGGTTGTTGGAAAATGGAACACCTTGCCACAGTGAAAACTGGATAGATATCCCAATCTACCTCAGCCAACTTGCCCCCATACCTTCATAATTGGCTTTGTTTAAATTTAAGGCACTAGTTTCAGACTTAACCACACCACTCTCAAACTTAATTTGAGATTCTATCATATTATGATCATTCTTCCCAAGAGGATCCTTTACTATAAGATTACTAATTAACCCTGTCTCATTAAACAATACTAGATCTAAAATAACCTATTACCTAGTTGGTTCCTCAACATATATTTCTAGAAAACTATCTTGAATGCATTCCATTAACTCGTCCTCTAAGCTTCTTTTGTCAATTTGGTTTGCCTAGTCTATATGAAGATTAAAGTCCCCCAGGATTATTGCATTGTCCTTGTTACATGCTCTTCTAATTTCCTGATTTATACTCTTTCCAACACTAAGATTATTGTTAGGGGACCTATAAACTACTCCCATAAGTTTTTTCTGTCCTTTGTTATTTCTTAGTTCCACCTACACTGATTCTACATCTGATTTTCTGGGCTAAAATTCTCAGTACTACCTTTAGCACATCCTTTATTATCAGGTCTATACCACCTCCTTTTCCGTTTTGCCTATCTTTTTTAAAAGTCAAGCACCCTGGAATATTTAGTTCCCAACCTTGGTCACCCTGCAACCACATCTCAGTAATGGCTACTAGATCAAATCCATTTATCTCTATTTGTGCCATTAATTCTTCTATCTTGTTATGAATGTTTCACGTATTCAGATGTAGTGCCTTTAATTTTAACTTTTACTATTTTTCCCTGATGTGGTCTTAGTCGCTAATGCCCTATTACCGTTATTAAACTCTCTGTCCCTTTCTGACACAATCTGATTGATTTTACCCAAATCGCTACTCTGCTCTACAGCCTTGAATTTTCTCTTCAGACTTATAAATTTACCCTTACCTGAACCCTCCCTCCCCCTTATTAGTTTAAAGACCTATCTACCGCCCTAGTTATTCAATTCTCCAGGACACTGGTCCTAGCCCAGTTTAAGTGGAGTCCATCCCAACACATCAGCGCCCTCTTGCCCCAGTACTAGTGCCAGTGCCCCAAGAATAGAAACCCTTGCCTCCCAAACCACTCTTTCAGCCATGCATTTAAACTTCTAATCTGTTTGCACAGGGCTCAGATAGTAGTCTAGAGATTATTACCTTTGAGGTTTTGCTTTTTAATTTGTACCCTAGCTCCTCAAATTCCTGTAGTAAAACCTTATTCCTAGTTCTACCTATGTCATTGGTGTTGTGTTTTGAGTTTTGCTTCAATTAAGTTTGTCCCAGTTCCCGGGTGTTACCTGAAGGGGGTGCTGGGGGGCTCGGTTTTACTTTGTCTTTCGCTTTCACTTTCGGGTTCTGCCTTGCAGACAATGTGCTGTAATGTCCACCCATTTACTAAATAAATAGTAAAAGGTGCATTCCGTCTCCTCTATTCATTACTGTTCGGTCAAGATGCAATACTGGCGACGAGGCGGCTGTTGAACTCTCTAGAAGGACGGAGATAGACATGCGAACCTACAGCCGTGATATTGGAAATTGCGACGAGCGGCCACTCAGCTAGCAACATCAACGGCATTTTGATAGTTGGCTAGCTGTGACGTAGACGGCGGACAGAGTATTGTGCGGGCCAGGCAACTACCGTGAGTGTAGCTACCGTAACTCTGGCCGGAGGAGAAAAAGAATTAAAAAAAAAAGAAAAAGTCCGTGGATCTTAAAGGGACAGTGCACATTAAAACTATGATGACCTTGGGACGTAGTGAAGAGTTCTCTGGGGATAAGGACAGTTCATGGGAGGAATACGCAGAAAGACTGGGGTGTTTCCTTGAGGCCAATAATATTGACAAAGAAGAGAAGAAGCGCTCAGTGTTGCTAAGTGTATGTGGAGCTGCTACTTACTCTGTCCTGCGTTCATTGGTGGCTCCTCGTAAACCTAGTGAGGTGGATTATGCTGATTTGATTGAGAAGCTGCAGAAACATTTTAACCCAAAACCCTCAGAGATTGTGCAGCGTTTCCATTTTCACAATTGTAAGCAACAGCCGGGACAATCTATTTCAAGTTACATTGCTGAGTTGAGGAAACGCTCATTACATTGTAATTTTGGTGACCAGTTAGACAATATGCTCCGTGATCGGATTGTGTGTGGAGTGCTGGACTCGGCATTGCAGAGACAGCTGTTAGCGGAGAAGGCCCTGACGTTCCGACTGGCCGAGGAGAAGGCTTTAGCAGCAGAGGCTGCATCGATGAACACACGTATGCTCCGTACAGAGGCAGCGCCATCTCAGGCTGCCGAGGAGGTGCACAAGACCACACACACAGCTGCTGCTGCGAGAGACATGGAGGCAACTAAAGAGACAGGAAGAAAATGTTTCCGCTGTGGGGCTCTCCATGGTTCCACTACATGCAAATTTGTGTCAGCGGTATGTCATTTCTGTAAGAGGACACATAGCTCGTGTCTGCATGAAGAAAGCTCAGGCTGCTGCAGCAGAGCCAACACAAGCATCGCAGACACACACCCTGACACTGGAGGACAACGATGAGTACACAGTGTATACCACGGAAGCTGAGCAGCTACCCCACAGACGGTGGGGATACACGGCAAATATGATCATGAATGGGGTACCACTCTGCATGGAGTTGGATTCAGGCACAGCGTGTTCGTTGATAAGTGAAGAGACTTACAATAGGCTGTGGCCAAGTGAACCCCTGGCGATGGCTCAGGTCAGTGGCGTGCTACGGCAGTGGTCCCAAGCTCAACTCCAGGTGCTGGGTATGATTCATGTGGAAGTTAAGTATCAGGCAGTCAAGGACACACTTCCACTTTATGTGGTGGCGGGGCAGGGCACAAGCCTGCTGGGCAGAGATTGGTTTGAGCCCCTAGGTATTGAAGTGACAGGAGTACACACGGTACAGTGACAGCCCATAATGCCTATGTTGGAGAACTATGAAGAGGTTTCTGGTGAGTTCGGGGCCTGTCGGGGACCGCCAATCTCAATCGAAGTGGACCCAGGGGTAGCGCCTAAGTTCTTCAAGGCGCGACCAGTGCCTTTTGCGTTGCGCAAGAAGGTGGATGAGGCCCTGGATAAGCTGGTGAACCGAGGGGTTCTCTTGCCAGTGAAGAACTCCCGTTGGGCCACCCCTATCGTGCCCATTGCAAAGAAGGATGGGGGCCTGCGAATCTGTGGTGATTACAGATGTACGGTTAATACTGCTGTGTTACCAGATGTGTATCCCTTACCAACAGTTACAGAGCTGTTTTCAACACTGGCTGGAGGCACTCTGTTCACCAAGCTGGATCTCAAGCAAGCATACCAGCAACTGGTCCTGGATGAAGAGTCAGCCGAGCTGTTGACAATCAACACCCACAGAGGACTTTTCCGAGCCACAAGGCTGCAGTTTGGGGTGTCTACGGCTGTGGCAATCTTTCAGAGGTTCATGAACACCCTGTTGGCTGGTGTTCCGGGAGTTCAGCCTTACTTGGATGACATACTGATTACAGGCAAGACACAGGAAGCCCATGATGAGCGGCAGCAGGAAGTACTACGCCGGCTGGCTGAGGTAGGACTACGCCTTCAGAAGGAGAAATGTGTGTTCGCTGCCAATGGGGTGGAGTTCTTGGGATTCTGAGTGGACAAAGATGGTGTGCATCCGACTACGGAGAAGGTGGAGGCTATCAGGAGCGCTCCCACCCCCAAGAACAAGACTGAACTGCAGGCATTCCTCGGACTGTTAAACTTCTACAGTTGTTTTCTCAAGGGCAAAGCCACAATCTTAGAGCCACTGCACAGGCTGTTAGACCAAGCAACAGTGTGGAACTGGACCTCAGCTCATGAAACAGCCTACAGACAGGCAAAGGAACTGCTACAAGCAGATAAGGTTCTGGCACACGATGATGAAAACAAGCCATTGGTGTTGGTGTGTGATGCCTCACCATATGGGCTGGGAGCTCTGTTGGGTCACATAGAGCCAGATGGCCGGGAAGCGCCTATCAGTTTTGCCTCAAGAACACTCTCAACAACAGAACGTAATTACGCCCAGATTGACAAGGAGGCCCTAGCCATCATATTTGGGGTAAAGAAGTTCAGCCAGTAGCTGTTAGGGAGACAGTTCGTCATCTACACAGCCCACAAGCCACTCTTGGGGCTCCTGCATCACTCCAAGCCCATGCCCCAGATCATATCACCACGTATGCTTCGGTGGAGTCTGATGTTGGGGACCTACAGTTATGAACTTTGCTACAGGCCTGGGAAGATGCTGGCTAATGCTGATGCTCTGAGTCACTTGCCTTTGAACCGGCCGATGGCTGAGACGCCACCACCCCTGGAGGTGCTGCTACTGGAGGAGGTTCTGGAGGCCCCACTCCATGCCCAGCGGATTGGCAGCCTCACACAGAACGATCCAGTCTTATCACGGGTGCTACGCTGCCTACTGCATGGCTGGCCCTCCGAGGTCCAGGAGGAGCATTTCAAGCCCTTCGTTCAGAGGCGCCATGTAATGTCTGCACACAAGAACTGCGTGCTCTGGGGAAGCCGTGTGGTGGTTCCTGCCGCCGCAAGAGAGGAGGTGCTAAAAATGCTGCATGACTCATACCCTGGGATTGTGCACATGAAGGCGTTGGTGAGAAGCTACGTCTGGTGGCCGGGGTTGGACCGAGACGTGGAGGAGGTGGTAAAGAGTTGTGAGACATGTCAGCTGACTCGCCATAGCCCATCCAAGGCTCCCCTTCACCCCTGGGCGTGGACCACTCGTAAATGGTCAAGAGTCCACATTGACTTTGCAGGGCCATTTCAGGGGAAGGTCTTTTTGATAGTGGTGGATTCTCATTCGAAATGGCTGGAGGTGGCTATCATGAGCTCCATGACATCCAGTGCAGTGATCAACGCATTGCGTTTGCTGTTTTGCCACACATGGGGTCCCCGACGTGCTGGTTTCGGACAATGGAGCAGCCTTCACATCAGCGGAGTTCAAGGCTTTTGCAGGCAGAAACGGGATCCGCTGCGTGACCACAGCGCCCTATCACCCCTCCTCTAATGGGCAGGCAGAGAGGATGGTGCAAACCACAAAAGAGGCACTGGTGAGGATATCGGGGGGGACTGGCAAACCAGATTGGCCAGGTTCCTGATATCACAGCATACCACACCAAACTCAGCAACGGGGAAGAGTCCTGCCGAGATGCTGATGGGTCGTCGGCTGGCGACTGCACTGGACCGGCTACACCCGGACTACAGGGATGAGATGCACACAAAGCAAGAGGAGCTGGCTAAGAAGCACCAGGGCACCGCCAGGCAGTTCAAGCCGTCAGAGACTGTGTTTGCCCGTTGCTATGCAGGAGGAGACAAATGGATGCCTGCCGTGGTGGAGCAGGCCACGGGTCCCCTGTCGTACAGCATCCGTACACCTGATGGCCAGCTACACAGACGCCACCTAGACCAGCTACGGGGTCGTACTCCGGTGAGAGTAACAGAGACGTCACAGGCTAGGCCATTGTCTCCGCCACCTCTGCCAGGCAGTGACGGCCTGCTTCCTGCAACAACGACGGAAGCCACATCGACAGAAGGTATCACGGAGTCATCAGCCATGGAGGAAGGTTTTCCTGTGGCTAGCAGTGGCACCCCGACTATGCCTGTCCAGCGGCGGTCAAGTCGGGTTAGATTCCGTCCCAGACGCCTGGAGGACTAAGGGGTTTTATCTGGGGGAAAGGAGTGTTGTGTTTTGAGTTTTGCTTCAATTAAGTTTGTCCCAGTTCCCGGGTGTTACCTGAAGGGGGTGTTGGGGGGCTCGGTTTTACTTTGTCTTTCACTTTCACTTTCAGGTTCTGCCTTGCAGACAATGTGCTATAATATCCACCCATTTACTCAATAAACAGTAAAAGGTACATTCCGTCCCCTCTATTCATTACTGTTCGGTCAAGATGCAATAGTTGGTTCCTACGTGGACCATGACAACTGGATCCTCCCACTCCTTCTCCAAGTTCTTCTCCAGCCTTAACCCTGGCACCGTGCTGGCAACATAGCATTCGGGACACCTGGTCGTGGCTGTAGAGAACAGTATCTATCCCTCTGACTATACTATCCCCTACCACTACCATATTCCTTTTCGCTCCCCCCCCCACTTGAATGGCCTCCTCTACCACAGTGCCATGGTCAATTTGCCCTTCCTCCCTGCAGTCTTTGTTCTCATCCTTACTGGTAGCAAGGACCTCGTACCTGCTGGACAATGGCAAAGGCTGAGGCTCCTTCACCACTGCATCTGCGGTCCCCTTACCTGCCAGAATCGCAGCCACACCCTCCTGTCCCTGATCACTAACCAAATCTAAACTACTACCTAACCTAAGGGATGTGACTGCCTCCTGGGTCAAAGTGTCCAGGTAACTCTCCCCCTTCCTGATGCATCGCAATGTCTGCAGCCTGGACTCCAGCTCAACAACTCTGAGCCGAAGTTCCTCGAGTTGCAGACACTTACAGCAGATGTGGTTGCCTGAGATCAAGCTGCTCTCCACAAACTCCCACATGCTTCAGATGCGGCACACTTCCTGCACTGCCATCTCTATCTAACCTAGCTTTATATACTTAATTAATTAAAGTTTTATGTAATTAATTCACTTGGTTTATTTTTAGCTTTTTTAAACTAACTAATTTAACTAGTTTAAATTATTAATTTAATAAAGTATTAGTTATAGGTTCCTAGTTTTAAATACTTACAGCCTCAAGCTTACACAAACCACTACAAGTGTTAAAGGCAAAAAGGAACACCTCATTCCCCCTCTTCACCGAATTCCCACTCTTCATCCCTGAGTGGTCCTACCCTCTCTCTTATTCCTTTATTTGTTATAAACTTATATAAGCCCTTACTATTTCCTTTTATATTACCTGCTAGCCTTTTTCCAGATTCCCTTTAGTCCTTTTAATCTCTCTTTTCACCACCCTAATACTCTTTCTACATTCCTCCTGAATTTAGTTAGCACTGTTAAAGCTAGTTTTATCATATGCCTCCCTTTTAGGTTTCAGTTTAATTTAATCTTTCCAGTTATCTGCAGAACTGTATCCCTTAGTGCACCACTTTGCACCTTATAGGAATCTATGTATTTTGTACACTATCCATCATATATGTGTAAATTCTGATTTCTACACAGTTCATCTGGGCTAGATCCCCATTTATCTCCCTGAACTTTGCCTTCTTCTCATCTAGTACATGTCTTTTTTACTCTTCATGATCTTTTTCTATTTTTACTTTGAACCTAATGAAGTTGTGATCATTATTCCCCAACCATTCGACACTCACATCAGTTACTTGCTCTAAAATAACAACAGAAAATGCTGGAAACACTCAGCAGGTCAGGCAGCATCGAGGAGAGAGAAACAGAGTTAACATTTCGGGTCGAGGACCCTTCGTCAGAATTGGAAAAGGTTAGAGAAGAGAGATTTTTAAGCAAGTACAGTGGCAGGGACAGGGAGGAGGGGAAGAAAGAACAAAGGGAAGGTCTGTGATAGGCTGGAAGGCAGGAGAAATTGACTGACAAAAGGGATGATGGTGCAAGGCAAAAGGAGAGGTAATGGGACAAGTTAAGAAACAAAAAATGACTCTAGATGAGGTACAGAGCACTTGGAAAACAGTGACAGGATCGGACAAAGTCAACATGGATTTACAGAAGGTAAATCATGCTTGACTAATCTACTGGAATTTTTTGAGGATGTAACTGATAGAATAGATAAGGGAGAACCAGTGGATGTGGTGTATTTGGACTTTCAGAAGGCTTTCGATAAGGTCCGCATAAGAGATTAGCGTGTAAAGTTAAGGCACATGGGATTGGGGGGCAAGGTACTGACTTGGATAGAGAACTGGTTGGCAGGCAAGAAGCAAAGAGTTGGAATAAATGTTTTTTTTTCCGAGTGGCGGCAGTGACTAGTGGGGTACCTCAGGGATCGGTCCTAGGACCCCAGCTATTCACAATATATATTAATGATCTAGACAAGGGAACTAGATGTAATATCTCCAAGTTTGCAGATGACACAAAGCTGGGTGGGTGTGTGTGCTGTGAGGAGGAAGCTGAGAAACTCCAGTATGATTTGGACAGGTTGGGTGATTGGGCAGATGCATGGCAGATGCAGTATAATGTGGATAAATGTGAGGTTATCTACTTTGGTGTCAAAAACAGGAAGGCAGATTATTATCTGAACATCAATAGATTGGGAGAAGGGGAAGAGCAACAAGACCTGGGTGTCCTTGTGCACCAGTCGCTGAAGGTAAGCATGCAGGTGCAGCAGACGGTTAAGAAGGCAAATGGTATGTTGGCCTTCGTGGCGAGAGGGTTCGAGTACAGGAACAAGGATGTCTTGCTGCAGTTTTACAGGGCCTTGGTGAGAAGACACCTTGAGTATTGTGTGCAATTTTGGTCGCCTTATCTGAGGAAGGATGTTCTTGCCATGGAGGGAGTGCAGCGAAGATTCACCAGGCTGATACCTGGGATGGCAGGAATGACGTATGAGGAGAGATTGGGTTGATTGGGCTTATACTCGCTGGAGTTTAGAAGAATGAGAGGGGATCTCATCGAAACTTATAAAATTCTAACAGGACTAGACAGACTAGATGCAGGAAGGATGTTCCCGATGGTCGGGGAGTCCAGAACCAGGGGTCACATTCTAAGGATAAGGGGTAAGCCATTTAGGACAGAGATGAGGAGGAATTTCTTCACCCAGAGAGTGGTGAACCTGTGGAATTCTCTACCACAGAAGGCAGTTGAGGCCAATCCATTAAATATATTCAAGAAGGAGTTAGATATATTTCTTAAGGCTAAAGGGATATGGGGAGAAGGCAGGGACAGGGTACTGAGTTTGGATGATCAGCCATGATCTCATTGAATGGCGGAGCAGGCTCGAGGGGCCGAATGGCCTACTCCTGCTCCTATCTTCTATATTTCTATGTGCAAATGGCGGTGGCAGACTCATCAACAGCTGCCATGTGAGAGAAAAAAAGGGGAAAAAAACAAAATATAGGGGATGAGGTTATAGTCTGAAATTGTTGAACTCGATGTTGAGTCCAGAAAGCTGTAAAGTGCCTAATCAAAAGATGAGGTGCTGTTCCTCGAGCTTACCTTGAGCTTCGTTGGAACAGTGCAAAAGGCCGAGGACCGAGAGATCAGAGTGGGAGCGGAGCGGAGAATTAAAGTGACAGGTGACCGGAAGCTCGGGGTCATGCTTATGGACTGAATGGAGGTGTTCCACAAAGCAGTCACCCAATCTGCATTTGGTCTCCCCAATGTTGACGCATCGTGAGCAGCGAATACAGTATACTAAATTGTAAGAAGTACAAGTAAATCACTGAAAAGGAAACAGTTGGGCCAGGAAACTGGAAACTGTTAAAATGAAAAACTTACATTTATATAGCACATTTCATGACCACCAGACCTCTCAAAGCACTTTCCAGCCAAAGAAGTACTTTTTTGGAGTGTAGTCATTGTTGTAATGTGGCAGAGGGCATCGGAAGAGTCGCGGATATAGGTGGGAAGAGACTGGACAAGGAGAAGAAAAGCAGTGTCGAGATAAGAAGAAATTAGTTCTGTGGGGCAAGAACAGACTGAAACGATGGGTCTACCAGGGCAATCCTGTTTGTGGATCTTGGGGAGGAGGTAGAAGTAGGCAGTGCAGGGTTGGGGACTATGAGGTTGGAGGCCATGAAGGGAAGATCTCTAGAGGAGATGAGATCAGTGACAGTCTGGGAAATGATGGCTTGATGTTCGGTAGTGGGGTCATTGTGCAGGGGGAGGTAGAAGGAGGTGCCTGAGCGTTGACATTCAGCCTCCGCAAGGTAGAGGTTGGTTTGCCAAATAACTACAATGCGACCTTTGTTAGCAGGTTTAATGACAATGTTAGGGTTAGACCAGAGAGAACGGAGTGCTACAAGTTCAGAGGGAGGTAGGTTAGGGTGTATGAGCGGAGTAGAATAATTGAGACAGCCTATGTCATGCTGGCAGTTCCCAATGAAAAGATCTAGAGAGGGTAAGAGGTCAGAGGGAGGGGTCCAGGTGGAACAAGAATTCTGAATACGGGAAAAAGGATCCGCTGTGCGGGGGGAATACTCCTGGCCAAAGAAGTTGGCAGAGAGCCGAAGGCGATGGAAGAAGTGTTCAGTGTCATGCTAAGCTTGAAATTCATTGAGGTCGGTGTGTAAGGGGATGAAGCTGAGGTCTTGGCTGAGGACTGATCATTTGGGATCAGAGAGGGGAAGGTCAGCGGGGATAGTGAAAACACAGCAAAGGATGATATTGGAATGAGGGATGGGGTCAGAGGAAAGTGAAGGGGAAGAAGGCTCTGATGGGTGTTGATATCCAAGAGTTGTTAAAGTTGGCGATCCTTGACACCTGAATGGAAGAAAAATTGATTTTTGTTAAAGCGCCAGATGTGGCGAAGGATGAACTGGAACTGCAGACCAGGACAGCTTTGAGATAGAGTGAGTCGGTGCTGCTGAAAAGAGTGGTCGAGAGTGTGCATGTGGTGGCGCATGGTGTGGAGCATGGCTCTCAGGATGCAGCAAGAGCAGTGGTTCGAGGAACGCTGAATATCTCAGAGATATCTGTAATCATGGGTTAAATATTAATTTCTCAGTTCTGTCCAAACCTATGCCACATCTCTGTTATAGTTATTATATTATAGCCCTACATAGTTATGAATGCATCCACAAAAATAGCACTCAATTCTGAATTTTACTTTACAGCCATGAGAAATTAGCAGAGGTCATTTGTGTCTGTTGTGTTTTGCAGAACTACACCATTAGACGAGGGGAGCCAGAAAGAAGTGCTGTAGGGCAAGCCTGCACCCTCACCTGCAGAGAAGGAAGAAGAGAATGAAGAAGAAGTGGTCCTGGCTAACGAATGGCCAGGATGACTGGTGCATCAAGGACTGGTTGGCCAGTTAAATGCAGCCCTATTAGTATTTAATACTATTCATCTATCTCTTTATTGATTAATAAATCTAATTCATACACTGGTAGAGTATTTATTTTTTGCTGCTGCTGAAGATAAGGAAGCCATGTAAAGGTGTGAGGTATATCCAGTAAACCAGAATCTCAAGCCTCTCTGGTAAAGGCACAGTCCAAATGATGGGAGTGGGACCTGCTTATGGGAATGGTCTGTGGCATGTACCTGAGCAAAAATATTTAATGGTAGGGTCTCACACAAAGGCAGTGCATATTGGATCATTGTGCATTGCCCATGATTTTCTGCCCATTCAATAAACATACATCCATGATTTCCCAATATGTGCTTCAGTATCATCTGGTAATGTTTAATAACCTGCCTGTACTGTAACAAGATGTTTCCAGATGAAATAAACCCAGGGCACTGGACTCATCTAAGAAACAGTTAGATAATGGGGACATGCTGAGATTGATATCCTAGGTCAGTGAAGCCAAATGAGCTAAAAGGCTTTCTTCATCCAAACTTATCCTGCGATCTTACATGATCTTCATCACTAAATTAATGACAAGTTTCCATCTTAATGCTTGTATTTCTTCATTGGCATTATTTTCCTGACAAGTTTAATGTTAATCATCCTTACTAAAAACAACCAACCGATATTGGAAAAAGACACACTAAATACCATCCAATCACTATAAAACAACATGCCATACTCTCAGAAGTTCTGCACAAGCACTGCTCAATTTGAAAAATTATATCAGCAAAGGCTGCCAAACCTATTTACATAATACGAGATTAATAACCATTATAGGCAATGGTTTCAGTGAAGTATAAATCGAGAACAGCACAGGAGGTCAGAGAGAGACTCTGCCTCTGATAACTATTGCTCAGGGCTTTATTTTTGTGATTTCTCCAGAGTCAAATA
This sequence comes from Somniosus microcephalus, assembly GCF_052327205.1. Taxonomy (NCBI): domain Eukaryota; kingdom Metazoa; phylum Chordata; class Chondrichthyes; order Squaliformes; family Somniosidae; genus Somniosus; species Somniosus microcephalus. The sequence goes on from NC_140988.1 coordinate 177,600,253, forward strand.
ATACTAGGCGTTAGTTAAGGCAGCTGGAATGACCGGATAATGATGGATGGATGCACTGATGCTGTTATAAATTAAGCCTAATTGACTCCTTTAGTGTATAAGATTGCATTTAATTCTAATTATAGCAGGTTAATGGACTTTATTTTCAAAATATTTTTCAACAGTCAGATGTATTGGCTCTTGTCGTAAAAACTTTCAAGCAATGAGGTTTTGGGTTACCTTAAAACAAAATGATTCATATATAAGTCAGCTTTCATGTTGTGTGAGAATGTAGAAAATGTGCCAGCATTAGCAGAAAAATGTATGTTCAATAAAAGGGCGCAGCTATAGTAACTGGCCAGGGTACTTTGATACAACATCATCTTAAAAGGCCTCAGAAGACAGACAAGTCATGCCAAATCAGTAATAACATTTCAGTGGAGACTTTAATTCCATATCACAATTGCCTAAATGGTTTCAAATGTCAGTTAATGAGCAAATAAATTGGCTTTCATCAAAACCAGATTCTGCAGGAATGCATTTGTACCTCGTTAAATAAGCAAGACTTGGGACATGGAGGCACTCACATAGTCCTTGTGATGTTTTTAATGGAATTGTTTGCTAATATATTTTTTCCATAATGTTGAATGGTGTAAATCTACATTCTAAATTCTCACACAAATTTAAATATTATCTGCAATGACCTCAGATACATTTTCTTAATTCTAAGCTCAACCTTCAATGAAAATGTTTAACAATAGTAACTGGCTGGTAGTCACAGAATGATCAACTTGTTAATTGCATTGTATTTATTATTACACAAGGAATCAATCAGTAATGTGGCCCTTTATTATTAGCACATGGGGTGCTAAATTCGATAAGGCCCAAAACCAGGCATAGGGATCGTGATGTGTGATCTGCCCGTGCCCATTGAAAGTAGTACAGGCAGCATGCAAAATTCATGCTGTCTGCTTATTACCATGATTAAAGCACTGAGCTCAGCACTAAACACTCCGCTGGTTGATTCAGCGCACAACAGGGGGCCCAATATTGTGTGCAGTCTGCTCTATATTTAAAGGTTGTTTGCAGAGTGAAAGGCTGTCTGCACTTCTTAAAGGGGAGGTGCTTTGTTAGAGAAGTACATCATTGTGGCTGGAGCTGGAGCTGGAGCAATGTCTCAGCAGGGGAGACAGGGTGTAACTCGGTTCTCTGATGTAGCACTGGAGGCCTTGGTGCAAGGGGTCTACAGGAGAAGACAGGTCCTCTACCCGCAGGGGGGCAGGAGCCCTTCCAACCACACTGTGCAAAGGCAGTGGGAGGAGATCGCAGAAGCCGTCAGTATCAACAGTATTGGACCTAAGGCATGGATCCAGTGCCAGAGGATTACATACGATTATTTAGGATTACATAGGATATACGGTGCAGAAACAGGCCATTCGGCCTAACCAGTCCATGCTGGCATTTATGCTCCATTTAAGCCTGCTCCTGTCTTTCATCATCTAAATCTATCAGCATAACCCTCTATTCCCTTCACCGTCTTATGCTTGTCTAGCCTCCCACTTAAATGTGTAGGGTTCTCAAAATTCCCACATTCCCCAAAGTTATAAATAAAGGAACCCTGAAGGACAAGTTATTAATAAGGGTACCCTAAAGGAAATGGCTTCTGGACCTTGTGGCAGAAACCTGCAAGATTGAAAGCAGGACCCTGCAAAACAGCAGGTCCAGTTCAAAAAGGCTTTGTAAAACCTGACATGCCTGGGCCTGTGGGAGACTTGTTATTTTCTGAAGCCAGACAACTAGATAATACAGAATACGCATACTTCATTTTGAAACAAATCAACTCAGGAAAGACTTAATCTTGAACCCATCAAACCTTTGCATAAATAATCGCTTACAGTTTAAACTGGCTACCAAGCCAGAAAGATACCGATTCACATTATGCATAACAAACACCGAGACATTAAAGACCATTTAGCAATGGGACAACCACTCAAAAAGCAGTTAAGGTGAATGGCTATAATCACCTTAGACGAGCCCGCCAAAATTAGACAAAGAACTAGCCCTGATTTGGCACGCAGATAACAAACCTCCAAAAGAGTATAATTGTAGGCCCACCAGTAACCAAGGGAAGCAAGCAAGTGGAGACACAACTGCTACGGAGACGAGCAAGCAGAGAAGGGCAGTGTGGTGAAGCATTGGAGGCAAACAGGCACATGCTCAGGTCCAAGTTACTCGAAACGCAAAGAAGCAGCATGGAACATCGCGGCGAGGGGGCACGGTGGGGCAGGCTCGACCAAAGACGACTAGGCTGCAACCGCAGCCTTACACGAGGAACAACCACAAGCACCGCGGTAACAAAAGGGCCGGGTAAACCATACCTTCAGATCCTTACCACCGCACAGGTAACGATCTAGGCCACTGCGACCGAGCCGATACCGAAGACCACCAACCGAACCCCAACCGCAACAAAATCTTGATGACCAGACCACCACCAGAAGAGCAAAACCCGAAGTTTTCCACTCTACAAGATAAAGTACCCAACAAAGACTTTACTCCCTATCTCTAACGGAGAAAAGAAGGTATTTTACTCAGACAAATCCACCACCATGCCCTGGGACCACGTGGCGATGGCAGGCCCTAAAGGACACAAAGAGTGAACCCCAAAACCGCAACCGGCTTAATCGACTGGGTTCGACCTGTCCAGAAACCCTTATTGGTGAGCATAATCCCTGGCCCCTTATAGCACAATTTAGTTAGATATTGGGGGTGGGACAAGGGTAGAGGGATTATTAATGTGATTTTTCCCTCGATGTGCCGTGTGTTCCCCATTCTTAATTAAGTGTGTAATTATATGCCTGTAACTATTCCAGTAATTTTCAGTGTTGTAGTATTGTGCTTTTAATAAAATAAAGTTTTCTTGCACCAAACCAGTTGTCTACTCCAATTTGTATCGCAGCCTGTACCTAAGTCCGGAGTCTACAACCACAGGGGTGTGGGAGCGATTTGAACTGCTCAAAACAGTCAGGGGCAAGCAGACTGCGCACACACAAAACCACTACAGAAATGACGGCCGCGGCAGGACTCCGGCAACAGGGGTGTGATACAGTAGACAGTGATTCAGAAGAGCAAACTGTAATGGAAGAGAGGATTTCTAATTATGTATTCAGTAAAGTGAATATCACTAAGAAGTGGATCACTAATCTGTTAAAGGCTGGGTGTCCGGTAGATGCTGCAGCTAAATGGACAGAAGGGAAGGATCATAAGAAATCCATAGAAAAGGCAATCTGGATGATGTGCTTCAAGAAACAGATCCAGCTTTTGGACAGGCTCGTTGAAGCACAGGCAGCCGAGATACGGGAGTCAGCCCAGGAAGTCCAAACAAGGACTCTAGCAGGGGAGAAGTTACTGGTAGCATTGCAGGCCCTGAACCAGGAAAGGGTGCAGTTAATGGGGGAGCATAAGGCCAGGCTGGAATATCTACAGTGTCAAGTCACCGAGGCCAAGAGCAATGAGCTGAGGTTGCGGGAAAAGAATGCCCGCCTAGCAAAACAAGTAAGAGAGCAGGAGGAGGAAGTAAAAGACATAAAGACAGCATACAAGATAGCGAGCACACAGGGGTTCGAAGATGCAGATCACGGCCCCTGCAAGGAACAGATAGAGAATCTGAGTCTTGCCCTAAGAAAGGCAAAGGGCATGGTGTGCCCCATAAGCCCGAAGGCAGCCCAGGCTGACTTTGCAGGGAATGAGGGGTGAATGGCTCAGACACCACGGGTAGTGCCAAGGGATGACCCGGTTGACGAACAGGAGGTCCCACGACCACCACCCATAGCGCCAGGTTTCAGCGAGGTCTGGCAACGGGGGGGTGGAGTTAGGGGTAGAAGCGTAGGTGGAAAACCCCCGCAAGAGAGGCTGGGACCGGGGCCAATGTGCCTGGCCCGGCAGCGAAGGTTTGGCCTACCCGCTAATGACGGGGAGGACGGACCCCTCCAAAACCAGTTCGTAGTTCCCTACGGCACCCAACAGCTTAGGGCTATGGTAAGCCACATACCAAAGCTCACAGAAAAAGGGGGCCCCTCGGTCCACTTCAGGGAAGTGGAACAGGCAGCCAGCATCAACGAGTGCGAAGATGCCGAACAGGCCAAAATGCTGCTGTTTTCCCTGGAGGGTAAGCTCCTCCAGTCCCTCTCTGACCAGTGTAAGAAGGGACAGTGCGAGTATGGGGAACTCAAGGAGGAAGTTCTTGAGGCCATGGGAATAAATCAGGGAAGTCCTTTCTCCAGAGTGGAGAAGACAGTGCAGCTCGCAGGGGAAACCCCGCAGGCTTTCGCAGACAGGTTGTGGCCGGTGTATAGGAGTGCCTGTACAGGGGCACCTAACTGGGCTCACCTGGACCAGGATCAGCTGGCCCACTGGCTCCGCTGCCTGGTGGCAAACAGCTTTCCACAGGTCAGGGCCAAGGCGGAAGTCTGGTTTGACCCTAAGAATCCCCTGACTACCGAACTGACGGTGATCAGACAATTGACCCTAGCTTACAGGAATGGTAGGGGAAACCGATGCACACCCACCTAAGGGGAAGGTGCATGAAGTAAAACCCGGACAGGGTAGGAAGGAGTTGCTGAAGCAGGAAGGGTTTAAAGTGAACCCAAAGAAAGCGCAGATCGGCCAGCAGGAGGTGAAATTCCTGGGCCTGACCGTACGCGCTGGGGAAAGGGCCATAGATAAAGCTAGAAGGGAAGCAGTACAAGAGTTACCAGTCCCCAACACAGTCACGGGAGTGCGATCTTTTCTAGGGCTAGCTGGGCACTGCAGAGATTTTATTGAGGACTATGCGGCCACAGCGGCCCCTCTGCTCCGACTCCTACATAAGGGAGTGGAGTGGGTTTGGGATGAGGGTTGCCAGGCAGCATTCGTCAGACTCAAGAAAGATCTGCAGACCGCACCAGCTCTAGGGGCCATAGATGGGGGGAAAGAGTTCTTCCTGGAGGTAGCAGCCAGCGGGGACAGCCTGAGTGCTGTGCTGCTCCAAGAGCGGCATGGCCGGCTGAGGCCGGTGGTCTACTCCTCCAGGATACTCACGGATGTGGAGAGGAGCTACTCCAATTGTGAGCGGCACCTTTTGGCCACACATTGGGCTGTGAAAAGATCGCTGATCTTCACAGGCACCTCTCCCATCACCCTCCTCACCCATCACACGCCCACCCAGATGCTCCTGGATGGGAGAATCAAGGATGGGACAGTGAGCAGTGCCCGCATTGCTCGCTGGACCCTGCTTCTCTCACAGATGGACCTGAAAGTGAAAGGGCCCTGCGAGCCAAAGCTCACAGCTAACTTGGTATATCCTGGAACAGCCCACCGGTGTTCCATAGAAGGGGTTTGGGAAGTGGACATAGGTTTGCGGGCTGGGATACACCCAACAGGTCGCGAAATCTATGTGGATGGCTCCAGCACAGTATCTGCCGGTGAGCGACTCACAGAGTGTGGAGTTTATGACCCAGCAGCAAACATTGCCCTGGCGATTAAGCTCCCCAGCACCATGAGCGCCCAGCAGGCTGAACTGTCCGCGGTAGTGTACATTGTTACACACCCCGAAATCTTCCCCACCCCCTACACAATTTGCTCGGACAGCATGTTCACATGCAATTCGTGTACGGAGTACCTGGCCATCTGGTCCCACCGCGGATACACCTCCGCTGACGGGAGACCCCTCACAGTGAAACCCCTGCTGAAGAAAATCTTAGCAGCAGTGGGGGAGGAAGGGGAGGTTTTCATCCATAAGGTGAAAGCCCATTCCTCCACAGAACCCCGTAGTCAGGGCAGCCAGCAGGCTGACATGCTAGCTAAGGAGGGTGCCTGCACAGGCACTTTCTGGGACTCTTATGTGTCCAGTCCTATAGCAACAGTCAGAGGTAGGAATGGGACACAAGGGAGTGCAGGGGTAGCTTTAGCCCCGGACCTTAAGACGGTCCAAACCCAAGACCCCGTCCTCAAGGCAGTCCTCAGTGCAGTGACTGAGGGAAAAAGTAGGAAGTCACACACCAGGTTATAGTCCAACAGCTTTATTTGAAATCACAAGCTTTCGGAGCGCTGCTCCTTCGTCAGGTGAAGTGAAGAGAAGCATACAGGTACAGCTTATATAGTCAGAGAAAACTGCCAGATGATTACAGGTAATCTTTCTAACTGCCATTTATCACACCTCGGCAGAGAGATAATCACAGCAATCAAAGGTGTGAATGGTGTCCAAACAGGTCAGTCAGGAAAACATTACATCAAAGAACAATGAGATGGGGTCACAAGGGGTCAAATGTTGCAGATGCTGGGGTCTGTATGAAAAACAGAAAAAAACAAAAATACTTTGCTGGAAATCACAGCAGGTCCGGCCGCATCTGTGCAGAGAGAACAAGCCAACGACGACTCGAGTCTGGATGACTCTACGTCAGGTGCGGTTACATGTAGCATGACATGAACCCAAGATCCCGGTTGAGGCCGTCCTCATGAGTGGGGAACTTGGCTATCAGTTTCTGCTTGACGATTTTGCATTGTCGTGTGTCTCGAAGGCCGCCTTGGAGAATGCTTACCCGAAGATCGGAGGCTGAATGTCCTTGACTGCTGAAGTGTTCCCCGACTAGGAGGGAACACTCCTGCCTGGCGATTGTTGTGCGGTGTCCGTTCATCCGTTGTCGCAGTGTCTGCATGGTCTCGCTGGTGTACCATGCTCCGGGGCATCCTTTCCTGCAACGTATGAGGTAGATAACGTTGGCTGAGTCACATGAGTATGTACCATGTACCTGGTGGGTGGTGTCCTCACGTGTGATGATGGTATCTGTGTTGATGATCTGGCATGTCTTGCAGAGGTTGCTGTGGCAGGGTTGTGTGGTGGCGTGGTCGCTGTTCTCCTGAAAGCTGGGTAATTTGCTGCGAACGATGGTCTGTTTGAGGTTAGGCAGCTGTTTGAAGGTGAGTAGTGGAGGCATGGGGATGGCCTTAGCGAGGTGTTTTTGGGAGGCAGTAGAAGTCTCCCACGCGGGGAGTACGTGGGATGAGAGCGCGTAGAATGCTCTGAAGGTCTGGATCAAAGGTCTTGATCAGTCTGTTGAGTTGGCGGGTGTGTTCTTTGGTCGGATCTGCGGGTAACTGTCTGTAGTGTTCCTGGTTGTTCAGTTGTTGGTATGCTTCTTTGCAATTGTCCATTCTGTTCTGTATGATGATGGCTCCTCCTTTGTCTACTGGTTTGATGACGATGTTGTGGTTGGTCTTAAGAGCGTGGATGGCATTGCGTTGTGCTCGGGTGACATTCTGGACTGTCTCGTGAGTGCGGCTGATGAATCTGGCGTTGATGCATCTCCGCCAGATTCTACGCCATGTTCTCCGCGGCCTTCAACATGTCATCGATGATGACGAACACCTCACTAAGGCCAGTCAAAAAGCACGGGGTGCTCCCCGCATGAACTGATGCGGACCCCCACCCATGTACTAGCCCCGGAAGGTCAGCTCAGGGAGGTAAACCGGGAGAGGTTCACCAGGAACCTATTCAAGCACCTTAAACAGGTCCACGGGCAGGCGGCTGGGAACATGGGAGAGCAGCATCGGAGTAACCGCTTGCTGTTAGAACCCCGAAAACACCACAAGTGGGAGATAGGGGATCAGGTTATGGTGAGGAATTTTGCTCGGGTAGGAAGTCTAGAACCGTTATACATGGGGCCCTACAGCATTGTAGACAAGGCAAGCTCCATGGTATATGCCATTAAGATGCCTCGGCGCGTCAAATAGTTCCATATTAACCAATGTAAATTGTTTAAGCCTGAGAGAAGGGAACAGCCAGTTGGGGCAAGGTCTAAGGATAGAAATCCTCAGCCTGGAGCAGGAGAAAACTCACAGACTGCACAGGCAGGTGCTGTGGCCTGTTTTAAGGGAGGGGCCATCCCACCCACCATTTGGGACACTCCCCCACTCCTCTGGGACTTAGATGAGGTGGGATGCGAGGGCGAAGATCCTGCCCCTGACCCAGATTTAGACGAGGTGGGACCTGAGGGCGAGGACCCTCAGCCTGCAGCACCTGCACCAGCACAGGTTTAGGAGAGGTAAAGCCTGAGGATGAAAATCCCCAGCCAGCGACAGTGGCAAGTTCACAGACCGCACAGGAGGGGGTAGTGGCTCATGTCAAAGACCCACTAGCCAGAAACCCCCACCAGCCAAAGTCCCTAGAAGGTCCCCACGAACGCCATGGCCAAAGAAACCGTGGTCACCGGCTCCCCAGTTTAAACGGGCAGCCTCTCAAGTCAGGGATTGGTCTGAGGACAGAGGTTCCCAGCCAGCAGCCATAGGCTGCGAGGGACTGAAGGGACAAGACAAGGCAGCCGCACCGAAGGGAATAGTGTGCTGCGGCCCGAACAGGGATTAGGCTGGCCGCCAGCAGACAGGCGGCGGATGTACATAGCTTCTGTAATGTAATTTTGTTATTGTTAAGTTTGGGTGTTTTAGTTTAATTTTAAACAAGGTGATTGATAGTTTAAGTGTTATTGTTTAAGAATGTTTGTATTGAGTCGAGGTCGCAAGACTCGACTATGTTTTACCCAAGCCAGAGAATCTTCTCGGGACCTGGCTATAAGCTCTTGTGTCTCTTTACAGAAGGGATTTCGAAATGAAGGGGGGCATACTCCTACTTGTCCTGATAGGAATGAGCACTGGGAAGCGAGGTGATGTGGAGGACTCCCACATCTATGGGTGCTCAGGAGAGAGAGCACCGGTTGTGACTGCTGGGGGCAGCGAACGAGGCGTGGAGGAGCTCGCTATCTATTCCCATGAGGGGAGATGGCCAGGGTGGCTGGGATCCAACTCCACCCGGTACTCCAGCCAGACCGGGTTCATCTATGGGGAGGCCTCCCTCCCCTGCCCCAGCATACAGGTTGTGGCCACACGGGTCAGGGTCACTGAGGGGAAACGGGTGTGCCTGTTATGTCGGTACCTTTCTACCTAGACACAATTTAGGACTCAGAACTCAGAGATTCAAACATGAAGTGCTTTATTGGAAGGAAAGGAAGTTCTGGCAAGTTCCGAACAAAGAGAGCTAAAACTTAGCAGAGAACACCCAACCATTTATCTCCTGTGACAGCGCCACCACAGGTGGGAGGAGAACACACAATACATAACATTTCCTCCCCTCTTAAATGGAAGGTCCACATTATTCCTGAACAGGTAAGTTACTTTCAATGCACTCAACGAACCTAGGGTAGAGGTAGACTGCCTCAAACCCTGACTTTACCCTGGGGTTTATTCTGCCCCAGTCTTGTGGGTAAGTCGCTAAGCCTACAGATCCAAGCGTCTTGGAGGCCGCCGCTCTCTGACAGGGTACCGGCGGTCATCGCTGGTTTCCACAGCAGTAGGCATTGACACAGGCCTGGATGGAGAAGGTGCCTGTGTCAGTTGAAAGTCAGGAGTTTGCACAGGTGGAACAGTCTCTTTGACTTCCTGTGTTGGAGAAGAGCACTGTGGCAAAGGATGCTGGTTTGCGGTATCATCCGGAAACAGTTCAGGCCAACCAGCCATTGGAGCCGCTGTGGCTGTCTCTGCTCCTAGCAACAGTTGATCTGTGTGTCTTCTCCAGACGACGTCCTCAGCAGTCTCAACCGTGTAAGACACAGGGCCCGTCTGCACGATCACCGTAGCATTTCGGTCCAGTGTTGTAGTTTCGAGCTAGGACGTGCTCTCCCGGATGAAACCGTCTCTCCTTGGCTCTTTTCTCTCTCTTTTCAACTTGAGCTTGTTGTTGACAATGGACAACCTGTTCTGCCCTTGGAGGTTTGAGTAAGTCAAAACTTGTCCGCAACTGCCTCTTCATCATGAGCGAAGCGGGGGAAGTTTTGGTTGTGGCATGCGGCTCGTTCCTGTAGGACAACAGGAAGCTGTTCAGATGTTGGTGGATTGAGCCCTGACCTTGCGATGCCTTCAAGGCGTGCTTCAAAGTTTGCACAAACCTTTCTGCCTGGCCGTTAGTAGAGGGATGATAGGGCGCAGACCTGATGTGTTGGACACCATTCACATGCAGGAAGGTTGCAAACTCCTGTGATACAAATTGTGGACCGTTGTCACTTACGAGTTGTTCTGGTGAGCCATAACGGCTGAACATCTCACCAAGTTTCTCAATTGTTTTCTCTGCTGTGGTAGACCTCATCACAGCGACCTCCGGCCACTTGCTACGAGCGTCCACAACCACCATAAACATCTTCCCTTCGAAAGGACCGGCGAAGTCCACATGTACTCGCTGCCACACTTCTGCAGGCCAATCCCAGGGGTGTAGGGTTGCCAGCTGTGGAACATTCCGGACCCTTTGACATGTGGAACATGTTTTGGCTTTCTCCTCAATATTCCCATCGAGACCTGGCCACCAGAAGTAGCTTCTTGCCATTTCCTTCATCCGAACCATCCCACTGTGGCCTGTATGAAGTTGTTGCAGTATAGGTTCCCTCAGAGGTGGCGGAATGATGACACGGCGTCCCCAAAGAAGACAACCTGCCTGGACAGAGAGCTCATTTCTTTTTGAAACGTAAGGTTTCAAACTAGGAGAATCTCCTATCGCTCTCCCTCGAATGACATCGTCCATTACCTCAGACAGGACTGGATCGTTGCGGGTGTACCTTCGCACCTGAACTGCAGTGACAGGTACTCCCTCCACTTGTCTAAAGTAGAAGATGTCTATCTGATGAGGCTCTGGGGGAGTAACAGGCAAGGGTAGCCTCGAGAGACCGTCTGCGTTGCCGTGCAAGTCTGATTTGCGATATTTGATGTCGTATGTGTGTCCTGACAACAGTAAAGCCCACCTTTGCATCCTGCTTGCAGCGAGAGACGGAATTCCAGTGTGGGGCCCAAATATTGAAGTCAATGGACGGTGGTCCGTCAGGAGTGTGAACCTTCTCCCAAACAGGTGCTGATGAAATTTTCGAATTCCAAAAGCGATTCCCAAGGCCTCGCGCTCGATCTGCGCATAGTTACTCTCGGCCTTGTTCAAGGTGCGTGATGCGAAGGCGATAGGTTTCTCTTCACCCGAAGGCATGATGTGGGATATGACTGCTCCCACACCATATGGTGATGCATCACATGCTAGCTGCACGGGTAGCTTTGGGTCGAAGTGTGTCAAGACCTCCGAATTCAGCAATGCTTTCTTTGCTTGGGCGAAAGCTTCGTTGCACAGTTCAGTCCATTTCTATGTTTTGCCTTGACATAGCAGCTGATGTAATGGCTTCAACAATGTTGCTAAGTCTGGAATAAACTTCCCATAGTAGTTAAATAGCCCCAGAAATGAACGTAACTGGCTCACATTCTGGGGTGCTGGGGCCTCCACGATCGCCTTGACCTTTGGTGGCGCCTTATGCAGGCCAGTAGCGTCAATCACATACCCCAGGTACTCAACTGAAGACTGAAAGAATTCACATTTGTCTTTACGAACTCTGAGTCCGTACTCTTTCAGTCGTTGTAGTGTCGCATCCAAGTTCAGAAGATGATCCTCCTCATTTGTCCCAGTGACAAGGATGTCATCCAGGTAGCACTGGACTCCTGGCAGTCCACTCAAAATCTGATCCATTGCCCTTTGGAATAGAGCAGGGGCCGACATAATTCCAAACGGAAGGCGGCAATACCTGTATAGCCCCTTGTGTGTCACAATTGTCAGCAGCTCCTTTGATTTGTCATCGACATGCATTTGTAGATAAGCCTGGCATAAGTCTATTTTGCTGAACTTTTGCCCTCCGGCCAGGCCCGTAAAAAGATCATCAATGAGGGGAAGAGGGTACTGTTCCACAGACAGCACCGGGTTAATAGTCACTTTAAAATCCCCGCAGATTCGAACAGATCCATCCTTTTTCAGGACAGGAACAATGGGTGTGGCCCATTTGCTCACGCTCACAGGCTCCAGGACTCCATTCTCGACTAAGGCCTCCAAGTTAGCCTCAACTTTTGGCCTAATTGCATAGGGTACAGGTCGGGCTTTGTGAAACTTCGGCTTGCTGTCAGGTTTAATGTCCAGTCTCACGCTGATCTTTTTCATGCTCCCAAGTTCCCCATTGAAGAGTTCTGCATGTTTGTTTAACACTGCAGTCAGACCTGACTCCCCTTTTGACATCATGCGGACTGCAGGCCAGTCCAGCGTGATTTTCTCTAGCCACGCACGTCCCAGTAGCGATGGGTAATTTCCCTTTACCACATATAGTGGCAGTTTTGCAGTCTGTCCGTTCAATTTAACTGTCTCCTCAATGACGCCTCTCATGGCCACAGGTTCGCCGGTATCCGTCTTTAGCACAATGTTTGTTGGCTGAAGGGTAAGATGCTTTAGCATTTTGTTGTAGACAGTGTCTGAAACAAGGGACACAGCTGCGCCTGTCTCCACCTCCATCCGCACTGATTGTCCGTCCACCAGTGGTGACACCCAGTAGCCATTTGAACCACCTGCAACCGTCAGTATGTGCACCTCTTCCTCCTCAGAGGTGTCGCTCCCCTCTGTTTTGCTTGTTCCATCATACTGCACTGAATGAACACTCTTTTTCCTCTCTTGTCCAAATACAGACATTTTGCTTCCATGCTTCCCAGCTCTGTCTGTTCTTTTTTTACCTCTACAGGCGCGTTCAATGTGACCCTTTTTGCCACAATTTCAGCATTCCAGCTCCGTACACCAGCAGTCATTAGCGTGATGGCCCGTTTTCCCACAACGGTAACATATGCCGTTCCGCGCACCTTTAGGCTCAGATGACACCTTGTGAACTCTCCCTGTTGAACTCAACTGGTGAGCCTCCTTTTCCGCCATCTCCATGGAGACACTAACTTCAATGGCCTTTTCAAGAGTAAGGTTGTCCTCAGTAAGAAGGCGCTTCTGTGTGGCTGCATTTTGCAGACCACACACAAGTCTGTCTCTAATTGTGTCATTCAGCACCTCCTTGAACTGGCAGTGTTCCGACAACCTTTTTAAAGCAGCAATAAACATCGTCACTGATTCCCCCTCCTCTTGATTCCATTTGTGAAATCTAAATCTCTCAGCAATAACCAGAGGTTTTGGTGAAAAATGTGCTCCAAGAATTTCCACTAGTTGCTTATATGTTTTAGTTCCTGGCTTATCTGGCTGCACGAGGCTGCGAAGTAAATTGAAAGTCTTCGGCCCGATTACACTCAAAAAGGTAGGCACGACCTTTTCATTTGCCACCGCATTCGCCAATACAAAATAGTCAAAACGTTCCGTATATGCGCTCCATTGCTCCACATTTTCATCAAAATCACTGATGTTTCCTAATATAGTAGCCATCTCACGTTTCAAATTAAATTTTCTGTTTACTCACTGCACCCGTAACGTACGCAGATTCATCCGCTCCTCGTTGCCACTTGTTGTGTCAGTACCTTTCTACCTAGACACAATTTAGGACTCAGAACTCAGAGATTCAAACATGAAGTGCTTTATTGGAAGGAAAGGAAGTTCTGGCAAGTTCCGAACAAAGAGAGCTAAAACTTAACAGAGAACACCCAACCATTTATCTCCTGTGACAGCGCCACCACAGGTGGGAGGAGAACGCACAATACATAACAGTGCCAGACCTGCAGAGGACAGATTCCCCTGGGAAGGTGGTGGTGGCTCAGAAAGCTGAGCAGAGACATGGGGGACCATACAGCTGACTGGATACGACTAGGGAACGACGCCTACCGGACGGTCACAGGGACCAGAGGGGGGACTAGAGTGTGCTGGGATAAGTGGTGGAAGTCGGAACAAGGAATTTATGTCTGCATGTGGGGGTCACAAAGGGCCTGCCCCACAGGCATATCCATCATCTTCTCCGCATCATGGCAGGATAAGGGGAAGGGGGTGGAATGGGATTCCCACCTACACACTTGCCTAGTCCCACGCTCCCCAGCCCCAGTTAAAGCCACTAGTGGCATGCGCCCGAAAGTCCCTGCCCACGACTCAGACAGCAAGGACACACAGAGAGGGGTGCCCTGCCACCACCAAGGGACCAGGGAATGGGCTGGTACTAGTGCCGACGGAAAAGGTGCTATACCAGGGGGTACACTACGTGGTGGCTTACATGATTCTAAACCTTACCAAGGTACACTTACCTGAGTGGTGCCCCAAAGAGACAGAACAGCTATACCAGGCCCTGTTAAAAGAAATGTTTAGGAAATTCTACGAGTTCAATTTTGCCAATGTAGACAAGACAGAACTGTACACTACACACACTGAGTATTTTAGTAATGCAGGGAGACAAAGAATGGGAACCTGGAATGATGTTTTCACAGCGTTTAACACAGGATCCTCTGTTATAAACAGCCTGGATGACATAGAATTGCAGACACAGATAAACGGTTTGAAAACACAATTGCGAAAAATCTTAATGGATGAAAATACAGTAGTAGGCTCAGAGTTACACGAGGACCAAGCTATGACGGTCCATTTAAAAGAGATCATTGCTGAGCTGGAGAAGCACGCAAAAACTGTAAATGCCCTTCTAAGAGAGGACAGGAATGCTTCAGCTCAGGCTGCACAGAACGAGGTGTGCGTACTGTACAGGGCGTGGTTGCTAGGCGAGAGCCGCAGCAACCCGATTTAAAACAGGGTTTAGTCCCCTCCTGGATCAGCAACAAGCACCTCGCAGCCCTCCATCTATTTGAGAATGCATTGAGCCCGTGTCAACTCTGGCTAGCTTCTGAGGCCTACCCTGTCCCAGTAGATTGTGGGCGCTCTAAACACACTATCATGGGGATTGTAGTAAGGATGCCGGTCATGGGTGGGACAGCCTGACCCGCACCTGTATACAGGGTAGAGACCATTGGAGTCATTCAAGGGGGTGCACACATCCGTTTCACAGCGGTCCCACCTTATGTCATAAAGTGGGAGCACGCTATGACAGGTACTGACCTCTCGGGGTGCCGGAGCCAGGGAGCACACATAATACTGTGTCCCCAGCACTTGAACGCCTATTCAAAACCACAGTGTGGGTTTAAAGCTGCTGGCGCAAAACCTATAACCTGTACCATGGAGGTAATGGCACAAGACCATGTTCCCCCACAGGTAGCATACATAGGAGGTGTGACATATTGTGTCACCACCAGTGCACCCCACTACCAGCTTGGACAGCATAGCTGGTGTCTGGTAAGTGACAGCAGTTTCTGCTTTAAACCCGAGGCAGAAGTTCAAGTGGCCCAGGAACGGATTGTCCCCATTCCGGAACCCTCCACTGTTCACCTCACTGCAACAGAAAATTTCACCAACCTGCAAAAATATGTAGCACATTTCGGCTATGAAATCCCCCCTCTACCAGAACACCTGACCAAGATACTAAAAGCAGTAATCATCTCACAAAAACATTTTTACATGTTGGAGCATAGGGGCCAAAATATTGGATATTGTGGTCCCACCCTGGTGGGACATTCTTGAAAATATAGAGGTCCCTTCATGGGTTAGAATGGCTTCCCACATCCTCGTGGTTTGCCAGCTGGGAATAGTATTGTACCTAGTGTGCACTCAGTGCAAGGGAAAAGGCCAAATACTAGAATTCTGAATCCAAAGGACTTGGAAGGAGCATTATGTTAAGGTGGAGGGAGATACACCTGTTTGAATCTCTTTATTTTATATTTCTGATTAAAGATTGTTGTTTTTTTGCATTTTTATTATTTTTATTAAAGACTTTGACGTGTTATTTTCAATAAAGATGTGTATGTGCCAAGTGGTGCAGGGGTGTTGGAACCCCTCCATGCTTGGATGCGTGTAAACAACTGTATTCTGCCTATGTATGCTTATGTACACTACATTTTTTTTAAAGAATGGGAAATGTGTGTGTCATGGGATTTTAGATAGGTAATTACAGGGAAGGTTGGCTATGGAGCGTCGGGAATTTTGCTCACCTTCGTGAGTATGATGCTTGAAGCGAGTTGAATTATCACAGGGGGGTGTGTAAGATTCACAAAATTCCCACATCTCCCAAGTTATTAATAAGGGACCCTGAAGGACAAGTTATTAACAAGGGTACCCTAAAAGGAAGTGGTTTCTGAACCTTGTGGCAAAAACCTGCAAGATTGAAAGCAGGACCCTGCAAAACAGCAGGTCAAGTTCAAAAAGGCTTTGAAAAACCTGACATGCCTGGGCCTGTGGGAGACTTGTTATTCCTGAAGCCAGACAACTAGATAATACAGAATACGCATTCTTCATTTTGAAACAAATCAACTCAGGAAAGACTTAATCTTGAACCCATCAAACCTTTGCATAAATAATCGCTTACAGTTTAAGCTGGCTACCAAGCCACGAAGATACTGATTCACATTATGCATAACAAACACCGAGACATTAAAGACCATTTAGCAATGGGGCAACCACCCAAAAAGCAGTTAAGGTGAACGACTATAATCACCTTAGACGAGCCCGCCAAAATTAGACAAAGAACTAGCCCTGATTTGGCGCGCAGATAACAAACTCAGAAAAAGTATAATTGTAGGCCCACCGGTAACCAAGGCAAGCAAGCAAGCGGAGACACAACTGCTACAGAGACGAGCAAGGAAGAAGGGCAGTGTGGTGAGGCGTTGGGGACAAGCAGGCACACGCTCAGGTCTGGGGTTACTCAAAACTCAAAGAAGCAGCACGGAACATCACGGCGAGGGGTCACGGTGGGGAAAGCTCGAGCGAAGACGACTAGGCCGCAACCGCAGCCTTACACGAGGAACGACCACGAGCACCGCGGTAACAAAGGGCCGGGTAAACCATACCTTCAGATCATTATCACTGCACAGGTAATGATCTAGGTCACCGCGACCGAGCCGATACCGAAGACCGCCAACCGAACCCCAACCGCAACAAAACCTCGACGACCAGACCACCACCAGAAGAACAAAACCCGAAGTTTTCCACTCTACAAGCTAAAGTACCCAACAAAGACTTTACTCCCTATCTCTAACGGAGAAAAGAGGGTTTTTACTCAGACAAATCCACCACCACTCCCTGGGACCACGTGGCGACGGCAGGCCCCAAAGGACACAAAGAGCGAACCCCAAAACTGCAACCGGCTTAATCGACAGGATTCGATCTGTCAAGAAACCCTTATTGGTGAGCATAATCCCTGGCCCCTTAAAGCACAATTTAGTTAGATATTGGGGGTGGGACAAGGGTAGGGGGATTATTAATGTGATATTTCCCTCGTTGTGCCGTGTGCTCCCCATTCTTAATTAAGTGTGCTTTTATATGCCTGTAACTATTCCAGTAATTTTCAGTGTTGTAGTTTTATTGTGCCTTTAATAAAATACAGTTTTCTTGCACCAAACCAGTTGTCTACTCCAATTTGTATTGCAGCCTGTACCTAAATCCGGAGTCTAGAACCATAGGGGTGTGGGAGTGATTCGAACCGCTCAAAACAGTCAGGGGCAAGCTGACTGCGGACACCAAAAAAACACCCCTACAAATGCATCTATACCATTCACTTCAACCACTCCCTGTGGTAGCGAGTTCCACATTCTCACCACTCTCTGGGTATAGAAGTTTCTTCTAAATTCCCTATTGGATTTCTTGGTAACTATCTTATGGCCTCTAGCTATGCTCTTCCCCACAAGTGGAAACATTCTCTCTGCATCCACTCTATCAAAACCTTTAATAATTTTAAAGATCTCTATTAGGTCACCCCTCAGCCTTTTTATTTCAAGAGAAAAGAGACCCAGCCTGTTACATAGAAACATAGAAGATAGGAGCAGGAGTAGGCCATTCGGCCCTTTGCGCCTGCTCCGCCATTCAATGAGATCATGGCTGATCATCCAAATTCAGTACCCGGTCCCTGCCTTCTCCCCATATCCCTTGATCCCTTTAGCCTCAAGAAATATATCCAACTCTTTCTTGAATATATTTAATGAACTGGCTTCCACCGCCCTCTGTGGCAGAGAATTCCACAGGTTCACCACTCTCTGGGTGAAGAAATTCCTCCTCATTTCAGCCCTAAATGGCTTACCCCTTATCCTTAGACTATGACCCCTGGTTCTGGACTCCCCAGCCATCAGAAACATCCTTCCTGCATCTAGTCTGTCCAGACCTGACAGAATTTTATAGGTTTCGATGAGATCCCCTCTCAATCTTCTAAACTCCAGTGAGTATAAGCCCAATCGACACAATCTCTCTTCATACGTCATTCCTGCCATCCCAGGTATCAGCCTGGTGAATCTTCGCTGCACTCCCTCCATGGCAAGAACGTCCTTCCTCAGGTAAGGTGACCAAAACTGCACACAATACTCAAGGTGTGGTCTCACCACCAAGGCCCTGTACAACTGTAGCAAGACATCCTTGTTCCTGTACTTGAACCCTCTTCCCTGATATGTATACCCTCTCATTGCTGGCATCATCCTTGTAAATCTTCTCTCCAGTGCCTCTATATCCTTTTTATAATATGGTGACCAGAACTGTACGCAGTACTACAAGTGTGGTCTAACCAAGGTTTGATACAGGTTTAGCATAATTTACCTACTTTTCAATTCTATCCCTCTAGAAATAAACCCTAGTGCTTGGTTTGCAAGCACACGAGTGGTCAAAGTGAGTAAATATATCTTCAAATGTCATATCCCACCAACTACACCACTAGCCTCACAGTCTGCTCAGTCCACCACACCCCCATCACTTACTTACCAACAATCATTAGCAATTATGACTCATACCTCACAATCATAGCTTCACCTCACCCTCACACACTTAAGCCTCACACCACATCTCACACCTTGCACACAATGCCAGCTGGCCAACCATGACAGGCACATCACCCAAACACATTGCACCACACTCACTGACACGCTTCCCCTTGTCTTGTAGGCCATGGTGGTTCACAACCGTTGCGAGCAGGAACAAACAGGTGGGGGGTGAGCACGGCTGCACAACCTGACTCAGCTGGAGGAGACTGTGCTGGAGATCATTGGAGGGGCTGTCACTGAGGCCGTGGCGCTTGGTGAGGCTGAAAGCACTGATAATTACAGTATGCTCATGCCTAATCCTTCTTCTCACTTCCCCCTCATCCCTAAATCTCTTCTTACTTACAAGCTGCTGATGGTGTAAGAATGAACATCTTGCTTCCCTCCCCCACCTTCACCACAACCCAACCCTTCTACCCTTATATTTGCAGATACCAAGAACTGCCAGCAGCAAGAAGTAGAGAAGAGTGATGGAGAAGAAGAGGCACCGTCACTCAATCTGACATCCCAGCACAGAAAATGGAACTGTGCGACCTTTAGAGGGTAGTATACAGGCGGGATCTGCACGTGGAAGTGATGGGCAACTCCATTAGAGCACTTGCAGACCCAGCCATGATGCTGAGTGTGATGGGCGGTGTCGTAGCTTCCATTGCAGCATAAGTGGAAGCGACCCAGTGTCTGAGTGCTGTAGTGGAAGCTCAGACTGCTGCCATCGTGACTGTGTTTACGAGTGTGGAAAGGGGCTTTCAGGGTCTCACAGCAGTCTGGTAATCTGTCCTCTAACAGATGGCTAGGAATTCTGAGGCACCGCCCCGGGGGAGTGGCAGTGGGTCCGTGGAGCAAAAACCTGCTCTCCTCTCTCAGGATGACAGCATTCGCACCCACTACTGCCACTCCACCAGTGCCATTGCTGCTGCCTGTCAGCCAGCCAGCCCAGACTGCTGCCACCCATGCCGAGGTGGTGCAGTCTACAGTCAGGCCTTCTAAGTGCAGAGCTGCCCAAGGTTGTCCTGCAAGGCCATCTGCAGTGTCCCCCACTGAAAGTCAGCAGCCTTCCACCAGCCATGCTGCAGCCACTGGGGTAGCACTGCATGACATCAGTAGGATAGGCAAAGGTACACGCAAGACAATCACGAATGGAATGCATAAAGGTAATGAGTAGATTTCTTGATGTCATATTGGGTGGATAGCTCTATAAAGTTGGATTCGAAAGTTTGCTTTGTGGTGGCTTTTATTTCAGCATAGTGGCCAAGAGGACGCTGTGATGGTCAGTAACAGAGGGAAGGTAAAGTGTGGGACAAATGTGGAAAGGGGAATTGGGGTTGTGGTCACTGGGACCGCAGGCAGATGATTCTATCCCGGATATCCCAGCCAGAAAGAGGCTGTCTGGGTTGCATCCTTCCTTCTGCTTCCTCTTCTTCTGCTTCCTCCTATTCCACTTTCTCCTCTTCTGCGTCCTCCTCTTCTGCATCTTCCTCTTCCCTCTGCAAGTGGATGCTGGAGCCTGAAATAAATGGAGAAAATGCCGGAAATACTCAGAAGGTCAGGCAGCATCTCAACCTGAGACGTGAACTCTGTTTCTCTCTCCACGGATGCTGCCTGGCCTGCTGAGTATTTCCAGCATTTTCTGTCTTCTCTGAGGCCTTCCTTTACCATATGAGGCCTTGTAAGCTTTCAGCAGCACTCCCTGCACACTTAAAAATCTTTCAACATGTATAGCACCAAGTCACTACTTCAACAAAATATTTAAAATCCCGTCCAAAAGCTTAAATGCAAACTTACCTGAAAGATGTGTGTATCCCTTTAAGGAGTTCTGACAGTGTCTCGGTCAGTCTGCTGCACGCTCGCTTTTCAGAGCGAGCTTCGGACTCAGCGCTAAACTCGGCGCAAAGGTCCAAGTTCGCAGAGCGTGCCATTAAGTCGGGATGTGACGTCATGCACTCCATATTTGCATGTCCAGGGCCAGCACTGCTATTGGCAGTCCTAAGGCCCTCACCAAATTGGCAGCTGCCAATTCCCGCACCAGGGAAGGGCGTTAGAGTGCGGCTGCAATTTTTCACAAGGATTTCGACGGTAACTTCTAGGCCAATGTTTGGAATGTTTGTTTTGTGGTGGCTTTCATTTCAGCATTGTGCCCAAGTGGACATTGTGATGTTTCGTGACAGCAGGATGGTAAGGTGGGGAAGTGCAAAAGACAAGGCTGAAGCGTTTGCAACCATCTTAAGCCAGAAGTGCCGAGTGGATGATCCATATCGGCCTATTCCTGAGGTCCTCACTATCACAGAAGCCAGTCTTCAGCCATTTCGATTCACTCCATGTGATATCAAGAAACAGCTGAGCACACTGGATACAGTAAAGTCTATGGGCCCCGACAACATCCTGGCTATCGTGCTGAAGACTTGTGCTCCAGAACTAGCCGCGCCTCTAGCCAAGCTGTTCCAGTATAGCTACAACACTGGCATCTATCTGACAATGTGGAAAACTGCCCAGGTATGTCCTGCTCACAAAAAGCAGGACAAATCCAATCCAGCCAATTACTGCCCCATCAGTCTACTCTCAATCATCAGCAAAGTGATGGAAGGTGTCGTCAACAGTGCTATCAAGCGACACTTACTCACTAACAACCTTCTCAACGATGCTCAGTTTGGGTTCCACTAGGACCACTAGGCTCCAGACCTTATTGCAGCCTTGGTCCAAACATAAACAAAAGAGCTGAATTTCAGAGGTGAGGTGAGAGTGACTGTCCTTTACATCAAGTCAGCATTTGACCGAGTTTGGCATCAAGGAGCCCTAGTAAAATTGAAGTCATTGGGTCAAAATCCTAGAACTCCCTACCTAACAGCACTGTGGGAGTACCTTCACCACACGGACTGCAGCAGTTCAAGAAGGCAGCTCACCACCACCTTCTCAAGAGCAATTAGGGATGGGCAATAAATGCTGGCCTTGCCAGCGATGCCCACATCCCATAAAAACAAATAAAAAGTCAGGGGGAAAGCTGGCTGGAGTCATACCTAGCACAAAGGAAGATGGTTGTGGTTGTTGGACCTCAATCATCACAGCCCCAGGACATCGCTGCAGGAGTTCCTCAGGGCAGTGTCCTAGGCCCAACCATCTTCAGCTGCTTCATCAATGACCTTCCCTCCATTATAAGGTCAGAAGTGGGGATGTTTGCACAGTGTTCAGTTCCATTCGTAACTCCTCAGATAATGAAGCAGTCCATGCCCGCATACAGCAAGACCTGGACGACATTCAGGCTTGTGCTGATAAGTGGCAGGTAACATTCGTGCCACAGAAGTGCCAGGCAATGACTATCTCCAACGAGCGAGAGTCTAACCACCGCCCCTTGACATTCAATGGCATAGCCATCGCTGAATCCCCCACCATCAACATCCTGGGGGTAACCATTGACCAAAAATGTAACTGGACCAGCCACATAAATACTGTGGCAACAAGAGCAGGTCAGAGGCTGGGTATTCTGCGGCGAGTGTCTCACCTCCTGACTCCCCAAAGGCTTTCCAACATCTGCAAGGCACAAGTCAGGAGTGTGATGGAATACTCTCCACTTGCCTGCATGAGTGCAGTTCCAACAGCACTCAAGAAGCTCAACACCATCCAGGACAAAGCAGCCAGCTTGATTGGCACCTCATTCACCACCTTAAACATTCACTCGCTCCACCACCGGCACACCGTGGCTGCAGTGTGTACCATCTACAAGATGCACTGCAGCAACTCGCCAAGGCTTCTTTGGCAGCTATCTTATATTCATGGCCTTTAGTTTTACTCTTCCTCACAAGTGGAAACACTCTCACTGTAGCCATTCTATCAAAACCTTTCATAATTTTAAAGACCTTTTAGGTCATCCTTCAGCCTTCTGTTTTCAAGAGAAAAGAGACCCAGCCTGTTCATCCTTTCCTGATAGGTATACCCTCGCATTTCTGATATCATCATTGTAAATCTTTTTTTCACCCTCTCCAGTACCTCTATATCCTTTTTATAATATGGCGACCAGAATTGTATGCAGTACTCTAAGTGTGGTCTAACCAAGGTTCGATACAAGTTCAGCATAACTTCTCTACTTTTCGATTCAATCCCTCTAGACATAAACCCTAGTGCTTGGTTTGCTTTTTTTTATGGCCGTGTTAACCTGTGTCGCTGCTTTCAGTGATTTGTGTATTTGTACTCCGAGATCCCTTTGCTCTTCTATCCCACTTAGATTTGTATTTTCCAAGTAAGATGTGACCTCCCTATTTTCTTATCAAAATGTAATACCTCACATTTATCTGTGTTCAATTTATTTTGCCAATAATATGCCCATTCTTCAAGTTTATTAATGTCTTCTTGTATTTTGTAGCAGTCCTCAGTATTTACGATCCCCCTGTCCATTTGGAGTCATCTGCAAATTTAGAAAAAGTAAGCATTGGCCCCTTAGAGGCTGAAACAGGAGAAATTATAATGGGAATAATGGAGACTTTAAACAAATATATTGGGCTGGATTTTCATTGAGGAGGCGTGTAGGAGGCGGGACTACAACTTTCGGGTTTGTAGTCCCGCCTCCATCGAGTTGTGGCCAACCCACGCTATTTTCACTTGATTGACCTTGTTGAGCCCACCCAGCGGGCTCAGCAGGCCAATTATGGGCCCCCCGGCCACAGGTGACATCACAGATTGACATTTCATCTGTCAGAAGCTTTTGACAGATGAAATATCAGCGTTTGACAGCTGTTTGAAGCTGTCAAACACTGACAATCTGTATTCCAAGTCAATTCCTTCCTCTCAGGCTGATTTAGAGATCTCTCCAGAACAGAAAGCTGAATGCTGCAATTTTTGACAGCTCGTGGCCATTCTGCTTTCTGTGCCGGTGAGATGAGGGACTCCCGAGACCTGAAGGAAGGAAGGCTGCAAAGGTAAGTAAAACTTCTTTAAACACTTTACACAGACCAAACACACTTACCTCTGCACTCATGCACCCATCACTCACCTGAACACCAGACATCTCGAACCCTCCAAGCCCTTCAGCCCGACGGCCCGCCTCGCTAACACGGCATGGTTTGGAGCCGTCGGGAATCCCACACTTCAAGAATAAAAATAGGGATTAGGCTAAAAACTGCTTGTTAACTACCTGTTAACAGGCAGTTATTTGGCACTAATCCCCTTCCTGCCTCGGGGAGGCGGGTCCCAGCACAGGTCGGGTATCCGCCTCCTTTGAAACTGGCATGGAGGCGGGATGGGTTCGTGCCCCCTGATTTCGAGATTTTAACCCCCCACACGCCTCCAATCCCACCTCCACGGCCCAATGAAAATCCTGCCCGTTGTATCTGTATTCACAGTAGAAGACACAAAAAGCATACCAAAAATAGTGGGGAATCAAGGGACTAATGAGAGTGAGGAACTTAAAGTAATTAATATTAGTAGAGAAAAAGTACTTCAGAAACTAATGGGACTCAAAGCTGACAAATTCCCTGAACCTGATGGCCTACATCCTAGGGTTCTAAAAGAGGTGACTGCAGAGATAGTGGGGTCGATTTTCATTGACCCGTGGAGTCGGGATTGGATGTGTGCGGGGGGTTAAAGTCCCGAATTTGGGGGTCCCGGCACCATCCCGCCCCCAACCTGCCTCCATGTAAGTTTCAAAGGAGACGGGTACCCGCCCCGCACTGGGACCCGCCTACCCGAGGCGGGAAGGGATTAGTGCCAATTAACTGCCTGTTAACAGGCAGTTTTTAGCCTAATCCCTATTTTAAATCTTGAAGTATGGGATTCCCAACAGCTCCAAACCACGCCAAGTTAGAGGAGTTGGGCCATCAGGTTGAAGGACTTGGAGGGGTCGAGATGTCGGTGTTCAGGTGAGTGATGTGTGCACGAGTGTAAAGGTAAGTGTGTTTGGTGTGTCTGACATGTGTAAAGAAGTTTAAATTACCTGTACTTACCTTTTCAGCCTTCCTTCCTTCCTCTAGGTTTCGGGAGTCCATCATCTAACCGGCACAGAAAGCAGAATGGCTGCGAACTGTCAAAAGTGACAGCCTGCAGCTTTCTGTGCTGGTGAGATTTCTAACTGAGTCTGTGTAGAAGGACTCAGGTTAGAAGTAAGACTGTCAGTGTTTGACAGCTTCAAACAGCTGTGAAACATGGATATTTCATCTGTCAAAACCTCTTGACAGATGAAATTTCAGTCTGTGACGTCACCTGTTGCCGGGTGGCCCTTAATTGGCCTGCTGAGCCTGCTGGGCGGGCTCAACAAGGTCAATCAAGTTAAAATCACGTGGATTGGCCGCATCTCGATGGAGGCGGGACTACAACCCCGAAAGTTGTAGTCCTGCCTCCTTCCTGACTTTTGAATGAAAATCACCCCCAGTGGATGCATTGTTTGTGATCTTCCAAAATGTCCTAGATTCAGGAACGGTCCCAGCAGATTGGAATGTAGTAAATGTAACACCACTATTCAAGAAAGGAGGGCGAGAGAAAACAGGGAACTACAGGCCAATTAGAATGACATCACTCATCGGGAAAATGTTGGAATCCATTATTAAGGAAGTGGTAACAGGGCACTTAGAAAATCATAATATGATTAGGCAGAGTCAACATGGTTTATGAAAGGTAAATCATGTTTGACAAATCTATTTGTCATATAAAAGATTGTTAAGCAAGATAAGGACACATGGGGTTGGGGTAATGTATTAGCATGGATAAAGGTTTGGTTAACAGACAGAAAACAGAGAGTAGGGATAAACGGGTCATTTTCAGATTGGCAGGCGGTAACTAGTGGGGTGCCACAAGGATCAGTGCTTGGGCCTCAGCTATTTACAATCTATATTAATGACTTAGATGAAGGGACTGAGTGCAATGTGTCCAAGTTTGCTGATGATACAAAGCTAGGTGGGAAAGTAAGCTTTGAGGAAGACGCAAAGAGCCTGCAAAGGGATATAGACAGGTTAAGTGAGTGAGCAATAAAGTGGCAGATGGAGTATAATGTAGGAAAATGTGAGTTTACTCACTTTGGTAGGAAGAACAGAAAAACAGAATATTTTTTAAATGGTGAGAAACTATTAAATGTTGGTGTTCAGAGAGATTTAGGTGTCCTCGTACAGGAAACACAGAGAGTTAGCATGCAGGTACAGCAAGCAATTAGGAAGACAAATGGCATGTTGGCCTTTATTGCTAGAGGGTTGGAGTACAAGAGTAAGGAAGTCTTGCTACAATTGTACAGGGCCTTGGTGAGACCACACCTGGAGTACTGTGCACAGGTCTGGTCTCCTTATCTAAGGAAGGTTATACTTGCCTTAGACATGGTGCAACAAATGTTCACTAGATTGATTCCTGGGATGAGAGGGCGGTCCTATGAGGAGAGATTGAGTGGATTGGGCCTATACTCTCTGGAGTTTAGAAGAATGGGAGGTGATCTCATTGAAACTATAAGATTCTGAGCGGGATTGACAGGATAAATGCTGAGAGGTTGTTTCCCCTGGCTGGAGAGTCTAGAACTAGGGGGCACTGTCCCAGGATAAGGGGTTGGCCATTTAACACTGAGATGAGGAGGAATTTCTTCACTCAGAGGGTTGTGAATCTTTGGAATTCTTTGCCCCAAAGTGCTGTGGATGGTCAGTCGTTGAGTGTATTCAAGGCTGAGATAGATAGAGATTTGGACTCCAGAGGAATCAAGGGATATGGGGCTAGAGCAGGAAAGTGGAGTTGAGGTCGAAGATCAGCCATGATCTTACTGAATGGGAGAACAAGCTCGAGGAGCCATATGGCCTACTCCTGCTCCTAATTCTTGTGTTCTTATTCATTAGTCTATTATGTGGTACGTTATCGAAGGCCTTTTGAAAATCTAGATAAATTACATCTACTACATTATTCTTGTCTACTCTCTCTGCTACCTCTTCAAAAAATTCATTGAGGTTGGTCAAGCAAGACTTTCCCTTTTGAAATCTATGCTGACTATTCATTATTATATTTTTGGTTTCTAGATATTCTTCTATTTTCTCCTTTAGTAGGAATTCCATTATTTGTCCTACCACCATTGTTAACCTGACTGGTCTATAGTTCCCTGGACATGTTCCATCTCCCTTCTTAAATATAGGTATTACATTAGCTATCCACCAGTCCTCTGGCACTACAGCGTGTTCTAACGAATGTGTAGTAATGCCTCTGCTATCTCTTCCCTAAATTCTTTTAAGATGCGCAAATGTAATCTGTCCGGATCAGGGGTTTCATCCTCTTTGAGTTTGATTAGTTTATTTAATATTTCTCCTCTTTTTATTTTAAATGCCATTATCTCATTTCTAATCTCATGATCCAATGTCATGGCCACCTTTTCTGTCTCCCTAGTAAATACTGGAAGCAAAGTAATTGACCCAGAAATTCGGGTCGGATGCTTCCCGTGGTTGCAAGCCTCCGACCTGCACTTACCTACCGCGCCGGCCATTGTGCTGTGGGCCCGCGTGGGATTCCGATCCTGGGCCTCCTCCAACTGCTGGCGCGCAGTGCTTGCGTATCCCAGGGGCACAGTTAGTTCGAAGCGTCCTCTGGGATCACATGGGCCATGGAGAGCCAATGGTAGCAGGGAAATGCCCATTCATAAAATTGACAGGAAGAGCTGTCAAAACTATAAATACTATAAGCCCCAAAACATAACTAAAACTTCAAATAAATTTTTTTTTAAATCACATTTTAAAAATAACTATAAATTACATAAAATAACTATTTTAAACAATAATTTAAATTTTTGAAAACATTAATTACATTTTCTAACGGGGCTAAAAATAAAGTATTTCTTTAAAGTATTTCACAGAATCACAGAAACCCCACAGTGCAGATAGAGGCCATTTCAGCCCATCGAGCCTGCACCGACACATATCCCACCCGATCACCGTAACCCCTACACCAACACATATCCCACCCTATCCCCGTAACCCCATGTATTTAATCCCCCTAACACTAAGGGTCAATTTATCATAGCCAATCAACCTAACCCGCACATCTTTGGACTGTGGGAGGAAACCGGAGCACCCGGAGGAAACCCACGCAAACACGGGGAGAATGTGCAAACTCCACACAGACAGTCGCCCGAGGCCAGATTCGAACCCGGGTCCCTGGCGCTGTGAGGCAACAGTGCTAACCACTATGCCACCGTGCTGCCCTTATTATTTAAAAATAATAAACCTGTGGAAAAAATGTTTTAATTTTAATTAATTCACCACTTACCTTGTTAAAAGCAGGCCTTGCGCCTGCTTTTTAAAAGTGTAACTGCTGGAGACTTACCCTCCTGGAGAAACCTGGAAAAAAAATGTAAGTTCCAGGCGCACGCGCTGCCTCTCCGGCGTACGCATTCGACCTCTGAACCCCTTCCTTTAAAGGAACGGAAGTTCCGGTTTCCCGCACATGCGCAGTGCATGCACGAAACCAGCACTTTCGTTGGGCCTACAGGTGAGTACCCAGCGTGTACTCACCCGTGGAGAACCGAATTTCTGGGCCAATATTTAATATTTCTGTCATCTCTCTATTGCTGCCTGTGATATTATCTTGTCCTTAGTGGCCCTATTCCCTTTGTGACTTCCATTTTTTATTCAATTGCCTGTAAATATTTCACTATTTTGTTTTATGTTGCTTGATAATTTAATTTCATAGTTCCTTTCTGCCTTTCTAATTTTTTTTGACTTCTCTCCAAATCTCTTTGTATTCTCTCTTGTCATGCTCTCCCCTGGTGTCCATGGAGTTGGTGTATGCCTCTTTCCTTACCCTCAATTTTTTCCCTTATGTCTTTATTCATCCATGGTGTCTCATTAATGTTTAGCTTGTTCTTGTTTTTTAGCTAAATATCTTTTTCCCGGACTCTGTTGAACACTGTTTTAAATATTTCCCAGGCAGCCAGCAGTGCTACTCTTGGCCTGCTGCCAGGAGACAATAATAGGATTGGTTGGAGATGCTCTGGTCTCTGTTCTCTGCCTTTCTACGCAGCTGAGATTGGGAAGTCGGTGGAATCAGGATCAAAAAGATTTCCTTTCGCTCAATGCTGCCACAGTTTAATCCCAATGTGAAATACCGCTGTTCCAACAAAACAGGTCACATGTATTTAATACTTTCATGTTCAAATATATTTTTCTAGAAGAATAGAACAGTTGTCAGCTTTTTCATTATCGAGCACTCCTAAGTTTAGTGTAGAATGGGTTTAATTCAGGATATGGCTCCATCAATTTTGGCCCAATTAATGTGCCTGAATGTGGAGCGCATCTCTAAAATCCACAACACTATCATTGATCAGTGCTTACCCACAGAGTTTCCCCATGGTCTTAGAAAATGTTTCTTACTTGTAGCTTTTAATTATCATTATTTTTTCAGCTTATCCATGAAGCACTGTAAATGTCCCTTTGCCGCTGGAGTATAAGAAAGATTAGAGATCAGCAGGAATATTTTCAAGACTTGGAAACTAGCATTAAAATCAGCTTGATTGGCCGCCAATGAACAGAGGTTCCTGTGCTGTATAGCGGACATGCTCCAAAGGGATCTCCTGCCTTATGTCACACTGATGTGCCAGTCTGTTCACTGCTGCTGAAAATTGATGTTTTCAGGGTTTTCTAAAAGAGTCTTGTGAATGAAGAGAATTTAAAGCCAAGCAATACTACTTGCCTATAGAGTGTCTTCCATTTTAAAGCGTTTCAACTTATTCAAAGCTCAGCCGCTCACATCAGTTAAAATCGTCTGGGACACTTACCCACTGACATTTACCTGTCTTCCAGCTCTTGCAAATACACCAGAAGGCTCAGAGAGCCTGGGCTAGAAATTCGCCTCCTTTGCGCCTCCCGTTAGCTCCGCTGGGGGGTGATAATGGGGCGCTACCAGCTTTGCGACCGGGCGCGGCGAGAGTATCGACACCCGTGAAATTCCCGTCGAGGTTTGCGGCGGGGTAACCCCTCACACCATGATCTCCTGTGCCCGGAAATCATGACGTCATCGTGCTGCGCATCACCCCGGTCGCGCCCTGGACCTGAAATTTGGATCCACCCCCTGCAACATCACTGGGTGACAACATCGACAGCTACAGGAGGCGTTGTCAGGGAGGCCAGCCGCTTGAGGGGCGGTATTTAAAGGTAATGATGGTTGTGTGAAAAAAAAAATTCTTAGGCCTAGAAATTCAGTATCGCCACGTTTGGGGCGCTACAGCATGGCGTTCGCTAACTTTTGCACCCGGCGCAACTTAGCGCCACCTTCGCCGATATTCAGTTGCATCGCCCCAAGAGGTTGCTGCTGCGCTAAAGCAGGCGATGCACAACTATCATTAGGCGCTAAGCCGTCGATCCAGGGTGCAAACACCGAAGGCGGGCGCAGCGCAGGTGCGGCGAGTTGCTCATTGAGGGCAGACAGTCAGGCGCCAGTCAGCACTTAAAGGGGGAGGGTGGAATTGTTTGGCTGCCACGCCCTGCACACTGCAGCCCTAAGGCAAGGCCTGAACACTGCTTCTGGAACTGCTCCACACCCAGGAGAATGGAGAAGGCCAGGGAGAGAGCGCAGCGCTTCGGCGAGGGTGACCTGAGGCTGCTGGTTGGTGCAGTGGACCGCAGACGCCATATCCTCTTCCCTGAGGGTGGCAGGAGGCCGCTGCCCGCCGAATATCGGAAAGCATGGAGGGATGTGGCAAACAGGGTCACGTCCAACAGCGTGGTTGGCAGGACACCAACCCAATGCCGGAAAAAATTCAATGACCTCACTCGGGTTGTCAGGGTGAGTACCCTTTCCAGTATCCTCCTCATCCCTGCATGTGCACCTCATTTTATGGCCAAAGGGGCCTGAAAGCCCTAATGGCCAGCCCTCATCCAGCAGCTATGGGACTGTCATGAAAAGCACTTGCACATTCAGGACTTTACACACTGTCAGGGCTAATCGACCATGGGAGGCAGTGCGGGCAAGATCAGGACTTGACACTGCCAGGGCTAATCGACCATGGGAGGCAGTGCGGGCAAGATCAGGGCTTGACACTGTCAGGGCTAATCGACCATGGGAGGCAGTGTGGGCAAGATCAGGGCTTGACACTGTCAGGGCTAATCGACCATGGGAGGCAGTGCGGGCAAGATCAGGACTTGACACTGTCAGGGCTAATCGACCATGGGAGGCAGTGCGGGCAAGATCAGGGCTTGACACTGTCAGGGCTAATCGACCATGGGAGGCAGTGCGGGCAAGATCAGGGCTTGACACTGCACTTAGAGGCTGTCCTTTCTCTTGCAGGCCAAGCTGGCGCATAACAGAAGACAGCAGCGACAGACCGGGGGAGGCTGTCCTGACATGAAACAGCTGAGCGACCTCGAGCAGCGAGTGGAGCGGATCATGGCAGGCCGGCTGAGGGGTGGGGAAGCTCGGCGGCCTTCTCCCCGGAGGGTGAGTGCAGTGTCCAGTCCTGCTACTATCGAACCAATGCAGTGCACAGCAGCACTCATGCCTCCCTCGCTGCCGCCCTGTCCTCACTCTAAAGCAACTCTTGTGCCTCCCTGCTTTCAGATGGTGACTCGCCAGGTAAGGAGGCGGCCCCTCAAGCTGGCACTGTGTCCGAGTCAGACATAGAGGAGAAGGAAGAGGAAGCCAGCCCATCAGGGACACCCTCAGCCGAGGCAGCCCATGGCCATGATGGTGACACGTCTTCCCTGGAGGGGAGCAGGGGGGAACGGTCGGAGGATAGTGAAGCTCCGGGGACCAGCGGGCTGCAGCAACGCGGGAGGGGTGGGGAAGGTTGGCAGCCTTCTCCCCGGAGGGTGAGTGCGGCCTCCAGTCCTGCTACGGTGAGCGCAGAGGAGGTGCGGCCCCTAGCAGAAATGGGCGCCCAGGCTGAGCGCAGGCACACTGAGCTCATGGCTGCAGTGGCAAGGATGCCTGACTCCATAGAGTCACTGGCAAGGAGTGTGCAGGAATTCGGGCAGCACAGGCCAGGAGTCTGCAGGATGTCGCGGCAGCACAGGCCAGGAGTCTGCAACAATTCAGTGCAGCACAGGCCAGGAGTCTGCAACAATTCAGTGCAGCACAGGCCAGGAGTCTGCAACAATTCAGTGCAGCACAGGCCAGGAGTCTACAGGACATCGCGGCAGCACAGGCTAGGAGTCAGCTGTGCAGCAGTCTGTGCCTCAGCAGGTTGCTGCGCATGCTGCAGTGCTGGCCCGTGCGCGTGCCAATGTATCAGCCGACCAGGGAGTGCCTGTGATCTGTCAGGTTGGTAGCATTCCTGCAGCCAACACTGTCACTCCTCCATTGCAGCTGCCACCAGCCGTTGGACAGACTGCTGCCGCCCAAGCAGAGTTGGAGCAGTCAGCAGCCGGCCCCTCCAGGCCCAGAGCTGGTCCAGGCCGACCCCCAAGGGCATCTGCCGTCTCACCATCTGACCCTCAGCAGCCTTCCCCCAGCCTTGCTGCAGCCACTGGGGTCCCATTGAGGAGGAGCTGCAGGGCGGGTAGGGGCCAGTCACGGCAGCGAAACAGATCACCCTCGCAGGGGAAAAAGTAGAAGGTGTGGCCAAATGTTTTGTTTTATTTATAAAGGCCGAGACTGCTGTATTTGTTTCATATTTAAAGGCTGAGACTGGTATATTTGTTTTACTTATAAAGGTTGAGACTGGTGTATTTGTGTTTTTGGGGGGGTTTCTCTCCATTAGTTTGTCATGTGGGAAGGGCACAGAGGTATCACAGTAAAAAATGTTCTTAAATCGCACTGTCCATGTTTTCTTTTGGAAGTCCTGGTTGCCCTTGTTGAGTCTGTGTGTCCCAGTTATGCTTAGGATCAATCACTGGACACAGACAACAAGAATAACTTTTAACAGGTCTTTACTATTCGGAGGTCAGGGCTGAACTGCGCAGCATATCCCTACACAACACTTATATAACGGTGTGGTCACCACCGGTATTACAGTATACAGCAGCCAAGAGAAAGTAGTACATCTCTTAAGGTAGTTCTCTTAAGGTGGAACAGGTTACATACACCACAATCCTCCCTTTTTAGCTTAACAGTTATATCCCCATTTAACATAACATAATAACATATACAACTTCATGCAAAACAGTTCAAAGATTCAGTCTCTGAGGAGGCCTCCTGATTCGAGTTGGATAACGCCTTTCAGGGGTCTCTGATTCTCGTTGCTGGGGTGACTCATCTAGTTGGTCTCTTCTGGATTGGACATCATCATCAGGTACATTCACTTCTGAGGTAGATGCTTCAGGTTCACTAACTTCTTCCACGGTTGTCTCTGCCGTAACCATGGGTTCGACCCTTGTTCTCGATTCTACCAGTTGGTCAGCATGACGCCGTATTACATTTTCACCAATATCTACCGTGTACATCAGGGGTCCTTGTCTGGCCCGAATTGTTCCAGATTGCCATTTCTCGTTTTTATAGTCCCGGGCTAACACTGGTTGTCCTATTTCGAAACTCCGAGTGGTCTTGTTATTTATATGCTGGAACTGTTTGTTTTCAACTTCCCTCCGCACATTTGGTTTTAACAAGTCCAACCTGGACCGCAACCTCCTGTTATAGAACATCATGGCAGGACTTTGGTTTGTCACTGCATGAGTGGCGTTTCGATATGCCAGTAGGAATTTGTCCACCTTGTGTTGCAGTGGAATCTGATCTTCGCTCATGGCCTTTATTGCTTTTTTGAACGTTTGTACAAATCTCTCGGCCAACCCGTTTGTAGCCGGATGATATGGGGCAGAGGTATAATGTTTCACCCCATTCTTCTTCATGAATTTCTGGAATTCTTCTGACACGAACTGCGGTCCGTTGTCTGAACATATTTGTTCTGGCAATCCATTTCTTGCAAATATCGTTCTTAGCACCGCGATCGTCTTTTCCGAGGTAGTGGTAGTCATCTTAATCACTTCTGGCCATTTAGAATGTGCGTCCACCGCAATTAAAAACATGGAGTCCATGAATGGACCAGCAAAGTCAATATGTACACGTTGCCATAGGGTTGAAGGCCATTCCCATGGATGCAGCGGTGCAATCGGAGGTGCATTTTGCACTTTTTGGCACCCTGAGCAGATTTTCGTCAGATCCTCTATCTGTTGGTCGATACCCGGCCACCACACATAAGCCCTAGCAAGGCTTTTCATCTTGACTCCCCCCAGATGACCTTCATGCAGTTCCTTTAGAACTCTCTCTCTTAACTTAGGAGGAATAATCACCCTTGTTCCATACATCAATGTTCCTTGACAGACGGACAGCTGTTCTCGTCTTGCTGAGAATGCCGGTAACAGTGGATCACCATGTGCTGGCCATCCCTTCACTGTCACTTCGTAGACCCGGGACAGTGTCGGGTCGTTCCTGGTTTCTCTTTCAATACTTGCATTGGTGACTGGTAAACATTCGATAATGGTCGAGTGAAATAACTCAACAGGGTCAACCGTCGGTGCCTCCTCCTCTGTAGGTAGTGGCAGGCGTGACAGCCCATCAGCATTACCATGCTGCTTTGTACCTTTGAATTCAATCTGATATTGATGTGCCCCTAGGAAAAGGGACCATCTCTGGAGTCTCTGTGCTGTCATCACCGAAACACCCTTCTTAGGGTTAAAAATGGATACCAACGGCTGGTGGTCTGTCAGAAGCGTAAACTTTTGGCCCTGCAGGTAATGATTAAACTTCTTTACTCCCCACACAAGGCTGAGAGCCTCCCTATCTATCTGAGCATAGTTGCGCTCCACGGAGGTCAATGATCTGGATGCGAACGCGACTGGCCTCTCCAGGCCATTTGGCAACTTGTGTGAGAGTACTGCCCCAATACCATATGGAGAAGCATCACAAGCCAAACGAATAGGCAGCATTGGGTTGAAGTGAGCCAACACTTCCTCTGAGGTGATCAATGCCTTGCTTTTGTGAAAGGCCCTCTTACAGTCCTCGCTCCACTTCCATGGTACTCCCTTCTGCAAAAGAGCATTCAGCGGGTGCAGCACCGTGGATAAATTTGGCAGAAACTTATGGTAATAGTTAATCAACCCTAGGAACAACCTCAACTGGGATACATTATCCGGAGCGGGAGCCTTCACAAGAGCTTCGATCTTGTCAGGAGACTTATGAAGCCCCTCCTGGTCAATGACATGACCACAGTACGAGATCCGCTTCTGAAAGAACTCACATTTCTGGCGATTAACTCGAAGTCCATATTCTTTCAATCTGGTGAGCACCAGTTCCAAATTTGCAAGGTGTTCCTCGTCATCATCTCCTGTAATCAGAATATCGTCCAGGTAACATTGTGTGCCTGGAATTCCCTGTAATACCTGCTCCATGGCCCTCTGCCAAATTGCTGGAGCCGATGCCACTCCAAAAACCAGTCTATTATACCGGTACAAGCTTCTATGCGTGTTGATCGTGAGATACTGGCGTGACTCTTCCTCAACTTCCATCTCTAAGTACACCTGCGCCAGGTCTATCTTGGTGAAGTGTTTCCCGCCAGACAACGAAGCGAAGATATCCTCAATCCGCGGAAGCGGATACTGCACCGCGTGAAGCACCGGATTAACAGTGATCTTGAAATCTCCACAGATGCGAACCTTCCCCGGTTCCCCCGGCTTGTTGCTCGATGAACGCTTCATGACGGGAACAATGGGCATAGCCCACTCACTCCAGTCTACCTTAGACAGTACTCCTGAACATTCTAGCCCTTCCAGCTCAGCTTCCACAGCAGGTCGTATCGCATAAGGTACCGGTCTGGCTTTGAAAAATTTCGGGTTTGCATGTTCTTCAACCTTGATGTTTGCCGTAATTCCTCTCAGTGTTCCCAGTCCCTGTTGGAACACCTCTTTAGCATCGTCCAATATTCTGGACAATCGTTTAGGTTTGACATCTTTTTTACCGGAATCTACCGTTAGTGCTTTTAAGGAACGCCAGTCCATATTTATTTTCCTAATCCACTCCCGTCCCAGTAGTGGTGGACCTCCCTCAGGTAGCACATATAAGTCCATTCCTCGGCTTTCTTTGCCCTTGTGGACAACCTTTACCTCTATCTTCCCGATGGGGTATACTCTTTGCCCCGTGTATGTTTTCAATACAATCTCCGTATCCCGTAGGGGAATATGTGGGAATAACCTTTTGTAATCTTGCTTATTCATGACCGTCAATGCCGATCCAGTGTCCAATTCCTTCTTCACTTGGACTCCTGCTATCTGAAGTGTGACCCAAATTGTTTGGAGGTCTGCTTCCTTACCAACATTGTGTACTCTTAGACTACCCAGTTCATTACTGCTGGAGTCTGAATCTGACTTCTGTTCGTTCGAACAGTTCTCTGTCACCTTGTGTACCTTTCTGTACTTTTCCTGTGGTGACTTTTTGTTGCTGGTCTTCTTTCCTGACCGGCATACTTTAGCTATGTGACCAAGCCTGCCACATTTTCTGCATTCCTGATTTTTGAACCAGCACTGGTTCTGGTCGTGCGTTGTCTTTCCACAACAATAACATTTTACTGTACCCAAGACCATTTGATTGGTGCTGAGTTCCGGTGACCGTAGCTGCATTTCCGCCGTGCCTCTCGCTGCGGCTTCTTGCGATGCTGCAATAGTGACAGCTTTATCAAGCGTAAGATCATTCTCCTCAAGCAGTCGCTATTGTGTTCCTTCTTTTAACAATCCACACACAAATTTATCTCTCAGCGCATCTGCTAGTCCTGTTCCAAACTGACAGTACTTCGATAGCTTACGCAGTTCAATTAAAAATTCAGCGTTGCTTTCGTCTTTCAGCTGCGTTCTTCTGTAAAATTTAAATCGTTCCGCTATCATCAGCGGCGTGGGGTTTAAATGATTTTTCAGGACAGTAACAATATTCGCGAAAGTCTGATCCGCCGGTTTATTTGGTGATAGAAGGTGCTTCAATAGCCTGTATGTCTTCGCACCCATTGAGCTTAATAAGGTTAGTGCTTTCTCATCATCTGGTACCTTATTTGCTTTACAATAAACTTCCATGCGTTCTACATACGTGGTCCAATCTTCGATATCGCTATCAAAGGTATTAATGTTCCCATGTTTAGGCATCCTTGCAAGTTTTTAAATTTTTCTTTTTCTCAAAATGGCGGCTTCCCGCACTTGTCTTCTTCCCCTGCCTACTAAAATGGCGGCTTCCCACGCTTGGCGGTCTTTCCCGCGCTCGTCTTCTTCCCCCGCCGACTACAATGGCGGATTCCCGCGTTTGCCTTCTTTCCCCGCTGGCTGCAATGGCGATTGCCGTGCTGCTGCCGTTCTCGCCTCCCCAGCGGTTCTCAATTCCCCGACGCTGCTTTGCCTCGCCACCCCGCTTGCAGCCCGGTCCTTTACACCGGCTGCGTTTGAGTTCTCCGTGGCTCTCGTGCCTTAAGCTGCCCCAGTCGCTGCGCCTCTCGGCCTCGATTGCAGCCCGGCCCTTTTTACCGGCCGTGGTCGAGTTCTCCGCCCTTATTCCTCCGTTTTCCCTCCCCTACTCCACAGCCAACGCGGCCGACTTTCTGCTCGTGTCGCTGATCGGCTTACCCACCACCGTGGTAGAAGAGATGATCACTGCCTGTCGCTGATGGAGGGCTTCGTGGTCAGAATTTTTCTTTATAACCCGGGTTCTCGATGCCTCCCGTGCGATGGTGCTCAGCAGGATGGTGAGGGCGGATGCCTCTTCTCGACGCCCGTTCTGAGGACGAAGCTGCCTTGGATGTAAAACTGCCACAGGGTAAGGTCGGACTCGTCGCCACTGTTGAGTCTGTGTGTCCCAGTTATGCTTAGGATCAATCACTGGACACAGACAACAAGAATAACTTTTAACAGGTCTTTACTATTCGGAGGTCAGGCTGAACTGCCCAGCAAATCCCTACACAACACTTATATACCAGTGTGGTCACCACCGGTATTACAGTATACAGCAGCCAAGAGAAAGTAGTACATCTCTTAAGGTAGTTCTCTTAAGGTGGAACAGGTTACATACACCACAGCCCTGCTCGGCTGAGGGCTTGTGGAGCGGCTACATTCATCTTCTGCCATTGGCACAAGCCATTCCCTGAGAGGGGGCCTAGAACCGACTTGCAATAAGCCGCCGACGGGCGGCCCTTGCACTTTCTGCCTCCTTCCCATGCTGGTCCTCCTCCTCTAGTGGTCCTCCAATGTCTGCTGGCAGTGGCTGAGTCCTGCGGATAGCCAGGTTGTGCAGCATGCAGCACACGACAACAAAATGGGAGACTTGCTCAGGCGAGTACTGTAGGGCTCCCCCGGAACGATCCAGACAGCGGAACCGTTGCTTCAGCACGCCGATTGTTTGCTCAATGATGTTCCTGGTTGCACCGCTACCACCCCTCTTGCTGGCTTTAGCACTCCAAGGGAAGTGATAGCGCTTTATTTAGCGCTTCACTTCCTTCCTGGAGCGCTAACAGCCAATTTACTGGAAGCACGGTGGCATAGTGGTTAGCACTGTTGCTTCACAGCGCCAGGGACCTGGGTTCGAGTCCGGCCTCGGGTGACTGTCTGTGTGGAGTTTGCACATTCTCCCCGTGTTTGCGTGGGTTTTCTCTGGGTGCTCCGGTTTCCTCCCACAGTCCAAAGATGTGCGGGTTAGGTTGATTGGCTATGATAAATTGACCCTTAGTGTTAGGGGGATTAAATACGTGGGGTTACAGGGATAGGGTGGTATATGTGTTGGTGTAGGGCTTACGGGGATCGGGTTGGATATGTGTTGGTGCAGGCTCGATGGGCCGAAAAGCCCTCTATCTGCACTGTGGGGTTTCTGTGATTTCTGTGATTAGCGACTGGCACTAATTTTTCAAGATTTCAAAAGTTGCGCTACCGAATTTCTCTCCCCCCGGATCTTAGTATCTCTGTATCTACCTCATCAAATCTCTTTACCATTTTAAACACCTGAATTAGATCACCCCTCAACCTTCTAAACTCAAGGAAATACAAGCCAAATTTATGTAACCTGTCCTATAATTTAAGCCTTGGTATCATTCTAGTAAACCTGCACCGTAACTCTGAAGAATTGGGGCCAGAAGAGGCCTGAACAGGTGAGTTTATTAATATTTTTTCCAACTTTCTTTGTGGGGCCAATGAAAACAGATGCATACCCTACCACTAGTCCATCAGAGATCTCTCCACATGCATACACAACCACACTAGACTGATGTTGATTTACTAAATTTAAACTAGCTGCCTACTACGATTGTCTTTATTCATCCCTGGAACAGATTAAATGGCCAGTCATATCCACAGTGAGACAAAATTTCTCTGCAATTTGTGGGTAGCAATGAGAAGACACAGAAAGCATTTTTAGTTGATGTAAAATTCAACCTTAGGGGGTTCTAATTTTATCTTGTAAATGAAGATACTTTGGGTCTCAAATTCAAGTCAGAGATCATCTCCGCCACCCGTGCAAACTTAAAATTAGACAAAGATTGGTTCAAGAATTTGACAGTTACAATAGTGTAGATTCCAAAATGCCAGAATGATGATGGAAGGTGGAAAGGGACACTAAAACAATTCAGAAATTCAAAAATGCAGCAGTTTAGGTCTTGAGTTTGGATAATTGAAACTATGCTGTATTGGTTTGTCCCTATCTTTATGTACGCTGATCCTGGTACAGCTTTAACCTGTTCTAGGTTAAACAGGGGGTTAAAATAAGAGTTGATTGAGTACAGCACCAATTTTTTTTTTGCAGAATTGCATTTACTTCAGAGCTTTTCGCTCGTCTGTATGAGAGCTTCTGTTCTGACATCAGGATGATCAGAGCTAGCAATGATAAATTACAAACACTCATATTCAGAAGCTTATGGCAATAAGAATAATGAAAGTATGCTTTCAGTTGGCTTTTGATCCACATGGCTTTCTTTTACCACTTGACTCCATTACATGTACTAAACCTCACGGTCACTCCAAATACTTATTAGATCTAATCATAGAAATTTACAGCACAGAAGGAGGCCATTTGGCCCATCGTGTCTGTGCTGGCTGGAAAAGAGCTATCCAGCCTAATCCCACCTTCCAGCTCTTGGTTTGTAGCCTTGTAGGTTGCAGCACTTCAAGTGCATATCCAAGTACTTTTTAAATGTGATGAGGGTTTCTGATTCTACCACCCATTCAGGCAGTGAGTTCCAGACCCCCACCACCCTCTGAGTGAAAAAAATTCTCCTCAACTCCCCTCTATAGGCCTATATTCTCTAGAGTTTAGAAGAATGAGAGGTGATCTCATTGAAACATACAAAATACTTACAGGGCTTGACAGGGTAGATGCAGGGAGGATGTTTCCCCTGGCTGGGGAGTCTAGAACCAGGGGTCACAGTCTCAGAATAAGCAGTTGGCCATTTAGGACTGAGATGAGGAGAAATTTCTTCACTCAGAGGGTGGTGAATCTTTGGAATTCTCTACCCCAGAGGGCTGTGGATGCTCAGTCGTTGAGTATATTCAAGACAGAGATCGATAGATTTTTGAATATTAAGTTAACCTATATATAATATATATATATATATTATACTTATACTACCATATACTTATCATATTACATTACTATTACTTTCAGTGGTACTAGAGGCTTTTTGCACTATTCATCATATCCTGCAACTTGGAC
This sequence comes from Somniosus microcephalus, assembly GCF_052327205.1. Taxonomy (NCBI): domain Eukaryota; kingdom Metazoa; phylum Chordata; class Chondrichthyes; order Squaliformes; family Somniosidae; genus Somniosus; species Somniosus microcephalus. The sequence goes on from NC_140988.1 coordinate 177,640,432, forward strand.
TGTCATTGGTATACTTATTTGCTTATTGTTTCTATATTTATACTTGTTTTTATTTTTGCTTTTTATATTTATACTTATATTGTGGGAGTAAGTGGGGAGTAAGCATTCCATTGTACCAGTTACATATGGCAATAAAATAATCTTGAATCTTGAATCTTGAATCTTGAATCAAGGGACACGGGGATAGTGCAGGAAAGTGGAGTTGAGGTAGAAGATCAGCCATGATCTTATTGAATTGCAGAGCAGGCTCGAAGGGCCAAATGGCCTACTCCTGCTCCTATTTGTTATGTTCTTATGTTCTAATCCACTTACTTTAAAACTATGCCCCCTGGTATTGACCTCTTTACTAAGCAAAATACTGCGGATGCTGGAAATCCGAAAAAACAACAGAAAATGCTGGAAAAACTCAACAGGCCAGGCAGCATCCGTGGAGAGAGAAACAGAGTTAACGTTTCAGGTCAAAGACCTTTCGTCAGACCTTTCTCATTGCTGCCCACAAATTGCAGAGAAATTTTGTCTCACTGTGGACCTTTCTGACGAAAGGTCTTCGACCTGAAACGTTAACTCTGTTTCTCTCTCTACGGATGCTACCTGGCCTGCTGAGTTTTTCCAGCATTTTCTGTTGTTATTTCTCTACTAAGGGCAATCGGTCCTTCCTATTCACTCTTTCTAGGCCTCTCATAATTTTATACACAGCAATTAAATCTCCCATCAGCCTCCTCTGTTCCAAAGAAAACAACCCCAGCTTATCTAATCTTTCCTCATAGCTAAAATTCTCGTCTTGGCAACATCCTCGTAAATCTCCTCTGTACCCTCTCTAGTGCAATCACATATTACCTGTAATGTGGTGACCAAAATGCAGTACTCCACCTGTGGCCTAACTAGTGTTTTATACAGTTCAAGCTTAACCTCCCTGTAAAGTCTGTGGGTTATATGGTGAATTAATACACAGACTACAAGAGTAACTTTAACAGGACTTTACTATTCGAAGGTCAGGGCGAATCTGCCCAATCAATCCTTACACAGCACTTATATACCGGTGTGGTCACCACCGGTATTACAGTATACAGTAGCCAAGACAAAGTAGTGCAACCCTTAAAATAGTTTTCTTAAAGGTGGAACGTTACAGACACTACAATCCTCCCTTTTTAGGTTAACAATATATACATATTCCCATTAATATAACATCTTAACATATGTACAACTTTATGTGAAACAGTTCACAGATTCAGTCTCTCTGGAGGCTTCCGGACTCTGTCCGGATAACGCCTCGGTGGTGTAGTCATTTTCGGTGGTGTAGTAGGTTCTTCTGGCAAGGTCGATTCGGCTTGAAGGACCGTTTCAGGTTCATCGGATTCCAGTATTACCGGATCGGAGGTAGATGCTCTGGGTATCTCTGCTTCAACATTAGACGTATAGAGTTGTGGAGTAGGTTGGGCCTTTGTGGATGATTCTATGATCTGGTCAACATGGCGCCTTATTATGCTTTCACCAATGTCCACGGTATACATCAACGGTCCTAGCCTTTTTCCAATAGTTCCAGGCTGCCATTTCTCGGTACGGTAGTCCCGGGCCAAAATTTGTTGACCTATCTGAAAGGATCTAGTTGGCCTTTCATTCATGCCTTGAAATTGCCGGTTCTCTACGTCCCTTCTGACATTTGGCTTAATCAAATCCAGCCGGCATCTTATTCTTCTATTGAAAAACATCATGGCGGGAGTTTGGTTTGTGACCGCATGTGTTGCATTCCTGTACGCCAACAAAAAGTTATCTACCTTATGTTGTAGATTTATGTCTTCATTACCCATGGCCTTTATGGCCTTCTTGAAGGTCTGGACAAACCTTTCAGCTAATCCATTGGTGGCGGGATGGTATGGGGCGGACGTATAGTGCTTAACCCCATTGCTTTTTAAGAACTTCCTGAATTCTTCGGACACAAATTGCGGTCCATTATCAGAACAGATCTGTTCCGGCAGCCCATTCCTGGCAAATATGGTCCTTAATACTGTGATGGTTTTTTCCGTGGTGGTGGAGGACATTTTTATTACCTCCGGCCACTTGGAGTGTGCATCCACCGCGATTAAAAACATTGAGTCCATAAATGGACCAGCAAAGTCGATATGTACCCTTTGCCATGGAGATGAGGGCCACTCCCATGGATGCAGAGGAGCTTGTGGTGGCGCGTTTTGGACCTTCTGGCATCCTAGACAGCTCTTGGTTATTTCTTCGATGTCTCCATCAATACCTGGCCACCACACAAACGCTCTGGCTAGGTTCTTCATTTTCACTCCACGCAGATGCCCCTCGTGAAGCTCCTTTAGTACTTTCTGCTGGAGTTTGGGTGGAATCACCACTCTAGATCCACACATCAAGTTCCTCGGCACACTGACAGCTGTTCTCTTCTGTGCGAAAATGCTGGCAGCATTGGTTCGCCATGTACTGGCCATCCCTCCACCGTTAAATCGTAGACTCGTGAGAGAGTCGGGTCATTTCTTGTTTCCTTTTCGATCATGGAATTTGTTACTGGTAGACATTCCATTATGGTTGAGTGGAACATCTCCACTGGGTCCACTGTAGTCGCCTCTTCTTCCGCTGGCAACGGTAGGCGCGATAACCCATCAGCATTTCCATGCTGTTTGGACATTTTGTATTCGATGTCATATTGGTGTGCCCCTAGTAGAACGGACCACCTCTGTAGCCTTTGTGCTGTCATAGTGGAAACGGCCTTGTTAGGGTTGAATATGGACACCAACGGCTGGTGGTCTGTCAGCAATGTAAACTTTTTGCCCTGCAGGTAATGATTGAATTTCTTTACTCCCCACACAAGGCTGAGAGCCTCCCTATCTATCTGAGCGTAATTTCGCTCAGCGGAGGTCAATGATCGGGACGCAAATGCGACTGGCCTTTCCGAGCCATTTGGTAACTTGTGTGAGAGTACAGCTCCAATACCATAAGGGGAAGCATCACAAGCTAGACGAAGAGGTAGCATTGGGTTGAAGTGAGCCAACACTTCCTCAGAGGTAATCAACGCCTTGCTTCTGCGAAAGGCCTTCTTACAGTCCTCGCTCCACTTCCATGGTACTTCTTTCCGCAACAGAGCATTCAGCGGATGCAGCACCGTGGATAGATTTGGCAGAAACTTATGGTAATAATTAATCAACCCCAGAAACGACCTCAACTGTGATACATTTTCCGGAGCGGGGGCCTTCACGACCGCTTCGATCTTGTCAGGTGACTTGTGCAGCCCCTCTTGGTCAATGACATAACCGCAGTACGAGATCCGTTTCTGGAAGAACTCACATTTCTGGCGATTAACTCGAAGGCCATATTCCTTCAACCTGGTGAGCACCAGTTTCAAATTTGTGAGGTGTTCCTCCTCGTCTTCTCCTGTAATCAGGATATCATCCAAGTAACACTGAGTGCTTGGGATACCCTGTAAGGCCTGCTCCATGGCCCTCTGCCAAATTGCTGGAGCCGAAGCTACTCCAAAAACCAGTCTATTATATCGATACAAGCCTCTGTGTGTGTTGATTGTGAGATACTGGCGTGACTCTTCCTCGACCTCCATCTGTAAATATGCTTGTGCCAGGTCTATCTTGGTGAAGTGTTTCCCGCCAGACAATGAAGCAAAGATATCCTCAATCCGCGGAAGCGGGTATTATACCGTGTGAAGCACAGGATTAGCTGTGATCTTGAAGTCTCCGCAGATGCGGACCTTCCCCGGTCCCCCTGGCTTGTTACTTGATGAAGACTTCACGACGGGAACAATGGGCGTGGCCCACTCACTCCAGTCCACCTTCGACAGTACCCCTGCACGTTCAAGCTCCTCCAGTTCTGCCTCCACAGCAGGTCGTATCGCGTAAGGTACCGATCTGGCTTTGAAAAATTTTGGGCTTGCATGTTCTGCAATCTTGATTTTTGCCTTAATTCCTCTCAGTGTTCCCAGTCCCTGCTGGAATACCTCTTTAGCCTCGTCCAATATTCTAGACAACCGTTCAGGTTTGACATCTTTCTTTCCGAAATCTACCGTCATTGTGTTTAGTGAGTGCCAGTCTATCTTTATTTTCCTGATCCACTCCCATCCCAGAAGTGGTGGACCTCCCTCGGGTAGTACATATAAGTCCATTCCTTGGTGATCTTTGCCCTTGTGTCTCACCTTGACTATTATCTTTCCGATGGGGTATACTTTATGCCCCGTGTATGTCTGCAATACTATCTCCGTATCCCGTAGGGGAATATGTTTGAATAACTTTTTGTAATCTTGTTTATTCATGACCATCAACGCCGATTCAGTGTCCACTTCCATCTTCACTTGGACTTTTGCAATCTGCAGTGTGACCCAGATAGTTTGTCGGTCAGCTTCTTTACTCACATTGTGAATCCTCAGACTACCCAGTTCCTTGCTGTTGGGGTCTGAATCCGAATTCAGTTCATCTGGACTCTTCACAGTCACCTTATGTACCTTTCTGTACTTCTTCTGCGGTGACTTATTGTTGCTGGTCTTCTTTCCTGACCGGCATACTTTAGCTATGTTACCAAGTTTGCCACATTTTCTACATTCCTGGTTTTTAAACCAGCATTGGTTCTGGTCGTGTGTTGTCTTCCCACAACGGTAACATTTCGTTGTACCCGAAGTCATTTGATCCACACTGAGTACCGCTGTCTTCAGCTGCATTTCTGCCGTGCCTCTCGCTGCGGCTTCGTGCGATGCTGCAATAAGGACAGCCTTATCAAGTGTAAGATCGTTCTCTTCGAGCAGTCGCTTTTGTGTTCCTTCCTTCGACATCCCGCACACGAACTTGTCTCTCAGTGCCTCTGTCAGATTTACCCCAAACTGACAGTATTTTGCTAGCCTACACAGTTCAACCAGGTACTCCGCGTTGCTTTCCTCCTTTAGTTGCGTTCTCCCGTAAAATTTAGCTCGTTCCGCTAACATCAGTGGTGTGGGGTTCACGTGATCCTTCAGGACAGCAACAATATTAGCGAAAGACTGATCCGCCGGTTTAGCTGGTGATAGAAGATGCTTCAATAACCCGTATGTCTTCGCACCCATTGAGTTTAGTAAGGTTAGAGCTTTATCATAATTTGCTATCTTATTGACCTTACAATATATCTCGATGCGTTCTACATACGTGGTCCAATCTTCCACATCAGAATCGAATTTGTTGATGTTGCCACGCTTAGGCATCTTCACAATCTTCCTGAGAAACAACAACAAAATTTTTCTTTAACTTTTTTTTTCAAAAATGGCGGTTTCCCGCGCTTGTCTTCTTCCCCGCCCACTTTCAAAATGGCGGTTTCCCACTCCTGTCTTCTTCTCCGCCTACTGGCGGGAGGGGTAAGCTTTTCCCTCGGGCGACGACCGCTGGCTTTTGGGGTTCGCAGCCTGCGCGCCGGTTTCAGTGCGTTCTTTGTTCCCTTTTCTCAGCAGGGCAACCGGCGCTGGGGACAACCCGTTGACGGCGAACAGTTCCAGCCGCTGGCTGAATCTCCTCGGTCTCCCTCGCTCGGCTCTGTCTCTCCCGCTCGCTCGGGCTCTGTCTCTCCCTCAGCGGCTTCCAATCGCGCCTCCCAGCCCTCTCGCAGTCCGGTCCTTTCCTCCCCCGGCTGCGGCTGAGTTCTCCGCGGTTTCTTATTTTTATTTCTTCCCGCGCCTTACGATCCCGGTCGCAGCGCCTCGCAGCCTCGGTAGCTGCCCGGCCTTTCGCCGGTCGCGGTCGAGCTGTCTCACGACGCTGTTGCGTCTCCCAGCCCGCTTGTAGCCCGGTCTCTCACACCGGCTGCGTTCCCGCTGGTAGCCCGGTCTCTCACACCGGCTGCGTTCCCGCTTGCACCGCGGCTTCCGTGCCCCACGCTGCCCCAGTCTCAGCGCCTCTGGGCCCGACTTCTGTCCGGCTCCTTTCCCCCCAACCGTGGTCGAGTTCACCGCCCTTCTTCCGTTCTTTTTTTAAATTTTCCCCCTACTCACAGTCAACGTGGCCGACTTGCTTCTCGTGGCTGATTGGCTCACTCACCACCGTGGCAGAAGGGACGATCACTGCCTGTTGCTGATGGAAGGCTTCATGTCTGAATTCTTCCTTCTTCCTTGCTCTGCAGACTCGAGTCTTCTCTCAGCAGAATGACGAGGGCGGGTGCCTCCTCTCGACGCTCGTTAACTGCTTTGGATGTATCGCTGCCGCAGGGTAAGATCGAACTCGTCGCCACTGTAAAGTCTGTGGGTTATATGGTGAATTAATACACAGACTACAAGAGTAACTTTAACAGGACTTTACTATTCGAAGGTCAGGGCGAATCTGCCCAATCAATCCTTACACAGCACTTATATACCGGTGTGGTCACCACCGGTATTACAGTATACAGTAGCCAAGACAAAGTAGTGCAACCCTTAAAATAGTTCTCTTAAAGGTGGAATGTTACATACACTACACTCCCTGCGCTTATATTCTACGCTTCGGCTAATAAAGGAAAGTATCCCGTACGCCTTCTTAACCACATTAGCTACCTGTCCTGCTACCTTCAGTGATCTGTGGACATACACACCAAGGTCCTTCTGTTCCTCTACACTTCTCAGTATCGTACCATTTATTGTGTATTCCCTTGCCTTCTTAGCTCTCCCTAAATGCATTACTATACACTTATCTGGATTGAATTCCATTTGACACTTTTTTGCTCACCTGACCAGTCCATTGATATCTTCCTGCAGTCTACAGCTTGCTTCCTCACTATCAACCACACAGCCAATTTTTGTGTCATCTGCAAACTTCTTAATCATGCTCCCTACATTGAAGTTTAAATCATTGGTATCATATGGCTTTTACCTATTCCTAAAACATCAAGGTCTAGAAATTTGGCTATGCAACGCCCATTTTCCGGGCACTAACAGGCCTACTAAGACAGTCAGGAACCATACGCACATTTCCATCCAGAAGTGTGCCGGCCGCCATATCGGGACGGGGAATAAATGGTGTACAATGCTCATGCCTGAAACATATGCAAATAAGAGACCTAACACCTGTTTGAGACCCCCACTGCAAGATTGGTCAATGCCGGCTGCACTCAGTAAAACCATACCTTGGACTGCCTGCTACCAAAAAGGTACATTTTTGAAATTTACTTACCTGAATGTGGAACCGAGAGGAGCAGGAGTGTCCCCCGGCCTCCAATTCCCCTCACTAATGTTCAGTCTCCCTTGCTGGCCTGTGATCTCCCGACCCCCAGCCCTCATTTACCTTCATTTACTTTTCACTGGCTGTTTCTGGCTATGCTGACTTGATGTTAATAAGACACAAAGCCTAATATCGGGGGTGCCTCGGGCCTCACCATTCAGGCACAGGGATCCAAAAGTGGGCGCTCCAAATTTCTGCCCCCAAGTTCTAAATACATACCTATAACTTCAATACTGCCTATATCACGTTATCGGATGGAGTTAAATTGCAATGTGTCTTCCTTACTATTTCTAAGCATTCCACCCAATCTGTATAAATAAAAAAGTATGAAGATGATTAACCTTCCTTTTTTTCTTGATAACTATCTTGGGATTGCAAGAATATAATGAAAAGAAATGCACTATTTTGAGGAAAACTTAGTCTGACAACATATATAAGTTCCACATTTTACTGTGCTTTGGGAATCTGCTGAAATCATTTTTTCATCTTGCGCGTGTTGCATTGACGCACTGAATGATTACATTCATTTTGACAATCTGGAATTGATTTTTAATAAAGCAATTAAGGGATTATATTGAAATTTACATTTGTCTGCATATAATTATACTTACAATTACTAATGGAAATACCACTTCTTCCTGACCATGCAAAAGCAATTTATCTTAACTATAATGGGAATGCCTGACTGTGACCTCTGCCTGGTCTAAAATCAAGTCAAATTTGCATTTTTGTACTTCAGAGAATTTCCATTCCCAGTATGTATTTAATGTCATCTTCTTTTCAAGAATATGTACTCGTAATGAATGAGAAGCTATTAATTCACAGTCAATAATACCAAGCAGTGGTGATCTTGTGCCTGCCCAGAGCCAACACTCACAGTTCAGTAACAACATATGCGTTGTGCTTATCACTTGCCTCATAGAATCCAGGAATCCAGTTGTGAAAAATTACTAAATGAATGAACTCCATTTACAGCAAAGTGCATCTTTCCATCGATAAATCAGGCTATGTTCCTTAGGTTTGCTTCATCACATAACTTCTCAAATCTTCTCTGTAAGGTTGCTGAGAGGGTGCTGATGCTGAGAATTCAAATTTATATAATTAGAATGAAACCATAATTTGAAAGTCAAGGTAAGGACTTCTGAAGTCAGATTGTGTTATTTAGCAATATATATGGACCTACAGAGACTGGCCAGCATCAAGTGCCATAGTACCATCTATATATATAAATCGGTACTTCTGTCATTCTGTCTTTCTGTCTATCTGTCTATCTGTCTGTCATCGCGTGTGCGTTGCGGGTATGCACTCGAAAGTTACAGGGCGTACCTACGCGCGCGTTACCTCCAAAGAAAGCTTACGCTTCCGAGACGGTTTTAAGCGTATTTACGTTTCGGCCGGGCTAAAATTGCGCCCGCGGTATCCCAAAAACCTTCAACATTCCGCTCATTAGCATCTCATTATCCGCTCATTAGCGACAGAGTGACCTCGAGCTCGACCAATCGTACGCCGGGTTGCTGGCGTGTGCCGCCAGGCCAATCGGTGCGCGTGTGGCCGGGCTTTATCGTTCTGAACCGAGGTGAGTCGCCGCCATCTTGATTCCAAACTTTTCCCTTCTTTTTCCCGCTTTCTGCGTCTTAAAAAAAAAAGGTTGCTTTTAAAACACATATTGTTTTTTTAAAAAATGATTTAGAAAGTAATTAACTTATCTAATCTCATTAATTTTCCTACCTTTCCCCGTTTTTCCAGGTAGGCCTAGAAGCCTCGGCGTCTCCTCCGCACCCACGCCCGAGCTAGGCACCTCCCGGCCCCACTCGAAGGCTGGAGGGCCGAGCCTCAGCCCAGCGCCGCTAGGGTGCGCGCGCAGCAGGAGCTGAGACGTCACTCTCTGCCGGGGCTTGCTGAGCGTCCAGCGTTACCCTGGCAACGGGCGCAATCGGCGGTCTTCACCTCGGAGGGAGGGGGGGGGGCGGCCGCGACCCTCGGTGGGGGGGGCGCGACCCTCGGGGGGCCGCGACCCTCGGGGGGGGGGGGCCGCGCGCGCAGTAGGAGCAGCTGAGACGCGGCGTCTCTCTCTCTGGCTTGGTCAGCGTCACGGTTGCCCTGGCAACCGGGCCCGCCGGCCGAGAGAGACACCGCGTCTCAGCTCCTGCTGCGCGCGCAATCGGCGGTCTTCACCTCCGGGGGGGGGGTGCGACCCTCGGGGGGGGGGGCGCCCGCCGCCCTCCCTCCTCCATCCCCCCCTCCCCTCCCCCGCTCTTCCCCCCCGCACTCCCTCCCCCTCCCCCCACCCTCCCTTCCCCGCCCTCCCCCCCCGCCCTCCCTTCCCCCCCTTCCTTCCCCCCTCCCCCCGCCCTCCCCCTCCCCCTCCCTCCCCCTCCCCCTCCCTCCCCCCTCCCCTCCCCCCACCCCTCCCCTCCCTCTCTTCCCCCCAGTCGCTCTCTCTCTTCCCCCCAGTCGCTCTCTCTCTCTCTCTTCCAACAACAACATGCCCTCGAAAAAGCCTCGGCACCGCCGGGCACTTCAGCCAGTACAGCATAGAAGGAGGCCAATTGGCCCATCATGCCTGTACCAGCTCGTTGAAAGAGCTGCCCAATTAGGCCCACTCCCCTGCTCTTTTCCCATAGCCCTGATGCCATGGTGCACTGTTTTAGTTACTTTATTTGTTTATCTGCTTCATGCTACCATATTTATTTGCATAAATTAAATTTAGTATATTTCTGGAAAAAGAAAGACAGACTTGCATTTATATAGCACCTTTCACAACCACCAGACATCTCAAAGCGCTTTACAGCCAATGAAGTACTTTTGAAGTGTAATCACTGTTGTAATGTGGGAAATGTAGTAGCCAATTTGCACACAGCAAGCTCCCATAAACAGCAATGTGATAATGACCTCAAACTGTTCTTGTTATGTTGATTGAGAGATAAATATTGGTCAGGAAACTGGGGATAACTCCACTACTCTTCTTCGAAATAGTGCCATGGGATCTTTTACGTCCACCTGAGAGAGCAGATGGGGCCTCGGTTTAACATCTCATCTGAAAGACGGCACTTCCGACAGTGCAGCACTCCCTCAGCAAGGCACTGGAGTGTCAGCCTAGCTTTATATGCTCAAGTCCCTGGAGTGGGATTATGAACCCACAACCTTCTGATTCAGAAGTAAGTGTACTACTCACTGAGCCACAGCTGACACACAGCTGTAGGCTGTAAGGGTCCTCAGGGAAATGAATGCGGCCAGTCTCAATCCAGCTCCTGGTAGATAAATAGTCCACAGTGCAAAACTCCTCATAATCTGCTGGTAAATTGGTTGTGAATTGTCAGCATAACAAAGAGAAGCCACACATGTACTTGGTGTGGGAAATGGAAATGTTATCATGCGTAAATACCAAAGAGCAACTCACTTCAAAAGATCTGACACAGCTCAGGCATATAGCAGCTCAAAAATAAACTTGAATATAGGCCTTATGTCATGTGGAGATGAAAGGTTAACCTGAAAGTGCATTGGGGCATGGGCAGGTGATAACTTTGCTGATGATATATGATACATTTGAACAATTTTATTCTAGGTGAAAGTCTTAAAATACATAAAAGCAGTTTCCATTAACAGTGAATTTAAAAATGCACTGAAGGGGAATGTAAGCACAGAAATGTGAAATGTTTTTTCTTGGGATTCTTGGGGGCGAGCCCATAGAATGGTTTGATTTTTGGCACTTTAATTTGTGCATTGCCCAATATTTTAGAGCCTACCATAATTATACCCAAAGGAGTACCTGTTGGAGGTGCCATCTTTTGGATGAGATATTAAACCAATGCCTTGTCTGCCTTCTTAGGTAGACTTAAAAGATCCCACAGCACCATTTGAAGAAGGGTAGGGGAGTTCTCAAAGTGACCTGGCCAATACTTATCTCTCAACCGACATCACTGAAAAAACAGATTATCTCATTGCTGTTTGTGTGTCCTTGCTGTGTGCAATTTTGACTGCCATGTTTCCCTCCATTACTACAATGACTACACTTCAAAAGTACTTCATTGGCTGTGAAGTGCTTTGGGACATCCTGAAGTTGTGAAAGCTTTCTGCTTTCTTTCTAAGTGCCGAGATGTGCCTGCCTGCAACCTTTACCACAAAGGTTCACAGGCTCGGGGCGGTCTCACAATTTAAATGCGTTTGGCAGACATGGGGCACATAGGAACAGGACAAGGCCATTCAGCCACTCGAGCCTGTTCTGCCATTCTATTAGATCATGGCTGATCCGTACCTCAACTCAATTTACCCGCTTTTGTTCCATATCCCATGATGCCCATAATCAGCAAAAATCTATCCATTACAGCCTGAAAAATTTCAATTGACTGAGCAGCCACAGATCCTAGATGGCACCAATCAGAGGACAGCCTGCAGTTGGCCTTCTGGCATGCTTCAGGGTCTTCTTTTGCTGCCTTGTGCAGCTCCTCCTCAATTGTGCTTGTGCTCCTGTTTTATTTAACTCTATACCTTCCTCTGGAGTGGATATTTCTGGGCTGATGCTAGCAACAGATGGAATGAATAAGACAATCTGATACAAAATAGATGGTCCGTCTGCCTCTGGTCCTACAGAAATGGAATGGGAAAAGTATATATTATCACCTGCAAGACACCATTCGGAATACATTTTCAGTATGAGGTAATGGTGTCAGATACGTTTGGTATTGGAGAATGAGTTGGAAATAAGAGAAAGAGGGGATTCAAGTTCACCTTCTGCAAGCAGCTCTTTAATGGAGGCCACAGAGTATCAGCCCACCATGCCCAAGGTGAGTTCTTCAAGCTGTGTTAATATTTGGAAATCTGAAGGGATTCTGGGATTAAGCCTCCCCTTGTTTTGTAGGTTTCCTTGGCTTGAAATTATGAGACTATAAATGAAATTATGACTGTTTCCTAAGGTCTGCCAGAGTTCTCACCACTCTCTGGGTAAAGAAGTTTCTTCTAAATTCCCTATTGGATTTCTTGGTGACTATCTTATATTGATGGCCTCTAGTTATGCTCTTCCCCACAAGTGGAAACATTCTCTCTGTATCCATTCTATCAAAACCTTTCATAATTTTAAAGACCTCTATTAGGTCACCCGTCAGCCTTCTGTTTTCAAGAGAAAAGAGACACAGCCTGTTCATCCTTTCCTGATATGTATACCTTCGCATGCCTGGTATCATCCTTGTAAATCTTCTCTGCACCCTCGCCAGTGCCTCTATATCCTTTTTATAATATGGCGGCCAGAAGTGTACGCAGTACTCTAAGTGTGGTCTAACCAAGGTTCGATACAGGTTTAGCATAACTTCCCTACTTTTCAATTCTATCCCTTTAGAAATAAACCCTAGTGCTTGGTTTGCTTTTTTTATGGCCTTGCTAACCTGTGTAATAACTTTTAGTGATTTGTGTATTTGTACTCCGAGATCCCTTTGTTCCTCTACCCCACCTAGACTCCCACCCTCCAAGTAATAAGTGACTTCCCTATTCTTCCTACCAAAATGTAATGGCCCAGAAATTCGTGTCGGGGGCTTCCCGCGGGTGCAAGCCCCCGACCTACGCTTACCTAGCGCGCCGGCAGTTGAGGCCTGGGCCTGCGTGGATTTCCTGTCTGTGGCCCGGTTCAGCTCCCGGCGCACTGTGCTTGCGTGATCTAGCGGCGTACTTAGTGCGATGCGTCGGCTGGGATCACGTGAGCACTGGCCAACCAATCGGAGGATGCAAAAGTTAATTCATGAGTTTGACAGTAAGAACTGTCAAACTCATGAAAACTCCGGGCGCCCAAAACAGTACTTAAACTTGAAATAACATTTTTTTTAAATCACACTATTTAAATGAACTATAAATAACTTTAAATAACTATTTTAAACAATAATTTTAATTTTTGAAAAAAATAATTTTATAAAAATCGGGGCTAAAAATACACTTACCTTACTGTAAAGTCTTTAAAAATAATAAACCTGTGGGAAAAAAATTCTAATTTTAATTAATAGACCACTTACCTTTTAAAATTAAGTCCTTACGTCTGCTTTTTTAAAGTGCAAAAAGTGGAGGCCTTCACGCACGGGCAAACCTGGAAAAAAAAGGAAGTTCAACGCACACGCACAGACTCCTGCACGCACGTGTTCGACCTCTGAACCCCTTGGTTCAGAGGATCGGAAATGCCGGTTTCCCGCGCATGTGCTGTGCATGCAGAAAACCGGCAATTCCATCGGTCCCACGCGTGAGTACACGGTGCTTACTCGCGCGTTGGGACACTAATTTCTGGGCCATTACCTCACATTTATCTGTGTTGAACTTCATTTGCCAATAATATGCCCATTCTGCAAGTTTATTAATGTCCTCTTCAGTATTGACTTTCCCCCCCAATTTTGTGTCATCCGCAAATTTAGAAAATGTGTTTTTGATTCCAATGTCTAAATTGTTAATGTAAATTGGGAATAACAGTGGTCCCAGCAGTGAGTAGTGGTGATCCTTCTGCCACTGTGAATAGCTACCCTTTACCCCTACTCTCTGCTTTCTGTCTTGACGCCAGCTAGCAATCTATTCTGCTACTTGTCCCCTGACTCTGCATTCACTGACCTTGTTCATCAGTCTATTATGGGGTACCTTATCAAGGCCTTTTGAAAATCTAGATAAATTACATCTACTGCATTACCATTGTCTACACTCTCTGTTACCTCTTCAAAAAATTCAATGAGGTTGGTCAAGCAAGACCTTCCCTTTTGAAATCCATGCTGACGATTCCTTATTATATTTTTGGTTTCTAGATGTTCTTCTATTTTCTCCTTTAGTAGGGATTCTATTATGTCCGTGTATAATTGAGACACCGACTGCAGGAGTTGATTATAACAAGTCTTTACTGAATGGAGACAACCTGGAAACTGAAACTACAGAAGCCTGCTAGGGCCTTTTATACAGGGGTGGTCACTGCCGGTACTGCAGTCTGAGACCAGTTATTCCCTTAAAGGTACATACACAACAGATTCCACTATTTTTCCTACTACCGATGTTAAGCTGACTGGTCTATAAATATGCTTATCAGACTCTGATGATGTAATCAGGGCCCGATTTGCTATTTTGACCTGAAGCCTGAGCGAGAGAGCAATGGTGGCAAAACCAGTCAGGAACAGCAGCCAGGGCCAGAAGAAGCCCAGCAAGGTAAATTTATTTTTCAAAAATTCTGTATTCTTAGTCCCAATTTTAACCAAATCTGTCTGGCGGGAATGGGGCAGGTTCAAGTCAGATAAATTTACTGGACAGTAAAATCGAGTGGGTATAAAACGGATGTCCGATCTGAGCCTGCCTGTGTCCCACCCAGTTGCTTAGATTAAAATTACCCCCCTTGTGGGCTAGGAGGAGCATTCCTGCTCCTCTTGCCTCCACAGGAAAACATGGGCCCCCCTTGCCCAGAGCTTCCCACCACCCCCGACTGGGAATCCCTTCCTGGAGCATTTACCTTGTGCCAGGGACCATTCCCCAGGCCCCTGGCAGCAGTTTTCTTCTGCCCAATTTCAGAGGGTGGGCAGCCACTTGCCACCGACTACCCGGCCCTTTTGCTTGGGTAGTGGCATGCTAATGAGGCCGGGCCATTAAAATCGGCCGAGCCACCCTGCTTTGGCTCCCAGATAGGTTGGTCGCTTGCTTTTCCGCATTCCGGCCTGGGAGTGAAAATCGAGCCCTTTAAAAATTCCACGATACTGGTCCTGGGATGAAGTATGATTTTTGTTTTGTTTTGCAGCATAAACTGTGGAGGAGGAAGGAATATTTATTATTTGGTAGGTGGTGGGGTGAATGAGAAAATGTTTACCGTAGTTAAAAATTGCATTCCACTCACCTTTGTTGAGAAGCCAATACCATCTTGTTTGGTTTCCTTCACAGCTGGTACCAAAAACTTTCTTTATGCAAAAATATCCATCACAACTCTTGTTTTTCACTTTTCCCCCCAAATAATGAATCGCACTGATGCAATCTTACATGAACAAACGAGTAACTGCATTACGTTTCCCCAAATCAGGAAGTAATTTAGAGTCAACTCATGTTGTTAAACATTTTAGTATGTGAAGCATGTGGCATTTATATAGATGAAAAAAAATGAAACAAAGTTTACTGCAAAACGACAGGCTTCTTAGCAATTATATTAAAGTGTTTGTTAGCCCTCATCATCGATACATCTAATGCTTCCTGACAACTGCATTTTACGGATTTTTTCCAATGTGAGATAAGGAAGACCATTACAAAACCATAGTCGAACAGCCAGTTAGTTCAAGGTTTCAATTTTCATTCTGGTGTCGTAGCACAAATGCTGTTTCTGTTGGAACGGTGCTATCTTTCACTCCTCGAATGGAATTGTTCTTAGTACCAGGGTATGCAAGGTGCCTCCATTCCCCTACTCATACCTTGCTTTGGCAGTAAACTGCACCATCAAGTGATATTAAATACATTTGTTCTGAATACTTCTTGCACACTAAACTCATTCAACTTTAAGGTGGACTTCATAAAGGCAGAGCTGTGTAAAATTGCGTAAATTCATTCAGCTGACAGGTACATCCTGACAAAGATGGAATACATTGTGATGCATGTACTTGCCTGCTCAGTCTAGAATATAATGGCTGATTGTATTCAGCAATTTGTTTCCTGTGTTAGCAACAGCTGCCAATCTTTATTAAGCCTATAACCTGTTTCTGTAGAATAAGACACCAGACACTGATTAGGTAATAGACACTTACATACATTGCCAAAACAAATAACAGGATCAAACTATTCATAATACCTGTGCCTGCCTGCTCTTTTAAAACTTCATTCCATCCATTTGAAATGTTTTCTTTTGGGGTCATCAAACTTTTTTTTACATCAAAACAGAATCCTGCAATATGCTTAGAGCAGCCTTGATAAGATTGATCCATGGCATTAATGATGCAGGGAGACCATTCCTGAGTTTGAAGGGCCAAGGGTACTCCAACAGACAGGCTCAAAACAGCTGCAAAGCCTCTCAGTTTCAACGTGGAGGTAATTCAGCCAGGTGGCTGCTCATTAGTGAACTGAATCGGGTAGTGCTCCTGGAGCTGAGCTTTCTGCACTGGGATTTGCATCTTGGAAATTCAGGTGAGTAGGTCAGCAGGTGCCTCATGGAGGGAAATTCCTGGTTAAAGAGGTGCATTGAGGGTGCTTCTTAAAGGACGAGAGGGAGGCGAAGATGTGGAGAGGTTTAAGGAGGCAGCTGTAGAGGTGCTCCTGGAGTTAGCAGTAAAACAGATGGACAAGAGAGCAATGTTGCAGGACATTGCTGCTGGCATTTGTATACGGCACGTGGGCACTGGGTGACTGTGGTAGTCCCAATGGGGGTGCGGGAGGGAAATTAAGGTTAGAATAAGGAGGCTGCAGTGGAGCTAGCTGACTAAAAGCACAGTTGTCAGTGGTGGGATAAATGGATCGGGAATGCACAAGATGCCATAGTCAGAGAAGTTGAGGGTTTGGGAGAATGGTTGTAAGGCCGTAGAATGTTCCAGGGATAGGGAGGGGCAAGGACACAGAGGGATTTAAAAACAAAGATGAGAATTTTTAATTTCAGGTGCTGGGAACTGGGAACCAGAGGTCAGGGAAGTATGACTTGTTGTGGGATAGGATATGGGCATTAACATTTTTGATGAGCATGGGAGTAATCAGCCCGGAATTTCCACCGCTATCCCGTCCCAAACCGGACAGGATAGCAGTGGAAACAGCAGGGAAATAGTATAATGATACCCACTTCTGCCTTCTTGCTTCAACCTTAAATTCCCTCCCCCATCTCTGTCCCAGGCACCCGTTCCTCACCCATCACATTCAAATGCCAGCAGTAAAGCGAGGCTCAGGGTCCCGGACCATTTCCTTCCCGTTCACCTCTCTTACTGTGGTTCCCATGACCACCACATGAAGCCAGCAGTAGTTCATGGGATAGTGGCAGGAAGGCCCCAACGTCTCCTGATAGGGGGAGTGGGTCTACTAGTAGCCACCTTTCCTTGCATTTCAGCCCAGTCACTCACCCGTTGAGGGCCTCAGTCTTGGCCAAGGCCTTCGGTAAATGATTGGCTGAAGTCTCCCAATATACAGAAGTGTATCAGAGCCAGAAGTGCTGGAAGTGTATAAAGACAAGGGCCTAGAAATTTGATGCTTATTTTGTAGAAAAAAAGGCGACTGCCTCGCTTCCGCCCACTTCCAGCGCAGAATGCTGCGGCCGCCATATTGGGCAGGTCGGCAGCGCTGCCATTGCCTGCGCTCGCCGTAAATATTTTAATTACCAGGAGGGTGATGTCAATCAGCGTGCAACGCCAAATTGACACACGCACATCCATTTTGAAGCTCGCCACACCCTCACCAAAGCACGCCCATATGTGCAGCCGTTGGCAGCGCGAAGAACCAGGAGAAAGTGGCGGTGAGCTATAAACCATACAGTAAACAGCTGCTTAAATAACAGGTAACTATGGAGAGCTCAGACTATGTAATTGGGGGAAAGCTGCTTCCAATGAGAAGCATCAAATCTCCCCCCGGACAGTCAAACATTACAGGTGGTAAATACTTTTAAAATAAACTATACTGTAATAATCTCAGGAAAAAAATCAACGCTGCATTTCCTTAAATTTTATACATTGGGTTTTCTAGTTTAGGAACTGATGAAATAATATGCAAAGTTTAGAAGTCTGTTTTTAAAAAACCTAAGGGGAGAAATTCGGATAGGGGGCGGCAACTTCGCCGGCGCGCTACTTTTAGCGCCCCGAAAAAGTTAGCACCCCTGCGCTGTAAATTCAGTGGTAGCGCCCCAAGCAGGAGGCGGGGTGCTACTGGAAGCGCTCCCCCTCCTTCCTGGAGCGCTACAACTGAATATCACAAAGCTACGTGCAACAGCACCACATGCATCGGCATGTAGTGCCGCGGTATTACAGGCCTCCCTCCCCTGATTAAAGGGGAGGGGCCTAACACTGCGCTGCCCTGCTGGGCCACTGGGGAGCGGAGTGCCGGGAAAGCAGCCCAGCACTCAAGAGGAGGGCTGGGCTGAGCAATCGCGGCCGGCACCCCGAAGAAAAAAGGGGAAGGGAGCAGTTGCTGACAGTCGGCCAAAAAAAAAGGCTACCTGACACCTGCCCTATAAATTGTGCCGCCGCGGCTACAAAAATGCCGCCCCGACCCTGTTGGACATATCGTCCGGCAGTAGGTCAGGGGGCACAACCCAAGTTTGCGGCCAGGATGCTGCGCACGGTGATGACGTCATCGCTGCAGCGCAGGACCACAGGTTGCTACTGGCTACTGCCATTGCTAACCTCCTGCTGAAATTCACGGGAGGTGTTAGCGAAGCCGTGCCCAAGCGCTAGTGGCTTTGCTCCCCTCATTAGCGACCCTGCGGGGGTGCTAACGAGAGGTGCATAGCAATCCAATTTTTCCCCCCAATACCATATTTTCACCAAGAGTTCTTCAAAAGTCTGCTGCTTCTAAAAATTTAATTGAACCCTCTTCTGCACGATTTACACCAGTAAACTCCTGACCAAGAGGTTCATGTTCCCTTTTAAAAAATTTTTATTTCAGTTGATTTCTCATGCAACAATTTAAGGACATCTATGCCACAGTCTTTATGTGGCGTTTCCAGTCACAGTCCCTCCAGATCTGACCCTGTGCTTGAATACCCACTCACCAGGGAGTGAATCCCCTGTGTGATATTCAGGCTAGTGCACTGTCACTGCTAGCTCCAAGATGGTGCATCCCCATCCCCCTCCAGCACTGTGGTGGAGCACAAACCTTTACACAGCAACCATCTAGGTGAAACATCTGTGGACCTGTGGCAGCCAGCGAAGGTGGGAGGACCTGGCACTCTGGTAGCCATTTGTGGACCCCACACAAGACCCAGACAAATATCCAAGAAAGTAAAAGGGGAGCCATGGACAAACAAAGGCCTCCTAATGTGCCACAACAGATAATGCTCCAGCCCTACAAGGGCCATCAGTGGACTCGATAACTCCTGACCCAGCAAAGCCCAGGAACCGTCACCAAATTATCCCAAACGACACATTTTTTTTGCCCGAGAATGCCGCACTGATCTTTTAGACATGACCTTTGACCTCCTGCTGAGGTTACCGCCAGAAAGAACGCGTTGCACAAGAGATTCTGCGCACCGCTCATGTAAATCAGCAGGCACCACCAAAATATCGGTGCTGGCTGCGTTCCTTTTGCGGGTGGCCATTAACCTCAGCCCGCGGTGGCACCGGCTGTTTTCCGGCCTAATCAAATTTCTGGACTGAGAAGTGGAACCTGTCCGGTGATTAGCTGTTGGGTTCAGAAGGAGCAAGAATTGGGGGAGGGGACTGAGCTTTGATGGTTCGACCCTCAGACCCGGGTCATTTATCAACAATCTTGGTCTCTATTGCCACTGAGCTCAAATGGAACACTCACATCAGGTTTCCTCTTCTGCACCAAATAGTTTCCCGTCAACAACTCTAACTTTTTATAAAGCAAAAATCCACAAAAAAATTGAATAATGCTCCCTTATGGGAAAGCTCCTGACCAAATAACCAGCACAAAACATTCTAACAACACACACTAAGCCTAACTATTCTAGAACAATGCTTACACAATCTCTGTGCCATTGCTCTGTACACATCAACCAACCTAGCTGGCAGCAGAAGCTTGTTCCATGCTGTCTACCCATTGGATACAAATGAAAAATTCATTCCCTGTATGGCTAGCTGTGCTGTCAGTCATTGACTACCACACTTCCGCTATGAAATTAGGTTGACTGGAACATGTTATTTTTAGATGCTGGATTCTCCTAACAGTAGACAGGGCAGCACTGCACACGAGCAAATTACTGTTCCGTTTCGGTGGGGGCAAAATTCTATTTAATACTGGAAATCAGCTGACGTCTTGTTCCATCGCACAAATAGTGTAAATATGCTGACGAAGGGTCATCGACCTGAAACGTTAACTCTATTTCCCTCTCCACAGATGCTACCTGACCTGCTGAATATTTCCAGCATTTTCTGTTTTTATTTTAGTGTAAATGGGGGCTGGACAAGTTATTTATCCACGTGAATATCAGATGGTTAGGAACACACATATTTTTCTGTGGATTAAATAACTGTTAGCACTAAAGTTAATTGTGCAGTTTGATTTGTGGCAAAGTGGGGTTATGCCTGGGAGAAAGAGTAGCACTGTTCAGATTGGTAGTGGTGCAGTAATCAGGAATGTCAGCATATGAAAGATTGGATGTATGGTCAAAAGGGGGTCAATGAAGATAAGAGTGGTGTAGCAGTGGGCAGAGCAATGATTTATCTGAAGGTGCTCCTTTTGAGCGCTGCTTGCTGATGTCGAGCAGCTGCCAAAGGGGTCTCCAGTTTGAACTCTTCCTTAATCAGGACCACAACTGTCTACTGACTTCACAGGCCTTGGCCACCTTCCTCTTCCTCCTCCAAGTCATTAATCAGCATCCTTTGTGGATGGAAAAATTGTCCAGCGTACTGCAGACAACAATGATGTGAGGGATCTTGGCTGTAATTTGCTGGAGCACTACCCCCGAATCTATTCAAGACCCCTATGGTCTGCTCTGTGGCAATCTTGGTGGCATCAGGAGCCTCTTTGTATTGGCCTTTATTGTGGGGAGGCTGTCATCAGCTGCAGTTGCGGAGCATAGCCTTGGTCACCGATCCCAACCCATGGTGGAATTATGGACTACGTTAAACCAAAAGAATGATAGCAGCTCCCTGGCTAACGCATTCAGATGTGTAATGAGGTGTTTCATATTACACACCAGCTGCACACTGAGGGAATAAAATCGAGAAAGTTTATTGCATTATTGACAGGGGAACGTATGACGCCCTATGTCCTGTTAATTGTACTTTGTACTCGGATAAATCCAGCCACTGTAAAATTTGACAGCTCTCTCATGTTGATAAGCAAGATCAGTAGAAAAGCGTATGAACTGAGCTGTTCACACAATACAAGGCATCTGTTGCTTGGTTATAGCAGTGGTGACAGCTGATTGGATGATATTGAAAATGTTCTCTGATGCTACATAAAAGGAACCAATGGTGTAGAAATTCAGTTTCTACAGTGATTTTTAATACCAGTGACAGTGAAGTGCCGCTGGTAGACGTGGACTCCAGATCCAGAACAAGCAGGTGGCACAGCTCAGTTATTGCCTCATAAGAGAACTGCAAGCTTCTCAAGCATTGCCGAGTCATTCTGGTCAAATATGGCTCCCTGCATCTGTAGACACGAAGATATGAGTAGCTGTGGGTGGCTCCAGATGCCATCTATGATGCCTGATCAGCCTGACATCACTGGATGTTCCTTCTGATCTTCATAATGGAAGAAAGGGGAATATCTAAGGGAAACTCTACTGTTTCCTGAAGTAAAAAAGTCAAGAGTACAACAAATACAATGGGCTGTTGGGATAGTTCTGCTTAACTCACAGTATAGCTGAATATTTTGTGGTGATGATACATCTGTGTATCTCTAGTAGTCTGATAGTGAAAGAGGTATGTGATCTTGTGGTAGTCCAGTAATGAGAGAAGTTGTGGCCTCATGGTGGGATTACACTCTGATTCCTGCTGGACTATCAGAGATAGAGAACATCCAATCTTATTAGGAGTTAGGTGAATCTCTATTCAAATCCCTAGGAGCCAAAAAGAATGAAGGAGCGCAGCCTCATATTGCTTAGTGGTGGAACTTTGCCATCATATGGTGGCTATATATCAGTCTGATTTTTATCTCAGCTTCATAGTATTAATAAACCAATCCACAACAGCAGTTTCAGCTACAAAAAAGAGTCCAGTCAAAATCTTAATTGTTTCTTACTCCCACATGCATAGGTGAAATAAATTTGGACTTTGACATCAGTGTTTAATACTTGAATTTGGGTCTCTTCAAAGCCAAATCCAAAATCCAAATTTACCAGAACCACTCATATCTGCTCCCCACTAGAAAGTAAGTTCTGTTAGAGTGTTTAGCCTTTGTGTTCCCACACTAAAGACCCTTTGAACTTTTTCCTGGCGGTTTGTACCAGATCAGTCACACACCTTAATGCAGCTGATTTGCGACATTGATTATCTCATGTTTGTTCCATCAGTATGACAATCAAAATGCTATTGTCTCAGATAATTTGAAAGTATTGATTTTACAAATGTCATAAGTTTGTCTTATTCCATATTAAATTGAGACACAATTGAGACTGGATTCCTAGCTTTAGGAAAAAAGTTTCATTAAGGATATCTGTCGCCCAATGAATATGTAGATCTGACCTTTACAGTAGATCAGGGTGGGTCACACATACACACAGTACTATACTGTAGAGCTAATGATTTATGGCTGTAATTTCTGGCAGGTTATGAGGTTAGGTAACTCATTCAATCATTCTTTGCATTCAAACAGTAAAAAAATGGCATTCCAAGCATAATATAAAGAATTTTAAAATATTGTTGCTGTGTTTTTTTGGTTAGCTTGTTATGATTTTGTTAATGTTTATATTTTTCTTGTTGAAATTACTTGTGCCTACATGGAATAATGCATAAGATCAGGTGATATGGTGAGAGTCAACTATTTGCTGTTGAAGGCTAAATATTTAAAAGTAATCTTGGGTCTGGTGATTTTTTAATGACGTGTATTCAACATATATCAGGATCACTTTTACAGTATAACTATTTCCTTCAAATGACTTTTTGAAGTGTGGATAAAGAGGTTTTTAAGAGTACTGATTTCTCTATTATGTATGAAGTGTGTTTATTCTAGTTTTAGCAACTAAAATCAAATGATATTTTACCACTTTTTCTTATGCAACTTAAAGAATAATTAGATTGGACATATTTATAGACAGGTAACATAACATTATGGTACCTAATAGGTTTCATGCATAAAATCCTAACTGTATTGTTATGTTATATTAGTGTTTTATTAGAAATGGATCTCGGTCCTCTTCCCATCGTAACATCACTTCACCCAGTCCAAGGTGTGATAGAATCCAATCCACTGATGACTGCATGGACAATAACAATGGCTTTTTGCTTGACTGTGTGAGCGATGTGGGATGGAACTCGACTAATTATCCCTTCCTATTACAGACAGCTCAACCAAGCCTGGTAGAACGTTCCCTATAAGGCTAGCCTAAGCATGAATGTAAGTTAAGACTGCTATTTGAACTCAGGTATCTTGGTTGGGAGTCCAGTACATTAATGTTATATGTCAGATTGAGATGTTTTATTGAACAGGATTGATTGGTCTTTCAGTCAGTGCTATGAGATTTTAAAAAATCAACATTCTAAAGGTCACAGTGACACACAGAGAGGAAGGAAAAGGAAAATCAACAGGTGACTTGCTCAGCAGAATTTTCGGACCACCTTATGATCAGTTACAGTGGGCAAAAATAGAGGACTTGCCTATCCTTTCTCCCAAGGCATAAATCATGACAGGGGGAATGAGACCTGGAAAAATAAAACCAGCCCAATTTTCGAGTAACTCTTTTATCTCTGTTTCCTTAGTTGATTGATCAGCTGCTCTGTTGTTGGAGTCAGTGAGCCATTGTTAACACTTGTGACAGATGATTAAACTTGAGCAGTCACAGCCACCGCTATATGGCTAATTATACTATTTTTCATGGCCACATTTTGTAAAATTCTGGAATATAAATGGTGAAAACAAAAGAGAAATTGAAACAGTTATTGTTTGATTGATATTTTAGTCAATACCTATGTTTAACTTGTGTCATTGCTTTTCCTGAACAATGGTAACATTAGGGCAATGTACACTAGCAAGGGATGTGGACCATGACCTAGGTCTGTGTGCCACAATCATGCATTGTGCATGTAACCTAACTGACTTCAGTCAGTGTTTTAATCCTGCATGATTCTGCCAATACTAACTGAACTGGCAGTCGAACAATTAGACAAATATTGAATTAATAACCAACCTTTCTTACATACAGACCTCCTGTAGAACACTGAATAGAAGTGTCTCACGCATATCCTGCAATGGTATTTTGAAGTGAAATATGGGGCAGAAACCACACGTTATCCCAGGCTGAGCAGCTCCCTGATCCTTTTTTGTTGGTGTGTCGTCACAAATTGGTAATACACTTCTAATAAACAAGTGTAAAATTAAAAAAAACTATCTCCCAAAGAACCGCAGCACATTCTGCGATGGTAGTTACTGATATTCCACAAGTTTACTGAGTCTAAGAACCAGGGTTTCGTTTCTGAAGAGCTACTAAAATGTCACCAAACTTTTACAGCTTTGACTCACTGTAATAAGTGCTGTCTGGAGCAGTTGCCAATTGCGTGCAGCTGGCCCAGCAGGAAGGTTGAGGTCAAGCTAATGAACATTTCTTTCTTCCTCTCTTCTTAGGAGCTTTGAGGAGAACACTTAAAAAAACAACTCAGTCCTGTAACTGAAGGTACTGTGGGCAGCACATTCGAACTATGTGCCATGGGATTGAACAAAATTCAGCAAGCACATGCAAAAATTTCAATCACCAGCTTAGTCTTCTCCATTAGTTGAATGGGGCCATCCTTTCCTTCTTGGCCCTCTTTTTTTGTACTTTGCATAATTTTTCATCTTCCCTTCATTCTATAGTCCTTTCAATGCTGACTCTTGAGAATTTCATACATATTGGGAAATTTTTGCTGTCAATAAAATGTTGCTATATTTTGTGCATGGTCCCCATGGACTACAATCGTGAACAGATCCATTGTGTGGAGCAGACAGTTTGTTAAACTATGCTTTGGGCCATCTTACACTGATGCCTGTTAAGCGTAACTATGTTAAAGGCGTAGTATAAATGCAAGTTGTTCAGTTCAAATTGCAGAAGAGCATTGTCCACGCATTGGTTCCCCTCCTTTATATCTAAGGATAAGGAGTAAGCCATTTAGGACTGAGATGAGGAGGAATTTCTTCACCCAGAGAGTGGTGAACCTGTGGAATTCTCTACCACACAAGGCAGTTGAGGCCAATTCATTAAATATATTCAAGAAGGTGTTAGATATATTTCTTAAGGCTAAAGGGATTAAGGGATATGGTGAGAAAGCAGGAACAGGGTACTGAATTTGGATGATCAGCCATGCTCTCATTAAATGGCGGAACAGGCTTGAGGGGCCGAATGGCCTACTCCTGCTCCTATCTTCTATGTTTCTATATTGCTTGAATTGCCTCCCTTTACTCAATGACGGAATCATAGATTCCAACTATTCCATGGGTCTACGATTCTGTTGCTGGGATAAGGGAGTTCGCTTTAGCAGGGTACACACATCAAGCCAGCCTGTGACCACTGCTTACCCTCAAATATGAACTAAATAGGGCAGTCAATGTACAAGACACAAACTGCTCTGTTGCTATTGTGCTGTATGAGATGAGAAATGTTGGGCTACAGCAGTTGTTTCTACTACTGGCTACACAATGAATCCAACGCCTCTCGGCAAAACTGTTCTCTCAAATGTTTACCAGCAAAATTACATTTGTTCCACATTGTTGACAACCTTGGCTTGTACAAAACGTTCTTTGTGTTAATAAT
Organism: Somniosus microcephalus; assembly: GCF_052327205.1. Classification (NCBI taxonomy): domain Eukaryota; kingdom Metazoa; phylum Chordata; class Chondrichthyes; order Squaliformes; family Somniosidae; genus Somniosus; species Somniosus microcephalus. The sequence continues at coordinate 177,666,112 of NC_140988.1, forward strand.
TCTCAATTTACAGTCCAAAAAGGCAGTGGATAGCCTGAGGTTTCAGGGAGAAAAAAATCTAAAGAGGAAACCCACTTGTTTTAAAATTCAAAAAGTTAGAGCAAATTATTGTTGTCTTTAAATTAAGAACATAAGAACATAAGTACATAAGAAGTAGGAGCAGGAGTAGGCCATACGGCCCCTCGGGCCTGCTCCGCCATTCAATAGGATCATGGCTGATCCGAACCCAGACTCACGTCCACTTCCCTGCCCGCTCCCCATAACCCTTAATTCCCTTATCAGCTAGGAAGCTGTCTATCTCCGTTTTAAATTTATTTAATGTCTCAGCTTCCACAGCTCTCTGAGGTAGCAAATTCCATAGATTTACTACCCTCTGAGTGAAGAAGTTTCTCCTCATCTCAGTTTTGAAATGGCAGCCCCTTAATCTAAGATTATGCCCCCTAGTTCTAGTCTCACCCATCAGTGAAAGCATCCTCCCCGCATCCACCCGATCAAGCCCCCTCACAATCTTATATGTTTCGATAAGATCGCCTCTCATTCTTCTGAATTCCAATGAGTAGAGGCCCAACCTACTCAAGCCTTCCTCATAAGTCAAACCCCGCATCTCCGGAATCAACCAAGTGAACCTTCTCTGAACTGCCTCGAGAGCAAATATATCTTTTCTTAAATATGGAAACCAAAACTGTACGCAGTATTCCAGGTGTAGCCTCACCAGTACCCTGTATAACTGAAGCAAGACTTCCCTGCTTTTATACTCCATCCCCCTTGCAATAAAAGCCAAGATTCCATTGGCCTTCCTGATCACCTGCTGTACCTGCATACTAACCTTCTGTGTTTCATGCACCAGGACCCCCAGATCCCTTTGTACTATAGCACTTTGCAGTTTCTTTCCATTCAGATAATAACTTGCTCTTTGATTTTTTCTGCCAAAGTGCATAACCTCACAATTTCCAACGTTATATTCCATCTGCAAAATTTCTGCCCACTCACTTAGCCTGTCTATGTTCTTTTGCAGGTTTTTTATGTCCTCCTCACTCGCTGCTTTCCCTCCCATCTTTGTATCGTCGGCAAACATGGATACGTTACACTTGGTCCCCTCCTCCAAATCGTTAATATAGATTGTAAAGAGTTGGGGTCCCAGCACTGGCCCCTGCGGAATACCACTAGTTACTGATTGCCAACCAGAGAATGAACCATTTATCCCAACTCCCTGTTTTCTGTTAGATAACCAATCTTCCACCCATGCCAGTATATTACCCCCAATCCCGTGATTTTTTATCTTGTGCAGTAATCTTTTGTGTGGCACCTTGTCAAATGCCTTTTGGAAGTCCAAATACACCACATCCACTGGTTCCCCTTTATCCACCCTGTTTGTTACGTCCTCAAAGAATTCGAGCAAATTTGTCAAGCATGATTTCCCCTTCATAAAACCATGCTGACTCTGTCCGATTAAATTATGCTTATCCAAGTGTCCTGTTACTGCTTCCTTAATAATGGACTCCAACATTTTACCAACCACAGATGTTAGGCTAACTAGTCTATAGTTTCCAGCCTTTTGTCTGTCTCCCTTTTTAAATAAGGGCGTTACATTAGCAGTTTTCCAATCTGCTGGGACCTTTCCTGAATCCAGGGAGTTTTGGAAAATTACCACCAATGCATCCGCAATCCCTACCGCTACTTCTCTCAAGACCCTAGGATGTAAGCCATCAGGTCCAGGGGATTTAGCCGCCTTAAGTCCCATTATCTTACCGAGTACCATCTCCTTAGTGATTTTAATTGTGTTTAGCTCCTCCCCCCCTATAGCCCCCTGTTTGTCCAGTGTTGGGATATTTTTAGTGTCCTCTACTGTAAAGACTGATACAAAACATTTGTTCAGCGTATTTGCCATCTCCATGTTCCCCACTACTAATTTCCCGGTCTCGTCCTCTAAGGGACCAACATTCACTTTAGCCACCCTTTTTCTTTTTATATACCTGTAGAAACTCTTGCTATTTGTTTTTATATTTTTTGCTAGTTTACTTTCATCATCTATCTTCCCTTTCTTAATTAATCTTTTAGTTATTCTTTGCTGGCTTTTAAATGCTTCCCAATCTTCTATCCTCCCCCTAGATTTGGCTACTTTATATGCCCTTGTTTTCAGTCGGATACTATCCTTTATTACTTTACTTAGCCACGGATGGCTGTCTTTTCTTTTATGCCCCTTTTTCCTCAGTGGAATATATTTTTCTTGCAAGTTGTGAAATATTTCCTTGAATGTACACCACTGCTCCTGTACCATCTTACACCTTAATCTATTTTCCCAGTCCACTTTAGTCAACTCTGCTCTCATACCTTCATAGTCTCCTTTATTTAAGCTTAGTATGCTGGTTTGAGATCCAACTCTTTCACCCTCCAACTTAATTTGGAATTCAACCATGTTATGGTCACTCATTCCAAGGGGATCCTTTACTAGGACATTTTTTATTAATCCTGTCTCATTACACAGGACCAGATCTAAGATTGCCTGCCTCCTGGTTGGTTCAGTAACACACTGCTCAAGGAACCCATCACTAATGCACTCTATGAACTCTTCCTCAAGGCTGCCCTGCCCAATTTGATTTGTCCAGTCAATATGAAAGTTAAAATCTCCCATGATTATAGCTGTTCCCTTATTACAAGCCCCAACTATTTCCTGATTTAAACTCAGACCAATAGAGTTGCAATTGTTAGGAGGCCTATAGACTACGCCCACTAGTGACTTTTTCCCCTTATTATTCTTATCTCCACCCAAACATCGCAGTCCTTTATTTTCCATCTGTCTAGTAACTTCTAGAATATTTGTTGTTAAAGTGCTGGGGATAGTGAAGGACCAATATTGCCATGGACACCAGGTGAATGCCCACTCTCCTTTAGTATCATGGAATCTCTCACAATCAGCTCAACAGACAGACTGGCTCTCTGTTGATAAAATGGTCAAAAATTCCTGAAACGAGACATTGGGTTACATAAGAACATAAGAACATAAGAAGTAGGAGCAGGAGCAGGCCATACGGCCCCTTGGGCCTGCTCCGCCAATCAATAGGATCATGGCTGATGTGAACCTAGACTCACGTCCACTTCCCTGCCCTCTCCCTGTAACCCCTTATTCCCTTATCAGCTAGGAAACTGTCTATCTCCGTTTTAAATTGATTTAATGTTGCAGCTTCCACAGCTCTCTGGAGTAGCAAATTCCATAGATTTACTACCCGCTGAGTGAAGAAGTTTCTCCTCATCTCAGCTTTGAAAGGGCAGCCCCTTATTCTAAGGTTATGCCCCCTAATTCTAGTCTCACCCATCAGTGGAAACATCCTCACCGCATCCACCCGATCAAGCCCCCTCACAATCTTATATGTTTCGATAAGATCGCCTCTCATTCTTCTGAATTCCAATGAGTAGAGGCCCAACCTACTCAACCTTTCTTCATAAGTCAATCCCCCTCATCTCCGGAATCAACCGAGTGAACCTTCTCTGAACTGCCTCGAGAGCAAGTATATCTTTTCTTAAATATGGAAACCAAAACTGTACGCAGTATTCCAGGTGTGGCCTCACCAGTACCCTGTATAACTGCAGCAAGACTTCCCTGCTTGTATACTCCATCCCCCTTGCAATAAAAGCCAAGATGCCATTGGCCTTCCTGATCACCTGCTGTACCTGCATACTAACCTTCTGTGTTTCATGCACCAGGACCCCCAGATCCCTTTGTGCTGTAGCACTTTGCAGTGTCTCTCCATTTAGATAATAACTTGCTCTTTGATTTTTTTCTGCCAAAGTGCATAACCTTACACTTTCCAACATTATATTCCATCTGCCAAATTTTTGCCCACTCACTTAGCCTGTCTATGTCCTTTTGCAGGTTTTTTATGTCCTCCTCGCTCACTGCTTTCCCTCCCATCTTTGTATCGTCGGCAAACTTGGATACGTTGCACTCGGTCCCTTCCTCCATATCGTTAATATAGATTGTAAAGAGTTGGGGTCCCAGCACTGACCCCTGCGGAACACCACTAGTTACTGATTGCCAACCAGAGAATGAACCATTTATCCCAACTCTCTGTTTTCTGTTAGATAGCCAGTCTTCCACCCATGCCAGTATATTGCCCCCAATCCCGTGATTTTTTATCTTGTGCAGTAATCTTTTGTGTGGCACCTTGTCAAATGCCTTTTGGAAGTCCAAATACACCACATCCACTGGTTCCCCTTTATCCACCCTGTTTGTTACGTCCTCAAAGAATTCGAGCAAATTTGTCAAGCATGATTTCCCCTTCATAAAACCATGCTGACTCTGTCCGATTAAATTATGCTTATCCAAGTGTCCTGTTACTGCTTCCTTAATAATGGACTCCAACATTTTACCAACCACAGATGTTAGGCTAACTGATCTATAGTTTCCAGCCTTTTGTCTGTCTCCCTTTTTAAATAAGGGTGTTACATTAGCAGTTTTCCAATCTGCTGGGACCTTTCCTGAATCCAGGGAGTTTTGGAAAATTACCACCAATGCATCCACAATCCCTACCACTACTTCTCTCAAGACCCTAGGATATAAGCCATCAGGTCCAGGGGATTTATCCGCCTTTAGTCCCATTATCTTACCGAGTACCACCTCCTTAGTGATTTTAATCGTGTTTAGCTCCTCCCCCCCTATAGCCCCCTGTTTGTCCAGTGTTGGGATATTTTTAGTGTCCTCTACTGTAAAGACTGATATAAAATATTTGTTCAGCGTTTTTGCCATCTCCATGTTGTTCTAATGTGATGCCAGAAATTTACAAACAAGGACAATTAACCTCTGAATTGCCCATATTTTAGTCTATTTGAACCATTTCCCCACAGGTAATACTTGAGAGTGGCCTTAAATGGATAGGCCAGGTTAATAACTGTAGCAGTTAAATATCACAGCCATGCTCCAGACTCTAGAGAACCTGTAGTGTATGTACCCGTCTACCTTTAAGAGAACTATTGTATGTAACCGTTCACCTTTAAGAGAACTATTTTAGGTGTGGCACTACTTTGTTTGGCTTCTGTATACGGTAATACCGACGGTGACCACACCAGTATATAAGTGTTGTGCCAGGAGTTATTGGGCAGATTCGCCCTGACCTTCGAATAGTAAAGTCCTGTTTTAAGTTACTCTTGGAGTCTGTGTATTAATTAACTAAACAACCCACAGACGTTACAGTGGCGACGAGTCCGATCGTACCCTGCGGCAACAATAATTCCGAAGCAGTTAACGAGCGTCGAGAAGAGGCAACCGCCCTCGTCATTCTGCTGGGAGAAAACTCGAGTCTGCAGAGCTGGAAAGGAGGAAGAATTCAGAGACAAAGACTTCCATCAGCAACAGGCACTGACTGTCCCTTCTGCCACGGTGAGGAGTGAGCCGATCAGCACGAGAAGCAAGGCGGCCACGGTGACTGTGAGTAAGGGAAAAGTAAAAAGAATAACCGGAGGATAAGGGCGGTGCACTCGACCACAGTCGAGGGGGAAAGGAGCCGGACAGAAGTCGGGCCCAGAGGCGCTGAGACTGGGGCAGCGTGGAGCAAGGAAGCCGCGGTACAGACAGGCTGGGGACGCAACGGCATCGTGAGACAGCTAGACCGCGACCGGCGAAAAAGGCCGGGCAGCGACCGAAGCCACAAAGCGCTGCGACCGGGAGCGTAGGCGCGGGAAGATATAAAAACTCAGCCGCAGCCGGGGAGGGAAGCACCGGACTGCGAGACGGCTGGGAGAGGCATTTGGGAGCCGAGCGAGCGGGAGAGGCAGAGCCGACCAAGGGAGACTGCGCGAGAGCCAGTCCAGCGGCTGAAACTGTTCTCCGTCAACGGGGTGTACCCAGCGCTGGTAGAGCCGAGTGAGCGGGAGAGGCAGAGCCGACCAAGGGAGACTGCGCGAGAGCCAGTCCAGCGGCTGAAACTGTTCTCCGTCAACAGGGTGTACCCAGCGCCGGTAGAGCCGAGAGAGCGGGAGAGAGACCGAGCCCGAGCAAGGGGAACTGAGCGAGAGCCAGCCCAGCGGCTGAACCTGTTCGCCGTCAACGGGGTGTACCCAGCGCCGGTTGCCTTGCCGAGAAAAGGGAAAGCACTGAAGCCGACGCGCAAGCTGTGAATCTGAAAGCCAGCGGCCGTCGCCTGTGGGGGAAAGTGTACCCCTCCCACTAGGGAAGAAACGCGGGAAGCCGCCATTAGGCGGGGAAGAAGACAGAAGCGGGAAACCGCCATTGAAGTGGGCGGGGAGAGAAGATAAGCGCGGGAAACCACCATTTTCGCGGGAAAAGCGCCATCTTAGAAAAAAAAAAACAAGTTAAAGAAATAATTCGGGGTGTTACCAGAAAGAGAGGAAGATGCCTAAGCGTGGTAAGATCAACGATTTTAATGCCGAGGTAGAAGACTGGGCCACGTACGTGGAATGCATCGAGATCTATTGTGAGGCCAATAAAATAGAAGAAGATGACAAAGCTATAACCTTGCTAAACTCGATGGGCGCGAAGACATACGGGCTCTTGAAGCATCTACTATCACCAGCTAAACCGGCGGATCAGACTTTCGATGATATTGTGGCTGTTCTGAAGGAGCACTTGAACCCCACACCGTTGATGTTGGTGGAACGATTCAAATTCTATGCGAGAACGCAACGGAAAGACGAAAGCAACGCAGAATACTTGGTCGAACTGCGTAGACTAGCGAAATACTGCCAGTTTGGAGGGAATCTGACAGAGGCATTGCGAGACAAGTTCGTGTGCGGGTTGGCAAAGGAAGGAACGCAAAAGCGACTACTCGAAGAGAACGACCTTACACTTGACAGGGCTGTCCTTATTGCAGCATCGCACGAAGCCGCAGCGAAGGGAACTGCGGAAATGCAGCTAAAGACAGCAGCACTAAGTGTGGATCAAATTACCTCGACAACAACAAAATGCTATCGTTGTGGGAAGACAACACACGACCAGAACCAATGCTGGTTTAAGAACCAGGAATGTAGGAAATGTGGCAAACTGGGTCACATAGCTAAGGTATGCCGGTCAGGGAAGAAGACCAACAACCAAAGGACCAACAACCAAAGGAAGCCATCACAGGAAAAGTACAACAAGGTACACAAGGTGGCTGAGAAGAGTTCAGATGAACAGAATTCAGACTCAGACCCAAACGGCCAGGAGCTGGGTAGTCTGAGAATTCACAATGTGAGTAAGGAAGCTGACCTACAAACTATCTGGGTCATGCTAAAAATAGCTGGAATCCAAGTGAAAATGGAGTTGGACACTGGATCAGCTCTGTCAGTCATAAATCGAAGGGATTACCACCGGCTATTCTCACATATACCCTTAAGAGATACCAAGTTCGTATTGCAGACATACACGGGGCATAAAGTATACCCCATGGGAAAGATAAGAGTCAAAGTGAGAGATAGGGGTAAAGAACACCCAAGAATGAACTTATACGTACTACATGAGGGAGGACCACCACTTCTAGGACGGGAGTGGATCAAGAAAATAGACATGGAATGGCACTATCTAAAAGCCATAACGAGTGAGGACTCGGTGCAGACAATCAGCTCAGATTCTGAAACGGATGACGATAAGACCAACCCAAATATGAAAGACAAGGCTGAAATGGACTTGCCGACGAAGGTTGGAAAAACGAAGGCATGCATAAAGGCTTATGCTCCAGAGAAGAACAAAGTTTCAGAGCAGAACTCCACCGAACAACGACAACCTAGTTTGACAGAAAATTCTGAGCCTGTTCAAGTTACGGACATATCCATGACGGAAGAACACCGAGCTCGAACTCAAACTTATTTCAAATTACGACAACAATTAGAACAATTGAGTTACCGTCTCGTACAAGAGATGAAAACAATGAAAAAGTTCTATGACACCGAATGGGAGAATCTGGAAAGACAACAGAAGCAGCTAGCTCAAGCAGAGAGCGACCATAGAGCCATCGTGACCAATTACCGATCACATCTCCCTTATGCTGTTCAGGAGTTAGAATATTTGCAGGAAGAAGCAAATGAAGAGGAATCTTCAGGAAGCCAGGATTTTATTCCAGTTCTTCTCTATGACTCCTTACAAGCAGAGTGTGAGAAGTTGAAAGAACAGTATGAACAGGCCCAGGCTACAATTCTGGAAGGGGTTAACTCGGCAACCTCCGAAAAGCTAGTTTCAGTGGAAGCATATGAGCAACTGAAGGTTGAACATGAGCAAGAAGTCCAAAGGCTGCAGGAAATTCTTGATGAGCTCAAGGCCAAGACAGACTCATCGGTAAAAGTTCCATCCATAGATGAGAAATTAGAGGTGAAAGACATGGCAGAACATGAAAGACAAGATGTACAAGAACTCATAAAAATATTAAAGGAAACCCAAGACAAATATGGGGCGGCAATGACCGAGATTCAACAACTTGAAGAACAGATTCAACTGGGAATCCGTTCAGTGGAAGAAAAGGGAACTGTAAGAAACACAGAGACTGTAAGAATGGCCTCTGAACATGAGCTAGAGAGCATCAAGGCACAACTTCTCCGAGCGCTGGAAGCCAAAGTACAAGAGGAAAAGAAGGTGAAAGCATTGGAGGAAAAGGTGGATGAAATGGAGAAGACTCTGACCCACAGTGTTCCCGTGGAAGAGTTAACGGTCAGCCAACTCCTTCATATGCTGAAGGACAAGACTCTACAATGGGAACAATCTGAACACGAGCTTCAATCTTCAAAGGGAAGGAGTTCGGAGCTCTCAAAAGTTATGGAAATAGCTGAGGTTGCAACACAGATTTTACAGGGATGCCAAAAGTACGCTGAATCACGTCAATGTGAACAGCAGAATGTTGAAACAGCTGCTCCAGTAGAAGGATTGAATAGCCTGATCAATCAATCCCCGAGGGAAGGGGAAGTGTTGAAATCACAAACGAGGTCATTAGTGAAGGATTTGCAGGAAACCCAGGAAGAGCGGGATGAATATGAACGCATGAAGAAGTCTCTTCAGGAAAGATGTCTAGGGAGGGAACAACAGTCGGCTAACGTCCAGTTGGGTACGGAAGAAGTAGCAGGCCCTCTCGCTAGACTAGCTCAGGACGACACCGAATATTACCATGACCTGTTGAGTGACACGGAATATTACGATGACTTGGTCTGCCCAGCTTGTGATGAAAACTCCCAAAGTGCAGAAATCAGGATGAAGCACTTAAAGTCTAAGGAACATAGGGAGATGGTGGTGCTACAGCTTGCAGCGGATAAGGGAGCCCCGAGAGTCTCCAAGAAGCAGAAAAGAAAAAGACGAAGCAGAAGACGATAACCATCTAAATCATTATCACTTCTATCAGATCATGCACGTGGGCCCCACGAAGGGGGCCAAATTAGTTGGAAAGTAGGAAAAATTACCAAGGCAGTCCAGCTGTTTGTAAAAGTCAGCACTGCTGGTTCAGCAGGACGGAAGTTCAAGCTGTTAAGCCAAGGGAAAGACTATTGGATGAGTCACGCTAGAAATGTGAGCCGGCTACACCACAGAGATGTTGTTCGGACCGAGTCAAGACCAGAGACTGAATCTGTGAACTGTTCCCGCAGAGACTGAATCTGTGAACTGTTTCCCGCAGAGACTATATCTGTGAATTGTTTTACATGAAGTTGATTATATGTTATGTTTAATGGGGAATAAGTATGTTGTAAGCTAAAAGGGAGGATTGTAGTGTATGTACCCGTCTACCTTTAAGAGAACTATTGTATGTAACCGTTCACCTTTAAGAGAACTATTTTAGGTGTGGCACTACTTTGTTTGGCTTCTGTATACGGTAATACCGACGGTGACCACACCAGTATATAAGTGTTGTGCCAGGAGTTATTGGGCAGATTCGCCCTGACCTTCGAATAGTAAAGTCCTGTTTTAAGTTACTCTTGGAGTCTGTGTATTAATTAACTAAACAACCCACAGACTTTGCAGAACCCATGAGCAATGCAACAGGAGATCGACTAGTGTGTTTAATAAATGAGGTTATGCACTTTGGCAGGAAAAATCGTAGAGCAAGTTATTATCTTAATGGCAAGAAACTTGAAAGTACTGAAGTACAAAGAGATCTGGGGGTCCTGGTGCACGAAACTCAAAAGGTTAGTATGCAGGTGCAGCAAGTGATTAAGAAGGCCAATGGAATGTTGGCTTTCATTGCTAGGGGGATAGAATATAAAAATAGGGAGGTATTGCTTCAGTTGTACAAGGTATTGGTGAGACCGCACCTGGAATACTGCATACAGTTTTGGTGTCCATACTTAAGAAAGGACATACTTGCTCTCGAGTCAGTACAAAGAAGGTTCACTCGATTAATCCCGGGGATGAGGGGATGGACATATGAGGAGAGGTTGAGTAGATTGGGACTCTACTCATTGGAGTTCAGAAGAATGAGAGGCGATCTTATTGAAACATATAAGATTATGAAGGGGTTGGATCGGGTGGATGCAGGGAGGATGTTCCAGATGATGGGTGAAACTAGAACTAGGGGGCATAGTCTTAGAATAAGGGGCTGCTCTTTCAAAACTGAGATGGGGAGGAACTACTTCACTCAGAGGGTGGTAGGTCCATGGAATATGCTGCCCCAAAAAGCTGTCGAAGCTACATCATTACATAAATTTAAAACAGAAATAGACAGTTTCCTAGTAGAAAAGGGAATTAAGGGTTACGGGGAGCGGGCAGGAATTTGGACATGAGTCTAGGTTCGGATAGGTCATGGCCCTGTGGGTAGCGGAGCGGGCCCAGGGGCCGTGTAGCCTGATCCTGCTCCTGTTTTCGTGTGTCTAATGCTGTTAGATTCAGGAGATAGTCCTGTCATAGTGGATTGGCGGTTAGGATCAGATCAGCCATGATCTTATTGAATGGCGGAGCAGGCTCGAGAGGCCAATTGGCCTACTCCTGCTCCTATTTCTTATGTTCTTATGTTCTTAATCGTGCCATTGAGAATATCAGTCAGGTACGGTAGGAACAGTAGATCCTCTGAGAATGCCAGTCAGGTACTGTAGGAACAGTAGATCCTGTGAGAATGTCAGTCAGGTACTGTAGGAACAGTAGATCCTGTGAGAATGTCAATCAGGTACTGTAGGAACAGCAGATCCTGTGAGAATGTCAGTCAGGTACTGTAGGAACAGCAGATCCTGTGAGAATGTCAGTCAGGTACTGTAGGAACAGTAGATCCTGTGAGAATGTCAATCAGGTACTGTAGGAACAGTAGATCCTGTGAGAATGTCAGTCAGGTACTGTAGGAACAGTAGATCCTGTGAGAATATCAGTCAGGTACTGTAGGAACAGTAGATCCTGTGAGAATGTCAGTCAGGTACTGTAGGAACAGTAGATCCTGTGAGAATATCAGTCAGGTACTGTAGGAACAGTAGATCCTGTGAGAATGTCAGTCAGGTACTGTAGGAACAGTAGATCCTGTGAGAATGTCAGTCAGGTACTGTAGGAACAGTAGATCCTGTGAGAATGTCAGTCAGGTACTGTAGGAACAGTAGGTCCTGTGAGAATGTCAGTCAGGTACTGTAGGAACAGTAGATCCTGTGAGAATGTCAGTCAGGTACTGTAGGAACAGTAGATCCTGTGAGAATGTCAATCAGGTACTGTAGGAACAGTAGGTCCTGTGAGAATGTCAGTCAGGTACTGTAGGAACAGTAGGTCCTGTGAGAATATCAGTCAGGTACTGTAGGACCAGTAGATCCTGTGAGAATGTCAGTCAGCCATTTTGAAAAGAAGCTGTTATTGACAATAGGCTCAAATCCATACATATACTGGCCACAGAACACTTATATTGTGCAGCAACATGATATATGCTTATCTCAATAAGTCATAGATTTATCTTATTGATAGCTGTTAACTAATTTACAGAATCAAAGATGCTAAACATCTTCCCACCATTGTTTGTTGTATAGTGAAGTGGTGTAGGTAACAACATTCTATATGAATGCCCTTTTACAGGACAGTGATATAAGCTGCAAAGTGATTAATTGTTAGGCTTTTTCCATAGATTCTACATACAACAGAGGATAGATTTATTGATGGCCTGGCACAATGTCATACTTCCATGAATTACACACTGTTAGTGTTAGTGAAAGTAGTCGTGAAGGAGGGAGCCCGAGGTGACAGTGACCCACATTATTCAATGAAGCCCAGACGAGCAGTCCTATCTCACAAGAATAATTTTAGACCTGCAATTTTGTGGCTTCTTCCTCTTGACCGCCAGGTTTAACTAAGCAGAGTGTCCATGATGCACACTCTGCCCAGTAGACACTCTAAATTGCATCGGTGTCCCACATACATCATAAGACCCTGAGTTGCATAGATTAATAAGTCCCAAGCTAAAATGGCAAAACAAGAACAGGCCAGTAAGTGAACCATCTTGATTTAGCTCCACTTCTGTCCCATTTCCGTTGGTTAAGATTGCCTCCATTCTTTCGATGCCAGATTTTCATCTATTTAGGCATTTAATAGCACCAGATCCCGTCAACTCATTTGTGATTTGATCTGCTCCTTGTCTCCAGGTAATTGTAAAATAACTATTCAGGACAAAATAATCAGATTGGTCTTTAAGTTGTGCAGTTCAAATTAACATGGAAAACATTCTTAAAATTATACATTTGTATTCCGTAAGGGCAGGTCTTCATGAAAACCTAACCTTTTCCAAGGTTTTAGGGATTTCAGTATCTGTCAATATATATTGACATGATGATATTTGTTACTAGAAAGGATCAATTTTAATATTATTAGAAATGTATGCTTTTATTGACAAAAGTCATAGAGTCATAGGGCTAGATTTTCAGTTGCTTGCGCCAGCAGTTAGCGCCTTAAGAGAAGTGATTTCCGGGCGCTATGCGTGTAGCGCCCGGGCGCAGCGCAGTTTGCGCCCCGCCCCAAATTAAGTTGCCCGTTAGCGCCGGCGCAAAGTTTAGCGCCCGCCCGGATGCGCGCGCAGAAAATGACGTCACATCCTCGTGCAACGCCCTTTGGCCGCCCCGATTGCAAACTTCAGTCGGACCGCCCCATTGTGCGGCGGGCGGCCGGAGCGTTTGGAAAAAGGAACGCAACACAACCAGCGCGGGCCCCGGGGGGCGCTAATTAAAGGGAACGTCCTCTCCAGTATAAAGGCCATCCATTATTTCAGAAAACAGTCTTGTGCAACGCATTTCTGGAGACACAACAAGGAGGATAGCTAACTGGTTTCAAGCAGCAAGAGCCAGGTATTTTTGGACTCAGGCAACAGCGCTGCAAGTGGCCATTTGGAAATTAGAGTGTTTGCCAGGATTTGATGGGGGTTGCATGGGGTGCCAACGCGGAGCTGCAGCTCCATGTCCGTAGGGCTCGCAGACGTATTGTGAGAGGGGCAGCCCTGGCTAGAGGCAGAGGGGGCTACAGGCGTCGGCCACGTAGGCCTTACCCAGTCAGGCTATACCGCCAGCAGCGCTCCTACCTAAACATGAGTGCCGCGCGATGTGTTAAAAGGCTCCGATTCCGGAAGGGGGTGATTGCAGAGATCTGCCACCTGCTTCGCCGAGATCTGCGGCCAAAGCTCAGGTGCAGGACGTCTCTGTCGGTGGAAGTGAAGGTGACAGTGGCATTGAACTTCTATGCCACCGGCTCCTTCCAATACGCTGCTGGGGACATAGCAAACATCTCCCAGTACGGCGCGCATCGCTGCATCCGCCAGGTGACCGAAGCACTGTTCAGAAGGAGAAGCCAATTCATCTCCTTCCCCATGGCCCTGGAGAGCCAGCATCAGCGCGCATTGGGATTTTCCAGACTCGGGGAATTCCCCTTGGTGCAGGGCGCCATTGACTGTACGCATGTGGCTTTGCGGGCCCCTCTGGAGCATGGCGAGCAGTATCGCAACAGGAAGGGCTACCATTCTCTGAATGTGCAGCTGGTCTGTGACCACAAGCAGCGCATCATGGCAGTCAATGCCAGCTTCCCAGGCAGCAGCCACGATGCCTTTATCCTGCGGCAGAGTACTGTGCATGACATGTTCCAGGCACAGCCTCCCCCAAGAGGATGGCTACTCGGGGACAAAGGCTATCCTTTGTGCACCTGGCTCATGACCCCGCTCCGCGCGCCCAGGACCGCTGCTGAAGAGGCCTACAACGAGAGCCATCAAACCACCCGCAACATCATCGAGCTAACTATTGGGGTCCTCAAGCAGCGGTTCCGCTGCCTTGATCGCTCCGGAGGAGCTCTCCAGTATTCGCCGGACCGGGTCTCCCAATTTGTGGTGGTTTGCTGCATGCTACACAACCTGGCTATCCGCAGGACTCAGGCACTGCCACCTGACGTTGGACCAGCACCTCAGGAGGAGGAGCAGGAGGAGCATGAGGAGGAGGAGGAGGAGGAGGAGGAGGAGCAGGAGTACGTTCCCAGGAGGGAGCGACCAGGGCCAAGGGCCGCACGACGCCACCTTATTACACGGTACTTCTAAGCCCCCTGTCAGGGAATGGCCAGGGGCCATGAGGGAAGATGAATGCAGCCGCTCCGCAAGCCCTCAGCCGGCGAAGCCAACAAACACTAAGAAGAACAACCATGGAGACTGCATGAATAAAGATAATTTTTTATTAAACAAAAATGAAAAGCCCTTCCCACATGAATCCCCAAAAACAATAAACGGGCCCCACAAAAAGCCCAACAAACGACTCACTCCCACAAACTGGGGAGGAGCCACTCCACCTTTATTGAAACCGGGCCTCAACGTCGGCCTAACGCAAAAAAAAAGCCCTCCAAAAGCACAACCATGGGCAAAATAAAGATGGCCACCGCCATATTAAAGGAAAGCTGGCCACACCCTCTACTGAGTGGCCCGCGAGGGCGAGACCTTGGCCAGCATTTTGCCTCCCCTGCCCTGCCTGCTGCTCCTTCGCAAGCTCTGCCCAGTGGCTGCTGCGAGGCTGGGGGAAGGCGCCTGAGGCTCAGATGCCCTTCCGCCAGATGCCGCTGGGGGGCGGCCTACACGGCGTTTGGGCCTCGAGGGGCCGTCTCCTGAGTGGCGCGCCTGAGCCTGGCCACCATCAGCTGCAGCCGCTTGCCCTTGACGCCCCAGAGGGGGAATGGCGGCGACGGATGGTGCAATGTGGGCCAGCTGGCGTCTGGGATGCGCTGGCTGGTGCTGTGGCGCGGTGGCACTCGGCCGGGCCCGCACTGCAGGATCCGCAGCAATCAGCCGACGGCCGGCTTGCTGGGATGGTCCAGCGCGGCGCCTGCCCTGGCGATGCCTGCCTGAGACAGCGCGTGTGGCAGCAGTGAGTGGCCCTCTGGTCCTGGTGTGCGCGCGCATCACATCCGCCAGGGTCTTGACGGCATCAGTTAGCATGCGGCCAGTCGCGGCAGTTGCTGCCCCGAACTCGCGCACACTGGTCGCCAGCGACTCGATGGCCTCAGGCATGCGCCCCACCACGCTCATGAGCTCCGTGTGGCGCCGGTCCGAGTCGTCGGCCATCTGATCGAGCTTCCGCACCTCCTCCGAAGTGAAGGTGTCCGGACTGGAGTCGCGACTCTCCCGCTGGGGAGGAGGGGGCCGAACTAGGGGACCCTTGCCGCGTTGGTGACGGCGAGTGTGCCGAGCAGCAGCACTCCCCTCTGATCCTTCCCCCCTTTGGGGGGAAGGCCGCGGGCCACGCGCACGGCTGCTGGGTGGCTGGACGCCACTGGTCCCAGAAGCTGCATTGCCCTGCGACAGTTCCTCCAGGCACTCGTCCAGTGAGGAGGTGTCGAGCATTTCCTCCTCTCCTGCGGGACGTGACTGTTCCCCCGAAGGTCCGGCTTGCTCCTCCTCCTCCTCCTGGTTGGAGGTGCTGTCACTGGCAGCCTCAGGGTCCTGGTCGTCACCAGCTGAAAGCAGGAATGCACAAGAGTAGCTTCAGAGTGAGGAGACGGCGTCAGCGAGGGAGTTAGGACTGGTGGGATTCAGCGCATTGGTGGGACAGTGGCAAAGGAGGTAGCTCGGATGGGCCAGTGCGACGCGAGAGGGCCAAAAGGCGAGGTCCTTACCATTGCCGGGCAGTGGAGGGTCGGATACACCGCACGCTGTGGGGACAATCACACGTGCTCCCATGAGCACACACACGCGCTCCTCCAGCCGAGTGAGCTTCTGCAGCTTGGCGCGGCCACCCCTGGCACGGGCCTGGCGATTAAACGCTACTTTAGCCTGCAAGAGAAAGGACGGGCTGTAAGGGCGCAGTGAAGCCCTGATGTAGTGTGCACTGCCTCCCATGGTGGAATAGCTTGGACAGAGTGAAGCCCTGATGTAGTGTGCACTGCCTCCCATGGTGGAATAGCTTGGACAGAGTGAAGCCCTGATGTAGTGTGCACTGCCTCCCATGGTGGAATAGCTTGGACAGAGTGAAGCCCTGATGTAGTGTGCACTGCCTCCCATGGTGGAATAGCTTGGCCAAAGTGTAGAGTGCCGAATGGCCATTTGATGCTCATGACTGTCCCAATGCTGCTGGCTGAGGGCTGGCCAAAAGGACTTTCAGGTCCCTTTGCCCATCATGTCAGGTGTACATGCAAGAATGAGGAGGAGACTGGAAAGGCTACTCACCCTCACAATCCTGGTCAGATCGTTGTACTTCTTACGGCATTGTGTGTGGGTCCTGGGGGCCTCGCCGGTGAATGTCACCCTCTGGGCGATCTGCTTCCAGGCTTTGGTGTAGTCGTGGTGGGTTGGATTCCTCCCACTGTCTGGAAACAAGATCTTGCGCCTCACCTCCAGAGCTGTGAGCATGATGTCCAGATCACCCTCTGAGAAGCGCAGGGCACGCTGACGGGCCTTCTCTGGCGTTGCCATGACTCCCTGGGGCTGAGCAGTAGTGTTGAGGCCTCTTTGCAAGGCTGCAGTGTGCAGGGCGTGGCAGCAGACTAATTCGTCCCTTCCCCCTTTAAGAGCTGGTCGGCACCACGGGGTCTGCTGTCAGTGCAAAAATGACCGCACCCGTGCTGCGCCCCGCCTGGGCGCTATCCCTCTGGACCGCCGGCTTAGCGCCTAAAGAGAGTAGTGGAACGCCTCTTTTAGCGCTCCACCAACCTCTTAGGGCGAAGCCACTGAATTCCCGGCAACGGGGCGCTACTTTGGGGCGGGCGCTAACTTCGGGCGGGCGCTAAAGCTAGCGCCCCAAAACTGCCTAAACTGAAAATCTAGCCCATAGAGTTTTACAGCACAGAAAGAGGCCCTTCGGCCCATCGTGTCTGCGCCGCCCATCCATCCCTGTCCAGTCTAATCCCATTTTCCAGCATTTGGTCCATAGCCTTGTATGCAATGGCATTTCAAGTGCTCATCCAAATGCTTCTTGAATGTTGTGAGGGTTCCTGCCTCTACCACCCTTTCAGGCATTGAGTTCCACATTCCAACCACCCTCTGGGTGAAGAAGTTCCTCCTCAAATCCCCTCTAAATCTCCTGCCCCTTACCCTGAATCCATGCCCCCTTGTTATTGACCCCCCTACTAAGGGGAAAAGTTCCCCTTTATCTACCCTATCTATGCCCCTCATCATTTTGTACACCTCAATCAGGTCCCCCCTCAGCCTTCTTTGCTCCAAGGAAAACAACCCCAGCCTGTCCAGCCTCTCTTCATAGCTGAGGCACTCCATCCCAGGTAACATCAATTGCATCAGTGGACAACAATCTTTAGCTTTCTGGGAGTTCTGGGGTTTAGCATCATGGATGTTACAGGACACATCAGCCAAGGGTTTCAGTATTGGTGTTCCTTCCAAGTTGCAGTTCTCTGTTGTTGATTATGCACAGCCATTTCCTTTGCTGGGAGTGAACTCCATGTTAAAGGAATATTAGGGCCATTGACACTTCTTTTCCCTTATCTGAGCACATGCATCCTGTTGGATCCGTGGTTCAGTGGATATGCTATTATTAAATAATCACACGGATGCTGTACATTAACAAATAACAGGTCTTCACTGGAGGAGGGTAGTCTCTAGACTGGGGGTACAGAGGCATGCGCAAAGCTTATATACCGGTGTGGTCACTGCTGGTACTACAGTATACAGGAGCTGTAAAAGTAGTTCTGACTTAAAGGCACATACACTACAATTCCTCCCCTTTTAGATTAGTAATACCCCTAATATTCAAATAGCAATTAACATTTCAACATGTACATTAAACAACAAAAGTCCATTTATAGATTCAGTCTTTGGGGCGGCTTCCTGACCCTTTCGGGATAGCGCCTTTCCAGAGGTTCTTGTTCTTGGTGCAGAGGCGATTCTGACCCCTTTTCATCGGGTAGTTCATCAGGTTCCACTGCTACTGGGTCTGAAGTAAATGCTACCGGTATGTCGGGTTCATCCCCAGGTACTCGAGACATGGGGTTGACGCGTTCCTGTGACGCTAAGATCTGATCGACGTGGCGTCTCACAATGTTCTCCCTGACATCCACTGTGTACATTAATGGCCCCAGCCTTGTACATATCGTTCCGGGTTGCCATTTCTCTGTTCTATAGTCACGGGCCAAGACTGGTTGCCCTACATTGAAGCTCCTTGTCGGCTTCTCATTGATGTGCTGGAATTGTTTGTCCTCAACATTTCTTCGCACATTTGGTCTGAGCAAGTCCAGACAAGATCTCAACCTTCGGTTAAAGAACATCATGTCCGGGGTCTGGTTGGTAACTGCATGTGTCGCGTTTCGGTAGGCTAATAAGAAATTGTCCATCTTATGCTGCAGTGGAATTTCATCGTCGCACATGGCCTTTATCGCCTTCTTAAAGGTTTGTACGAACCTCTCAGCCAATCCATTTGTGGCTGGATGATATGGGGCGGATGTGTAATGCCTTACCCCATTCCTTCTCATAAATTTTTGGAACTCGTCGGACACAAACTGTGGTCCATTATCAGAGCAAATCTGCTCTGGCAAACCGTTTCTGGCAAATATCGTCCGTAGGACTGCAATTGTTTTCTCTGTAGTGGTTGAAGACATTTTTATCACCTCAGGCCACTTTGAATGAGCATCCACTGCTATCAAGAACATTGAGTCCATGAATGGACCAGCGAAATCAATATGCACCCGTTGCCATGGAGAGGAGGGCCACACCCATGGGTGTAGAGGGGCATGTGGTGGTGCATTTTGGACCTTCTGGCATCCTAAGCAGCTCTTAGTTAGGTCTTCGATTTGTTGATCGATTCCCGGCCACCACACATAAGCCCTAGCAAGGCTTTTCATTTTCACTCCCCCCAGATGACCTTCATGGCGCTCATTTAGCACTCTCGCCCTTAACTTGGGTGGAACCACCACTCTGGATCCACACATCACTGCCCCCTGGCATACTGACAGCTGTTCTCTTCTGGATGAGAATGCTGGCAACAGTGAGTCGCCATGTGTTGGCCATCCCCTCACCGTCAATTCATATACCCGCAAAAGCGTCGGATCATTGCGGGTCTCCTTCTCTATATCCGCGTTTGTTACTGGCAATCGTTCAATTATTGACGAATAAAATATCTCGATAGGGTCCACTGCTGGTGCTTCCTCCACAGTAGGCAGTGGCAGGCGCGATAGCCCATCAGCGTTCCCATGCTGTTTCGTGCCTTTATATTCTATTTCATATTGATTCGCCCCTAGAAACAGGGACCATCTTTGTAACTGCTGCGCAGTCATCACTGGAACGCCCTTCTTAGGATTAAAGATGGAGACAAGTGTTTGGTGGTCAGTCAGCAAGGTGAACTTCTGCCCATGCAGATAGTGGTTGAATTTTTTTACTCCCCATACTAGGCTGAGGGCCTCCCTGTCAATCTGGGCGTAGTTGCGCTCGGCTGAGGTTAGTGACCGAGACGCAAAGGCTACTGGCCTCTCCAACCCGTCTGGGAATTTGTGCGACAGCACTGCTCCAATACCATAGGGTGATGCATCACATGCCAAACGAACTGGTAGTGCTGGGTTGAAATGGGCCAACACCTCTTTTGATGTGGTCAATTCTTTACACTTCTGGAAAGCTCATCTACGTTCATCATCCCACTTCCATGGTACCCCTGTTTGCAGTAGGGTGTTCAGTGGGTGTAACACCGTAGACAAATTTGGTAAGAACTTGTGGTAGTAGTTTACCAGCCCGAGGAACGACCTCAGTTGTGACACATTTTCCGGTGCTGGAGCCTTGACTACTGCCTCAATCTTGTCAGGGGACTTATGTAACCCCTCTTCATCGATGACGTGGCCACAATACGAGATCTGTTTCTGGAAAAACTCGCACTTGTGGCGATTAGCTCGTAGCCCATACTCCTTTAATCTGGTGAGCACCTTATCCAAGTTGGCAAGGTGATCACTGTCATTTTCGCCCGAAACCAAGATGTCGTCCAAATAACACTGGGTCCCTGGAATCCCTTGCAGGACCTGATCCATCGCCCTTTGCCAGATAGCCGGAGCCGAGGCTACTCCAAACACCAGCTGGTTGTATTGATAGAGACATTTATGAGTGTTGATCGCAAGGTAATGTTTCGAAGCTCCTTCTACCTCCATTTGCAAGTACGCCTGGGCTAGATCAATCTTGGTGAAGCGTTTACCTCCAGATAGCGAGGCAAAAATATCCTCAATTCGTGGAAGCGGATATTGCACCGTGTGAAGGACTGGGTTCACTGTCACCATAAAATCCCCACAGATGCGGACCTTCTTTGGTTCCCCAGGCGTATTACTCAACGACCTCTTCATTACAGGAACGATGGGTGTAGCCCACTCGCTCCAGTCCACTTTGGACAGTACTCCTGAATGTTCCAACCCTTCCAGCTCTGCTTCAACAGCTGGTCTGATCGCATAAGGCACTGGTCTGGCCTTCAGAAACTTTGGGCTTGCATTTTCCTCTATTTTAATCATTGCTCTTATTCCTTTTAGTGTTCCTAGTCCCTCCTGGAACACTTCTTTTGCGTCAGTTAGCATTTTTGACAGTCATCCAGGTGTGATGTCGTCATCCTTTTTGGCCTCAACCTTCAGTGCCTGTATGGAATGCCAATCTAATTGTATCTTCCGGATCCATTCACGCCCTAGCAGTGGTGGTCCTCCATTTGGCAATACATATATATCCATTTTAGGTATTTCCTGGCCTTTATATGTCACTTTCACCCTTATTTTTCCTTTGGGGTAGACTTTTTGCCCCGTATATGTCTTCAAGACAATCTCTGTAGCTTTCAAGGGTATGTGTGAAAATAGCCGCTTGTAGTCTCTTTGATTTGTGACTGTTAGAGCTGACCCTGTGTCCAATTCCATTTTCACTTGGACTCCGTCTATCTTGAGTGTAACCCAGATAGTCTGGTGATCCTCCATTTCGGTTACCTTATGTAGTTTCAGACAACCCAGCTCCTTGCTTCCACAGTCTGTGTCACTTTTCTGTTCGTCTGAACCACTATCCATCACCTGGTGTACCTTTTTGTACTTCTCCTGTGGAGAGTTCTTACTGTTGGTTTTCTTCCCAGACCTGCAGACTCTTGCTATGTGTCCTGCTTTCCCACACTGTCTGCACACTTGGTCCTTGAACCAACAATCTTTCTGGTCATGTGTTGTTCTGCCGCAACGATAACACTTCCCTTTTCCATAGGACATTTTATTGGTGCCATATTCTTGCGGTCTCCGTTGTATCTCTGCAGCGCCCCTTGCGGCTGCTTCGTGTGATACTGCCATACTGAAAGCTTTGTCCAGCGTAAGGTCCTTTTCTGATAGAAGCCGTTTCTGGGTTCCTTCACTTTGTAGCCCACACACAAACTTGTCCCTTAACGTATCTGCTAGTCCCGCTCCAAACTGGCAATGTTTCGATAGCTTGCGCAGTTCCGTTACGTACTCAGCATTGCTTTCATCTTTGTGTTGGTTCCTTTTATGGAACTTAAATTGTTCTGCTATCAGCAGCGGTGTGGGGTTTAAGTGGTCCTGTAGGATTTCTACTATGCTTTCAAAATTCTTGTTTACCGGCTTCTCTGGGGTTATTAGATTTCGCAGTAACCCATAAGTTTTTGCACCCATGGAATTTAACAGAACCAGTGCTTTATTAGCATCTGGCACTTCATTCGCCCTGCAGTGCACCTCAATACGTTCCACATATGTCGCCCAACCTTCGACTTCATTGTCGAACGTAGAGATACTGCCACTCTTCGGCATTCTTGGGTGTGAGTTAACTGTCAAAAATGGCACCTCCCGCGCTGCCCCTTCTTCTCCGCTGGCACAAAATGGCGTCTCCTGCACTTTCTTTCCTTCCCGCGCTCGCCCTTCTTCTCCGCTGCGGCTTCTAAAAATGGCGCCTCCCACGCTCTTCCTTCTTCTCTGCAGCTCAATGGCATCTCCCGCGCTCCCCTTCCTTCGCCCCTTGGACTCTGTTCAACCCGTGAGCCCTGGCTGTGCTCTGCGCGTTCTTCTTTTTATATTTTTCAACGCCGCTCAGTCTAGAACCCGGCTGTTTCTTTACCCTCTCTCTCTCCAGTTTGTTTTCTTTTTCTCGACGCCGCTTGGTGTTCAACCCCCGGCTGCGCCCTGTGCTCTTCACCCTCTGTCTTACCTCGTCGACGCTGCTCAGCTTTCTCTCCGCCGTCGGTCGGCTCCAGCCGCCGCTGCTCGGGAAGGGTCTGCACTGGACCTGTCGTCGGTCTCTTACTGCTCTTTGTGGCTGGGGAACCAAGCCCGGCTCTCCACAGCCTCCCCTGCAAAGTTCAATCTCTGCCTGACTGCTGGGCGGTTGCTCGTGGTCGACGCCCGTGTTCCTGGCCTCAACTTTTTTTTTATGTTGCAGGTAGATTCGAATCGACACTTGTCGCCACTGTTGGATCCGTGGTTCAGTGGATATGCTATTATTAAATAATCACACCGATGCTGTACATTAACAATAACAGGTCTTTACTGGAGGAGGGTAGTCTCAAAACAGGGGGTACAGAGGCATGCGCAAAGCTTATATACCGGTGTGGTCACTGCCGGTACTACAGTATACAGGAGCTGTAAAAGTAGTTCTGACTTAAAGGCACGTACACTACACATCCCATGATCATGACCTGTTTCTGGCTGGGGTGGACATCACCTCTTACAAAAAGTAGGTAAAGTAGGGAATTCTGGGCCAGAGTGATCTCCGGGACTAGTTTTGATCACCTAGATGGGTTGGAGAGGAATTTCACAGATTGTTTTTCCAAAATTGGCCTGGTTTTGATCTACTTCTCCGCCTCTCCCAGGAGATGCCATGGTTTTGGGTGGGATGGAGAGTGTATATATTGTGATGCACAAGGTAACGCAATTGTGTGGGACAGGCTGGATGGACCAGAGGGTATTTACCTGTTCATCATTGTTCATACGTTCATAAATCTACCAGTGCATCCAATTGTCCTTCAAGATCAGCAAAAACCCTTGTGACTGTGAATGGTGAGTTAAGATGGCGCTTCAGTGTTTGCAGAGGTTCCCCTTTGCATGTGAGTTTCCCTACCGACCATAGAGCACATATACCAGAAACGCTGTTTACGGAGGTCACGATCCATCATCAAAGACCCTACCCACCCCAGCCACAGTCTGTTTGCCCTCCTGCCATCTGGGAGACGCTACAGATGCATTCGCACCCGTATGACCAGATTTAGGAACAGCTTCTTTCCCAGGGCTGTCATCCTACTGAACTCCACAAATAAACTCTAAAGCCTGCATATCTGCCAATGCACTTTATTATGGTTATGTTTATGTTAATATACTACAAGCCAAATGTATGTTGAATGTTTAAATGTCTTCATCCAAATGTACACTCTCGGGAGCCGCAAGCCTACATTTCGTTGTACTGCACTTGTGCACTAACAATGACAATAAAAGTTGATTTGATTTGATTCATTTGATTGATTTGATTTGATTTGATGATGACACAGAAAGAGAATGAAAGGTAAGGAGGTAAATGAAGCCTCTCTCATCTGTACAGCATGTGGATTGGGAACAATGCCTTCACTGATCTTGGCCACTCCTTTGAGGTCACTGAACCTCTTCCTTGTAGGGGGTTTTGGTTTGGGGTTTGTGTCTGGTCAGTCAGTCATGTGTCTGAGCTGCTCCAGCACCGTGCGGTTCGAATTGCTTCCCCTTTGGTTCTGACCACTGGACTTATTTACAAGTAGCGATATAGACAAACGAGACCAGTGGTTCGGTGCAAAGAAAACCAATGTTTATTAAAATAGAGAACAATTACTATACAGAGAAAATCGCTATGGATGCAGCACAATTACACTTAACAGGGGAGGAGAAACGGACACATCGAGGGAAAATTACTAAAATTACACTTCAGCAATTCCCCTTAACTTCCACCCTTTACACCTATCTAGATTATCTTGTGATGGGCCAGAAAATTGATGCTCACCAGTCTAGGATGTTGAAAACGCCTGCTCCGTGCCCTGTTGCCTGCTGATGTCTTAGGTTTTCACCACCCAAAACAGAGATACCCCAGTAATTTAAATGTAACTGCGGGTATTCTACTTCCCTGGATGGGCTCTTCGTTGACAATCCTCTTGCTGGGTTGATGGTAAGGCAGGGCACCGGAGGCGAGGCGGGAGAGAGAGAGAGAGAAATGGCCTCCCGAGGGAATAGTTATACCCTTCCCAGTAGCCCTTATCCTACGCCAGATCAGCTCATTTCTTTTGTCTAATCTGGACGTATTGAAACTCATACAAAAGGTACCGATCTGGGCCCATCAACCTGGATGGCCAGTAATCGGTTTTATTGGTCTCATCAGTGTTCCCCTTTGTCCAACTGGTTTCATGATGGGGCCATTCCAGTCTGAATGCCCTGTTGATCGTTTTGAAGTACGTAGGTAAACAATGTTGACGTTCTCTAAACAAAGGCCTGAATGCAGCTGAGCTTGTCCCACTACATATTCAATAGGCCCTGTCTGCTCTTGATTGTTTGTGCATACAACCTTGATGGCTTTTAATCAGAGGCCCGAATGCCACTGGGTTTGCTTCTAATGCATAAATGCAGAAGGTCTGTCTGCATTCAAGTTCTGGAAAGTTCCTTCTCAAAGTCATCAGAATACAAGCCGTCAGTCCAAACTGAAGCTTACAGGCTTTGGCCATGAGGCTGACCGCAGCTATCTTGTTGTGCCCTGGATTTTAAACTCAGTCCAACCAGGGTTTCTTTAATAAACCAAAAGTAAATCCTTGGGGGAGACATGAAATTTGCGAATCCTTTCATCCTGCACTGTGTGACAGTTCTTGGGGTGGTGGAGATTGGACTGAGTGCTTCAGCAACCTTCCTCCATAGGGCCTGAACCACAATCTTCTTGGGCTTCATGTCTTCCAATGATGGTAACCCAAAAAGGAGCAGTATTACCAGACCTAACTCACCCGACATGGATACTAAGGGCCCGGGGAGGAAACTTCAGCAGATTAGTGGCAGTCATGTGGAGAGGCAGAAGACATGCCCACCAATGGGAGGAAAATGTTTGGAACAATCTGCCAGATAGGGTGATAGGGATATTCAAAATGCAGCTGGATACTAAGATGGAAGTGTTGGAATAAGCTTCCATGGCCTTGCTCATCCTAGACAATTTGTTTGGTGGCCGGAGTAAGTTCCTCTGTATTATCGTCTCAAAAATGTGTGGTTCTAGACAGAGAATTAGGGAAAATGAGTGGGTCGGACTGCTGCTGAAACATAGAAACATAGAAGATAGGAGCAGGAGTAGGCCATTCAGCCCCTCGAGCCTGCTCCGCCATTCAATGAGATCACGGCTGATCATCCAAATTCAGTATAACAACAGAAAATGCTGGAAAAACTCAGCAGGCCAGGCAACATCCATGGAGAGAAATTAGAGTCGACGTTTCGGGTTGAAACCCTTTTTCAAAACTGGAAAGGAAATGAAATAGATCGAAGGCAAGGCTGCGATAGAACAAAAGAAGTAAAGAGACATTAAGTGGTATTCAAAACCAGACGAGATGGTAATAGGACAGTGGAGACAAAAGATGGCTCAGATTAGGTGTGAAGTGTACTGGCAGGATGAGAGACAGCTGCCATGTGGGAGAGAGAAAAAAAAGGAAAGGGGGGGGGAAGGGAAGACCCAAAACAAAGGGGTGGAAAAAATATAAGTAAAAATGTAATAGGGGCCAAGGTTATGATCTGAAATTTTTGAACTCGATATTGAGTCCGGAAGGCTGCAACGTGCCTAATCGGAAGATGAGGTGCTGTTCCTCGAGTTTACGTTGAGCTTCCATGGAACAATGCAAGAGGCCAAGGACGGTGAGGTCCGAGTGGGAATGGAGCGGTGAATTAAAATGACACGCGACCGGAAGCTCGGGGTCACCCTTACGGACTGAACGGAGGTGTTCCGCAAAGCGGTCACCCAATCTGCGTTTGGTCTCCCCAATGTAGAGGAGACCGCAACGTGAGCAGCGAATACAGTATACTAGATTGCAAGAAGTACAAGTAAATCGCTGTTTCACCTGGAAGGGGTGTTTGGGGCCCAGGACAGTGGGAAGGGGGGAGGTATAGGGGCAGGTGTTACATCTCCTGCGCTTGCACGGGAAGGTGCCATGGCGAAGGGGAAGGGCTGTTGGGGGTGATAGAGGAGTGGACCAGGGTGTCTTGGAGTGAGCAGTCCCTATGGAATGCTGAAAGGGGAGGGGAGGGGAAGATGCGTTTGGTGGTGGTATCACTTTGGAGGTAATGGAAATGGCGGAGGATAATCCGTTGAATGTGGAGGCTGGTGGGGTGAAAGGTGAGGACAAGGGGAACCCTATCGTAGTTCCGGGAGGGAGGGGCAGGGGTGAGGGCAGATTGGGTGACCGCTTTGCGGAACACCTCCGTTCAATCCGTATGGGTGACCCCGAGCTTCCGGTCGCCTGTCATTTTAATTCACCGCTCCATTCCCACTCGGACCTCACCGTCCTTGGCCTCTTGCATTGTTCCATGGAAGCTCAACGTAAACTCGAGGAACAGCACCTCATCTTCCGATTAGGCACGTTGCAGCCTTCCGGACTCAATATCGAGTTCAACAATTTCAGATCATAGCCTCGGCCCCTATTACATTTTTACTCCTTTTTTTCCACCCCTTTGTTTTGGGTCTTCCCTTCCCCCCCCTTTCCTTTTTTTCTCTCTCCCACATAGCAGCTGTCTCTCATCCTGTCAGTACACTTCACACCTAATCTTAGCTGTCTTTTGTCTCCACTGTCCTATTACCATCTCGTCTGGTTTTGAATACCTCTTAATGTCTCTTTACTTCTTTTGTTCTATCGCAGCCTTGCCTTCGATCTATTTCATTTCCTTTCCAGTTTTGAAAAAGGGTTTCGACCAAAAATATCGACTCTAATTTCTCTCCACGGATGTTGCCTGGCCTGCTGAGTTTTTCCAGCGTTTTCTGTTGTTATTTCGGATTTCCAGCATCTGCAGTATTTTGCTATCCAAATTCAGTACCCTGTTCCTGCCTTCTCTCCATATCCCTTGATCCCTTTAGCCTTAAGAAATATATCCAACTCCTTCTTGAATATATTTAATGAATTGGCCTCTACTGCCTTCTTTGGTAGAGAATTCCACAGGTTCACCACTCTCTGGGTGAAGAAATTCCTCCTCATCTCTGTCCTAAATGGCTTACCCCTTATCCTTAGACTGTGACCCCTGGTTCTGGACTCCCCGACCATCGGGAACATCCTTCCAGCACCTAGTCTGTCTAGTCCTTTTAGAATTTTATAAGTTTTGATGAGATCCCCTCTCATTCTTCTCAACTCCAGCGAGTACAAGCCCAATCGACCCAATCTCTCCTCATACGTCATTCCTGCCATCCCAGGTATCAGTCTGGTGAATCTTCGCTGAACTCCTTCCATGGCAAGAACATCCTTCCTCAGATAAGGCGACCAAAACTGCACACAATACTCAAGATGTGGCCTCACCAAGGCCCTGTACAACTGCAGCAAGACATCCTTGTTCCTGTACTCAAACCCTCTCGCTACGAAGGCCAACATACCATTTGCCTTCTTAACCACCTGCTGCACCTGCATGCTTACTTTCAGCGACTGGTGCACAAGGACGCCCAGGTCTCGTTGCACTTCCCCTCCTCCCAATCTATTGCCATTCAGATAATAATCTGCCTTCCTGTTTTTGACACCAAAGTGGATAACCTCGCATTTATCCACGTTATATTGCATCTGCCATGCTTCTGCCCAATCACCCAACCTGAACCGCACCGCCGCCCCCCCCTCCTAATATTGTCTGCTGAGATTTTCCTCCAACCTCTCCCATTATGATGACAGACCTCCCACTCCACAACACCTGCCCTGCTGCATGGAAATGATGGCGAGGAGTCTCCATCAGACCTTCCTCTGGTCTCATATCTGCACCACTGATGGCAGGGAAGGCCTGAAAGGTGGAGGTGATAGGTGAACTATTGCAGCGACAGACAAGAGAAATGAACAGTAAGGCATCCATGGTAGGCGATCTGGCCACTTCTTCTTCTAACGCCTCCAACTGCTGGTAATATACGGCTGGACTCGTTCAGAGTCAATGGAGATTTGGACCCAGCTGCTGCTCCCTTTAAAATTGTTTCCATCGATTTCAGTTGCTGCAGCACCATGGGGATCGATGTTGACTATTCCCGCCGGGCAGAAAGGAAAGGAAGATCAGACAGGGTGGAAAGCCAACCTGGTGCTGCCCATCTCCTGCCCGGTGGGAGCAGTTAACATCGACCCCTTTATTTTCCTCACCCAAAGGAGGCTGGGAGTCTGTCCTGAATATATAATTAGCTTTGACACAGAGGAATGGGGCAGGGTCACCAGGAGGTCCGAGTGGTGGGCAGACGTCTTCCACGGGGAATCCCAAGTGGAAGGGAAAAAAAATCCCTTCTCATATTCTTATGATTATTATAATGAAACATGGGGGAAGGGGAAGTGCACCAATTCACAAGGTACCCATCAAAATACTAGGGCCAATTTTCATCTGCTCTCTGCTCCCTTTTCTGGCAAGAACAGTGCAGCAGGGACACGATAATGGATAGTACTCACGTCCCACTGACATTTCGACAGATGCAATCCAGGCCTCGAAATAGGCTTCCGTCTGAAACAGGAGGAGCCTTATTTCAATATTTACATCAGAGTCCTACACCTGTTGTAGGAGCCTGGTGCAATTTTTGTGGACCAATGGGTAGAGTGTATGTTTCACATGTCCTGCGCATTGGTTCCTGGCAGTCAGTGGCCTAACCATCACTCCATAAAGGAGACACTGCAGAGTGCTCCAAATATGGGCAACATTAAAAAAAAAAAATTGTGGGGCTAGGAGGCGCAAGAGTGCACCCCCAGGTCACACAGAAATTCACCGGTCACTGCCTGCCTCTGCCCTGCATCTGCACCCCCCATTCCAGTAATCACCTCCCATATCCTCACTAGGATACTGTCATACTGTCGACTAGCTCAGCATAGGAGCTAGCCGATTTCCCACCCTTCCCCACTGGCAAGATGCCTCGGAGTGCCCACTCGGTGATTTCAATGCCTACCGCCTGCTCTATTACCACAGCAAACTAAAATTGGCCTCACTGTTACTGATAAGCGTAGAGCATTTTTGTTATTCCTAAGTGACAAATCCTGAATGCAATTTGTAAGGAAGTACAAGGTGAATGAACATTTCACTGGTGTTTATATTGAGATGCCAGCTATCCTTTATATAACAGTACCCAACAATTGTATTCTGCTGTTTGCTTTTAGACAACCTCTGCTGATTAAATGTACCTTTAGGTGGTAAGTAAATCTGATCAGGAACCTTCCTAAAAAGTTGTATTGCACTTTCTAGTAAAGCGAAAGAACACACAACTGAACTATGTCAAAGGGTGGATTTTCACATCTGCTTTTCCAGTTGTGCCATGGCAGGTTGGGCGACTGGGGTCAGGAAATCTTGCAAGTCAGCTTTAGGCTTGTTTCTCTTCCCTGGCAATGCGTGCATTATTTTGAAGTTGGCAACATTTTCTTCCTAAGAGGGCTCTCACATGAAATATGCAAGGGCCCCATTAAAGGGCACAAATTATTTTTAAACATATAAATTGAGTGAAGGTGCAATTTCTGGCTTTTTTACAAAATCACACTGTGAACCCAATTGGACTGAGATTCAAGGAAGTTTGATTTGTGATAGAGCTCTTAAAGGAACAAAGGCTTCTTAGACATTTGTTTTCCAATTTCCTCTTTTAGTGTGTTTTTGTATTGTGTTTTGTTATTTTATTTGTAAGCTTTAATTTAAAATAAAAAAAATTTTGTCCATAATTATCTGGTACCATTTTTTATTCTGACAAAGAGTAAGTCATTTTTAAGACATAGGGTACTCAGGACGGTTCCTTTGGTCCCCAGCGGTGGCCTCTTGATGCTCGACAAACTGCTGCCATCCACCTGCTGCTGCCTAGGCCTATATTATACAGATGAGGCCCGGGAGTAAAAGTCTCCCAGGCCTCACGCTGCCAAAATTCAGATGGTTTATCGCATGCACGCACAACTGTCGGCCCGAGTTAAAATTGGGACTTATGCGGCAGTCATTGGCATGCATCTTGTGTTAGAATGATTTTATATGCAAAGTCCTTTGAAGATGTGAGTGTGGTAGCTACCAGGTAAATAGTACCATAGTCTTACTATTGCAAATGTTATGTTAGCCCTTATTGCAAGGAAGTTGGAGTATAAGAGCAAGGAAGTCTTGCTGCAATTATATAGGGCTTTGGTGGGACCACACCTGGAGCCGCTTTCCTCACATATCCACTTCACCAAGGAAAATACAGCACGTGATCTCTCCCAAGTTAGCTAAGAGAGATCCCACCAGTCTGAGCAGGATTCAAATCCAAATCCAAAGATGAACGGACAGTGTGTTACATGCTTTGCTACCAGGTCCTCCATATTCTGGATTACATACAGCGTGTAGCCAGAAACTGATACAAATATTATTCTAAAATTAACAGATTATGCCTACACATATAATCTGTGACTTTAATCCTGGCTTAAATCTTGCCTAAGACTTTGCAGTAAGATTTCATTCAGAGGAGCTAAAACTGGCTGATGGGCAATGTAACCTTACATGAGCACATTAAAATATTTTGAGCTAAATACAGTTTCCACAATGTGATTTTTTGGGTTAAACTCCCACAATCTATTGGGTTGGTGAAAAGTGAAACATGTGTTATGGTCACTAACACAATTAAGGTCAGAATTTTATGATCACTCATGAAGGGCAGCCATGTTGCTAATGCCAGATCTAGGGACAAAAAATGTAAATATTTGAACAGTATTAAAACTGCATTAATTTTAGTTTACAGTGCAGTATCTCCTTTGTATATCCTCAGAAAGAGAACAAGGTCATCTGTCGAATAATAAAGAAACAGTAAGTTGAATCTCATTGTTTTCCAAAGGAAGTAAGACTTGAACTTTGGCTTGCCATTGAAATGTTGAAGTTTATGAATTAATAAATATGCCATATGAAGTAATAGCTGCTTGTAATGCTGTAATGAAGGGGTTCACATGATGTTATAAGCCATGATAGTAAAGCTCAAAAGCCTTATAAAGTCATCTGAACCCCAAGATAGAGTTACAGGCTTGTGACATATGAGCCAAGCCAGCTGTTATTATTTAGAGTGTGCACAACTTGGTTCTGTGGGATCGTTGGAAATTGAAATCACACTTAATTACTCTGCAGATTTGGTCTTGGCTTCAAAGGATATGAAATTCAGATCCTCCGAATCTGAATCCGAAACATGAATTTGAAAACTTGTCTTCTTGTAGTATGCTAGAATTTGGTGGTAGCTCTTAATACAGGCACTATAGTTTAAATAAAGCTGTGCTGTTTAATGTGTGCTAAGAAATAAAAGTTAAAACCATTTATCATTTGGACTTGTGTAGCAATTAGTCTTACTATAACTGGCACTACTATAGTGAATGACACCCGGAAAACTTCCCAGCTCTTCTTAACATAGTGTTCTGGGGTCTTTTGTGCCCACCTGAACAGGCTGACATAACCTCTCATCTAAAAGAGATGGCACCTCGAACAAAACTGCACTGGAGTGTCAGCATACATTTTGGCCTAGAAATTGGGTATAGCCCCGCTTGAGGCGCTAGAACTGGCGGTGCGCTAAGTTTATAGCCAGACGAAACTTATCGCTGCCTGGCGAGATATTGGGTTGCATCGCCCCCAAAGGGGATTGAGGCGCTAATTCAGCCATTGCACGGTGCTCCTAAGGCGCAAAAGTTCAGGCGCTACTCAATATCGACGCGGACGGGCGCAGCGCAGGTGATCTCAATTACGGGAAACCACGAGACTTCCAGGCGCCGGCCGGCTCTTAAAGGGGTGGGTCAGTCAGCCTGAGCTTCAACACCCAACGCCCTGTAGGCCTCAGAATCGGCGCTCGCCCTTCTCTGGCGTTAGAAACTTGTTGAGCATGGAGAAGGTTAGACAGAGAGCAGAGCGCTTCAGCACTGAGGCTCTGGACCAGTTGGTGGCTGCAGTTGAGCGCCGTCGAGATGTCCTGTATCCAGACAATGGCAAGAGGCCGAATCAGAAGGCTTACCGACGATCTTGGAGGGAGGCTGCTGTGAGGGTCAACTCCAGCAGCATGGCGACCAGGACCCCTGTTCAGTGCAGGAAGAAATTCAACGACCTCACACGGATCGTTAGGGTGAGTGATGGTTTACCAAACTTCTGATTCCCTCCATCTGCAGCTGACTTCGGGCACCCTGCTGCAATGATGCCCCAATGGCCATCTGCCAGCAAGCACCCATGGCCCTTTCTGGCCACACACATGGACAGATGTCTCAAGGCCTCATGTAAGGGCTCTTGCACCATGGGGGGCATGCGATGATCTCTCAAGGTCTCATGTAAGGGCGCTTGCACCATGGGGGGCATGAGATTATCTCTCAAGGCATCATGTTACAGAACTTCCCCTTCTTTCCCCTGCAGTCCAAGCTGGCGACGATCCGAAAGGAGCAGCGTCGAACCGGTGGCGGACCTCCACAAGTGGTCACTCTGACGGATCTGGAGGAGAGAGTGCACCAGATACTTGGAGGACGTCTGTCTGGTCCTGTGACCACTGCATCTGCCGACCCCATTTCCGACAGCGAGGGTAAGACTCTCACCTTTTTCACCTGTTGCCTTCCACTTGGTCCCCCCGCCAGCATGCATCCTCAGTGTGCAGCCATGTCAGAGCCTTGCCGCAATCTGGCATGCCTTTCAGCAAACCTGTCCTTTTGCTAAAGCCACTCTTCCACCTCCCTACTTTCAGATGAATCAGCACCAACTCGGGCTCAACGCGCTGAAGCTACCAGTGCCAGTGCCACTGGAGGCGAGGAGCAGGAGGACTCCGGACCAGCCGTTGCAGAATCCGGGGAGCGGACACATCTACAGACTGGGGATAGTAGTCCCCTGGAGGGGAGGGGGGGGGGTGCTCTGAGGATGAACCAGTTGCCGGACCAAGCGGCATGCAGCAACGCAAGGGGGATAGGCAAGTTCGGCCACCGTCTCCCCGGAGGGCAAGGCAGATTGTGATGACTGCTGCACAGAGTGCAGATGAGGTGCGTCGCCTGGCTGAAATGAGCAAACAGGCCCGGGTCAGACACACGGAGCAGATGGCTGCAGTGGAGAAGATGCCTGAGTCAATAGATTCATTGGCTAAGAGTATGTTGGACTTCGGGGCAACAATGGAGAGGACTCTCCAGGGCTTTGGGGCAACAATGGACAGGACTCTCCAGGTCTTCGGGGAAACAATGGACAGGTCTATCCAGGGCTTCGGGGCAACAATGGACAGGACTATCCAGGGCTTCGGCCCAACAATGGAGAGGACTGTCCATGGCTTTGAGTCGGCTATGGAAAGGACTGTTCAGGGCTTCGGACAATCCCTGGAAAGGTCTGTCCAGGGCTTGTCCGAGGCAGTGGAGCGGTCGGCATCTGCCTTGTCCGAAGCAATGGGAAGAACTGTCCAGGGCTTCTCCGAAGCACTGGCACCTGGCACACAGGTCCTCACTGTTGCCACGCAGTCACTTGCTGGGCTCCTCCACACCCAGATTGAGGCAACGCGATCTCTCACTGCAGCCACCCTCGCTGCATCAGTTAGGATCACCCCGGGCCCTTCCAGTCCCATACAAGGCCAGGAATCAGTGGAGCATACGATTGTGGCGGATGAGCCGAGCCGCTCCCCTCAGATAGCCAGTGTGTCATCCAACCATGGTGCAGGTGTCCTCTCTCGGCAGGAGACCACTGCACATGCCAGCGCTGGGACGTCTGCATTGCAGCTGCCACCACCTGCAGGCACACTGCTTCCAGCCATGGTCACATCAAGCATCCTGCGTCCGCACCCTCCAAGCCCAGAGGTCGGGCAGGCCGTACCTCAGGGGCTTCTGCGCTTCCACACAGTGAGCAGGCGTCCCCCAGCCTTGAGCCCGCCACTGGGGTCCAATTACGTAGGAGCAGCAGGGAGGGAAGGGGCCGGGCGCGAAAGAGAAGTCGTTCTCCCTCAAGGGGCCAGTTGTAGAGGGAGGCGCTGAGACGTTTCTTTGTCCAAATTCAAGGACACCCTCACCTGTTGTTATATTTGCAGAAGGTTTGTTGAGTTTTGCGGCTTTGCCGAAGAGTTCACAGTTATTTAGTAACTTATGGTTTCTGTTGACATTACGTTGTTTTGCTGTAATGAAAGACTTTTGTGCCAATAAACAGAAGTTTCAATGTGGCATGGTGCACGTGATTACTTTCAGTGATGCTGGCATTCAGAGGCCGTCAAACATCCAAAGTGCGCATGAGTTAAGACTCTCATCATTCCGCCACAGGGGTCTCGAAACAGGTCCTGATGAGCCTCTGACGTATGGCCCTTCCACTTTCAGCAGCCCTTCCATCTTCCTCCTCCTCCTCCTCCTCCTCCTCCGCCTGCGCTTCCTCCTCCTCCTCCTCCTCCTCCTCCACCTGCTCTTCCTCCTCCTCCTCCTCCTCCTCCTCCTCATCCTCCTCCTCCGCCTGCTCTTCCTCCTCCTCCTCCTCCTCCTCCGCCTGCTCTGCTGGTCGTTGAGGGACAGCTGGAATTGGCTGGGTGCGTCGATTCGCCAAGTTGTGGAGCATGCAGCAGACGACGACGATGTGTCCCACTTGCTGCGGCGAGTACTGCAGGGATCCCCCCGAATGTTCCAGACATCGGAAACGCTTTTTGAGAACGCCAATAGTGTGCTGTTTACTGTGCCTGGTCGCCTGATGGCCGCTGCTGATCAGCTCTTCTGCTGGGGTGTCGGCCACACGGAGTGTTGTCATCAGCCATGGCCAGAGAGGATAGCCCTTGTCCCCAGTAAGCCAGCCTCGTCTTTGAGCCAGCCCCTCAAAAAGGTTACAAACTGAGGTCAACCGCAGGATAAAGGCATCGTGGCTGCACCCTGGGAAATGCACGGTGACTGCCATGATGATTTGGTGGTGGTCACAGACCAGCTGCATGTTGAGGGAGTGGAGCCCCTTGCAGTTGCGGAAGTCCTAAGGATGATGGCATGGCGCCCTCAAAGCCACGTGTGTGCTGTCAGTCGCCCCCTGCACCATGGGGAAGTCCGCAATAGAAGCGATACCCTGCGCGCGCTCCGCCTGCTTGTGCAGGGTCAGAGGCAAGGTCATGAATTGACGCCTTCGCCTATAAAGGGCATCTGTAACTTGCCGGATGCAACAGTGGACTGCAACCTGAGCGACAGTCGCAATGTCCCCAGTGGCTGACTGAAAGGATCCGTTGGCATAAAAATTGAGGCCATCAGTCAGTTTAGCCATCACGGACAGAGAGGTTCTGCACCGTTCACGCGGCTGCAGATCCTGACCAAGCAGGTGGCACAGATCAGTAACAATGTCCCTCCAGAATCGGAGCCTTCCCAAACACTGCTCCTCCGACATGTCAAGGCTTGTCACCTGCTGCCTAAAGACCCTCGCAGCATCCCGTCGGATTGGCCGACCTCCATTGCCCCTCCTCCTTCTGGCCAATCCCAGCCCTCTCTCCCGCCGTCTCTCTGCCCCTTCACAGTGTTGGGCGATGAGGCCGTCGCCCTACAAAGAAGCTCCCATTCCGATGCAAGTTGGTCAAAAGGCTTTTAGGTGTAGTGCTGCAAGTGCTTCGGACAGGTTTGAAGGTCCCAAGTACTGTAAAGCTAAATTCCCAAAACTCCACTCCACAGTAGCTCGCCAACTCTATCCAGCAGCGATCGCAATGAGCAGGCCAAGTGGCTGAAGATTCTGCACTAGAGCTGTCCCCTTTAAATAGCGCCCCCCTACTCCGAGAAGGGCCTGCTAGCCCTCCCTCAAACTGTCACTAATAGCGCTAGGCGTTAAGGCTCAGGGCGCCACCCAATATGCGCTCAGGCGCTCCTAGAAGGCGTTGCACACTGAAATGACGTCATGATCTGCTTGCGCTCGCAGGCGCTAAATGTATAGTCAATATCTGAGTTGTCGCTATCTTCATAGTGACCGCCCCAACATAGGGTATCGCCCCAATTCTAGGTCTCTTTAGGCGCTCAGCGCCGGCGCTACCAACCAAATTTCTAGGCCTTTGTGTTTAAGTCCAAAAGTAAGGCTTGAATCCATGACCTTTTGACTTGGGCAAGAGTGTTACCACTGAGGCAACTTGACACTTGGTAAAAAACGAGAGCCAGTAAAGGGTGGTAGAAATGGGGAAGAGCAGGTACAGAGTATAAGAAGTGGAGCGAGAGGATAAGAATAAAGAAAAGTGCATAGAATTACTGCGTGTAGACAATTGATGTGTGCACAAGTTCCAGTCGCATGCAAGTTTGAGGAGGAATTGTTTACATACAACTGTGAGTTGCACGCAAGTGGACATGGCTCCAGTTTACTTTTAATGGTACTTCTGTCTGCATAGCATAGTGGAATTACATAGTGGGCAAGGATGGCAGAAAAGTGATTATTGATGGCAGGTGGGAAGATGAAAATTCCTTGAAATGTCCTGAACAAGACCTAAACAACAAAATGAACTAAATGGGTCACTAGTGTTTTCTCAGTGCTGCTCTCTAATGTTAATATTTGGAGATTTAAAACTATTACAACCTCTCACCTGGAGCCTATCTATGATAAGGAAAGGTTACAAATTTCTTTTGGGTTTTGCTCTTTACTTGAATCCCAATCCTTCTCTCCATAGTGTTGATGATAAGGAATCAGCTTCCAAATGTGTTAGCTGTTCAAAACTTTAAAGTGAACGATGTTATTGCTGGGAAATCTAACAGTTTTCCTGCCCCATGTGAGCATTGAGCATGGCCAACTCAGGTAAAGAAGAGAGATGCAGAGCAAGGCTCGCTTTACTCTGTCCCAGTGACATGCCTCGTCTCAAAAGAAGCACTCCTGCTGCACCAGTGTGATTTTTTCATTTCAAACACTGGCCAAAGCATCACCTCTCTGAGTCAATTTCCCAAGTTAATACCAATTGTTGGGTACATGTCAATAGGAGCTCAGTCAAAGTTTCTTGAACTCATTTTGCAAAGAATCCTGACAGCCTGACAGCGGGTAGAGAGAGGAGATTTTTTACGTCCCCTGGTCTGCACTGGATTTGAATTCATGGGCCAGAGTGATAAAGTGGTGTGTTAATTCAATAAGGGGGAGAAATTCGGTATTGCCCCATTTAGGGGCGCAATTATCAGCCGGATGCAAAGATTAGCGCCTGGCGCTAATTATCACCTCCAACAACAAACTTGGCTTTTATCGCCCCTGGAGGTGATTGGAGCGCTAAATCAGGCGCTAAGGCCGAGGAGCGAGGCACTACCTCAGAGGGCGGGCGCTACCTCAGAGGGCGGGCGCAGCGCAGGTGCTGTCAGTTAGCGATTGAACACAGACACACTGGCGCCGGACAGTTCTTAAAGGGGAGGGTCGATCTTGCTCTGCAGCCACGCCCTGCTCACTGGAGCCTTGAATCTTGGCCTGGGCAGACCTGTGGCTAAATCTAGCAGCCAGACACTATGGAAAGGGCCAGGGAACGAGCGCAGCGCTTCTGTGAGCAGGTTTTGGAGGCTCTGGTTCGCAGGGTGGAGCGCAGAAGATCCATTCTGTACCCAAAGAGTGGCAGGAGGCCTTTGCCAAGCGAGTACAGGAAAGTGTGGAAGGAGGTGGCTCAGAGAGTGCCCTCAAGCAGCATGGTGCCTAGGACCCATGTGCAATGTAGGAAAAAGTTCAACGATCTCACTCAGGTCGTCAGGGTGAGTGCCTTTTTGTCAAAACCTCTTCATCCCTTCATCTCTACCTCACTTTATGGCCAGAGGGTCTTGAAAGCCCCAATGCCCAACACTCATCCAACACCTATGGCCCTTTCATCAAACACACACGCACATTCCACACTTTGCATACAGTAAGGGCTATTCAACCATGGGGGGTATTTCAGGAAAGGTCATGGCTGCATACAGTAAGGGCTATTCAACTATGGGAGGCATTTTAGGCAAGATCACGGCTGCATATTTACTCAGACGCCATCCTTTTTCTTGCAGGCCAAGCTGTCTCATAATAGGAGACAGCAGCAACGGACCGGTGGAGGGCGGCCTCACCTTCAAGCCCTCAGCGATCTTGAGCAGCGCGTCCACAGGTTTGTGGCAAGCCGGGTGATCGGTCCCGTCGCCACTGGAGACGCTGACCCCGTTCTGGACAGCAATGGTAAGGTCATCACCTTTTTGTCCTCTCTCCTTCCACTTGTTCCTCACAACAGCAGCCTTTGACACTTTCAATCCAAATCATTAAATCGCTGCACTCATGCCTCCCTTGCTGCCACCCTGTCCTTACGCTAAAGCCACTCTTGTACCTCCCTGCTTTCAGATGGTGATTCACCAGGTGAGGAGACAGGCCCTCAAGCTGCCAGTGAGAGTGAAGCTGAAGGCGAGGAGGAAGAGGAAGCCGGACCATCAGCGCCACCCTCTACTGAGGCAGCCCATGCCCATACTGGGGACACGCCTTCCCTGGAGGGGAGCAGGGGGGAATGGTCTGATGAGGGTGAAGCTCCAGGACCCAGCGGGCTGCAGCAACACGAGGGGGGTAGGGAAGCTCGGGGGCCTTCTCCCCAGATAGAGAGTATGGCCTCGAGTCCTGCTGCACTGGACGCAGACGAGGAGCGGGTCCTCGCTGAAGTGAGTGCCCAGGCGGAGCAAAGGCACACTGAGCTCATGGCTGCAGTAGTAAGGATGCCCAAATCCATTGAATCACTGGCAAGGAGTGTGGAGCACTTTGCTGTAGCACAGGCGGCTGCCACGCAAATGCTAAGTGCTGCAATGCAGTCAGTGGCTGGTCTCATGCAGACGCAAATTGAGGCCATGCGAGCACTAACTGCTGCCACCCTCGCTGGATTGGGCAAATTTCCCCGGGGTTCTCACGGCGCCGCAGCAGGCCAGCAATCTGTGCTCCATCAGATTGCTCCGGATGCTGAAGTGCTGCCCCGTGGGAGTGCCAGTGTGTCGGTCGAGCAGGGAGTTGCTGTCCTCTCTCAAGATGACAGCATTCCTGCTGCCACCACTGGCACTTCTCCACTGCAGTTGCCACCACCTGCAGGACAGACTGCTGCCGCCCATGCAGAGTTGGAGCAGTCAGCAGATGGGCCCTCCAGGCCCAGAGCTGGTCCAGGCCGTCCCTCAAGGGCATCTGCAGTCTCAGTTTCTGACACTCAGCAGCCTTCCCCCAGCCTTGATCCAGCCACTGGGGTCCCATTACGGAGGAGCTACAGGGTGGGAAGGGGGCAATTTCGCAAGGGAAGCTGTACGATTTGCAAAATTTCTGCATCTCCCCGAAGGTTATTATTAATAAAAGGGACACTGCATGAACATTTTAAATTAAAAAGGGTACCCAAGATGGCATCCGTGCCTTGTGGCAGAAAGCCTGTGGGATTCCAAAATGGATTCTGCAACGCAGACAGCTTGGGAGAAATCGAAACTAAGGCTGCAGGTTTTCTGTGAAGAGAAACTTTGTGTTTTGGAATGAGACAGGACTCTGAATTATGCATTAGACTGAATTGGAGATGGATCTAATTGCAGTTTAGGCCTAAAGTTAAGGCCATCAAACAGTTTGCATACATTATCGGAAACAGGTTAACACAGCCATCGAGGTTGGACAAGCCCATCAAGGAACTTTCAGGACAATACAAGTCAATTATCGGGCCGGTAGATGTGATTACCGGCCATCTAAAAACCGTTAGTATGAAATGCTACCATTGTTTTAAACTAGCCCACCAAGTTTAAGACAAAGAACGAACCTGATTTGGCACGAAGATAAGGGTTTTCGACGAAGGTATAATTGAAGGCCCCGGGTAGCATTGAGCTAGGGCAGCTAGTTCGTTCGTTCATTCGGAGGTCCGTAGAGTTCGTTGGTTGGTGTGCTGGCGCTGCTTCTCGGGCTCCTCGCCCTCGTGGCTGCCGCTCTTTCCCCGTCCCGCGCTTACCTCCTGGCCTTTGCCCGTGCCCTTTTTCCCACTCCATCTGGAACTGCCCTGGCACTGGGTTGGGCAGACATGGACAGATTCAGGCCAGGCGAGGTGGGACGCGACGAGGGGAGAAGGGAAAACCACCGAGGGGCAGACCGGCTGGAGGAGACCAAACAAGGGGAGGCTTCGAATCATCGGGCCTTCAGCCTCGGCCGACCTTCGAATACCTGCACACTAACTCAAACTGGCAGCTGTCAATGAAGAATCATTCCTGCAAGGTAAAGTACCCAAACAGAGACTTTGACTTTGGGGTACTCGAACCTGGACAACGCCCTTACAGCACCCTGAGACCACGTGATGATGGCAGGCTCCAGAGAGCACCAAGAGCGAACCCCGAACCCCACCGCTGTTTTGAATTGAGCAAACCCCGTTTTTGATTGGTGAGCATAGATTCTGACCCCTCATAGCTTAATCTAGTTAGGTATAGGGGGTGGGATAAGGGGATTGTTAAGATAGTTGTTTTCCCTCGATGTGCCGTGTGTTCCCCATTCCCTGTATATGTGCATTTGCCTGTAATGTTATAGTGGTAACTTCTTTTAAGGCTGTATTAATTTTTCCTGTTCAATAAAATCTTGGTTTTTGCTTGCATCCAAACGACCTGTCTACTCGAGTTTTCTGTATCGCTGCCTGTACCTAAGTCCGGTGTCTAGAACCCAGGGGCGTGGGAGCGATTCGAACTGCTCACAAACAGTCAGGGGCATAACTGACTGGGTGCACGCGCCACACCCGCCACCCCCTACAAAGCAGATCACCCTCAAAGGGCAACAAGTAGGAGGTGTGGCAAAATGTCTTTCATTGTTTTATTGAAGGCCGAGGTTCGTGGTCAAATTTTTGTTACTGTTTTGGACATTGTCTCCAGGTTGTGAGAGCCAGTTATGTGAATGACTTTTTTTTTTGTGTTTCTTTCTATTACTTTGTCATGCGGAAATGAGTCACAGTTTGTGAAATAAAGAAGTGTCTGTATTCACAATGTGCATGTTTGGTCTTGGCACTCATTGTTGCCTTGACCAGCTTAGGGGTTGCGGGATGATTTCATTCAGGTTGTTTGAATGGCAGAAGCCATTCCCTCAGAGGGGGCCTAGAAGCGACTTGCTATGAGCCTTTGACGGACAGCCCTTCCACTTTGTGCCTCCCTCCTGCCTTGGTGCTGCTGATGATCATCCTCCTCATCTTCCTCCTCCTCCTCCTCCTCCTCCGCTGGTGCTCCAATGTCTGCTGGCATTGGCTGGGTCCTGAGGATTGCCAGGTTATGCAGCATGCAGCAAACAACAACCAAGTGGGAGACTTGCTCAGGCGAGTACTGCAGGGCTCCTCCAGAATGGTCCAGACAGCGGAACCGTTGCTTGAGCACGCCGATTGTGTGCTCAACGATGTTCCTGGTAGCTTGATGGCTCTCATTGTATCGTAGCTCAGCAGGGGTGCTGGGCGAACGGAGCAGTGTCATCAGCCAGGTGCACAGAGGATATCCCTTGTCCCCGAGAAGCCAACCTCCTGGATGATGCGGTGCCTGGAAAAGGTCTGCCACAGAAGTCTGGCACAGGATGAAGGCATCGTGGCTGCTGCCTGGAAAGTGGGCATTGACAGCGAGTATCAGCTGTTTGTGGTCACAGACCAACTGGACGTTTAAGGAATGGAAGCCCTTCCGGTTGCGGAAATCCTCGGCATTCTCTTGCGATGCCCGCAAAGCCACATGCATGCTGTCAATGGTGAACTGCACCATGGGGAAGCCCGCTACCCTAGCAAAGCCCGTTGCGCGTTCTTGCTGCTTGTCCGGGGTCATGGGGAAAGAGATGTACTCTCATCTCCTTTTAAAGAGGGCATTTGTTACCTGATGGATGTAGCAATGCACCGCGAACTGGGAGACATTGGCGATGTCCCCAGTAGCTGATTGAAATGAGCCGGTGGCATAAAAGTTGAGAGCAACTGTTATCTTCACTGCCACTGACAGAGACGTCCTGCTCCTCAGTTGAGGCTTCAGATCTGGCTGAAGCAGGTGGCACAGCTCAGTGACCACCTCCTTGCTGAATCGCAGCCTTCGCAAACACTGCTCCTCAGACATGTTAATGTAGGAGTGTTGCGGCTGCCGCGGAACATGAATGGAGGCCGAACTGATCTGAGGAACACATGGCTTTTATTACATTCTCTTGAGAGATGGCTGCCCCAGCTCCTCTCTCTGCTAAACCCGAAAACAGACTGAGGGCGACACCCGCGCTTTTGAGTACACACTGAGGGCGACGCCTGCTCCTTTGTCATGCCTTAAAGGCAGCATGCTTCTTAAAGGCAAGGTGCCCGATTTATTGTCCACGGACGGAAAAGTGGATTGCGCCCGTTTAGGTGGCGATCCGCCACACAGCTCCCCCCAGAATCCGCTTAGGAGGTGTGGACGAGACAGTGCGGCGGTCTGATGGGCCGGCTGGAGCGGCTCTTGTAGGACGCCGGTGGACGTGGAACGGCTGGGCGTGGAGCAGCCGGGTGTACTGGCTTGAGGGCAGGTCGGCCGCATGGCGGTGGACGAGCTACTGGGACCTGCTCACTGGGCTCCGAGTGTGCTGGCTTGAGTCGGTCAACCGACACTTTTTCAGTCCTGTCGCCCACTTGTAGGACGAAAAATTTGTCCCCATCCTGTAGCACTTTGTAGGGCCCGTCGTACGGGGGTTGAAGGGGTCCGCGGTGGGCATCGTGCCGGATGAAAATGAACCATGCCTGGTGCAGGCTTAGCGGGATGTGTGAGGTGGATTCGCCGTGCCGGGCAATGGGCACCGGGGCGAAATGTAGCGCCGGTGAGGCGAAGTCATGGCGTTGCTGGTCGGCTGACCAGGGTGTCGTGGCGGTGGGCAGGAACTCGCCGGGTACGCGCAGTGGCTGGCCGTACACGAGCTCTGCTGCCAATGCGTGGAGGTCTTCTTTAACCGCGGAGCGCAGGCCGAGGAGGACCCACGGGAGTCGGTCGGTCCAGGCGCCGTCCTGGAGGCTGGCTCGAAGAGATGCCTTCAAGGATCTGTGGAACCGCTCACACAGTCCGTTGGCTTGGGGGTGGTACACTGTGGTGCGGTGAATGGTCACCCCGAGATTGCGTGTGATGGCGGTCCAGAGTTCAGAGGTAAATTGCGGACCTCTGTCCGATGTCATGTCGGAGGGGACGCCGAACCGTGCGACCCAGGTGCTGATGAAGGCTCTGGTGATGTCGACGGTGGTGGTAGAGGGCAGTGGAATTGCCTCGGGCCAGCACGTGGTGCGGTCGACGATCGTCAGCAAGTGCGTGTGGCCTTGCGACGGCGGCAGGGGCCCGACGATGTCCACGTGGATGTGGTCGAATCTACGTGAAGGGACGGTGAACTCCTCGAGGGGTGCTTTCGTGTGTTGCTGCACCTTGGCAGGCTAGGCAGGAGTTGGCCCAAGTACGCACATCCTTGCGAAGGCCGCGCCAGACAAAGCGGTTGGCTACCAATTTGATGGATGCGCGGGCGCCGGGGTGGGAGAGGTTGTGGAGAATCTCGAATACCCGGCGGCGCCAGGACGCTGGGACGACGGGCCGAGGTTGAGATAGGGATATG
This sequence comes from Somniosus microcephalus, assembly GCF_052327205.1. Classification (NCBI taxonomy): domain Eukaryota; kingdom Metazoa; phylum Chordata; class Chondrichthyes; order Squaliformes; family Somniosidae; genus Somniosus; species Somniosus microcephalus. The sequence goes on from NC_140988.1 coordinate 177,709,985, forward strand.
TCGCACTTGACCGTGACTGCGGTCGGGCCGCAGGCGACATCGGCCAGGCGTAGCCCTGGTAGGTTGGCAGGTGCGGAGAGCAGATCAGGGTCCGTGAGCTGGTCTGCTGCGAGTTGAGCGTAGTCGACTGCCAGGTGTGCGGCGTGGATGGCGGGGCGGGAGAGGCAGTCGGCTACCACGTTGTCTCGGCCGGAGACGTGTTGGATGTCCGTGGTGAACTCGGACACTGCCGCGAGCTGGCGCTGCTGCCTGGCGGACCAGGGGTCGGTTGTCTTTGCCATTGCGAATGTCAGGGGTTTGTGGTCGACAAACGCAGTGAAGGAATGGCCCCAGCATGGGTGATGTGGTGGCCGAGGAAGTCGATCTTGTCCAGGCCGAACTGGCACTTGGCTGGGCTGAGGATGAGCCCGTGGTCGCTGAGGCGCCCGAACAGGATGCGAAGGTGTTCGAGGTGTTCCTGCTTGGAGGAACTGGCTACCAGGATGTCGTCCAGGTAGACGAACAGGAACTTCAGGTCCCGAAGGACCGAGTCCATGAGCCGTTGGAATGTCTGGGCCGCATTTTTGAGGCCGAAGGGCATCCGCAGGAACTCGAAAAGCCCGAAGGGGGTGATTACGGCCGTCTTGGGGACGTCCGCGGGGTGGACGGGGACTTGGTGGTAGCCGCGCACCAGGTCGACTTTGGAAAAGACTGAGCGGTCTAGCCGAGAAGTCCTGAATGTGCGGCACGGGGTACTGATCAGGGGTGGTGGCATCGTTGAGGCGGCGGTAATCCCCGCAGGGGCGCCAACCCCCGCCTGGTTTGGGGGCGATGTGGAGTGGGGAGGCCCAGGGACTGTTGGAGCGGCGGATGATGCCGAGCTGTTCCATAGTGGCAAACTCGGTCCGCGCGATCTCCAGTTTGGCCGGGTCCAGCCTGCGGGCGTGGGCGTACACTGGGGGGCCTGTGGTGGGGATGAAGTGTTCCACCCCGTGTTTGGCGACCTCCGCAGAGAAGGTCGGGTTGGTGAGGGCCGGGAATTCGGCCAGGAGTGCCGAGTAGTCACCCGTGGCCTGGGCGTGGCACTGTGACGCCATGTCGGCGGGTTGACGGGGGGCCATGGCGCCCAGGATGGGGGACATGGTGTTCATGTCCACGAGGCGGTGTCGAGGGATGTCTACCAGTAGGCCGTGGGCGCACAGGAAGTCTGCGCCGATGAGAGGGGAGAGTACCTTGGCAGTGATGAACTCCCATCGGTAGCGGGGACCAGCGAGGTCGAGGGTAACTGTGCGGGTGCCGTACGTCCGGATGTCCGAGCCATTAGCGGCAGCCAGCGCCTGTCCTCGTTCGCCCTTTTGGATGTCGAGGGCGGAGGCCGGGATGATGCTGTGCTGAGCTCCAGTGTCGCACAGGAACCGGCGGCCAGTTTTGTCATCCGTGACGTACAGCAGGGAGCCCGCGTGGCCCACGGCCATCGCGGGGGCTGGTACGGGGGCGGACTTGAAGGAGCAGGGAGGTGTGCACCGTTGTGCTCTGGCGCTGAATCGTGCATGGTAGTAACAGTAGCCCGGGTTTGTGGGGCGCGAAGGCCCTGTGGGCCCCGTGGCTGGGCCTTGTGGCCGCGTGGTGGCCGGTGAGGGGCGCGCCCAGGCTGTGGCTGCCAGGTCCGGAGCGACGTCGTGGCTGGAGTGAGCGGAAAGCAGCTTGTCGGCCTCGTCGGCCAGGGCTTCTAGGTCCGTGAGGCCGGACGCCACGATCGCTGGGTGGATGCTGGGAGGTAGCTGGCGGATGAACAGCGTGCGGAAGAGGGACCCAGGTGGGCTCTCGTCGGTGAGTGAGAGCATGTGGGAGAGGAGGTCTGACGGCGAGGCGTCACCGAGGCCTGGAAGGTCGAGGAGGCGGCAGTTTCGCTGGTATGTCGAGGTCGTAAATTTTTTAAGGAGCGCGGCCTTAAGATGTGCATACTTGCCCTCCTCTGGTGAGTTCTGCAGCGCTATCCAGACCTTCGTGACTGTGGAGCTACCGAGTGATGCGACGAGGTAGTCATACTTCGTCCCATCTGTGGTGATGTGTCGCAGCCGGAATCGGGACTCAGCTTGGAGGAACCAGGCTTCGGGCTGGTTTTCCCAAAACTCCAGCAGTTTCACGGAAACTGCGTTCGTGTCCGCCATTGCAGTGCTCGGAATACGTTCTGAGCGTCGGGGTCACCAATGTTGCGGCTGCCGCGGAACACGAATGGAGGCCGAACCGATCTGAGGAACACATGGCTTTTATTACATTCTCTTGAGAGATGGCTGCCCCAGCTCCTCTCTCTGCTAAACCCGAAAACAGACTGAGGGCGACACCCGCGCTTTTGAGTACACACTGAGGGCGACCCCCGCTCCTTTGTCATGCCTTAAAGGCAACATGCTTCTTAAAGGCAAGGTGCCCGATTTATTGTCCACGGACGGAAAAGTGGATTGCGCCCGTTTAGGTGGCGATCCGCCACAGGAGAACTGTTGGCGAAAAACCTTGGGAGGGTAAGGTCTCCTGAACCGAGGCCTGTTGGCCCTCCTCCGTCTGGCCATGATTGCCACTCTCTCTCTGCGTCTCTGTGCCCTCTGAATGTGATGGAGAAGGACGACGTTCCCATTCATTGCAGCCCCCATAGTATCTGGGCAATCAAAGTTATGACGGTCAAAAAGCAAAGTACCTGCAAAGTTATGGTCAGAAGCCAAAACTACCTCAGACAGTGTTGACTCAATGCAGAAGTCTCTCTTTCTCTCTTTTGTCTCTCTGCAAATCTCTCTCTCTCTCTCTCAGAATGAGTGGTGCAAAAATGGCTACCACACAAAAGCCAGGAAGAGGCCCCCTTTAAATAGCGCCCCCCCAGCCCCACAGTGACTGGAAAGCGTTCCATTCAACCTGTCGTTGGTAGCGCCAGGCGGAAAGGAGGGGGGCGCCACTCAATTTCCGCTCCGGGGCGCCCCAAGGGCATTGCACTCTCAAATGACGTCAAGATCTGCGTGCGCAGGAGATCGGGCAGTATTGTTTAGCACCGCCGCACAATGTCCGGTCAATTTTGCGAGAGGCGCAGATATCGCCGCGCCCGGGCGCGAGTTGGTTTGCGCCCCACTTAGCGCCCTCTTAAGGCGCTAACGGGTGGCGCTACCAACTGAATTTTTCCCCCTAAGTCTCCTCATCATATTTATGCATTTCTAGATTGTTTTATGAAGTTAGTTTGTACATATTTTGCAATGCATATCAATGGTAACTCGTACCTTTTGATGCAATGTGTTAGAGAAAGTACTTTCATGCCTATGATCCAAGATTAAATTGAACCCAAAATAGTGAATAGCGAAATAAAAACAGAAAATGCTGGAAATACTTAGCAGGTCAGGCAACATCTGTGGAGAGAGAAACAGAGTTAATGTTTCAGGTCTATGACCTTTCGTCAGAACTGGAAAAGTTAGAGATATAACGGCCCAGGAATTCGGGTCTCCACGGTTGAGTACGCACGGGGTACTCACGCGTAGGCCCGATGGAAGTACCGGTTTCTTGCATGCACTGCGAATGCGCGGGAAACCGGCACTTCCGTTCCTCTGAAAGCAGGGATTCAGAGGTCGAATGCGTGCGCGCGGGAGTCTGCGCGTGCGCTTTGAACTTACGTTTTTTTTACAGGTTTTTCCATGAGGGTAAGTCTTTAGATTTTAGAAATGTAAAAATCAGGCGTAAGGCCTGCATTTTAAAAGGTAAGTAGTCAATTATTTAAAATTAAAACATTTTTTCCACGGGTTTATTACTTTTAAATACTTTAAAGCAAGGTAAGTTTATTTTTAGCCCCATTAGAATATTTAAAAAAAAATTTCAAAAATTTAAATTATTGTTTAAAATAGTTATTTAATGTAATTTATAGTTTATGGGGGCATGTTGTTGTTGGAAGAGAGAGAGAGAGAGAGACTGGGGGGAGAAGAGAGAGACGGGGGGGAGAGAGCGACTGGGGGAAGGGGGGAGAGAGCGACGGGGGGAAGAGAGAGAGAGAGAGACTGGGGGGGAGAGAGAGACTGCGGGGGAGAGAGCGATTGGGGGGAAGAGAGAGAGAGAGACGGGGGGAGAGAGAGAGAGGGAAAGAGAGAGGGGGAGGGAGAGAGAGAGAGAGAGACTGGGGGGAGAAGAGACAGATGGGGGGAAGAGAGAGAGAGAGACTGCTGGATTTAGTTCGGGATTAGCCTGGAGAGAGAGGGGGGGAAGGAACGCCTCAGGCCTGGCCCGATGGACCCTTGCGAAGGAAGGAAGGAAGGAAGAAGGCGAGCTCTCCCTCCCTCTCCCACCCCCTCACTCTTTCCCTCCCTCCCCCTCTCCTCTCCCTCCCTTCCCCTCTCCCTCCCTCCCCTCTCCCCTCCCTCCCTCCCCCTCTCCTCTCCCTCCCTCCCCCTCTCCTCTCCCTCCCTTCCCCTCTCCCTCCCTCCCCCTGTCCTCTCCCTCCCCCTGTCTCTCCCTGATTTCCTCTCTCTCCCTCCCTCCCCCTCTCTCTCTCCCTCCCTCCCCCTCTCTCTCTCCCTCCCTCCCCCTCTCTCTCTCCCTTTCCTTTGAGCCCGGACGCGGTGAGCTGAAGCCCCCGTGTGCGGATCAGCGCCTCAGGGCTGGCCGGTGCGCAGCCGACCGCGTGAGGCACGGCCCAACTCTCAGGTCCCGCTCCGGGCCGCCGCCGACGTTCACGTGCTCGCTGTCTCCCGCCCCGCCAGCCTTTACCAAGTTGGCGGCGATGGCTACGCTCGGCTCAGTGCCGCCATGCCAGCCTTTACCAAGATGGTGGCGATCGCGGGCCGCTGGTTTGGAATCAGGCCCAACGGGATGGGTGGTGCCTAGCTCGGGCGTGGCTGGTGAGGAGAGGCCGAGGCTTCGAGGCCTGAGGCCTGCAGGCAGCTCATCCACCGCCGAGGGGGGGAAAGCCCAAGTCCCTTTTGCAAAAGGATTCTTTTTTCTTTTAAAACCAACTTTTTTTTTTGCTGGAAATCTATATTTCAAAATAAACACACAGAACGTGGGAAAAATAAATCAATAGTTAGGAATCAAGATGGCGGCCGCTCACCTCAGCTCAGAAGGATTTGGCCCACCCACACACGCAATGAAATGCCCCCCATGATGCACCGATTGGTCAACCATCAGGTCACTCAACTGTAGGATTGGTCAACCATCACGTCACTCAACGCTATCCCCTGTAGGATGGCCTGCCCACACACACAATGACCCCCCCCGTGATGCATCGGCTGGTCAACCATCATGTCACTCAATGCTATCCCCTGTACGATTGGTGAACCATCACGTCACTCAACGCTATCCCCTGTACGATTGGTCAACCATCACGTCACTCAACGCTAATGAGCGGAATTTTGCCGTTTTTTTAACCTTTTTTCCTTTTTTGCATACTGTCCGAACAATTTTTGTCTGACCAAAAAGTAAATATGCCTAGTAGACTCCCCTAATGATAAGCTTTCTTTTGATATAGCATATGTGTAGGTACGCTCTATAACCTTTGACTGTATAGCCGGACAGACAAACAGACAAACAGACAGAGAAACAGACAAACAGACAAACTCTTTTATATATATAGATTTAAAAAGTGTGATGATTTTTTAAAATTTATTTGAAGGTTTACTGCTATTTTGGGGCCGTAGTATTTATAAGTTTTGACAGGTCTTCCTGTCACTACTTATGAATGGGCTTTTCCCTGCGCCGATTGGCTGCCCATGGCCCACGTGATCCCAGGGGACGCATCGAACTAACTACGCCCCTGGGACATGCAAGCACTGCGCGCCGGGAGCTGGAGCGGGCCCCGGATTGGAATTCCACGGGGCCCTACAGCTCAACTATCGGCGCGCAAGGTAAGTGCAGGTCGGGGGGCTTACACCCGCGGGAAGCCCCGACCCGAATTTCTGGGCCATTAGGTTTTAAGCAAGTGCAGAGGCAGGGAAAGGATGGGGGGAGGAAAGAACAAAAGGGGTCTGTGATAGGGGGGAAAGCAGGAGAGATTAGGAACATAGGAACATAGTAATAAGAGTAGGTCATTTAGCCCCTCAAACTTGTTCCATCGCTCAATGAGATCATGGCTGTTCTGTGACCTAACTCCATGGACCTGCCTTGGCCCCATATCCCTGAATACCTTTGGTTAACAAAAATCTACCAATCTCAGATTTAAAATTAACAATTGATCCAGCATCAATTGCTGTTTGCGGAAGAGAGTTCCAAACTTCTACCACCCTTTGGGTGTAGAAGTGTTTCCTAATTTCACTCCTGAAAGGTCTGGCTCTAATTTTTAGATGATGCCCCCTAGTCCTAGACACCCCAACCAGCAGAAATAGTTTTTCTCTATCTACTCTATCTGTTCCCCTTAATATCTTTAAAACTTTGATCAAAACATCCCTTAACCTTCTAAATTCCAGGGAATACAACCCTGGTTTGTGTAGTCCAGGTACCATTCTGGTAAACCTATGCTGCACTCCCTCCAAGGCCAATATATCCTTCCTAAGCTGTGGTGCCCAGAACTGCTCACAGTACTCCAGGTGTGGTCTAATCAGGACTTTGTATAGCTTTGTGTAGCATAACTTCTACCCCCTTGTATTCTACTCCTTCAGATATAAAGGCCAGCATTATTTTCTGTACCTGTTCATGACATTTTAATGATCTATATACCTGGACCCCCAAGTTTCTTTGGATATCCACTGTTTTTAGCTTTTCATCATTTACAAAGTACCCTGTTCTATTCTTTTTAGGTCCAAAGTGGATGACCTCACATTTGCCTACATTGAAATCCATTTGCCACAGTTTTGCCCATTCACTTAATCTATTACTATTTCTTTGTAATTTTATGCTTTCATCCACACTGCCTACAATTCCACCTATCTTTGTGTCATTGGCAAATTTGAATATGTGGCTTTCTATCCCATCATCTACGTCGTTAATAAATATGGTGAATAGTTGAGGCCCCAACACAAATCCCTGCGGGACACCAGTAGTCACATCCTGCCAATTTGAGTACCTGCCCATTATCCCTACTCTCTGCCTGTCTCCTGCTGTTCAGCCAATTTCCTAGCCAGGTCAATAATTTGCCTTCAATTCCATGGGCTTCAACCTTAGTTAACAGTCTCTTATGAGGGACTTTATCAAATACCTTCTGGAAGTCCATATAAATAACATCCATAGACATTCCCCTGTCCACGACTTTAGTCACTTCTTCAAACAATTCAATCAGGTTAGTCAGGCAGGACCTACCTTTCACAAATCCATGCTGGCTCTCTTTGATCAGTTGGAAATTGTCAAGGTGCTCAGTCTCCCTATCCTTAATTATATACTCTAGTGATTTCCCGACAACAGATGTTAGGCTAACTGGTCTATAATTTCCTGGTTTCCCTCTCGCCATTCTTAAAAAGTGGAGTGACATGTGCAATTTTCCAATCTAAAGGAACAACTCCCGAATCGGAGAACTTTGGAAGATTAGAGTTAAGGCATCTGCAATGTGCTCACCAGCTTCCTTTAAAACCCTGGAATGGAAATAATCTGGTCCTGGAGATTTGTCACTCTTTAGTGCCATTATTTTTTTGATTACTGTTATTTTGCTTACGTTAATTTTATTGAGTCCGTGTGCCTGATTCAGTATTAGTTTCCTTGGGATTTCTGGCATGCTATCCTCTTCCTCTACTGTAAATACTGATGCAAAGTAACAATTCAACATGTCCGCCATTTCCTTATTATCATTGACAATATCACCAATATCAGTTTTCAATGGGCCAACATTGCTCCTGACTACCCTCTTTTTCCTAATATAATTGTAAAAAAATTCTGTGTTGATTTTGATATCCCTTGCAAGTTTCTTTTCATACTCCTTTTTGTAGCTCTTACTATCTGTTTTACGACTTTTTACTGTTCTTTGTATCTTTCCCAGTCGCCAGGGCCTGTGCTATTTTTTGCATTTTTGTATGTTTTTTCTTTTAGTTTGATGCTGTCCCTCACCTCTTTAGTCATCCATGGCTTTTTTTGGCAAGTAGAGTTCTTGCCCCTGGGGTATAAACTGGTTCTGTATCACCTTGAATTCTTTTTTGAACACCTCCCACTGATCTTCTGTCGTTTTACCCCATTAACAGATTTGCCCAGTTTACTGTGGACAGTCTGTCTCATTGCATTGAAGTCAGCCTTACCCAATCTACAATCATAATAGCTGTTTCAAGTTTCTCCCTTTCAAAGATTACGTTGAATGCAATCATGTTATGATCGCTATTGGATAAATGTTCACGCACTATTAGGCTGTTAACTGAATCTGGCTCATTACTCATTACTAAATCTAATATGGCTTGCCCCCTTATTGGTTCTAGGACATGTTGTTGCAGAAAACTATCCCGGACACACTCAAGAAATTCACTGGGGGAGAAATTCGGTGGGCTGCGCCACCAGTTAACGCCTAAAGAGGGCTCTCAGTGGCTTTAGCGTCACTGGCCACGCCTCCCACGATATTTAGCTGGGGCGCTAATGGCGGCATTAGCCTGTTGCGCTGCGCCACCACCGATGATGTCATCGGTGTGCGCAGCGCCCCGCTACCACCCCGATCGCGATATTTGGCAGCTGTTGTGTATGTACCTTTAAGAGAGAACTGTTTTACAGCTCCTGTATACTGTAGTACCGGCAGTGACCACACCTGTATATAAAGCCGGAGCAGGCTTCTGTACTTCAGTCTTGAGACTACCCTATTCCAGTAAATACCTGTTGATTGTTAAGTTACAGCATCCGTGTGGTTATTGAAAAACATCATACTCTCAGAATAACGGATCTAACAGTGGCGACGAGTGTCGATTCGAATCTACCTGCAACTCTGCATTTCCCTTCGAGGATTTGCTCCGGGAGGGCGGTGGAAGAAAGTCGAGGCCAGAAACACGGGCGTCGACCACGAGCAACTGCCCAGTCGTCCGGCAGAGAGTGAACATCGCAGGGGAGGCTGTGGAGAGCCGGGCTTGGTTCCCCAGCCACAACGATCAGCAACAGACTGATGACAGGTACAGCGCAGACCCTTCCCGGACAGCGGCGGCTGGAGCCGACCGACGGCAGAGAAAAAGCCGAGCAGCGTCAACGGGGTAAGATAGAGGGTGAAGCGCACAGGCCGCAGCCGGGGGTTGAAAACCGAGCGGCGTCGAGGAAAAACAAAATGGAGAGAGAGAGGGTAAAGCAGCAGCCAGGTTCAGGACCAAGCGGCGGAAACGGGAAAGGTGCACAGAAAAAAAAAAACGCGCAGAGCACAGCCAGGGCTCAAGGGCTGAACAGTGTCCGCGGGGAGAAGAAGGGAGAGCGCGGGAGATGCCATTGAGCCGCGGAGAAGAAGGAAAAGCATGGGAGACACCATTTTGTGCCAGCGGAGAAGAAGGGAGAGCGCGGGAGACGCCATTTTTGACAGTTCAATCACACCCATGGATGCCGAAGAGTGGCAGTATCTCTACGTTCGACAATGAAGTCGAAGATTGGGCGACATTTGTGGAACGTATTGAGGTGTACTGCAGGGCGAATGAAGTGCCAGATGCTAGGAAAGCACTGGTTTTGTTAAATTCCATGGGTGCAAAAACTTATGGGTTACTGCGAAACCTAATAACCCCAGAGAAGCCCGTGAATAAGAATTTTGAAAGCATAGTAGAAATCCTACAGGACCACTTAAACCCCACACCGCTGCTGATAGCAGAACGATTTAAGTTCCATAAAAGGAACCAACACAAAGACGAAAGCAATGCTGAGTACTTAAAGGAACTGCGCAAGCTATCGAAACACTGCCAGTTTGGAGTGGGACTAGCAGATACGTTAAGGGACAAGTTTGTGTGTGGGCTGCAAAGCGAAGGAACCCAGAAACGGCTTCTATCAGAAAAGGATCTTACGCTGGACAAGGCTTTCAGTATGGCAGTATCACATGAAGCAGCCACAAGGGGCGCTGCAGAGATACAACGGAGACCGCAAGAATATGGCACCAATTAAATGTCCTATGGAACAGGGAAGTGTTATCGCTGCGGCAGAACAACACACGACCAGAAGGATTGTTGGTTCAAGGACCAAGTGTGCAGATAGTGTGGAAAAGCAGGGCACATAGCAAGAGTCTGCAGGTCTGGGAAGCAAAACAACAGCAAGAAATCTCCACAGGAGAAGTACAAAAAGGTACATAAGGTGATGGACAGTAGCTCAGACGAACAGAAAAGTGATACAGACTCCGGAAGCAAGGAGCTGGGTTGTCTGAAACTACATAAGGTAACAAAAATGGAGGATCACCAGACTATCTGGGTTACACTCAAGATAGACGGAGTACAAATGAAAATGGAATTGGACACAGGATCAGCCCTAACAGTCATAAACCAAAGGGACTACAAGCGGCTATTTTCACATATACCCTTGAAAGCTACAGAGATTGTCTTGAAGACGTACACGGGGCAAAAAGTCTAACCCAAAGGAAAAATAAGGGTGAAAGTGATATACAAAGGCCAGGAAATACCTAAAATGGACTTATACGTATTGCCAGATGGAGGACCACCACTGCTAGGACGTGAATGGATCCGGAAGATACAATTAGATTGGCATTCCATACAGGCACTGAAGGTTGAGGCCAAAAAGGATGACGACGTCACACCTGGACGACTGTCAAAAATGCTAACTGACACAAAAGAAGTGTTCCAGGAGGGACTCGGAACACTAAAAGGCATAACAGCAACGATTAAAATAGAGGAAAATGCAAGCCCAAAGTTTCTTAAGGCCAGACCAGTGCCTTATGCGATCAGACCAGTCGTCGAAGCAGAGCTGGAAGGGTTGGAACGTTCAGGAGTACTGTCCAAAGTAGACTGGAGCGAGTGGGCTACACCCATCGTTCCTGTAATGAAGAGGTCATTGAGTAATATGCCTGGGGAACCAAAGAAGGTCCGCATCTGTGGGGATTTTAAGGTGACAGTGAACCCAGTCCTTCACACGGTACAATATCCGCTTCCACGAATTGAGGATATTTTCGCCTCGCTATCTGGAGGTGAACGCTTCACCAAAATTGATCTAGCCCAGGTGTACTTGCAAATGGAGGTAGAAGAAGCCTCGAAACAATAGCTCACGATCAACACTCATAAAGGTCTCTACCAATACAACCGGCTGGAGTTCGGGGTAGCATCGGCTCCAGCTATTTGGCAAAGGGCAATGGATCAAGTCCTGCAAGGGATTCCAGGGACCCAGTGTTGGACAGTGATGTGTGGATCCAGAGTGGTGATTCCACCCAAGTTAAGGGAGACAGTGCTAAATGAGCTTCATGAAGGACATCTGGGAGGAGTGAAAATGAAAAGCCTTGCTAGGGCTTATGTGTGGTGGCCGGGAATCGATCAACAAATCGAGGACCTAACCAAGAGCTGCTCAGGATGCCGAAGGTCCAAAATGCACCACCACATGCCCCTCTACACCCATGGGAGTGGCCCTCATCTCCATGGCAACGGGTGCATATTGATTTTGCTGGTCCATTCATGGACTCAATGTTCTTAATAGCAGTGGATGCACACTCGAAATGGCCTGAGGTGATAAAAATGTCCTCAACCACTACAGAGAAAATGATTGCAGTCCTACGGACCATATTTGCCAGGAACGGCTTGCCGGACCAGATTTGCTCTGATAATGGACCACAGTTTGTGTCCGAAGAGTTTCGGAAATTTATGAGAAAGAATGGGGTAAGGCATTACACATCCGCTCCGTATCATCCAGCCACAAATGGATTGGCTGAGAGGTTCGTACAAACCTTTAAAAAGGTGATAAAGGCCATGTGCGATGATGAAATCCCACTACAGCATAAGGTGGACAATTTCCTGTTAGCCTACAGAAATGCGACACATGCAGTTACCAATCAGACCCCAGCCATGATGTTCTTTAACCGAAGGTTGAGATCTCGTCTGGATTCGCTCAGACCAAATGTGTGAAGAAATGTTGAGGATAAATAATTCCAGCACATCAATGAGAAGCCGACAAGGAGCTTCAATGTAGGACAACCAGTCTTGGCCGGTGACTACCGAACAGAGAAATGGCAACCCGGAACGATATGCACACGGCAGGGGCCATTAATGTACACAGTCGATGTCGGGGAGAACATTGTGAGACGCCACGTCGACCAGATCTTAGCGTCACAGGAACGAGTCAACCCCATGTCTCGCGTACCTGGGGATGAACCCGACATACCGGTAGCATCTAACTCAGAAACAGTAGCAGTGGAAACTGATGAACTAACCGACGAAAGGGGGCCAGAATCGCCTCCACACCAAGAATAAGAACCTCAGGGAAGGCGCTATCCAGAAAGGATCAGGAAGCCGCCCCAAAGACTGAATTTATAAATGGACTATTTTCAGTTAATGTTGCATGTTAAAAATGTTAATTGTTAAATGAATGTTATGGTACTGTTAATCTAAAAGGGGAGGAATTGTTGTGTATGTACCTTTAAGAGAGAACTGCTTTACAGCTCCTGTATACTGTAGTACCGGCAGTGACCACACCTGTATATAAAGCCGGAGCAGGCTTCTGTACTTCAGTCTTGAGACTACCCTATTCCAGTAAATACCTGTTGATTGTTAAGTTACAACATCCGTGTGGTTATTGAAAAACATCATACTCTCAGAATAACGGATCTAACAGCAGCGACCGCCTCTGTAGCGCCGCTCACTAATCATGCCCGGTTCACGGGGCCTACCTGTGGCAGCAGTGGCGCAAATTAAGGTGGAGGTGCGGGGCAGCTGTTTTTTTCGGCGGCCGCCTGCCAGCACCTCCGTCCCTGGCCTCCTGTTCTCCCCCCGCGGCATTGCCGGCTGTTTTCCGAGAGCCCGGCACTTCTCCTCGGTGCCGGGCTCTTTTGCCGGCACTCACAATCGCTCATCGCGCTGGTGCAGGCCCCTCCCCCTTAAGAATGGGAGGAAGGCCTGCAGTACCGCAGCGCGCCGTGCCGCAGCGTGTGGCGCTGCGGCATGCTGCGCTGCGATATTCAGTTTCAGCCCCCTAAGAGGGACACGGAGCGCCTCGAGCATCGCCCCGTGTCCCTCTTGGGGCGCTCAAGCTGAATTTCCGGCGATCGCTGCTGCTCCGATCGCAGCGCAAAATCTGGCGCCCAGGCGAGCTTGGCGCCCCGTTTGCGGCTCCACCCAATTTCTCCCCCACTATCTTTAAATGACATTAAAAGACAAAAGGCATGATGGTGCAAGGCAAAAGGAGATGGTAGTGGGACAAGTAAAGAAACAAAAGATGGGTCTAGAAGAGGTGTAAATGTGAATGGCAGAATTTTCAACAACTGCCATCCGAAAAAATGGGGGCAGTTATTATGGTCTGAAATTGTTAAACTCGATGTTGAGTCCGGAAGGCTGTAAAGTGCCTAATCGAAAGATGAGGTGCTGTTCTTCGCGCTTACGTTGAGCTTCATTGGAACAGTGTAGGAGGCTGAGGACAGAGAGGTCAGAGTGGTAGTGGAGCAGAGAATTAAAGTGACAGGTGACCGGAAACTTGGGGTCAGGTAGTGATTTGTGAATATTTGCTTGCTCTGATGTCTGCAGATCTTTGAAGCAAGATGAATTGGGTAGCTTTAATTTAGTTACTAGTAGGTGAAAAGCTACCATACAGAACTGCTGTAGAATGGCTCATGTGGAGGATAAGGAGGTCACACTGATATAACAGGGAAAGCTCTTCTGATGTCAAGTTTAACTACAGTAATGTGGCAGAGTATAGAGGATTTTCTTAATTCTGGTCATGCTATAACTCCCCAGAGAATGCTTAATGCTGACATTGATATCCAAAATCTGCTCCATTTCTTCTCATTGAAAAACTCTCCACTTTTGAGCAGAACATTCAGAACTAAAATAAAAATGTCATCCTTTGTGTTTATGGACATTGATAACCATTACAGGCCAGTGTGTTCTCATATATAGTACTGTTTCTGTCATACCATGATAATCGGTAGGTCTAGAATATCAGACTGGAAGATCACAACCACTTTGCCATTAGCAGTGACACTATGTGGAATTGGAACTACAACACACCAAACCCTGGAAATTCTGACATCAGGCGTGGCGCAGTGATCAGACTGAATATGTCCAACTTTACAGTTCTTATTAACTTGCTCTCCAGATGCACATATCTCTGAATGTCATTTCTGACAGCTTGTCCCTGCAGTCTGGATAAATTTACCAGTAACTATTATCAGCCATCATATGGTACAGGAAGATATCATGGTTTTGGCTTTAGGGACAACAGGATGTTGCAAAGTACAGGGCACTTCATCCTGTGTGCTGGAATCTAATTGTTAATAAAGCTTTAATGGAGGTGAGATAGTTTTTTTTTCCAATTGTAAACTTTGTACCCGAGTCAATTATTTAAATCAACATAATTTCAAGTTATGAAGGTTAATGTGGTAGATCAGATTTATATTCCTCATTGTAGTTACTCACATTATGTGCATCTGGATAGGATAATTGTCGAGAATACTAATGATTTATACTTGTGTACTGATGAAGGAATCCTCCCTTCGCAAATGCAATGGGGATAATATTCAATTTCACCACCCAGGTGGTAATCTGACAGAGTGGATCACCTGCCCATTGTAGAACCCGCCTGATTTTAATGGAATGGCTGGATATGGCCTCCTGCTGAGAGCCCTTTGCCCTCTCCCTTCTCGTCCTGCCTCTTCCAGCTGTTTGTCCTGCTCTATGTCACCTCTGCTCATTCTCCCCGTCATGCTGCAAGGCAAGGGGGATACAAACTACTGCACCCATGTCTGGGAGCAACAGGTCTGAGCAGACCCCTTGTAAATCTGTACCAAGTCCTTGAGCACACCACTCCTTGTAGGCTTTAGGTGACGTTAAAGAAGTCTAGAAAGCACTAAACACTTCTACAAACTCAGCAACAGCTAGTAGAAGTCAATCAGCAACTGTAAGTAGGTGATGATCCCTTTAAATATCGTTGGTGGGGGGTCCTTCCTGCCGCTGAACGCATGTTCATCTGTGCAAGGTTAAGAGAGGCCATTAGCTCCAGCGTGAAGGTCAAAAATGGCAGTGCTGGCATCAATTCAGCGTTACACGTCATGATCTGCCTACTCTGCGTACTTGCGCTGGTCAGATGCTATTTTGGAGCTAATTCAGCACCAGTAGCACCCAAAACAATGGGTGCCATGTAAACAAATTTTTAGCCCTTTGAAATTTTATATATATGTATGGGGTAATTTTCAACTTTGCCACCAGGGCGGTAACCTGGTGGAGCGGATTGTCTGCCCATTGTAAGGATTTCGCAATAATTTTGAGATTTCCTACAGTTCCGAAGATTGATTTTTTTTTGATTAAAGAATACCTGGGTAATATACCTTTAAAAATCCAGGGATCAAAATGGCTGTCAGACCTCGTGGCAGAAGACAAAAAGGACTTGAAAAGGCAGCCTGTTGTGTCTGTGAAAAAGGGGTAATCAAAGATGGCTGCCCAACCTCGTGGCAGGACACAGACTGTGTGCATATAAAAAGGGAAGATCAAAGATGGCTGACTAAACTGCCAATCCAAGGCAGTTCAGGGAGTTTCCCTCCCTGCAGAGACAATCGATATTTGTTTACAGACACTGCTACAATGTTTACACAAAGGATTAACCACTTGAGACTGTGGTTTCAGTTTAACCACAGGGCAATGACTTTTGTTTACACTAACCTCCAAGGCTGTTTACTCAAGCAATTAAGGAAATAGACATGCTTTTTTTCAAACCAAGACAGCTCTATTCAAACCCAGTACAATGAATGGGAATACATTCAAACCCATCATGATGAATGGGAATACATTTACAAACCCATCACGATAAATGGGTAATTCATCCAAAGCCCATCTCAGTTAATGGGGACATCGGATCCCTTTTGTTTAGCCCAGATGCACCCGGATTTGGGCGGGAAGGTTTTGGCCCCAAATGGGGTATAAGATAGCTTCTCAGGAAGTGATCTCTCTCTGTGCCGCCTCACCTCCATGCTCTGCCTACAGAAGAACAGCTCAGAAGCCTGTCTAAAGGAGTGGAATACCAGCAGTTTACTTTTAGATACTGGGGTGTTCTCTACTTTGGGGCAGTGAAGATCATAGACCGCAGAGGGCACGGAGCAGGCATTTTCATTGGTGAGCATACCTTTTCTGGCCCATTACAAGGCAACTTAGAATAGGTATTAAAGGGTGGGAATTAAGGGGAATTTTGTTAAAACTGCAATTTTAGTCAATTTTCCCTCATTGTGTCCGTTTTTCTCCTCCCCTATTTAAGTAAGACAGTGTTGCACTAGCAGAAAAGTGCTGCAGTGAACACTAAGAGTTCTGTATTGAAAGTGCTATTAAAAGGGTGTTGCACTAAGCAGTGAAGTGCTGTAGTGAACACTAAGGCCTAGAAATTCAGTTGGCGCCGCGCCAGGGCTTTCGCGCCGGAAAGTTAGCGCCGGCGCTAAGTCCCCCTGCGCGCGCCAAAAATTCAGTAGCGCCGCGCCCAAACGGCTGCCGGCGCTACTGAAGGGTATTTGCGCCTGAAAATGGGCGCTACCTGCCGCATTGCGGCGCTATTCCGGCGCTGCGGCGCCCAATGCGATGCGGCAGGCTCGGGAAGTGCAGGCCTCCTCCTTCAGTTAAGGAGGAGCTGCCTGCACCCGCCCGCAGGCCGGTAAAATCTTCACAAAAATGAGCCCGGCACCTCGGGGAAGTGCCGGGCTTGCAGCCCAGAAGCATCTGTTCCGCGGGGGGGGGTGGAGGAGTCCGGGGAGGGAGGTGCGGGCAGGCGGCCGGCGGGAAAGCGGCCGGCCGCCGCGCGACCTTAATGCGCCGGCGCAAACTCCTGTAAGACTCGGTTGCCAGAGTCTTAGTTGCGGCTGCCACGGGCGAGGCGGCCGCAACTCAATTTCGGCGCTGGGGCCCGTCACCACGGCAACCGGGACGCTGCGCACACCGATGACGTCATCGGTGCCGGCGCAGCGCAACCGGTCTACCGCCGATGGTAGGGCCCCAGGGAATTTCTGAACCGGCTGTAAGTCCAGCGCAATGACCTCTAGCGCCGCAAAATGGGCGCAAAGCCCACTCAATTTCTAGGCCTAAGAGTTCTGTATTAAAAGTGTTATTTAAGTAAAGCAGTGTTGCACTAGCAGAAAAGTGCTGTAGTGAACATAAGAGTTCTGTATCAAGAGTGCTATTTAAGTAACAGTGTTGCACTAGCAGAAAAGTGCTGCAGTGAACACTAAGAGTTCTGTATTGAAAGTGCTATTAAAAGGGTGTTGCACTAAGCAGAAAAAGTGCTTCAGTGGACACTGAGTAGCTGTATTTAAAAAGTGCTGTATCTAAGTAACAGTGTTGTACTAAGAAGTAAAGTGCTGCATTTAAGCAACAGTGTTCTATTAAGTAAATGAGTGCTTTAGTGGACAAGAAGTGTACTGTGTTAAGTGAAGTGCTGTATTTCAGCATAAGTGTGCTGTATTGTTTATTTTCAATTTGTTTCCTTCTTTTTGTTTCAATAAATGCTGGTCTGTTTTGCACCCAACCACGAGTCACGTTTTCTGTCTACATCGCTACCGAATAAGTCCGGCGGTCAGAACCAGGAATAGGGGAGCGCTTCAAAACCACACGGGGGTCCCTGGAGCAGCTCAGAGGCTTCTGACTGGCCAGAGACAATAACCCCAACCCCGCTGTTTAATTCCTACACCATTGTAGTCAACAGGATGAAAATCAGGCAGTTCTATAATGGGCAGACATTTGGCTCCACCAGGTTACTGCCCAGGCGGAGGAGTTGAAAATTTCCTCTCACTGTGTGTTGTATTTGCAAGAGGAAGATTAGTTGATCAATACTAATGTAAAGATGGTTTGTTTTCTCGCCTGTTATCCTAGCCAGAGGCACAGAGCTGAAAACATCATGTGAGTGACTACAATGGGAAATACAATTCTGACCTACCACATTACCCACTGATTACAGAAGGGATTCAACAGCATTTCAACAATCAACAAAGAAAGAAATAGCATTTAAGATTAAATAAGTCTACAGATGCTCTGTCCTCCATGTTTGATCAGTTATTTACAAATTCCCAAATTTGGTGATCAGGGAAATGGTGCTGAATGCCCTTATCTGTATGCGGGCTGGTACGTGTGCCCAATGACATCAGTGAGGCAGGTGCCTCATTTGATTAAGATTGGCGAGCTGCCATCACAATTCATGCTGTTTATCGGCAGCTCACCAATTGGGAGTGCCGGAAATCAGGCATCCATGGGGCCTTTTAAAGAGGAGACACACTTTGCCTTTATTTAACTGAATCAGTGCTGTACAGTGCAAATGGCACATGGAACAGATGTAGTGAAGGCACCCATCCCCCACCCACTCCCCCCCGCCCTCGCTCCGATTATCAGCACTATGTTAGTGGTTCCAGTTGAGGAGGAGATGAGCAGGAGGATGGATGTACATAAAGGGGAACCCAAAAGTCTTTTATAAACATATAAATGCTAAAAGGGTAGTCAAAGGAAGTGGTGGGGGGGTGCGATTAGGGATAAAAAAGGAGTGGCAGAGGGCATGGCTGGGGTACTAAATGAAAACTTTGCATCTGTCTTCACTAAAGAACAGGATGCTCCCAATGTCACAGTAAAGGAGGAGGTAGTAGAGAAATTGGATAGAATGAAAATAGATAAAGTGGAGGTACTTAAAAGGTTGGCAGCGCTCAAAGTAGAAAAGTCAGCCTGTCCGGATGGAATGCATCCTAGGCTGCTATGGGAAGTAAGGGTGGAAATTGCATGGCTCTGGCCACTATCTTTCAATCCTCCTTTCAATCATCTGTGAAGAGAGAAACAGAATTAATTTTCCAGGTCGATGACCTTTCGTCAGTTCTGAATAAAGGTCATTGACCTGAAACGTTAAACAGTCCTGAATTTACGAAGAATAAGAATAATAACAGCGAAACTGACTGCAACTTCGGGATGAAGCACATGTGCATCCAAATACGGAAATACTGAAGTTGCGGTCAGTCATTCACTGCTCTGACACTGGCTATGCTGTGCTTCCCCCCACCCACCAACCCCCGCGCCAAGAGCTGGCAATCAGCGTAATCAGGAAAGTCAGTGAAACTGACAAAAACTTCGGATTTTCTACGGTAAGATCGCTGTTAACTACCCCATTAAAATTTAGACCCTTTTGGATTAGGTGTAACCGGGGTTTTAACAGCAGCATTATAAACCTCTTCTTTTAATCTAATAATACTATCCTTAACTTCTTTAGGTAGCCACAGATGGATCACTTTTCCAATGGAGTTTTTAATTTCTCAGTGAAATGTATATTCATTGAGAATTTTGGAATATTTCTTTAAATTTTCACCTTTGCTTATCTACCATCATACCCTTTAACCTAATTTCCCAATCTACCTTAGCTTGCACCTATGTAATTGGCTTTGTTCAAGTTTAAGACTCTAATTTTGGATTTAAGTATTTCACTCTCATACTCAATGTGAAATTTTATCATATTACGATCACTCTTCCCAGATGATCCTTTGCGATTACTAATTAACCCTGGCTCATTATACAATACAAGATCTAAAATAGTCTGTTCCCTGGTTGGCTCCATGATGTATTGTTCTAGGAAACTGTCTCGAACTCATCCTCCGGACTACCTTTGCCAATTAGATTTGCCCAGTTTATATGAAGATTAAAGTCCCCCATGATTGTTGTATTTTCTTTGTTACAGGCTCTTGGTATTTGTTGATTAATACACTGTCCAATGGTATAGCTACTGTTTGGGGCCTTATAAACTACTCCCACTAGTGTTTTCTGCCCCTTGTTATTTCTTATCTCCACCCATACTGATTCTGCTTCCTAATCTTCCGAGCCAAGATCTTTTCTCACTATTGTCCTTATGTCATCCTTTATTATCAGGGCTAACCCCTCCTTTTCTATTCTGCCTGTCTTTTCTAAACACCAAGTACCCTGGAATATTTAGTTCCCAACCTTTGTCACCTTGCAACTACACCTCTGTGATGGCTATTTGATCAAAGCCATTTATCTCTATTTGTGCCACTAATTCATCATCTATTTTTGAATGCCTCATGCAATCATATAAAGAGCCTTTAATTTTAACTTTTTACCATCATTCCTTGCTTTCACCTCATTCGCTGATGCACTTTTATCATTAAACTCTCTGTCCCTTCCTGTCACACTCTGCTTATCTTTACCCAAATCGTTACATTGCTCCATTCCCTTGACTTTTATCTTTAGATTTCTAAATTTCCCCGCACCTGACCCCTCCCCCACTTTTTAGTTTAAAGCCCTATCTACAGCCCTAGTTTTGATTTGCCAGGACACTGGTCCCAGCCTGGTTTAATTGGAGCCCGTCCCAACGGAACAGCTTGCTCTTTCCCCAGTACTGCTGCCAGTGCCCTGTGAATTGAAACCCTTTCCTCCTACACCACCCTTTGAGCCACGCATTTAACTCTCTGATCTGCTTGACCCTAAGCCAATTTGCGCGTGGCTCAGGTAGTAATCCAGAGATTATTACCTTTGAGGTTCTGCTTTTTAATTTGGACCCTAGCTCCTTAAACTCTCTCAGCAGAACCTCATTCCTACTTCTACCTATGTTATCGGTTCCTATGTGGACCACAACAACTGGATCCTCCCCATCCCACTTCTTCTCCAGCCACGAGGAGACATCCTTAACCCTGGCACCGGGCAGTGTAAGGGGTTTTAGATTGCAGAGGTTTCTCTCTCTAGAGGCCTATCTCTTGCACAGTAAAACCTTGAGTGGTTCGACCCACTCGCCCCTTAGGTTCTAGACACTGGACTTTTAGGCAGGAACTACAATGCAGAGAAAACTCTATAGACCAGGTTTAATGAAAACAAAATGAAACTTTATTGCATAAAGGAGCAGATCAAACTGCAAACCAATAAGGTACATGGGAGGGGAAAAACAAATCATAATACAGTACTGGCTAAGATATACACAGGCATATTATACTTTACAAATGTCATCATGAAATGGGGAAACACACGAAACATCGAGGGATAACAACTCATCGTTAAAATTACCTCTTAAATGCCCACCCCCTAAGCCTAGCTAGATCAGATTGTGAGGGGCCAGAAACATGCTCACCAATCCAGTCAGGACTGCAAGATTTTGAAAGGTCTGCGTTTTGATCCTCTCAGGCGTCCTGTCTCCACGTGGTCGTTGGGCTGTAGGAGCAGCGGGCTGCTCAAGCTGATGGCTCCTCTACTTCAGCAAGACGGGCGGACACTCAATTCGTTCACAGCTCATTTTTTTCTGTGCTCCGACAGCCGATGTTGTAGGGCGTTTCGTCCTCTCTTCTTCTCCTCAACTTTCTCCTCGTTCTGGCAGCGGCCCGGGGTTTTCGGTCGATGATCTCCCGACGAATGCCCCGGAGGCCGAATGCAGACTTGAACCACTTTCTAGGCTCGGGAATGGCTGAGGCGTTCCCGCTACCGATTCTCTTTCTGGCTACGAGGCTTAAGCGTGCTCATCTTCCAGAAGCACCTACAAGCTTCCTCATGAATCTCCGATGGATTCCCTGTGTCATCGGCTGTCTGGGCGCTCTTTCTGTCTTTCCCCGGGATCCCCAATTATACTTCTCAATCGAGGTCCTTATCTCCCGCCATATCAAGGTTAGTCTTTGTTTAACTTTTGGCGGGCTTGTAGCACAGCGGGGTAGTTATTATATTTAAACTGCTTTCGGGATGGCCGGTGATGGCCATCTCTGGTCTGGAATGACCTTGTATTGTTTTGAATGTCTTCTTGATGTCTTTAATGGGTCTTTGATGCTCCCTCTATGAATATAACACTGTTTCCCTTTGTCGGGGTAAACATGTAGATGGCCTTTATCTACAGGCCGATCTGACTGGATCTGCATCCAATCCATATGTATGTGGTTCTGTCTGGTTTTGTTTTCTCCGAAACGGCCTTCCAGAACTTACTGTGGGCTGAATCCACAAAGGCTGTCTGGGGGCTGCAGGAACCATTTTAAAGTGTCCCAAAAGCTGGTCACGGGGTCTGGTGGCCATTTTGTATGCCCCTTTTTTCTGGGCTTCTTTTAAAACAGTCTTTAAAAATTAAGGCCTCTTCTGCCAATAGACCCTTATAGGACAATGTTCAATTTTGCGAATCTTACAGCAGGCAACACAAACTTCGTAAATGTGATGAGTTGTTTTCTTCATGTCATATATGATGGATAGATGTATAGAGTTGGATTGGAAAGTTTGCTTTGTGGTGACTTTTATGTGCTCAAAAGAACACTGTGATGGTCAGTAACAGAGGGAAGCTAAGGTGTAGGACAAATGTTGAAAGGGGAATTGGGGTTGTGGTCATTGGTACCACATGCAGATGATTCCATCCTGGATATCCCAGCCAGAAATCATCCCTTCTGCGCCCTCCCATTCTGTGCCCTCCCATTCCCTCTGCGAGCGGATGCTGTAAATCTGAAATAAAAGCATAAAATGCTGGAAATAGTCAGGAGGTCAGGCAACATCTTGATCTTGACCTGAGATGTAAACTGTCTCTCTCTCCACGGATGCTGCCTGACCTGCTAAGTATTCCCAACATTTTCTGACTTCTCAGAGGCCTTCCTTTACCATTCTAGGCCTTGCAAGCATTCAGCAGCACTCCCTGCACACTTATAAAAAAACTTTTAACATGTATTGCACCAAGCTACTACTTCAATAAAAAAAAAATTAAATCCAGTCCATAAGCTTAAATGCAAACTTACCTGAAAGATGTGTGTGTCCCTTTAAGAAGTGCTGACAGTGGCCACAATTTCGCCTACAGAGGCGGGTCTGGGGCGGCTGGGGTCGGTAGCACGGTCCCAGCCTGCTGCCTGCTCCATTCCGCTCTGTTGAAGTGATTTTACGATAATTAGGCTTGTTAAGCCCGCCCAGCGAGGTACCCGGCCAATTAAAAGGAAGCGGGCCTGATGACATCATTTGATGACGCGTCATCAGCCGGTTTCCTTAAAGGGGCCATGTCCAAATTGATTTTGACAGTTGTGCTGTCAGTGTTCTACAGCATTGAGGTGCTGCAAACACTGACAATGACTGCACAGAAGTACACGGCTGCACCCAGGCTCTCCCATGACTCCCTCCATATGCTTATGGAAGGAGTCACAGCACGCAGTGAGGTTCTCTTCCCTTCCCATGGGCAGAAGAGACCTTCCCAAAAGACCAACACAGCCTGGTTGCACATTGCAGAGCAGGACACAAGCAGGCATGTCGTCAGACGGATGAGGCTGTAGTGGCGCAAACCTTTCAATGATCTCAGTAGATCACGAAACGTTACTGCAAAGCCACACTCAACCTCACCCTGCTGTGTCACTCATCACATCCCCATCACTCTGCCTTCCCTACCCTACTCCTGCACATCCTTACTCACACCAACTTATCTTGCACCTCCACCCATCCCTCTCTCTCTACATTATCACTTCCCCATCTCACTGGCCACCTCTCACACACGCACACACTCATCCTACTGCAAGCATACCAACTAACACACTTGGGTGTTTTAACCAATGTTCATGTGAACTTTCTGTTAATGTGCTGTCAGACATTGAAATATTTATTTTCAACACTTTGCATTCTTGGACAGATTTGTGTGAACTTTTGGAAATGGCTTAGTGAGCTGCAATGAATGGTGAGAGAAAATGTTACCCACCACAATGGTGATGAGTGTGAAAGGAATGGTTTGGGCATTGTAGGGATGCATTATGGTGTTGGTGTGGGGTGGTGCCAACCTGGCACATCATGTGGCAGCCAGGGTGTGCAGCATCAAGTGAAGTAAATCTGGCCATGGTGAGGCCATCCCTGGCGTCCCGGACAGCAATGTGGTCGGATGCTGATGCCCTGTGTCCTGTGCAGCATCAGTTAATTGCGGAGAAGGTTGGTGTTGTTATTGGTGCAGCTGGTATGCTTGGTGCTGCTGGTGTTGGGGCTGATGGTGGTGGGATTCTGAGGACCGAGGTGAGATTTTTTCAACGGCAGCGATGCTGATGGAATAGATGGGAGCTGAAGTTGGGATGACAGAAGTGATCTGTCAATGGTGAGAGAGGTTGTTCCAATGAGGTGGCACTGGATAGAGAGTTTGCTCCAAACACTTGCAAGCTGCAGAAAGCTCAATCTGTCTTCAAAATGCAGTAAGCAACAGTTTGTAACCTTGGGAGCTTTTATAAACCATTTGCAGCTGTCAAGTTAGCAAATCATCCCATGCTGACATAACACCCGACCTCCTTACCTGACGTGATCCCCGAGCAGCGGGGAAGCCATTGGCGAACTCTAAAACTCTAAAGGTGAGCTTTAAATAATACTTAATTGCCTCTTAACAATCCAGCTAATGATCTAAATTGCCTCCCCTGCCACTTGGTGTCGGGTCTGCTCAGCGCTGACAGACCAGACACCTGGGAGACTAGCGTGGAGGCAGGTTGACAGCAGGGACCCGACCCGCTATCAATCATTTCAAATTTCACAGCTGATCCACCTCCGATCCTGTCCTCTCAGCGCTGGTAAAATTCTGGCCAGTGTCAGTCTGCTGAATGCTGGGTTTTCATCGCAAGCTTAGGACTCAACTCTAATGTCGAAGTTCACTGAGGTGATGTAACCCTCTCTTTATTTACATTTCTAGGGCCAGCGCTGCTATCGGCAGTGCTAAGGCCCTCACCAAAATGGCGGCCGCCAAGTCACATACTAGAGAACGTCGGTAGAGTGGTGGCTGCCATTTTTCACCAGAATCGCGGTGGTAACTCGTGGCAGTAAGTGGCCCAATTTCTAGACCCATGCACACATCAACTGCAGTACCCTCATCAACCCTCTCTGTTACTTCATCAAAGAACTCAATCAAGTCAGTCAAACACAATTTGTCTTTAGCAAATCCATGCTGGCTTTCATTTATTGACCCATATTTTTTAAGTGGCAATTAATTTTGTCCAGGATTATTGGGGGAGAAATTCGGTATTGCCTCGTTTGGGGCACAATTATCAGCCGGACGCAAAGTTTAGCACCTGGCGCTAATTATCGCCTCCAATTGCAAACTTGGCTACTATTGCCCCTGGAGATGATTGGAGTGCCAAATCAGGCGCTACACACTTCTCTTAAGGCGTTAACACCGAGGAGTGAGGCAATACCTCAGAGCGCTGGCGAAGCTCATGTGATGTCAGTCAGCAATGGAACACAGACACACTGGCGCCGGCCAGTTCTTAAAGGGGAGGGTCGATCTTGCTCTCCATCCACACCCTGCTCATTGCAGCCTTGAATCTCAGCTTGGAGAGACCTGTACATCAAATCTGCTGGAAAGAACAGTGGGGAGGCCCAGGGAAAGAGCTCAGAGTGCAGCCCCCATAGTCTCTTCTAAATCGATGCAAGGAAGGTCAAATCAAAATGAACCTGCAAAGTGCTGCTCAGTACCCAAAACTCCTTCACACAGCGTTGAATCTCTCCAGAAGTCTCTCTCTCTCTCTCTCAGAATGCATGGTGCAAAAATGTCGCCGACAAAAAAGTCAGGAAGCGGTCGCCTTTAAATAGCGCTCCCCCAGTGCCTTCCTGACTGCAAAACGCTCCACTCAACCTGTCGTTGCTAGCAGCAGGTGGTAAGGCAGGGGGCACCACTTTATATCCAGTCCGGGGTGCTACTGGGGCATTGCAACTCGACTGATGTCACGATCTGCGGGCGCAGGAGGTCGTGGTGGTAGTGTTTAGCGCCACCACAAAATGTCTGGTCAATTCCTTGGAGAGGGTGCAGAGGAGATTTACTAGAATAATAATAATAATAATAATTCAACTTTATTGTCATTGCACAAGTACATGAACAACAAAATGTGATCTTGCAAGTTCCCATGACTGGGAGAAGCAAAGCCGCTGTGTCGGTGCGCGCCGCCATTCCATTTCCACCATTCCTCCTGTCCGACAATCTTCAGCCCAACGCCCGGGCCTGCTCACCAGCCGCTCCTCTTTCCGTGACCTTCTCACCAACCGCCCCTCCTTCCGTGACCTTCTCACCAACCGCCCCTCCTCGGGGCTCCTTCCGTGAACCTTCTGCACCTGGTCTTCCCTGATGGTCACCCCTCCAGGTACTAACCAGGCCTGCCTCTTGCTTAGCTTCCAAGCCTTGTCCAGTGACCCTGTCCCTAGTCCCAGGAACAGGGCCAGGTACCAGGGATGCTGGACTTCAGTTCTGTGAAGAGATTGGAGAAGCTGGGTTAGTTCTTCTTAGAGCAGAGAGAGAAGGAGAAGTGAAGATTTGATAGCAGCATTCAAAATCATGGAGCATTTTGATGGAGTAAATAAGGTGAAACTGCTTCCAGTGGTGGAAGGATTGGTAATCAACGGACACAGATTTAAGGTAATTGGCAAAAAAAACAGAGAGGACATGAGTTTTTTTTTTAATTATGCAGCGAGTTGTTATGATCTGGAATGCACTGCCTGAAAGGGTGATGGAAGCAGATTCAGTAGTAACTTTCAAAAGGGAATTGGATAAATACTTGAAGGGGAAAAAAAATTGTAGGGCTATGGGGAAAGAGTGGGGGAGTGGAACTAATTGGATAGCTCTTTCAAAGAGCCAGCACAGACACAATGGGCCAAATGGACTTCTTTTGTGCTGTATCATTCTATGATTCTATGATGTGGCTGAACAGGAGAAGCATTACAGCCAGGTCCTGGCCTGAAATTCAGGAGTTTTACATGATTTTACACATGAAAAACAGACAAATGTAAATTACATTTCTCACCCCAAAAAATTGACTAAACAAAGTGCAACAGATCAAACAGCACATTCTTCCCAGTCAGGCAGAAACAGCTGGTTTATACACAACTAAGGCTAGACTTTTGTCAGTTTATCCTTACTGCATGCATGTCTTGCTCACCTAACAATGAGTAACAATCAAAGCTAACAGGCTCTCTAGAATGTGAATGAGATGGTTAGAACATTTGAATGTCAGAGGAATTAAGTCCTTAAGAATTAACTCATTATTCTTCTTCTTCTTCTTCTTAGGCCGTCCCTCGGAACCGAGGATGACTTGCTTCCACATTAAAAATGAGCTCGCAGGTGACTGATGAGTCCAATGCGGGACCTACAGTCTCTGTCACAAGTGGGGCAGACGGTTGTTGAAGTGGTGGGTGGGTGGGGTGCTTGGGTTGACGTGCGCTCCTTCCGCTGTTTGCGCTTGGCTTCCGCTTGCTCCCGGCGAAGAGAATCGAGGTGTTTGGCGCCTTCCCGGATGCTTCTCCTCCACTTTGTGTGGTCTTGGGCCAGGGATTCCCAGGTGTCGATGGGGATGTTACACTTTTTCAAGGAGACTTTGAGGGTGTCCTTGAAGCGTTTCCTCTGCCCACCCGGGGCTCTGTTGCCGTGCCGGAGCTCCGAGTAGAGCGCTTGTTTTGGGAGTCTCGTATCGGGCATGCAGACAATGTGACCCGTCCATCGGAGTTGATTGAGCGTGGTCAAAGCTTCGATGCTGGGGATGTTGGCCTGAGCAAGAACACTGACATTGGTGCGCCTATCCTGCCAATAGATTTGCAGGATCTTGCGGAGGCAGCGTTGGTGGTACTTCTCCATTGCTTTGAGGTGCCTGCTGCTCATTATTAAGAGATTTGGATATATCTATGGCTTCACTGTCAGTACCTCAAATCAGCACTCTTGCTAGCATAGGCAGATGCAATGAATACATCACATAATAATTATAGTGATCCCTGGTCAGTCTTCCCAGGAAGCACCTGCCTGCAATATTCCTAATTTAATCCAATGGTTACATCATTACAGACTGATGCATTTAATACTTGTAAAATAAATACTTACCCAGCATGAAAGACAAATGAGATAATTTGGACTCTCAGCCACAAGTGGTGTTTGTCATTCGATACAGCAGCAAACCGAGAAGGGCTACCATCAAAAAGGTTTATTTCACATTGTCACTTGTCTGTAAAAGTAAATAGAGATGTATTTGCCACAAAAAGTCCAATCTGCAGGCTGTTAGTTTTTCCACAACAATAAACAAAGCCTCACTCTGGAGAGGCAAGTTTATCTTTGAAGAAATGATGAAAAGAATTTACATTAAACAGCTGCTTCCAGAAGCTCCCTGTTCAGACACAAGGATATCTTGATGAGATGTTAGATTTCAGTCATCAGTTTTATGCAGTTATTTGATAAATTGACCATATTAGCTACAATAGGATCCTGCTGGCTAAACAAGGTTGATGAATAGACCAATCAAATACAAGACAAAGTACTGGGGAGTACAATAACATCCAATCCATTGAAAAACATATCAGTTCTGTTTTATGAGCTGCAATTGCTGACAAAATTATAGTTTGGTTTACAAGATTGGAGCTTCATCATAAAATCATATAGCACAGAAGAGCTGTCCAATTCGTCCCACTCCCTGCTCTTTCCCCATAGCCCTGTAAATTTCTCCTTTGCAATATATATCCAATTCCCCTTTGAAAGTTACTTTGAATTTGCTTCCACTACCTTTGTAGGTAGTTCATCTTATATTTACAGGCCCTGATTTTATCGCAGGGCGGGACCATTGTGTGTGAGGGGCCTGGCGATCAAAAAATTTCCAAGTTGAGGCCCGGAGAGATTTTAACTACTGGGCCTCACTTCCATATTCAGGCCCTGACTCCCGTCCAAACCCGGCAGAAATGACTGCCTGGCCAGAGATCACTGCCGGGCCAGAGGGCGGTAGCGAGAATTTAAGCAGCAGCAGGCCATCGGCGGGGACCCACGGGAACAGTCCCCAACAGTCAGACAAATGGCGGGGGTGATCGTGATCAGGGGGGGATGAAGTCCAGGGCAAGGGAGACCCAAGCTTTCCATTTGGGGCCCAGAGGAGCACTCCTACTCATCGTGTCCACAAGGAAACCTAAAACTTAGCTGCCTGGGCCTCTCCAGGCCCTCAATCCAGCTCCTGGCAGATTTTTCCTGGCAGGAAAGCCAGCACTGCTCCCCTGCTCAGGCCTTGGTTTAAAATCACAGATCGGGCCCCGAGGACATCATAGGAGCCCAAATTCCATATTTAAAGAGGACTCACCGGCTTGGGGTTTGCAAGCGGGCAGATCGGGGCGGGAAAGGAGTGCATAAGTCCCCCACGCCATTTTAACTGATCCCCACCTCCCCCCAAGCTTGGTTTCCACCAGGCAGGGGGAGTTAAAATGGGGGCCACTCTAGATGAATCTACCTCAGTTAGCATTAGGGATAGGAACAGGAGTAGACCATTCAATCCCTTTTGGCTGTTCCACCATTCTATTAGATCATTGCCGATCAGTACCTCAACACCATTTACCCACCTTTGCTCCATATCCATTGATACCCTTACTCAACAAAGGAATGAACAGTCAGGTAAGTTTAAGCAATAAGTTTAGGCCTAGAAATTCAGTTGGTTGCGCCAGCAGTTAGTGCCTTAAGAGAAGTGAATTTCGGGCGCTATGCGTGTAGCGCCCGGGCGCAGCGCAGTTTGCGCCTCGCCCCAAATTAAGTTGACCCTTAGCGCCAGCGCAAAGTTTAGCGCCCGCCCGGATGCGCGCGCAGAAAATGACGTCACATCCTCGTGCAACGCCCTTTGCGCGCCCCGATTCCAAACTCCAGTCGGACCGCCCCATTGTGCGGCTGGCGGCCAGAGCGTTTGTAAAATGGAATGCAACACAGCTGACGCGGGCCCCGGGCAGCGCAAATTAAAGGGCACGTACCCTGCAGTATAAAGGGCAGCCATTTTGCAGCAAACACTCTTGTGCAACGGATTTCTGGACACACAACAAGGAGGAGAGCTAACTGGTTACGTGCAGCAATAGCTCAGGTATTTTTGGACTCAGGCCAAAGCGCTGCAAGTGCCCTGTTGGAAATTTGACTGTTTGCCAGCATTTGATGGGGGTTGCATGGGGTGCCAACGCGGAGTTTCAGCGCCATGTGCGTAGGGCTCGCAGACGCGGGATCAGAGGGGCAGCCCTGGCTAGAGGCAGAGGGGGCAACAGGCGTCGGCAACATTGGCCTTACCCAGTCAGGGTATACCACCAGCAGCGCTCCTACCTCACCATGAGTGGCGCGCGATGTGTAAGAAGGCTGAGATTCCGAAAGGAGGTGGTTGCAGAGATCTGCCACCTGCTTCGCAGAGATCTGCGTCCAAAGCTCAGGTGCAGGACGTCTCTGTCGGTGGAAGTGAAGGTGACGGTGGCATTGAACTTCTATGCCACCGGCTCTTTCCAATCCGCTGTTGGGGACATAGCTAACATATCCCAGTTCGGTGTGCATCGCTGCATCCGCCAGGTGACCGATGCCCTTTTCAGAAGGAGACGCCAATTCATCTCCTTCCCCATGGCCCTGGAGAGCCAGCATCAGCGTGCAGTGGGATTTGCAAGACTCATGGCCTTCCCCTTGGTGCAGGGCGCCATTGACTGTACGCATGTGGCTTTGCGGGCACCTCTGGAGCATGGCGAGCAGTATCGCAACCGGAAGGGCTACCATTCTCTCAATGTGCAGCTGGTGTGTGACCACAAGCAGCGCATCCTGGCTGTCAATGCCTGCTTTCCAGGCAGCTGCCACGATGCCTTTATCCTGCGGCAGAGTACTGTGCATGACATGTTCGAGGCACAGCCTCCCCCAAGAGGATGGCTACTCGGGGACAAAGGCTATCCTTTGTGTACCTGGCTCATGACCCCGCTCCGCGCGCCCAGGACCGCTGCTGAAGAGGCATACAACGAGAGCCATCAAAGGAGCAGAAACATCATCGAGCAAACTATTGGGGTCCTCAAGCAGCGGTTCTGCTGCCTTGATCGTTCCGGCGGATCTCTGCAGTATTCGCCGCACCGGGTCTCCCAATTTGTCGTAGTTTGCTGCATGCTACACAACCTGGCTCTCCGCAGGATTCAGGCACTGCCACCTGACGTTGGACCACCACCTCAGGAGGAGGAGCAGGAGGAGCAGGAGGAGGAGGAGGAGGAGGAGGAGTACGTTCCCAGGAGGGAGCGACAAGGTCCAAGGGCCGTCCGTCGCCAGCTTATTGAACGTAACTTCTAAGCCCCCTGTCAGAGAATGCCTTGTGGCCATGAAGCAAGATGAATGCAGCCGCTCCGCAAGCCCTCAGCCGGCGAAGGCAACAAAGACGAACAAGAACAACCATGGACACTGTCTGAATAAAGATAAATTTATATTTGACAAAAATGAAACCCCTTCCCACATGAATCCCAAAAACAATCAACGGCCCCCACAAAAAGTGCAACAAACGACTCACTCCCACAACTGGAGTAACTCCACATTTGAACAAACCAGGCCTCAACCTCGGCCTTAACGCAAAAAACATACCCATAAACAAAACAACCATGGGCAAAATAAAGATGTCCACCGCCATATAAAATGAAAGCTGGCTGTAAAGTCTGTGGGTTGTTTAGTTAATTAATACACAGACTCCAAGAGTAACTTAAAACAGGACTTTACTATTCGAAGGTCAGGGCGAATCTGCCCAATAACTCCTGGCACAACACTTATATACTGGTGTGGTCACCGTCGGTATTACCGTATACAGAAGCCAAACAAAGTAGTGCCACACCTAAAATAGTTCTCTTAAAGGTGAACGGTTACATACAATAGTTCTCTTAAAGGTAGATGGGTACATACACTACAATCCTCCCTTTTTAGCTTACAACATACTTATTCCCCATTAAACATAACATATAATCAACTTCATGTAAAACAATTCACAGATATAGTCTCTGCGGGAAACAGTTCACAGATTCAGTCTCTGCGGGAACAGTTCACAGATTCAGTCTCTGATCTTGACTCGGTCCGAACAACATCTCTGTGGTGTAGCCGGTTCACATTTCTAGCGTGACTCATCCAATAGTCTTTCCCTTGGCTTAACAGCTTGAACTTCCGTCCTGCTGAACCAGCAGTGCTGACTTTTACAAACAGCTGGACTGCCTTGGTAATTTTTCCTACTTTCCAACTGATTTGGCCCCCTTCGTGGGGCCCACGTGCATGATCTGATAGAAGTGATAATGATTTAGATGGTTATCGTCTTCTGCTTCGTCTTTTTCTTTTCTGCTTCTTGGAGACTCTCGGGGCTTCCTTATCCGCTGCCAGCTGTAGCGCCACCATCTCCCTATGTTCCTTAGACTTTAAGTGCTTCATCCTGATTTCTGCACTTTGGGAGTTTTCATCACAAGCTGGGCAGACCAAGTCATCGTAATATTCCGTGTCACTCAACAGGTCATGGTAATATTCGGTGTCGTCCTGAGCTAGTCTAGCGAGAGGGCCTGCTACTTCTTCCGTACCCAACTGGACGTTAGCCGACTGTTGTTCCCTCCCTAGACATCTTTCCTGAAGAGACTTCTTCATGCATTCATATTCATCCCGCTCTTCCTGGGTTTCCTGCAAATCCTTCACTAATGACCTCGTTTGTGATTTCAACACTTCCCCTTCCCTCGGGGATTGATTGATCAGGCTATTCAATCCTTCTACTGGAGCAGCTGTTTCAACATTCTGCTGTTCACATTGACGTGATTCAGCGTACTTTTGGCATCCCTGTAAAATCTGTGTTGCAACCTCAGCTATTTCCATAACTTTTGAGAGCTCCGAACTCCTTCCCTTTGAAGATTGAAGCTCGTGTTCAGATTGTTCCCATTGTAGAGTCTTGTCCTTCAGCATATGAAGGAGTTGGCTGACCGTTAACTCTTCCACGGGAACACTGTGGGTCAGAGTCTTCTCCATTTCATCCACCTTTTCCTCCAATGCTTTCACCTTCTTTTCCTCTTGTACTTTGGCTTCCAGCGCTCGGAGAAGTTGTGCCTTGATGCTCTCTAGCTCATGTTCAGAGGCCATTCTTACAGTCTCTGTGTTTCTTACAGTTCCCTTTTCTTCCACTGAACGGATTCCCAGTTGAATCTGTTCTTCAAGTTGTTGAATCTCGGTCATTGCCGCCCCATATTTGTCTTGGGTTTCCTTTAATATTTTTATGAGTTCTTGTACATCTTGTCTTTCATGTTCTGCCATGTCTTTCACCTCTAATTTCTCATCTATGGATGGAACTTCTACCGATGAGTCTGTCTTGGCCTTGAGCTCATCAAGAATTTCCTGCAGCCTTTGGACTTCTTGCTCATGTTCAACCTTCAGTTGCTCATATGCTTCCACTGAAACTAGCTTTTCGGAGGTTGCCGAGTTAACCCCTTCCAGAATTGTAGCCTGGGCCTGTTCATACTGTTCTTTCAACTTCTCACACTCTGCTTGTAAGGAGTCGTAGAGAAGAACTGGAATAAAATCCTGGCTTCCTGAAGATTCCTCTTCATTTGCTTCTTCCTGCAAATATTCTAACTCCTGAACAGCATAAGGGAGATGTGATCGGTAATTGGTCACGATGGCTCTATGGTCGCTCTCTGCTTGAGCTAGCTGCTTCTGTTGTCTTTCCAGATTCTCCCATTCGGTGTCATAGAACTTTTTCATTGTTTTCATCTCTTGTACGAGACGGTAACTCAATTGTTCTAATTGTTGTCGTAATTTGAAATAAGTTTGAGTCCAAGCTCGGTGTTCTTCCGTCATGGATATGTCCGTAACTTGAACAGGCTCAGAATTTTCTGTCAAACTAGGTTGTCGTTGTTCGGTGGAGTTCTGCTCTGAAACTTTGTTCTTCTCTAGAGCATAAGCCTTTATGCATGCCTTCGTTTTTCCAACCTTCGTCGGCAAGTCCATTTCAGCCTTGTCTTTCATATTTGGGTTGGTCTTATCGTCATCCGTTTCAGAATCTGAGCTGATTGTCTGCACCGAGTCCTCACTCGTTATGGCTTTTAGATAGTGCCATTCCATGTCTATTTTCTTGATCCACTCCCGTCCTAGAAGTGGTGGTCCTCCCTCATGTAGTATGTATAAGTTCATTCTTCGGTGTTCTTTACCCCATCTCTCACTTTGGCTCTTATCTTTCCCATGGGGTATACTTTATGCCCTGTGTATGTCTGCAATACGAACTTGGTATCTCTTAAGGGTATATGTGAGAATAGCCGGTGGTAATCCCTTCGATTTATGACTGATAGAGCTGATCCAGTGTCCAACTCCACTTTCACTTGGATTCCAGCTATTTTTAGCATGACCCAGATAGTTTGTAGGTCAGCTTCCTTACTCACATTGTGAATTCTCAGACTACCCAGCTCCTGGCTGTTTGGGTCTGAGTCTGAATTCTGTTCGTCTGAACTCTTCTCAGCCACCTTGTGTACCTTGTTGTACTTTTCCTGTGATGGCTTCCTTTGGTTGTTGGTCCTTTGGTTGTTGGTCTTCTTCCCTGACCGGCATACCTTAGCTATGTGACCCAGTTTGCCACATTTCCTACATTCCTGGTTCTTAAACCAGCATTGGTTCTGGTCGTGTGTTGTCTTCCCACAACGATAGCATTTTGTTGTTGTCGAGGTAATTTGATCCACACTTAGTGCTGCTGTCTTTAGCTGCATTTCCGCAGTTCCCTTCGCTGCGGCTTCGTGCGATGCTGCAATAAGGACAGCCCTGTCAAGTGTAAGGTCGTTCTCTTCGAGTAGTCGCTTTTGCGTTCCTTCCTTTGCCAACCCGCACACGAACTTGTCTCGCAATGCCTCTGTCAGATTCCCTCCAAACTGGCAGTATTTCGCTAGTCTACGCAGTTCGACCAAGTATTCTGCGTTGCCTTCGTCTTTCCGTTGCGTTCTCGCATAGAATTTGAATCGTTCCGCCAACATCAACGGTGTGGGGTTCAAGTGCTCCTTCAGAACAGCCACAATATCATCGAAAGTCTGATCCGCCGGTTTAGCTGGTGATAGTAGATGCTTCAAGAGCCCATATGTCTTCGCGCCCATCGAGTTTAGCAAGGTTATAGCTTTGTCATCTTCTTCTATTTTATTGGCCTCACAATAGATCTCGATGCGTTCCACGTACGTGGCCCAGTCTTCTACCTCGGCATTAAAATCGTTGATGTTACCACGCTTAGGCATCTTCCTCTCTTTCTGATAACACCCCGAATTATTTCTTTAACTTATTTATTTTTTTCTAAGATGGCGGTTTTCCCGCGAAAATGGCGGTTTCCCGCGCTTATCTTCTCTCCCCGCCCACTTCAATGGCGGTTTCCCGCTTCTGTCTTCTTCCCCGCCTAATGGCGGCTTCCCGCGTTTCTTCCCTAGCAGGAGGGGTACACTTTCCCCCACAGGCGACGGCCGCTGGCTTTCAGATTCACAGCCTGCGCGTCGGCTTCAGTGCTTTCCCTTTTCTCGGCAAGGCAACCGGCGCTGGGTACACCCCGTTGACGGAGAACAGTTTCAGCCGCTGGACTGGCTCTCGCGCAGTCTCCCTTGGTCGGCTCTGCCTCTCTCCCGCTCGCTCGGCTCTACCGGCGCTGGGTACACCCCATTGACGGAGAACAGTCTCAGCCGCTTGACTGGCTCTCGCGCAGTCTCCCTTGGTCGGCTCTGCCTCTCCCGCTCGCTCGGCTCCCAAACGCCTCTCCCAGCCGTCTCGCAGTCCGGTGCTTCCCTCCCTGGCTGCGGCTGAGTTTTTATATCTTCCCGCGCCTACGCTCCCGGTCGCAGCGCTTCGTGGCTTCGGTCGCTGCCCGGCCTTTTTCACCGGTCGCGGTCTAGCTGTCTCACGACGCCGTTGCGTCCCCAGCCTGTCTGTACCGCGGCTTCCTTGCTCCACGCTGCCCCAGTCTCAGCGCCTCTGGGCCCGACTTCTGTCCGGCTCCTTTCCCCCTTGACCGTGGTCGAGTGCACCGCCCTTATCCTCCGGTTATTCTTTTTACTTTTCCCTTACTCACAGTCACCGTGGCCGCCTTGCTTCTCGTGCTGATCGGCTCACTCCTCACCATGGCAGAAGGGACAGTCAGTGCCTGTTGCTGATGGAAGTCTTTGTCTCTGAATTCTTCCTCCTTTCCAGCTCTGCAGACTCGAGTTTTCTCCCAGCAGAATGACGAGGGCGGTTGCCTCTTCTCGACGCTCGTTAACTGCTTCGGAATTATTGTTGCCGCAGGGTACGATCGGACTCGTCGCCACTGTAAAGTCTGTGGGTTGTTTAGTTAATTAATACACAGACTCCAAGAGTAACTTAAAACAGGACTTTACTATTCGAAGCTCAGGGCGAATCTGCCCAATAACTCCTGGCACAACACTTATATACTGGTGTGGTCACCGTCGGTATTACCATATACAGAAGCCAAACAAAGTAGTGCCACACCTAAAATAGTTCTCTTAAAGGTGAACGGTTACATACAATAGTTCTCTTAAAGGTAGACGGGTACATACACTACACTGGCCACACCCTCTACTTAGTGGCCCGCGAGGGCTAGACCTTGTCCAGCCTTTTGGCGCCCCTGCCCGGCCTGCTGCTCCTCCGCAAGCTCTGCCCAGTGGCTGCTGCGAGGCTGGGGGAAGGCGCCTGAGGGTCAGATGCCCTTCCGCCAGATGGCCTTGGGGGGCGGCCTACATGGGCTTTGGGCCTCGAGGGGCCGGCTGTTGATTGGCGCACATGTGCATGCCCACCATCAGCACCAGCCGCTTGCCGTTGACGCTCCACTGGGGGAGTGGCGGCGGCGGATGGCGCAATGTGGGCAAGCTGGCGTATTGGAGGCGCTGGCTGGTGATGTCGCACGCTGGCACTCGCCCGGGCATGCACTGCACGATCCACACCAATCAGCCGAAGGGCGGATCGCTGTGCTGCTGCAGCGCGGCGGGTGTCCTGGCGATGCCTGGCTGAGGCAGCGCGTGTGGCAGCAGTGAGTGCCCCTGTTGCCCTGGTCTGCGCCCGCATCAGATCCGCCACTGACTTGACGGCATCAGCCAGCGACTCCATCGCCGGAGGCATCCGTTCCACTACCTCCATCATCATCCGGCCACTCTCGGCATTTGATGCCCCAAACTCCCGCACACTGGTCGCCAGCGACTCGATGGCCTCAAGCATCCATCCCACCACCTGCATGAGCTCTGTGTGGCGGCGGTCCGAATCCTCGGCCATTTTGTCCAGCTGGCGCGCCTCCTCCGAGGTGAAGGTGGCCGGACTGGAGGCGGGACTCTCCCGCTGGGGAGCAGGGGTCCGAGCTAGGTGACCCTTGGCACGTTGCTGGCGCCGAATGTCCGCAGCAACTGCACTCCCCTCCGATCCTTCCCCCCCTCTGGGGGGAAGGC
Source organism: Somniosus microcephalus (assembly GCF_052327205.1). Lineage (NCBI taxonomy): Eukaryota > Metazoa > Chordata > Chondrichthyes > Squaliformes > Somniosidae > Somniosus > Somniosus microcephalus. Next base: position 177,747,073 of record NC_140988.1, read on the forward strand.
CGCGGCCCACCCGCAGCCCTCCTGGGTGGCTGGACGCCACTGGTCCCAGCAGCTGCACTCCCCTCCGAAAGTTGCTCCAGGCTCTCATCCAGGGAAGACGTGTCCAACACTTCGCCCTCTGCTGCGGGACCTGAGTCCTCCCCTGATGGTCCGGGTTGCTCTTCCTCCTCCTCCTCCTCCTCCTCCTCCTCCTCCTCCTGTTCGGAGGGGCTGTCACTGGCAGCTTCAGGGAGCTCTTCGTCACCAGCTGAAAGCAGGAAGGCACAAGAGTAGCTTCAGAGTGAGGAGAGGGCGTCAGCGAGGGAGTCATGACTGGTGGCATTCAGCGCATTGGTGGCACAGTGGCAAAGGAGGTAGCTCGGATGCGCAAATGCGACGAGAGAGGGCCTAAAGGCGAGGTCCTTGCCATTGCCGGGCAGCGGAGGGTCGGCTTCTCCGCACGCTCTGGGCACAATCACGTGGCCTCCCATGAGGCCACTCACGTGCTCCTCCAGGGGAGTGAGCTTCTGGAACTTGGCGCGGCCTCCCCCGGTGAAGTCGCGGCACTTGCGATTATTCGCAAGTTTAGCCTGCAAGAGAAAGGACGGGCTCTAAGTACGGTGTGTAGCCGTGACGTAGTGTGCACTGCCTCCCATGGTGGAATAGCTTGGCCAGAGTGTAGCCCTGATCTAGTGTGCACTGCCTCTCATGGTGGAATAGCTTGGCCAGTGTGTAAAGTGCAGAATGTGCAATTGATGCTCATGACTGTCCCAAAGCTGCTGGCTGAGGGCTGCCCATTAGGCCTTTCAGGTCCCTTTGCCCATCATGTCAGGTGGACATGCAAGAATGAGGAGGAGAGTGGAAAGGGTACTCACCCTGACAATCCTGGTCAGGTCATTGTATTTCTTCCGACATTGCACCTTGTCCCTGGGGGCATCGCCGTAGGACGACACCCTGGTGGCGATCTCCCTCCAGGCTTTGGTGTAGACGCGGTGGGTGGGATTCCTGCCAGTGTCTGGGAACAAGATCCTGCGCCTCTTCTCCAATGCTGTCAGCATGATATCCAGATCACGCTCTGAGAAGCGCAGGGCACGACCACGGGCCTTCTCATGCGTTGCCATGGCTCCTTGGGCTCAGCAGCAGTGTTGAGGCCTAGTTTGAAAGCTGCAGTGTGCAGGGCGTGGCAGCAGACCAAATCGTCCCTTCCCCCTTTAAGAGCTGGCCGGCGTCACGGGGTCTGCTGTCAATCAAAAAATGACTGCACCCGCGCTGCGCCCCGCCTCGGCGCTATCCCTCTGCACCGCCGGCTTAGCGCCTAAAGATAGTCGTGTAACGCCTCTTTTAGCGCTCCAGCAACCTCTTAGGGCGAAGCAACTGAATTTCGGCGAAGGGGGCGCAACTTTGGGGCGGGCGCTAAAGTCGGGCGGGCGCTAACGTTAGCGCCCCAAAACTGGCAAAACTGAATTTCTAGGCCTTAAAGTCTAATTTATGAGGAAAAATAAAATTGTGACAGTAGAACAAAGGGATCTAAAGCCTGTTTTAGGCGGCTGCCTGGAACGTCTGAAAAACTGCCCAACCCAACATGGGGCAGACGCCTTTAAGGTGGCCTTGGGGCGTAGGGCATTGCCCTCAGAGATTGATACTTTTTGCAGCAGGAAACGGGTGCACAAGGACCAGTTTCTCTGAGGTAGTCGGGTTTTTTTCTGGATGGATGAGCAAATGGCCCTCCTCCTCTGTATTTATCATGTGATCCTGTGACACAAGGTCAGAAAATTTGAATGCTCTTCTCTAATACATTTTGCCACTAGAACAAGCACCTGCTCAGCCAACACCTGCCTTAGAATGAACCTTTTGTACAATAACATACATGCATAGAATGACACAGGCAAAAGGTCCCAGTGCAGATGTCTTAAAAGGGAACAGGTGATGTGAAATGTACACAGCCTAAACTACTACAAATTGGACTAAATTTTGATTTATTGCACCATGTTGAAACAAATTGTGCTCATTATGTATTATGCAGATGCACTTCAGCACTGTTGCAAATGATATTGAACCAGCCCCAATCTTTTCTGTATTATAAGTCAAGAGACATAATAAGGAGTTCATTTCTTTGCTAAGTATCTTGATGAATTTAGTATTTCATTCCAACTATTGATATCCCATTTACATTTTAAATAGGATACCATTGCCTGGAATACCTAATCTATGATTTAGTCCAAGAACACAGTGTTTTGAGTATCTGAATATTCTATGCACATATAAAATGAAACTCCACAACACAGAACACAATACATTTATCAGTAACAGAGCTCTAAAGTTTCTGGTTTTCACACTAATCTGCAGTGAACTAAGTGATGGAAAATAGTTTTTTTTTTCATTGTGGGAAGACCATTAGAAAACATGGGGGCAGATTTTCTACTTGGGCACAAAATAGGCGTGATATCGGCAGCACACCCACAGCCCCCTCCCAATGCGACAGTTAGGAGGACCAAACCATTTTCAGGTTTGGGTCTCATTTTCTTTTCGTGAGCTGAGGGTGCTAAAAGGGCACTTCACTCCAGCTAGCCAGTTACCTGTAGCGGAGAATCGACCAGCTATAGCATGCAGCCATCCAGCGGGTACGGCCTGTTTTGGCGGGGGGGTGGGTGGGGGGAGGGGTGGTGCGCGGGGGAGATCATAGGATCATAGACATTTACAGCACAGAAGGAGGCCATTTGGCCCATCGTGTTTGTGCCGGCCGAAAAAGAGCTATCCAGCCTAATCCTATTTTCCAGCTCTTGGTCCATAGTCCTGTAGGTTACGGCACTTCAAGTACATATCCAAGTACTTTTTAAATGGATGAGGGTTTCTGCCTCTACCACCCTCTTAGGCAGTGAGTTCCAGACCCCCACCACCCTCTAGGTGAAAAATGTTCTCCTCTAATCCCTCTACAAATTACTTTAAATCTATGCCCCCTAGTTATTGACCTCTCTGCTAAGGGAAATAGGTTCTTTCTATCCACTCTATCTAGGCCCCTCATAATTTTATGCATCTCAATTCAGTCTCCCCTCAGCCTCCTCTGTTCCAAAGAAAATAGCCCCAGCCTATCTAATCTTTCCTCATAGCTAAAATTCCCCAGTCCTGGCAACATCCTCGTAAATCTCCTTTATACCCTCTCTAGTGCAATCACATCTTTCCTGTAATGTGGTGACCAGAACTATATGCAGTACTCTGGCAGTGGCCTAACTAGTGTTTTGTGCATGCTCCATCCATTTCTCAATAAAAAATTGCATTCAGGGTAGGTCTAACAGGTGTAGGACCTCAATTTGCAGACTTAAACAGCTTTCTGCCTGTGTTGATGAGTGCAATATGCCCATTAAAAAGCCTGATTTAAAACTGATTCAACAACAACAACAACAACTTGCATTTATATAGCGCCTTTAGCATAGTAAAATGTCCCAAGGCACTTCACAGGAGTATTATAGAACAAAATTTGATACCGAGCCACATAAGGAGATATTGGGGCAGTAATTCCTCCCCAAACGCGTGAGTACGGAAGGGGTACTCACGCGTCTGGCCGGAGGAAATGCCGGTTTTCAGCATGCACAGCGCATGCGCTGAAAACCGGCATTTCCTCTCCTCTAACCCAAGAGTTGAAGAGGCTAGCGCGTGCGCTGTAGGGGGCAGCGTGTGCGTCTTGGATTTCCTCTGTTTTGGGGGATTTGCGCATGTCTAAAGGCCTCCGGTCTTTACGCTTGTAAAAAGCACACGTAAGTATTTATTTTTACAGGTAAGTGGTGTTTTAGTGTAATTTAGAATTTTTTTTTCCACAGGTTTATTATTTTAAAGAATCTACAATAAGGTAAGTTTAGTTTTAGACACTTTTTATTAAAAATTTATTTTTTCAAAAAAAAAATTATTGTTTAAATTATTTTTTTAAACTTATTTATACTTAATTTAATGATTGGGATGTTTTTTAAATTTTTATTTAAAGTTTAAATAGTGTTTTGGGCCCCCGTAGTTTTCATGAGTTTGACAGTTCTTACTCTCAAACTCATGAATGAACCTTCCCCTCCCCTGATTGGTTGTACAGTGCTCACCTGATCCCAGCCGGCACATTGCACTAACTACGCCGCTGGATCAGGTAAGCACATCGCGCCAATATCTGAACCGGGCCAGGGACAGGAAATGCAAGCAGGCCCGGGCTTCAGATGTCAGCGTGCAGGGTGAGTGCAGATCGGGGGCTTGCACGCGCGGCAAGCCCCCGACACCAAGTTCTGGGCCATTAGCACAGGTGGACAAAAGCTTGGTCAAAGAGGTAGGTTTATAAGAAGCATCTGAAAGGAGGAGAGAGAGGTAGAGAGGCAGAGAGGTTTAGGAAGGGAATTCCAGAACCTAAGGCTCAGGCAGCTGAAGGCATGGCAGCCAATGGTGGAGTGATTAAAATCGGGCAAGAGGCCAGAATTTGATAATAGCAGAGATTTCGGAGGGTTGTAGGGCTGGAGGAGGTTACAGAGATAGGGAGGGGCAAGGCCATGGAGGGATTTGAAAGCAAGTCTGGTTATGTGAGGTGGGTCCATAGGTATCCTGAGGGAGGGGACATGAGTTGATGTTTTGGGTGTAGACCCGTCCCCAGAATACAATGTTTCCAGAGGTTCTGTGCCTGTGATTCTGACCTGTATTTTTCTCGTTTTGGGTCGCACACACGCACTGTTTTATTTGCTAACGTTTTTCTGTTTTCATTTCAGACCTCCTGCAATTGCAGGCTTTTTTCCTCTATTTCCAATTTCCCCCATTTCTTGTATTTTTTCCTTGTGTTGGCTTCTCCAATTTTTTTTACCCTTTTTTCACGCATTCTTTTGCTCTTTGTTTTTACATTGCCTCACTAATGATCTTTTATATCATCTACGCCTTTTATTTAGCAGTTGGTAGATCATTCAAACCATCAACTCCCTCTTTGTGTTTTCTCTCCCTTTTTTCCTCTTTATTTTTTGAAACCTTATGAAAATGATCACTTTTGCTTAGTTTACAGTTCTGGTGAAGGGTATATACCCGAAGCGATAACTTGTCTTTTGTCGTTACAGATGCTGACTGACCTGCTGTTTGTTTCTAATATTTTCTGTTATTGTACTGTTAATTATATTGAACATGTAGATTACACAGACTATATCCAATATGCTCTTCATTGTGGGTCAAAAGGTCATTCTCCCAAAGAAAGCTTCTGCAGTTCCCCTCACCTCTCCGTCCCATAAGTGAAACTCCAGAAAATCTATCTAACCTTACATCCTCTGTATCCTTATAGGAATAACAGAGGATACTACAGGACTGGAAAAGACTCGGCAGTCCATCTGATCCTTGAATCAGTTGGCTTGCTTGATGTGACATTTCCATAATCCCAGTCACCCAGCAACCATCGTGTTCCATATATCATTTGTTAATTGTTTATCTCTATTTGCAACTGATCTTATATTCCTCAAACATGTTTCTAATTATGTAAACATCCATTTGTTTTTAAAGTTTTAACCCACACAGCATTCATTTATCTGAGAGTCCATTCAATATATTCACAACTAGTTTCTTCAATCTCAAGCCCTAAATTAGGCTGGTGAATTTTAAAGTTATATGCACTGATTTTGCAAGTACAATCAAAGTTAAATATCTGCAATTGTCCATTCCATGTATCTCAGCATTTAAAAAACCTGGATCATGTCTCCTCTCAATCTATGACTTAAAACATATTCATTTCTTTGCGACTTTCTTCACAACCAAATCCTAGAATCATCCTCACTTCTCTTCTTTGAACCCTTTCCAACAGATCAACATTGGGCCATATTTTACGACCCCTAAGGGGTCGCACATGTTCCAGGTTTAGGCAAGCGAAGCTTCTTGACAGATACTCCGCATCCCCGGGAGATGGGCCTCTGTGGGTGGAGAGTTGCGCTATTTGCCTAACTTCCACCCATTGAATGCCTGTGAAATTCTTACATAAGGCCTGCTTTTACCAGCATAAGAGTTTTTAAAAATAGAAAAATAAAATGTTATCACTCATTAAAAACCCTGTTCAATAAGGTAAGTTTATTTTTAGCCCCATTAAAATATATTTCAAAAAATTAAAACATTTAATTTTTGTTTAAAATATTTAATTAAATGGCATTTTAATTCATTTAAATATGTAATTTTTTTTTAATTTCATGTGTTTGTGTATTTTTTAAGTGATCCCCATTCATACTTATAACAGTTCCGTACGAAACTCCCATAAGTATGAATGGGGATTCCCTTCTTTTATTGGTTAGGCCAGCCCATGTGATCCCAGGGGCGCTTGCGAACCGCATGCACCCCTGGGATATGTGGGCCTCTGCCCGCATGTACCTGGAGAGGCCCAGGATCGCAAGTCTCCATCGCCTCCATCACCTCCATCAACAGATCGCAAGTTCCGGGCTTGCGTGCAAGCGCTTCGCGCGTGAAAACCCAGAACTTGCGTTGCCCTTACGGGCGCATACGCACCTCGTACATGCCCATAGGGGCTGCAAATTACAGGCCAATGTGATTTTAACTCAAATATTCAAAATGACCTCATCACCGATCCATACAAATTATTATATGCTGTTTCAGCTTGCCTCTGTGATACATTCTAGAATTGCTGATTTTAAATTGGCAGATTTTAAAATGGCACATGCCTACTTGAAGTCTACTGGTAGACACATCAAAACTGTATAAATATCCCAGGGAATTGATCGACATTACAGGCGAATAGGGCCTTTGGCTTAGTGGTAGCATTTCTGCCTTTGAGTCAGAAGCCGCAGACCAGCCCTGCCAAGTGGAGGCTACAATATGGTCTATATGAGCTGGGTTGACATCTGGCAGGGTATCTTGCATCCGGACAGAGTGACCACTGGCTCAGTGATAGTATTCCCACCTCTGAGTCAGAAGGTTTGGATTTGGGCCCCAATCCACTGTGTCCATTGGGTGAGGTTGCCCTCCACCCCCATCGTAAAGAGTAGGTGGGGCTCTTGGTAGCCTTGGTTGCTGTCCACCTAAGAAAAGATACTCCAAAGATAAAAAATGTAAGGAAGGGAATGGGAAACCACCTAGTAATTGGCTCAAGAATATAATGAGAGACTTAAGTTAGGACCTGCCTTAGGACAGAACAAAAGAGAAGGACGGACAGGGGAAAAATCCTTTGGATGTTACAAGATGGTACCATCTTAAACATTATGGGAAGAATTTATTATTGCTATTTCTAATGGAATCATAAAAGAGCTCTAAAAGAGCATTTACAATGTTGCTTTCCAAGAAGAATTTTTTTGACATACTAGTTTTGTAATTTTACATAGTAAGAAGAGTCTTTGTAGAAAATAATGCAAATGTGACTAACGAATAATAGCTGGATTTTACCTACCGAGACGAGTTGGGGGCAGGACTGCTGCCTTCCGCATTCTAGTCCCGCTCCCCAGTGACGTCTGACGAACTGACGCTATTTTGCCCTGATTGGCCTTGTTAAGCCCATCCTGCGGGCTTGCTAGCCAATTAAGGGAAAGCCAGTATCAATTGACATCAGTTGATGACGCTTCATCTGCCGGTTTTCTTAAAGGCAGATGCACCACACTTGTTTGACATGATTTGACAGTGTTTGACAGCATTGAGTTGCTGTCAAACACTGACAATCACTGTCAAAAGGTGAGCCCTTGCACCCAGGCTCTCTAAGTACTCTCTCCTTAGGATAAAACAGATGGCAGCTGCAGAAGCCATCTGTCGCTTCTCCCGATGAGATGAGGCTACACAAACACTTCACAGCTTGTCACCTGCAGAAACATCTAACCACATTAAAAATGTTTTCCCCAACATTTCCTTACCTCTGATACTAACCATTGTCCCATTGCATCCTTCACACCACTTCTGCAGCTGTCATCCAAACACCAACATAACAACAGACCCACAGCATGCCTCAGTTACCCTGGCAGGGTTCCCCGATGTCAGGAAGCCCACAGCAGCAGTTAAAAAATTGGGAAAAGCCTCTTAACTGCCTGTTAACTACCAGTTAACAGGCAGTTAAGTGGCTATAATCCTCTTCCCGCCACTAGGAGTCAGGTCCCTGTGCAAATCGTGGACCTGACTCCTGGAAAGATTGGTTGGAAGCGGGTTGGGAGCGGGTTCAGGACCCGCTTCCATTCTTTTTGACATTCCCAGCAGTCCCGCCTCCAAACCCGCCTCCTCAGGGCTGGTAAAATCCAGCCCTTAATCTCAGTAAGGCACAGACACATGTCCATAAATAATTATTATTTAAGGCATAAATCTATGGTCAAATGTACTTTATTGTCAGAAGGAAATGTAACGTAAAAGGAAGATGGGGAACAGTCAGGAGGGGGTTTGGAGGCACAAAATAAGGGATGGACTTTTGCATTGAAAATGTTTAAATGAGGACCAATTTCTTGTTGTCAGACTCTGATTATACATGCATAACTCGTGGCTCCGCAAAAATTGCTCAATGTTTTCTCATGCAATTAAAACCCTGATTCAAAACACTGCAAAGCAAAATTCAGATTACAAAAAATAAAGAGATTGAATTAGTACAATGAATTAGGCATTGGCCTTTCAACACAGGATCTGAGTTTAAATCAGCCAAGACTGATGGGGTGAACGTCTTCTCTGTCAGGAAATTATGCAAAATGAATTTGGATTATCTTAGTCCAATTTCTAAATGTCATGGACCCACAGCAGAGAACTGTGCCTAATTTGGCACTAAATTACTAATCTCACTCAGCGAAGGGGTGTGGGAAATATGTAAACTCTAGGTGCAGCAAGGGATTGAGGCTGAGGCACAACTGGGATAGGTTTAGACGGATTTGTACAAATTTGTGCTCAGAGTGCTTACATCTGACATGAAATGAGTTGCCCTTCATTAACATCCCTCATGTTGATGAGCACAAAAAAGTAATTGAAATAAAAGGCCCTCACAGTACAAGAGCACAACACATGTCAAACCAATCGTTACAAGTGTTACTCCACTCTTGGTGCACACCTATCATATTGTTCAGGTGCAGCATGCAGATTATATTCCAAATGGCTCTCGTAGAATGAATGTTACATCAAGCTTTTCAATATAGACTAGCTTTTACTTATTATCCAATTATTATACAGATAATTTTTTGTCTCCAAATTGCCCTCAATTCTGTTAGTTTTACTTTGTACCTTTTTTTTCCATTAGCAGCTGGTGTTTTCAGACAACATCCTGTAACATTTGCATACTGAATTATCATTGGCCCGCAGGCATCTGTAAGGAATACCTATTATATTCACATGTGATCACATGCTGAGTTGTCATTGGCCTGCAGGCATCTGTAAGGACTGCTATTTTTTAGAAGACCCAGGGGGTCCTGACTCCATCTTGTCCACACGGTGCTATATGAGAAAGCTTACAGACCTGATGCTTCATTAAAAGAGTTTAAACTGTAATACTCCGTTGTCCTGCAATTTATTATTTTTGTTCTAAGTGTGCAAAACAAGACATGGTGTCAGAACAGGGATTTGAAATGGACATCGTTGGAGCTCCCTTGCCTCGAATGAATTGGGAATCTTTGAACTTACCTAGAGAATGGAGCAAGTTCAAGCAACACGTGGTGTTGATGTTTTCGAGTCCACTGAAAAGCAAAGGGGAGGAAGAAAGATGCAGTTATCTACTCCTGTGGATCGAAGAAAAAGGGAGAGACATTTTTAACACATGGTCTCTCACCGCGGATGAAGCAAAGGTACTGAAAAGTTATTTTGACCATTTTGAAGCATATGTGATGCCCAAGACAAATATGATATTCGCTAGGTACAAGTTTCAGGAGAAAGTACAAGGAGCTAGTGAGTCGTTTGAACAGTTCGTGACTGAGTTAAAACTGTTGGTAAAAGACTGTGCATATGCAGATAAAGATGAGATGGTCAGAGACCGCATCGTGTTTGGAATACATTCAGCTAAAGTGAGAGAGAAACTTTTGAATGTTGGGTCCGGGCTAACGCTGGACAAAGCTATAGACATAGCTAGATCGCACGAGATAGCCCAAGCACAGTTGAAAACCATAACCGGCGCCACGAGCAGCTCGAGTGAACAGACAGTGCACGCAGTTAATAGGCACACACCAAAGAACACCGCCCAGAGAGCGTGTTTCAGAACAGAAAGAACAGCGAGAGTTCTAAAAATGGGCGACACAGACATAAAACGCTTCAAAAACTGTGGATATTGTGGAAACAAAATGCACGGGGAAAAGGAGTACTGCCCTGCCAAAGGAAGGCAATGTACTAAATGTGGTAAACGGAATCACTTTGCTAAAGTTTGCAAGACTGTTTTCGGAAAAACAGTACGCACAGTGAGTGACAGCCAAATGCCAGATAGAGAGCCAAATGCAGAGGAACTGTTTATTGATACTGTGTCACAGAAAAAACAGATTTCAGAGACTGAGCAAGCTTATGCTGATATTGAGATAGGAAAACAGGGCAAAGAGCTTAAGTTTAAACTAGACACTGGATCTCAGGTTAATGTAATTCCTCTGAGTGAGTATCACAGCTTGAAGGAGGAGTGTGAGCTACAGCCCACCTCACGCAGACTGACCGGCTATGGGGTGAGCAGCTCATTGTAAAAGGCACATGCGTGATGAAATGCAAGTACAAAGAAAGCAACATGATCTTAGATTTTTACATTGTTGACACTCAAGCACCTCCAGTGCTAGGTCTAAAGGCATGTTTAGACATGGACTTCGTCAAGCTAGCGCTATCATTGACAGCACCAGTTGAGAAGCAGACAGTCATGGAGGAGTTTGCTGACGTTTTCAAAGGAATCGGACTATTCCCAGGTGAATGCACTATTCACCTTGACCCAGCAGCAACCCCTGTGGTTTGCCCACCAAGAAGGATACCCCTTGCTCTACGTAGTCGCCTGAAGGAGGAGCTGCAGAGCATGCAGAATACAGACATCATCGTCCAGGAAACAGAGCCGACAGAGTGGGTCAACGCGTTAGTAGTGGTTGAGAAACCACATACAGGCAAGCTCAGAGTCTGTCTCGACTCCAAAGATTTGAACAAGGCTATCAAACATCCTCACTACCCTCTACCAACGCTAGATGACATCACACCCAAGCTAGTGGGAGCACGTTACTTCAGTGTAATGGACGCACGATCAGGATACTGGACTATCAAGCTCACAGAAGAGTCATCTAAGGTAACAACGTTCAACACACCATTTGGACGCTTTCGATTTCTGCGTTTACCATTTGGTCTTATCACAGCTCAGGATGAATTCCAGTGGAAGATCGACGAAACCTATGAAGGCCTCGATGGAGTAGTCGCAATCGTAGATGACATCCTCATCTATGGCAGGAATAGAGAGGAACATGACAGGAAGCTCCGTGCGATGCTACAAAGATCACGGGAGAAAGGCATCCGGCTCAACCCCGAAAAAAGCATAATCGGATCCACCGAGATCAGTTATTTCAGGCATCGCCTCTCAACTGATGGCATTAAGCCGGATCCAGAGAAAATCTCCGCCATCAAGAAGATGAAGCCGCCGAAGAACCGCGCAGAGCTAGAGACAGTACTAGGCATGGTTAACTACTTAGCCAAGTTTGCCCCGAGCCTCTCCGAAATCAACGCACCCATGCGTCAGTTGCTCAAACAATCCAATGAGTTCCTGTGGGACAAGCAACATGACACAGCATTTCAGAAAATGAAAGACCTAATCACCAGAGAACCAGGACCAGTTCTTGCTTACTTCGACCCCAACAAAGAGCTCAGACTACAAGTGGACGCATCAAAGTACGGACTAGGCGCAGTATTACTGCAAGAAGGAAAGCCTATCGGCTACGCTTCCAGATCACTCACAGACAGTGAAATCAACTATGCTCAAATCGAGAAAGAGCTATATGCAATTCTTTTTGGATGTAAGCGTTTCCACCAATCCGTCTATGGCCAACAAGTCATTGTGGAATCCGACCACAAGCCCCTCGAGTCAATCATGAGGAAACCACTAGCCACAGCCCCACCAAGGCTACAGAGAATGATCCTTCAGCTACAGAAGTATGACTTCACAATCATTCACCGTCCAGGCAAAGACATTCCTGTCGCAAACACGCTCTCCAGGAAGTCTCTTAGCTACCAAGACAGCAGCCTCATTGAAGGCATGGATGTGCAGGTGCACATGGTGTACAACAGCTTACCTGTGAGTGACTCAAAACTGAAGGGGATCCAAGCAGGAACAGAGAAAGATGCACAACTCACACTGCTGAGCAAAGTCATACATGAAGGATGGCCGGAGGAAATGCCCTCAGTGCATATCTGAATTCTGGAACCGCAGTGACTAGTGGGGTACCACAGGGATTGGTGCTAGGACCCCAGCTATTCACAATATATATAAATGAGCTAGACGAGGGAACTAGATATCTCCAAGTTTGCAGATGACACAAAGCTGGGTGGGCGTGTATGCTGTGAGGAGGATGCAGAGAAACTCCAGTGTGATTTGGACACTTTGGATGATTGGGCAGATGCATGGCAAATGCAGTGCAATGTGGATAAATGCAAGGTTATCCACTTCGGTAGCAAAAACAGGAAGGCAGATTATTATCAGGGTGCTTCTAGTAGAGCCCCACTTCCCTCTTGTGGCACTACCAATGAATTCTGGCCATGGGGGCACTAAAAGTAGTGAAGTTAGTGCCCCAAAGTGGGCACAACTCAATTTTTCCTCCTTAGAGTCATAACGGCACAGAAGGAGGCCATTCGGCCCATCGTGTCCGTGCCAGCTCTCTGTAGAGCAATCCAATCAGTCCCATTACCCCGCTCTAACCCCGTAGCCCTGCAAGTTTATTTCCCTCAAGTGCCTATCCAGTCTCCCCTTGAAAACATTGAGTGTCTCCGCTTCCGCCAATTCCGTTGGCAGCGAATTCCAGGTCATCACCACTCATTGCGTAAAAAGTTTTTCCTCACGTCCCCCCTATATCTCTTGCCCAAAACCTTAAATCTGTGTCCCTGAGCCCTTGTACCATCAACTCGTGGGGACAGCCTTTCCCAGTCTAGCCGATCCAAATCCGTCATAATCTTGTACACCTCTATCAAATCACCCCTCAACCTCCTTTGCTCTAATGAAAACAAATCCAGCTTCTCCAACCTGTCCTTGTAGCTAAGATCCCCCATCCCCAGAACCATTCTGGTAAATCTCCTCTGCACCCTCTCTAGGGCCTTCACATCCTTCCTAAAGTGTGGTGACCAGAACGGGACGCAATACTCCAGTTGTGGCTTAACCAGCACTTTATAAAGGTTCAGTATAACTTCTCCACTTTTGTACGCAATACCTCTATTTATGAAACCCAAGATCCCATATGCTTTGTTATGATGCAAGATAATGGCTCATGGGATTGGGGGTAATGTATTAGCATGGATAGAGAATTGGTTAATGGACAGAAAACATAAAGTAGGGATAAACAGGTCATTATCCAGTTACACGATTACCCTTTCATAAAACCATGTTGACTTTGCCTAATCATGTTATGATTTTCTAAGTGCCCTGATACCACTTCCTTAACAATTGATTCCAGCATTTTCCTGATGACTGAAGTCAGGCTAACTGGCCTGTACTTCCCTGTTTTCTCTCTCCCTCCTTTCTTGAATAGCGGGGTTACTTTGGCTACCTTCCAATCCACTGGGACTGTTCTAGAGTCCAGGGAATTTTGGAAGATCACAACCAATACATCCACTATCTCTGCAGGCACCTTTTTTAGAGCCCTAGGATGGAGGCTATCAGGTCCAGGGCATTTGTCGGTTTTTAGTACCATTAGTTTCTCAAGTGCTTTTTGTCTACTGATATTAATTACTTTAAGTTCCTCACTCTCATTAGCCCATTCATTCCCCACTATATTTGGTATGCTTTTTGTGTCTTCTACTGTGAAGACAGATACAAAATATTTGTTTAAAGTCTCTGCAATTTCCTTGTTCCCCATTATAATTTCACTTGTCTCAGCCTCTAAGGGGCCAATGCTTACTTTTGCCACTCTCTTCCTTTTTACATACTTGTAGAAGCTCTTACAATCGGTTTTTATATTTCTTGCTAATTTACTCTCATTCTATTTTCTCTCTTTGTATCAATTTTTTGATCATCCTTTGCTGGTTTGTAAAGCTCTCCCGATCCTCAATTCTTCGCCACATTATAATCCTCTTCTTTTAATCTATTATCCTTAACTTAGTTAGCCACGGATGGATTACTTTCTCCGTGGATTTTTTTATTTCTCAATGGAATGTACATTCATTGTTCACTATACTTTCAAGTTTTGTGTCATCTGCATATTTTGAAATTGTGCCCTGCACACCCAAGTCCATGTCATTACTATATATCAAGAAAAGCCGTCGTCCTAGTACAGACCCCTGGGGAACACCACTGTATACCTTCCTCCAGTCCGAAAAACAACCATTCACCACTACTCTCTGTCTCCTGTCACTTAGCCAATTTCGTATCCATGCTGCCGCTGTCCCTTTTATTCCATGGGCTTCAAACTTGCTGGCAAGCCTATTATGTGGCACTTTATCAAATGCCTTTTGGAAATCCATATACACCACATCAATCGCATTGCCCTCATCAACCCTCCCTGTTACCTCTCTGTACAAAAAAATCAACAATTCCCAGAATGGGAACATAAATAAATTTTGCCCTACCTGACCACCACTACCTTTAAATAGTGCTCCCCAAACAGCCAGGCGAGGTGACAACGCCTCCTGCAGCTGCTGTTGGTGACGCCCAGCGATGCTGCAGGGGGTGGAAGCGAATATCAGGGCACTGCGCACCAGATGGCGTCACGATCTTCGGGGCACCAGAGAGCAAAGCGGTAAGTCTTAGCACCAGCGCAAATCCGCCAGGGAAGTTTGCGGGTATCGGTGATTTTGCCGCACCCAGTCGGTAAGCCCTTAGCCCCACATTACCGCCCCCCAGAGGCGCTAATGGGAGGCACAAGCCAGGCCAATTTCTCCCCCATATTTTCCAAGGAGTACGTGGCCTCCTTATTCTTCCTACCAAAATGTACTACGCCACACTTATCTATATTGAAGTTCATTTGCCAATTACACCGCCAATTCTAAAAGTTTTTCATGTCTTCCTGTATTTTGTCGCACTCCTCCTCTGTGTTAACTACACACCACAATTTGATGCCATCCACAAATTTTGAAATCGTACTTCAGATTCCCGAGTCCAAATGGTTTATGTAAATGGTGAACAACTGTGGTCCCAGCACGGATCCTTGTGGAACGCCACATCCCATTGCCAATCTGAGTAACTACCTGATGCGCTATCAATTACTCAAAAGACTGAGGTTAAGCGAGTAACTAACAGGCTTTCATTAACAAGAGAATGAAGGTGTGCCTCGAGTGGTCGACCAGTCCAGAATACAGAGGGACTGTGGAGCAGTCACCTTTATACCTGGACTCGTGGGAGGAGTCAGCCGAGGCATGTACAGACATGTACACAGTGGAATACAAACACCCACACAGGCAGGTATAACAGTGGTTTACCACATTCACCCCTTGTTTAAAAATGAGTCCAGCGGGGTGAAGTGTATTAAAAGTTTGTGTATTGGAGTCTCTCCGGAGGTCTTGTCTGCCACTGTGATCGACGTGGCGACGGCAGGGGTAGTGAAGCTTCCGGCGTCGAGTCCCGCGTAGGCTGGGGCACTGGTGTGTAGTCCTCGTGGGTGTCGAGTGGGTCGCGGGGCCCAGGCGTGCCGTCTGCTGGGGTTGGATATTGGATCGTGGGGGGGGTGGTAGTGGGTAGTGGGTTACTGGGGCCCCCAAGGGTGCGAGGTCTCGTATGGAGACTGTGTCCTCCCGCCCGTCCGGGTACGCAATGTAAGCATACTGGGGGTTGGCGTGGAGGAGGTCAACCCTCTCGACCAGGGGGTCCGTTTTATGGGTCCTCATGTGTCTTCTCAGTAGGACCGGCCCTGGGGACGTCAGCCATGGCGGTAGCGATGTCCCCGATGTGGACTTCCTTGGGAAGACAAACATTTCTCATGAGGGGTGGCGTTAGTGGCAGTGCAGAGCAGTGACCGAATAGAGTGGAGCGCATCGGGGAGCACATCCTGCCAGCGGGAGGTCGGAAGGCCCCTAGACGTTAAGGCTAGCAGGGCGGCCTTCCAAACTGTCGCATTCTCTCTTTCCACCTGTCCGTTCCCCCGGGGGTTGTAACTGGTGGTCCTGCTTGTGGCAATACCCCTAGCGAGCAGGTACTGGCGGAGTTCGTCGCTCATAAACGATGAGCCCCGGTCGCTATGGATAAAGCTGGGGAAACCGAACAGGGTGAAGAGGTCGTTCAGACATTTAATGACCGTGGCACTGGTCATGTCCGGGCAGGGGATGGCGAACGGGAAACGGGAGTACTCATCAATAATGTTGAGGAAGTACACATTGCGGTCGGAGGAGGGGAGAGGCCCTTTAAAATCAACGCTCAGACGCTCGAAGGGGCGAGTGGCTTTTATCAGGTGAGCCCTGTCTGGTCCATAAAAGTGTGGTTTGCACTCAGCGCAGACTTGGCAGTTCCTGGTCATGGTCCTGACCTCCTCAATGGAGTAAGGCAGGTTGCGGGCCTTGATGAAGTGGCAGAACCTGGTGACCCCCGGGTGGCAGAGGTCATTGTGGAGGGCCCGCAGTCTATCGATCTGCGCGCTGGCGCAGGTGCCACGCGATAGAGCATCCGGGGGTTCATTGAGCTTCCCGGGCCGGTACAAGATCTCGTAATTGTAGGTGGAAAGTTCGATTCTCCACCTCAAGATCTTGTCGTTTTTGATTTTGCCCCTCTGCTTGTTAAACATAAAAACAACTGAACGCTGGTCAGTGAGCAGGGTAAATCGTTTTCCGGCCAGGTAGTGCCTCCAATGACGCACAGCCTCCACAATAGCCTGGGCCTCCTTCTCAACAGCGGAGTGTCTGGTCTCCGGGCCCTGGAGGGTTCGTGAAAAGAAGGCCACGGGTCTCCCTGCCTGATTAAGGGTAGCGGCCAGGGCAAAGTTGGACGCGTCGCTTTCCACCTGGAAGGGGATGGATTCGTCCACTGCGTGCATGGTGGCTTTGGCAATGTCTTCCTTGATACGGTGGAAGGCTAAGCGGGCCTCTGCCGTCAAGGGAAAAGAGGTGGACTTGATCAGCGGACGGGCCTTGTCCGCATAGTAGGGGACCCACTGGGCGTAATAGGAGAAAAACCCTAGGCACCTCTTCAGGGCCTTGAGGCAGTGGGGCAGTGGGAGTTCCATAAGGGGACGCATCCGGTCGGGGTCGGGACCGATGACTCCGTGTTCCACAACACAGCCAAGGATGGCGAGGCGGGTTGTGCGGAATATGCACTTCTCCTTGTTATACGTCAGGTTCAGGAGTTGGGCGGTGCAGAGGAATTTTTCGAGGTTTGCGTCATGGTCCTGCAAGTCATGGCCGCAGATGGTCACATTGTCCAGATATGGGAAAGTGGCCTGCAACGCATTTTGATCGACCATCCGGTCCATCTCCCTTTGGAAGACGGAGACCCCGTTGGTGATGCCAAAGGGAACCCTAAGGAAGTGATAGAGGCGGCCGTTTGCCTCAAAGGCAGTGTACTGGCGGTCCTCAGGGCGGATAGGGAGCTGGTGGTACGCTGATTTCAGGTCAATGGTCGAGAAGACGCGGTACTGCGCGATCTGGTTGACCATATCAGCTATGCGGGGGAGTGGGTAAGCGTCCAGCAGGGTGTAGCGATTTATTGTCTGGCTGTAGTCGATGACCAGGCGGTGCTTCTCGCCGGTCTTAACGACCACAACTTGGGCTCGCCAGGGGCTGGTGCTGCCCTCAATAATCCCCTCCTTCAGGAGCCGCTCCACTTCGGTTTTAATGAAAACCCTGTCCCCGGCACTGTATCGCCTGCTCTTTGTGGCGATGGGCTTACAGTCAGGGGTGAGGTTAGCAAACAGTGGGGGGGGGGGTGACTCTGAGTGTGGAGAGGTTGCACCTGGCGACGCGGCGGGCAATTTGGAAGCTGCTGGCTGCGGACTGTGAGTGGGGGGAGGGGTCCACCGTACGCCATCATAACACTTTTAAGGTGGCACTGAAAATCTAACCCCAGTAGAACGGCAGCGCAGAGGTGGGGCAGGACCAGAAGTTTAAAATTATCATACACAGTCCCATCTACTAAGAGTGTCACCACGCAGTAGCTGCCAATGTCCGCCGACTGGGACTCGGAGGCCATAGAAATCCGCTGGTGCGCAGGCAGGACTGGGAGAGAGCAACGCCGCACCGTGTCGGGGTGGATGAAGCTCTCCGTGCTCCCAGAGTCAAAAAGGCAGGTTGTTTCATGACCATTTACCTTAATGTCCATTGTGGACCGGGCCAGTTGGTGCGGTCTCGCTTGGTCCAGCGTAACGGAGGCCAGCGTAGGGGTCGGTGTGTCGCTGCGGGTATCAGATGAGGCGGTGTTGGGGGCCTGCTGCGTCCCGGCTGGCGTCCAAGATGGCGGCGTCCATGATCCCCATGTGGCTGGAGACGTCCAAAATGGCTGCTGTTCCGGTGGTTCGCACATGGCTGGGGAGGCCCAAGATGGCGGCCCGCACGGCCCACACGCGGCGCTGCTGGGGTTCAGGGTGGCTTTGGCCCTGCAGATGCTGGCGTAGTGTCCCTTCTTCCCGCAGCCCAAGCAGATCGCATTTTTCGCCGGGCAGCGCGCTCTGGGGTGTTTGGCCTGGCCACAGAAGTAGCATTTCTGGCCTTGGGACACTGCTGCGGTAGTTGGGCCGTTGCTGGGATGTGGCTGGGGTGGCACGGCGCTATGAGACGGCCCTACCGTGTCCCAGGCTGTCGTTCCCCGCGGCGTCCAAAGTGCAGAGGAGTAGGCATCCATGCCCCGGTAGGCTGCGTCCAATGATAGTGCGAGTTCAGAGGCCTTGTTGAGGTCGAGGTCACTCTGCTCCAACAGTCGCTGTCGGGTGTAATTGGACCTGTGGCCCGCTACAAAAGCGTCCCGGATAAGTTCCTCTGTGTACACGGCGGCCTTTACACCCTTACAACCACAGGCCCGGCCAAGCACAGACAGTGCCTGAAGGTATTCCTCGGTCGATTCCCCAGGTTGTTGTTTACGACTCCCCAGGAGGTGCCTGGCGTACACCTCGTTCACTGGGCGCGTGTACTGGTCCTTGAGGAGCTTGAGAGCAGCCGTGTACGAGGTCGCGTCCTGGATGACCGAGTACGCTCGGTGGTTCACTTTGGAGGTCTGGACATCCAGTTTGTCCTCATCCGATTTGACCGTTGCAGCGGAGGCGATCAGGAATCTTTCAAAGCACCTAAGCCAGTGAGCAAACTTGGTGGATGCGTCCGCCTCCCGATGGTTTAAGTCCAGGCATGCTGGTGTGAGGATCTTCTCCATTATAAAAAAATCTTGTTAATAAAATTGATGCGCTATCAATTACTCAAAAGACTGAGGTTAAGCGAGTAACTAACAGACTTTTATTAACAAGAGAATGAAGGTGTGCCTCGAGCGGTCGACGAGTCCAGAATACAGAGGGACTGTGGAGCAGTCACCTTTATACCTGGACTCGTGGGAGGAGTCAGCCGAGGCATGTACAGACATGTACACAGTGGAATACAAACACCCACACAGGCAGGTATAACAGTGGTTTACCACACTACCTTTAATCAATACTCTCTGGCCCCAATCTTGACGGGGGCGGGTTGGATAAACGGGGGAACGGACTTTTGATCGGGAAACCCGGAAGTCTCTACAGCATACTTATTTATTTTGCCAGGATCCCTGCCCAGAAGTCAGTCTGCTTGACAGGTTTGGCGTCCAGTCAGGCGAGGAGCACTCCGGAGCAGACCGCAGCCCCAGGTAGAGAGTCTGCAGCCGCTACTGGGAGCTAGGGGGGTCTGTTTCCAGACCCTGGGGGTCCAATCCCCAACCCCGGTGTGAGGGTGGTTCATTGTATGGGGGGGAGGAGTCTGATTGGGGGCTGGGGGGTTTGATCCAAGGCCAGAAAGTCAATTTGAGATGCACTGCTGCTCCTCCTGGCCCACAAGCAGTGTTGTAAAGGAACTTGCCTTCTACCCAAAGCTGTCCTCGCCTCCCTTCAGCTGCCGGGTTTCCCGAGGCCTGGGAAACCCGGCTGGCCAGGGTTAAACCTGCAAAGTAGGTTAAATCTGAAGCTGCCAGTCTCATTATAATATTTAAATAGCCAACCCACCTCCTGGGAGCAGGATGGCTTCCCACCCCTGTCCCATTAAACCCAGAAGTAGACAGGTTGGGGTCAGGTTTGTGATTTTTAAAGTTGTAACATCTCACCCAACCACAACCCACCCGTTTGGGGTTAAAATTCACCCCCCACTTCTTCTGCCCTTATGTTTGTAAAGATCTGGGTATTACTTAACACAGTATAAGTAGCCTGGAAATTACTGTTGGCAATAATATGAGTGTTTCTCCTATAACTTTTCTTTCTGCCTCAGTGGAGAATTGCTTGGGCTCCATACAGCAATATCCCACAGTAGTATTATTCAAATCAGGAGCTCACGGTGTGCAGAAATGCAGGCACAGACTTACTTCCCATCAGTCTATGGGGCAGCATATTGCAGCATTACTGAGTAACCCTTGAGCAAGAGATTAGTTGTGGCTCTCGACAAAAGGTATTGAGTAACAATATTATTTCTGTGTCACTTATAAATAACTAGCTGGGGTGCCCGGCGGTGCCGAGGCTTTTTTGAGGGCATGTTGTTGTTGGAAGAGAGAGAGGGAGCGACTGGGTGGAAGAGAGAGAGGGAAGGAGAGAGAGAGAGGGGGAAGGAGAGAGAGGGAAGGAGAGAGAGAGAGAGAGGGAAGGAGAGAGAGAGAGAGGGAAGGAGAGAGAGAGGGAAGGAGAGAGAGAGCGAGAGAGAGAGTGAAGGAGAGAGAGAGAGAGAGAGAGGGAAGGAGAGAGAGAGAGAGAGGGGGAAGGAGAGAGAGAGAGAGAGAGGGAAGGAGAGAGAGAGAGATGGAAAGAGAGAGAGAGAGATGGAAGGAGATAGAGAGAGGGAAGGAAAGAGAGAGAGAGAGGGAAGGAGAGAGAGAGAGAGAGGGAAGGAGAGAGAGAGAGAGAGGGAAGGAGAGAGAGAGAGGGGGAAGGAGAGAGAGAGAGAGAGAGGGAAGGAGAGAGAGAGAGAGGGAAGGAGAGAGAGAGGGAAGGAGAGAGAGAGAGGGGGAAGGAGAGAGAGAGAGAGAGAGGGAAGGAGAGAGAGAGAGAGGGAAGGAGAGAGAGAGATGGAAGGAGAGAGAGAGAGAGGGAAGGAGAGAGAGAGAGAGGGGGAAGGAGAGAGAGAGAGAGATGGAAGGAGAGAGAGAGAGATGGAAGGAGAGAGAGAGAGGGAAGGAGAGAGAGAGAGGGAAGGAGAGAGAGAGAGATGGAAGGAGAGAGAGAGAGAGGGAAGGAGAGAGAGAGAGGGGGGAAGGAGAGAGAGAGAGAGAGATGGAAGGAGAGAGAGAGAGAGAGATGGAAGGAGAGAGAGAGAGGGAAGGAGAGAGAGAGAGAGGGAAGGAGAGAGAGAGAGGGAAGGAGAGAGAGAGAGAGAGAGAGGGAAGGAGAGAGAGGGGGGAAGGAGAGAGAGAGAGAGGGAAGGAGAGAGAGGGAAGGAGAGAGAGGGAAAGAGAGAGAGAGAAGGAGAGAGGGGGGGAAGGAGAGAGAGAGAGGGGGAAGGAGAGAGAGAGAGAGACTGGGGGAGAGAGAGAGAGAGACTGGGAGTGTATGAGAGAGAGAGAGAGAGACTGGGAGTGTGTGAGAGAGAGAGAGACTGGGAGTGTGAGAGAGAGAGAGAGACTGGGAGTGTGAGAGAGAGAGTGGGAGTGTGTGAGAGAGAGAGGGAGTGTGAGAGAGACAGAGTGTGGGAGTGAGAGAGACTGGGAGTGAGAGAGAGAGAGAGAGAGAGAGACTGGGAGTGTATGAGAGAGAGAGAGACTGGGAGTGTGTGAGAGAGAGAGAGAGTGGGAGTGTGTGAGAGAGAGAGAGTGGGAGTGTGTGTGAGAGAGAGAGTGGGAGTGTGTGTGAGAGAGAGAGAGAGACTGGGAGTGTGTGAGAGAGAGAGACTGGGAGTGTGAGAGAGAGAGAGATTGGGAGTGTGAGAGAGAGAGAGATTGGGAATGTGAGAGAGAGAGAGCGATTGGGAGTGTGAGAGAGAGAGATTGGGAGTGAGGGAGAGAGAGAGATTGGGAGTGAGAGAGAGAGAGAGAAAGATTGGGAGTGTGAGAGAGAGAGATTGGGAGTGTGAGAGAGAGAGAGAGAGAGATTGGGAGTGTGAGAGAGAGAGATTGGGAGTGAGAGAGAGAGAGATTGGGAGTGAGAGAGAGAGAGAGATTGGGAGTGTGAGAAAGAGAGATTGGGAGTGTGAGAGAGAGCGAGAGAGATTGGGAGTGTGAGAGAGAGAGACTGGGAGTGTGTGAGAGAGAGAGACTGGGAGTGTGAGAGAGAGAGAGAGAGAGATTGGGAGTGTGAGAAAGAGAGATTGGGAGTGTGAGAGAGAGCGAGAGAGATTGGGAGTGTGAGAGAGAGAGACTGGGAGTGTGTGAGAGAGAGAGACTGGGAGTTTGAGAGAGAGAGAGAGAGATTGGGAGTGTGAGAGAGAGAGATTGGGAGTGTGAGAGAGAGAGAGAGATTGGGAGTGTGAGAGAGAGAGATTGGGAGTGTGAGAGAGAGACTGGGCCGCCGCAGCCGCTCACCTGATGGCTTTGGGTCGGGCTCTGGGACGGGGCTGTTGACGCCGCGGGGAGGTTTTGTGCATGGCAGCTCCTGGCACGGCCCGCCGCAGCCGGTAACCTGGTGGCTTTGGGTCGGGCTCTGGGGCGGGGCTGTTGACGCCGCGGGGAAGTTTTGTGCGCGGCAGCTCCCGGCACGGCCCGCCGCGGCCGGTGACCTGGTGGTTTTGGGTCAGGCTCTGGGGCGGGGCTGTTGATGCCGCGGGGAAGTTTTGTGCGCGGCGGCTCCTGGCACGGCCCGCAACTCAAGGCCCAGGCTTCCCGGGCTGCTAGACCGCTCCCGGCACCGGCACAGCCGCTCAAAATGGCCGTCAAAGTAGGTGAGCCTCCGGGCGAAGGGCAGGGGTTCACTTCATTTCCTACTGTTGCTAAATACAATTTAAAACTCAAATAAATTGTTCTTTTCCTTAG